>NC_045788.1:1613376-3068794 GCF_009873245.2 Balaenoptera musculus | reverse complement strand
AGAGACTCTGAGCTAGAAATGCCCAGACAGGAGCAACTCCTGACCCACAGAAACCATCAGAGGTAATAAAATGATTGCTCCATTCAAAGCCACTGAGTTCCCAGGGGTTTTGTTACACTGCAGTAGTAACTGGAATACTCCCTATAAGAGGAGAGGATGTTAAAGCAGCATCAGTGAGGGGTCCTTAGTCACTAACGGGAAAAATGGGCTCTGGCCAGCCGAAGCAAACTTAATGAGATACAGGTCCAAGTTAAGAAGTTAGAAAAATCAGATTAAAAGAGAACAGAAGGAGGGCAATCGAGGCAAAGAGCAGAAATCACTAGAACTGAAGACAAATACTGTACAGTGAATGAATAAAGCCAAAAATCGAGCCTTTGAAACAGCTCCTAAAGTAGATACACCTCTAGTAGGACTAATTAAGGGGTAAAAAAGCACAAATAAACAGAATTAAGAATGAGAAACTACAGAATTGATAGAGATTAAAGAGATGATAAGAGAATTAAACAACTTTATTCCAATAAATTTGAAAACTTAAACATCAGGGAGAAATTCCTAGAATAATAATTTATCACAGTGACTCAGGAAGAGTACAAAAGTCTCTAAATCTGTAATGATGAATACGGTTACCATTAGTTACATGTGACTCTGACCCCTGAAACATAGTGAGTGTCACTGAGGGACTAAATTTTACATTTCAGTTAATTTTAACTAATTTAAATTTAAGAACGGGAACAGTATAAAGTATTTTTCTGTTCAACACAATTTGTTTTGGTAGACTATATTTCGCTTTATTGCATCTCATAAGATATTATCACTGCCTTGGAGTGTGTTAAGATGTGTGCCTTGTGGGCTTCCCTGGTGGTGCAGTGGTTAAGAATCCACCTGCCAATGCAGGGAACACGGGTTCGAGCCCTGGTCCGGGAAGATCCCACATGCCGCGGAGCAACTAAGCCTGTGTGCCACAACTACTGAGCATGCGCTCTAGAGCCCGCGAGCCACAACTACTGAGCCCACGTGCCACAACTACTGAAGCCCGCAGGCCTAGAGCCTGTGCTCCGCAATAAGAGAAGCCACCGCAGTGAGAAGCCCGCACACTGCAATGAAGAGTAGCTCCCGCTCACCGCAACTAGAGAAAGCCCGCGCACAGCAACGAAGACCCAAAGCAGCCAAAAAAAAAAAAAAAAAAAAGATGTGTGCCTCGTTTCTAGTATTACATGTAAACAGATCACTCATCTTGATGGTGTCAATGGATTAATTCAGTTTGAATGACTTTTTTTTTCTATGCACGGATATAATATTTCACTGTGTTTAACTGAATATTTTATGAAGATATTAAATGAGAAGACGTGATTGACACAGTGATACCTACGTAAGTCATCATTGGTGATAAAGTTGAAATGTTTTTTATGTATGATATAATTAAATTACTTTTCTAGTTAAAAAAATAAGTATAGAAAAATTTTTGCTTACAATAAAGGCATGATTGGGCGATGATACAGAAGCTAGTACTATGACCAGAGCAGTAAAGAAAAAAAAAAGAGCCTGGAAGACGGTCCATCGCAAATAGCATGAGGTTGAACAGCAATTGCTATTTGCTGTGGGCAGAGGAAACCGCCAAAGCTGTCTGTTGACATGTGATAATGTTGCTGCTCTGTGACATATATGATGTGTGTGCTTGTGTGTTTTTTTTTTTTCATTTCATTTCATTTATTTATTTATTTGGCCGCGCTGCACGTCTTCGCTTGTGGGATCTTAGTTCCCCAACCAGGGATTGAACCCGGGTCCTCGGCAGTGAAAGTGCAGAGTCTTAACCACTGGGCCGCTAGGGAATTCCTTGTGCTTGTGCTTTAAACATTTCTCTATTTTCATTTCTAATAGGTGGATATGGATAAATATAGTCCATGAAAAAAGCACTCTGTGGTCTTCAATAATGTTAAGAGTGTAAAGTGATTCTGAGCTGGAAATGTTTGAGAACTGCTGGTCTAGGGCACAGAGAAGGCAAAGTTGAAGTGGAAGGTTACGTGGTACCGGGAACTAGCAGGGTCCGTTAGAACAGTTTAGAATGGGGAATAACCTTAGACATTTTTAATTGGCCTTAACTTTAAGGAAACTCCATCTTTTTTCCTTTCTCTTTCTCCCCATGTCCCTCCTTCATCCAGGTCCTCATACGGAAGGGCCCCACTTGGCCTGCTGTACTCGAGTTTGGGATTAGAGGACTCTAATGTTGAAGCTCTCCCCTCCTTTATCCGCATCCAGATTGAGCTGTCCCGTGCTCAGTATCCCAGGGCCCTGGTGTCAGTAGCTTTCCCAGGAAACTTGCATTTTCTAGCAGATGACTTTTGAGGACACGGTCACTTCATTCAACAGAGTTATTATTTTGGTCAGAGGAAAGAGGAAGGAGTAGGTAGAGACCGGCTGTCGATGGCCTGAGACTTCCTATGGACTGAGCCATAGGTTCCATAGGGGTAACAGTGGAGGCTCCTTAGAATGACAGCAGCAAAAGGCAATTTCCACTGCAGCTGGGGGCACTCTGGGGACCGTCCAACCCGGATGCCGCTCAGCGTCCTCCTCTGGCACGGAGGAGACCCACGCGTTTCCAGTGGCCAGTGGTGTGGCTGGTGACTGACCTGGGCTGTAGCTTTGGAGTCTCTGATAGTTACCCACAAAGCCTCACAGGATGGAGGAGGCCTTTAAGAGGCGTGAGGCCCATAGACACGAATTTTCTTTCACACGCATTATCGTGGAAGAGAGGGGCTTACTTCCTGTGCCATGGCTTATGTTTACTTCCACTCTTCTCCTTTTTCAAATTTAAATGGCAGTATCTTCTCTCTCTCTCTCTAAGATAGACTTTACTTTTTAGAGCAGTTTTAGGTTCACAGCAAACCTGAATGGCAAGTACAGAGCTCCCATATACATTCTGTCCCCCAAGACACACAGAGCCTCCCCCCACTATCAACATCCCTCACCACAGTGGTACATTTGTTGCCACTGGCAAACCTACACTGACACATCGTCATCACCCAAGGTCCATAGCTTATCTTAGGGTTCGCTCTGGGTATTGTATCTTTGACATGTATCCCCATTGTAGTATCATACAGAACAGTTTCCCCGCCCTAAAAATCTTCTGTGCTCTGCCTTTTCATCCCTCCCTCCACCCCAACCTCTGGAAACCAATGATATCTTTACTGTCGCCATAGTTTAGCCTTTTCCAGAATATCATACATAGTTGGCCCTCTGTATATACGGGTTCCACATCTGTGGATTCAACCAGCTACGGATCGAAATTCTGTACTACATGTTCATTGAGGGTTGGTCACGGTCCTCACTCCAGAAACCAGGCTATTGGAATAGCCACTACCTGCAACACTGCCAGGTGCCCATGGCAAAGGGCGAAGAGAGCACGGTACAGCATGCTGTTAGAGCTTTTGCTCAGAAGGTTGTAGGAAGCAAGTCACAAGGCTATACGGTTGGCCCTCTGGATCCGCAGGTTCCACAACCACGGATTCAACCAACCTCAGAGCGAAAGTATTCGGAAAGAAAATTCCGTAAAGTTTCCACCAGAGTGCTGGAAACTACTTCCGTAGCATTTACATTGTATTAGGTATTATAAGTAATCTAGAGATGACTTAAAGTATACGGGAGGATGTCCATAGGTTATATGCAAATACTACACCATTTTATATGAGGGGCTTGAGCATCCGTGGATTTTGGTATCCACAGACGTCCTGGAACCCACGCCCCGAGGACACTGAGGGAACCATCTGGCATGGCCTTTTTAGAATGGTGTCCTCTTTATGACTTCTGCCTTCTACACTGTTCACATTTGCCTCATTTTACCCGTGCGGAAGCAGATGGTGGTTGGCACATAAAATAAAAAAGCAAGCTACAAAGTGTAGCCCGGGGAAGCCTTGCTCCAGCATCACAGAGGGTGATAAAGCCCTGAGGTAGGGAAGGAAAGAGGACCACATTGTGCAGAGAGCTGTGTAGAGGGTGCTGGAGAGCCTGGAGAGAAGCAGGGCCCAGAGTTTGTGCAGGCCTTTGCAGAGCAGCTTAAGGCACTGGCTTTTTCAAAAAAAGCAATAGGAAGCTATTGGAGGGTTTTGAGCAGAGGAATTAGACCTCATTTACATGTAAAAAACAACACTCTAACTGGGGAGAAGTGCCTATAGGTGGATACAGGAGTAATTCCCCTGTTAGGGAACTATTACAGTAGCCCAGGCAAGAGATGACGATGGTTTGATCTAGAGTAATAGCAATGCTGATGGTGAGAAGCACAAAGACTGAAGGGAGAATAGCTCATATCTGTTCACGGATTGAACTGGGGTATAAAAGGCAGAGAGAGAGAGAGAGAGACAGACAGACAGACAGACAGAGGGGGAGAGACAGGAGAGTAGAGAAACCTGACTTGTTGGCTTCAGGAACTGGCAGATTTACCAAAAAGTAAAGATTGAGTTGGGGCAGTGTGTGTACGTGTGTGATGGGGGGAGGGGTGGCAGGGGGAGAAGAGATAGTACATACGTAAAAGAGTCTCACACATTACATGTCCCTCAACGTTTTACACCGCAAATTTTCAAAAAGCAACTGGGAAAGACTTTTAATTTACAGTGAATACCCACAGACAACATCTCAACTACCATCTTACTGTACTTCTATCCATCCATCCCTCAGCCCATCTTACTTTTGTAATGCATCTGAATTGCAGACATCAACGCACTTCCCTCTTCATTCCTCAGCACACATGTCATTTGTTTCCAGCTTTTTCCTTTTGATGTAAAATTTGCATACAAGGCAAAATGCGCAAATCTTCAGCGTGCACTCGCCGAGTTCTGACACATGCATACGCCTGTCTGCATCTTAAATTTGAGCTGCCTAAAGGACGTCAAGGTGGCATAATCAAACGGGCTGCTGGATGTCGGAGCGTGGAGCTCAGATTCAGCACACAGGTGTGTCTGAGCTCTTGGACTGGATGAAGTCACCGAGGAGGTGTAGAAGGAGGAGATGTGGGCAGTGTCCGCAAGGAGCCCGGCGTTCTGAGGTCTGTGGCGGGGAGAGCGGACCTGCGGGGCGGTCTGGGGCTGGCCCAGCCCGGGGCCTGAAAAGCGGGTCTACTCGGCGCCACCCGGCGGTCCTAGGCAACCATCGGAGGGGCCCCGAGGTGTCACTAGATGGGGGGGGGATTGCAGGGTTGGGGAGGGGAGCAGGGTTGGGGAGGGGAGCGTGGTGAGGGACTCCCAGCCCGAGGCGGGAAATCGGGAGGAGGAGGGGAACCGGGGTGAGCGCGAGCGGGCGACGGCGGCGGGAAGGAGGGGGAGGAGGGGGAGGGGCACCGGCGCGGGAGGGGCGGAGTCGCCGCAGCGGCCGGCCGCGGGGCGGGCGGAGGGAGGGGGTGTGTGCGCGGGTCACATGGTCGCGGCTGCCCTCCCCGTCAGCCGCCCTCGCCGCCGCGGTGCGCTGGCTGCAGGAAGCCGCCGCGCCGCCGCTTTGTTGTCAGGGCCCCGCGAGGAGCGCCGCTCGCCGCCGCCGCCCTCTCTCCCCGCAGCCCGCTCTCCGGCCGCGGGGCCCGGGTCCGGGCGCCCCGCCCGTCCTGCCCATGAGGGGGCCCCGCGACCACCGCTGCCTCCGGCCCGGGGCGGCGCGGCGCTGAGGCGGCGGCGGCGCTGCCCGCTCTGCGGGATCGGGCGGCCCCGGCCCCCTCCCCGAGGGCACCATGGAGGTGAATGCGGGTAAGAGCCGACTGCGGCGGGTGGGGCGCGGCCGAGGGGCGCTCGGAGCCCGGCGGGCACTGCGAGGGCGGCGGCGGGGGCCCGGGGCCGGCGGGAGGGCCGCCGCGCGCCGCGGACCCGCGTCGGGCTCGGTGCTCGTCGCCCGCCGGCCCGGCCCGAGACCGCCCTGCTGGCCGACCGCAACGCCGCAGCGCGGCCTGACGGCGCCGGCCCGGCCCCCCCTCACATGGCCCGGCCGCGCGAGCCACGTGCGCGCTGTGTTTACGTTCGGCGGCGCGCGGGCGCCGGTTGGCTGGGCGGGCGCGTGACGCGGCATTACATAATGGGCGCTGGGGCGGCGGCGGCGGGCGGGGACACGTGAGGCCGCGCGGCTCCGTGACCCACATTCCCCGGGCCGCAGGGACACGTGGGGGCGGGGGCGCGCGCCGGCCGGGAGCGCCGCAGCCCGCGGAGGCCCCGCCCCCGGAGCCCTCCGGGCTGTGACGTGGCCGCGATCCCCCTCCTCCCCCGCGGGGTTGTTTGCCGCGGAGGGGGCCGCGCGTGCGCGCCCCGGGAACCCGCGGCCCGGCGGCCCCGCGCGGGCGCGGAGGCCTCAGTGTCCTCCGCCGGCGTGCGGAGCCGGGGCCTGGCGGGCGGGCGAAGCGCGGGGCGTGGACGCGCTCGGGCCGGAGGAGGGCCCGCGGGGCCGGCGTGGGGCTTCCCCGACACGAGACCCTCCGGGGTCGCCCGGCGGACGGGCGGAGGAAGGTCCCGGTTGTGGCGCTGCCTCGTGTTTACCAAAAAAGAAAGAAAGAAAGAAAGAAAGTCAGTTTTAACGATCTGCTCGGGGACGCGACCGACCTTGCACACCTTCCGTGATGAATACGCCCGAGGCGCTAGTCGGGACCGTGAGGGATTCCACCCTTAGCGAAGCCCTCGGCTCATGTGGGCGGTGACCCCGGGTGACTCCTGGGCCTCCTGTACAGCTGGTCCTTGTCAATTCGCTTAATTGCTTTAAACCCATGGGTCACTGGTCTTTCCTGAATCTGGTAACAGATTTTTTTTTTTTTTTAATTGTCTGTGGGATCTTAGTTCCGGGACCAGGGATTGAACTGGGGCCCCCAGCAGTGGAAGCCCCAGTCCTAACCACTGGACCGCCAGGGAAGTCTCAGGATAACAGAATTTGACTCTGTCAATCCCTTTCTTGCTACAGTTCCTGTTGCAACGCCACAGATCAATACCAGGCTCGCTTCTGCCCTTTTAGCTGCCCCCGCTTCCCCCAGCGAAGGATGGCCTTTTACCTAAAGCCAGTGAGGTTGCAGAAACAGCCAGTGATTATTTTTTAAGTTATTATATGTTCTAAACCATGCCTTGATAACAAATTGTGAACGTTCCACAAACATTAAAAAAAAAAGCGCCATTTTCCTGTGTTTTAATTACCTGTGGGCCTACTTAAGCTTTGAGGATAGTTTAAAAATTTAAGTAACTCTATTATGGAATTAAACTTTTACTTGGTAAGGATTTAGAGATTATACAGTTCAACCTCGTCTAACCCAGCGTGAATGAATTCTTCCAGCTTCGTGGTCGGATAAGGTGGGCCGGCTCAAGTGATTAGAAAGTTTTTGTCTGATTTGAGCCTTCCTGGAACATTATCAGTGAACTTAATTTTGATTTTAATTAATTTATTTAATTAATTTATTTTTGTCTGCACTGGGTCTTTGTTGCTGTGCGCGGGCTTTCTCTAGTTGCGGTGACGGGGGGGCTACTCTTCGCTGCGGTGCGCGGGCTTCTCACTGCAGTGGCTTCTCTTGTTGCAGAGCGTGGGCTGTAGGTTGCAGGCTCAGTAGTTGTGGCTCACAGGCCTAGTTGCTCCGCGGCATGTGGGATCTTCCCGGACCAGGGCTCGAACCCGTGTCCCCTGCATTGGCAGGAGGATTCTTAACCACTGTGCCACCAAGGAAGCCCCTTAATTTTGATTTTAAAGTGTGGCTACAAATTATAAAATTTCCTTGGGATGATTGCTGACCCGCCCCCCCCTCCATCACCGGTTCACATCTCTTGGTCCTTGGTCAGTGCTGTTTTTTTCCTCATCATCATCCTTGTTGCCCTTTGGGATGTGGCATCCAGAAGTGGAAGTTGTTGGTCAGTTACCAGGTTCCACGCTGGGGATGCTGCTTGTAAATGAGTTCTCTGGCAGGCTTGGCTTTTGTAGCATATTGCTTTGCTGACTCACAGTAGCCTTGCGGTCAGCTAGATCCTTTTCATGTGAACTGATTTGAAGCTAGGTTTCATCCATTGTGCAGATAATTGTTTGAGCTGAACTGTAGGGACTTGCCATTATCATTCTTAAATTTTCTCTTTTTCCATTTGGCTCCAAGTTCAAGCTGTCACAAGCTGTAATCCAGGATACTCTTTCTGCCATCCCTCTGTCTGAAGGAGCGTTGATAAGCATTCCCTTGAACTTCCTTCACGTTGTTGTAAATGTTGGCTGGGGTGGGGCCAAATTCAGTGCTGTGTGGCAGCCTCTGACCCCTTCCTTTGGGTCGATAACATTTTATTAGTCAATATCTATTCACCCAGTGACCATTTCATGTAACTGTGCTGTAAATCATGACTCACTGTGTCTCTGCCCTTTTCATGATTAATACAGAGGGGAAACAGTGACGCTGTAGAAATTGACTCTATACATTCTTGTCACAGATTTTGATTGAGTATACCAAGTTCTTTAAAGTAAATAACATATTGTACACACTTCATAACTGTGGCTGTGATGCACATTTTAAAAATTATTAAAACATTCCCACATAGGCCATCGTTATCTTTACAAATCTGTAGTCTACTCTTATTTCTCACTGGGAGAGAGAAACAGTAAGATAATGGGAAGAATCAGAAGTGAAGAAGGAAGTTGCCTGACTAGTCATTGGAGTTCAGGGAGTCAGAAGGTGGCCTGGAAATAAGAACCTGCAGGGAAACCACTGGGTCCACGTGACATGTTCAGAATTGAAGGAAAGAAGCGTGGATAGAGAGGGTTAGTTTTGTTTGAACTATCCTGGTCCAACTCTTCCAGTATAATGACGATAAAATAATAATCACCAGTATCTGTTGAGCATTTATGTGCCAGGCCCTTTACATGTGTTGCTACTTTGGTGCCTCACATTAACTCTATGAAGGAAGGTGCTGTTGTCACCATTTGAAGATGAGGGTCAAAGTAAACTGAAGTGAGTAACTTACCCAGGCAAGTGGGAGAGCCAGATGCACGTAATTCACTTGGGGAGCACAAGCTGTGCTAGGTTGAAGCCCACGTAACATTTGAAGGCATATGCAAAGCTTGGTGGTCCTGTCTCCTCGGGGGTCCATGTTGTTTGCCGTGGTACAGGGTCATAGCTGGTGGAAAAGGCAGGGGTCAGTAGAGCTTCCCCATTTCATCATTCCTCTTTTTTAATCTTGTTGCTAGTCAGTAGGGTTTTTTTTTCCCCAGACACTAGATTACACTTGCCCCCCTACCCCTTCCCAGCAATTTACATGGAGACAAGAACACTGTTTTACAAAATAAGACCTATTTGTTTTTTGTCACCATGGTTTTTGTTTTCTTAAATAATCTCTTCTGTAGTACATCATTTAATAACTTAACATATTCTTTAAGACCCCACTTATTGTCACCTTGGCTCATGATCTCTGCCCTCTATAGTGCTCTTGTGCTGTCAGCAGTTCACAGTAGTTTGTATGAAACATTGCTCACGTTGCATTGGAATGACTGGTTAACAAGGCTGTCTCCCCAGCTGGCCTTTAAAGCCTTTTAGGGAAGGGACCATCTTGATCTCTGGAGCCCTGACACTGGGACACAATTGGAAGTTTAGTGCTTCATTAGGTCCACTCTATCATCTTGTGAGTAGAAATGATTAAAAACCTACTTTTAAAATGAGAAAACTAAAACTTCTTAAAGGTAAAAATGTTTGGTTCTAAGTCACTAGGCAGAAAAGTACACTCATGAGTTGAACTCAAGCATATTTTCCAGGATGATGGGCAGTGGGGGTGGGTGATGACGGGCGAGCCTAGAATTAGGGTAAGAATACCCCAGTATATGCCGGGACAGTGAGTGCTTCCCAGCAGTACAGAGTTTGATACTGGCTGACATTGACCACTGGGTAAGCCCTAGCCTGGGAACCTGGCCCAGCTCCAGGGTCCTTTTCAACTAAAAATAGAGAAGACTCTGCCTCAGCTAATTTTAGCTTGAGGTTCTGCCTGTTTCTGGAGCTGTTGGGACTTGCTGGTTCAGGGATTTTACCTTTCTTGTGTTACCATTAAAAACTGTCTCTGTAAAAATCGCTTATTTTAATAATCCCCTTTTATGAACACCATTTCATTTCAATCTTATCATAACTCTGGCAGATATTGCCATTTTATAGAAGATGACTCAGGTTTAGAGAGATTGAAAGTGACCTGCTTGCCCAGGTCTTCTCAGTAAGAAATAATACTCTGTACTCTGGAATTAGACAGCCTTGACTTTCAACCCTGGCCCTGCCACTTAGTAACTGTATTAACCTCTCTGAGTTCCTCTTCTGTAGAATGGAAAAATGGAAGTTAATTTTATAGGGTTCTTGTGAGGATGAAATGTGGTGTGAAATTTTGTCATTTTATTCTCGGCGTTGTTGGTGTCTTGTATTTTTCACTTCCCCTTCTTCTTTGGGTTGAGGAACTGCTAGATGTACCCCTTGCCTTCTAGGAAATTAAATTTTAATGTTTTTGGGTTGCTAACCGTCAGGTGGGTAGATTGGTGTCTGGTAGATGCTAACACAACTAAATCAGTGTTGAAGGTCTTGCTAAGAGAATGTAGCTGGGTCATCTTTGGTTCCATGGTTCTTGGCACAAATGCTTCCTGTAAATGACTGTTGATTCCCTAAAGACAGGAGTTGGATCTTAACTGGATTGATAACAGCCCAGTAATTTTTCTTAGATTTGATTTTGGAGCTTTTGCAAAGGAAGGTGTGTTCTGGGTAGTTAATACCGTCTATTGCCTAGTCAGTGCTTTAATCCAGTTCTTAAGCCATCAGGATAGCTCGGATATCTAGAAGTTTATTTCTAAGCTGAGGTGGTTAGAAGACCTCGTGGGTGTAAATGGCTGACTCAAATGCTGGCCCTGGGAAGGTCTAACTTCCTCACCTTTTATCCTCTTGAGGCGTTAGTGAGTTTACCACCTGAAGCGTCCTTTAGAAAAGATAAAGAGCTGTGAGACCTTCCTTTGGGAATTTATTGAGGACTAAGGATAATATTTTTCTTCGTATCCTGTTCCCAGTGGAGGTAAGTGAGAAAAAAGTAGCAGTTTGCTACCACCTGGAATTTCTAATATGACCTTTAGATCTCTGAAGTTTTATGAAAACAGAGGGCACAGTGGTTTTACCCAGTAACACGACATTTGATAGACTTCCAGGTTAAAATAGTTTTTCTCTGGATTCACAGTGTATTAGAGATATTCAGGCAGGTAAGTCGGTGAAAAAATCAACCTTGAAAACTGGGGGCCAGTTTGTGCTTGAGTTCACTAGTTGTAGCTATTCTTAAACTTCAATATGCAAAGAATCACCTGGAGAACTTGTTCAAAATGCTCATTCCTGAGGGTGCCTTCTCTAGTCTGGGCTTAGTGATAAGGGTGTCTGCAAGTCCAACGGCAGAAGTAGGTGGAGAAGGCAGTATGTGGAACTGGGGTTTAGTGGATAGTCATAGAGTCTTTGGGGAACATCACGACAGAAAGATTCTGGGGGCAACAGCTATGAAAGGTTTTTCATTTCCAGATAAACTACTTTATCCAGAGTTCCAAGTGTTACGTCTGTTCCTGATTGACCTGTGTTTTAGCCAAGTGCTGGGGGAGTTAAATGATGAACCCATTGTTCTGGGATTGTTCCATGTAAAGGTATAATGAAGGACGCACAGACAAGACCAGAACCAGATTTCTTCACGGCCAAAACAACTTGATTACTCTATGTTGTAGCTCAGGAAGGTTTTTCATTCCTTTTAGGAATACATTGGAAGATGAAAAGCTTTAGGTTTGGATCTGCATGTGCTCAGAATAACAAAGCCAATGAGAACCTGCTTACTTTTTAAATCAGTGGGAATTGTTTGGCTTTGAACCTTGTGGAAGCAAGAAGAACAGTAGGAAATAAGGAAGAAAATAAGTTAACTTTTTCCTTGTGCGGTAATTTTAATCATTAACCTGTTTCTAAAGTTAGTGACTTTACTGTTCAGATTTGCAAAAGTAGAAAATATGTATTATTGTGTATCTAATTATCTGATTTCCCCCATCTTTTCTAGGAGGTGTGATTGCCTACATCAGTTCTTCCAGCTCAGCCTCTAGCCCTGCCTCTTGTCACAGTGAAGGCTCCGAGAACAGTTTCCAGTCCTCCTCCTCCTCCGTCCCGTCTTCTCCAACTAGCACTAATTCTGATAACAACGGGAATCCCAAAAATGGCGATCTCTCCAATATTGAAGGCATCCTGAAGAATGATCGGATAGATTGTTCTATGAAAACAAGCAAATCGAGTGCACCTGGGATGACGAAGAGTCACAGTGCAGTGACAAGTGAGTTATTTAGTTTTCTAAAGGTTGGTGCCACCAATTGCAAGTGGGGCTTGTTTTTTCAGCTGTTCATTTGGGGGACCATTTTATTTTGGGGTATAATTTTCACTCCCTACTGGTTCAGTAGTTAGGTAAGAAATCAGTGATGATCTGAAAAGTTGCAGCCTAGGGGCTGTCATAATTGGTTCTTGCTGCAGAGCAAGATCTGTGGTTATGTACTCTGTCTGACCACGTTTCCTTCGAGGGTAGCCTCTTACCCCATTTCACAGTTATCTCTCTTCTGCACTCCTAGTGCTGAATCTGGTTTCTAGAACGGAGTACTTACTCGTGGAAAGGGGTTTGCTTTCATGAAGTTGGAGCTAGGAACATTTAGAGGATTGGGATATCCAAATGAGTCGTGGAAATCTGGATCCCTGAGTGAGTGTGGAGGTGATGGGCTGGTACAGGGCAGGATCAGGAAGAGATGGGACCTGACTGGTCCCTGCAGGTGAGTTGAACTGAGTATTTGTACAGCAGCCTGTGGAGACACCCCTTTGCACCTTTTGTTGATTGACACCTCTGGCTAACTTCTTAATTCTTATCCAGCAGGGTT
Source organism: Balaenoptera musculus (assembly GCF_009873245.2). Classification (NCBI taxonomy): domain Eukaryota; kingdom Metazoa; phylum Chordata; class Mammalia; order Artiodactyla; family Balaenopteridae; genus Balaenoptera; species Balaenoptera musculus. The sequence continues at coordinate 3,055,933 of NC_045788.1, read as the reverse complement.
GTTTTCTTAGCTCTGGTTGCATGTCTGATGTAAAGTAACTCTAGATTTATAAAATTTCAGTGTATGTTTAAAATCATCGGGAATGGAAAAACCAGCTCTCTGAGATATTTTTGGCAGTGCCATAAACTGTTTAAAAGAAATTCATGATTTCTTTTGATTTGTCAATTTGGTGTAAAGATTTTTCTTTTACGTTATAAAAGTAGATTTGTATATTTTTAAAGTACTTACAGGCTGAACAAAATAAAATATTCAGATAGAAAGAAAACAAACAATTTTAGTTTTTCTTCCAGCATTTCACTTTTGTGTCTGTTTGTGCCTTAGAGTTTAGTGGCATGGTTCTACTGTGTAAAGTCTGTGGGGATGTGGCGTCAGGATTCCACTATGGAGTTCATGCTTGTGAAGGCTGTAAGGTAAAGCATGCTTTTGTTTCTTTAAGCTACCGATTCTGGGATTAAAGAAATTGCAGTTAGGATTGCCAATTTACACAATTGATAATCCGGGAGGAGGAGAGAAGTCAGCTGTTCCTCTTAAAGTTTTAAGCATTTTATGTAGTGTATAAACATAACTTGTTTTGAAAAATATATTTTAAATTCAGTGAAAGTGTTTCTTTTTTCTTTAAAATTTTGATCAAAGTAAATTTGCTATCTCACTCAAACTTAAGCATGGTGTGAAGTGTCTATTCATTAGTGTGTCAGGCACTGTTCTAGGTGGTGGCGGACAGCAGGGAGCAGAGCAGGCGCGGCGCTACTGCCTTTCTGGGGCTTAGTTTAAACCAGACGTCCAGTGGGTCTCATCAGATACTTTGACATTCTGACAGTGTCAGGTGCTAGGAGTTGGGAATAATTCCTAGATGTTTGTAAAAATGTGCTCTCTTCAGAAGTGATGCCAAGTAAGTAAAAGAATCTTGAGTATAAGTTGAGCCCTTGGGAAAGCTCATTTATAAGTTTAGTTGAATATTCCTGAGTCAGATAATTCCAAGTGAGAAGTCTGCACCTCCTACTTATATCTAGGGAATCTCTCTCTTTTCTAATCTGGCAAAATCCTTTCTCCTGAATATCTAAAATTAACATGGCCAAGACACGTGCTCTTGCTTTTCTCTGACTGAAGCAGGAATCCAGTTTGGCAGGATGTGTTGGGTGAGCAAAACAGTGAATGTACATGATGAAAGAGAAAATATTTTCTAGGGTGGCTGTGAATGAATTGTGAATTTTGTAGCTCTTAATGGCTCGATCACTTCACAGGGCTACTCAGTATTTTGTACAGATGTAGCACTTCTCCACTGCTTTAAAATTCTATTAATAGTTTTTTTTTTTTTTTTTACAAAAATATGAAATAATGTGAGACAGGCATTGGTCTCACTATAGCTAGGGAAACAAAAGCCACAAGCACCTGAGCCTAGTTGTGTATTCCTGATAAATACCACACATAATTGCTCTTAAAGATGTGTCTAGCTCATATATTATAGTGTCCAAGTATACTACTGCAATAACAAAGTATAAAAATGTTGTATCCCATAATTACTAATATAGATTCATCAAAAACGTGGTTAGTTATGATAGTCAAGGAAAGTACAGTTTAAAATAATTTTGGTAATTTTGATTTTCCTGAAAAAGTCAAGGGAACCATTAAGCTGGAGATCTTTGAAGACCACTCACAGAGCATCAACTTAAATTGTGTAGTGAAGGCAGTTCTGTGTAGCCGTCTAGCTGGGAACTGTCTTTCCTGGATCCTTAGTTGGTCTGTAGCGTGTGGTGTGACACTTAACCTGTTGCGGACAAGTAGCCAGGAACATCTGGCACATATAAGTAGGCCTTGCTGGTGTCAGCAGGTAATAATCCAGGAAAGACCGAGTTCTACCAACGTAATGCTTAGTTCTAGTGAGGAAGTTATGGTATGGAACACATTTCTTTGTCAACTTGTTGAAAATGTCATTCATGTTTCAAGGGTTTTGGAATTTGTATGTGATTAAAGCGTGAGCCAGAGAGCGTGGCGGCAGGCAGGGCTGGTAACAGGGTAGAGTGTAGGACGGGGGTTGGGTGGGCAGGGGTCTTCGGCGGTACTGAGATTCTCCAGCGGGAAGCATGGAAGAAGGGCTTTGCTTGGCTGGTAGGCACAGGTGCTTGCTGATGTCGGTAAGAACCCAGTTAAACTGTGTGTGTCAGTGTTCTGCTTCCCTCAGCTCTAAGCCAGAGTTACTTCCTGGTGGCTACCAGTGTCCTGGCTGGTGAGGTGTGGGAGGACGCTTACAAGGGGTTCATCTGGGTGTTTTTAAATGGATGGCTATGTCTTCCTTTGTTCTTAGGGCTTTTTCCGGAGAAGCATTCAGCAAAACATTCAGTACAAGAAGTGCCTGAAGAATGAAAACTGCTCTATAATGAGAATGAATAGGAACAGATGTCAGCAGTGTCGTTTCAAAAAGTGTCTGTCTGTTGGAATGTCGAGAGATGGTACGTCCCCAGTTTAAAGAGTGCTCTCCTTAAAGCGCGTGGAGCTTGGCCCTTATTTCTCAGCATAAACCGGAGCTATAAGCCGATTACCAATGGCCCCCTTGTGCTCAGGGTGAAACAGATTTTAGAAAACACATTTTGATGCCTTGTAGGATGCCAAATTCATTCAAGTCAAAATTTTAGCATCATCACCCCAGAAACAGCTTTTGGCTCTCTTCTTTTTTTGTTGCTTGCCTGTGAAAAGACCCATTTTTTCCCTACGCAATTTGAATACTTTTTCTTTTTCCTAAAAAAAAAAAAAAAAAAAAAAGATTTACTTTTTCTTGATATAGGAGTCCTTGGCTTTTTTCCGTGATCTCTTAGCAGTCCTGAGGAACCCATTCCTCCCTTCGTGAATCAGCTCTATCACTTCTCAGTCCTGATACGACACAGTGCTTTTAGGGCACTGTTTCTGAATACTTTGAAAGGAGATGCAAAATTGAAAGAGACATCAGGGTCTGGAGTGGAAGTGGTTGCTTATTTCTCGCATGACCCACTCCCGTGGAAAATAAAGGTTGTGGGGATTTGCAGGACCTTTAGTATTATTTATGGATGACGTCCCTGGAAGATGTGACTCTTCTGTCCGTTGTTCTTGGGAAATCATTTTTGGATAGCCTCATTGTGTTCTAAGTAACATAATAGAGGAGTATGAGGTTTTCAGAGGGATTGGCTTCGTAGAGTTAATTAAGAATTGCTAAGAATGAACCTTGTATTTATCTAGGGAAGGGTCATTTAAGCAGTCCTTTAGATTACTCTAGTATTGTACCGACGCAGAAATATAGTGTTGTAATGAGGTTCTTGAATGACAGGTTTCAGCAATTGATGTTTTGTATTTCCAGTTGCTTGAAAAATTTTTCTATAGCACTAGAAATACTAATCCAAAGTTGATGGATATTGTGATTTCCCCAAAAAGAGTAAAAATGGCCATCAGTTGTACAGGAGGAAGCAGAGGTAGAGTGTGCACCATGATAACGTTGTCTGTCTGTGGTCGTGACAACGCCAGAGGCTGTAGTTAGATTAGTGAGGCTTTCTTGCTGGGTGGATATTGAATTTTTATTATCTCTGTATACATGTTAGGTGGAAAGAAGCTTTTCCCCCCTAGGGATATGAACGTTGGAAACAGGACTCATTCTAAGACTAGTCTCTAAGGTAGTGCAGGATGAATGATTTTATTTTTGTTTCATTGATTTTAATTAAAATCCAGCAAGTTTATCTTCCAATAACTACATTTCTATTGACTGTGATTTTTCTTTTTTTTTTTTTTTTTTTTAAAGATTTTTAAGAAGTTGGAAAAGGAGATCCCTTCATAGTTGGGTCTTGAGAATAAGGTTACAAAAATGAATGGACAGGGCTTCCCTGGTGGCGCAGTGGTTAAGAATCCGCCTGCCAATGCAGGGGACACGGGTTCGAGCCCTGGTCCTGGAGGATCCCACATGCTGTGGAGCAACTAGGCCCGTGCGCCACAACTACTGAGCCTGTGCTCTAGAGCCCACGAGCCACAACTACTGAGCCCATGTGCCACAACTACTGAAGCCCGTGTGCCTAGAGCCCATGCTCCGCAACGGGAGAAACCACTGCAATGAGAAGCCTGCGCACCACAATGAAGAGTAGCCCCCGCTCGACACAATTAGAGAGGGCCCGCGCGCAGCAACGAAGATCCAACACAGACAAAAATAAAACCAATAAATTTATAAAAAAAAAAAAAAAAAAAAAAAAAATGAATGGACAGAGGTCATTTGGGGAGTGATTGTACCTACGGGTTCCATCAGCATTGGTGGATGTGGGTAGCTGAATCACATGTGCCTTCTTGAGAGCAGAGCCTTCAGCTTTCTTAGTAAGGTGCTGTACAGTAATGCTGGTCTGCTGCAAACTGATTTTCATTAGTTAATTCCAAATTTCTTTCTTAGGCTTTGCTTATAAAATACCCTAGAGATCTTCTTAGCTTTATTTTGAGAGAAAAACGAAACATTCTCTTCCTGCTCCCACTTCCTGTGGTACCAGAAAAACATAACCAGCAAGTTAAGGATAATTTGGGCCAGACACAAATGGATGTTCTTTACTCATATGACTAGAAGCCATAGCTACCAGAGCCAGTTTTGTGTGATTTTGTATAAACGGGTCTTGTTTAGAATGCAGATGTTAAATATCTTTTTCTTCAATAGCTGTTCGGTTTGGTCGTATTCCTAAGCGTGAGAAACAGAGGATGCTAATTGAGATGCAGAGTGCGATGAAGACCATGATGAACAGCCAGTTCAGTGGTCATCTGCAGAATGACCCATCAGTAGAGCATCAGGAGCAGACAGCTTTACCAGCCCAGGAACAGCTGCGACCCAGGCCCCAGCTGGAGCAAGAGAACATCAAAAGCTCTGCTCCCTCTTCGGATTTTGCCAAGGAAGAAGTGATTGGCATGGTAACCAGGGCGCACAAGGATACCTTTATGTATAATCAGGAGCAGCGAGAAAACTCGGCAGAGACCGCGCAGCCGCCGAGAGAACGGATTCCTAAGAACGTGGAGCAGTATAACTTGAATGATGACCGTTGTGGCGGTGGGCTTAGCAGCCACTTTCCTTGTAGTGAGAGCCAGCAGCGTCTCGGTGGACAGTACAGAGGGAGGAGCGTGATGCCTTACGCCAACGGGCGTGCCATTTGTGTTACAAACGGACATGGTGTGAACTTCTCCAATGCTTACGCTCAGAGAGTATGTGATAGAGTGTCCGTAGATGGATGTTCTCGGAATGAGAACAAGAATAGTTACCTGTGCAACGCTGGAGGGAGAATGCATCTGGTATAGTGAAATCACTTTTTTTGCTCACTTTGTATCAAGGAAAGCTTTGAAGGCTTTCTTCTATTCAGAGGACAGGGGCGGGGGTGTCAGAAAACCTAAGAGATTTACAGAATCAATTTTGCGCAGTACTTTAGGTCAAATATTTTTAATAAACGTCATTTGCTGAATGAGCTGATTTCATACAGAGCTAGGTACAGGCATGCTGTTTGATTGGTACTATGATTGGGATTAGGATTTTATGTAAAATATGGATCATGAAGAATTGGTCCTTTAATTCTTAGAAATCCTTTTCAAACTTGAAGCGTTCAGGTTAATCATTGCCTCACTAGCTTTGGGATTTTCTCAGAGGGCTGATCTTTTAGCTTGCCATGGTCAGTAATTCCTTGATTTAGAAGGAAAGTGTTTTCTTTAACCATTATAATGCAAAAAGGTCTTTGGATATAGAACATGGATGTTTTGTTGTTTGAAAATTTAGGCATAGTTTAATATAATTCACTGGTTTCTAAGGATTTTCTCAGACTTCATCCTATGGAATGAGTTAATGTTACTCATATCATTTAAGTGTTTTCATCAAATACAATAGTCTACATGAAAGTACATTGTTTATATTCAGCCCAAATTTCATCCAAAACAGCAGTACCACGGCACTTCCAGTTTACACAATGAGATCCTTTGATAGTGCTTGGTATTTTCTATAGCCAGGTAATTAAAATCTTCTTTTTTCATTTTCAAGATAGTTGACTCTACCCCAATCCTAATGTTAGATTTTTTGGGGTCACTTACAAGTATTTGATTCCATGGATCTGGAAGGTGGCCTCATATTTTTTTAGGCTTAGTGGCTCTGTTAGGGAGGGAAAAAACGTGTAAGCATTTAGGTTCTGCTCTGTGATATTCTCCATGGCTATAGAATCATCCCATTCCTTGATCTCCTATGGATTTAATGAAAATTTAAAGGCCAATTTTACCAATAGAGTATACAGTGTATGTTTCATAATCTTTGTAGTGTCCTAATACTTTCTTTGGCTTCCTATTTTTTTCCTCCCCAATCCTCGTTTAGAAGGTCCATCTTGTATGTCCAGTCATTGTGTCCTAATTGAACAAGTGGAGGCCAGTGGTCACACCATTGTATATGAAATAAGTGGTCAGTGACCTCTTTTAAAAAAGTGAGGCATCTCACTGTCTTTTCCTGTTTGAAATTACAACAGTGTAATTGTGCCTATTTAGAAAAAAGTGAGTTTTGAAATACTAAGTGCGGGGTTGGACTCTAGGCCTGTGACTTCTAGGTGTATTTGGATAAATCACTAAACCTCTTAAAGTCCCATTTCCTTATCTAAGAAATGGTAATTATAATGTCTGCCATGACTAAGTAGTAAGGTTGAGAATCAAGTGAATGAATATGTATGAATTTGTTTGAAAACCATAAAACCCAGTGCAAGATGGCAGCAATATTACAAAATAAACTCTCAAACCTGTGCAACAGGTTTTTTTTTTTTTTTTTTTAAAGAGAGTTTTTTTTTTTTTTAATTTATTTATTTTGTTTATTTATTTTTGGCTGTGTTGGGTCTTTGTTGCTGGGCACGGGCTTTCTCTAGTTGCGGTGAGCGGGGGCTATTCTTCATTGCAGTGTGCGGGCTTCTCATTGCGGTGGCTTCTCTCGTTGTGGAGCATGGGCTCTGGGCATGCAGGCTTCAGTAGTTGCAGCACGTGGGCTCAGTAGTTGTGGCTCATGGGCTCTAGAGAGCACAGGCTCAGTAGTTGTGGCGCACGGGCTTAGCCGCTCCACGGCATGTGGGATCTTCCTGGACCAGGGATCGAACCCGTGTCCCCTGCCTTGGCAGGCGGATTCTCAACCACTGCGCCACCAGGGAAGCCCTGCAACAGGTTTTTGAACTAGCTTGTGATAGATGGACTTTTTCTTAGGCTACCTCTTTTTATGATAAGTTAACTGCTGTTTAAGTTAGGCTGCTCTGAGGCTCTCTGTCACAAGGCAAGTAGCAAATGGAGAAAGTGCTAATATTAGTAGATTTTACTCGTGTTGGAGGGTATATTCATGGGGTTTCCATTGATTGATATGCTACCTTTGAAATTTCTTTACCACCTCTCACAATTCAGTAGTTCTTCTGTTTTGTGTGTATTAGGTTTGTCCAATGAATAAGTCTCCGTATGTGGATCCTCATAAATCGGGGCATGAAATCTGGGAAGAATTTTCGATGAGCTTCACCCCAGCAGTGAAGGAAGTGGTGGAGTTTGCAAAGCGTATTCCCGGGTTCAGAGATCTCTCTCAACATGACCAGGTCAACCTTTTAAAGGCTGGGACTTTCGAGGTAGGTTTTATTTATCCTGAATATTGATACAGGGCAAGGTAGTATTTTATTTTATTTTATTATTATTATTTTAAAATAAATTTATTTATTTATTTTGGCTGCATTGGGTCTTCGTTGCTGCACGCGGGCTTTCTCTAGTTGCGGCGCGCAGGCTTCTCATTGCAGTGGCTTCTCTTGTGGAGCACAGGCTCTAGGTGCATGGGCTTCAGTAGTTGTGGCACACGGGCTCAGTAGTTGTGGCTTGCGGGCTCTAGAGCGCAGGCTAAGTAGTTGTGGCGCACGGACTTAGTTGCCCCGCAGCATGTGGGGTCTTCCCGGACCAGGGATCGAACCTGTGTCCCCTGCATTGGCAGGTGGGTTCTTAACCACTGCGCCACCAGGGAAGTCGAAGGTAGTATTTCACTTTGATTCTTTTCTCAACAAGTATTTATAGTCCAGAGGCTGAAAATTTCAACAAAAGAATGACCATCTCAGGATCTTGGGAAAAGACAAGGTAAACGCTGAGTTACTTAGGACTTGAGATACAAACGGACTGTGTTTGCAGCACATGAACTCCGAGTTCTAGAATCGCTTTCAGGTGTGGACTTGGTGGGTTCCCCGAGTTAGACACCTCCTGAAAGCCTAACCCAGCGTTTACTGTGTTCAGTACTGGACACGAAGGGTAAATAGATCGTGGTTTTTGTCTCCTAGGAGATGGTAGGATATTTGGGAGGTGTTTCAGACATCTCTTATGTACCACTGTGGATCCTCATGGCCTCGCCTCACTCCAGGATCCTTGGCTACTTGTGCTACTCCACCTTCTCTTGCTGTGGTGCCTTCTGCCTGGGCCTGGGGCAGCCCCTGTTGCCAATTTGAGTAGGATGCAGACAGAGGCTCTTGCTGTGCTTGCTTAGGTACCTCTCCCCTGTCTGCCCCGGGGCTTCCCTGCTGCTGCTGAGGTGGGAGAAGTCTCAGCACTTGCTCAGCACTCACGTAGGCATTATCCTGAAATGCAGGGGGTGGGTGGGACGTTGATGCCGGGTGGGCCCAGTCTTTGATCAGCAGGGGAAGGGAGCTGGGGGAAGATCTTCACTTCCTCGGATGTTCCCACAGGATCCGGCTCTCAGTTGTTCTTGATGTCAGGTGGTGTCCAGCTTAGCAGTATGTCCTCTGATACTGACTCTCTTTCCTTTCCATCTCATTTCCTTTTTCTTAACTCCTGTTGTTTTCACATGTGCCAGTGCACATCCCACATAAACCCTTGCCTTCGGTTCTGTTCTCTGGGGCACCTGAGCTAGAACAGAGAAGATGTTTTTGTAAATAAAATAGCTGTGATAGAATTCCAAAGAAACACCTGTAGGTTAGGGTTTTCAGTTCAAAGGAAAACATTAGACTTAAGGTTTAAAGTCAGAAGGGATGTCAGAGATTGAGTTCAATTCACCCAGTTTTGAGGTTAGATAACTACAGCCCAGAGAGGTGAAGAGACTTTTCTTTCCTGGGTTACCAGTAAATTCATAACACAGTCAGGGCCAGAACACGAACCTCATGCTCCAGGACTTGTGTTCTTTTCACCGTGTGATTTGTCTGAAGATCGCTGTGTTGCAGAGCTAGCACCGTCTCCTTAGAATGCTCACTCTCCTTCGGGTTGTCTTGGGTAAAACAAGTCTTTGCTTGGGAGCATTGCAAAGGGCAGGCGTTTGTGCAGTGTTCCTCTGGTTATGAGAGAGCTATGTGACCTAGATGCTACCGTTTACTATAGTGGAGGGAGTGCTGCAGGTTAGCAGTTGTTGACTGGTTTGGTCTGGATTTCCATTATAACTTGATGTCTGGAGCACCTACTATCATAGTTTTCTTTGTGTATTGTCTCTTTGGGTTATGCTTTCTTAAAATAGACTAATCAGAGTTCGTCTGCTGCATTTGCCTTGGTTGCATTTGGTGTTTGGGTGATTCCAAGTGTTGTTGCATTGAAATACTGCTCTTTTTACTTAGGGCTTAGAGACCATATGATACACTTGGTAGCTTAAAGAGTCTGTTAAATGCCTTTGGCCAAGGCCCAGTTTCAAATTTCTTGGCATTATTGCCTGCTTTAATTTCGGTTTTTGGGCTTTTTTTTTTTTTGCCTGCTTTAATTTTGAATTTACATTTCAGAATCTTTATTAATAGTTTCAGAGGATCACAGGACTTGAGTATTTTGCCACCGGTGGCTGGAATTTTTTTAATGCTCTTCCTAGAGTATTTATCGCTTTGGTGGAGATTTTGTCTTAAGCAAATGGTTCTGGGTAAAAATAAACTCAGTTTTTCTTCTACAACTCTTTTTTTATGTGTAGGATGTCTCTTAACTGACTTGAATACTGAGTTATTTTTTAGTATTACTATTGAACTTCCCCAGATACATTGAAGTCTTTTTCTTTTTCCAGGTTTTAATGGTACGGTTTGCATCATTATTTGACGCAAAGGAACGTACTGTCACCTTTTTAAGTGGAAAGAAGTATAGTGTGGATGACTTACACTCAATGGGAGCAGGGGATCTGCTAAACTCTATGTTTGAATTTAGTGAGAAGCTGAATGCCCTCCGACTTAGTGGTGAAGAGATGAGCCTGTTCACAGCAGTTGTCCTGGTCTCTGCAGGTAAGGGAGCTGCTGGCCACCGTGCGGCACCTGGAGTGCGGTGGCCCAGTGGGGAGAGGGTGGCAGGCGGCCAGCTTCTGGCAAGCTGTGTAGAGGGGAGACGGCCTCCGGAAAGATGCTAAACTAGGAATCTGGTATTTTTGCATAATTAATTTTTTTTTTTTTATCATGACAGTAGAAGTCAAAAGTGCTGTATAGGGATAAAAGGATGTTTAGATCTGGGCCTCATATATACCACTCTTAGTCTTTAGCTTGTGTTCGTGATTTTTTACGAGTCTAAAGCATTATTTCATGCATTTATTTTTTGGAACATTGTGTATTTCTAGGTAGGTGGTTATAATATGAATCTAAGTTTTAGTTAAAATATTATGTGGGTTACTTGAAAATGTTACACGTATCAAGATGTATTACTGTGTTTTGTTAACACAAATCAGAGAATTATGAGTTGTAGGCTTTCACCAGCTTTGCTACTGAATTTTCTGTGTGACTTGGTAAGTAATTTTCTCTCTTTGGGTCTCGGTTTCCTTATCCTGTGAAAGGAAGGGATTGTACCATGGGAGCCTCCAAGATTGTTGAGTCCTATCATTTAATGTTTATTTATATGAGTCATTGATGGTGTTTCCCAACTTCCCTGCCACCTTGCATTATATTGCAGTTATTTCTGACCAAAGTATTTCAACTCAGACAGTAGTTAGTAAGGCAGAGATTATTCCCAATAGCAAATTGGAAATTGAGACAGTGACTTTCTTGGGGACATGTAAGAAAGTGCCAGCCATTTTTAGGTATCGCTAACTTTATTTTAAACCATTTGTTGAGCATTAGACAGTATTTTGATATGACTTACTTTAAGTTTCCCATTTGCCTCCTACTGCGTAAAAGACATTGTGCTGAGCACTGTGAGGGTTGTAAAGTATAAGTTGTGGCCCCTGGTTATGTGGCTGGACTGTAAGTCAGTAACTCTTACATCAGCGATCCTTAAGGAGAGGAAGCTCTTTGTATTATCTTAAAGGGCCTGTTGCACGGCAGTGGTATAAAAAACTTACGCCATTTGCAAGCATTATTTGGCTACCTTTTCTGATCAGCTCTACCTGGGTAGCTAAAAATGCACACTTATGGGAATAGTTTGGATGGACTGTGTCAGTGAGGGATGCCTGTTTTCTCAGTAACCTTGTAATGCCTCTTGCACTTACCTACCATTTTGCAGTCTCTTCATGAGGAATTAGTAATGGTTTGAGTTGTCATCCGATTACTAAATCTGTAATTGTGAAATAAAGGTAATCCATACTTGTTAACTTCTTTATCTGATGAATATGCCTTAAGTGCTAGGTGCTCGGGGGAGACAGAACAAGCATTAAGACACAAGCTTTGTGTTCCATTTGGAGAGACAGAACCAACACAGAAAGCTTTGTGTTACTAAACTGCTTGGTTCTGACTGAGGTAGGTAGGAGTTTAGGAAGGAAGATGAAGTCATCTGAGAAGGCTTTGTGGGGAGGATGGGGTATTAGTTTTTCCCAGCCAGAGGTGAGGGAGGGCACGGGGCGGGGCCAAAGCCTGGGGTGCACAGAAGGCTTGGGGTGAGGGGAGCAGGGGGTTACAGAGTGACAGCTGTGCGAGCTAAACAGAAGAGCTGTAACTGAAATAAGTCAGTGTAACGTCGTAAGTAGGGGAATGATCTGGCATGAACAAAGCGGTGCTTTAACCTTAGTTCTGCATTTTTGTCCTGGGTGGATTAGACAGGTGAGTCATCAGAGCTGGAGAGTCAGGTTGAGAGGCTGTTGAAATGACTCCAGGTATGAGGCAGTGGAGTGAACTCTCCTGAAATAGGTTGTGGCAGAGGAGGGGGGATGGAGGGACTATGTCCCCGAGGTAGTTCAGGGGAAGAAAAGAAGGCCAAGGGGTAAAGGGGAGCTCTCTGCCAGAATCGTGCTACTTCAGTTGTGTTTTCCACCAGGAACATGATTTTTATGTTTCAAATTTTAATTTTGAAAAAGCCTTCTTTTGTTATCATAAGAATAATATGGGTTCTTTGAGAAATTAGAAAACATTAAAATGAAAATAAAGATGATAATATCACTGCCAAGAAAGACCACTGTTAGCATTAGGGGGTCTGCCTCTCTCCATTCACCCGTCCATCTGTTTGTCCATTTGCCTGCTTATTGATAGATGGTACCAAAGGGGAGAGACTGACTGTAAAAGATGGTAAGGCATTCTTGTTTGTGTTGTGTTTATATATGAAGATACACAGGTAACACAGCATGCATGCATTTTAAAATTTGTTGTTTCACTTAAATATATGATAGTGTTCATGTCGAATTTAAAGCTTTGTCACTTAAAAAGAACTATTGTTGTTTTTAAAGCAGGAAAATAAAATTCCATAACTATAGAAGAGTATAAAATGGAAAGCCTTCCTTCTTCTATTCCTAGCCTGTTCTTCAGAGAACTAGATTTCTAACCATCTTTCTTTTTAATTGTTCTGATGGTTGCTGACCCAACTCTAAATACTATGCTTGTACCTCTTTTTATTTAGTAGATGTAACTGATAAATAAAAGTTCCTTCTCGGGGCTTCCCTGGTGGCGCAGTGGTTAAGAATCCGCCTGCCAATGCAGGGGACACGGGTTCGAGCCCTGGGCCGGGAAGATCTCACATGCCGCAGAGCAGCTAAGCCCGTGCGCCACAACTACGGAGCCTGTGCTCTAGAGCCCGCGAGCCACAACTACTCAGCCCACGTGCCACAGCTACTGAGCCTGCGCTCTAGAGCCCCTGTGCCGCAACTATTGAAGCCTGTGCGCCTAGAGCCTGTGCTCCACAACAAGAGAAGCCACCTCAATGGGAAGCCCATGCACCACAACGCAGAGTAGCCCCCGCTCGCCGCAACTAGAGAAAGCCCGCGTGCAGCAACAAAGACCCAATGCAGCCAAAAATAAATTAAAAAAAAAAAAACAAGGCCCCTCTCACTTTTCCCCCTCAATTTTTATGTTTTATTTTTTCTGCTACTTTATTGGTTTTATTTATAAATTTAACATGCTCACAGTCTTTGCTCACTCACTCTTTCATAACCTCTCAGATAGTTTAGATAGAATATTCTCACCATCCAGGGACACAGGGCCCTCCTTTCTCCACATCCCGGCTTCTTCTGCGCTAACATTTCTTCTACATTGTCAAGAATGAAAATATTTACGTTCTGTTCTATAATGTGACTATTTTCCACGCTTTATTTATCAGTTGATGTTAAAAGTTGAACAGTAAAACGTCAGCATTTGTCGTAGCATGATCACGTGAATAGTGCTCATAGCGTTCACACGGTGGGGCTGAAAGGGTAACAAGGCAACAGAGACTCTCCCCTAAACCTGCCCTTCCTGAAGGGCGTGTTCCAGGGTCAGATAACGAATGGGTTATTTATTTATATTCTCTGTTAACTGTTTAGAATTAAGCAACATTATAGTTTGCTTTATATTCAAAATAGCTTTTGTTTTTCTTGGAATCTACACTTGCCTTCTGGTTCTTGTTCTGTTCTGGTGGTGGTTGTCCGAAGAAATGCTAGTTAATGATCTCATTATATAATTTCGTCTTCACAACAGACCTTGGATGTGAGCTAGGACATGTTATCCTCAGTTACGACAGGCAAGGAATTTGAGGAACAGGGGGCTTGGATAATTTGCCCAGGGTCACATTTTTCATAATGGGCTGATCAGGCATTTGAACTCCTGTTAGTCTAGCTTCAGAAGCCTTCCCACTCTACCGTTTGTTAACAGAATAGCTCTAGCTGCTAAGGGAGTCTCAAACATGGTATTTATTTGCCTGTGAGATTGGAAGACTCTTGATACCGTGGAGAGAAGAGGAATTATACCTGGAAGGTAAATTCTTTTTCAGGTTGTGTGTAATGGCCGCAGTCACTTCCAGTTGAAGATTAGAGACTGGCCTGTGGGTGTGAGACCAGGGCTCACCTGGATGTGGGTTTCAGCTGTCCTCATGGAGACTTCGTTGAAGGAATCTAACTTCCATCGCGTAGGAAGTGAATATGCATCAGGAGCACAGTTGGTGAGGAGGACAAGCCTGGGAGATAATTAAGGAAGTAGAAAGCCGTATCATGAGTTAACTTACACAGGTAGTAGTATAGCACTTAGGGCATCATTTGGAAGGTGAATTTCCATTTCAGTCTGTGCATTCTAGTGTTGCAGTTTCTAGAGGATCGTTGTTCTGTGATCCAGCTAGATTTGTAGTTAGGTCCTCTGGCCTTCAAATCATGAAAGCATGGTTTTAGAAAAATTTAATATGATTAACACTTTTAGGTACAGTATAGGCATCTGTTTCCCCGAGGGGGGTTGACTGCATAAGCATAGGTCACCGAAACACAAGATACTTGCTGGAGGACCAACCACGTGTAACACCAACTCAAGTGTCCTTTCCCACTTCCTGTCTGTTTCTTTCTTTGCCATCTAGATTATTTTGTTTGTGGGGGTCACCGTCATTCTTTCCCAGTTGTTACTGTAAATTACTGATGATACAATGTAAACCTATTACTTTCTTCTGTCCAAATATGAGCTCTCTAAAGGAAGGAGAGGTTTGTTTGTTATGTTCACTGCTAATTCCCTAGCACCCATCACAGAATAAGTGTTTGGTGAATGAATTAGTAAATGCAAGGCTGTTAAAGAAAACAATTACTTGAACATTAAAGGCAAGGAGAGTCTTGGAAGCATGATTGAAAGCTTTAAGTAGTTTTGCAGAGATGACCCTTATGATTGTATGGCCAGAGTCAAGTGTCAAAAGAGATCTTTTGTCCATCTCACAATTTTGTGTGATAAATCATGACTCCCTCCGCCCCCCAGCCAGTAGTCAACATTCAGTTTGTTTCTTTTCCTATAAGAATTAGCACACAGTTGTAGTCATAATCCAAATTTTATTAAATGTAATATAAAACTATTTTCATCATTTTTTCTTGCATTTAAGTTAGTGAAACTTTCCCCCCCTTTACTATTAAATTTTAGTCCTTGTTCTGAATGTTTGCATTGCAAGTAACGTTTTTCAGCTATCAGTTATAATGTAAGACCTCCTTGATTTCCTTGTAAAAAAAAATGAAAAAAGGGTGTAAATGGCCAGAGAATTTTGCTTCCTTAGAGAAGTCCTTTTCTTGTTAATTACAACCCCCTATACTTGGAGCCATTGAATATTTCTTGTGCACTACGGTCTCCTATTGTAAAGGGAAGAAATAGCCCATGCTGATGAAAAAAGTCCATGGCAAACAACATAAGTTTGGCTCATTTAAGGATACTTTCCTTTATTGCTGGTTTATGCTGAATCACTAATTTATTAACATTTTTGTATGATGAATTTAATAAACACAGTTTGCTAAGTGAAAGTGAATGCAAGTTAATGTAACTAGGTAATAAAGTTGCATACTATGTTAGTTATCTACTACTGCATAACAAATTACCCGAAAACTCAGTGGCTTAAAAATGCACACATTTGTTATCTCTGAGGGTTAGGATATGGGTGCCTCTGGCTCAGGGTTTCTTAGGAGGTTGCAGTCGAGCTGTGGGCAGGCTGTGGTCTCACGTGAAGGCTCCACGAGGGCAGGATCCGCTTCCAGGCTTATTCACGTGGTGGTTGGCAGGAGTCATTCCCTGCAGTCGTTGGACTGAGCACCTCAGTTCCTGGCTGGCTGGCGGCTGGGGACCACCCTCAATTCCCTCGCACTCAGGCCACTTCACAGGGCATCTCACATGGCATCCGGCTTTCCTCAGGGCAAGCGAGTGAGAGCTTGCCTAAGGTGGAAGCCACCTCTTTTTCTACAATGTTTTATTCATTAGTAGTGAGTGAGTCTGGCCCACCCAAGGGAAGAGGGATCCACTCGTGGGTCTCAGGTGCCTGCCACCTATGGTGACGTGCAGGTGTGGTATGTTCCACATGAGAGGAAAATACACTGCTAAACCACATGACTCATTTCGTTTCGCCAATCAGAAGCAGTTGAAATTAGATAGCATCTAATTTTAAAAATCAGAACCTCTAGATTTTTGTGAGCAGATACCTAATCACTATAAAGAATTTTGATTTATCAAATGAACTATGTGATATATATTTTTATAATAAATAGCTATAAAAATTTGCCATTGGGATTTAAAAAATTCTGTCAGTTATCTTTTGCCTCTGTTGCAATGTGTAAAACCTTGTTTTGAATTCATTAATGAGACCGACGAGCACGGATTATATTTGTATTTAATGTTAATAACACGTCCTCTCCTCCATCTCGCCCTCTTCCTCACTCTCCCTCAGATCGATCCGGGATAGAAAACGTCAACTCTGTGGAGGCTTTGCAGGAAACGCTCATCCGCGCCCTAAGGACCTTAATAATGAAAAACCATCCAAACGAGGCCTCTATTTTTACAAAACTTCTTCTAAAGTTGCCAGATCTTCGATCTTTAAACAACATGCACTCCGAGGAGCTCTTGGCCTTTAAAGTTCACCCCTAAGGGCTTTGTTTATTTAAACATGGACTGATTCATGCTGACTGTATATTTTGTGCTGAAATGCTTATTTACGTGTGTACCGTACGTGGAGGTAGGAGAGACCTCTAAGACAACATGAGACTGCAGGCCGCCTCTGTGACCAGGCAGCAGCTGTTTGTTTGAGATTTCTTCAGCCATGCTTAGACATTGACCGCAATCCCCCGGTAGACCAGTCAGCGGTGTTGCACTTAAACTGGAGAAGTTACACTGAATTATAGTCACACTGAATGTTAGACTTTTTCATCTGCCAAAACCAAAAACCATTTTGATCTCCCTGTGGTACAAATATAATGCACAATCACAAGTATATGAGGACTTACAAATTAATCCTTTGTGGTGGAAGTTCTCTTGTAAGATGGAAACTTGATTTCACTCCAAGACTGTTTGATCTGGTGATTGGAGCCTTTGCAAGTTAGGAAACCTCCTTGTCTGTGCTCCACTCTGCCACCGTGAAAGTGCGTGGTCCTGGACAGGCTCGCTGGTTGTGGAAGATGAGACTTGATCGTGTTCCCAATGCCCCACCTCACAGAGATGCTGACGAATGTCTAGAAAGCATATTTACCTCCTGGGAGATAGGCACTATGTAAATACGGTAAAAGTTTTGTTATTATAATTATTCACAATAATACTCTTTTTATTTCTATGCATTTCTGAGAAATCATTTCACAGTCCACACCAATCTATTATTCAGGGTTCCTGCGTATGTGTGGGTTATCCTTCTGGCACACACATATTCAAAGTTTATGGGTACATTAAACACATAGTATGTGTACATATTATCTATGTGAATATAGTTATATATAAATATATTTCTTCACAATATTTTAAACTGTGAAGAACTTTATCATACAATAAACTTAAAACAAGAGGTGTCAAAAGACCCAAATTAGGTGCATTTTACCTGTTGATGACATAACCATTGCTTTAAATCTTTAGATAGTAATGAATTTATGCTCCATTTTTGTTTATCTAAGCAACACTTAATGTACAAGTGCAACAGGCAGTTGAGTCCAGATTTCAAAAAACATGTATTTCAGAGTTCATCTTTGGCAAAATCTTTGGTTCAGGTACTAGTTGTTTAAAAGTTCATTCAGATTCTTACTTTGTGCTAAGAAAGTTGCATTGCTGCCCCTTACGCACATGCTGTAGCTTGATGATAAATATTTGGAGTCTTTCTGGAGAACCAACCAATGTTTAAGAAAACTGTTCAATATGTTGATGTGTGCCTGTGTGTGTGAGTGTGGGTGTGCAAGTGTGTTCTGAATCCACTTGTTTTTTTCCCCCTAAATAACACTACAGGGATTTTGTCAAATTAGATTTAATCTGTGATTTGAAAAATCATTTAGTGTGTGACCTACAGGCTTAGAAATGGCATAGTCAGAGACGTTTCATCCATATTTCTGATACTGGGCTTTATTAAATAGATAAGATCAGCCTCTTTATGGCAGTTGGAGAAAATTGCCAAAAAGTTGAGGATTTTATGTATGTTTTTCTGTTGCCCTGGAAGATAGCAGCAATTAATTGGATTTTTGGGTAAAGTTGCCTTCTATATAATTTTTGGATTGTATAAAATTACAAAAATGAAAAGATCCCATTTTACTATCCTCAGCCTGTTACTTTAATGACATGTGAGCAGAATGCCTTATTTTGTAACCTTGTTTAACTTGTTGCTACTGGGACTTGAATTTCTGTGGCACTAGTTAAGTTAAAACAGAGTTAAACCCTCTCATTATTAAAGAGGAAAGGTGATGGTGATGTCTGTAATACAATATAAACCATAATCGTGATTTACCTTAAATAGGTATGACTTTTATGGGATATACAGTATAGTTTTTGTGAACTCTTTACATGATAGCATTATCTTTTTATAATTTTTTTTTCTAAGATAAATGCACAGTTTTCTTCTATGGGGAATAGAAACAGCTTTTTTGAAGTAATACTGAAAACCTCAAAGATCATGTTGTTTCTTAATTTTTGCCTTTTGCATAAGCCTCTTTATAACATATATCTTTAAAACAGTTACTAAGTCTTTAGGAATGTGTAACCAGAACTATGTTAGTATTGCTTATAAAACTTTAGTTAGGTTCAATATATACATGTATACATCTATATATAGGTATAGAGATTTGCATTGTGTCTTGTAAAATTTTATTTGAACAAATTCTTCCTGTAGGTAATGGGAAACAAAATTAATAGTTCATATGCCACTCATAGCATTTCTGTACTTGAAAACAGCCCAAGATTGAAACTTCTAATTCTAGAATTAAACCAGCAGCCTATTACAAGCACATTCTTTGATGTGAGTCGTTGGTCCTAAACCTACTAAACGCGGAGAAGACAACCAGTTTAGGGAACTTCTGAGTTGGTGGGACACTGTTGATTAATGAACAATGTACTGTACGAATTAAGTGATGCTTTAACTCTGATTTTACATTTTAAAGTTAAAATATGGGCATTATGTCAGCAAACTTAAGGGCATTATGTCAGCGAGCTAAAACATTTTTTTCCTGTGCTTCTAATGTATCTCTTTACATGATCTGAGAGAGGGTTCAAGCCTTTAGAGAGAAATAGCTGAGGAAAAGGGGGAACATCTTCTTGGGATGAAGCTTTTCCTTATGGCGATGGTTTAATTACAGATTCAGAAATTAGAAGGAAATTTCAGTGGATTAAGTGTATAGCTTTCGTAACTACATTTCAAGAAATTACCATTGTAACTTGATAAGATATGATTTATTTTATGTAAACATCATTGCAAAGCAAGGTGTAGAAGCTCAGCTAGATTTATTACTGTGCACGAGAGTAAGTACCTATCTCAGTTATTCTTTTCCAATATAAAGTTTGCTGAATGTACAAGAGGAGTTTATCACTTAGGATATAGAATTTTTTAGGGGCTGGGGGGAGGGGCTCTGTCAGGAAATTACCTAGAAACAAAGATTGTCTTGATTTGATCTGAAACATAAAACTTGAAGCTATTCTTGAACTAACATGGAAAAATAAAATGGCTATTGTTTTAAAAAAAAATGATAGAACTATATTGTTGACAAGATAGGAATTACGTTTATTTTCTACAAACTGTTATTGATGAAGACATGGATAATATCTTCCTGTTTCTGAAAAGTAATCTGTACATGGGGGGAGGGAATAATAAATATTATTTCTAACCAGCTGTGGTTTTTGGTATCTTTCTCTCCTGACTTTTTGGTAAGACCATCTATAATTTAACTGACTACTTTTCCCTGGAGCAGAGCAGGGTCTCCTATGCATTGAACAGATCTCTGATTCAGTGTGGGGAGGGGGCATGTCTGTATGCAGGGACTGTTGTAGAGTTTGTTTAGAGATTCCAGCAAGGATCATTACTGTTTTCTGTAATGCCAGCTGAATAGTGGTTTGCCGTATTTGGTAAGGTGGTCTTCTGGGAAGGAGATGGTGAGAGAGGAAGGGGTAGGGTACCTGGTGTAGCTGAGACTCAGCCTTGGCCGTGGATGGGGTAAGGAGCCTGAGCAGGACCACGACCTCCTTTTCCCTTTCCCAGTGGTTGCAGCCAGGCGGGCAGAGTTAAGGTAGTTACTGAAATCAGCATTCCCTGCAGTTGTTTCCAAGACCAGTAATATCCACTACTTCTCTGTGAATATTAATCGATGTTAGGTGGGAGAAATGGGCTTCTTGATTAAACAAATGCGGCAATACTGGGTTAACCAGGGTTACTGAGATGTCTTTATGGCATTCCTGTTCTCTAATGAGCAGATGTGCATCGTGGATCCTAAGGAAGGGTTTAGTGGGATGTAGTTCTTCCCAAACTTTCTCCACCAAATAACCCCCCCCCCCCCTTTTGTTTTTCTGTGCTGAGCTCTTCTGAGGGCTCCTTGGAAAGTGTGCTCTCTGGAGAAAAAATCCCTGTTAACCCACTTTGGGTTTTCATCAGGATGTTGATCATATTCTGTTGATTACAAATTTGCATTGTATTTTGCCCCTTTTTTGCACAGTGTAAGAAACATTGAGCTCTAAATAAATGTGTGGTTGATGGAAAACAAAAGAGCTTAAAGTCCTTCCAAATTTGGGGAATGCTACAGCTGAGTAAATGAGTGAAGACAGCCAGTTCACGGATCTGGTTTTAGTTTTTACACGCATTTCCGGCCTGTTAAAATTTGTCACATTTGCTTTTCTTAACTCTTACTCTCTCTTACTCTTTTCTAGACTTAAGAAAGTGATGGAGAAAATGTTAATAATACAGGTTGAAAGTCTGTTGCCATTAACCATTGCAAAAGGCACAGAGAAGTGAAGAAATTGTCCAGTACTTGAAAACTATTATCTGATTTAGCAAAGAAGTTTCTCATTTCACTGATAAACAAGTCAAGTTCTAACATAGTTCTTATTGTTTGTTTTGTTGTATTAATATACTTAAAATATCAATCAACATTCATGCCAGAACTATACTTGTCTGTCAGTTGCAACTCTGGCAAAAATAAAGGAATGCATTCTGTGAGAATTAATTGTTTATATGGAATTTACAGTAAAGAGTATTGTATGGTTTATATGTTGTGTGCTGCATAGCCTTTCAGTAAGAATAATACATACTTACACAGTCATACATATGTTTTTCCTCCCCAGGGGGCTGGTTGTTAAACATTAGCAGCAGACCACTATCGCTTAACCCCAAGAGGTGATTCTGAAACCAGGGTTCAGAGTTTCAGTAACTTACTGAAGGTCGCACAGCTACTGAGTGGAGAGTCGGATTGCAAAACCCAGATATTTGGGCCTTAGAATCTGTTCTCAGCTGTTATGTGTAACAGAGAGGCACTGGGCTTGGGGTCTCCTTGGCAGAGTGGTTTTTAGTAGGTCTACTTTGATCTCTGCAGTTGTGGGTTGTTTGGGAAGGGGTAAAGGGGAAGCTCTTAGGCAAGGATTCAATACATAATAGTCTAATGTTATCCCCCCAACCCCTAAGTAAAATTTTCTCTCATCTGTAGAAAGGGTGAACTCAAGTGGCTGCAAGACTAAATGAGGTGTATTGAAAACTTGCAGACGGTGAAGCCTATACAGACCCTAGGTCCCTGCCATTAAGTAGAAAGAGGAGAAAGCAGGAGTCATCCCAGGGGCAGTGAGGCGCCCTGGAGGGTCCTCTCCCTGCTCAGCCTGGGTGGTGGGTCTCTCACAAGCCCTCTGGCTGAAGTCACTGAGGGGGTGGTCCTTGATTTAGGCCTTCTCAGCTAGAAACTGCCCTGTCAGTAAAGACTGACTCAGTGATGACCTCAGCCTTCAGACACTGCTTCCTCAGGAGAATCTAAAACAAGGGACAGAAGATGACCGAGACCGTGTCTCATCACCAGTCCCGCAGACGAGAACATACAGGGAGGATCCTTAGTGTTCTAGTTGGTGCCGGCATCGTCCAAGGTGAACTCCTACCTCAGAGGGCAGGAATCATTGGCTTAATGCTTCTTGACAGTAAAAATAACTTCCGTATCCTCAATGGTCTCTAGAGGTTCCCTTTCCCGTCCTGGGTTCAGCGCTCCTCTGCGAAGTGAGGGGATCGAACTACGCCCTCCAGCATCCCTTCCAGGGCCGACCTCTGTGATGTGATGGTACGCAAACAACACAGTTAAAAGAGAAAGAAGGGCCAGAGTGGAGAATGTGTTGGGGATTGGGGTGGGCAGAGACCCCGCAGCTAAAGGGTGACACCTCACCTGCCTTAACCCGGGGTGAACTTGCGCCCTGCCGGCCGGCCGGCCGTCTGTCCATGGTCCTCCCTCGCCCGCCATTAGCTCCGAGTCACCTCTCAAGGCTCAGGGACAGAAGTGTGCCGGGGAGGGGCTTGTGTCGAGGAGTTTCCCTTCCCCCAGGGTTCCTGCGAAGCTGGAGGGGGGCCCAGAGCAGGAGCAATGTCAGGAGCGCCCGGCAGGGGGCGCCGGGCTGACCTGCCTGCTCCAGGCGGTCCTCAAGTGCTAGGGGAACGCGGGCTGCTCAAGACCAGACCTTTCCTGCACAGCCTCGCTTTCCAGTTTTCGATCCTAACAGAAATGTAGGTTTTTGTAGTAAAAGTGTAAAAGAGTGTGAAGTTTTTTGTAGTTGATTCTCTTATCTATTCCCCTAAATCCTTTTTTTTTTCATGGCAAAACCAGACCAAGATTTATTTCCTCATTTTGGAATACCATTCATTATGGCAATGACATCTATGGTATTTGAATTACAATACAAGACACCTGTGTCAGTTCAATGATGTAGCTGCTAGGAGTCTACATGTGGGTTCAAGCAAATAAGCATTTCATTGTGTCATCTAGTATAGTCAATAACATTAAAATTTATACTATATCATTGTAATTTATATTATTTGTGGCAATCATAACTGTAGTTAAAATTATTAGAAACTACTTTTTTTTTAATGTGGTATTCCATTTTATTTTATTTATTTATTTTTATTTTATTTTATTTTTTTAACATCTTTATTGGAGTATAATTGCTTTACAATGGTGTTTTAGTTTGTGCTTTATAACAAAGTGAATCAGTTATACATATACATATATCCCCATATCTCTTCCCTCTTGCATCTCCCTCCCTCCCACCCTCCCTATCCCACCCGTCTAGCTGGTCACAAAGCACCGAGCCGATCTCCCTGTGCTATGTGACTGCTTCCCACTAGCTATTTTACATTTGGTAGTGTATATATGTCCATGCCACTCTCTCACTTCGTCCCAGCTTACCCTTCCCCCTCCCCGTGTCCTCAAGTCCATTCTCTAGTAGGTCTGCGTCTTTATTCCCGTCTTGCCCCTAGGTTCTTCATGACCTTTTTTTTTTTTTTTTTAGACTCCATATATATGTGTTAGCATATGGTATCTGTTTTTCGCTTTCTGACTTACTTCACTCTGCATGACAGACTCTAGGTCCATCCACGTCACTACAAATAACTCAATTTCGTTTCTTTTTATGGCTGAGTAGTATTCCACTGTATATATGTGCCACATCTTCTTTATCCATTCATCTGTCCATGGACACTTAGGTTGCTTCCATGTCCTGACTATTGTAAATAGAGCTGCAGTGAACATTGTGGTACATGACTCTTTTTGAATTATGGTTTTCTAAGGGTATATGCCCAGTAGTGGGATTGCTGGGTCATATGGTAGTTCTATTTTTAGTTTTTTAAGGAACCTCCATACTGTTCTCCATAGTGGCTGTATCAGTTTACATTCCCACCAACAGTGTGTGAGGGTTCCCCTAAATCCTTTTAATTTTACTCCAGCCCTCAAGGAAATCAGGGAAATCTTTACCATGTGAAACCAAAATTTCACCTACTGTCACTTTCCAAAACATCCTTAAGTGGTGAAGTCAAAAGAATTTTACAGGGAATACCCAGACACCTACCACCTGTATTTTACCACTATTTTGTACTTATTTATTACATATCTATCCATCCTTCCATCCATAAGTCCATCTTGGGTTTTTAAAAAATACTTTAATAAATTGCAGTCATCAGTAAACTGCCCCCTAAAATTTTCAGCTTGCATATAGTTTGCTAGAGTTGAATATTAATTTACAGTTTGTTCTTTTGATGTAAAATTTATAGACAGCGAAATGCACACCTTTAGGTATATTCATCACTCTGTTTGACAAATGCAGTCTCCCTGTGCAACCCCAGACCCAACTGAGATATAGAACATTACTGTCACCCCAAAAAGTCCCCTCATACCCCTTTCCAGGCAACCCTCACCTCTACGGAGACAGTAACTAAGCTCTGATTTCTTCTACTACAGATTACATTAACCTGTTCTAAAACTATATGTTCCTTTTATTGCTGAATAGTATTCCTTTGTATGGATATACCACAGTTTATTTTTCCTATTGATGAATATCTGGGCTGTTTCCAGTTTTGGGTTATTATGGATAAAGGTTTTATGAGCACTCCTTTGTATTTGTAGTAGCTCTATGGCACAACTTGACCCTGGGGTAGAATTAGTGTTAGGTTCCAAGAGTGCGGAAAGCAGCACATAATGGAAAGCATGAGAAACAGAATTAAATCATGAATTAATCCTTTTTGTTTGGGGTCTCATAAAAAGAGCAGTGCATCAATTAGAAGACGCTTAAGACCTATTGAAAAGGGAGTAAAACAATAAGGATATTTATTACTTAATCCCGCTAAAGACCTCTGGAGGCAGGGCAATTCCAGGCTGGTTCAGTTGCTCCAAGTGCCATCAAGAACTCAAGAGTACCCCTCACACCCATTAGATTGGCTATCATCAAACAAACAGGAAAACAAAAAAAGAAAATAAGTGTTGGTGAGGATGTGGAAGCATTGGAACCATTGTGCACTGTTGGTGGGAATGTAAAATGGTGCAGTTGCTGTGGAAACAGTATGGCAGTCCTAAAAATAGCATTGCCATATGATCCAACAGTGCCACTTCTGGGATTATACCCCAAAGAATTGAAAGCAGCATCTTGAAAAGGTATTTGTACATCCACATTATAGCAGCATTATTCATGGTAGCCAAATATGGTGGAAGCAACCCAAGTGTTCACTGACGTCTGAATGGATACACATCTGGCACATGTACATGCAATGGCAATATTATTCAGTCTTAAAAAAGAAAAATTCTGACACATGCCACAACTAGGATGAACCTTACGCTGAGTGAAATAAGCCAGTCACAAAGCGACAAATACTGTATAATTCCACTTATATGAAGTACTTTAGAGTGGCCACATTCATAGCGATAGAAAGTAGAATGGTGGTTGCCTGGAGATGAAGGAGGGCCAGGATGGAGAGGCATTTCAGAGTTTCAGTTTTGCAAGATGAAAAAAGTTCTGGAGACAAAACTATAATTCAAAAAGATACATGTACCCCTATGTTCATTGCAGCACTATTCACAATAGGCAAGACATGGAAGCAACCTAAATGTCCACTGACAGATGAATGGATAAATAATATTTGGCACATATATACAATGGAATATTACTCAGCCATAAAAAGGAATGAATGCCATTTGCAGCAACATGGATGCACCTAGAGATTATCATGATAAGTGAAGTAAGTCAGAAAGAGAAAGACAAATATCATATATCACTTATATGTGCCATCTAAAATATGACACAAATGAACCTATCTATGAAACAGAAACAGACTCACAGACACAGAGAACAGGCTTGTGGTTGCCAAGGGGTGGGGGGTGGGAGAGGGATGGAGTGGGAGTTTGGGATTAGCAGATGCAAACTATTATATATAGGATGGATAAATAACAAGGCCCTACTCTATAGCACAGGGAACTATATTCAATATCCTGTAATAAACTATAATGGAAAGGAATATTAAAAAATAATGTATATATATATATGTATAACTGAATTACTTTGCTGTACAGCAGTAATTAACACAACATTGTGAATCAACTATACTTCAAAAAATATTGATAAGAAAAAAGTTCTGGAGATTGGTTGCACAACAATGTGATTGTACTTAACACTACTGAACTATACACTTAAAAATGGTTAATTTTATGATATGTGTATTTTATCACAATTAATAAAAACAAAACAAAACCCAGGAACTTCTGATCCTTCTTTGTCATCTTGTGCATGTTTGTAACATTGATACCATCAGGCATCACAGCAGAAGCACTGTGTCCAGAGAAGCAGAGACCTTCCTCTTTTTTTTTTATTTTTTAATTTTATTTATTTATTTTTATATTTTTTGGCTGTGTTGGGTCTTCGTTTCTGTGCGTGGGCTTTCTCTAGTTGCAGTGAGCGGGGGGCCACTCTTCATCGCGGTGCACGAGCCTCTCACTGTCGCGGCCTCTCTTGTGGCGGAGCACAGGCTCCAGACGCGCAGGCTCAGTAGTTGTGGCTCATGGGCCTAGTTGCTCCACGGCATGTGGGATCTTCCCAGACTAGGGCTTGAACCCTCATCCCCTGCATTGGCAGGCAGATTCTCAACCACTGCGCCACCAGGGAAGCCCGAGAGATCTTCCTCTTGATTATTAGGGGGAAACCTTTCTCAGGAGGTCCCAGCAGACTTCACGTCTCAGCTGCCACTGGCCAGTTGGGTCTCATGTGGTAGAGGAGCCTGGAAAGCTGGTATGTAGTGTCTTTCACCCTCTGTAGAGAGCAGCAGTCTCTCCCAGAAAGAACAAGGGTTTGGAGAATGGCTGTCGGGCAGGCAACCAACAAAACTGTCTTCTGCATGGAATCCTGTTAGGGAGGAAGGGTCCTCCTTTGTGAGCGCATCACTGATAGCTACAATCAGTCATGCCCAGAGCAGCATCCTTGATGCAGAAATGATGCTCTTGGCTTACCTCTAATATACGCAGGGCTGGGGCAAAAATACAAACGAAGGCCACTAGCCTGTCCCTGTCCTTTTCCCGCTCCTGCCTTTGTCCCATAGCAAGAGAAGCTATTTTTTTAGGAATTTTGTGAGTCTGTTGACTTCACATTGGTATCTTGAAATTGTCCCCAGTGGGAGCGTTGATACTGTGGAAATCAGTAAATGCTACAGTTTAGGGCTCCTTCCACCCCAGGTACCAATGCACTGCTCAGCCTCTCACACACCCTGGCTCCTAGGTCCAAGCTCTGTTCATCCCCCTTCACCATCCCTGGGGCCCAGAGCTTTGGATACTGGCAGTGTAGTTTGGCTGTGACATCCAAGGAAAGAGGCTTGTGCAGGCCTGGGAAGCAGCCCAGGGCCATTCGGGCAGGGGGTTCGGATCTGGGGCTGATCTAGAAGCTAGGATGTGTTCTGGGCATACTTGGCCGAGGAGAGGGGCACAGCCAGGGGAGGGATAGGCTTGAGACTTTAAAGTGTGACTCGGGGGCAGGGGCCCAGTAAGTAGCTTGGGTTGTAGGGAGGGCAAGAGAGGAATTCTTTTGTCCCCTCCCTCCAGTCTTCAGCCTCTGGCTGGATGGGAGAGAACACCTCTGTCCCACATCTACTCTCCTGACGACCTTCTCAAGGCAGGTGTAATAGCGAAGAAGAAATCTGACTCCATATTAGATCTGTTTCTTTTACTTTAACTTTTGTATTCTATTGCTTCTACTTTGAGTTAAGAATGTTGCCTAGGGACTTCCCTGGCGGTGGTCCAGTGGTTAGGGCTCCACGCTTCCACTGCAGGGAGCACGGGTTCGATCCCTGGTCGGGGAACTAAAATCCCGCATGCCGCACAGCGCAGCCAAAAAAAAAAAAGAAAGAAAGAAAGAATGAAAGAATGTTGCCTAGAGCCTGAAATATAGAGCCCATTCTCAAGGCTCTGACCTTTAAGGGTATAATGCTTTTCCATTCATACAGAGATAAAAAGCAGAATAGAGAATAACATTTGTCTTGGAGGTTTACAGGAACATCGTGACCTGACCTACACGGACAGCTGCAAGAACAAAGGATTCTGACACCAAGAAGTCTGCAACAACCAACCACGCCCCTTCCTCACCTGGCCTTTAAAAATGCTTTGCTGAAACCCTTCGGGGGGTTTGGGGTTTTTTGGGCATAAGCCACCCGTTCTCCTTCCTTGGCCCTACGATAAACCTTTCTCTGCTCCAGACTCTGACGTTTCAGTTTGTTTGGCCTCACTCTGTGTTGGGCACACGAACTTGGGTTTGGTAACACAGGGAGGATTGAACTGCATCCCCCATCTACCCTCCTGACGACCTTCTCAGTGCAGGGAGGGTTGCCGGTCTTATTGATCAGAACCCAGGACTCATTCACGGCCGTGTTTTAGTAGTGGACAGGGTTACTGTGTCCTAAGGTTTGGGATTGCTACAAGGTGCAGCTTTTTGACTGCGTCCTCCAGCGGGGTGAGCATACCTGGGCAGCTCACCTCCTGTTACTGCACCTTGGTGTGAAGCTCAGGTTTGAAAACTTCCTGTTTTAGTCTCGGCAGGGGAGGGAGCAAGAGGTCTCCCGTCTTGATTCTGCCAGATTAGATATAGCCTTTATCTTGAACTTGTACCCCTAAAACAGTGGTTCTTAGGGTGTAGTGTTCAAACCGGCAGCACCAGCATCACCTGAGAACATGTTAGAAATGCAGGTTCTAGGGAATTCCCTGGCGGTCCAGTGGTTAGGACTTCTCGCTCTCACTGCTGAAAGCCTGGGTTCGATCCCTGGTTGGGGAACTAAAATCCCACAAGCCGTGTGGTGTAGCAAAAAAAAAAAAAAAATTGCAGGTTCTAGAGGCCCCCCAGAACTCCTGGATCAGAAACTCTGTAGCTGGAGCCTAACAGTCTGTTTTAATAAATCCTCCAGGCGACTCTGATTCAGCAAAACAATTGCGCACCACTACTCTAGAACAGGGGTCCCTAACCCCCAGGCCGTGGGCCGTTAGCGGTCCACAGCCTGTTAGGCACTGGGCCGCAGAGCAGGAGGTGAGCGGCGGGTGAGTGAGCGAAGCTTCCTCTGCCGCTGCCCCATCACTCCGCATCGCTCTCATTACCGCCTGAACCATTCCCCCTCCCCGTCCCGTCTGTGGAAAAATTGTCTTCCACGAAACCGGTCCCTGGTGCCAAAACGGTTGCGGACCGCTACTCTAGAATATAGCCTGGAGTATTAGTTTGCTAGGGTTGCTGTAACAAAGTACCACAGACTGGGTGGTGACAACAGAAATTCATTTCTCATGGTTCTGGAAGCTGCAAGTCCAAGATCGAAGTGTCAGCAGGGTTGGTTCCTTCTGAGGACCGTGAGGGAAGGTTCTGTCCAGGCCTTGCCCCTGGGCTTCTAGACGGCCGTCTTCTCCCTGTGTCTTCACAACATCTTCCTCCTGTACTTGTCTGTGTCCAAAATTTCTTCTTCATATAAACATGCCAGTCAGATTGGGTTAGGGTCTACCCTAATTACCTTGTTTTAATATGATTACTCCTTGAAGGAACATATCTTCAAATATGGTTACATTCTGAGGTACTGTGGCTTAGGACTTAACATATGGAGTTTTGGGGGGACATGATTCAGCCTGTAACACTTGGGAAACCCGGTCCTATAATTTATGTATCTGTTTCCCCCACCCCCCATTCCCCGATCGTGAGCTTATAGAGGTCAGAGATTGGGTCTTCCCTGGTTTTTATTTTTGGGCCGCACCATGCGGCATGTGGGATCTTATTTCCCTGATCAGGGATTGAACCCGTGTCCCCTGCAGTGGAAGCGCCGAGTCTTAACCACTGGACCGCCAGGGAAGTCCTTCCCTGTTCTTGTAGCTCGAGCGTCTTACAAAAATGCCCCAGTAGGCTTTCAATAAAGGTTGTTTAAATTGATTGACTATTGGTGGAGGAGCTTTTTGATGTTTTATTGGGGTTATAATCTTTTTTTTTAAATAAATAAATTTATTTATTTTTGGCTGCATTGGGTCTTCGTTGCTGTGCGCAGGCTTTCTCTAGTTGCGGCGAGTGGGGGCTACTCTTCATTGCCGTGCGCGAGCTTCTCATAGCAGTGGCTTCTCTTGTTGTGGAGCACAGGCTCTAGGCATGCAGGCTTCAGTAGCTGTGGCATGCGGGCTCAGTAGTTGTGGCTCGTGGGTTCTAGAGCACAGGCACAGTAGTTGTGGCGCACGGGCTTAGTTGCTCCACAGCATGTGGGATCTTCCTGGACCAGGGATTGAACCCGTGTCCCCTGCATTGGCAGGCGGATTCTTAACCACTGCGCCACCAGGGAAGTCCCCTGGGGTTATAATCTTAAAATCTCATTTTGGTGTGCAAAGCACACATGTCGAAGCTTAGTAGGGTCTTAGGCCTTTTTTCAAGCAAGTCTGATGTAGCACACTTACTGGCTGAGGTCTTACCCCTTCCTGTTGACATAGATTTCTGAATTGCCTAATCTGGCTTGCATCTTTTGTGCAGTGTGTGTGTACACTGGGAACATTCTTCTGGGGCCACAGCAGAGGCTTGACATCTAAACTCTCTCAGAAACTTGTTTGTTTGTTTTCTTCTTTTCTGTCTGAGAGCTTTTGAAAGAAAAAAGAAAAAAAAATAGCCTGCTTCATTCACACATGGCAAAGGATTCTAGGTGTTTGTATCTTTCAGCACTCAAAGCCAGACTGTAATAAACAGATAATTGTCATTGAGAGGTAGCACACTTTGTTTGCTAGGGATTTTCTATTGTTGCTTTTCAATTTAGTTGACAGTAGAATTACAGGTTGCCATGGCAACCTATCTATTGCCCAGACTGCCTGGGCTTTAAAGACACAGACACCACCTTTGGTTTTATTCCATAGAGCTGACATTGTTATAAAACAGAGCAGAGCAAATCGAATGCGGAATTAGGGCAGACATCCTGCTCCGGTCTCTCTTTCCTTCCCTTCCCTCTTATGGTTTCTGTGTTTACCAGGCCCCTGAATAGCCCAGGGTTAGAAATTGTATAATTTGGTCTCTGGAGTTCTTTCAGGAAAACAACCAGGTTGCTGTCTCCCAGGCAGTTTTGTTACTTCTGTTGGTAACAGTCTGTGGGAGTTAAGAAGTTTTGGGGGTGGCTGGCATGGATGTATTAAACTCCCGCTCCAATCCAAGGCTGGACACATGAGAAACTTCTGTCACTTCTGTGACCACACTTCTTTCACTCAGGTAGGACATAAGAGAAGGCTCCAGAGAAATGGATTATTCTCGAGACATTTCCAACCTAAGGGGAGCCAGAAAGGCCTGGCGGATCTGGGGACCCATTCTTGATTATGCCAAGAAATTGAATTAGCCAACTAAGCTTGAGAAAACGCTGGAACTTCTGGCAACTGCTCTAGATGGATTTTTCTCACTCTTCTGAGCTTTGCGCACAGCCACTTCTGCATTATGTTACAAAGCTAGTTATAAGAGATCCTGAGAGACCAGGGAAGGCTGATTCATCTGATAAGCTAATTCCAGAGCATAGCTTTCCAGGAGGCAAGGATGAGGAGCGAAAGAATAAAACAAAATCCATCCATAATACCCACCCTTCAAGGCAGAAATTGTAATTGCCTGCAGTGTGCTGGCTATGAAAGGTTAGATTTTACTGGGATCTATTTATTTTCAATCCTGCTTAATTTCTTTTCAGGCTTTAGACCATTGTTCAGTGCTGACTTCTACGGCTGCTTTCAGGGAGGACCGGCTTTTTGGTGCAACAAGTGCTTTCTTTCATTGGGAAAGTGGGATCCGCTAAGGGAAACTTGGTTTCCGCACCCTGGGAAGGGACGCGAGGAAGAAGAAGCGACCAGGAAGAGCCGGAGAGGGACAGGAGGGGAGCCCGTACGGGCTGTGCTCGTGAGCTGGCCGCCACACCGTTGTGTTGGGGACCACCTGAAAGTGCCTGGGAACTGTCCCCCCAGAAGGACAGGAAGTTGGGTATTTACCCGCCGACTCTGTCTCTTCTTGGTTGGGGGTTACCTGAGGGCTGAGCTCCTTCCCGCACCCCAGAGAAAGCCCTCAGGCTGTGAGACAGAGCGGCCTGAGCCCCTGCAGTGGGTCACGGTCAGCAGCCCCGGAACTGCCCTCTGTCTGCACTTGGAGGTGGACCCAGACTTGGACCAGGGCGACAGCAGTGTTGGCCTCAGGGGTAACTTTTGGTTACATAACAGATTTCCGTGGGAGTATCCGTAGTTACTGGGGTGGTTTTAAAGTCTCGTTTGCACACTTTTGACACACCTCCCATTGAGACGTGGGGGTCTATGGCTTCTTCCCTAGAATCTAGGCAGGCTCGTGACTGCTTTCACCAAGAGAATCGGAGGAAAGTGATCCTGTTGCCGGAACTTGGCCTCTGTTCACCGGGGCCGAATAGAAACACGGAGACAGAGTTTTGGGTGAAGTAGAAAGAGCTCGATTGCTTTGCCAGGCAAAGGAGAACACGGCGGGCTCATGCCCTCAAGACGGTGTGCCCCGCCCTGGAGGGGGTAGTGAGGAGTCTTACGGTGTTCAAGGAGCAGGGCGTGGTCAGCCAGAGGACATTCTCCTGATTGGCTGGTGGTGAGGTAATGGGGAGTCGGCATCGTCAACCTTCTGGTTCCAACCGGTCTGCGGTCTACATGCCTGTGGGCAGCAGACAGTTAACTTCCCCCACCTGGTGGGGTTTTCAGTATCTGCAAAACAGCTCAAAGGATGTGGCTCAGAATATTCTCTATAGTCCTGGAGGAAGAACTAAAGGTCCTTGACTTTGTTCAATGGCTAAACTATTATTATTTTGTCTTGCTTGACTGTTTTTCCTTTCTGTCTGCATTTGCTCACTTCTCGGATTAAATTTATTCTTTGACTAAAGTTTTTCTACAGACAAAAGGCAGGCGGAGGACATGGGTGGGGAGGGTCTATTCTGGGAAGGCCTCCTAGGGTCCTGCTCCGTTATAATCTCTGTCACTTCCAAGGTTAGGTCATCGAAAGCCATGCAACTTCCACCTTGGCTGCTGGGATGCCTGCATTTGGAGCTTTGATCTGTATAAGGAGTCCAGCTACCCTGGGACTGCCACAGTGGAGGGGCCATGGGGAAGCTCTTTGGTCAATAGCCCCCCGCTGAGCTCCCGTCCAACGGCTAGCGTCAGCTGCCGGCTGTGTGAGTGAACCATCTCGGACGTGTAGCCCAGTTGAACTTGCAGAAACCTGCGGTTTCAGCCAGTATCTGACTGCAGCCTCTTGCATGACCCCCAGTGGGACCGTCTGTCCCAGTCAAGCGCTGCCTGAATTCCTGACCCACGGAATCTGGGAGCAAAATAAAATGATAGTTGTTTTACATGTTGACATTTGAAGTACATTGTCATTCAATAATAGTAACTGGAGTAATGCGCACATAGCACCTTTGGGGGCAAGGGCAGCCGTCATTTCTCAGAGAGGCCGTGGAAGCCAAGGGCGGTGGAGACACTCCCTTGAGTGCACACTGGCAGGTGTTTCCAGCTGTACCGTTAGCAGTTCCTCATCTGCCTTCCGGGGAGATATAGTATTTTGAAATGGGCTTTGTGAACAGTCTGGTAGCACCTTGCACTCATATGGGGCCTTTTCTTTCCTTACTATGGAATTCCCCAATGGCACCCTGTTTCATTCAGTTGCTGAGAGGGTTGCAAGATTGTACCAACCCCTGCTTCATAGAGAAACAATTTCATTTGCTTTATCCAGAGCAGCTAGAATCAAGGACAAAAGAGAGAGGGGGAAGGACTGGTTTCCCTAATCTGGAG
Organism: Balaenoptera musculus; assembly: GCF_009873245.2. Classification (NCBI taxonomy): domain Eukaryota; kingdom Metazoa; phylum Chordata; class Mammalia; order Artiodactyla; family Balaenopteridae; genus Balaenoptera; species Balaenoptera musculus. The sequence continues at coordinate 3,022,158 of NC_045788.1, read as the reverse complement.
ATCTTTCCATCAGATGAATATTAAACTTGGACAAACCTTTTTAAGAATCGGATGTTCCTTGTGGTTGCCAAGGGGGAGGGGGGATGGGGGAGTGATGGCCTGGGAGTTTGGGATTAGTAGATGCAAACTATATATATACACAATGGATAAACAACAAGGACCTACTGTATAGCACAGGGAACTATATTCAATATCCTGTAATAAACCATAATGGGAAAGAATATATAAAAAAAAATGTATATATATATATGTGTAATGGAATCACTTTGCTGTGCAGCAGTAATTAACACATTGTAAATCAACTATACTTCAATTAAAAAAAAATAAAGAATCTGATGTTCCAGTGAGGAGTCAAGAGTATGGTCTACAAATTCTGGGACTCTTTGAGGGGCTGGGAGAAGAGAGTTCTAAAATTTTAGCCTCAGAATCATTTAAGCCCTGAAATAACTCCTACAGAAGAGAATGTCAGTGTCGTATAATGTAACGCCTATAATGAACGGGGTGTAAATACATTCAACAGTACATGGGTTCCATTTTCCTTGTTAAGACATGTGGGCTTAGAAATGAAGGAGAAAATCCTTAAGAAAATATGTTATGGGTTTTAAAAAAATGTATAATATTAGTTAAAAAAAATTTCAGAACTCCCAACCACTCCTGATACCAGATGGACCCACATTCTGGTCATACTTATCCATTTCTAGTTCAAACTCCTAAGGCTGATTTATTACCTGCATCTTGCAGAAGCTGACAATAAATCCTTCCTTGTGTCAATGAGAATAAAAATTTTGAGATGAAAAATGGCCAGTCTGATGGTTTTCCTTCACTCTGTGAGTCACAGACACTGTACAGCTGGGCTTCAGAAGCTGGGTGTTAAAATGGTCCTAAAAAAGATTTAACTGAGAAGTGGTCAATTCAGAGACTGTATATAGATGAACTTTTGTCACAGCTTCTAAAGTGGCTAGACTTCAACTTTCTTCAGGGTCCCTGAAATGCAACTGCACATCTTCGGTCTACAGAACCCTGTAAACAGTGCTGCTGGGACACTGGTATGATTTTTTTTTTTTTTCTTAAGACTAATCTAGGTTTTAGGCACAAGAAAGGAGAAGTGCTGGGAAAATGTCCCCCAAAAGTTCTCAGGGAGTTCTCTAACGTAAAACACTACAGCAAGAGTGTAAAATGATGTGTATAGAGTATGCATATGTGCGTGTTTATTTATGTATACCTGCCTCATCCCCAAACAGAAGTTAGCTTGTTCCTTTATCCTGTATATTTCCTGTAAATTGGAAATTAGATCTCAAGACTTGATTAGATGTAAGTTAATTATTTATGTCTACAATACACTGTAGGTGACATTGCAGCTTCACATAGTATGGTAGCTAGTTATTTAGCCCATGATTCTGAATCAGTCTTCGGTTTGGGCTGAGCTCCGCTGGGAAGATCTGGTCTTGGCTGGGCTTGGTTAATCTTGGCTGGGTTCACTCATGTATCTCTGGTCAGCTGGTGGTTCGGATGGGTTGCCTGGCTTATTGATGGGTTCAGCTTGGGGGCTCGGGTAACTGTGATCCATGTGATGCTGGTTTGGGCTCACTCACCTGGCAGCCGAGGTTCCAAGAGCAAGAGTGAAAGCACACGAGGCCTCAGGTTCTGAACTAGTACAATATCACTCTGTCAAAGAAAGTCTCAAGACCAGTCCAGGGTGGAGAAAAAGAATCTACTTCCTGATTTAAGGAGCTACTGTGTCACCTTGCTAGGGTGTAGGTATAAGGAAGGAAAGAATGTGTGGCCACTTTTTCAGTCTACCCCACTGGGTTTGTAATTTTGGTCAGTGCATATTTTTCCCAACTTGCATATGGGCACCAGCAGGAAAATGTCCAAGGCTGCTGTTGAAAAATGTAAGTTCCTGAGAAAGCAGGTATATCAATGTGTCAGAGTAACAGAGAAGCCCTGAAAATAAGGATTTTGAGTTCAGTTGAGATGGCAAGTCAGCAGTCGGTGAAGAGCTTTTTCAAAAACCATTATGGCAAAAACTTGCTGTGGCATGAGCCTTGGTGAGATTATAAATAAATAGAGCCTTTGCCTTGAAGATACCATCTTCATTATCTCAGCTATAGAATAGGGACATCTAGTTAGCTCACTTGAAAAAGTAACTACCTTGATAAGCTCCATGCCTCCATTTGTCATCTGTTAAATAAGAGGATTAAATGAGATGAGCTTTAGTATTTACTCTTTATGATCTAAAACAGATTCTTAACCTGAGATCTACCAAATTTAGATGACCCATAAATGAGCTCCAGGAAATGCACGAAACATCGTATCCAACATTGCATGAATCAACTTACGCGCCTTTTTTTCCTTGGGAGACGATCCATAGATTGTATCCAGTACTTGAACTCCGGTTCTCCAATAAATTTAAGAGCATCTAATAATACAAAAAATGTAACTACCAGGAAATAAAACCCGTAGGGTACAGAATATGCTATGGACGATTACAAGACATAATAGTGCTATGCAGAGTAGGATCACTGTATAACAAAATACCACAGACTGGCTTAAACAACAGACATTTATTTCTCGCCATCCGGAGGCTGGGAGGTCTGCGATCAGGGTGCCTGCGTGGCTGGGTTCTGGTGAGGGCCCTCTTCCTGGCTTGCAGACACAGGTTTATATTTACTGGGGAGTGAGCAGTATTTTGAATGTCTAGGGGGATATGGTAGCACATTTCAAATATTTAAAGGGCTCACCTGTGGAAAAGTAAGTAAACCTTGTAGTATCTCAGAAGAGGAATGGGAAATTACAGATAAAACCTATGAAAACTATATTAAGCTGAGTTCAATTTATTATAAGAAAGAACTTCGGAATCATCTGGGCTCCCTGTTATACGAGGTCACACATTCCATATCATTAGCTGGTTCAGAGAAGGGCCTCACCCCCCTTGTTGGCCATTCTATTCTATGGAGGGCATTTTGCTGAGTATCTAGTAGACGGTGGTAAAAAATATATAGTTTTATCATACAGTAGTGTGATTTTATTGGAGAGCGTGTGACTTCTGCAGGACAGTTAGAGGAGGGACCATATCAAGAATAGTACACCGGTCATTTCTGAAGAATTTGTACCCAGGATGAGAACATGGCCACTCAAGTTCAAGTATTTCATCCTCCGCTGGACCAGAGGCGGAAGACCTGCTAATTCTCATTTACCCAGCAGGGGGCGCTCTAGCACCAGGGATGGCATAGAAAATACCACTAGCAAAACAAGGACTTCTTGGTTAATGTTTGTTTTTCAGACAAAAAAGGAAAGCTGTTAGGAAAAATAAACAGTTTATCAGTCATTGCGACAAAGACACTTGAGGAGAAAGACAAGCTGTCACTTCATAGGAAGAAAACATAGGAAGAAAAATCCCCTCATTTACAGAGGCATCAGATGCTGTGTGAGTGCCTTGCAAGGAAAAAAAAATCATGAAATGAGGAAGGAAAGAAAAACAGCAGAGATAAAAGAGAAGAATAAGAAAACAGAAAACAACTGAAATCATCTGCAAGCAAGGATGTATGAGTACAGCCTTGGGAGGGGGGTGTGGAGGAAGATTCTACAATTGAAAAAATGAAAACTACTGAAATATAATTGAGAATCATTCTAAGTATTCAGATGTACCATTTACTTCAGATGCCAAATTTCCTGCGTAATTGGTTTCAGCTGCCCAGCCCACATCCAGGTTTTGTTTTGCAGCTTTCAATATTTTGAGGTCTTCAGCACATAAACTTTTGCACCTAATGACAAGTGTCTGATTTCTGGATCAAAACTGCTTCACTGGTTTCCAAATTTTCAAGTTAGGAAAACAAAACAGCTGAATTAGGAACTAAGTTTTAGTTAAGAGGATTGGGGCAGGAATAGCTAAATTAAAGGAAAAGCATATTCACTGTGAAAATGGCTGGGGTTTTGAAGTGTCATGTGTGCTAACCTCTTATGGGAGTTAGGGAAGATGCTCCCAATTTAGTCACTTCCTCCCCCGGGCCATTAAAATGACTTTTCTCAAGGAGAACTTCTCTACGTTTATCTTTTTGTATCAAATCAATAGTTTTGCGAATCTCTTTTTATAAGGTTTTCCATGTAACATCATTTCACTTGGTTTACTCTTTCCTATAGAGAGATTCAATCAGCAGAATACATTAATCTGAAAACAATCCATAAAAGACAAAATGATGAACAACTGTTAGATGGGTTATTAGGATCTAAACACAGTCTATGCAGTACTTTAATTAAACTAATGCAAAGGTAAAACTATTGTACACGTGGTTCTGAAAATGTAGCGTGCATCAGACTCACCCGAGGGCTCCTGAAAATAGATTGCTCGGCTCATTCCCAGTTTCTGATTCAGGAGCTGTGGGGTGGGGTCAGAAAATGTGCATTTCTAGCACATTCCAGGTGACCCTGATGCTCCTGGTCCAGGGACCTCCCTCTGAGAACCACTGACATATACGTTTGCTGAAAAACCTTCTCTATGATTTAGCTGTGGCTTTGCTATTCACCCTCCTACCAATGATATAAGATCTACCAGAGGCGGAGGATATTTACTGAACAGATATTTATTGAACACCTACTGTGTGCCTGGCTCTATTCTGGGCTCTTCACATTCTTCATCTTCTCACTTAATCTTCCCTATGATCTACTCTTCCCACTGAACGTGTGTAGAACCCGAGTTTTCAAGAGCTGGGGAACTTTCCAAAGGCAAGGCTGGCAAGTGACTGAACAGGATTTGGACCCAGGTGTGCCTGACTGCAAAGGCTACCCACCACAAGAGGACTTCAAAACACTCGACACAGTTTATCGAATTTTTGCAGATTTCAGTTCAAACTGACCTTACATGTATGACCACAAGCAAACTCCTTAATTTCTGGATGTAAGTGTTTCCATTTCTAAGGAGATAAGTAGCTGTCTCTCAGGCTAGTAGAAGAATTAAGTGAAACAATGTATGTCAGAGTGCCTGTATAGTGCCTGGCACATAGTAGGTGCTCCTTAAAGCTTAACTCCTTTTTCTTTCCTTAGAAATGCAAGTATTTAATCCAAGTTCATCTTAGACATAAGTGAGAAGCTGTAACGAGAAGAGAGACACTCAGATTCTGGCTGAGTCTCAGGGAACTTGGTACCTTAGTGGGAAGGAAGGCAGCCATTCTGTCAGTCGACAAGACCTACATGAGCCTTCGACATTTTTTTAATGGAGTTGCCCACTAGATGTGCCTCATGTCACCCAGCCCCTCTGATGATAGTGGGTGTCTGTCCCGAACAGTTCTCACCAGAGCAACCAAAAGAAACTGGACACTCTCCAGGCGAGCTGTCCAGAAGCCCTGTGTATTCCACCTCCTTCCTACACACCTTCACTTGGTAATTCCATCATCTCTGTTATTTCTGAGTCAGTTTTTTGGGGTTTTTTGACTGATCTTTCTCCTAGATGTGCATCACATCTTCCTGCTTCTTTGCATGTCCAGTGATTTTTTTAGATGTTGACCTTATGATATTTTGTTGTGTGCTTGGATTTTGTTGTCTAAGCAGAATGTTGACATTTATTTTGGTAGGCAGTAAACTTACTCTGCAGATCACCTTGATCCTTTCTAGGCTTGTTTTTAAGCTTTGTTAGGTCTGGTCTACTCTCCTACGAAGGCATGACAATTTCGGGGTCGCACTGAATGCCCTTGTATTCAATGAGTCCTCTCAACTCCGGCTGGGGGAACTCAAAATATCTCCCAGCCCTAAACTGGCTCTGGGAATTGTTCAACTTTTAGCTACCTGGCAGTTATCCTATCTCTGGCTTTGTGGAGCTTTACCTAAGTGTTTACAGATAAATATTCAGTCAAAGACTTGAGAAGACTCCTATGCAGATTTCTGGAAAAATTTCTCTCCATAGCTCCCTCCCCTCTAATGCCAGCTCTGCCCCATAAATTCCAGCTACCTCAGCCTCCCCAAGTGGATCTTTGTCTCCTCTCGCGAGTCTCCCACGTTCTGTCTGGGTTCATTTCCCTGCGCCAAAGTCCAGAAATTGCCTCCAGGCAGAAAACCAGGGAAATTGTAGGGAAGCCTCACCTTGTTTATTTACTTTCTTTCAGACATTACAGACCTGACCTGCCAGCTGTCAACGGCTTCATATATTTTGTCCAGTGTTCTCGTTGCTTACAGTGGGAAGGTACGTTGCGGACCACTTACTACTTGCTTACACCCATGGGTGGATGTAACAGTCTGTGCATCTTCACTTGGTGGATTCCTACTTGCCCCACTTCGAAGGCTCAGCCTCAGCCAGCAATTCCCCTGGGAAACCTTTCGGGGTTCCACCAGTTTGAGTTCTGGGCTACACTGGCATCTGCTCATTTACGCCCATTTATGCTCCTTTTACCCCACCCGCATCCCTACCCTGGACTGCGACGTTCTTAGGGCGAGGACAGCAATACCCCAGGGTCTTCCGTGTCTGGCACGGCCCTGAGGACACAGCAGGTGCTCAATAAATACTCACTGACGAAATGGGTAAACTGCACAGAATTGTGTTTTCTGACTTTAAGGTTTGCCAGGAGCGCTCCGTGCTCATCCTCTATTTCTAAGTCTCCGGCTCCCTAGTCTCTCAAACTCAGGAACAACTTACTGCAAACCTCCCCTCTTCCCCCTGCACTGTATCCGCAGCAACACTAGGCGGAGGCGGTTGCGCAGCCGCAGTCCCAGGCTCTCCGCCCCTGTGTAGCTAGGTGACCTGCAGAGCGTGATGCGTCACTTCCGGCGACGGCGTCCGGGGGTGTGTTCCGCACCCTCTCCTTCCGCTTCTGCCTGGACGGGAGGGCCCCGGATGCACGTGGACCCGCGCTGCTCGCGGCCGCCGCCTTCGAGGCTCCACGAGGACCAAACCCACTTCGGGGATGTAAGTCAGCACAGCCGAGGGGCGCGCTTGTGCGAGCAGCTAGTATTGCACCGTCTCATGTCTGTTGGAAAAGTGAGGTGTGAGTATTTCCCCTCAGCTTCCGTACTGCCCACTTGATACCCACAGTGGGCATCTCGGGATGCCCCAGACCCTACTTGTCCGAGCATGAACTCGTGGTTTCCCCAGCGCAAACCTGGGCCTGTGCTCCTCATCTCTGCAAAGGGGAGAACCATCCATCCATCCATTCTTTTTTTTTTTCTTCAATTTTTATTTTGTATTGGACCATAGTTGATTTACATCCATCCATTCTTGACACCTTCCTTTCTGTCACCCTCAGCATCCGGTCCACTATCAACTCATGTCCATCTTACCTTTCAAATACACCTTTTATCAGCCTCCTCTTTATTTTCATTGTGACCGCTCTAGACCAAGCTATTTATAGCTTTTGTGAGGACTACACTGCCACTGCCCACATTCTGTTTATCCCCTGACCCAAGACTGCTTTTAAAAAAAAATTAATTAATTAATTTTTGGCTTCATTGGGTCTCTGTTGCTGCGTGTGGGCTTTCTCTAGTTGTGGTGAGCATGGGCTACTCTTGGTTGTGGTGCGCGTACTTCTCATTGCGGCGGCTTCTCTTGTTGTGGAGCACGGGCTCTAGGCGCCTGGGCTTTAGTAGTTGTGGCTCGCGGGCTCTAGAGGGCAGGCTCAGTAGTTGTGGCACATGGGCTTAGTTGCTCCGCGGCATATGGGATCTTCCCAGACCAGGGATCAAACCCGTGTCCCCTGCATTGGCAGGCGGATTCTTAACTACTGTGCCACCAGGGAAGTCCCCAAGACTGCTTTTTAACCAATCCATTTTTCTGCCTTGCAGCCACACTTGATCTATCCAAAGCCAACATCTCCTCCTAAACCAATGCCCACTCTTTGAGTTCTCGTAACAGAGAGTAGCACTGTTTAGTAGCTTTTGCCATAGTAGTAATTTTTATTTATCTGCGTGATTCTTTTTTAAAAAATTTTTTATTGGGGTATAGTTGATTTACAATGTTGTGTTAGTTTCAGGTGTACAGCAAAGTGAATTCAGTTATACATATACATCTATCCACTCTTTTTTTAGATTCTTTTCCCATATAGGTCATTACAGAGTATTGAGTTCCCTGTGTTACACAGTAGGTCCTTATTATCTGTTTTATATATAGTAATGTGTATGTGTCAATCCCAGTCTCCCAATTTATTCCTTCCCCCCTGGTAACCATAAGTTTGTTTTCTACATCTGTGACTCTATTTCTGTTTTGTAAATAAGTTCATTTTTACCATTTTTTAATAGTCCACGTATAAGTGATATCCTGTGATTTTTGTCTTTCTGTCTGACTTCTATCTCTGTGATTCTTTGATTTAATTTCTGTTTTCTCACCTGTTAGCTCTATGAGAACAGGAAATGTCTCTTTTTTTTTTTTGATGCTTATCACTAGATCTTCAATAAGTATTTGTGTCCAACTTAAATGCTTCCTGAATGAGTACCCAGTTGTCCCTGAAACATTTCATGAATAATCCTTTTCTCTATTGATTTTAAATACTTTTTTCCCTCATCTAGAGGATATTTATAATCAGTTTGTCAAATTTCATTAAAAAAAATCATATTGGGACTTTGGGTGAATTTGCATTGAGAATTTTTGGATGAATTTGGAAAGGAAATGACATCTTTACAAGAATGAGTGTTCACATCCAGGGACATGGAATGTATTTCTCTTTATTCAGGCTACTTTTTAAATTCTGGACTACATTTGTATAGTTTTATTCATATAAGTCTTGTATATTTCTTTTCAAGTAAACTCTTAGACACTTAGTAATTTCTGTTGCTACAGTGAATGGAATTTTTAAAAATTACAGTTTCTAATTGCTTATTGCTGGTATATAAGAACGTGTTGTTTAAATTTATTTTTTATTGAAGTATAATTGATTTACAATTTGTGTTAGTTTCTGGTGTACAGCAAAATGATTCAGTTATACATATATATATTCTTTTTCATATTCTTTTCCATTATGGCTTATAACAGGATATTGAACATAGTTCCCTGTGCTATAGAGTAGGACCTTGTTGTTTATCCATTCTATATGTAATAGTTTGCATCTGCTAATACCGAACTCCCAGTCCATCCCTCCCCTACCCAGCCCTCCCCTGTGGCAACCACAAGTCTGTTCTCTATGTCTTTGAGTCTGTTTCTGTTTCGTAGATAAGTTCATTTGTGTCATATTTTAGATTCCACATGTAAGTGCCATCGTATGGTATTTGTTTTTCTCTTTCTGACTTACTTCACTTAGTCTGATAATCTCCAAGTCCAACCATGTTGCTGCAAATGGCATTATTTCATTCTTTTTTATGGCTGAGTAGTATTTCATTGTATATATGTACCACATCTTCTTTATCCATTCATCTGTCATTGGTCATTTAGGTTGTTTCCATGTCTTGGCTATTGTAAATAGTGCTGCTGTGAACACGGGGGTGCGTGTATCTTCTAGAATTAAGTTTTGTCCAGATATATGCCCAGGAGTGGGATTGCTGGATCATACGGCAATTCTATTTTTAGTTTTTTGAAGAACCTTCTTACTGTTTTCCATAGCGGCTGCACCAATTTACATTCCCACCAACAGTGTAGGAGGGTTCCCTTTTCTCCAAGAACATGTTTGTTTTTTTTTATATGTTTTCTATTTAACTGGCTAAATTACTGAATTCTTTTTTCATAGTTTTTTAGTTGCTGTGTTTATGTTTTCTAGGTTGCTTTCTGGAATATTTTCTTCTAGATTTTCTGTCATTGCCTCTTTCTTTCCATTGTTTTTACATTTTGTGTTATTTGTCTTGTTAAATTGGCTACCACCTCCATCCACAGAATGTTTAAAAATAGTGTGGGTAAGGGAAGCCAGCTACAGCATGGCAGATATTTCTTGATGTAGTGAAGCTTATAGTGTAGACAATGGAGAGATACTGTCCCCTTTTCACCTCTTTCTTTTTTTCAACTTCTCTGATATCTCTTCCTTTTTGTTGTCTTACTAGTGTGACTTTTTCCTGGTTTGCCAGGGATTTCCCCAGTTTTAGCACTAAAAGTTCCATGATCTGGGAAATCCCTCAGTCCCAGGCAAACGTTTGATCTTCCTAGCTCTTAGCTCGTGTCATTTCTAAACCTTAGCCTGAGACAGAGACTTGTGCAGGTAGTTTATTTGGGAGATACTGCCAAGAGGCAGAGGTGAAGGGCCGGGGTGAGCAAGGGAAGAAGGGAAGAGGTGCATTAATGAGGTCAGTGGTGAGAGCAGCTGGGATGTGGTCCTACCTGGAGCGTTCTGACTAGCGTTTCAAATGCCTCTCCGAAGGGTCTGCCTGAGGAGTGGCTGGAAGAGTGTTTCTCCGTCGGCTCCTGTCCCCATTAGTTGAGGCTTGCCTGGGGGTTGGTAACGGCCCCATGGGAGTGCTTGATGAAGCCTCTGGGGTTTGGAATGTTGGGGTCCCAGAGCTTGCTTGAGGCCAGGCACTCTCTGTGTGAGGTGGGGAGAAGCGCACAAAGGCCTGAAATGAAAGGGGGGCCGAGTGGCGTGAGCTGGGGCGCTGGAGGTTCCTGTACATGCACTAACCTTGGGGTGTGTCTTGTGTGTGAGAGATGGGCCCCAAGATGTCCTCTGAAAGTGGAGCACAGAAAAATAGTCGTCTGACTTGCCCACTCCAGCCTGTCGGTGTCCCGTTAATCAAAGTGTGATTTAGATAGACGAGGTCCTCACCTTGAGGCTTCTCGTAGGCTGATGCATTGCTTCCTTTCCTCTTCTTTGCAGGATGCAAGTAAATGTGTACAAGTATATTGAGGGGCAAAGAGTAAATTTTTGTCCAGAGAGGGCAAACTAAATAATTGTGAAAGATGAGACGTGTGAAATTCAAGTGCAGTAGACAGTGTCATTAACTTGAGATTGAACCTGAAGGAATGACGTGAATGCAGGTGTGTGCCAGCGTAGCCACTGATCGGAGCCTGGGCTTGTTTTAAAGGGAAGGTGATGATGTTCCAGCCGGCCCAGAAGAAGAGCAGTTCATAGTTGGGTTGCCTTGATGCTACCCTCCAGGCTCTGTTGCGTTGAAAAAAGGCAGTGGTACCTTTTTTTTTTTTTTTTTTTAAATAAAGAACTCTTTCTTTATTCCATTCATTATTAAAAATTAACTTTATTTCATTACCAAAGTTAAGTCAAATAGGACACAAAGTCTTAAATAACGATTCCCTGTCTTATCCAACCCCCTGCTCCTGTTCCCGGGAGGGAGCCGCTTTCTGTGGTTGCTTCTGGGATTCCTAGATATTCATGTTCCTAAGTACTCTCTTGATTCATTTGTCTCTTGATTAGTCAGTTGTGGTCATTCACTTATTGATTTACTGATTCCCTCTTAGGGTAGATGAGCATTTAGCTTGGGGAGCTAATTACTCCCATCCCATCCTGTCGTCCAGCTACTCTGCTTTCCTGTTCTCCAGACACAGTCTAGGCAGCATTTCTGGTTATAGTAATATCAGTGTTTACATGCCTGTGCAAGTACTGTTTACATGTACATGTTGTTTACCGCTACACCAAGTACTGCACTAAGATTACACTTCCTTTCGTTTTACTTTTCCAGAGTGTGTTAATTGCATCAGTTTATTTTGCTCAGTTTTCTCTGTACCTGTTGCTAATCTGTCCCACACCCTGCAGCAGATAACCCACTAATCCCAGCCCTCCCTCCTGGAGCCCTCCACCTTTCTGCTCGAGCCTGGACTCTGTCCTCCTGGGACTTCTTTTTGTTCTGGAAGTTTCCCCGTTCTCTTCTCTCTTGGGTCCTCTGTTTCCCAGATTCTGTGCCTTCCTCTGCCTGGACTGTTTTCTTCCATTTCTCTCTAGAAGCTTTTATAATCTCTTCATTATTCCTGGTGTTCTGAAATTCCACAGTGATGTATTGTGGGGTGTATCTTTTTTCATTTATTGGGCTGGGTTATAAATAGCAGTTTTCTATCAGAAGATTCACATGTTCCAGTTCTGGAAGTTTTCTTTTTCTTCTTTTTTAATTTCTTTCTCCCATTTTTTCCCTTGTCTTCATCTCTGGAACTCCATATATTTGGGTGGTGAGCCTCACAGATTAAGCCTGTAATTATTTTACTCCTTTCTTTCCTTTTTGCTCATTTTATTTCCTTTCCTTTTGTTTATCATCTAGGCAATCTCCCTGGTGGACTTTTCTAACGCTCCTATCAAATTTTCAGTTTTGACTATTGTAGTTTCAGTTTCCAAGGGCCCTTTCTCTTTCCTTTTCTTTGTTGCTCTTTAAAAATCCAGCCTGCCTTTGGCTTATGGATGTGACAGTGTCTCTTCTGACTCTGCGTGTATCATTTTACGTTTTCTTTTTTACAAGTTGCTTTTCTAATGTCCTGCGTAGCTCAGTTTCTTCCAGTTTCTTTTTCTATATCTTTGCTTTGCTCTCTGCACTGTATGTTCGGGGCTTCCTTTAAATGTTAGGCACTGTGGGGCCAGGGATCTGTTAGAAAGAAGAGCAAGGCACTGAAAACTGGTAGGGAGACCTGTGTGCCGGGGGAAGCTTGTTCCTTGGTGGCCTCCTTTGTAGCGTGATGGGGGTGGGCTGGCTTTCCCACGAGGAGATGCTGAGATTGTCCTATCTGTATGGCTTTTCTCTGGAGGTGTTCAGTTTCTCCTGAGAAGGCTCTTTCTACCCCGGCTTTGGACGCTCCCCTCCTTGGCTGTGAGAGTTCTGGGCGCTGGTCTGGGAAGGGGAGCTGAGTGGGGGGAGCTCTCATCATTCAGGACACAGAATTTCACTGCATCCTCCAGTGCAAACCCAGCGCCTCACCCAGCTCACCCACTGTTTCTGGTCTTCCTGAGTCTGAGCCTCCCTGGGGCATTTCTCCACAGGGTAGAACATTCTCCCCGCCCACGTCACGGAAGGGTAGGACCCTGAGATCTTAGTGCCACCTGTGTAGCCTTTCAGTCAAGACCTTTCTTACAGTCTGTATGGGCCTGGTGATGTACCACCCAGATCCCCTTCAGGGAGGGCTTGTTGCCCCAGCTGCTGTCAGCAGGCAGCCTTCAGCCTCCATCCCCTTTCCGGCTTGCCTCAGCTCAAGGTCATGCCCTTCCCTGGTGGCCCACATCCAGTGATGGATGGAGGATGGAGGTGAGACATGAGGCTGGCTCCTCCTGGGGCGGCTCTCGTGGGCCGTCTTAGCTCCTCCTGGGGCGGCTCTCGTGGGCCGTCTTAGCTCCTCCTGGGGCAGCTCTGGTGGGCCATGCTGGCTCCAGAGCTCACTGGGGTGGGCAGGCCTGCACCTCGGACTTGACATCCCCCCCTGCCCATCCCTTCCACTGCTGTCGATCCCATAGGTGCTCCTGGTGTACATCCTGCCCTCTGACTCCACCTTGGACTCTGCTTCCTGTGGGCGCAAACCAGGCTCCTCTGTTTCCTGCTCGGTGACCCTCTGCTGCAGCTCCGGCTGTCCCTCAAGGGCTGCAGCTTGAGGCACCCCTGGCGGCCAGGCAGCAAGTCCTGCCTTGAGAGGCACCTGGAGGCACGTCCTCCCGTCCATGCAGCTGCATTCGGTTCTTCCTACCCAGATGACATCCATCGGCCTGGGGGCAGTTTAACCAGGATCTTTGTTCTCAGTGGTAGAGCAGGAAGTAGCCTGTTACAGGGGGAGTGGAACAGGCTTTGGAAATCAAAGAGCCAAATCTGAATAATGCTGATGGGCCACTTAAAAACGGTGATTTTAACCAAGTTACTTCACCTTTCTGGGTTTCATCTTTCTCACGTGTGAAATGTAAAAAATAATGCCCATGTCTCAGTCCTGTTGTGCCCTTAGAGTCAATAACTTATGAAAAGTTCCTAGAACGGTGCCTGGCACATAATAAAAGGCTCTCTTTCCTTCTGGAGGGGCTTCTACCAGTCAGTGATTCTAGAATCTTCCTGAGAAAGTAGGAGGACTAGAAGCATGGTGACATATCAGGCTCAAAGCAGGTCTCATCATATGAAAAGTGTTTATGGACCAATTTATAGGAACGTTTCTGACAGTGTGTCATAGAGTCTATCCTTGTCCTTAGGACATTTTTTATTTGTTAGTGTTCCTTTTGAAAAGTTTGTTTTGTTAATTACACAAGCTGTAGAAGAATATATTCTCAATATAATGTATTCCATCAGATAAAGCTACAATTACTCTTGACTATCTCCTTGGAGGTGATGGCTGTTACTGGTTTCGAGTCTCATTTATCTATCTATCTATCTATTATCTATCATCTATCTGTCTATTATCTATCTAGCTAGCTACCTATCTATCTACTGTCTGTTATCTATCTATGTATCTATCTATTATCTATCTATCATCATCTATTTTACCTAAAACTTCTTTAGTTAAGGACATGTTCCACTGGTGGCGTGGGACATTAAAATTTTTTAGGTGGTACATCAACCCAACATAAAATAACTTTGAATCAGGGTGAGATAGGTATTCTCTTTTTTAAAAATCTTTTTTTTGTTTTTTTTTGGTGAGAACATTTGAGTTCTTAGTAAACTTCAATTATTCAATACAGTTAACAGTCATAGCCACCGTTTTCCACATTAGATTCTCAGCCCTTATTCGTCTTATAGCTGAAAGTTTGTACCCTTTTACTAACCTCTCCCTATTTACTCCGTCCTCCAGCCCCTGGCAACCTTCTTTTAGATCCCACGTACTGGCGATGCCGTGCAGTGTTTGTCTTCCTCTGTCTGGCTTAATGCCCTCACGGTCCAGCCACGTTGTCAAACATGGCAGGATTTCTTTCTTTCTCATGGCTGAATAATATTCCATTATATATGGTGTGTTTTTTACAGCTCTTTTAAAGATGCATTTACATAATAGATGGACACATAGAAATGTATAGTTTTTGCCTTTACAACATGGTATCACACTTTATATGTTCTGAAAATTGTTTTTTGCTCTTAACTCAGCCTCATATTAAAAAAAAAAAATCTCCTCCCTCCCTCCCTCCCTCCTTCCCTTCCTTCCTTCCTTCCTTCCTTCTTTCACTACTGAACTATTTCCCCAGCAGGGGGAGCAATGGAGTGGGTCACGCCCAGTGTTTCCTGCATCACCAATAGTGCTCTGAGGATCCTCCTCGTCCCTGTCGTCTTGTGGACACAGGCCAGTGCTCCTCTGGTGTAGATACTGAGTAATGGAATTGCTGGACCAGAAGATAAGCACATCTCAAACGTGAACACATTTTGCAAAGTGATCTCACCAAGATTCCGTAATTTCACGGGAGTGGGGAGTTTTGCCCCATCTTCTCCGACACTTGATGTTGTAAAACTTCAAATTTCACTTATCAAATAGGCCTCAAATGGTTTTCCGTTGTTATTTAATTTGCATTTTACTGATTACTAGTGAAATTCAGTGCCTTTTCATGTGTTTCTTGCTCATTTGTTTTTCTGCTTCTATGAATCATTGATGCGTTTTCATTTTCCATTTAGGTTGTTTGTGTTATTTATCTGTAGAAGTCCTTGGTATATTCTGGATATTGCTCTTTTGTTATAAACATTATAGTTTCGGTAGTCTGTCTCCTTTTAAACTCAATTATGGTGCCTTTGTGGTATAGAAATTTAAAATTTTTGTTGTCAGATTTATTAATATTTTACTTTCCAGATTATTATTATTATTGAGGTATAATTGACACATACCATTATAACATCAATAGTTTTATGTGTACAACATAATGAATTGATATTTGTATATATTGTGAAATGATCACCACGATAAGTCTAGTTAACATCTGTCAGCATACATAGTTTCAAAATTTTTTTTCTCGTGATAAGGACTTTTAAGATCTACTCTTTTAGCAACATTCAGACACACGGTACGGTATTATTGACTGTACATTACATCCCTATGACTTCTTATTTTATAACTGGAAGTTTGTACCTTTTCACCCCCTTCACCCATTTCACCCACCCCCTCACCCTCCGCCTCTGCTCTGGAAACCACCAGTCTGTTCACTCTATCTGTGAGCTTGTTTTTTTTGTTTTTTGTTTTCCTCTTGTTTTGTTTGTTTTGTTTTTAAAATTCCACATGTAAGTGAGCTCGTATGGTATTTGACTTTCTCTGTCTGACTTATTTTCCTTAGCATTCCGATTTAGTATTTATCTAAAAATCATGTTCCAAAGAGACTTTTTGAACTCAAGGTTATAAACACATTCTAGATCTTTTCTTTTTCATTTTTTTAAACTTTAAATCTTCAATTCACATGGAATTTATTTTTGTGGGTGGCAGGAAACCTAATTATTTTTTTCCAAATTGATAGTTGCTCTCAGAATTATTTATTGCATAATTCATCTTCTTGCCAATGATTTTATGTACAGCATTTAAAAGAATCATATACTAAATTCCTGTCACACATGGAGGTATGTTTAGGGTTTCTCTTTTTTTCTATTTCTGCTCCAATGCCCCATTTAAAAAAATTTACCGAAATCTTTAAAGTACGTATTTGACAATTAGTATGGCAAATCCCCTTCCAATGCTGTTTTTCAAAATTATCTATTCTTGGACATTTTCTTATAAATTTTAAAATCAGCATGGCCTTCTCTGTGAAATCTTTTGGGGATTTTAGATTTCAACTGAGATTTCTTTGAATTTGTAAATTATTTTGGGGAGATATATTGAGGACTGCTTTTATACAATAAATTCAGTAAATTTTTTAGATTTCTTTATGTAGGTATTATATATTTCTTGTTTATTTATAGTGGTAATAGTTTTTTTTTTTTTTTTTTGGCTGTGTTGGGTCTTTGTTGCTGTGCACGGGCTTTCTCTAGTTGCATCGAGCAGGGGCCACTCTTCATTGTGGTGCGCGGGCTTCTCATTGCAGTGGCTTCTCTCGTTGCAGAGCACAGGCTCTAGGTGCATGGGCTTCAGTAGTTGTGGCATGTGGCTTCAGTACTTGTGGCTTGCGGGCTCTAGAGCGCAGGCTCAGTAGTTGTGGTGCACGGGCTTAGCTGCTCTGCGGCATGTGGGATCTTCCCGGACCAGGGCTCGAACCCGTGTCCCCTGCATTGGCAGGTGGATTCTTAACCACTGCACCACCAGGGAAGCCCAATAGTAGTAATAGTTTTAATTGCTAGTGTAAATGGGATATTTCTTTTTTCCCCCCACAATTGGTAATTATTAGTTTATAGTAGAGCTATGGATTTTTTTATTTTGTAACTAGCTACCTTGTTGTGACTTTCTGTCAGTTAGTTCTCATGGTTTCTTCATGCTACACAATTATATTACCTACAGAGCTTTTTTCTTTTACTTTATTTATTGAATTGGCTAGGTCTTCCAGTATGATTTTTAATAGTAGCAGTGATAGAAGGCATCCTTGAGTTGGACCTGATCTGAGTGGGAAAGGTTCTAATTTTCACCATTAAGTACAATCTTTGTTTTGGTTTTTGATGTTTTTTTCGACTCTAAATTGTTGAGTTTTGTTTTTGTTTTTTTTTTTAAGAAATAGGTATTAACTTTTATCTTGTACTTTCCTGTCATCTATTGAAATGTTTATACACGTTTTCTTCTCTGATTTGTTAATATAATTCAATGTATAATAGATTTTAAAAATGTGATCTAACATTGCATTTCTGGAATCAGTCATATTTTTTCCATTATTTAAATATTCTAGTATGTATACATTCTGCATGTAGGTTCATACATGAGATTGGCCTGTGGTTATTTCCTTGTATATTCTTTATCTGGTTTTGATGTCACTGTTATGCTAACTTCATAATATCAATGAAAAATCTTTCACCCTTATCTGTGATTTGGACTTGTTTGTGTAACATGGAAATGCTAAACTTCAAGGTTTGACAGAACCCACCTATCATACGGACCTGATGCAGTTTCAGGGAGGAGACATTTGATTATCTTTTGTGGTTAGTGTTCTATTTAGATTTACAATTTCTATTTTACTTTTTCTTTCACCTAGGCATTTTTTAAGAGTTTGCATTTTTGTGGCTATCCCCATTCTTTGGCTGGAGGAGGGGGGAGGCACTGTCCATCTTTTTGTTTTGTGAATTTTAAATTGTGTTATGATAATGATCTGCCTTTTTGCTTTTTGGAGTGTCTGAGGTTTTCTTTGTGGCTTGATACATAGTTTTTATAAATGTGCCATGTGTGTTTGCACACAAATTGTTGGCTACAAAATTCTTTTTTTGCATCTTTAGTTCAAGTCTGATGGCTATGTGGTTTAAATCTGCCATGTTATTATGTTTTGTTTACTTTATTTGTAGATTTCTGAGTGGAGTGTGTAAAAGGCTTCTGTTGGATTATGTTTTCCTTGTCTCCTTTTCTCCTAACGTCTTGGAACTTACATGTACTACTTCAGTTCTTCTGGAGGTTACCTTTACATTGAAAACAATTTATTTAATTTTAATTTTGTTTTAGAGATACAACCCAGATGGTCCAGAACTATCTTTAGAGCCAGGTTCCTTGATTCTGTGTACTCTGGGTGATTGCAACAGGGATAATTTAATTCTATAAACATTTAGCAAGCACCTGCTGTATGCTGAACCCTGAGCCAACCCTTGTGGATACGGACGATGAGTGAGATAGTTCTTGCCCCCATGAGGTTTAGAGTCTAGGCGGGAGGCTGACAAGTAAACAGATGATAACATCGCATGGGAGGTGATAATAGAGGTACGCACGGAGGAATGGGAGATTGTGGAAGGGTGGATGTCACAAGGATGCCCCCCATGGGTCATCCCTCCCAGTCTTGTGTGGTCCCCTCCCCTTTACTCTGGGCTCAGTAACTAACCTGTGATTCATTTCTTACCAGTAGAATGCAGCATAAATAACACTGTAACTTTCATTTCATATTTTTGATCTCTTTGAAAATTTGGGCTGCATTCTGAGAGAATGTCTTGATTTATTAATTGCTCCTCAGCTGTATCCATTGTGCTGTTTATGTTTTTCCAAGATCTCTAGTTGATTCTTTTCCCAGTACTTCTTTCAGTGTTTCTGTTTGTTTCATTAACTCTGTTTCCTTAGGTATTACTTCTGTCTGTTGAATTTAGTACCCTCTTTTTTCTGATGTTCACTTCCTTCAAATATTAGAAAATTATTGTTTCTGTACTCATCTAGATATTTGAGACTTCCTGTCTTATGTCATATTGTCTTTAAGGAGAGGTAAGATATGATGCTGGTGGGATGCTGGTACACAGTTACCTGGTGGTGAGAGTTTGTGTTACTTCTGGGTCTCTGCAGGTACCCCAGGCACTATGTGGTCTCTTTCATCCAAGCGTCCATCCCTGTTTCACTCTTTTGGCACAGGTGGTGTGTGATGAACCACCTGGCTGCCTTATCTGTTAACCTCACTAGGCATGTGGTCACTTGCCCCCTCCAAATCCCAACTTTGCTCACCTTTTTTTTGGTCACCTCCAAGCTTGGGCCTCTCCTGTGGCAGCTCCCACCTTGACAGAAGCCCTCTCCCATGCATGAATTGTGCTGGGGTTTCCATCTTTGATCTGACTGCATTTGCTTTCTGTCTTTGTTCCTGAGATGTTCATCATGAAGAAAAATGACTTGGGATAAAAATATAACGTGGAATCGAGAGCTGGCATGACAGATAGGAAACTTTGATTGTTAATTTCAGCCCAGAATTCAGACCTGTTCAGATCATTTGGAAATTTGAGTGTAATAGAAATAAGTGTAGGCCCTGGAATTTAGCTTCTTTTTTTTTCTATTCACAACCATTTTATTTTATTTTTTAAATTTATTTTTAGACATCTTTATTGGAGTATAATTGCTTTACAATCTTGTGTTAGTTTCTGCTTTATAACAAAGTATCAGCTATGTGCATACAATATCCCCATATCCCTGTATCTCCTCCCTCTTGCGTCTCCCTCCCATCCTCCCTATCCCACCCCTCTAGGTGGTCACAAAGCACCGAGCTCATCTCCCTGTGCCATGTGGCTGCTTCCCACTAGCTATTTTACATTTGGTAGTGTATATATGTCCATGCCACTCTCTCACTTCGTCCCAGCTTACCCTTCCCCCTCCCCATGTCCTCAAGTCCATTCTCTACGTCTGTGTCTTTATTCCTGTCCTGCTCCTAGGTTCTTCAGAACCTTTTTTTTTTTTTTTTTTTGATTCCATATATATGTGTTAGCGTATGGTATTTGTTTTTCTCTTTCTGACTTACTTCACTCTGTATGACAGACTCTAGGTCTATCCGCCTCACTACAAATAACTCAATTTTGTTTCCTTTTATGGCTGAGTAATATTCCATTATATATATGTGCCACATCTTCTTTATCCATTCATCTGTCGATGGACACTTAGATTGCTTCCTGGCTATTGTAAATCGAGCTGCAGTGAACATTGTGGTACATGACTCTTTTTGAATTACGGTTTTCTCAGGGTATATATGCCCAGGAGTGGGATTGCTGGGTTGTATGGTAGTTCTATTTTTAGTTTTTAAGGAACCTCCATACTGTTCTCCATAGTGGCTGTATCAATTTACATTCCCACCAACAGTGCAAGCGGGTCCCCTTTTCTCCACACCCTCTCCAGCATTTGTTGTTTGTAGATTTTCTGATGATGCCCATTCTAACCAGTGTGAGGTGATACCTCATTGGAGTTTTGATTTGCATTTCTCTAATAATTAGTGATGTTGAGCATCCTTTCATGTGTTTGTTGGCAATCTGTGTATCTTCTTTGGAGAAATGTCTTTAGGTCTTCTGCCCATTTTTGGATTGGGTTGTTTGTTTTTTTGATATTGAGCTTCATGAGCTGCTTGTATATTTTGGAGATTAATCCTTTGTCAGTTGCTTCGTTTGAAAATATTTTCTCCCATTCTGAGGGTTGTCTTTTGGTCTTGTTTATGGTTTCCTTTGCTGTGCAAGAGCTTTTAAGTTTCATTAGGTCCCATTTGTTTATTTTTGTTTTTATTTCCATTTCTCTAGGAGGTGTGTCAAAAAGGATCTTGCTGTGATTTATGTCATAGAGTGTTCTGCCTATGTTTTCCTCTAAGAGTTTTATAGTGTCTGGTCTTACATTTAGGTCTTTAATCCATTTTGAGTTTATTTTTGTGTATGGTGTGAGGGAGTGTTATAATTTCATTCTTTTACATGTAGCTGTCCAGTTTTCCCAGCACCACTTACTGAAGAGACTGTCTTTTCTCCAATGCATATTCATGCCTCCTTTGTCATAGAGTAGTTGACCATAGGTGCGTGGGTTTATCTCTGGGCTTTCTATCCTGTTCCACTGATCTATATTTCTGTTTTTGTGCCAGTACCATACTGTCTTGATTACTGTAGCTTTGCAGTATAGTCTGAAGTCAGGGAGCCTGATTCCTCCAGCTCCATTTTCCTTTCTCAAGATTGCTTTGGCTCTTTGGGGTCTTTTGTGTTTCCATGCAAATTGTAAAATTTTTTGTTCTAGTTCTGTGAAAAATGCCATTGGTAGTTTGATAGGGATTTCATTGAATCTGTAGATTGCTTTGGATAGTATAGTCATTTTCACAATGTTGATTCTTCCAATCCAAGAACATGGTGTATCTCTCCATCTGTTTGTAGCCTCTTTAATTTCTTTCATCAGGTTCTTATAGTTTTCTGCATACAGGTCTTTTGTCTCTTTAAGTAGATTTATTCCTAGGTATTTTATTTTTTTTTGTTGCAGTGGTAAATGGGAGTGTTTCCTTAATTTCTCTTTAAGATTTTTCATTGTTAATGTATAGGAATGCAAGAGATTTACACCAGCATAGAATGAAGAAAACCAAGATTGGTAGTAAATCATTAAAAAAAAAATTGTAGCGCATTTAGTTTATTGCAGGTGTTGCAAGTTGTGATTACTGAAAGAGGCAGTGCAGGGCATCATCAAGATGGGGAAGTGGGGACCCCAGGCTGTGTCCCACAGCAAAGGTTAGACAGCTACCCGCCACCAGAAACAGCTCTAGGAGAGATCCGGCGTCCACTGAAGAAACTTAAGCAGCGCAGTGGAGCAAAAGCCGTGGGAAGAACTGCACCAAAAGGGAAAGGAGAGCAGCTCACGCTGCCTGCGTCATCCCATTCCCCGCTGCTCAGTGCTGAGAGATAACGTCCCACCCAGAAAGAGTTGCCCTTGCCTGGAGAGGGGGGTGGGGTGAGCCGCTAGCTTCCCAGCCTTTTGGGGCACCATGTGAAGGACCCACTTTAGTTTCATCCTGTTCAGAGACTGGCAAAGCTGAGACATGTCGGGATGGCTGGGAACAAGGCAGACGAGCAGGGGCCACCAGAATCAGCCACACCTTGGGAGCCGCTGAGGTTCCCAGCGCCCTCCTCTACGGAGGACACCAGAAGCTTTGACGCCGAGGAAACCAGTGGCCAGCACGGCCACCGTGGGCCCTGAAGATTTCACCAGTTTTCTGCCGTCAGCCGCCTGATGTCTTCCACTGCCCCTTCTTCACCTCCCCACTGCCATTGGAGCCTGGCGTCTGCACTGACAGCCTGCCCAGGCCTCTGTGGTGGCACGAGTGCAAGGTGCCAGCCTAAACCCTGCAGCCGACCCTCACTGCTGCGTGCACACGTGGGGCTAGCCCCTTTCGCTGTGCACCTGCACCTGCTAGCCTGACTCCCGTCACCAGCCTCCGTGCCATGTGTGTGCCCATAGTGTGAACCTGCAGCCACGGAAATGGCTGTTAGCATGGCTGTTATCAAAAAGACAGAGATGAGGGACTTCCCTGGTGGTGCAGTGGTTAAGAATCCTCCTGCCAAGGCAGGGGACACGGGTTCAATCCCTGATCTGGGAGGATCCCACATGCCGCGGAGCAACTAAGCCTCTGTGCCACAACTACTGAGCCTGCGCTCTAGAGCCCGCGAGCCACAACTACTGAGCCCACATGCCACAACTACTGAGCCCGCACGCCACAACTACTGAAGCTTGCGTGCTTGGAGCCCGTGCTCCGCAACAAGAGAAGCCACCGCAATGAGAAGCCCGCACACCACAACAAAGAGTAGCCCCTGCTCGCTGCAACTAGAGAAAGGCCATGCACAGCAATGAAGACCTGACACGGCCAAAAAAAAAAAAAGACAGAGATGAGAAATGGTGGGTAGGATGGGTAGAAAAGGGAACCCTAGTGCTCTGTCGGTGGGAATGTAAGTTGGTGCAGCCACTGTGGAAAACAGTATGGAGGTTCCTCAAACAACTGAAAATAGAACTACCATATGATCCAGCAACCCCACTTGTAAGTATATAACCAAAGGAAGTGAAATTGCTGCCTCAAAGAGATACATACATCCCCATGTTGCAGCATTATTCACAAGAGCCAAGCCATGGAAACAGCCTGAGTGTCTATCAGTGGATGAATGGATAAAGAAAATGTGATTGATATATACGTATATAATATAAAAAAGAAAAGGAATATTATTCAGCCATAAAAAAGAGTGAAATCCTATCTTGAGGACATTATGCTAAGTGAAATAAGTCAGAGAAAGACAAGTACTGTATGATCTCACGTATATGTGGAATCTAAAAACATTGAACTCACAGAAACAAAGAGGAGAGTGGTGGTTGCTAAGGGCTGAGGGTGGGGGAAGTGGGAGGATGTTGGTGAGAGGGATAAGCTTTTACTTATAGGGTAAGTTCCAGGAATCTAATGTACAGCATGGGGACTGTAGTTAGCAATACTATATCACATACTTGAAAGGTGCTGAGAGTAGAGCTTTAATCTTCTCACCATGGGGCTTCCCTGGTGGCACAGTGGTTGAGAACCTGCCTGCCAATGCAGGGGACACGGGTTCGAGCCCTGGTCTGGGAGGATCCCACATGCCGCGGAGCAACTAGGCCCGTGAGCCATAATTACTGAGCCTGCGCGTCTGGAGCCTGTGCTCCGCAACAAGAGAGGCCGCGATAGTGAGAGGCCCGCGCACCGCGATGAAGAGTGGCCCCCACTTGCCGCAACTAGAGAAAGCCCTCGCACAGAAACAAAGACCCAACACAGCCAAAAATAAATAAATAAATAAATAAATAATAAAAACAAAAAAAACCCCCAAAGTTTAATCTTCTCACCATAACAACAATAACCACAATGAATGGTCATTATATGAAGCCAAGGATGTGCTAACTAACCTTATTGTGGTAAACATTTGTGATATATACGTGTATCAAATCATCACATTGTAAACCTTAAACTTATACAGTGTTATATGTTAAGTATATCTCAATAAAGCTGGAAAGAAAGAGAATGAATAAAAATGCTGATGCAATTTTAGGTTCCATTTTTAAAGGTGAAACATCTTTTTTTATGTTTAATAACATTGATTCCTGTGTTTTTACTGAGAAATGTTCATATCCTTTGCCTTTATTTTATTGTGCCATTAATCTTTTTCATGTTGATTTGTGAGAATTTTGTACGCATTGCCCCTTTATTGTCACGTATATTGTATACGTTTTCCTTTTTGTGATCTGAAATATTGTGTATGGTCACTTTTGCTCCTTGGATGCTTAAAATTTTGACCAGAAATCAAATATATGAATATTTTGTGTCACGTTTTAAAATATCTTCCCCCTCCAGGATTATAAAAAATATATTTTCTTCTAGTGTTTTTATAGTCTTATTTTTATGTTGAAATCTTATATTCAATTTGAACTTTATTTTCAGTGATGTGTGATGTAAGGTTCCATATGTATTATTTTCTGAATGGGTGACCAACTGCTCCAATGTCATTAGGGTTTTTGTGCCTGTATTCCTATTGAGGTTCTTTGGTACTTCCTGTTTGTATGCTCCTTTGTCAGATATACTAAGAGGATTGTGCGAGCCTTGAAAAAATGAATGGGGAGGATTTTTATGGAAAAAGCAAAAGAAAATATGCTCTGGAACAGAGTGATATGATGTAAATGTCTCATGCCTCTCCTCTGCTTAAAATCCTTCAGTGAAATTCCCATGTTCTCAAGGTAAGCCGTACTTTCCTGGCTGTGCTTCAAGGCCCTTCCTCCCTGGCTCCCTTTTCTCTGAAGCTTCAGGTTCCTCTGCACCCTACCTTGCCTCCCTGCTTCCACCAACACAGTAAGCGTCGTGAGGGTCAGGGTTTTTGTGGTGTCTTGCTTTCTGCTGTCCCTCCAGACTTAGAACCATGCCTGGCACATCGTAGGTGCCTGTGAATATTTGTTGTAGGAAAAACTTGCAGTTCCTGGAAGAAACCGGTCTATCCTCCAGACTTCCACATGACCTTTTCTCTGTCTTTGGCACCTTCTCCTTACACTCTGTGCTTAGGTAAACCTGCGTGTCCTTTAGGACTCAGCTCAGATCTCACCTGCTCTGGGGAAACCCTCTCGTGCCTGGGTCAGGTCCCCACAGAACAGGCCTATTGTGGAGCTATTAGTGTTTCCCTGTGTAACAGCGGAACTCAGAGGGACTTCCTGTCTAGAGCTATCAACAGGGGCCAACCTGGGCTTGAAAGTGACGCTCATTCTTTCACAGCACTAGGAGAGCTGCCAACAGCTGGGCCTAATAGCCACTGCAGGGCTTGCTGAGGGATTGGTGGCTGGAAATGCTACCACCAGCCAGGTGTTTGGGGCGCCGAATGGCCCGCAAGGGCAGCGGGCACTCACCTGTAGACTCACGGGTTGTGAGCCGGTGAGGAGTGCTGTGGCTCTGCCCATCTTCCCCCGTGGTCGCTCTCTTCCCGCCCCGCCCTCGTAGAGATGCCGCTCCCGGGAATCCCAGCCCAGAGAGAGGAGGCATCTGCAGGCACCGGAGCCTGGCACCCATTCCCCAGACGGAACGCCGCTAAGGCGGCGGGTTAGGATTGGGTCCAGGCCGGGGCTCCCCGAGCAGGGGAAAGGAGACCTGGAGAGAGACGACTGTGTGGCTTGAAGCCGCTTGCTGGTGTCCCGGGCAGGAGGAGTGCCTGCTGGGCAGTGGGACTCCAGCAGGAAGCGGGGTACCTTCAGGGGGAGGGCCAAGAGGGGGTCTGAGAGAGGGCGAGAGGGGGCCTGACCCCCGTCAGGAGCCCCGCAGAGCAGAGATCCTCCCATCCAAGAGGCTGTGCTCCCTGAGACATGGAGTGTCAGTAATAGGAGACGCTTTTCTTCCTTCGTTCTCCCTATCCTGGCACATAGGCAGGAGGGAGAGCAGGTGCTCCAGAAGCTGACCTTGCCACCCTCTACTCCGCCAGCCAGGGAGAGGAGAGACACCGTTCATGTTGGAGTTTTAAAATGGAATTTTAATAGCTGAAATGACCAGAAGGCTATATGATCTGCCTGAGACGTTGCGATGGAAAAGAGTAATGCAGCACAACGCAGTGGGGGAGAGAATTTGGAAAAAAGAAAACCATTTTATTCACCTCTGTACTCTACTTGGTCTCATACTTGTGTCTATCTTGCTTTGGTTTGTAAGCTCCTGGAGGGCAAGACCTTGTAGGCCCAGTACCTACTACATAGTAAGTGTTCAGTGAATATTTGTTGAATGAGTGGATAAATGAATGCATGAATGAATATAGCAACATGACTAAGGGAAGTCAGTAATCCCATATAATGAATTATTTTACACAGTGATATACTAAAACTTACTGAGGGATGGATTGGTCTGCGTCCAATCAAGAGAGAGGAACCGTACAGCAATTTGAACAGGGAGACCGTAGTATAAAGACGTGCCAGTACAGCAGAGGCTTGTGGAATGAGGGATTGGGTAGTCAGAAGTAAAGAGATCTCTAAACAATACAGAATTAGCAGATATAAGGAGCGGCCACCGCCCCTTGGGCTGAGGTCCTAGGAAGAGCTCCACCCCTCCCCTCCCCCAGGTCTGAGCTCCAGACCTTTTGGGGAGGCCGTGGCTGAGTTTCACTGACCGGTTGAGAGGTTGCTGTGGGGCCTCCCTGGTGGAACCTGCCGGAAATCCGCCCTCCAGGTGCCAGGGGAAGTTGCGCAGGGGAGCTTCGCAGAAGGCACACAGCTCCAGAAGCACTTCGGGGGTGCCGGGGGTACCTGGCTGCTGGGTCCTGCAGGCTGTCATTCGCTGTAGGAGTTGGGTGCTGGGGGAGTCATTTGTACTGCAGGAGCTCGAGGTGGGAAAAGCTGCCCCTGCAGCAGGAGTCTCTCCAGAACCAGGAGGCAGAACCCCTTCCTCCTGCCATCTCTCCAGTGCCCTCCACAGACAAAACTTAATTTCCAGCCAGCAGCCAAAGGGAAATATTTAAAGGGCCCAGATTCATTCTCACAGAGCAGGAAGGAAAGTGAATTTTGCTCAGAGAGGCAATAGATAAAATGTACAAGGGGGAATATACGCACACACACACGCACGCGTACACACACACAGACTTCTGCTGGCTTGCTCTCTGAAGCAGAAGCTTGTGAGCCTTCCTTTTTTTTTTTTTTTTCCTGTAGCTGAGATCATTGACAGTACTTTTTTGCAATGTCTGCACTTGCTAATTTCCTGAATTCTAAAGGCAACTTTCTCTTATGTTTATTTCCTCAGCCCCTCCAATGTTTTTGTAAGCTTCTGATCTCTAGTATTAAATCCCTTCCTGTTCAAAATACCTAGAGTGATTTCCGTTTTCCTGAATGAAGTCATTACTGACAAATGTGTAACTTTATTTTTGTTAGTTGCTTAAGACCTGTGGCCAGGAATGTACACTTTGAGGCAGTAGTAAGTTCTGTAGTTACGTTTAAAATTTTACACCTTTCCTTTAAGGTCAGGCTATCACCCATCTCTTTTCCTGCCTTGAAAAGCACTTCCCATCCTCTTCCTGTAGACTGAGAAAACTAAGACAGTTCATTGAGCGCTTTTGAAACACTGTATAATTTCCAAAGCTTGGTCACATGTTATCTCTGACCCTCAGAACAGCCCTACGACAGAGGCAGGAAGGCACAGTAATTCATGTGTTCATCCATCTTGTTAACTGAAAAAAAGAAAAAAAAAAGCACAACATGAGAGCTGTGAGTTAAGTTTTGTTCGGGGCAAATTGAGGACTGTAGCCCAGGAGACAGTGTTTCACATAGCTCTGGGGAACTGCTCCAAAGACGTAGCGGGTGAGGTCAGCATGTACGTGATTGTGGTGAAGGGGATACATGTGTGGTGGACAACACACATGTTGGCACAGGCTGGCTGCTAGTCATGAGGAGCAGAGATATGAGAAGATGTAAGAACTTGGGCTCATCAAATCTTCTCCTGAAAATATCTGACTATCTGAAGGCCTGTTCTGCCAGTTTTCCCAGAGCACGGAGGGCCTCCTTCCTGATCTCCACTCTGAACTCCTTTCAGCGGGTGTTGAAGGTCAGCGACTGTGGTGGCTCATGATTTAATCCTTGTAGGGGTAGACGGCAAGTGCCAGTGTTTAGTTGGCAATCTGTTTATCTGTTCAATAAATACTTATTGAACACTATGGATGTCCCAACTCCCATGCTCCGTGTTGGGATTATGGAAGTAAAAGATAACATCTTTGCCCTCCAGGACGTACAGTCTAAGGGGCAACTAGACAGGCAAATATGATACAGTAATGGTGAGAGGGATTCTGGAAGCCTGTAGAACAAAGAGACTACCTTTGTTTCCATCTTCAATTACAAACGAACCTTCATAATGCAGTGGAAGTTATGTGTTTTGGTGCCATCTTAAGTTTTTTCTGGAGGTGTTCTTCGACGCCCTCAAGTACATTTTCAGTGGTGTTTACAGAGCCTGACTTAGGCAAAGTTGAGCTTAGAGGAAATTGAGCTTATTTGTAAAGCTTTTTGGGTTGGTTAAAAAAAAAAAAGGCAGGAAATCTCATGTAACTCTCACAATCAACCTGTTATCTGGGCATTGTGACCCCCATAATATAGTTGGATAAACTGAGGCTCCAGAGAGATGAATTTGCTTAGTGGCACACAGCCAGGGCTAAGTGGCAAGGCCTGGTTAGAACCTGTCCTGTTTCTACAGGCTTTGAAGACACGTTCTATGATGATACCACAGTGTCTCTTAGATGGTGCAAAGCTTTGCTTTTTTTTGAGACAGCAGCTTTGAAACAGGCAAATAAGTGACAAGTGACTTTGGTTTTCTGGTCTTACTTTTTGGGCTCACATTGTCCCACCTTTTCTTATTTCTGGCATGGTTACCTGCGCTTGGCTTCTCATCTGTCTACACGGAGGTGGCAGAAAAGGGGTAATCCCATTCTTCAGGTTTGACTCAGTTGAGCTGAGATGCTTCTTTGTCAGCCTGTAGTGCCTGCCCTCGTGGCCTGCTAAATACCTTTCTGCTTAGGATCTTCTCTGTGGCAGAATTAAAAAAGCTCCGAGCTTGCCTTGAAATACACGCCTATAGAAATACAGAAATCCATGGAGATACTTGCTATGAGTGTGAAAAGGAATCAGGCATAAATTAGCCTTCACTGGTTTATGAGAACAGGAAAACACTTGAGAACAGAATAAACTGTTGTTAATCTAGTGAAACACACAGAGAGTGTTATGCTTTCTGAACTAGGCTTTCTCCTTGGTGTCAAGTAGCTACCAAATGCATTCCTTTTCGAAAAAGTTGCTAAGGAAAGACAAGAACCCTCCCCTTGCCCACTGATGTAAAGTCTGCAGGATGGAATTTTGCCTAATCAGCCTTGCTCTCTAAGCTTTCACACAATCAGTGATGTTGGCTTCTCCTGAGGCCTCATTTTAATCTTCATAGATTTCTGAAAACGGAAGCTTTGCCCAGGCTGAGACAAGCGATTCTCCCCTTTCAAACGTTAATTTATTTCTTATTTTGGGTGACTGTTTCCAAACATAGACCACTTTCTGTACTGCTTGTCCTCATACAAGGGTTTATAATTCTCTCATAGAGGGTTTTACATGAAAATGTCCATATGCTGTAGTTCTAGAAAAAAATATTTTGAGCAGTAAGATGAGAATGGGTTATAGCCAAGTCCTTGTGCAGTCTGAGAATCCCACTTTTAAAATATAACTGTTACAGGCAGTAATCAGAGTGGCTAAAAGTGTGGGCCCTGTTGTCAAGCAGACTTGGGTCTGAATCTTATTTTTGTAGATTATTTTTTTATTAATCTTTACTGAGTTACTTTTCCTCCCAGATACATAGTTCAACTGTCTGAAAAAAAGAATACAAGTGGTATCTCCTGTTGATCTCCTTGATCCATGTTTTACCATGGGGTAAAAATTATTTTACAAATTAAATGGCTTTGAGCACCTTCTCCCCACCCCTGTGAAAAGTATCCTGTTTGCCTTTCTAGAATAACTCTAAATTCTTCTTCTCCCTGCTCTGCCCTGCAAGGCTGATCATTATGAACTTTAAGGAGTCCGGGCTTTGGTTGGGATCAGCTGATGGGAAGTGTCAGGGAGATTTGCAGGGTGGAGGGAAGTGAGCTCAGGATATTTTTTTCTGTCCTCTCTGGATTCCGATAGCTGCTTTTCCCTCGCCTCTCTAGGGGTGGCAAAGGTTAAACATCCCTAGCTAACCTAGGCTACTTCATCTGTCTTGGTTTCCCTTAAGCCCACCTCCATCTTTGAAAACAGTGCCTCTATTAAACTCTGCTCAGGTATCGCATTTGAAGGGCTGTCAGTTTCCTGCTGGGAGCCTGAACTGGAGAAGGCTCTCTCCCTGCAGTTCCCTAAGGACGACAGGGCCTGCTTTCTCAGGTCAGGGTGGGGGTCCTGCATGGTATTGCTGGTACCATGCAGTGGTACCATGAATGATACCGTGGTATCAGCGGGCCAGTTTGGGTTGCTGTAGCCATCAGGTGTTGCTGCTGAAACGGGCCTCGTGCCTGCCTTCTGTGTTCCTCCCTGACGATCGGGAGTGAGCCCCATCAGTCCATGTCTGCTGCCTGGTTGCCGAGCCTGGCGTGGTCCCAGCGCGTGCCTGTGGAGCAGCCACGGGAGGGAGAACACCGGTGCCGCCTCGGGACAAGACCGGCGGGAGCCATTCTGCCTGCCTCGGTCTTTGGCCCTCGGGCGTCCAGCGCACACCAGCGCCGCAGGCCTGACCTCGCCCAGCTGCTCCGCTCATGGACGTCTCTCTCTCACACGCCCAGCCGTCTCCCCCAGCGCAAGCCTGCAGGGCAGCGTGGCTCTGTAGTGCGTGGCCTTTCTAGTTGTCACACGTGCTTTGTGTGGGACAAGTCCAGTCTCTCCCAGAAATTCTCTACGTGTTCCGTGGAGTCCGTGGTTAGACCTGTGATGCGGTACGGTGGTTTCCTTTGTTCTGTACGTTTAAAAACATAATTCTAAGATGGTGCTGGTAGACTTCACAAGACTGCCAAAAGGGGCCATGGCACCAAAAAATGTCACCTGCTATCTAGCAGGCCGCATCCCCACCTGGTGAGAAACACCTCTTTCTGGGGATATGACACGGGCATGTTAATACGCACTTTGCAGGGTGGTTCAGTGAGGTGATAAATGGAAAGCACTCGGTTTCCACTTGCTCACCGTGGCAGGTACTGTGCTGTTATCTAGTATCATAAAAATCATAAATACCTTAGGTTCTCCATCTTATTCAAAGCAATAATCTGCTTCAAATGTCAGAAAATGGGGAAAAAGATCCTTCTCTTTCTCCATTTTTCCCAACCTCCTTCCCCACCCCCACTGATTTACGCTAGCTAGGGAGTTCCTCTGTTTCCAGGAGTGGGGTGATACTTTCCTCTCCTTTCCCCATCCCCAGCCTCCACTCCTGCCCCGCCTTCCCAGACTCGAGTGCACATCTGCCACAAACCAAATTAGTAAGACGCCTGCCGATAGTAATGGGTTTGCAAGTTAATTTTGCTGTCATTGGTTGGTGCCTGCTTTGTCCTAGGCCCTGTGCTTAATATGAGATGAAACACCTGATCTGGGTTTAATTATTGAACCATTTCATCCAGCTGGGTTAAGCTGCCATGGAATGCATTGTATTTCTGGCTTCTTTCTTCAAGCCAGAATGATATTCTAAAAGGTTGATGAAATATACTTGGAAGAGAATTAATTGCTGGTTTAGGGGAGATTATGACAAATTAATAAATGGAGACAAAGGAGAGGAGAGGAAACTGATTTCAGTTTGAGTTAGACAAGGGATAGAAAAAACATATTTTGAACCTTGAGTAAGTTTGCTTAGAATATTTAATGTTGTTTTTATAGTAATTATTTTCTTGAGTTTTATTTCCTAGAAGTTGAAGGGTGGATTGAATGATGTATTGTGAATCAAGAAATTGTAAACTGGGTATTGTTTGGACAGTTGATACTTAAGAAGCTGGTTTTTGTTGTTTTAAACTTTGTCTGAAGCACAATTTTACAACCGAATAAGATACCTGTGGGGATTGGTGGAAGAATATTTGTAAAGTGTTTTGTCCTTAGAGCAAAGCCTTTTACTGGTGGAGGGATTAGCATTAACGTCCCTTTGTGTAAGATTTTAGTTTGGACCTGTTATCTTAATATTGACCTCAGAATCCACCATGCTAGAATCTCCAGTAGCTTTTACGTTAGGTATATTGAGCTTAATGAACTTGGAACAAGCCAGGCAGCATTCAGAGAACAGGCTGTACCTCTTGGCTCTTTGGAATCTGGGCAGCCCTGAGCACACCCATTCAGAGAATTTCCAGCCTGCGATGACTTCTTTCGTGCCATACTTTGAGCTCCAAAGTATCGTGGCACATGTGTGGACTTTGGAATTAACACACTTGGGTTCAGATGCTGGTTCTGCCACTTGCTAGCTGTGTGATCTTAGAGGTTTACTTAACCTCTCTGAGGCTTGGTTTACTCATTTGCAATAAAGAGATAATAATGGCAACCTTGAAGCCTTGTTTTAAGGATTAGAATTAGTGAAAATCAAGCTTTTCTTATGATACCCGGCACAGAGTCAGCGCTAAATATATGGTAGAAGTTGTTAAGATTATCTTTATCTCCTATTTCTCTACAATTTTTTTTAATGTTTAAATGTAGTGTCTCTAAAAGGCGCAAACACCGTAAGGACCAGAATCTAGATGCACAGCTGGCACAGAATGAATAATTGTTGAATTAATTGGATGAGCTCCTTCCATTTTCAGGTGATCGCTAACATCCCATCTAATATCAATTTCTTTTTAAAAAATTTTTATTGAAGTAGAGTTGATTTACAATGTTGTGTTAGTTTCAGGTGTACAGCAAAGTGAATCCGTTATATATATACATCTATCCACTCTTTTTCAGATTCGTTTCCCATATAGGTCATTACAGGATACCGAGTAGAGTTCCCTGTGTTACACAGTAGGTCCTTATTAGTTATCTATTTTATATATAGTCGTGTGTATGTGTCAATTTCAATCTCCCACTTTATCCCTCCCCCCCTTAGCCCCTGGTAACCGTAAGTTTGTTTCCTATGTCTGTGACTCTATTTCTGTTTTGTAGGTAGGTTCATTTCAGTGTCAGTTTCTACGAGTCTGTGAACGACCCTTATGGACAAGTGGTGTCCCTGCTGGGAGGGGGAGCGTTGTGTGTGCAGCGACGTTTCTGCGTAAAGATCCGCCTGCAAGTGTCTAGGGGAGAGGAGGTAGGCAGCGTGGACAGGGTGAGGTTGTCTTTCAGGAGAGTGGCTCACCCTGGGCACTCCTCTCTGTGCCTCTGACACTGTCCCTCTGAGCAGGACCTGAGGAGGCTGCTGGGAGAGGCCCTGGAAGGTATCTTGAAGGCACTTCTGCCTCTGAACAGAAAATGTGTTTCACGAAGGGGGTAGATTTGTTCTTTCTTTTTTTTTTTTTTGATTGAAGTATAGTTGACTTACAATATTATATTAGTTTCAGCAGCGTGATTTGATATTTTTATGTATTATGCCCCATACAAAGTTATTACAACATTATTGAGTATTTTCTCTGTGCTGTACATTATATCCTCGTGACTTACTTATTTTATAACTGGCAGTTTGTACCTCTTAATCCCCTCAACTATGTCACCCATCCCCCCATCCCCTTCCCCCGGCAACTACTAGTTTACTATATCTATGAATATGTCTCTGTTTTGTTTTTTAGGTTCTACATATAAGTGAAAACATACAGTATTTGTCTTTCTCTGTCTGACTTATTTCACTTAGCATAATACCCTCTAGGTTCATCCATGTTGTCACAAATGGCAAGATTTCATATATATGTATATAACATATCTTCTTTATCCATTTATCTATTGATGGACGCTTAGGTTACTTCCATATCTTGACTATTGTAAATTATGCTGCAATGAACATTAAGGTGCATATATCTTTTCAAATTAGTGTTTTCATTTTCTCTATAAATACCCAAAAGTGGAAATGCTGGATTGTATGGTGGTTCTATTTTTAATTTTTTGAGGAATCTCCATACTGTTTTCCATAGTGGCTGCATTCAATTTACATTCCCACCAACAGTGTACGAGGGCTCCCTTTTCTCCATATCCTCACCAGCACTTGTTATTGCAGTCTTTGTGTGTGTGTGGTCTGTGTGTGTGTGTTTTATTTTTTTTAACATCTTTATTGGAGTATAATTGCTTACAATGGTGGTGTTTAGTTTCTGCTGTATAACAAAGTGAATCAGCTATACGTATACATATATCCCCATATCCCTCCCTCTTGCGTCTCCCTCCCATTCTCCCTATCCACCCCTCTAGGTGGTCACCAAGCACTGAGCTAATCTCCCTGTGCTATATTTGCAATCTTTTTGATGATGGCCATTCTAACAGGTGTGAGGTGATATCTCATTATGGTTTTGATTTGCATCTCTCTGATGATTAGTGATGTTGAGCATCTTTCATGTGCCAGTTGGCCATTCGTATGTCTTCTTTGGAAAAATGGCTATTCAGATCCTCTGCCCATTTTTTTTTTATTTATTTATTTATTTATTTATTTATTTGTTTATTTATGGCTGTGTTGGGTCTTCGTTTCTGTGCGAGGGCTTTCTCTAGTTGTGGCAAGCGGGGGCCACTCTTCATCGCGGTGCGCGGGCCTCTTACTATCGCGGCCTCTCTTGTTGCGGAGCACAGGCTCCAGATGCGCAGGCTCAGTAATTGTGGCTCACGGGCCTAGTTGCTCCGCGGCATGTGGGATCTTCCCAGACCAGGGCCCGAACCCGTGTCCCCTGCACTGGCAGGCAGATTCTCAACCACTGCGCCACCAGGGAAGCCCCTCTGCCCATTTTTTAATTGAGTTTTTTAAAAAATTTATTTATTTAATTCATTTTTGGCTGCATTGGGTCTTGTTGCTGTGTGCGGGCTTTCTCTAGTAGTGGGGAGTGCGGGCTACTCTTCATTGTGGAGAGCGGGCTCTAGGCACGTGGGCTTCAGTAGTTGTGGCATGTGGGCTCAGTAGTTGTGGCTCATGGGCTGTAGAGCTCAGGCTTAATAGTTGTGCTGCATGGGCTTAGTTGCTCCGTGGCATGTGGGATCTTCCTGCACCAGGGCTCGAACCTGTGTCCCCTGCATTGGCAGATGGGTTCTTAACCACTGCGCCACCAGGGAAGCCTCCCCTTTCTAAAAATAAATTTATTTATTTATTTTTGGCTGCACTGGGCCTTTGTTGCTGTGCGTGGGATTTCTCTAGTTGCAGAGAGCAGGGGCTACTTTTTGTCATGGTGCGTGGGCTTCTCATTGCAGTGGCTTCTCTTGTTGCGGAGCACAGGCTCTTGGCATGTGGGTGCAGTAGTTGTGGCTCACGGGCTCTAGAGCGCAGGCTCAGTAGTTGTGGCGCACGGGCTTAGTTGCTCTGTGGCATGTGGGATCTTCCTGGACCAGGGCTCTAACCCATGTCCCCTGCATTGACAGGCGGATTCTTAACCACTGCGCCACCAGGGAAGCCCCGAGTTGTTGTTTTTTTGTTGTTGAGTTGTCTGGGTTCTTGTGTATTTTGGATATTAACCCCTTATTGAATATATATTTTGCAAATATTTTCACCCATTCAGTAGGTTGCCTTTTCATTTTGTTGATAGTTTCCTTTGCTATACAAAAGCTTTTTAGTTTGATGTAGTCCCATTTGTTTATTTTTGTTTTTGTTTCCCTTGCCTGAGGAGACAGATCCAAAAAAATATTGCTTAAACTGAATCAAAGAGCATGCTGCCTATGTTTTCATCTAAAAGTTTTATTGTTTCAGGTCTTACATTTAAGTCTTTAATTGCTTTTGAGTTTATCTTTGTATGTGGTGTCGGCAGGTAGTCCAGTTTCATTCTTTTACATGTAGCTGTCCAGTTTTCCCAACACCATTTATTGAAGAGGCTGTCTTTCCCCCATTGTATATTCTTGCCTCCTTTGTCGTAGATTCATTGACCAAATAAACGTGGGTTTATTTCTGGGCTCTCTGTTCCATTCCATTGATCTATGTGTCTGTGTTTGTGCCAGTACTGTACTGTTTTGATTACTGTAGCTTTGTAGTATAGTCTGAAGTCAGGGAGCATGATACCTCCAGCTCTCTCCTTTCTCAAGATAGCCTTGGCTATTCAGAGTGTATTTTTCATTTCAGTTGTTGTATTTTTCAGCTCTGATTGGTTCTTTTTAATATTTTCTAACACTTTGTTGAAGTTTTCACTGTGTTGCTGTATTCTTCTGCTGGGTTTGGTGAGCATTTTTATTACTGTTGCTTTGAACTCTTTATCAGGTAAATTATTTACAACCATTTCATTAGGATTTTCTCCTGGGGTTTTATTTTGTTCTTTCATTTGGAACAAATTACTTTTTTTTTTAAATTTTTATTGTATTATAGTTGATTTACAACGTTGTGTTAGTTTCAGGTGTACAGCAAAGTGAATCAGTTATACATATGTCCACTCTGTTTTAGATTCTTTTCCCGTATAGGTTATTACAGAGCACTGAGTAGAGTTCCCTGTGCTGTACAGTAGGTCCTTATTAGTTATCTATTTTATATATAGTAGTGTGTATATGTCCATCCCAGTCTTGCAGTTTATCCCTCCCACCCCCCCCATCCCTTGGTAACCATGTTTGTTTTCTACATCTGTGACTCTACTTCCAGAACAAATTACTTTGTCATCTCATTTTGCCTGGTTTTCTGTGTTTGTTTCTATAAAGTAGGTGAAACAGTTACCTTTCCTCGTCTTGAAGGTGTGGCCTTGAGTAGGCACATCCCTATGCAGACTGTGTGCGCCTGCAGCTTTGGTGGGAGGGCTGGATCTGGAGCTGGGTGTGTGCTGGGGTTTTTTCCAAGGCAGGCGTGGGGCTGCTGCCTTGTCAGGAGGGCTGGAGCTTGATCTGGGCATGGGTTGGGGGCTTCTGAGGCAGTCTTGGCAGGATGGCTAAAGCTCCAGGCTCTTTTTAATCTGCTGCTTTGTGCCGATGAGCTTGTGTGTGACCCTTTTAACCCCTTTAAGAGTGGAGTCTCAGTTTCCTACAGCCCTCAGGCTCTCCTGGATGTAAACCCTGCTGGTTTTCAAAGCCAGTTATGGGGGTTCGTCTTCCCTGTGCTGGACCCTGGGCCTGGGGTGCCCAGTGTGGAGCCCAAACCCCTCATCCTTAGGGGACCTCTGAGTTTGTGATATCCCCTCCTGTTTGTGGGTTGCTGCTCTGGGGGTGTGGGTCCTGACTAGATTATGTCTCTGCCCCTCCTTCCTGTCTCAGTATGGTTTATTCTTAATATCCCTATAAGGGCTGTCCTGTTAATCTTCAGGTCGTTCTCAGGGAAACTTGTTCTACGTGTAGCTGTGGTTTTGGTCTGTCCACGGGAGGAGGTGTGCTCAGCACCTTCATATGTATTATAAATAATTTTATGCCAATAAATTTGAAATTTGAAATGATTACATTACTAAAATAAAACTTACCAAAATTAATCCAACAAGAACTAAAACCCCTATAAACCTTTTTTTTTTTCTTTTAAAGAACTTCTTGTGAAGAAATATCAGGCCCCCAAACTTTTTTGACAAATTCTTTTACATTTCAAGGAATAGATCCTTGAAATTTTACACAAAATCTTCCAGAAAGAAGAAAAAGAGGGAATTCTCCACAACTCATTTTTAGAGACTGGCATAACCTTTGTTTTTAATTTTTTTGCAAGGTGTCTTATTTACAATGTCAACTTTCAAAAGTCACTAAAGTTAACTGGACAATAAACTAGGCAGAAATTGCTTTACAAAAAGAGGGAAAGCCCAAAATGCCACTTTCTATAGAGAATCAACAGTTCAGTTTTATTCAGAGCAAAGAAAAAATAAACTTTTGATCATACTAGAAGAAACTCAGCCATAGGTTTGGAATCTGTACTGAAACTACACATGCAATGAGGACAACATTCTGCTAATACAACTGATTTGCTGCTGCATTTGTGGACTGTTTTTCTAATATTAACAATTATAAACAGAGCATTGCAACTAGTCTTTGGAACAATTCTTACAGTGTTACAGCGTCAGGCACAAAATTTCACTTCTCCTCACACCACTGGTTCTCTTTGGGTACCTGGGCTTCCTCTTCTTCCTTAAAATCATTTTTGATATTGAATGTCTTTCGAATCTCCTCAGGAGTTTTCCTCTTGATCATAATGGCAACCGTCTTGCAGATAACATCAAGCAAACCTTTGATGTCTAAGTAGTTTGCAGCCAGGATCAGCTCAAAAAGTGCTCCTTGGTCAACTTTCAGGGATTCTTGATCCCGAGCAGGGATGTCATCTGTTCGCTTTTCTTTGTCCTCACCATCGTCAGGAGGAGGAGGTTCATCTTGTGGTGGGTGCACCACTGAATGACCTGTTTAATATTGCTGCATTAACACTTGGCAAAGGGACTGGGCCATCATCTCCTTCATCATCCATTCCCAGATCTTCCAACATGGTCTTGATAGTCACAGACTGTTTGGCAATTTCCACATCAGCTTGCGAATATCTCTCCATTAGAACTCTGCAACTTAATTGAAGGCATGGTGTGAGGTCTCAAGGAGACTGTGGGCTGGAGGCTGATGAGAGCAGGGCGGCGTCCGCAAACAGAAAAACAGAAAGGCGGAGAACAAGGCCAACACCTGTTCTGTTTCATTCTTGACATGATTTATCTGTGGTGCTTTTTTATCTGTGCCTGCTTTTTTCTTGGCTAGGGTTGACAGACATTTGTCTATTTTAGTATCTTTCCAAAGGACTGATTTTTAGCTTTGTTGATTCTGTCTCTTTATATATCCTTATTTTATTTTATTATTATTTTTTAGAGCATAGTTGATTTACAGTGTTGTGTTAGTTTCAGGTGTACAGCAAAGTGAATCAGTTATACATATACATATATCCACTCTTTTTTAGATTCTTTTCCCATATAGGTCATTACAGAGTATTGAGTAGAGTTCTCCGTGCTATACGGTAGGTCCTTATTATTATCTATCTATTTATCTATTTTATAGATAGTAGTGTGTATATGTCAATCCCACTCTCCCAGTTTATATAGAGAGATCTATATGGATATAGAACAAAGTGGAAAAATCATATATCATTACCTTTATATTATGTATACATATGTATAAGATATATGTTCCCTTTTATCTCATTCCATTTTTCTCCTCTGTTTAGAAGTTTTATGTTTTATGTATATTATTTTGGTGGTAACCGTTTATATTTTAACATGCCTATTTAACAAAGTCTAAAGTTTGTATATATTTTTGCCTTTTTCCTGACAATACATTGATCATAGAATATTATAATTCTCATCATCCTCTCTCAGTTTATGTGTTATTCTTTTTCAGCATTCTAGTTCTGTCCTGCCTTCTCTCTCATTATCCATTATTATTATTGTTTTAAACAGTTCATATTTGTTTAGATTTCCTCACATGTTTACTAACATCTTTTTTTTTTTTTAAATCTGGGTATACTTTATTTATTTATTTATTTATTTATTTATTTTTGGCTGTGTTGGGTCTTCGTTTCTGTGTGAGGGCTTTCTCTAGTTGCGGCAAGCGGGGGCCACTCTTCCTCGCGGTGCACGGGCCTCTCACTATCGTGGGCTCTCTTGTTGCGGAGCACAGGCTCCAGACGTGCAGGCTCAGTAGTTGTGGCTTACGGGCCTAGTTGCTCCGCGGCATGTGGGATCTTCCCAGACGAGGGCTCGAACCCGTGTCCCCTGCATTAGCAGGCAGATTCTCAACCACTGCGCCACCAGGGAAGCCCCTACTAACATTTTTGACCACTGTCTTTCTTGAGTCTCAAATCTTTGATCAGGGATATGTTTCCTTAGGCCTGAAGTACATCCTTTAGAATTTTCTTTACCAAAGGACTATTGGTTGTAAACTCCTTCAGTTTTTGACCTAAATTCTTTCAAGAAACTGACTTTAATTCTTCCTTGTTCTTGAAAGAAGTTTCTTTGGGTATAAAAATCTAGGCTGACATTTATTTTCTTTATGCACATTAAATATTGTTTCACTGTCTTTCAGCTTTCATTTTTGCTTCTCTGAGTTCAACTATATTTGCCATTCCTAAGTGGATGATATTTTTTTCTCCCTTTTTATGATCTTCTCTTTTTCTTTGGTGTTCGGAAGCTTCACTGCTTTGTCTCAGTGAGAATTTCTAAAAAACCCCTTGATGTGACGATTGCTGTCTTTCACCAATTCTGTAAATTCCCTTCATGGTTTCCTTGAATAGTGCTTCCACTCAATGCCTCTATTATTTCCACCTGAAACTCCAAGTGGGCATAAGTTGGACCCTTTTGTATTCTCTATGCCTTCAGACCTCTATTTTATATTTCTCTCTCTTTGTCTCTGTGAGGTGCATCCTGGTGCATATTTTCAAAGTCGTCATTTTCCTTAAACATGTAAAACATTGTTATTTTTCATTTTGTATTGTAGGGTTCCAGTATCTGAAGTCTTTGTGGGATTGACTATATGGTTTGTTGTTTTTCCTGGCTCTCACTTGTGGTGTGTTGTTTCTCTGTGTTTAGTACTTTTATACCGTGAGCTGTTTGTTTTCCTTGGAACTTAATCTATGAGAATTTTTTGAGGCCTGGGATGATGGTGTTACTCCAGTGAGGGTTTGTGTTTGCTTCTGCCATTTACCTTGGCGTATTGCTATCCCAGGGCTGACTTTATTTTTTTATTTATTTACTTTTTAATTAATTAATTTTTGTTTATTTATTTTGGCTGCATTGGGTCTTCGTTGCTGCGCACGGGTTTCTCTAGTTGCGGCGAGCAGGGGCTACTCTTTGTTGTGGTGCGCAGGCTTCTCATTGCGGTGGATCCTCTTGTTGTGGAGCGTGGACTCTAGGCGTGCAGGCTTCAGTAGTTGCAGCACGTGGGCTCAGTAGTTGTGGCTCACGGGCTCTAGAGCACAGGCTCAGTAGTCGTGGCGCACGGGCTTAGTTGCTCCGCGGCATGTGGGATCTTCCTGGACCAGGGCTCGAACCCATGTCCCCTGCATTGGCAGGCGGATTCTTAACCACTGCGCCACCAGAGAAGTCCCGCCAGGGCTAACTTTAAATTAAATTCTGTACTTGAGGTGTGTGTGTGAGTGTGTGTGTGTTTATCACATAATTAGTGTGTATTTGGACCACAAACCTATGTGAGAGCTGGTTTGTGGTAGTGAATTTTTTTAAAAAAACTAAAAAATTTTAGGCAGTGCTAAGGATGAAACAGGCAAGTTTATGTTATTCTCTTTGTGTGTTTCCACTGAAGGGTATAGTTAGACTCTTTACTTGGGTGGCCCTAGAATTTTCCTCTCTTGTCTGCATCCCTATAGCTTTGAGCACCAAGGCTTTCTTTCCATTTAGGCCTTTGCTTCAATTCAAACGTTTATTACCTTTTTCTGGCACTGCTGTAGTAGCTGCTTTGTTTCATGGTCCAAGGATTTCCCCCTCTCTCTCATTTTTAAACTGCTGTCAGAGTGATCTTTCTAAAAAATCAAATGGATAATCTGATTGTCATACAGACAGAGAAGAAACATCCGACGTGAAAAGAATTCCACAAGTGTCCGTAGGCTGCAGTTGGACCCTCCCCTCAGCCACAGCAGACTCTCAATCCACTCCGCTACCCTGTGCATTCTGTACTCAAGCCGCGCTAGATTCTTCATCATTTTCTGAATAATCGTCAGCATCTTCTTGCCTTTGCACATGCTGGGATCCCACCTGGGACACCTCTGAACCTCACGACAGGGACCAGGGCAAAGGCAAGTGAGTGTCTGGGCTGCAGAATTTAAGGAGACACTCGCTGTCAGGCTCGTACAGGTGCTGTCTTGCTTCTGCCGAATGAACTGCCTAATGCAATTGTCAAAGTCAAACTCATGTGTTACCTGTTTACCTTCCTACAGAAGGAAAGTAGCCCATGCTAAATACCATATCCCGGGAGGACGGGAACCATGTCTGTTAGGTATTGTTTCACCAGTGTCTGGAACAGTACCCAGCACAGAGCAGGTGCTCAGTAAATACTTGGTGAATGAATGAATGAGTAAGTAGATTCTGAGTTTCTTGATGGCAGA
The DNA here is from genome assembly GCF_009873245.2 of Balaenoptera musculus. NCBI lineage: Eukaryota > Metazoa > Chordata > Mammalia > Artiodactyla > Balaenopteridae > Balaenoptera > Balaenoptera musculus. The sequence goes on along the minus strand of NC_045788.1, from coordinate 2,979,994 downwards.
GAATAAGTCATGTTCCTCTGTTCCCTGCTGTCTTATAATTCATTCTTTCTAGATCCTTGAAAGACGTTTGTTTGTTAGTTGCACAAGTGGAAGGAGGAGGCTCTATTTGGTCCTGTCCAGGCCGGGGAGCTTTCTGGGTGAACCGCAGTCCTGTGACTCACTTGCTGTCTGCTTGCTTACAGCTCCTTCCCCTTGATGTTTTACGGAGGGTGTGGATGCAGGTGGGTGAGGCTTCCGAAGCTGCCTGGCCATCAAATCACTGGGAAGATTTTAGGGTACACATGAATTCTTGAACCCCTTTCCCAGAGTCTCTTTTTCCATTTTTCTGAGGCAAAATCCAGGGGTCTGCACTTTTACAGAATCACTCTGTGGTTCTGGTAATCAGTCAAGTGTGGGCACCAGGACACCACAGCACCAACTGTCTAATTTTAACTTTCCAAATATTCGCGTGCATTTAAAAAGAATAGTGATTGCCACAACGATCTCAGAATCCTGCATGTTTTAAAAAGACTTACATATCTGCAAAATGTTTCTTAAACATGCCACGAGATATCCTGAGGGCATGGAGTAGGAGGAGAAGGCATGGCCACGGATATGATGTTCACACGGTTCAAATTTGACCTCTGTTTATTATCCGTCTTCAGGAAGATTCTAATGCCATCCCAGATGACACCGTGCTAAATGGATGGACTGGAAAGTGTTGGCAGTGAAGAAAGCAGAAAGGAGCAAAAAGGTGGAATGTAAAATAATTCCAGTTTCTACAGAAAATAACTTCCTCATCAGAGAAGGAATTCCATAAATAACTGAGAAAGCTGATGGAACATTTAAAATAGCTGAAGGAAAAACACACACATTCAATGTGAGCCTCGACCCTGCAGTGATGGTTAGATCTGAGAAGTACGTTGCAGGAGTTTGGGAGTAATGGGTGTCGTGGAGGCGTCATATTCAAAGCCGTTAAAAATAACCCGCTCCCTGAGAAATAAACACCTAGCCTAAGCCCTTAGGAATTCTCAGTGAGAGACAGAAATAGCTCCTGTAGTTCCCATTGCTCTTTAATTTCTACTCCTACTATTTCATTATTCATCATTTCTGTGCAGTTTGCTTCGTCTATTTATTTAAAATGCGATTCCAGACCACAGGCAGCAGTCCCAGTGTTCTGTGTCTTGCATAGCCCTTTCCACCCTGGGAAACAGAAATTATATAACTTGTTTTCAGTTGTGCAGACGGGGGAGGATTCACATGTTTGGTTTGGTGAGCTTCCAGGAAATAATTTTAAGTGTTTATCTAAAGTTTATTCAGACTGTCTTGATCTAGAAGTTAGACAGGAAACCTAGCAGCGAACTGAAAGAAACCAGGCTCAGAAGAGGGGGAGCTCTAAGTGTAGCCAGAAGGGTTGAACTGTGACACCCTGGGGTATTCACACCATGGAAAGCGGGAGGCTCGATTCTAGGGCTTATGTGATTTAGAAGCTGCGTCAGGATTAATATTTGCTGCCACTTCCTGTTGCTCGTTGTTCTGGGTGCTATATAATAACCTGCCCTAACACTTCATAAACTGGCATAAACTGGTATAAACTGCTTCACTTCGCTCATGATCTTGTGGGTGAGGAATCTGGAAAGGGCTCAGCTGGGTGGCTCTTGCGGAGGTTGCAGTCAGGTGCTTGTGGTCTGCAGGATTGACTGGGCTAGGTGTCCACGCAGGCTCCGTTACATGGCTGACCGCTGGCCGTCCGCTGGGAGCACTGAGAGCTTCGCCGGGTTGTTCCCTGGAACATCTACGTGTGGACTCTCCGTCCTGCGGAGCTGGGTTAGTCAAGACTCCCTGCGTGGGAGCCGACCTCTCCCAGAGCAGGCCTCCCACGAGGGGAGGCAGAACCTGGATGGCCTTCCCTGAGCTAGCCACGGAGAGCACTTCCATGGCACTGCATTGGCCGAAGTGGCCACAAGTCCGCCCAGACTCAATGGGAGAAGACATGTCCTTCACCTCTTCGCAGGAGGAGTGGGAAGGAGTCTGTGGCCATTAGAAAAATTCACACTCACATAAAAACCAGACATTACATAAAATATTGGGTCGGCCAAAAAGTTCGTTTGGGTTTTTCTGTAAAATCTTGGGAAAAACACGAACGAACTTCTTAGCCAGCCCAATATATAGCTTACTTAATCCTCACAAAACCCCATGAGGTAGGTGCTATTTATTGTTCATGTTTTACAGATAGGAAATCGAGGTTCAGAGAGGTTAAGTCATTTGCCCTAGGTTGCACAGCTAGTAAGAGGTTGAGTGGTACATGAACCTACAACTGTCTGTCTCCAAACGTTTACTGTCTGTGTTGAGTTGCACAGTGTTTTAAAGGCTCAAACGTTGTCTCAGATCTCAATCATTGCAGCTATTCTAGGCAACTGGATAATTCCACCCAGTCTAGAATGCCAACACATGAAGTGCCAGTTTGGGTATCTTGTCAGTCCGTTTGAAGCAAGGAGCATTCATTTGAGGATGTGGTCCTTTGCCCTGAGGTAGAGAGCTGCTCAGTCCCTTATCCAGAGATGGAATCTGGCCTGTATCACTCAAGTAGCCCAAGACAAGTGTGATACTGGGGGAGGGGAGGGGAGGTTACAGTGGCTTCCCTGAGGTGGGTGGGTGCATGTGAAGCAGATGTGGTAATTATAGGGGAGGACCCTGCAGCAGGGGTGTCAGCTGGTCATTGGCCTGTCCAAGGTGAACCATGCCAAGTGCCCGTGTGGACAGACGGACAGATAGAACCACAGAGCGTGTTCGGGGGCCTGCCTGGCTGAGAGCAGAGGCTGTCCTGAAGGGTCCAGAGACAGGCAGGCCCAGGCTGAGAGGGGACGAGAGCAGAGCTTGACAGTCAGAGGAGGGCAGTGAGAAGACCCCAGGGGAGGGCCCTACAGAGCGCCTGCGGCAGGAAGCACACAGGTACAATTATCCTCCCGTTTGTGGGTCGCCTGCCCCAGGGTGTGGGTCTTCGCTGGAGGGCAAAGACCTTGGGCAGTAATTCTCCTTTTCTTCCTCGATCTTTTCCTCGCTTCTAATATTTAATAAATATTTGTGGATAGCATCCTGGGCCCCTGGAAATAGAGTGACGAGCGAGTTAGATATCTTTGCCCTCATGGAGCTTACAATCTAGGTGGAGGAGCAGAGCCATTAGATTAATAATTACACACGTAATACCTGATGACCAAGTGATACGTTCTGACAGAGACTTCTAACTGTCCCCTCCCCATCCACTCTGCTCTTTTTAACAGTGGAGTCGCCTAGAATAGTAGCAGGGTATGTGGCTATAAACTATCGATAAATTTCCCAGCCTCCCATGCAGCTAGGAGTGGTCATGTGAGTCGGGTCAGGCTAATAAAAGTGATGGGTGTCACTTCCATGTCCTGTCCTTAAAATGAAGACTGGTTGCCCTATATCTTTCCCCTGTTCCTTCCCCCTAGCAGGTAAATGGTAGCAATTTGAGCAGATACCTTGGACGTAGAGATGGAAGTTTTCCGTGGAGGATGGTCTTGCCAGTTTTTTCCCCCTATTGTTATAATGACAGATTAGCTTTTACCCTAAACGAATACCATGAATAGTTGTATGAAAAAGTATAGTGTGAAACAACAGCGAGATACCGCTACACGCCTATTAGAATGGCCAAAGTCCAGAACACTGACAACACCAAATGCTCGAGAGGATGTGAAGCAACGGGAACCTTCATCACTGCTGGTGGGAATGCAACATGGTGCAGGCACTGTGGGAGACCGTCTGGTGGTTTCTGACGAAATCAAGCATACTCTACCGTATGATCCAACAATCACACTCCTTGGCGTTTATACAAAGGAGTTGAAAACTTATGTCCACGCATAAACCTGCACATGAATGTTTATAGCAGCTTTACTTATAGTTGCCAAAACTTGGAAGCAACCGAGATACCCTTCCAGGGGTGAATGGATACGTGAACTGTGGTTCATCCAGACAATGGAGTATTATTGATTGCTGAAAAAGAAACAAGTTATGAGGCCAGGAAAAGACACGGAAGAAACTTAAATGCATGTTACTAAGGGAGAGAAGCCAATAGGAAAAGGCTACGTGCTACATGATTCCCACTATATGACACTCTGGAAAAGGCAGAACTATGGAGACAGTAAAAGGATCAGTGGTTGCCAGAGGTTGAAGGGGTGGGGAGAGTTGAACAGGTGGAGCGCAGGGGATTTTCAGGGCGGCAGAACTGTTCCGTATGACGCTATAATGATGGATACGTGTCATTATACATCTGTCCAAATCCGTAGAACGTACAACACCAAGAGTGATCTGTAACGTAAACTTGGACCTTGGGTGATAATGGTGTGTTTGTGTACGTTCATCACTTGTAACAAGTGTGTCACTTTGGTGAGGGTTGTTGATAACAGGGAGGTGATTTGGTGGGAAGGGGCAGAAGGTATTATATGGGAAATCTGTACCTTCTCCGTTTTGCTGTGAACCTAAAACTGCTCTAAAAAAAAAAGTGCAGTGTGCTATATGGCCAAATGGCTCGTGAGGCTACCTGATTAAGGGTTAGTTAGGATAAGCAGTTTCTGTCTTCTGACTGAAACAAATAAAGAGTTGACAAAATAAGCAGAATGACAAAATAACAGTTTGTGGTTGTTCCTTTTACTGCTTGCTTTGAAGATGGTCTCTGGGCTAACGCCCTTTTCTTGCAGACCGAAGAAAAACCTGGATTAGGGTTGCTTTCCAAAAAAACCCAAAAAAACAAAAAACCCCACAGGGGGCCCAGTTAAATTTGAATTTCAGACAGACAGTGAATACTTTTAAGTATAAATGTTCCATGCAATATTTGGGACATACTTATACTAAATTTTTTTCTTTTGTTTACCTGAGTTCAAATTTAACTGGGCCTCGTGTTATTTTTATTGGCCGAGTCTGACAACTTCAGCCTGGACTCAAGTCCCTGTCGGACTCAAGGAGCTCAATCCTTTCTTCTTAAGGGTTGTTTGTCTTAAGGTTTGTTTGTCTTTATATCCACAATGCCTGGCACGTAGTAGGAACCCAGTAAATGATCAGTTTAGCCTCCGAGATGAACAGTGATAAATCACTAAGAATCGTCTGAAATGTGAAACCCACAGGGGGTCAAAACTGTGCATTCTTTCAATGGTCTTAATTTGCCATGACCAAAAATGCTTAGAGTTTTGGTTTGTCCACACATTGTCTGAGATTATCTGTCCATTTAGATGATCTTTGAAAAATGGATTAAGAGGAGTGGGCGAGACAGCGCAGCAGCTCACTTTCTCCTGTGGGCCCACAACTATTGACAAAGCAACTATTTTTTTTTCTTTTTTATAAAGTTATTTATTTATTTATCTACTTTTGGCTGTGTTGGGTCTTCGTTTCTGTGCAAGGGCTTTCTCCAGTTGCGGCAAGTGGGGGCCACTCCTCATCGCGGTGCGCGGGCCTCTCACCGTCGCGGCCTCTCTTGTTGCGGAGCACAGGCTCCAGACGTGCAGGCTCAGTAGTTGTGGCTCACAGGCTTAGTTGTTCCGTGGCATGTGGGATCTTCCCAGACCAGGGCTCTAACCCGTGTCCCCTGCATTGGCAGGCAGACTCCCAACCACTGTGCCACCAGGGAAGCCCGACAAAGCAACTATTGATGAGAAAGACTGGAAGAGCAGCCGAAAAGATCCTCTCCGACTAAAGATACAAAGAAGGAAGCACAGCGAGACAGGTAGGAGGGCTGGAGACATGGTAGAGTCAAGACCCACACCCTCGGGCAGGTGACCCACAAACGGGGGGATAATTATAATTGCGGAGGTTCTCCCCATGGAGTGAGGGGTCTGAGCCCCACATTGGGCTCCACAGCCCGAGGGTCCTGCACCAGGAAGATGAGCCCCCAGAACGTTTGGCTTTAAGGCCAGTGGGGTTTACTTCTGGGAGAGCCAGAGGACTGTGGGAAACAGAGACTCCACTCTTAAAGGGCACACACAAAATCTCACACACTCCGGGACCCAGGGCAGAAGCAATAATTTGAAAGGAGCCTGGGTCAGACCCACATGCTGATCTTGGAGAGCCTCTGGGAGGGTCAGGAGGCATCTGGGACTCCCCGTGGGGACACAGACACTGGAGGCAGCCATTTGTGGAGCTCGTTCTACCATGTGGACACTGGTGCTGGCAGGTGCCGTTGTGGAATCCTCCCTCCAGCTCATTAACACCGGGGCCCGGCCCCGATCACCAACCTGCCGGCACTGGTACTGGGACACCTCATGGGTGGGTAGGGACACAGACCCACCCACCAGCAGGCCTGCTGCCGTAAGATCCACTGAGCCCACAGCTGCCGCAGGACCTGGCCCTGTCCACCAGAGGGCCAAGGACCTGGCCTCGTCCACCAGTGCACCAGCACTGGCCCTGGGACCCCCCTGAGCCTCGGCCCTGGCCACCAGTGGGCTGACACCAGCTCTGGGACTGCTGGGCCCTGCAGCCAGAGACCCCAGGGCCAGGCTCTGCCCACCAATGGGCCAGCGCTAGCCCCAGGACCTGGCTTCACCCACCAGTGGGCAAGCATCAGTCCCAGGACCTCCCAGGACCACCACAGCCCTGTAGCCTGCTGTGTCAGGACCCAGCCCACCCACCGTCCAGCAGGCACCAGCCCCAGCACCCCATGGGTCCTGGCCCTGCCCACCAGCAGGCCAGCACCAGCTGCAAGACGCCTTGGGCCCCTTAGCCACGGCCCCGGGATCTGCCCCCACCCATCAGTGTGCCAACCCCCCAAGGGCCTGCAGCCAGAGACCCCAGCCCCCAGCCCCACCCACCAGTGAGCCTGTACTAGCCCTGTGACCCACTGGGCCCTGGCCTTGCCCACCAGCAGGCCTACACTAGCTCTGCGACACCTTGGACCCCCCCAGCCAGCCACCCCAGGATCCAGCTCCACTCACCGGCAGGCCAGCACCAGCTTTGGGACCCCCCAGATGCTACAGCCACCCACCTGAGAACCCAGCTCTGCCCCCCACTGGGTCAGCATTAGCCTCGGGACTGCCCGGGGTTCTGCAGCCAGTCGCCTCATGACCTGGCCCTGCCCACCAGCACCTGGCAGCCTCTGCACAAGGCAGGGCCTGGCAAACAACCCGACCGGGCACCAGCCACGCCTACTGGACTGCCCACAGAAGTCAGCCTGCCACAACAGAAGGACCCACGCGGTCCACACAGGGGCAGCCCTGGAGCTTATAGCTCTTGTGGCCAGAGGGGCATGCTGCTGCGGTGTCTCCTACAGAACGCCACTTCTCCAAGGTTGGGCAATGTAACCCACCTACTAAATACCTGGAAGTAAAACCAGTAAATCAGGCAAAGCAAAGCAACAGAAAAATCTGTTTCAAATGAAGGAAGAAGATAAAACCCCGCAAGAACTAAGTGACGTGGAGATAGGCAGTCTACCCAATAAAGAGTGCGGGGTAATGATCATAAAGATGTTCAAAGAACTCTGGTGGCAACTGGATGAGCAGAGTGAAAAGTTAGAAGCTTTTAACAAAGAGTTAGGAAATAGAAGAACCAAACAGAGATGAAGAATACAATAACCGAAAGAAAAAATATACTAGAAGAAATCAACAGTAGATTAGATGATACAGAGGAATAGATCAGTGAACCGGAAGACAGAGTAGCGGAGATCACTGAAGCAGGACAGAGAGAAGAAAAAGAAACGAGAGCAGTTTTAGAGACCACATCAAGTGCGCTAACATTCTCATTATGTTAACATTCCCAATATAACCTTCCCAGAAGGAGAAGAGTGAGAGAGGGACAGAGAACATATTTGGAGACATAATAGCTGTAAACCTGGGAAAGGAAACAGACATCCAGGTCCAAGAAGCACAGAGAGTCCCAAGCAGGATCTCACCAAGACTCGTTGTAGTTAAAATGGCAAAAATTAAAGAGAATATTAAAGGGGAGCAAGGGAAAAGCAACAAGTTATGTGCACGGGAACTCCCATAAGGCAATCAGCTGACTTTTCAGCAGAAACTCTGCAAGCCAGAAGGGAGTGGCATGAGATGTTTAATGTGCTAAAAGGGAAAAACCTGCAACCAAGAGTACTGCACCCAGCAAGGCTTTCATTCAGATTTGATGGAGAGATCAAAAGTTTTATAGACAAGCAAAAGTCAAAAGAGTTCAGCACCACCAAACCAGCTTTACAAGAAATGTTCAAGGGACTTCTCTAAGTGAAAAAGAAAAGGCCACAACTAGAAACATGAAAATTGTGAAAGGAAAAATCTCATTGGTAAAGGCAAATATACAGGAAAGGTAGTAAATCAGCTATGTTTAAAGCTAGTAAGGTTAAAAGATAAAAGTAAAATCATCTATAGCCGCAATAAGTAGTTAAGGGATACACAAAACAAAAAGATGTGAAATATGATGTCAAAATGGTAAACGCGGGGGAGGGGAGTAAAAATGCAAGGTTGTTAATATGCATTCATATATATATATAGGTTGCTATATATACTTTTAAGTTTCTGGTGGGGGAGTGCAGAGATCTACTCATCTTGTGGTGCCCAAGACAAGCCCCTTTGTAAGTTCCCTTGCTTATTACACCTGCCACCTGCCCATCTGGAGTGTCTGCCTCTTTCTTCGGTCTCCCCCTGCCCTCCGTGTACAAGAGGCCAGTTTACGAACCAAACATGGTATTTCTCCTTGCCCCACCTCCTGACATAACATTGGCGATTTTGGCATTCGTTTTGGTGGCTCTTTTTCACCCACGAAGCTTCAGTTTTATATTCTGTGTCCCTATACCCTCCAGGCCAATCTCATCATCACTTGAAATGGATTTACCCCCAGGATTTAAAACTTAAGTTGCCTATTTTTCACTTCTCTCACACCCTCACTTCTGCTGGTTTTCCTTTGCATCCTCACTGTGACTCCTTCACCTTTAATTCTTTGATTCTTTCCTGCTTTACTAGCCCATGACCTTTCCTACCACTGTACCACGTCGGCTGTTTCACTGATGTCACAGTGCTTAGGCCTGGCTGCCTCCGTTACTGCTTTGCTGGAAAGAGACATGAGACCACATGGGTTGGTGGTCCCACAAATGACTATTCCCGTGCTCAGGGGAAACTGCTGCTCCAGCAGTCTTCCATCAACCTCTTCTTCTTTTTTTTTTCCTTAAAGTGACTTATTACATCTGAACAAATGAAATATCTTAAGGGTCTTCTCCCACATCCCATCCTGATCCGCTCCCCAAGTTCCGACCATTTAGAGATGGTCTTTTCAGGCGTGTTTTGGGGTATCCTTCTCAAGATGCCTAATGCAGTCGCAGAGGCTTGGGAGAATAGAGCAGCGTCTCAGACCCCAGCGTGCTCAGCAGTCACCTGGGCCTCCAGTTAAAATGCAGAGTCCAGGGCTGGAGGTCTGGGGTGGTGGGGGTGAGAGTCTACATTTCCCACAGACTCCCAACGAGGCTGATGATACTGTCTGTGGAACCCACTCGGAGCGGCAAGGGTGAACAGCACTTATTTTAGAGAAAGCTACACGCACTTGCCTAGGTGGAGAAGCAGGGGTAGAGCAGAGAGTCCTCTGACTCGTCCCAAGTTGCCAACCACAGCCAGAGTGAGGGAAGCGTGGGCCGGAGCTCTCGGCTCCCGAGCTGGCGGCGTCCATGTCTCTTCTGTGCTGTTTTCCTCATTCCAAGTAGAAGCGGCCGCAGAAGGGGCAGCAGCTGGACTGGACCTTCCTCGTGGGACAGTTAAAGGCTTTCACCCGACGCTGCACATCCTCAGCTCGTGCTGCATCCTGCCTGCCGTCCGTGGCCCTCCTTTAACACAGTCGAGTGCCAAGTAGGGAAGTGACTGTCCCCATACTAGGTCAGAAACAAAGGCCAGTCCGTCCAGCCCCAGGCTGGCGCCGAGGACCCCTCTCTGCAGCTCAGCCCTGAATCACCGAGCCAGAGTTGTTCAGTGTCCTGACTTCCCGCCGCCTGAACCACCGGCATCTTCTTGATGTCGTGGTGCATCATGCCCAGTGGCTTTCCCAGGCCTTTTCTGTTTTCTGTAATTATCAATCGAAGTTTTGTCCCGACCCTCTCCTCTCTCCCTTCTCCCTCCAAGACCTATGACTCCTCAGCACCAACTTCCACTTCTGAGCAGATGACCCTGCTCATTGGTCTCAGTCTCTCTTCTAAGATGCAAACTCACTTCCAGAATCTTTTTTTTTTTTCCCCACTCCTGAAGTCAGCCACTTATCTTTACGTCCCAGTTTTTGTTAACTGATATGTTGAATGGGCTACACATGTAGCGTATAAACCCAAGACTTATTTTTTATCACTTACTGTTTCTTTTAACCCCTTCTGAAGGGGTATCCATCCCCTGCCACGGGGTAAGGGAGGTCCATAACTCTTCTACTCATTCTTAGGTAATAGAAAGCCCTAAGTTACAAAGCACAGTTTTGATACAGAAATGAGAGCATCTAGTTATTAGCACGGGAGGGCCGGCTCTAGGCGGGCCGTATGCCATTCAGTAGGGGTTATGATCAGCTTCTCCTTTTCTCACTTCCCTCCTCCTGGACGTGCCAGCTGCTGTTCCTGACTTCACCAGGATGGAGGGGGGCGGAACGGAGAAGTAAAGGAACATGCGCTGGCATGAGATGGCTTCACGCTTCCTGGGTGGACAGATGTTTACATTTGGCTCTTTTTCTTGTGGGCGCTCTGTGGGCTCTTGCAAAACCCATTCTGGGCCCCTCTGTTAGCCTGTGATGTGAATGGTGCTTCTCCATCGGGAGCTGCTGATTCCATCTTGACTTCTGCCTCTGTGCTGCATTCTCCAGCCTCGGATTTCTGGGCCCCTTTGGCCTGGAAAGCCACGCTCTAGGGCAAGATCCCTTTAAAAAAAAAAAAAATTTTATTTAATTAATTTATTTATTTTTGGCTGCGTTGGGTCTTTGTTGCTGCGTTTTATAAATTTATTGGGGAGCTTAAGGGAGAATGAATGATAGGTATATAGAGAATGTAAAAATGAAAAACGAGTCAATTATTAACTGCTGGAAAACTATAAGTTGTACATGAAAGGAACTACTGAACAATAAATGGCTCAGTAGAAATCAGTATTCGTATAACCCTAATAAATTAAACCCTGAATGTTGATTTCACCATATATTCATTGTAACTGTGTTCTGTGAGAGGAAGGGAAGGAATGAGGTATATAAGGGAGATTTGCAAGGCAGGAAAGTGGAAAGAGAGCTAAAATCTTATCAACTGCAATAGGAAGTCGGTAGATAATAACTGAAACGTATGAATTCAGAGATAGCAACATGAGCTTGTCATTTGTGAAAGTGGAAGTAAATATTAGAGGAGTTGAAAGTGTGTGAAGTATTTCTTTGGAATGCAGGATTCAAGGGTGGATGGAGTGAAACAGATGTCTCTGATGTAATACTCAGATGTATTTTTATTTTTATTTGAGAGTCCATGTCTGATAACTCTGATATCTGGATCATCTGTTGGTCTGTTTGTATTGTCTATATTTTTCTCGTGGGCCTGTGTGTTGGCATACATGAAAATTTTCAATTAATTGCCAGACGTTATGTAGGAAAAGTAATAGCTGCTTGAGTGGTGTTATCTTTGTCAAAAGGTGTTCTGTTTTGTTCTTTGTTTTTTTTCCAGTTTTTGTCAGGCAGTTAATATAGTCATACATTGCTTTCAGTCATTAGTTGATCTGAGGTTGGATTACGGTGTTTGTAAAGGCCTTGTCTATTTAAGCTCTATTTTACTTTCAGGGTGTAATCCTTTAGTGGTACTAATTAAATCTGGGGACGTTTACACAACAGCTGTGAATTCCAGGTTTTATCCCCCAGTTTTGTGAGATTGTAGGCAGCTTGTTTTCCCCACTGTCTTACAGGTTTCTCCTGGGAGAATTTTCTGAATAAATAACTTGCACCTAAATTCTTGGCTTGGATTCTACCTCTGGGATAATGCAAGCTAGGACAACATCTATTAATAAAGCACAATTAGATGGGCAGACAAAAGTAAGACTTAGGGATAAGTAAACCCATCTCTCCATTACACTCGGGCCAAAACCAGCCCACGTATTTCTGTGTTCCATCCTGAGGACCATGAAAAATGAACCTTTATTTTATTTTCCTTTTATGATTTATTTTAGAGCTGCTCATTTATTTCTGAATAAGGCAGAAATTGGGAAAGAAATAAAGGAAGACATGTAGACTTAGATCCACTGTCAGATACTTGGGTTTTTGTTTGGCTCAGCTTAACTCTGTTACGAGAAGCCACAGTTCAGGCCTTCCATCTAAGTGTTTTTCTAAAGATACTGACTCCAAGATATTTGAACTTCTTTTTTTTTTTTTAACATCTTTTTTGGAGTATAATTGCTTTACAATGGTGTGTTAGTTTCTGCTTTATAACAAAGTGAGTCAGCTGTACATATACATATATCCCCATATCTCCTCCCTCCCACCCTCCCTATCGCACCCCTCTAGGTGGTCACAAAGCACCAAGCTGATCTCCCTGTGCTATGCGGCTGCTTCCCACTAGCTATCTATTTTACATTTGGTAGTGTATATATGTCCATGCCACTCTCTCACTTCGTCCCAGCTTACCCTTCCCCCTCCCCGTGTCCTCAAGTCCATTCTCTACATCTGCGTCTTTATTCCTGTCCTGCCCCTAGGTTCTGAAGAACCTTTTTTTTCCTTTTAGATTCCATATATATGTGTTAGCATACGGTATTTGTTTTTCTCTTTCTCACTTCACTCTGTATGCCAGACAGACTCTAGATCCATCCACCTCACTACAAATAACTCAATTTCGTTTCTTTTTATGGCTGAGTAATATTCCATTGTATATATGTGCCACATCTTCTTTATCCATTCATCTGTCGATGGACACTTAGGTTGCTTCCATGTCCTGTCTATTGTAAATAGTGCTGCAGTGAACATTGTGGTACATGACTGTTTTTGAACTATGGTTTTCTCAGGGTATATGCCCAGTAGTGGGATTGCTGGGTCGTATGGTAGTTCTATTTTTAGTTTTTTGAGGAACCTCCATACTGTTCTCCATAGTGGCTGTATCAATTTACATTCCCACCAACAGTGCAACAGGGTTCCCTTTTCTCCACACCCTCTCCAGCATTTATTGTTTGTAGGTTTTTTGATGATGGCCATTCTGACCGGTGTGAGGTGATATCTCATTGTAGTTTTGATTTGCATTTCTCTAATGATTAGTGATGTTGAGCATCCTTTCATGTGTCTGCTGGCAATCTGTGTATCTTCTTTGGAGAAATGTCTATTTAGGTCTTCTGCCCATTATTGGATTGGGTTGTTTGTTTTTTTGATATTGAGCTGCATGAACTGCTTGTAAATTTTGGAGATTAATCCTTTGTCAGTTGCTTCATTTGCAAAGATTTTCTCCCATTCTGAGGGTTGTCTTTCCATCTGGTTTATGGTTTCCTTTGCTGTGCAAAAGCTTTTAAGTTTCATTAGGTCCCATTTGTTTATTTTTGTTTTTATTTCCATTTCTCTAGAAGGTGGGTCAAAAAGGACCTTGCTGTGATTTATGTCATAGAGTGTTCTGCCTATGTTTTCCTCTAAGAGTTTTATAGTGTCTGGCCTTACATTAGGTCTTTAATACATTTTGAGTTTATTTTTGTGTATGGTGTGAGGGTGTGTTATAATTTCATTCTTTTACATGTAGCTGTCCAGTTTTCCCAGCACCACTTATTGAAGAGGCTGTCTTTTCTCCATTGTGTATTCTTGCCTCCTTTATCAAAAATAAGGTGACCGTATGTGGTGGGTTTATCTCTGGGCTTTCTATCCTGTTCCATTGATCTATATCTGTTTTTGTGCCAGTACCATACTGTCTTGATTACTGTAGCTTTGTAGTATAGTCTGAAGTCAGGGAGTCTGATTCCTCTAGCTCCGTTTTTCTTTCTCAAGATTGCTTTGGCTATTTGGTGTCTTTTGTGTTTCCATACAAATTGTGAAATTTTTTGTTCTAGCTCTGTGAAAAATGCAAGTGATAGTTTGATAGGGATTGCATTGAATCTGTAGATGGCTTTGGGTAGTATAGTCATTTTCACATTGTTGATTCTTCCAGTCCAAGAACATGGTATATCTCTCCATCTGTTTGTAGCCTCTTTAATTTCTTTCATCAGTGTCTTATAATTTTCTGCATACAGGTCTTTTGTCTCCTTAGGTAGGTTTATTCCTAGGTATTTTATTCTTTTTGTTGCAATGGTAAATGTGAGTGCTTCCTTAATTTCTCTTTCAGATTTTTCATCAATGTATAGGAATGCAAGAGATTTCTGTGCATTAATTTTGTATCCTGCTACTTTACCAAATTCATTGATTAGCTCTAGTAGTTTTCTGGTAGCATCTTTATGATTCTCTATGTATAGTATCATGTCATCTGTAAACAGTGACAGCTTTACTTCTTTTCTGATTTGGATTCCTTTTATTTCTTTTTCTTCTCTGATTGCTGTGGCTAAAACTTCCAAAACAATGTTGAATAATAGTGGTGAGAGTGGACAACCTTGTCTTGTTCCTGATCTTAGTGGAAATGGTTTCAGTTTTTCACCATTGAGGATGACGTTGGCTGTGGGTTTGTCATATATGGCCTTTATTATGTTGAGAAAAGTTCCCTCTATGCCTACTTTCTGGAGGGTTTTTAACATAAATGGGTGTTGAATTTTGTCAAAAGGTTTTTCTGCATCTATTGAGATGATCATATGGTTTTTATTTTTCAATTTGTTAATATGGTGTGTCACATTGATTGATCTGTGTATATTGAAGAATCCTTGCATTCCTGAGATAAACCCCACTTGATCATGGTGTATGATCCTTTTAATGTGTTGCTGGATTTTGTTTGCTAGTATTTTGTTGAGGATTTTTGCCTCTATGTTCATCAGTGATACTGGCCTGTAGTTTTCTTTTTTTGTGACATCTTTGTCTGGTTTTGGTATCAGCATGATGGTGGCCTTGTAGAATGAGTTTGGGAGTGTTCCTCTCTCTGCTATATTTTGGAAGAGTTTGACAAGGGTAGGTGTTAGTTCTTCTCTAAATGTTTGATAGAATTCGCCTGTTAAGAAGCCATCTGGTCCTGGGCTTTTGTTTTTTGGAAGATTTTTAATCACAGTTTCAATTTCAGTGCTTGTAATTGGTCTGTTTATATTTTCTATTTCTTCCTGGTTCAGTCTCCGTTGGTTGTGCTTTTCTAAGAATTTGTCCATTTCTTCCAGGTTGTCCATTTTATTGGCATAGAGTTGCTTGTAGTAATCTCTCATTATCTTCGGTATTTCTGCAGTGTCAGTGGTTACTTCTCCTTTTTCATTTCTAATTCTATTGATTTGAGTCTTCTCCCTTTTTTTCTTCATGAGTCTGGCTAATGGTTTACCAATTTTGTTTATCTTCTCAAAGTACCAGCTTTTAGGTTTATTGACCTTTGCTATTGTTTCCTTCATTTCTTTTTCATTTATTTCTGATCTGATCTTTATGATTTCTTTCCTTCTGCTAACTTTGGGGTGTTTTTGTTCTTCTTTCTCTAATTGCTTTAGGTGTAAGGTTAGGTTGTTTATCTGAGATGTTTCTTGTTTCTTAAGGTAGGATTGTATTGCTGTAAACTTCCCTCTTAGAACTGCTTTTGCTGCATCCCATAGGTTTTGGGTCATCGTGTTTTCATTGTCATTTGTTTCTAGGTATTTTTTGATTTCCTCTTTGATTTCTTCAGTGATCTCTTGGTTATTAAGTAGTGTATTGTTTAGCCTCCATGTGTTTGTTTTTTTTACAGATTTTTTCCTGTAATTGATATCTAGTCTCGTAGCGTTGTGGTCAAAAAGATACTTGATATGATTTCAATTTTCTTAAATTTACCAAGGCTTGATTTGTGACCCAAGATATGATCTATCCTGGAGAATGTTCCATGAGCACTTGAGAAGAAAGTGTATTTTGTTGTTTTTGGATGGAATATCCTATAAATATCAATTAAGTCCATCTTGTTTAATGTATCATTTAAAGCTCGTGTTTCCTTATTTATTTTCATTTTGGATGATCTGTCCATTGGTGAAAGTGGAGTGTTAAAGTCCCCTACTATGAGTGTGTTACTGTCGATTTCTCCTTTTATGGCTGTTAGCATTTGCTTTATGTATTGAGGTGCTCCTATGTTGGGTGCAAAAATATTTACAATTGTTATATCTTCTTCTTGGATTGATCCCTTGATCATTATGTAGTGTCCTTCTTTGTCTCTTGTAATAGTCTTTATTTTAAATTCTATTTTGTGTGATATGAGAATTGCTACTCCAGCTTTCTTTCGATTTCCATTTGCATGGAATATCTTCTTTCCTTCCCCTGACTTTCAGTCTGTATGTGTCCCTAGGTCTGAAGTGGGTCTCTTGTAGACAGCATATGTATGGGTCTTGTTTTGTATCCATTCAGCCAGTCTATGTCTTTTGGTTGGAGCATTTAATTCATTTACATTTAAGGTAATTATCAATATGTATGTTCCTATTACCATTTTCTTAATTGTTTGGGGTTTGTTATTGTAGGTCTTTTCCTTCTCTTGTGTTTCTTGCCTAGAGAAGTTCCTTTAGCATTTGTTGTAAAGCTGGTTTGGTGGTGCTGAACTCTCTCAGCTTTTGCTTGTCTGTAAAGGTTTTAATTTCTCCATCACATCTGAATGAGATCCTTGCTGGGTAGAGTAATCTTGGTTGTAGGTTTTCCCTTTCATCACTTTAAATATGTCTTGCCACTCCCTTCTGGCTTGCAGAGTTTCTGCTGAAAGATCAGCTGTTAACCTTATGGGAATTCCCTTGTATGTTATTTGTTGTTTTTCCTTTGCTGCTTTTAATATTTTTTCTTTGTATTTAATTTTTGATGGTTTGATTAATATGTGTCTTGGCATGTTTCTCCTTGGATTTATCCTGTATGGGACTCCCTGCGCCTCCTGCACTTGATTAACTATTTCCTTTCCCATATTAGGGAAGTTTTCAACTATAATCTCTTCAAATATTTTCTCACTCCCTTTCTTTTTCTCTTCTTCTTCTGGGACCCCTATAAGTCAAATGTTGGTGTGTTTAATGTTGTCCCAGAGGTCTCTGAGACTGTCCTCAATTCTTTTCATCCTTTTTTCTTTATTCTGCTCTGCGGTAGTTATTTCCACTATTTTATCTTCCAGGTCACTTATCCGTTCTTCTGCCTCAGTTATTCTGCTATTGATTCCTTCTAGAGAATTTTTAATTTCATTTGTTGTGTTGTTCATCACAGTTTATTTGTTCTTTAGTTCTTCTAGGTCCTTGTTAAACATTTCTTGTATTTTCTCCATCTAATTCCAAGATTTTGGATCATCTTTACTATCATTACTCTGAATTCTTTTTCAGGTAGACTGCCTATTTCCTCTTCATTTATTTGCTCTGGTGGGTTTTAACCTTTCTCCTTCATCTGCTGCATATTTCTGTGTCTTCTCATTTTGTTTAACTTACTGTGTTTGGGGTCTCCTTCTCGTAGGCAGCAGGTTTGTAGTTCCCGTCGTTTTTGGTGTCTGCCCCCAGTGGGTAAGGTTGGTTCAGTGGGTTGTGTAGGCTTCCTGGTGGAGGGGCCTAGTTCCTGTGTTCTGGTGGATGAGGCTGGACCTTGTCTTTCTGGTGGGCAGGTCCACGTCTGGTGGTGTGTTTTGGGGTGTCTGTGGCCTTATCATGATTTTAGGCAGCCTCTCTGCTAATGGATGGGGCTCTGTTCCTGTCTTGCTAGTTGTTTGGCATAGGGTGTCCAGCACTGGAGGTTGCTGGTCGTTGAGTGGAGCTGGGTCTTGGCATTGAGATGGAGATCTCTGGGAGATTTTTGCCGTTTGATATTACGTGGAGCTGGGAGGTCTCTGGTGGACCAATGTCCCGAACTTGGCTCTCCCACCTCAGAGGCACTGGCCTGACACCCAGTCGGAGCACCAAGATCCTGTCGTCTGCATGGCTCAGAATAAAGGGGAGAAATTGGAAATTGGATTTTGGTCTGAGAGTTAATGATAATTTTATTAGGTATGATAATTATATTTCAAAAATGTTCATTTTTATTCCACTTTTATTGAGATATATTTGACATAAGGCATTGTATAAGTTTAAGGTGTATAGAGTAATGATTCAACTTATATACATCATGAAATGATGACCACAATACGTTTAGTGAACATCCATCATCCCATATAAATACAAAATGAATGAAGTAAAAAAAATTTTTTCCTTTTGTGTTGAGAACTCAGGATTTGCTCTCTTAACAACTTTAGTATATAACATGTAGCAGTGTTAGTTATATCTATCATATTATACATTACATCCTAGTACTTATTTATCTTATAACTGGCAGTTTGTACATTTTGACCACCTTCATCCAATTCCCCCTCCCCCAAACCCTGCCTTTGGTAACCACAAATCTGATATCTTTTTCTGTGAGTTTGGTTGTATGTTTGTTTGTTTGTTTTCGAAGTATAATTGAACCACAACACTATGTTAGTTCCTGGCATGCAACATAGTGATTTGATATTTCTATAGATTTCAAAATGATCACCATGATAAGTGTAGTTACAATATGTCACCATACAAAGATATTACCTAGTTATTGGCTATATTCCCCGCTCTGTACATTTCATACCTGTGACTCATTTATTTTGTAACTGAAAGTTTGGACCTCTTAATCTCCCTCACCACCTATTTCTTTCTTCCTTCCACTCCCTCCCCTCTGTAAACCACTTGTTTGTTCTCTGTGTCTATAACTCTGTTTCTGTTTTGTTTTGGTTGTTCATTTGTTTTAGTCCAGTTTTGTTCTTTTGCATGTAGCTGTCCAGTTATTTTTTAGATTCCACATATAAGCAAAATCACACATTATTTGTCTTTCTGTGTGACTTATTTCAGTTAGCATAATACCCTCTAGGTCCATCCATATAGTTGCAAATGGCAAGATTTCATTCTTTTTCATGGCTAATATTCCATTGTGTAGGGACTTCCCTGGTGGCACAGTGGTTAAGAATCCGCCTGCCAGTGCAGGGGACACAGGTTTGAGCTCTGGTCTGGGAAGATCCCACATGCCACAGAGCAACTAAGCCCATGCGCAACAACTACTGAGACTGTGCTCTAGAGCCTGTGAGCCACAATTACTGAAGGCCACGTGCCTTGAGCCCATGCTCTGTAGCAAAGACAAGCCACCGCAATGAGAAGCCCGCGCACCACAACGAAGAGTAGCCCCTGCTCGCCGCAACTAGAGAAAGCCCGTGCATGGCAACGAAGACCCAACACAGCCAAAAATAAATAGATAAATATTCCATTGTATATGTGTATACCACGTTTTCTTCATATATTAATCTATTGATTGGCAGTTGGGTTGCTTCCATGTTATGGCTATGGTAAATAATGCTGCAGTGAATCTAGGGGGTGCACATTTCTTTTTCTAATTAGTGTTTTTGTTTTCTTTGGGTAAGTACCTAGAAGTGGAATTGCTGGGTCATACATTAGTTCTATTTTTAATTTCTTGAGGAATCTCCATACTGTTTTCCATAGTGGCTGCACCAGTTTACATTTCTACCAGTAGTACATGAGGGATCCCTTCTCTCCACATCCTCGCCAACACTTGTTATTTGTTGTCTTTTTGATGACAGCCATTCTTTTTGATGACAAATGTGAGGTGATATCCCATTGTGGTTTTGGTTTGTATTTCCCTAATGATTAGTGATGTTGAGCATCTTTTCATGTGCTTGTTGGCCATTTGTATATCTTCTTTGGAAAAATGTCCATTCAGATCATCTGCCCATTTTTTAATTGGGTTGTTTGTTTTTTTGATATTGAATTGTGTGAGTTCTTATATATTTTGGATATGAACCCCTTATTGGATATATTGTTTGCAAATATCTTCTCCCATTCATTAGGCGGCCTTTTTGTTTGTTGATAGTTTCCTTCACTGTGCAAGAGCTTTTAAGCTTGAAGTAGTCCCCTTTGTTTATTTTTGCTTTCGTTTTCTTTGGCTGAGGACACAGATCCAAAAAAATACTACTGAGACTGATGTCAAAGAGCTTTACTGCCTGCTTTCTTCTAGGAGTTTTATAGTTTCAGGCCTTACATTTAAGTCTTTAATCCATTTGAATTTATTCTTGTGTATGGTGTGAGAGAGTAGTCCAGTTTTGGTCTTTTGCGTGTAGCTGTCCAGTTTTCCCAACACCATTTATTGAAGAGGCTGTCTTTTCCCATTGTATGTTCTTCCTCCTTTGTCATAGATTAATTGCCCATAAGTACATGAGTTTATTTCTGGGCTCTCTATTCATTGATCTATGTGTCTCTTTTTGTGCCAGTACTGTACTGTTTTGATTACTTTAGCTTTGTAATATAGCCTGAAATCAGGGAGCATGATACCTCCAGCTTTGTTCTTTCTCAAAATTGTTTTGACTATTTAGGGTCTTTTAGTTTTCCGCACAAATTTTTAGAATTATTTGTTCTAATTCTGTGAAGAATGCCATTGGTATTTTGATAGGGGTTGCATTGAATCTGCAGATGGCCTTGGATAGTATGGTAATTTTAACAATATTAATTCCTCCAGTCCACGAAGACAGTATATCTTGCCATCTGTTAATGTCATCTTCAATTTCTTTTTTTTTATTGGAGTATAGCTACTTTACAATGTTGTGTTATTTTCTGCTGTACAAACTGAAGCAGTTATACAAAGTGAATCAGTTATACATACATATATCCACTCTTTTTTAGATATCCGTCCCATTTAGGTCACCAGAGAGCATTGAGCAGAGTTTTCTGTGCTATACAGTATGTTCTCATTCGTTATCTGTTTTATACATAGTAGTGTATATATGTCATTCTCAATCTCCCAATCCATCCTACTCCCCTCTTCCCCCCTTGTTATCCATATGTTTATTCTCCATGTCTGTGTCTCTATTTCTGCTTTGTGAATAAGTTCATCTGTACCGTTTTTTTAGATTCCACATATATGCATTTATATACAATATTTTTCTCTTTCTGACTTACTTCACTCTGTATGACAGTCTCTAGGTCCATCCACGTCTCTGCAAATGGCACAGTTTTGTTCCTTTTAATGGCTAATATTCCACTGTGTATATGTACCACATCTTCTTTTTCCATCCCTCTGTTGATGGACATTTAGGTTGCTTCCATGTCCTGGCAGTTGTAAATAGTGCTGCAATAAACATTGGGGTGCATGTCATCTTCAATTTCTTTCATCAGTGTCTTGTAGTTTTCCAGGAGCAAATCGTTTAACTCCTTGGTTAGATTGATTCCTAGATATTTCGTTCTTTTTGATATGATTGTGAATAGGATTATTTTCTTTCTCTCTCTTTCTGATAGTTCATTGTTAGTGTGTAAAAACACAACAGATTTCTGTATATTAATTTTGTATCTTGCAGCCTTACCGAATTTATTGATGAGTCCTAATAGTTTTTTTTTGGTGACATATTTTGGATTTTCTCTATATACTATTATGTCATCTGCAAACAGTAACAGTTCTTTTCCGATTTGGATTCCTTTTACTTCCTTTTCTTGTCTGATTGCTGTGGCTCGGACTTCAATACTATGTTGAATAAAAGTGGTGAGAGTGGGCTGCTGAATAAAGTGGCGAGAGTGGGCATCCTTGTCTTTTTCCTTATCTTGCTTTCAGCTTTTCACTGTTGATGATGTAAGCTGTGGGCTTTTCATATATGGCCTTTATTATGTTGAGGTATGTTCCTCTAGGCCAGTTTCCAGAGAGTTTTTTTTTTATCATAAATGGATGTTGGATTTTGTAAAAAGCTTTTTCTGTGTCTATTAAGATGATCATATACGTATTTTTCAATTTCTTAGTATGGGTGTTACCACCTTGATTGATTTGCAGATATTGAGCCATCCTTGAACCCCTGGGATAAATCCCACTTGATCATGGTGTATGAACCTTTTCATGTATTGTTGGATTCGGTTTGCTAGTGTTTGGTTGAGGACTTTTGCATCTGGGTTTATCAGTGATATTGGACTGTAATTTTCTTTTTTGTGTGGTATCTTTGTCTGGTTTTGGTATCTGGGTGATGCTGGCCTCATAGAATGAGTTAGGAAACATTCCTTCCTCTGCATTTTTTGGGAATAGTTTGAGAAGGATAGGGATTAACTCTTCTCCCAGTGTTTGATAGAATTCACCTGGTAAGTCAGCATCAATGTCCACGTGGTAGAACCAGCTCCCCAGAATGGCTGCCACCAGTGTCTGTGTCCCCAGGGGGAGCTCCAGTTACCTCCTGCCTCTCCAGGAGACTCTTCAGGATCAGCATGTGAGTCTGACCCAGGCTCCTTTCAAATGACTGCTTCTGCCCTGGGTCTTGGAGCGTGTGAGATTTTGCGTGTGCCCTTTAAGAGTGGAGTCTCTGTTTCCCACAGCCCTCTGGCTCTCCCAGAAGTAAGCCCCAGTGGCCTTCAAAGGAAAGTGTTTTGGGAACTTGTCTTCCTAGAGCAGGACCCCCAGCTGGGGAGCCCAGTGTGGGGGCTGGACCCCTCATTCCTTGGGAGGAACCTCCGCAATTATTCTCCTGTTTGTGAATCACCCACCTGGGATATGGGTCTTGACTATACCACGACTCTGTCCCTCCTCCCATCTTGTTATGGTTCCTTCTTTATATCCTTAGTTAGAAGATCTTTTCTGCTAGTATTCTGTGCTTTCTCATCAATAGCTGCACTGTCAGTAGTTATAATTGTGGTGTGCCCATGGGAAGAGGTGAGCTCAGGGTCTTTCTACTCTGCCATCTTGGCCACACCCCTGAAATATTCATATTTTTAAAGATATGTGTATTGCATAGAATACGTAGCAGTGACCTGATAACGATGTATGCAATTTAAAATAATTAAGCCAAAAAAAAAAAAAGCTGATTAAGCAAATGTGGCAAAATCTTGAAAGTTACTGAATCTGAGTGATGGATTTATGGGGGTTTTCTGTATCACTCTCCCTGCTTTTACAATGTTTGAAAATTTTCATAATAAAATAGGATCTCTCCAAAATTTGGTCACTTTCTCCCTCCTTGCACTGCTGTTATCCTGGTCCAAGCCACCATCCTCTTTCTCTTGCAATAGTCCCCTGACACGTTTCCCTGCTTCTACCCTTTCCTCCCTATCATCTAACCTTAGTACAGCAGCCAGAGCGAGCCTTTGAAGCAGAAGTCAAACCATGACATTCCTCTGCACAGAACCTTCCAGTGGCTCTCATCCTTTTGAAGTCCTGCCCACTCTTCACTGTCTGGCCACCAGCGCTCTCCTGCATTGCTTCTCTGCCTTCATCCCATCATCCCATCTCCTGGCTCACTCCGCATCCACCTCACTGGCCTCCTTGTTATTCTTTGTACCAATCAGCATGCTCTCACTTCAGGGCCTCTCCACTTCCCATTTCCATTTTCTGGATTGCTCTCCCCAGATGTCCGTCTGCCTTCTTCTCTCACCTCCCCAGATCTTCACTCAAGGGTCACTTTTCTCAGTGAGGCCAACCCAGGTCATCATCTCTAAAACTGTACTCTGTCCTCTAATCCTGGGCACACCCCTTCTCCCTTTCCCAAGCTAACTTTCTTCATACTGCTCCCCTTCATTTGACATACTATGTATTTCACCCATTTAGTCTCTTATTGACTGTCTTCACCCTCAAGGATGAGAACAGAGATTTTTGTCTATTTTGCTCCTGTTTTTAGCCTCAATGTTTAGAACAGTGCCTGGCATCTATGAGGTGCTCAGTATTTTAAAAATACTGTTGATTGAATCTCATTTATTTTTCATCATTAATGCAAGGTAGTATGCATTACCTTGGGGCATTACCATGGGGCAAGAGAAGGGTCTTGATTCAGAGTGGGTTGGTCTGAATTTCAGGTCTGCCATTTCTGAGCTAGAAATGTGACCTTGGAACAAGCATTTATCCCCTCTGCACCTCAATTTGCTGATCTTTGAAGTGAGGAGAACACTACTCACTTCTACTCTCTATTAGGATCAAAATGAAAATTGTTATTCAAGTGTTAGGAATCATTCCTAACAATTATACAGTAATACTTATCATTTATGGAACACATAATATGCTCCAGGCACTGTGATGATAGCTTAATATATAGAGTATAAATATAAAATTTCACTTAATTACCACAATAACCATATGAACTGAGTTTTTTTATTTTTGAAGTTTACAGGTGGGGAAACTGAGACAGGGGAGTTAAAAGGGGTTTGTCCAAGGTCACGTGCAATTAAGTGGTAGATCAGATATTTTATATAGAAAGACACTGTGTTGCCTGGATCTTTCACAAGTGTGTGTCCACGTACTACATACATAATAAGAGCAAACAGAATAAAGCCCAAAGCTCCCCCAAGGGACCCATTGAGCTGGGATGGAATTTCTCTAGGTTCCTGACGGTCTCATTTAGAACCTTGTGCATCTCTTACGGATTGTATCTCATCTCACTCAGTTTAGGGCAGAGGCCCCTGAGCAGGAGGTCTTATGAAACACCCATGCCCCGATCCCTTCTAAATATCTATTCCATTCATAGATACATGTCGCAGATGCCATATGAAAAATGTTTGTCAAGGGTCTTTGTTTTCAAAGAGTGTATAATTGGGAAGGCAAAATATATAATGCAAAGTAAATATTAATATACTCGGGTGAGGTCTTAGCACAGGAACTTTACCAGCCTTTCTTTTTCACTGTGTAAAATGTAGAAGTTGGACTAGACAATCTCTAAGGGGCCTTTAGTTCAGGTATTTTGGAATTCTGTGATTTTGTTGTAGGCTGTTCAAGATTTTTAAAAAAGTCATGAAGGGCCATGGCTGGTATTAGCCTCCAAGCCATAGGAACCCAGGAGAGAATTCAATATACCTTTGGGTCACTTGGGAAATATTTTGGTAAATACAAAAGACACATGTGTTCTTCTTGAATATAAGATTAAGGAAGGCAACGGGATAATTACATTTTTATATAATTCTCAGCTTAAAAGCAGGAAGTACCAATGGAAAAAGAAAAGGAACAAAAACCAAGCAGTGAACTCTGGAAAGCTTACACACAATCAAGGCAAATGGACTCTGCCCACAATGGACTCTCAATCCTTGACTGAATAGTCGGACAAACACTTAACGAGAACCTTATAGCCAGTTGCAAGGTAAGTGGTGGCGAAGGCTTTTTGCCTACTCAGTTGGGCTAAAAGCTTCTGGACAAGTGCTCAGGGCTTACAGATGAGAGAAAAGCAACAGAGGGAGCTGTGTTGGGGAATAGTTAAAAGCAGAGGCATGGAGTAAACAGGTTTTCAACAAGACACTCTTCTTTTTGAAAAGTCACTCTAAGCAAACCCTGCTTTTTACTTCCAAATCACCGTAGCGGGAAGCTTTAGAAAATGAGCAGGGCCAGCAAAAGTAAACACTGAACCACAGTGCCCTTCACATGTCTCACCTCCCTGTTCCTTTCTTGCCATGATGTTAAAAAGGGCTATGTTAAAAAAATGAAAATAACATACTCCTTCCCCATTATAAAGGGGCACAAACTTGAACAAATATCTTTGGAAGAGGCAGGACAGCAAAGGAGTTCAGCTCTGATATCAGGCAGGCTTAGTGTGTACTCTTGGGCATGTAACTTCACCTCTCTGAGCCTGTTTTCTCATCTGTAAAGTGGAGATAATAATGGTAACTACCTTTTAGGACTGTCGTGAGGATTGAAGGTAATACATTTCAAGTGTTTAGTACGAGACCTGGAGCACTGTAGTAAACTCTGAGTCAACAGTAGATATAATTACCATTGTTATTTATTATTTTTATTTTGAAAATTGCGTTGGTGTGGAAATACAAGACAACTCTGCTTCAGCAGTTGTAGAGAGTAATTTTCGGTTACCTTCCTCTGTGGCTTTGGGGATCTTTAGATGTAGTCAGTAGATTACCCTAGGAAGGACCAACTTGTGGATGGCTCTTCCCTGCCCGCGTGTCTCCTGGAAGTGCAGCCAGCCTCCAGGCCTCCATTTAAGCACCATTTCCTCCAGAACCCCTCGATCCATGACAGGTCACCCCCATTTCCTTCAGAGCCCTTACCGCAATTGTAATTGGGTGGTGATTTGTGTCATTATTTGTTTAACGTATAAGCAGTATAATTTTTCAAAAGTTGAAAACATGACTTTCATCTAAATGTAGAGTGCGTATATGTCAACGATTTACCTAACCCAGGAGACCAGCAGCATGACGGGGCTGATTCTCAGAGCATTTGTCAGTTGGGAAAGGCGTGCTGAAGCTAGTTGTCTACCTCACAGGCAAAACAGTTAGTGCCGTACGGGGCAATACAACTATAAGCTTTCGGGTTATCTTTAGTACTAGACAAAAATCATTTGCTTCTTCACTGGACAAAAGTCTAAGCATACAAGTTAACATATAGCTTCACAGGGGCTTGGCTTGTATCCGTGGTAAATAGTAAATAAAAGTACATTCTGCTAGAGAATGAAATAACCCCTGGGTGGGGGGGGGCAGCGGCTGTTAAATAAAGCTTCGGTGTGACTTTGAAAAGACGTGCAGTCATCTTTATGCCTTATTGCCAATATTTGGCTTCGCAGTTGTCTATCTCCTCATTTTTATTGTTTAAAGCAATATACTTATTACTTTTAATGGTAAAGCATTTATCATTAAAACCAAGAACAAGACCGGGACTTCCCTGGCAGTCCAGTGGTTAAGACTCTGTGCTTCCACTGCAGGGGGCATGGGTTCCATCCCTGGTTAGGGAACCAAGATCCCACATGCCATCCAGTGTGGCCCCAAAAACAACAACAAGAGCAACAAAAACCCTGAGAACAAGAAAGCCCATTTACATATCGTTATTTAGGAGTTCTGACCAATGCAATAAAGTTAAAAATAAATGCAACTGGCAGGAAGGCAAAGAGTTTCCATAGTGGTACTAAATAAAAATTAAATAAAATTAAAAATATGCCATGTTACTGGTGAAAAGACAGTATAGGAAAAATGTGTTTTCAAAAAACCGTTTTATTACCATAATTGCTATTTTACTTATAATTTTATCTGAAAGAACAAGCAGGCAACATAGACAAGAAAATTCACAAAGGGTAATAACAAAATAGTATTCTTGACAGATATTCAATATATTTGTAGATAAAACAGAGTGACGTTGCCTTAAAAACATAGAGCTATCAATAGAAAGACAGAGAAAGCTCCTGAAAGGACTCGAGTCCAGCAGCAGGTGAGTCCCTGGTGCTTCCCTGGCGGCGCAGTGGTTAAGAATCCACCTGCCAGCGCAGGGGACACGGGTTCGAGCCCTGGCTGGGAAGATCCCACATGCCGCGGAGCAACTAAGTCCGTGCGCCACAACTACTGAGCCCGCGTGCCGCAACTACTGAAGCCTGCGTGCCTAGAGCCCGTGCTCCGCAACAAGAGAAGCCACCGCAGTGAGACTATGTGGGACTCTGTGGTCCTGTATCCTCAGCCTGGCACAGTGCCTGGTGTCTACACCAAGCCTCTGGGTTTGGGGGAGGCCTGTGGTGTCTTTGCCGTAATGTCTTATTGGCTGTGCCCTCTGGGGTGTGCCCTAGCCCTCTGACTGGAGCCAATCCCCATGGTAGAGTTGGTTCCCTAAACTCACACCTGGTGTCCTAGATTTTATTTTGGATTTTTGTGTTTAAGTTCAGAAGATTAAGCTATCATTTAATTTTCTTCATGGTGCCTTTAGATTTTATGATCAAAACCACATTTACTTTATAAAAACAAATTGAGTTATATGCTGTTCTCTATATTTTGGAGTAGTTTTGGTAGCAAGAAAGGAGTCAATTGTTTTCTGAAATTTAAGACAATAATCTAGTGACTCCAGTGGTGCCATTTGTTTTTTGGGGCCATGAACTTTTTATAACTGTTTCTACTTCTGTAATTAGTCTGTTGACCTATTTACGTTCTTTCTTTTGTGATATCTAATTTATTATTTCATACTTAGCAGCTACCTACAGAGTATTAGTAATCATACTTATGAATGCATAGCTTAGAATATCATCCCTACTTTAAAATAGTCATTTCTATTCATTGCCAATATGTTTTTTTCACCCCACATTTAAAAATTTTTAATAAATTTGCTAATTAGGGATTAGCAATTTGGGGGAAGAATTGGGATTTGCTTTTATTTATTTTTTCTTCCTTATTAATCTTATTAAGAGAAAAATAAGTGCTCTTCTAAGCACTGCTTTGGGAGAAGTCCACACTTTTAATATGGAAATATTCTTTCAAAATATTCTGTTATATAAGGAATTTTCTTCTTGATGTAGGAAGTACTGAAGCACTTAAAATTTTTATATGGTGCCGAGCTTTTAAATTCTGCATGCGTTTAAAAACTCTGGTTCATTGAGATGTGATTTATATACAATAAAATTTATGCCTTTTAACCAGAGAATTTAATGAGCTTTGACAAATGTATACAACTGTGGGACAACCAGCACAGTCATGATCTAGAACATTTCTATCAATCACTCTAAAAAGTTTTCAATGCTCCTTTATAACCAAATTCCATATCCTACCCCCGGTTCCTGGCAACCACTGATCTGTTCCCTCTTCCGGTAGTTTTGCCTCTTAGAAAATGTCATGTAGATACCACCATACAGTGTTAGTAATTTGTGTCCGGCTTCTTTTGCTCTGAATAATATTTTTTAGATTCGTCCATGCGTTGCACGCATCAATAGAATGCTCATGTTCATTGCTGAACGGTATCTGTTCTGTAGATGCACCACGGTTTGCTTGTCCACACTCACCAATTAGTGCACATTTGGGCTGTTTTCAGTTTTTGGCTGTTATGAATGAAGCTGATAGGAATTTTGCCTGCACTTTTAATTTCTACTTTTATCGTTTTTAATATTGTGGAATATTAGATGTTCTGGCTTCGTTTTATCTCCTTTCACATGTAATATGAATTTTTATGAGATCCTTATATTCTTAAAAACAAAGTGTATTCTTTTCTTCTGTCTTTTGCGTCTCTCCCTTGTCTGTCCAATTGATGCTGTTGATCAGCTCTGCAATTTCTTTTATTAATTTGTTATTTATCGATTACCCACGTTCTGGTTAGTTCATACTGAGAGGCAACATAATGTCGTGGTTAAGAGCATGGGCCCTGGAGCTCGACAGACTCAAGTCCGAGTCACGGGTTCACCTCTGATTAGCTGAGTCTTCATGGCAAAGACACTTAACCTCTTTGCATCCCAGGCTCCTCATTGGTAAAACAAGGAGAACAGTTTTAGCAGCTGCCTTATAGGGCTGTGGGGATTGAGATAATGTATGTAAGGTGCCCAGCACAGTTTCAGGCATTTAGAAAAATCTCAGTAAATGGTAGCTTTGGCTGCTTTTATAGTGGAACAATTAGGTTTCTAATGTCAATTTATCTCTCACTTTTTCTTGAATTTCAGTTATTTTTATTGTATGTGTTATGTTCAGCTGTTGTTTGGGACATAACAATTCAGTTTTGTTGGACTTTCGTTCTTTAACCTGTAGTTTCCAACTTTCACTGAATGACTGGCTCGTCTCTCAATGCTTTTACCACGATACTGGTGTTAACGAGTACTTTTTATGGCTGTGATGATTGTTTTTATGATTGTTACCATTATGCTTTTGTAACTCTGCTCTTACAGTGTTCTCACGGGGTTGAGTGGCCTCCAAGTTCAAATGCCTACGAAGGCCACACAGCATAATCGTGAGAAGCAGACCAAGACTATGGCAATCAGGGCTCAGCTACTACCTGACCGTTTTCATCACCTTTGAAAACAACATGCATTTGTCACAACCTGCCCATCTCAGCACCTGCCTGGAATCTCACCTAAGTTTTGTGTGTCAGTTAAAAGAATTCTTTTAGTTGTATCTGCTTCAGGCAGCCAGTTGTAGGATTTATGTTCTCCTAAAGCCCACATTCTGTGCGGGAATGTTCTTGCTTATACTCACCGTGATATTGAACCCACTTGTAGTAGTCGTAGTATCTGCCACTAAATTTAGCTGAACTGTTGTTAGAGTCTAGTTTTATTTCTACTCTATGTGTTTTCTTCAGTGTAACAAAACCTCTTTGTCATATTCTTTGACATTTTTTAAATGGCACGGATAATACACGAATATACTATCAGTGTAAAAGATTTTGTACAGAAACTCTACAGAGGCGTAGAGCATGAAACGTAAGAATCCCTTTCAATTTTTCCCTCCCCCAGTCTCACTTCCTTCCCAAGGGAAAATCCCGGTAGCAGTCTAGAGTACCTTTCTGCTCCTCTTTTCTACACACTTAAAAAAAATTGCTGTACATCATTTTTCCTACATATAAAAATATCTTTTAAAAGTAAATTATGTATTTTATACCGTTCCATGATATCCTTTTAAAAGTACTTAAGACTACGTCTTGTGTTGGTATACAGCTCATTATTTTTATTTATTTATTTTTTAACTTTTTGATTCTTTATTTACATTTCCATTAAACATCTGTATGTTTATATGAGTCATAAACACATAGCCATGGAAGCTCCTCTGAGATCACTACTGTTACAGGGTAAACAGTCCAGAGGAAGTGGATGGCTTTCAGTAACACCTCCAACAATGACGCCTCTATTGAAATGTTTATTGACTGCATAGCATGTGCTAGGTCTCTTGTCCCTTGACCTGCTCCACTCTATCCTTATAACTAAATAACCAAGACAGCCGAGCCAATCAGGCAGCTTTTAAATTACTTTCAGTGGGGAAAGAAATAGACTGATGGTCACACAGCCACAGGTATACAGCTGGCATCCTGGGCTCATGTATCGCCATTCAGCTCATTATTTTTAGAGATGTTCCAAAATTCATCTTCCTTGGATAGGAACTTGCATTGTTTCCAATTTTCTGGTTTTACAAATGATGATGCACTAGACAGCCTTGTGCATGCCTCTTTATGCAGGAAGAACAGATATCTATATGAGTGGAAATGCTTGGTCACATGGTGTGCACACTGAAACACATGAATAGATAAACTTCCAGATTACTCTGCAAAAGGCTGAGCCCATTGGTGCAATCATCAGTACATACATGGAAGTACCCATTCTTCACACCCTCCTAAAATATTTATATTTTTATCTTTGTGATTTTGCCACTCTGATGGATAAAACTGGTATGTCACCAGTGCTTTAGTTTATATTCCCCTAAATAGTGGTAGATTAATCCTTTTACATGTTTACTGGGTATTTGGGGGCCTACATTATGTATTTTCTTCTTTAAAAAATGTTCAAGTGTAATTTATTGTAGGAAAGGGCATAGATCATAAGTACACAACTTGGTAAATTTTCAACAACTGAACATACCCCTGTAACCATCACTCAGATTAAGAAACAAAATATTACCAGCATCTGACTTGTGTACTCTCCCAGTCTGCATTCCCTTCGAACGTTGCTCCTTTGGTACTTTGTATAAATGACAACATACAAGATGTGCCCTATCATGTCTGGCTTCTTTTGCTCAATGTGGTGTTGACAGATTCTTCCATGTCACTGAGTGTGGGCACAGATCTTTCTCTCTTTATGGTCTGGTATTCCCCTGTATATCACCATTTGCTCATCCATTCTATTATTGATGGACGTTTGTGTTGTGTCCAGTTTTTGGCTGACTAGTGCTGCTGTAAACAATCATGTACAGGTTGTAGAGCAAACTAAGTTTTCATTTCTTATGGGGAAGTATCTAGGTGTGAACTTGCTGGGTCATGTGTTAAGTGTATGTCTAACAGTGTAAGGAATCATCAATCTGTTTTCCCAGGTGGCTTTACCATTTGCATTTCCATCATCAGTGCATGAGAGTTCCAACTGCATTGCATCTGCTCAGCATTTGGTGTTGTATTTTTTATTTTATCCACTCTAATGCATGTGACATGGTGTCTTGTTGTGTTTAATGTGCATTTTCCTAACACCCAGTGATGTAGAGTATCTGTACATGTGTCTATTTGCCTTCTGCATATCCTCTTTGGTCAAGTGACTATTCTGTAATTTTCTCACCAAAAACCTGGGTTTTTTGGTTTTTTACTGTTGATTTCTGAGAGTTCTTGATATATTCTGGACGCAAATCCTTTGTTAGACATATGATTTGCAAATATTTTCTCCAGTATGAAGCTTGTCTGTTCCTTGCTATTTTAACACCGTTCACAGTTTCTCTGGCCCACGCGAGTTTTACGTTTTTATGTAGAGAAATTTGCCAGTCTGTTTTTTTAGCTTCTTTTGTTAGTGTATTGCTTAAGAGGGATTATTAAAGTTATACACACCTTCCTTTCTACTGTTGAAAAAATAACATTAAAAACCATCAATAGACATATTAAAACTTACATTTTTTCCTGTCCAGTATCTTCTTCCTTCTCTCAAAAACAGGAGAAACTTCTCGTACCTCTTCTTCTTTTCCTTCTTTCCTTTCCTCGCAGTCTCATATTGTGATATAATTCCAAACTGCTATTAGCCTGTATCATCATTTAGCTTAATTTTTTGTTCTTGCTTTTGTTTTCCTCTAAGCATGTTGTCTAGGCATTTCTTTCAGAGAGAGTTCACAGGTTACAAACTTTTAGATTCTTGAATATTAGAAAACATTTATTTTCTCCTCATTCTTAAAGGACTAGGTAATAATTACAAGTTGAAAATAGTTTCAAGGTACTGTTTCATTGTCTTCCTGCCCCCAGGTATGACAGTGAGAAATGCAGTACCATCCGATTGCCATGGATTTTTTTGTCTACTTATTTATTTTCTTTGGAAGTTTTAGGATTTTCTTTTTACCTTTGGTTTTCTGAAGTAGCACCACAATGTTCTAGGTGTTAGTCTTCTTAACATATTTTTAAAATTTATCCTTCTTGACACTTTGTGTGCCCTTTCAGTTTGAAAACCCATATATTCTTTCAAAAAAATTTGTGATAGCAAAACATATGTGATTCTTTATTTACACATTATAATGTGTAAAGTATATATTATATATGTTATATATAACAAGATCTAGCAGCAAGTCTAATAACTACCATAATTTCAAGGTTATGATGAGCTTACACAATATCCTAAGATATGAAAATATCTGTGATTTCTATTGGTGACAAAGTCACACTGTTAATGCATTGAAAACCCATACATTCTTTTTTTTAAACTTTTTACTTTATATTGGAGCATAGTTGATTAACAATGTTGTGTTAGTTTCAGGTGTACAACAAAGCGATTCAGTTATACATATACATGTATCTATAATTTTTCAAATTCTTTTCCCAATTAGGTTGTTACAGAATACTGAGCAGAGTTCCCTGTGCTGTACAGTAGGTCCTTGTTGGTTATCCATTTTAAAT
This sequence comes from Balaenoptera musculus, assembly GCF_009873245.2. Taxonomy (NCBI): domain Eukaryota; kingdom Metazoa; phylum Chordata; class Mammalia; order Artiodactyla; family Balaenopteridae; genus Balaenoptera; species Balaenoptera musculus. The sequence goes on along the minus strand of NC_045788.1, from coordinate 2,946,742 downwards.
ATAGCCGTGTGTACACGGCTAGAATGAGATGAGAGGAGGGGAGAAAGGAGGGGAGAATGAGAGGAGGGGAGAAAGGAGGGGAGAATGAGAGGAGGGGAGAAAGGAGGAGAAAGAGAGAGGAAGAGGGAGAGGGAGGGAGGGAGGGAGTGGAGGGATGTGGGGAGAGCCAGCCTTCATCCGTGCACACCCATCACATGCAGACTGGGTGCAGCAGCAGCGGTGGCAGGCTCATGGCTGGCAGTGATTGGTCACGTTCTTCCGGCCGAGGAATATTCTGGTTTTCTTTCTTGGTCTCTTCACCTGTGTCTGTTAAGTTTAGAAGCTGAGGTGCGGGGCATGGGCTCTTGGATTGGCCCCGGTCTGTCAGACTTGGATCCGTCCTCTCTGCGCAGGGGCTGTTATCTCTGTGCTCACCCCTTCCACCCGCCTTACTCCCCATTTTGTGCTGTTGAATGTACATTTGAACTGGAGACATGCAGGCATGTTAAAGTTTGAGAAGCACTGCTCTACAGAACTCCTGTTCACCCCCGATGCTCTCAGAATAATTTGTTTCTCACCTTCAATGGTAGAGTGCAGATTCCTTAAGGATAGGCTTCTTGACTAATTCATCCTCAAGGCTGGAGCACCTAGCACAGGGCTTTTTGTTTTTGTTTGTGTACAGAGCTGCTCATAAATATATTTGAATAAATGACTTTTCCTGTGGGTGTGCATTTGATCCTTAGCTACAAGGTGCACACACACTCTCTTTCTTCCTACTCCTGCCAATGCTCCCATCTCTTAGATAAGGGACCTCACATGATATGATTGTCATATCACTTTAATTGCCCCTGAATCTCACACTGTTAAGAAAGTCTCACGGACAGGAGTCATTTCAGACGTTCCTGTTGTTTCAAGAAAAGGCAATTTGGATGCTTCAAACTCCACTCTTCTAGAACGCATTGCTTCCCAGAGGTTCTCTGTGTGGCCAAGGCTTTGGTTTCATCTGCTCTCACATACACATTCTTCTTGGAACTTCCGTCACCACGGTTACTGGCACCCGACAGCTTCCCTTAAATCCCAGGAGGATTCCTTTGATCATTTTTTTTTCTGATAATGTGTAGAAATTGGAAGAAATTTAGAGACACCCTGTCACTCGGCCCTGTTCATTCTCCTCACTGTGGCAGAGACGTTCACCTTTAGAAAAATTGTAACCTTTCTGGGAAATGGTCAAGTTGAACAATTTTGAGAATTAGCAAATCTTGGGAGGCTTCTAGAAGTAGAGTGTGGTCAGAAGAATAAGGTCCTTCCCCAAAGTCTTAATTAGTCTAGATCCTAATCCCCACCCCCCAGACATGTGAGTACGTTCCTTTATGTGGCAGAGGTGATTGAGGACCTTGAGGTGGGGAGATGGCCCCGGGTTATCCCAGTGGAGCCAAGGGGATCACACGAGTCCTTAAAAGCAGAGAACATTTCTGGCTGCAGAGAACCAGAGAGATGGCAGCGTGAGAACTTGACCTGCCAAGAATGGGGAAGAATTGTTTCTTCTTTAGTTGTGGAGAATTGTCTCTCCCAACACAAAATAAATGCTAGTATTCCCATCTCACAAACAAGACATTTGGGGCAAAAGAAAGTCAAACAACTTGTCCAAGGGCACAAGAGGTAGTAAAGCCTGAAATTTATATATATGTTCAGAAACCCATGATCTTCCTACCATGTGCTGCTGTCTACTGGGAAGGCTGTTGGCAAAATAATTACACACATTGCTTTTTACTATGAATCAATAAGATAACAAATGCAAACTTGATATTAAAAAATTTACCAGGAGGTAGTGGGATTTCTGATGGACATGTAGAGATACTTATTCATCCGTTCATTTATAACTTTTAGTACAAACCTTCTCTGTATCTACTCTGTGGTAGGAATAGGTGCAGAGCCTGAAGAGAAAGGGGGAGAAAAAGTTTAGAAAGGAACATGGTGGTAGGGGGATGCCTCCATGCCCCTTAGCACAATGGTGTTCTAAATCTCCAAAGTCAAGATTTGAGAGTCTGGACAACTTTGACATCCAGAAGCGTTGCTTTTCCTGAACCTCTAATCGCTTTAAATTGAAAGTCACTTCAGTCTCTTCCTTGTAACCTCTCTGGATCTTTGGTTTCATTGAAGTATAATCTGGGCAGCTTCTGTGGAAATTTATCATTGCATTAAGCAAGAAGATACATTTTGATTCAGAAAAAACCTTCATCTCTTATTTAAGGTCCAAAAGCTAAAAGACATTTGGAGTAAATTTTTTTATTTTTGAAAGTGCCTTTCCTTTATTTTTTATTTTTTTCACAAATTAAGTCCAAGACTAAAAATGCAAGACCCAGAGACCAGGTGTGTCACACCAAGACCACCACTGCAGTGGGTACTTCTCAGATATTTCATCTTGCAGCTCAGTCCTCCAGCGGATCCAATTTTGTTTGACAAGTGTAATCTTTTCAACAACAGGGCCATTCAGATTCACTTCATTTATTCCCAAGCTCTTCAGAGAACATCTCTGCTTGACTGCCTCAAGGATCTCTCTGCTGGTGACGGCTCTTCTGTGGACGTAGAGGGACAGTCTAACCGCCTCTAGGCTAACCCGTTCCAGCCACCAAATCCTCCAGAGCTCCCAGTGCATCCAAGATCCAGGAGCACCCACTGAAGTCCGGGTGGGTTTGCTTTAGGATTTTCCCCATGCAACTAAAATATGCCTCCTTCTTCTTCTTCCTCCTCTTCTTCCCAAAGGCGGGGCTGGCCCGCTCATCCTCTTTCGCTGGGGTATAAATTGTGGGCTTCTTCTTAGGGAATTGTAGGCCATGTAAGCAAATGAAGTGCATGTGGAAGACTTGTCTTTACTCTTCTAGCTCAGAGCGCTGGCCGTCTGGAGTAAATTTTAATGTGATTCGTCGGAAAGATTCTTTCAGTTTGAACTCTCTCCTAGTGTAAAAGGACGAACTCATTAAGTTCTCAAAGGTCTCCAGGAAGACGGTGACAATTGAGTGCTACATTGTGGCACTTCGTGTTTCTGATAAACGTTGAGAATGAAAACATGTTTGACCCTTTTGACATCACTTACCTAAACACAACACTTAACCAAAACAATTATGTTTGTTGACCTTGGAGCAGAGAAACTCTCAGCTTCCAGAAAGCTTAGGGAAGCTATTGTTCAAGTGTAAGCCTCTCCACCTGCCCTCTGCCCGTCTCTTCTGTTGAGCTGATCTTTGGATTTTACAGTCCTTTGGGATTAACCCCTAGAGATCTTTGTCTGGAGTCAAGTCTACCCTGAAAGTTGAAAAGTGATTAATATGCTTGCGTATCTCTGCACATATGAACGTCTGGAAGGACGTTTATGCACCAGATGTGGACAGTGCTTGTCCCTGGGCCACAGGATCACAGGCCATTCTTGTATCTTCACCCGAGGGGGTTACCTGGCGCGGAGAAGGAGGGCTTCTCTCCTTGCCCCTGGCTTTCCCTGTGCCTCGCCCTTGCCTTGTTGCCTCCTTTGCTCCTGCAGATAGCAACTACGTACCTCTTCTTAGTGCTGGTGGGTAAGGCATGGGGGTGAGAGGAGGGGAAGTTGGGCGCGCAGAGGGAACTGGTGGGGTGTATCCTGGGGTGGACAATTTCCCTCCTGCCTCTTTGGGCATTTGTGGCAGAAGGGTTCTTGGTCCCGTTGGTCTGCTGGGACTTTCTGTTCATTCATTTGACAGTCATTGACTGAGTGATGTTACTTGTCAGGCGCTTCCTAGGCCCTGGGGATCTAGCAGTCAACAAAGCAGATTTCCTTCTTTCGTGGTGTTTACATTCTAGTAGACAATTCAAAGAAGAAGAAGAAAAAAAACTAAAATATATATGTCGGGTCATGATAAGTGAAGAAAAAGACATTGGAATAGGGACTTTCCTGGAGGTCCAGTGGTTAAGACTTTCCGCTTCCATTGCAGGGGGGTGTGCTTCGATCCCTTGTCGGGTAACTAAGATCCCATGTGCTGCACACAGTGCAGCCAAAAAAAAAAAAAAAAAAAAAGGACCAAAGTAGAAAGAGAGTGAAGGGAAATGAAGGGGAAGGGAGCTCCTTTTTATCAGTTAAGAAGAAGGCGTCCCTGAGAAGGTGATAATATTTGAGTAGAGACCTGGAGGAGGAGTGGGTGGGGCAGCGGGACGTGCACACAGGTCCTGCGGTGTGGACGGCCTCCAGCTTTGCCAGGAACAGGAGATGGGTCAGTGTAGCTGGGCAGCGTGAGTGAGCTGGGGTGCAGAGAGGATGGGGGAGCGGGGGGCCCTGAGCCATGGAGAGCCTTGCAGGCCACCATGGGGTGGCCTGAACTTGAGTGACACGGGAGCCACTGGGGAATTTTGACCAGGGAGGTGACTTGATACAATGTATTTTAAAAGAATCATTGCTGAGTGGGAAGACGTGGAGTTCGTGTCTCCCCACAACTAGGGCACCTGCTGGACGCTGGTGGGGGACCCCGGCACCCAAGGAGATGGGAAGAACCCCCGAGCAAACCGGTAGGATGTGGGGGGACTGAAGGGGGAGCAGAAATGGATGCCAGACAGGACCAGCGCCCTGAGGGGTGGCTGAGAGGGGGGAGGGGTTCCCACACCTGGAGGGACCCTGGGGGCTCGGATCTGGGGGGAGCACGCCCAGCATTTCCCCTGCCAAGTTGGCTGGGGAAGTCTGCCTGGCTCTCATGCCAGGTCCTACACCCTCAGAGGCCTACAAACTCCAGTGTCAGAAGCCTCAGGCCAAACAACCAGTAAGACAAGAACACAATCCCACTCATAAAAAAAAAAAGAAAATAAAAATGAGACAGCAAAAAATTATGTCACAGTTGAAGGAGCAAAATAAAAACCTACAAGACCAGATAAATGAAGAGGAAATAGGCAATCTACCTGAAAAAGAATTCAGAGTAATGATAATAAAGATGATCCAGAATCTCAGAAATAGAATGGAGGCACGGATTGAGAAAATACAAGAAATGTTAAACAAAGATCTAGAAGAACTAAAGAACAAACAAACAGAGTTGAACAACACAATAACTGAAATTAAAAATACACTAGAAGGAATCAGAAACAGAATAACAGGCAGAAGAACGAATAAGTGAGCTGGAAGACAAAATGGTGGAAATAACTGCTGAGGAACAGAATAAAGAAAAAAGAATGAAAAGAATTGAAGACAATCTCAGAGACCTCTGGGACAACACTAAACGCACCAACATTTGAATTATAGGGGTCCCAGAAGAAGAAGAGAAAAAGAAAGGGACTGAGAAAATATTTGAAGAGATTATAGTGGAAAACTTTCTTAACGTGGGAAAGGAAATAGTCACCCAAGTCCAGGAAGCACAGAGTCCCATACAGGATAAACCCTAGGAGAAACACACCAAGACACATATTAATCAAACTAACAAAAATTAAATTCAAAGAAAAAATATTAAAAACAGCAAGGGAAAAACAAAAAATAACATACAAAGGAATCCCCATAAAGTTATCAGCTGATTTTTCAGTGGAAACTCTGTAGGCCAGAAGGGAGTGGCAGGATATACTTAAAGTGATGAGAGAGAAAAACCTACAACCAAGATTACTCTACCCAGCAAGGATCTCATTCAGATTTGACGGAGAAAGCAAAAGCTTTTCAGACAAGCAAAAGCTAAGAGAATTCAACACCACCAAACCAGCTTTACAACAAATACTAAAGAAACTTCTCTAGGTGAGAAACACAGGAGAAGAAAAAGACCCACAAAAACAAATCCAAAACAATTAAGAAAATGGTAATAGGAACATACATATCAATAATAACCTTGAATGTAAACGGACTAAATGCCCCAACCAAAGACACAGACTGGCTGAATGGATACAAAAGACCCATATATATGCTGTCTACAAGAGATCCACTTCAGACCTAGGGACACATACAGACTGAAAGGGAGGGGATGGAAAAAGATACTCCATGCAAATGGAAATCAAAAGACAGCTGGAGTAGCAATACTCGTATCAGATAAAATAGACTTTAAAATAAAGACTGTTACAAGAGATAAGGAAGGACACTACATAACGATCAAGGGATCAACCATAGAAGAAGATATAACAATTATAAATGTTTATGCGCCCAACATAGGAGCACCTCAATACATAAGGCAAGTGCTAACAACCATAGAAGGGGAAATCGACAGTAACACAATAATAGTAGTGGACTTTAACACCCCACTTACACCAATGGACAGATCATCCAGACAGAAAATAGATAAGGAAACACAGGCTTTAAATGACACAATAGACCAGATAGATTATTTTTAACATCTTTATTGGAGTATAATTGCTTTACAATGGTGTGTTAGTTTCTGCTTTATAACAAAGTGAATCAGCTATACATATACATAGATTCCCATCTCTCCTCCTTCTTGCGTCTCCCTCCCACCCTCCCTATCCCACCCCTCTAGGTGGACACAAAGCACTGAGCTGATCTCCCTGTGCCATGTGGCTTCTTCCCATTAGCTATCTATTTTATATTTGGTAGTGTATGTATGTCCATGCCACTCTCTCACTTCGTCCCAGCTTACCTTTCCCCCTCCCCGTGTCCTCAAGTCCATTCTCTACATCTGTGTCTTTATTCCTGTCCTGCCGCTAGGTTCTGAAGAACCTTTTTTTTTTTTTTTAGATTCCATATATATGTGTTAGCATATGGTATTTGTTTTTCTCTTTCTGACTTCACTCTGTAGGAGAGTCTCTAGGTCTATCCACCTCACTGCAAATAACTCAATTTCATTTCTTTTTATGGCTGAGTAATATTCCATTGCATATATGTATCACATCTTCTTTATTCATTCATCTGTAGATGGACACTTAACGTTGCTTCCATGTCCTGGCTATTGTAAATAGTGCTGCAATGAACATTGTTAGACCAGATAGATTTAATTGATATTTATAGAACATTCCACCCAAAAGTGGCAGAATACACTTTCTTCTCAAGTGCACACAACATTCTCCAGGAGAGATCACATCTTGGGTCACAAATCAATCCTCGGAAAATTTAAGAAAATTGAAATTGTATCAAGCATCTTTTCTGACCACAACACTATGAGATTGGAAATCAGTTACAGGAAGAAAACTGTAAAAACCACAAATACACGGAGGGTAAACAGTGCGCTACTAAATAACAAAGAGATCACTGAAGAAATCAAAGAAGAAATAAAAAAATACATAGAAACAAATGGCAATGAAAACACAATGACCCAAAACCTATAGGATGCAGCAAAATCAGTTCTAAGAGGGAAATTTATAGCAATTCAATCTCACCTAAAGAAACAAAAATCTCAAATAAACAATCTAACCCTACACCTAAAGCAACTAGAGAAAGAAGAACAAAGAAAACCCAAGTCAGTAGAAGGAAAGAAATCATAAAGATCAGAGCAGAAATAAATAGAAACAAAGAAAACAATAACAAAGATCAGGAAAACTAAAAGCTTATTCTTTGAGAAGATAAAAAATATTGATAAACCCTTAGCCAGACTCATCAAGAAAAAAAAGGGAGAGGACAGAAATCAATAAAATTAGAAATAAAAAAGGAGAAATCACAACTGATACTGCAGAAATTCAAAGGATTGTAAGAGACTACTGCAAACAACCATATGCCAGTAAAATGGACAACCATGAAGAAATGGACAAATTCTTGGAAAGATCCAATTTTCCAAGACTGAACCAGGAAGAATTAGAAAATATAAACAGACCTATCACAAGTAATGAAATTGAAACTGTAATTAAAAATCTTTCAACAAACGAAAGTCCAGGACCAGATGGCTTCACAGGTGAATTCTATCAAACGTTTAGAGAAGAGCTAACACTGATCCTTCTCAAACTCTTCCAAAAAATTGCAGAGGAAGGAACACTCCCAAACTCATTCTACAAAGCCACCACCACCCTGATACCAAAACCAGAAAAAGATACCACAAAGAAGAAAATTATAGACCAATATCACTGATGAACATAGATGCAAAAATCCTGAACAAAATACTAGCAAACAGAATCCAACAACATATTAAAAGGACCATACACCATGATCAAGGGGGATTTATCCCAGGGATGCAAGGATTCTTCAATATGCATAAATCAATTGATGTGATACACCATATTAACATATTAAGGAATAAAAACCATGTGATCATCTCAATAGATGCAGAAAAAGCTTTTGACAAAATTCAACACCCATTTATGATAAAAACTCTCCAGAAAATGGGCATAGAGGGAGCCTACCTCAACATAAAAAAGGCCATATATGACAATCCCACAGCAAACATCATTCTCAGTGGTGAAAAACTGAAAGCATTTCCTCTAAGATCAGGAACAAGACAAGGATGTCCACTCTCACCACTATTATTCAACATAGTTCTGGAAGTCCTAGCCACGGCAATCAGAGAAGAAAAAGAAATAAAAGGAATACAAATTGGAAAAGAAAAAGTAAAACTGTCACTGTTTGCAGATGACATGATACTATACATAGAAAATCCTAAAGATTCCACCAGAAAGCTATTAGAACTAATCAATGAATTTGGTAAGGTTGCAGGATACAAAATTAATGCACAGAAATCTTTGGCATTCCTATACACTAACAACGAAAAATCAGAAAGAGAAATTAAGGAAACTATCCCATTTACCATCGCAACAAAAAGAATAAAATACCTAGGAATAAACCTACCTAAAGAGGTGAAAGACTTGTACTCAGAAAACTATAAAACACTGATGAAAGAAATCAAAGATGACATAAACAGATGGAGAAATATACCATGTTCTTGGATTAGAAGAATCAATATTGTGAAAATGACTATACTACCCGAAGATTCAGTGCAATCCCTATCAAACTACCAATGGCATTCTTCACAGAATTAGAACAAAAAATTTTACAATTCGTATGGAAACACAAAAGACCCTGAATAGCCAAAGCAATCGTGAGAAAGAAAAATGGAGCTGGAGGAATCAGGCTCCCAGACTATACTACAAAGCTACAGTAATCAAGACAGTATGGTCCTGCCACAAAAACAGAAATATAGATACAGGATAGAAAGCCCAGAGATAAATCCACCCACATATGGCCACCTAATTTATGACAAAGGAGGCAAGAACATACAATGGAGAAAAGACAGCCTCTTCAATAAGTGGTGCTGGGAAAACTGGACAGCTACCTGTAAAAGAATGAAATTAGAACACTCCCTAACACCATACACAAAAATAAACTCAAAATGGATTAAAGACCTAAATGTAAGACCAGACACTATAAAACTCTTAGAGGAAAACATAGGAAAAACACTCTTTGACATAAACCACAGCAAGTCTTTTTTGACTCCTAGAGTAATGGAAATAAAAACAAAAATAAGCAAACCGGACCTAATGAAACTTAAAAGCTTTTGCACAGCAAAGGAAACCATAAACAAGACAAAAAGACAACCCTCTGAATGGGAGAAAATATTTGCAAATGAAACAACGGACAAAGGATTAATCTCCAAAATATACAAACAGCTCATGGAACTCAATATCAAAAAAAACAAACAATCCAGTTAAAAAATGGGTGGAAGACCTAAATAGACATTTCACCAAAGAAGACATACAGATGGCTAAGAGGTACATGAAAAGATGCTCAACATCACTAATTATTAGAGAAATGCAAGTCAAAACTACAATGAGCTATCACCTCACACCGGTCAGAATGGCTATCATCAAAAATCTAGAACCAATAAATGCTGGAAAGGGTGTGGTGAAAAGGGAACCCTCCTGCACTGTTGGGGGTATGTAAACTGATACAACCGCTATAGAGAACAGTATGGAGGTTCCTTAAGAAACTAAAAATAGAACTACCGTATGACCCAGCAATCCCACTACTGGGCATATACCCTCAGAAAACCGTAATTCAAAAAGAGACATGTACCACAGTGTTCATTGCAGCACTATTTACAATAGCCAGGACATGGAAGCAACCTAAATGTCCATTGACAGATGAATGCATAAAGAAGATGTGGCATATATCACGTACATACAATAGAATATTACTCAGCCATAAAAAGGAATGAAATTGAGTTATTTGTAGTGAAGTGGATGGACCTAGAGTCTGTCACACAGAGTGAAGTAAGTCAGAAAGAGAAAAACAAATACCGTATGCTAACACATATATATGGAATCTAGAAAAAAAAAAATGGTACTGATGAACCTAGTGGCAGGGCAGGAATAAAGACATAGACATAGAGAATGGACTTGTGGACCCAGGGGGTGGAGGGGGAAGCTGGGGTAAAGTGAGAGTAGCATCGACATATATACACTACCAAATGTAAAATAGTTAGCTAGTGGGAAGCAGCAGCATAGCACAGGAAGATAAGCTCGATGTTTTACGATGACCTAGAGGGGTGGGATAGGGAGGGTGGGAAGAGACTCAAGAGGGAGGGGATATGGGGATATATGTATACATATGGCTGATTCACTTTGTTGTACAACAGAAACTAACACAGTATTGTGAAGAAATTATACTCCAATAAAGCTCTATTAAAAAATATAATCATTGCTATCCTGTCTATAATTTATTTAGAATAATTTAGACAGTGGCTTCCAACACCAATGACCTTGATTTCATTAAGTGTTGAAGAAATAAATCACTAACATATTACTGGGTATATTTAAGAATTCTATTCAGTACTGCAATAGAATAGGAATTGATGCTTTCCAGAGGAGAAAATAACCAAGTAGAGATTTAGGAAACTATTTGCCCATATCTCTGTGATGGATACAAATCTTAGTTCCCATGTGCAGGTGTATGAGAAATGTCAGTATCTTCCTGTACGTATACACATTGTATGAGCTCTGGGAGTTCCCACTTATATCTGGGTTTCACATAAGTTAGGGGGTTCGGGTGCATCCTAGCAGTGATTTTCCAAGTGTGGTCCCGAGGCCACATCAGCGTGACCTGAGAACGTGTTAGAAACGCAGATTCTCAGTCCCCATCCCAGACCTGCTGAATCAGGAACTCTGGGGGCGGGGCCCCTAAATGTGTGCATTAGCAGGCTCTCTGGGTAATCCCGATGCCCGATAACACTGGAGAATAACTCCATTATGGTGTCAAGTCCTGGGTGGGGCAGCTGGTGTGTGTTGCCCTCGGTCCACAGTCACCTGAGGCCTCCAGTGCTCCGTTGCTGGTCCACGCAGGCCCAGCAGGGGCCCTCATTCCAAGCTGTTTCCAGTCAATCTCTCTCCCTCACTCTCAGCTGGTTTCTGTGCCATTCTTAGGTACACTGTGCCAGTGATAATTCTACTGCTCCTATGTCACATCGGGCTACGGGAAATTTTGTGGCGGCATTATTTAAACTCAGACTACTTTGGGGCCTCTCTCAATCTTACAAAATTGTCCAGACACTTCTTTGTTACTTTTAGACTTGGGGAACTCGTCCACACACATCCATTTCTCCTGTGGGGTCTTGCTGACTTCATCGCCTTTGTTCAAGAATGGGAGGCCAAGTCCTCTCTGCTCTGATCGCCCCAAACTTAACTGCAGTTTCTGTTCCTACTTTGGGCTCCTAGATGGGACAGGTGCAGGATTTCTTCTCAGGATCCATCAGTGTCTGAACGCATTTCATTTCTGGTCTCCCTTCAACAGTCAAGGAAATGTTTTTTAGCCTCAAGCAAGAAAATCTGCCTTGTTTTAGATTACCTCACCTATGGCACAAGCTATCCATCATCAAGGTGGAATAAAGACACCTCGGGGAAATGATTGCAAATATCTTCACTCCCTTCACTGACAAAGCAACCGCTTTGCTTTTAATAATTAATGGAAAAATACAATTAAGACTGCGATGCATTTTCTTTTAAGAAATTTACCTGTATATGTGCCAAATACCTCTCTGATCCTTCTCACCTGCCCCAGATCTGGGAAGCCTGGGCTCTATCCTCAGTCGCAGTAACTGACATTGCCCACTACTTTTTTTTCCTTGACCACTGCCAAACCCTTCACAGGCCAGTAAGCCACGATGCTATGGGTTTTGTTGTGACTGCATCATTTACGTAGTAAGTCTGCTCTTTTTTGGTCCTAATTATCTTGCAACAATTAAAGTATTATTATCTGACATCAAAGGTATTATAAACATGAATGCAAATGAATAATTGAAACTTCTTATTTGGTTTTGAGCTGATCTGGATGATCAAAACTATGCTTTATGAGAAGTTTTCTTTTTTTAAATTTATTTATTTATTTATTTCTGGCTGCATTGGGTCTTCATTGCTTTGCGCAGGCTTTCTCTAGTTGCGGCGAGCGGGGGCTACTCTTTGTTGCGGTGCGTGGGCTTTTCATTGCGGTGGCTTCTCTTGTTGCGGAGCACGGGCTCTAGGCACGTGGGCTCAGTAGTTGTGGTGCACGGGCTCAGTAGTTGTGGCTCGTGGGCTCTAGAGTGCAGGCTCAGTAGTTGTGGCTCATGGGCTCAGTAGTTGTGGCTCATGGGCTCTAGAGTGCAGGCCAGTAGTTGTGGCTCGTGGGCTTGGTAGTTGTGGCTCATGGGCTCTAGAGCGCAGGCTCAGTAGTTGTGGCGCACGGGCTTAGTTGCTCCGTGGCATGTGGGATCTTCCTGGACCAGGGCTCGAACCCGTGTCCCCTGCGTTGGCAGGCGGGTTCTGGTTCTTAATCACTGCGCCACCAGGGAAGCCCCTATGAGAAGTTTTAAAATTACTTTTGGGATGAAACCAGAAATGAAAACTTTTTAAAATAAAAATTTGTTTACTTCTGAAACTATGTCCTCAGCAACCCCAGGGATACTTGGGTTCAAGTTAAGAATAGACTTTCTTTTCCTCTTGTTTTTTTTTTGGCTGCACCCTGCGGCATGCGGGAACTTCCCCGACCAGGGATCGAACCGCGCCCCCTGCAGTGGAAGCGCGGAGTCTTGACCACTGGACCGCCAGGGAAGTCCAGAATAGACATTCTTTGAATATCTGGGGTCAGCAGTTTTATATTTATATGCCACAGACACCATGCTTTTGGAATTGTGGTGCTGCTTGTTCGCTCCTCCTGCCCCAGTTTCCCCGTCTGTGTGAGATATATCTGTGCATGTTTTCAGGGAGAGAGTGTGGTCTCATTTCTGGAGACAAAGAAGCCAGCCCTTGGATATGAAATGAAGGGATTCCTGGGAAAGATGAGGCTGATTGCAATTGAAATGTTTTTGTGACAAACTAGATGTCACCCATCCTTGTAAACATGCGACTCGTAATTGCTTTTTTGAAGGAAAAAGTTGCACCAGCACATTTTTAGTCTTGCTTGTAATCCACCGTGATTTGGAGTGGTCAGACTCTAATCATGACCGCTTTTGACAGACGTTTAAAATAAGCCATCTTCTGAGCTCTGAATCTCACAAGGCAGCACGCAGAAGGAACAGTGCCAACAGCAGACCTTCAACATAGTCCAGACCTCCTGTCCTGACTCTGTCTATCGTGCACTTTTCACTCCCTGGAAACCTTTCCGCAGGGGACAACCATGGCTTTTGCTAACACTGCTTGGACTGAGTCACGGTGTTCTGAGATGCAGGAGAGGTGTCAACTCCTTGCAAAGTGATTTTTCAAAGTTCTGCTCTTCTCTAACCTATGAATTGCTGGAGAAGCCTCTCAAGCTGTCTACTGGCTATGGTTTTTGGCCACATTATCACTCAAGCCAAGCTGATTAAGACTAATTTTGGTCAAGATAAATTCGTGCCTGGGCAAACAACCAATGTGCAGAGTCTCAACCAGATGCAGTTAAATCAAGATTTATGTTTTGACGGAGATGCTTAATAATGACTGTTGTATTCAACATAATTATGATGAACCCCTGGCAACAAAATGTTCCCAGTGTGTCAGGCGATCCTAGAATTTATTTGCTGTATTTTTTCTCATTTTAGAGTTGCTCTTTGATTCTGGCACATTATTCTCTCTGGTGATCGTTTCAAATCAGCCTGACTGATTCGTGGCTGCACAGAAAAGGTTTTCTCCGGAGCTAGTAGGATGATTGTTGAAAAAAAAACGTGGAGAGACAGATGGTAGACTTTATTTTACTGGCTCATCTGCTTTTGCAGGGGATGATTATACATTCAAAGTAAGTGGCACCAGAAGTCACGTCTAACTGAGGTTCATCCCACGTGTTTCCTTGCGGAGAACCTAAAATATAGTTTTAAGGACAGCTTAAAAACTGAGCAGGTGTGAGGAGCAGGGCCTCTAGGACGCGGTCATGATGTGGCCTGGGGCTGGAGCAGAGGTCTGAGAGGTCTCTGGCTTTGACCCTTCTAGTCTTCGCGCTGCCTCATTATCAGATGAGAGTGTAGTTTTGGCTTGAACCCCTTGAGTGATGGCGTCCTCTCCATTTCTACTTTAGACAGTTCAACTGTGACATCATTCTTTCTTCTTCTGGGTCAATATTAACTTCTGAGTAATTTCTATTCATTCATTCTGGCTGCGCTCTTTGGAAGCAACGCGGAACAAGTTGATTTCCTGTTCTACCTGGCAGGTGTCTTGCACGCGAGCTAGAATGCTGTCTCAAGTCTTCTGCAGGCTAACTGTTCTCCGTTTGGATCATTTCCCCGTTTGAAATGGTTTGGTTCCCGGGCCATAAGCCCTCCGAATTAGAGGAACTCAAAAGAAACAGAAATAGTTTAGTTTAAATTTGCTTAACCTGCTTACGTGGCACAAACAAATAGAATATTCAGTTCCAGACTCATAAAAATTAAAGAGGTGTGTTAATTTTGGTTTAAAAGGATAGAGCAGAAGCGGTGGCCACAAGAGACCATCTCTCAGGTTTCCCATTCCTGTCCCAGGAGGCTTATCCTTAGGTCCAGGCCTGTCTCTCTGTAGACTGTTGCTTCATGTTAAGGAGAATTAGTGGCTCTACCCTGGCCCTTTAAATAAAGTTGACCCTGCCATTCGTCACTCCAGACTTGGCTTATGAATGCAAGGGTTTCTAGATCAGAGGTTTCCGGAAATTTGATGCAGATTTAGGGAATCCTTAGAGACAGATTTGCTTTGGGGATTTGGGATGGCTGAATGGACAGAGCTGTTTAACCAGAGCCTTGTCTCTTTCTCACGTTTTGGAGTTCCACATTAGAGTTCGCTGGAAAATAGGCTTGGCAGCTGGAAGACCATTTATTAAGCAGGACCTTTACCCCTTTCTCTCTTTTCTTCCCCTAGTCGTCTCCAGGCTAGCTCTGCTTTCATCTCCCGGGTTCCGAAGCCGTGGGTTGTGTGCCTCACCAGGATTCATCATTTAATGCCCATCAGCACCTAGGAAATACTGTAAGAGGGGTGACTCAGGGAAGAGATAGGGAAGAGATAAGTAAAGCCTGGCAGTTTCGGGGAGGGGGACCTCAGGTGCAGGACTTCAGATTAGCATCCGTCTCATTTCATGATGGTTGGAGTCACCAGCCTGTTGCGACCCTTCTCCTGCTTTATTTCTTTTTCTCTCTCCTCATGTCTTCCACGTAGGCACCCAGTCTAATGTGCTTGATATATGTCCTTGGTTACATATGATTCCCCGTAAAAATACAGAGTTCCTTTGCATGTGTTTGTAGTTTACCCCAGTGGTATGGTGGTGTCTTGTTTCACACGGGTTTCTGTCTGCAGGTCTGGTTCAATGTTGCTGATGCTATGGTGATTTCCACGGTAGGAAGCCCTCCACCCAGTATTCTCCTCTTCCCGAGCCTGAACTCCCTGGTACTGCAAAGTCTGGGATGCTCGGCTGACAGTGCCTGTAGATCCGTGTGAGAGTGTGGGGTGTGTTCCCAGGAGTGGAATTATGGGTAGAGTCGCTGGCCACAGGAAAAATGGACACTTTCCGCAGGAGATGAAGTCCTCCTCTCCTCATATTCTTATTAACACTTGGTATTTTCTGTGGGTCAAGTGGTGTCGATTTTCCTATTTCCGATTACTAGTGAGGTAGGGGATCTCTTTGTATACTTGTTAGCCAGTTGGGCTTCTCCTTCTGTGACTATTCTATTTTTCCGTTGCATTTCATGTCTTTTTCTTATTGATTTGGAAAACCTACCTGTATATTCCTGATACTAATCCCATGACATTTCAGATGTTGCCAATATATATATTTGTTTAATTAATTAATTAATTTATTTATTTTTGGCTGCGTTGGGTCTTCGTTGCTGCACGCGGGTTTTCTCAAGTTGCGGTGAGCGGGGGCTACCCTTCATTGCAGTGCGCGGACTTCTCATTGCGGTGGCTCGTCTTTGTTGTGGAGCACCGGCTCTAGGCGCCCAAGCTCAGTAGTTGTGGCTCGCGGGCTCAGTAGTTGTGGCATGCGGGCTCTAGAGTGCAAGCTCAGTAGTTGTGGTGCATAGGCTTAGTTGCTCCGCATGTGGGATCTTCCTAGACCAGGGCTCAAACCCGCATCCCCTGCATTGGCAGGCAGATTCTTAACCAGTGCGCCACCAGGGAAGCCCCAGATGTTGCCAGTATTGTAAAAATTTTCTCCCTGATGTATCTGGGTTAGCTTGCTAATATTTGGTTTAAGACTTTTGCTGTCTTCCTTTAATTGCAGGTAAGAGTGAAAGTTGGATAAAAGAGGCTTTTATTGCTTTCCTGTGGAAAGTTCCACAAGGACCTTCAATTTAGTGACTTATCCTCCTGTGTATGTGCAGCCTTAAATAAATGTATCTTCCAGATGTCAGCTAAGAGCCCTGTCTTCGGAGCTAGGTGAAATTGCATTGAAAAACTGTTCTTTCAATTTTTTTGAAACTAGATAAAGGAACCCCCATGAATTCTGGGATAATGTATTATCAAGATCCCCTTTGATCTGGGGTTCTGTTGTTTCATATCAAGATGGTAACTGACTGTCCCTTTTCATTTGTTTCTAAAAGAAATTCACCCGCACCATGCATTTGACAATTTTAAGTTGATTATCTAAAGCTGAGGGAGTTGTCGCATGATGTCCCATCTTGAATCTTAAGTGTTTCTCCGTGTCCTCTCTGTAGCCCCTCAACCTCCATTGCTGTAAATCCTCCTTTCATTATGCAGAGCACTTTGGCTCTCCCCAAACTTAACTGGTCACTCGGACCCCCAAATGCTTAGCCAAACAAAATGTCCTCCTGTTAGACTGACACCTCTAGAAGTCAGCTGGGTTATAAACAGGTCCTGCCAAGAGAAATTACTCTTCAGTGTTGCAACGCCAATGAGTGATTTTGCAATAGACAACACCTAATGAGAGGCCAGGTGGCCGTTCTTCAGGATGTGCGTGCTTTTTGCATTAGGGAGGGGAGCTTCTTTGGAAGGGGAATGGTAAACATTTCCAGAGCAGAGTTGCCTTTGCTCTTTCTTCAGGAGCTAAGTCTATGCTGGTCTTAATAGTGCACATTGTAAAAAGGATACGGATCTTGGGACCCTATATGCTCTGACGCTTGTCCACTGTGTGATGTTGGATGAGTTGCTTATTCACACTGAGCCTCCATTTCCTCATTGTCAAATAAGGATACTAACACCTACTTTGTGCGTTTACTTGGAGGATTAAAGGAATAATACAGAGGGTCTAGTATGATTCCTGACTTTGAGTAGGTGTTCATTACGTGGTGGGCTGTTATTATATACTCCATTGTGGCAGTGGAGAATTCCGGAAGGCAGCACCAACACCCAGCCCATCCTCTGGGAATGCTGCTGGGATTCTGGAGTGGAGAGTAAATGATGAGTGCTATTTGTACCAAAGTACTGGAGAAAATGAAGGTGAACTTCCTGAAATGTGCAATTGGATTCTCACAAAGCAGCTCACGTACCGATGAATGATCCTTGGTTTTGGGTTCTTCATCTTTTGAAATAATTTATTGTTATAAAGACCCTATTTGGCTTTGATTCCAGGTAATGGAAAGAAATCCTCAAAGCTCTCTTCGAGGCTAAAGATGCCCATACAGAAAATTATAAAATCCTTAGAATTCAAATAAACCTGCATATCTACAACACAAAAAACTGCAGCATCTTTGTGGGATTCAGGGTAAAACTGAGGGGTGTTTTTCATGTCTCTATATCTGTTGGGATTTGTGGGCACAAGAATTTTCAAACTTGCTAACTTGAAGATGGTTTACTCTATATGCATCTGCCCTCCCTCATTGCAATTAGTGCAAACAAGTCAAATGAAAATAAAGATGATGGTTTCAGTCTATCCTAAAAAAGAAGAGTTTTCATGCCACATCATCTGACTTCACTTTTCATATGTATTGATTCCAAACATGTGTGCACCAAAGTGAGGTTTTGTATGGAAAAAATAAAAATTTCTCTTGGCTTCTACAAAATTTTCAGCTAGATATTTATATGGAAAAAAAAATTTGGCCTCGTAAGAACAGCTAATATCATTTAATTAAATCAATGGTCTATTGAGTTCTTTCAGCTACTCTTAGGAAATGTAGCCAAGTGGACAATTTACATGATCAGTTTATATCAAATTAAAAGCCTGTATGCATCCAAATTCATGGTACAGTGAAATATAGGTTTGGCTGTTTGTGGAGCTTCCCGATTCTCTTTGGAATTAGTGCCCCTTCTCCAGATAGCCATAGAACTTGTTGGCTGGAGGAGCCCCGTATCAGATCGTTGCAGACCCCGGTTGTCTGCCCAGGGCCTGGGCCATGTGTTTCACCCCACTCGCCACCTGGTCGGTCACCCAGTCTAGATGGGCTGTGCCCAGCTGTGGGAGTGGAAAGAACTTTCTCCACTTGGGGGATTGCTTTTGCTCCCGAAGCAAGAGACACCCCCAGAGCTGCTCTGTGGCCAGGCGTGTACAACCTGGCAGAGGGGCGTCCATCCCATTTTGACAGTGGGAGGAGACAGCTGGTAGACGAATTATTTCCCCAGTCCCACGGGAGCCATCCGGAGATGCAGTGGTTCACCTGGCCCCTTAGAAGATGGTCTTGCACGACCTGGCCAAACCGTGCTGCGCTTCCTCTCTGTTCAGGAGACTGGTTGCTGAGTCGAAAACGGATGCGCTTTCAGACTGAACCATTGCTGTGGGCATTCGTTCTTTGGCTTGCTTGCTGTTCCTCCCACTTCTTATAGTAGCAAGACTTAGAATATTCTTTGAGGAACCATTCCTGACTCAAGCCTTGGTCCAGTTTAGATGGGGCTCATTATCCCTCTGTCCTCCACCCAGTTCCAGGATTTCAGAGGACTAAGCTAATTAGCATATCTGTCCTCCCTGGCGCCGTGACTGGCTCAGGAATGGGCACATGACTCAACTTGGGCCAGTGAGGAGTAGGCTCAGGATTTTCACTGGAACTGTTGGGGAAGAGAAACTCTCTTTCCACTGGTTTGGAGTTAGAAGGCTAATCTTGGAGCTACCAGGGGCCACCATAGGAGGAAAGGCTATGTGAGCATGAAGTCCACCTAAAGGAAATTTGTACAAAGGGAAATCTGCACAGAGGGATGAAAAGAGGCGCATCCTGACGTACTAAGTGCCCAGATCCAGCCACGCCTGAAGCCATCTCACTCCTGGACTTTCCAGATATTATGGACAATATATTCCCATTAGGTGCTTTTTTTTTTGCCACTCATCACAGCAAGAGTCCTAACTCACATGTGTTCAGAGAATTGGGGATTGAGACATATATTGATAGCTGATGGTAGTATAATTCCATTAATAATATTCTAGAACATTTTGAGATAAAAAGATGAATGTAGTCCTTTAGCTGCAGAAACTTCACTCTTCCCTCCTCACCCCATTTCTGTGGCCCCTTCCAAAGAGGATATCTCCCATTAGCCTTTTACTTCCCTCCATCCCCCCATGCCCTCCTCCCAAGAAAATTTGCTAATTCTAGTGGATGTTTATGAAACAAATGCCCTTACATCCCTGTTTTCCTTCCTTCGGAAGCAGCGAGATGAGAAGAGTAGGCAACCCCGTGCTTATGTAGAAAATAATATTTAAAGAAAGAGACAGGAAATTATATCCGTTATAAGCTTTTTCTTTTTTTTCTTTTTTAGAATTGTAGCTTATGAGTTTATCTATGCCCGCTATAGTCATAATTACAATTTAATATCTGCATACAAAAGCTATGTAAAAATCCATTTTTCCCAAATATACAAATTTTCGTTTTGGATAGTTTAAAACATTTTGATCACAGATTTCAATAGAGTTTTAGGCTGAAAAAAATATTACCGATCTAGCAATATCACTTAACACCGTTTGCGAAACAAATCTTCTGATGACTGTAAATCTTTTCCTATTCTGTTGAATTTTTCTGATTCTCAGGACATGAAAACATGATGGGGGAAAAAAGGTGTTTTCTCTGAAGAAAGGCTTCATAACTAATTTGGCTCTATAATCAAATGAAAAATGCCAATTAGGAAGAACCAAAAGAAAGCAGTGGCATAATGTCAACTCATGCATGCCCTGATATCTTCTATGTCAGCAATACACATGTAATCAAAGTGTCTTCCTTTGTCTTGCATTGTGCTCCGTAACGTACATGGGTATTATCTGCATCCTGAGGAGGACAGAGTTATATCTGATTGTCTTGTGCATAAGGTGGGTCAGCTTTAACTGTGCAACAGAAAGCCACAAACAGCATTTTACCTGCACGATATTGCTCTTGAAGGCGGCATTAATGAATGTAGAAACACACTAGAAATGCACACTTTTTGCATTTGCAAACATTTGTACAGCACAGTAAAACTTCTGTGATAAGGCCAAACCTTTTTTCCCCTTAGTCTGTTTGTGTGTGTGTGTGTGTGTGTGTGTGTGTTTAAAGTTTTTATTTTTCTTTTAAAGATTAAAGTAAAATGTTTCAATTGTAAAAAATACACACCGGGCAAATCCTTACCTGGATAATAAATATCTACATCACAGTACAATAAAATTTCTTCTCTATAAAATTTAAATATGGATTATAGTCTGTCCCTATCAAAAGAAACACTATGCTAATATTTCCATATTATTAAAATAACAGGAAAAATTACGAGCTTATTTTAGAACCTTGATGCCGTAGCCATTGGAAAGGACAACGAGATTCAAATGTCTGTAAGCGTTCTCCTTTTGAAGAGGAACTGTGGCCTGGTTATTCACTTCAATTCAGTTTATGAAAAAGGTTTAGCCTTACAAATGCTGGCTACGTTTCAAAAACCATAAGACCAGTTTCATATTTTATGACTCATGCAGCAAAAGGTCAACATGACACGAATGGGTTAGAGGTCCATAGAATAAAAATGTTATCACGGACAGTGACATGCTTTGAGGGCATCCGCAGTTCGTGGAGGCTGGGTCTGAGGGGGGGTTAGGGTTGAGGAGGAGCCAAGCCTGCACCCCTGTTCACTCAGAGGCGACGCGGGGGTGGAGCCGGGCTGGGCGGTCCACCCCGATGACCGCGCTGCAGGAGGAAGAGGCGTCTCTCGGGGCACAGGTGAGAGGCATCACAAGGCTGAGGCAGCAACACGGCAAGTGTGCCATTGAGGACCGAGGCTCATGTGGCTAGAAAAAGCTCGGAGGCGGCACGTGGTGTTTTGAGCAGAATCGTAAAGAAGAAAAGATCTTTTGTCACTATTTCTAGAAACGCTTCACGTCTAATTGAAGAGCAAAGTACACTTGAGGGTTACACACACACACACACACACACACACATACACACACTGGACACCCCAAATTTAAGTGATTTATAAATAGGAATCCCAGTTGTACGGTGTGTTCTCCTCTACTGGGATGTCTCCCCACTGGGAAGGGTTTCAGTCAGTCCACATTTGATTTGAAAGTCTGGACAACATAAGAAAAAATGTTTAAAATAATCCAGAGCAGATCCCTCCTAATCGAGTTTTATAGGATGGAGTCTTGAGGTGCTCTAAGTACCTCAATCAGTTACAGAAGGAATGAGTCACCTTGACCACTGGGGTTGTGCTTTCAGTCCTTACGGCCTTTCCTTTCAACCTGATGTACCTGAAGCCTTGTCCTACTCAGCATAAAGTAGTCAGCCTTCGACAAGATTTTTAGATCGGGGTTTGCCTGTTTAGGGCAATCATTAGGGAGCCAAGGGTCAAACATACTTACTTGGGGCTGGTTGGGTCGCTGTAGATCTACCAAGCTGCTGGGCCAATGGCCAATCATGTTAATCCCTAAAGTATTCCATTGCAGCTTTAGATCCGGCTCTGTACCTACACTGAATCTGGGGGTGTCTGATGCACTGGGGAATCTCTGTCAAACAAACTGAGGGGACTTTCCTGGGGAGCTTTGCTGACCGAGGAGAACCTCCAGGATCCCCCTGCTTGCTTTTCTCTCCTTCCCTTCGGAGGGAAAAATTGCCCCACCCTGAAAAGCTTCTCAGAGTTGCCCCGGAGCAGAGAAGGTGGTGAAGCGCTTATGTTTCAAAGAGTAGTTCTCCAAGGAGAGTCAACGGAGGGAGCTGAGATGTTAACATGAGGGTGTGAGGAGACTGGCTAGAGGCTGCCTAAGAAAACAGAACCAAAACACTGTAGATAAGTCAAAGCCAGTGGTCTGCCCGTGAACTTCATGTTCATAATTTCAACCTCTCCACCTGTTTCCTTTCTCTGGTTAGCAAGTTCCATAGTGCTGTTCTTGTTTTCTTTCCTCCCCAGAAGCCAGTATAATTGCTTTAGCACGTTAAACGAATCATTTTCCTCCCAGATTATTTCTGGTCACACTTGGGATTTTTAATGCTGTTCTTCCTCCTTTCCCAAAGCCATCATGCCTTTCTCTAAATAACTGATGAGAAGTATGTCAAATTCCTATTTTGAATCAACACCAAATATACTTTCCTTAACTGTTAAGAGGGCCATAATTTCTTTCTAATAAAGTTAGAAGTTTGAATGTGAAAGAAACCGTCAAAAGAACCTGATCCCCCCTTCTCCCATCCCCCAAACTAGTACAGTGTTAAGGATGGGAAGGATTTTAGAGTTCATGACCTATTCATCAGGTGAGAAAACCAAGACTCAAGGTCACAAATCTACCACTTGACAGCACACACTAGAACTCAGGCACCCTGACTTCTGGGCCAGTTAAAAAAAGAATTAATTCACATGGTTTTTCGGCAAGTTTCACTGATATGGCTTATTTTCCCAAATACCTCCAGGATAAGGCAGTACAAGGCAGGCAGAGGAGTAGTTTATGTCTACCATGCCAGTGAAGAATGAGATACATTCGATTGCATGGGTATATCCTTTGCCCATCTTCTGACGTTGAAGCGACCAGGGGCACCATTTGCCGTCTGGGCACACCCTACTCCAGCATTCGTCACTGGGGAGGCTGGTTGGGCAGGGAAGGTGAGTGAGGGTTCGTGTGCGTGGTCTACAGGTGTTTTCTGCTGAGGGTCTCTCCGGGCAAGGCTATCAGAGGGACAGAGAGAGTCAGTGGTCACTCCAGGCTTTGGTGAGAGCCAAGCCTCAGAGTCAGAGGGAAAAGGGGGCCTAGGACACACTTGTGAGTAAAGCAGAGAGCTTCCGGATCTAAGACCAGAAGGAAGCAACCTCAGAGCATCGGGATGAGAGGAGGCTCTGAGAGCGCTGCCTTTCCTTCAACTTAGCACGTAACCGCACTAATCTCTCCTCGGCATCCCTCCAGAACAAGACTTAGATTTCAGCTTGTTATCGCTCCTCGGTTAGAAGGGTTGATCCATAGGGACATCTGTTGTCGGCTCAGCAGAGATGCAGTCAGGCGGAATAACTTCAGGAGTTTGGGAGGTGAGGGGTCAGATGTCACTGAACGGCGACAACACTGTAAAATAGGTTGGATTTTTGTGGGAATTTTCTCTGAGCCTAAACTGTAAGAAGCCTTCTTACTATGAGGTAACACTAGGTGAATTTTTGGAAACTGTTGAGTCACTGACATTCGTGAAGACTTCGAATTTCTTTGGGCTTACTGAAAGAAATGATTTTCCTAGTTGGCCTCAATCAGTCAGACACCTGCACATCTTTGAGTCATGCCCTTGTATAACTCGAATTAAATCATAGGACTGTAACAATTACAGTGAAAGGACAGCTAATTGTTGGGAAACAAATATTCCTATACGTTCCAGGTTAGGCTGCTAAGAGAGAATAAAG
The DNA here is from genome assembly GCF_009873245.2 of Balaenoptera musculus. Classification (NCBI taxonomy): domain Eukaryota; kingdom Metazoa; phylum Chordata; class Mammalia; order Artiodactyla; family Balaenopteridae; genus Balaenoptera; species Balaenoptera musculus. Next base: position 2,922,748 of record NC_045788.1, on the reverse strand, counting down.
AGTGCTGAAAACAGCATGCTCTTGAATAGATAAAAATTGGTTCAGACCTTTCCCTAGGAAGCCGAAAGCCACATCTAACCAAAGGCGGTCTGCAATGTGCTAATCTGAGTGCTGCAAAAATCAGGATCGGTTCAAGATGACGATATTGTCTTGGTTTTAAGTCTTCTTCAGTCTTCTGCCGCACCATTCTGCTTGCTCCAGTCTCTGACTGGGACAGATGGGAGCTGGTGATGGCTTGGTGCTGGTGAATTAATGATTGTCCCCTGCCACCTCCACAACTGTAAAACCTCCAAAGCATTCACATCAAAGGACTGGAGAACAAAATGCAGTAGTTACAAGTACCCGCATTCAAGGGGCAATTTCATCCATGTCTAGGCCAAGGACTACCTCCCCTTTCCCCCAAACAATCCCTCCCAACACAAAGAAATAAAGGAACGAACAAAAAAGAGCTAGGCAATGGAATGAAATGACACCCAGCAGTGCTGTTGGAATTATGAGAATGAGTCAGTCTAATCCTCAAACACTTCCAAGAACAATGGGGGAAAGAGTTCCGTGGGGCATTCCACCTTCATGTGCAGAAAGCGGCTGGCATGGCAGGCTCCGATCATCCGCAGATCTGTCACCTTCATCAGGAGTTTTGGCCAAAAGTGAGTCACGTGGTGTTTTCGGTAATTGATATAGTGTTCAAAGGCCAGCAGGAAACTATCTTGGTATTTTTCTATTCTCTCAACACAGGCGAGCCCTGGGCGGTCTGAGGGGAAGAAAGAAGATGGAGGTTAATTTGGAGGCAGAAATGAGAAGGCTTGCCTGGTCCAGTTCAAGCCCTTTAGTGTGAAATGGGCCGATCTGGGGACTTTCAACTCCTAGGAATGGGCATGGAGGCTATAGGAACTCTGGGGCATCAGGGACCATGATACCAGGGAGTGGTGTAACTTACATGAAGCGAGTCAATGCTTTGTTCAGATAAACGTCTCCAGTTTAGACAAATCACCTCCTTGGGTGTGAAGGGCGATACCTCCCTCCTAGCGTACAGAAAGAGAAGCCTTGCCTAGAGAGCTGAAATACTCCGCATAATGAGGAAGGGTTTTGACAAGCATGGACATGCAGAGAAGAGAGAGGTGTGAAAAGAGATTGCGAAGGTCTCAGGAGGCCTGGATGCCAGAGGAGGAATGTCCGATGGGAAGAAACGCTGGTGAAGACAAAGCGGCACAGTATCAAATTTTAGTTGTTTACCTTCCCGTCCCTTATACCTTTGGTTGCTACCGTAGCAGCCCTGGGTTGGTGGTGTTTTGGGAAATTAAAATGAAGAGAAAAGGGGACGTGAGCCACGCTAGGGTCACCCTGTGCAGAGAAGAGTCACAGTGGGAAGCTGGAGCTAGAGGAGACCATGACCATGTACAGCCCAGGAAGCCTTCCCAAGTCTTGGGAGGACCACTGGTCTTCCCACAATATGTAGGAGAGGAATCAAGGCAGTTTCAAAAAAATGATAAAAGGATGTCAAAAGAAGGCTGGATGATGGGGGAATATCTAGGCTGCAAACAACTGGGTTGCAAAAGTGGGTACAGAGGGACTGTACCTCAACATAATAAAGGCCATGTATGACAAGTCCACAGCTAACATCATACTAAATGGTGAAAAGCTGAAAACTTTTCTTCTAAGATAGAGGACAAGACAAGGATGCCCACTCTTGCCACTTTTATTCAGCATAGCATTACAAGTCCTATCCAGAGCAATTAGGCAAGAAAAAGAAAGAAAAGGCATCCAAATCCAAAGGAAAAAGTAAAACTGTCACTATTTGCAGATAACATTCCCAACTGCATCAAAAAGAATAAAATACCTAGGAATAAATTCAACCAAGGAGGTGAAAGACCTATACACTGAAAACTATAAGACACTGATGAAAGAAATTGAAGAAGACACAAAAAGTGGAATAATATCCCATATTCATGGATTGGAAGAATTAGTATTGTTAAAATGTCTATGCTACTCAAAGCAATCTGCAGATTCAATGCAATCCCTATCAAAATTCAATGGCATTTTTCACAGAAGTAGATTAAACAAAGCTAAAATTTGTACGGAGCCATAAAAGACCCCGAATAGCCAAAGCAATCTTGAGAAAGGAAAACGGAGCTGGAGGCGTCACACTCTCTGATTTACAATAATACTACAAAGCTATAGGAATCAAAACAGTATGGTATTAGCATAAAAACGGACACATAGATCAATGGAACAGAATAGAAGGCCTAGAAATAAACCCATGCATATGTGGTCAATTAGTTCACGACAAAGGAGCCAAGAATATACAACAGGGAAAGGACAGTCTCTTCAATAAATGGTGTTGGGAAAACTGGATAGCCACATGCAAAAGTATGAGACTGGACCCCTGTCTCATATCATATACAAAAATTAGCTCAAAATGGATTAAAGACTTGAATGTAAGACCTGAAACCATAAAACTCCTAGAAAAACATAGGTGGTAAGCTACCTGGCCTAGATCTTGGTAACGATTTTTTGGATTTGACTCTAAAAGCAAAAATAAGCAAGGGGAACTATGTAAAACTAAAAATCTTCTGCACAGCAGAGGAAACCATCAACAAAATGAAAAGGCAACTTACTGAATGGGAGAAGATATTTGCAAATCATATATCCGATAAGGGGTTAATATCCAAAATATATAAAGAACTCATACAACTCAATAGCAAAAAGCCAACTTGAAACATGGGCAGAGGATCTGAATAGACATTTTTCCAAAGAAGACATACAAATGGCCTACAGGGACATGAAAAGATGCCCAGATGATCACTAATCATCAAGGAAATGCAAATCAAAACCACAATTAGATATCACCTCATAGCTGTCAGAATGGCTATTATCAAAAAGAAAAGAAATAACAAGGGAACACTTATGCACTATTTTTGGGAATGTAAGTTGGCACAGCCACGGTGGAAAGAAGTATGGAGGTTCCTCAAAAAATTAAAATAGAGCTACCATATGATCCAGCAATCCCACTTCTGGGTATTTATCTGAAGAAAACAAAATCACTAAGTCAAAGACATATCTGCACCCCCCCACCATGTTCTCTGAAGCATTATTACAGTAGCTAAAGTATGGAAACAACCTAAGTGTCCATTGATGGATGAATGGATAAAGAAGACGTGATTCACACACACACACACACACACACACAAACACACACACACACCCCACCCTGGAATACTATTTAGTCATAAAGAATGGAATCTTGCTATTTGCAACAATATGGATGGATCTTGAGGTTATTATGCTAAGTGAAATAAGTCAGAGAAAGACAAATACCGTATGATCGCACTTATTTGTGGAATCTAAAAAACGAACAAAACCCCAGCAAGCTCATAGACATAGCAGACTGGTGGTTGCCAGAGGACGGGGGTGGGTGGGTGAGATGGGTGAAGGGGGTCAAAAGGTACAAACTTCCAGTTATAAAATAAATAAGTCATAGGGATGTAATGTACAGGTGACTATAGCTAATAATACTGTAATTGCATATTTGAAAGTTGCTAAGAGCGTAAAAGTCCTCATCACAAGAAAAAAATGTGCAACTATATATGGGGATGGATGTTAGCTAGACTTATTGTGGCGATCTTTTTGAAATATATACAAATATCCAATCATTACGTTGTATACCTGAAACTAATGCAATGTTATATGTCAATTATACCTCAATAAAAATTAAAAAAAAAAGAAATGCATAAACCTGAATGAACTCCTCATACAGCTCCAGGGAGCCCTACCATCCCCCTGCCCAGTTCTCCTCAGGTTGTGGCTCTGATCAGATACATTCATGCTTCACGTGTCTAGTTATTGAAATATCTGTATTAGTAAAACTCTAAGTAGGGTTCTGCTTAATCTGAAAGGAAGAATCAGGGCTATTGTCTCAATGCACCCTTCTGAGTTTAAACAAAATATGCTGGCTTTTGGAATCTGCTATCCAGCTCAAATTGCAATTTGTGCAGTTTAATTTCATGTTTTCCTTCATATTTAAGGCTGCTGCTCTGAGGCTCTGCTGAATCTCCCTTCTGTTCCCCGTCTCCTCTCTCTCTTTGCATGTGCCAGATAAATTCTCCACAGGATCCTGTAACTTTTGATCCAAACAGAAAATCAACATGATGTTGCTCTGCACTTACTTTGTTCAATTTCTTCATTTTAAAGGACAGTGAAGGCCAGAGACCCTAGAAGCTTCACTCGAGGTCACACAGGGAGGCCTTAGATGAGTTACACATTTTATTTCTTTAAGGATAATTCTACTGATGGGCCGAGGAGCGAGACGTGATTCTGAAGCTACGGCGGGGGACCGGAAACTCATCAAATGATCTGAATGCACACCAGACAAGCGCGAGCTCTCTGGTTGCCCAGTCTGGGCACACTCACCTGAAGACATCAGCAGGACGGCCTGAAGGAGAGCGACTTCAGTGTCATCCAGGTTGAAAGAAGACAGCGACATGCCCAGGTCGAAGATGGCGTCTGACACCACCCCGAGACCCCCGTTTTTCAGCTGGCCCCGAGTCACCGCCATCTCCCCGTTCAAGGTTAAAGTCTCACTTTCTGGATCGTAGCGCACGGCAGCGCGAAGGGACATGATCTCCATGCAGCAGCCTTTGAGGAGGATTATCTGGTCTTCGCATGGCAGCTGAAAAGAACCAGGGCACGTCAGCAAGTTGCAGGCGGAGAAATGCCAGTTAGGAAGCGCACGCGGGACCTTCAGGGCCACGGGAGCAGTCCCCCGCAAGCAGCACCCGCCCTGCCCTCTGTGAGCCCGTGGCCTTCCCTTCCTGCTCGGCTGCAGACGTCCACAACCATTTTTCATACTCCAAACTGCTCGTAATCTTCACCAACTTTAATCTTGGTCGTTTGCATTATATTCCAGTCACACGTGGAACTGTGCTAGTCATGGGGGGTGTCTATTACAACACCAACTGAGACCTGCCTAAATGCACCCCCATTTTGGTCTGGTAGCTCTAACAGTCAACAGCTGACTCCACCGTTTAGCTGGCGATTGCCCTGCTCTGTTTTTCGAAGCAAGTTTGTTCCCCGAACCTCTTAAAAGGCCGAGAACGAGGAGGTCGCTTATAGATGCATGTCACCCACAGGACCCAGAGATGTCCCAGCTTTGCTCAGTCACCTAGTGAGCCGGAGGTAGAGGTGAGACCAGAATCCAGACCTCCTGGCTCCTAGGTTGTTACGTTCTCCTCAGCGCCTCGGGCACCAGAATTACTCCACACGCTGGATCTTTCCGCCAGTGTGGTAATCTCATTTTAAGCTCATTTGGTTGCCCTGGTAATTAGGATTTGTGATAATGTGATGACAACATTAATAATAAACTTAAAAAAAAACTTTGCGAAGAGAAATAAAAAAAAATGAGAGTTTGATTTTCTGGAGGGGGAGAATGTTTAATTAGGTGCCATTATCAAAGTAGTTTGAAAGACTATTAGTTAATGGGTGTTTTTGATGAATTGGGCATCGTGCTAAGATTTACACACATCACCTTGTTTAATGTTCGCAGCAATGCAGTGAGGTAAATGTTCTAATTCCAATTTTACTGACAGGTGTGGAAATTCAGGCACTGAGAGATCGAGCGACATGCTAGGGAGTCCCATGAGTGTTTGTGGGTGAGGCAAGAGGGGAAGCCAGCTCTGTCAGAATCCAAGGCCAGGAGAAGAGGAGAGCTCGCTCTTTGAAGGGCGTTGGGTGTGCGTTTCCGTAAACAATGAACATGTAATGACACGTAATTTCTAACTCTTCATTAAAGCAGGTACCAGGTCTCTTTTGGGAAATACTCTTGGCAACACTTGACTAGTTCAATTTAGGATATTATGTCAGGCTGAAAGTAATACTACTGAATTACCTTGAAAATATGGGCTATTTCATATTTTTTACTAACTCAACCTACCCACCTTACTGTTTAATTTCGAATTGCTTTGCTTTCTCTACAGAATAAAAGGCATTTTGTATTTGGTTCTGGAATCCATTCATGTGAATTCTCTCCTTCTACTCATTAAAAAAAATGATGACTGTGATTTGCTTTTAATTAGGCTCTAATTTGTACTCCTCAGTTACATCCTTGGATTCCTGGCCCTGGGGCCTGGTAGGAAACAGGAGACCAGAGCTTAGCTAGATCCTCCACAGGCAAGTGTACAGTTGGCGGAAGTGGGTGGACGCTGGCCTTCCTGCCGAGGGCAGCGGTCCTGTCTGCAGCCCTATCACTGTCACCAAGGGCTCGTTAATCACACACTGCTGGCCCTGCCCTCTCGGTGTCTGCATTCTCCGAGTTCCTAGGTGATGCCCATGCACCTGGTTCAGGGACCCCACTCTTGAGAACCACGGACATAGAGTAGCAAAGAGAAATGACTACTCAGATAAAAACCATTGTTTTGTTTTTTTTTTAAGCTGTCACAAAGTATGCAGACTCGGGCAGGCCCCATCTTCGTAGCCAAGTCTGATTATAGATGAAGTAGAAGTTTTCGTTTGAAAACTTAGTGTCTAAGAGTTAAAATTTCAATAAAAGCAGAATAAGGGATTTGTCAAGGATCACCAACGGCTTAAAAACTAGGCCAGATGCCTTTTCCTTTAAGAGGGGTTTGCAGGATCCTGCTGAGGCCTGTTTCCGCATGTGGGCAAACAATCTCTTTGTCACCTGCCAAAATACTTCCATTGTGAGAACGCTCCAGAGAGGGCCTGCCAGGCAGGGAGGCAGGGGCCTCCCATAGCCTCTGCCTGGCTCCTGGGAGAGCGTCACTCGGGTTGATTGGCAGGGATGCCAGTACCCTGCACTCTAACGAGTGATTCTTACGTGCGCTTTTGGCAGCTCTGCCCGCACTGACGTTAGATCTTTCGAAGCCCTCGGTTGGCAGGCTGGCATGGATCTTAGCAGAAAACTATTGCGAGTGCGATTTGCACAGCAGACGCGTCAGATTGCCTCTGGCACGAAACTCCTGGTCCCCGAGGCCACCTGGGGTCTCCAGCCCACTCCACAGGTAGCTCAGGGCCTCCACAGTTCGCTTCCCTCTTTGGCGTTCCCAAGAGGGTGTCAAAGGGTAAAGGCCCTCAGGAGGCCACAAACACCAGAAACGTACGCATCTCTGCTGTCAAAGTAGCCGCCCGCCCACTTTTTTTTTTCAGTTTGGAGACTACAAAATATCAGGGTTGAAAGAGAGATGAAATCATGACTTTGAAGCAGATGTAAATTCCTAAGGGAAACTTGAAGGGAGAAGCTCGCCACAACTCGTGCTTGAAAAGTTGCGTGCTGAGCCCTCAGCCTTGCCAAGGACATAAGTGCATGATGTGTTTGTGGCTGGTGGTGGCGAAGGCTTCTTTTCTTTCTTTAACTGACATATCTCTCAGAGGCTGGTTTCCATGAGCTTTGCATTTTCTGAAAAACATTTTCTGGTGGTTATTCAAAGGGGAACCCAGGACTGATAGGCTAGCTCAAGTTGTAGAGCTAGCAAACTCAGCGGAGTTCTTTCCAGACACCAGGGACTGAGAAAAGAGGGCACAGCCTGGAGAGAGAGGACCAAGAGAGGTCCAGGGAAACAAACTCAACCCAGTGCACAGAAACGAAAGATGGTACTTGGAGTCAGAGGAAGCCGGTGTCCTCGGCACAGCTGTGAGAGGGTACACACTTTCTAGAGGGCAACTTGGCAACACGTATCGAGAGCCCTAAAAGGTGTAGCCAAGGTCCTTAAATTCCACTTCTAGGATTTGCCCTTAGGAAATAGGCAGCTTTGTGAACTGGGCATAGGTACCAGGATGCTCGCTGCAGGATATTTATATTAGTGAAAAACTGGATGTGAGCTAAAGATCCTGTAACAGCAGGTAACCTAAATTATGGGAGAGCTATTCCTTAGCATACTATGTGGTCATTAAATATTATTTTGTCCAGTGGTTACCAGTAGGGGGGAGGGGAGGGGGTAGTACAACCTATTGAGTATAAGATGGCTCAAGGGTGTATTGTACAACACGGGGAATAGAGCCATATTTTGTAATAACTGTAAATGGAAAGTAACCTTTAAAAATTGTATAAAAATTTAAAAATTAATTAACTATAGAGTTAAGCAATATTATTTCATGAGAGAATCCTTAAATGTTATGTTCTACAGTTGAGGGTAGAAAGTTAAGGCATTAGACACCAGGGTGCTGGCAGGGATCTGTTTCTTTATCTTGGTGCTGGTTACGTGGGTGTGTTCGGTCTGTGACAATTCGTTGACCTGCACCCTTAAGATATGTGCCCCTTACTCTTTAGTAAAAAGTTTGAAAAGGTAGTTTCATAAGTAGAACGTTCATTATGGTACAAACTAGATTAATATATTCCATATATGTACGTGTGTGTATATATGTACGTGTGTATACACACATAGGTTTGAGAAAAGGAACTACGCTCCAAAATGTCAGCAGTTTATCTCCTGGTGGTGTTACCATGAATCGTTAACCTTTATCGTGCTGTGTCGGTCTCCAATGAATACGTATGATTTCTGTAACAGCCTCCAAAACTTTAATAGATGTTAATTTAAAAAAATGGTCAGAGGCATGGAAAAGCACACCAGATACAGATACAAGTCCCAGTTCCTCGGGCTCAACGGCTCCTCTGGGGTGGGTACGAGTGGTCCCCACCATGGGGCCGCTGGCTGGCCCGCGTGGCACCTGGCCCCCAGCACCCTGCAGCAGGAAGCATACACTCTGTCTCAGCGAGGCCTACGACCAGATCCCTGCGTCCCGAAGCCCACTGCTCTGTCCTTGCGGGTATGGCTTCTGTGGAGGCTCAGAGATGGCCACGAGAAGGGTCCCTGTCAGGGTCTGAGGTCTCTCAGGATCCTAGCGGGCTCCTGCAAACTCAGACGCACGTCAAGTGGAGGCCACGGTGGGGTGGGATCGTTCCAGCTGAGGACACTAAGCCTCCTGCTGGGGGAGACTAGGTTCCCTGGCACTCAGGTAGCTTCACATAAGGGGCCCGGGGCAGGACGTGGCCCTCTCTGTTCGAGATCTTTCTGGGACCTCTTGGAGGTCCGAAGAGCAACAGAATGGCCCTGGGTGGGGTTCTTCGAAGGGGAAGATTCTCCAGAAAACATAATCAACCCCATTTGATTAAAAAAAAGGAAGGTTAGAGACAGAATGGTAATGTAATAGATGAAAGAACAGCAGAATGAACAGCTGAAATTTATGGAACATTTATGACCCAGGCACTACCCATAAATTGTCCCATTGAAGCCTCCTAATAGTTCTAAGAGGTAGATCCTACTATGACTCCTATTTTAAAGATGAGATAACCAAGGTTTGAAGACATCTGATAACTCATCTAGGACGCTTGCCCCTGCAGAGCCCGTGTCCTCAGCTCCCACATAGTAGGACGGCTACAGTTGGGATGAAGTGTCCCGAGGAAAGTCTATGAGGTCTGGTGAGTGAGCTCTTCAGTGTGCCCTGAAGGTGGGGCAAGAAAGGGTGAGCTTCTAAGAGGGAAGACTTAAGGAGATTTTAAGATCCTTGCTCTGTGAGGGTCATTTCACCTATCCTTGAGGATGAAGAAACCAGCACACAGCCGTCTTGCTGGGATACGTAGTGGAAATAATACAGATGGAGACTCAAAAGAACCACGGCCTCACCTTGAGTGGATGAAATTCATCTCTTTGATCTTGATTTTCCCCATCTGTGAAACGGGGTTAATTAGAGCTACCCTGCTGATCTGTTAGCAGGACTGGATTTAATGTGGCAAACCTGGGCGTGGCAACCGGGACATCACAGGTGCTGACTGATGGAGTGATGGCTGTCATGTTTTCCTGCGCCTGGAGGCAGGCAGGTCGAGAGGCTCTTTGTCGACCTCATGTGGACAAGCTAATGGATGACGACCCAACAGAGAAGGTGGGGAGGCACACGAAACAGTGCATTGCCATTCTGTACTGCCATGGCTTTCATATGACTAAGCCCCGACTAATTAGTATTAAATTACACGTCATAGTCAGTATTCCTGGAGATGGAGGAAACTATAATGAAAAAGAATGAAGAAGGAAAAGCAATCTCCTCACCTCACAAAACATAGGCAACTTTTTGGCAAAATCCACCACTCTGGTAATTGCTGGTGTGATGATTTTTGTAAAATGGCTGAAGGCTTCCAAGTCGACCTTTCCACCTTCTGGGGCGTTTACTATTGGTGCTTGTCCAATGTCTTCTGGCTGAGGAGGCGAGACAAGGAAAATTTAAATGAAGACATTGAAGGGATCACGGTTCTCAGGTGGCAGAAAACCTCTTCTGAACTGACATACTGTACAGTTTCCGCATCTTTTACTAACAGAGCCTACAGTTTTCACGTCCTCTAGTTCTCTGAGCAAAGATACCTGTCATGGCCATTGCTTTCAAAGGCCCTCAGTGATCATGGTCACAGGATTGTTGCTGCAGAAAAGAAAGAGAAAGTGAGAGGGAGAGCAAGAGGGAGAGAGGGAGGAACAACAGGAACTTGGGTTCTGCTTCTGAGCGCACAGAGGTGACCTAGGTTCTGGGGGCTCTGGGTACCGTTTTCAGAGCACGGCACACTCTGGAGGGTGCCTTTCTGCGGGGGGTGGGCACGGCGTGGGCAGGGATGGGGAGCCCTGGCCAACAGCACCCGGGGGCTCCGTTCTTCTGATGCCTTTTGCTGGGCTCGAGCCCTCCGCACGCCAGCTGGAGGAGGGCTCTGCAGGCTGGGGGAAGCCCTCTGCTTTGGGTCGCCTCCAGGCCCTGGGCTGTGTGCGCTGGGCAAACTTGAGGGCAGAGTGGAGAAGGTACTAGTACGACTTCTCTGCCCTTGTTCGCAACCATCCATCGCCTTGCTGCTCACGGGGTGGGTGTCAGCAGCTTGGGCGTCATCTGGAGACTTACTTGTTGGAAATGCAGGATCCCAGCCCCCTCCCCAGACCTGCTGGTGCAGAAGCATCACGCGCGCAAGCCCTCAGGCGCTGCGCACACGCCAGGCCCCCACGTCCACTGGGGCCTTCTAGCTCCTCGGCCTGCTGTCCAGTGACCGCCATGCCGCGGCCTCTCCACTATCTGCTGTTGTCAGCAGTGCTCCCTGCCAGGAGCAGTCCTCCCGGTCACCCTTACTGGTCCTCGTGATGACAGTGACCGGCCCAGGGGGTTCTCACCCAATTCCCGACAGGCAGGTGGGCAGAGGAGCACCCAGGGAGGTTAAAGACCGTCCCCTGAGGCCAGGACTGATTGCTGGTCTTCCAGGAAGTTGTGATGGGATCAGAGGATCCTACACTGCCCGACGGTGACCCTCTTTGCCTAGGGTCACGGTGGCCAGGCAGGAACCGGGCAGCCAGGGTGGGAGGCGTGGGAAGCGGGGCCGAGAGGGCAGGGGGTACTGGCTCTGGGAGCTTGCTGAGCCGCCACCGCTGAATGGCTGGTGAGTGCACCGCGGGTGACAAGACCGTGGCCTGCCTCCAAGGTCCCCAGACTTTCCTGTGCATCAGTAAATGACCCCCAGACTTTCCAATTTAGTAGGTCTCTGTTAGATAGAGAATCTGAGCTCCTGACAACTTCCCAGGGCATCGATGCTTCTGGTCTGAGCCCACACTTTGAGAACCACTGGGCTAGCGCTGAGGAATCCACTTCCCATTTTTCTTCCCCCATCTCCCGTTACTGCTCACGTCTAAGTTTTAGCACGAAGAAAAGCAAGGATGATTCTTTCACTCTCTTGTTGCCAGGTCACCAGGGTCAACAGGAGCAGCCCAGGCCCTCCAAAGTGTGGTCAAAGTTGTGGGTACAGCCTGGGGAAGGATTTTTAAATCTATTACATAACAAACGCTGGCAGCATTGACCTTTTTGGAATTATCCAGGAGGTTCTTCTGTTTATTTTATTTTACGTTTTTTATTGTTTGTTTTGGGGGCAGTGAGTGGATGGGAAAGAAAGCTGGTTTCTGTCTTGTTTCAGAATCAATGACGATATTTTGGGGCAACTGCTGGCATGGCAAAGCCTAGGAAGGCTACTGGTTCTCCGGGTGCAGACGGAATTGATGGAATAATCACATGTACAGCTTCTCTCTCTCTCTCTCTGTCCTTCTCACATAGACTGAGCTAAGGGAAAAGGTACACAGAAAGTCTGGGCGTGATTCTGATGCACAGTGAAGTTTGGTCACTGCTACTTCCGGCATCCTTCAGACCTCCTTGCTGGTCTTTCTAATCCCTGCCACCCCGAAATGCGGCCTGTCTCACCTGCATGTCTACTTTACAGCTCTCTTATGAAGATCAACTGATAAAAGGAACATGGTCACACATTAAAAAGGTAGGGAGGTGTACACACACACACACACATAGGGTGAACTTTTTAAGAAATAAAAATATTTTAATAACATAGCTTTGGCCTGGAATGGTCTTCAGTGGCTTACTATGGATGTTAATAATTTCCATTTAATCTGTGAGTCTGTGGGGCATTTGAGTCACCGTCTGTGATACCTCTAAAGGTTTGAAAAATAGGAGGGAAATTATACAAGGAAATATGACAATTTTACCTAAAATTAAATGCCCAAATGTAACAACCTCACAAGCTTTCCCGTTGATAAATATCAGAGTAGGAAAAAAATTTACTTTTAAGCCTTTGGGTATTGAATGGAAAATACAATTGCTAGAAGTAAAACCACATACAAAGTAAAAGCCTTCTATTACATTATTAAGCTTTATATCCATAATAGGTCTCGGATACTAGAAAAAAACATATGTATGAATTGACCCAAGTTAACACATCAGGAATACAATTAAAGTTGAGCTTGTTTGTGACTTCCCTGAAGATTTTTTACCCATAAGGACAACACATTATTTGCTAAAATATTTGGAAGATGGTCAAAATAAGAGTACAAATATTTGGCACAATTGAATCTACTGGATAGCTTCTTACAGCTAGTAGCCTACAGTCCACTCCCTGAACACGTGTGCTCACACACACATGTGTGTTTGTGCACACGAGATCAAACTCGCAGACTGAGGATAGGCGAGGCTTGCAGGCTCACCACTGGGGACTGCGGGGAAGCCTGCCTTTTGCCTCTGGGGATCTAAGTGCTTGAGCTGCTCAAGGGGGTGGGCAGGGGCCGCTAACGGACCTCCAGAGCCTGCCCTGCCTACCTCTTCCCGTCTCTGCCGCAACTCGCTTCATGCTTTTCCATCTCGGGGCGGCCTTCCTGCTGGACTTCTGCTTTCTTCCAAGTCCTCACTTCTGTCTCATCTCTGCCAATTCCAAGTCCCACCCACTTCCAATTCTATCTTCTCCTCGAAGCCCTCTCAGATGGCCTCAGTGGGAAATGATTCCACCTCATTTGAATACACCTGGTGGTCCATGTAACCACTCATCTGGCATCGAGGCACTTATTACTATTACTTTTACTGTAGTTATGCAAGTACAGATCTAAGATATGAACTTCTCAAGGTGGGGGGATATGCCTTGAGTATCTTTGTCTACTGTGTAGACGGCACTGGGCCAAATGGTGGAGGATTGAGGGAGTGAATAAACCTGTGTTTATACATGCACTCAACCAATGTTTACTGAGCAACTACTGTGGGGTCAGGCCTTGTTCGAGATGCTGAGGTGACAGCAATGAACAATGTATCCTCAAGGAACCTTCATACGGTGAAGGAAGGCAGACAATAAATGAAAAGAATACTCTCATGGAAGAATTTCAGTTTGTGTTAAGACTGGAGATGACCTAATAATACACGGGGCTCAGGAGGTAGGGTGGTCAGCCAGGACCCTTTGAGAAGTGATGTGTGAGCTTTAACTTGCAGAATGTCAAGAAGGCAGCCTTCCACAGATGCAGAGGACATTTTAGGCAGAGGGCAAACCCAGTGCAAAGTCCCAAGGTCAGAAAGGAGGCCCGTGTGGTTAGGCCCAGAGGTGGCATGAGATAAAGGATGGAAGGCCGGCAAGGGTCCCATCACGATGGGCCTTCAGGGCCATGGAAGGGAGACGGGCAAATTTTAAATGCCACGGGGCACCGTTGAAGGGCTTTAAACAGGGGAGCAGCATGACGAAATTTATGGTTCTATGTGGAGAAGGGATGTGGGTGCCAAGGAAGAGGCGGGAGAACAGCAGCAGTGGTTTGGGCAGGAGAAGAAGTGGGCTGGACCACGGGGGCAGCAGGAGAGATGGAGAAAAGTGGGACTTGGAGACATATCTAGGGAGCCCAGGGCAGGGGTTTCTGATGGACTGGAGATGGGGTGGAGGTCGATAAGGAATCCAGCGCGTATCCCCTGGGGCAGTGGAGGGGGGGACCTATAGAAGGAGAGATTCAGGGCTGTGGGCAGGTGTGGGCTTCAACCCTAGCTCAGCACTACAGGTGGCTGGTATGACACTAATCGAGACGAACTGGGGCTTTGTGCTTTGACTGTTGCATCAGAGTTGTTCAAGGTGAGTAGGAAGTGCTACCGGTTGACCTCTTTGCAAGTGGCTGTCTCAGCTGGGGCTTCTTGGCTGGGGTCTCTGGCACATGCAGAGGGGATGGGGCCAGACGGGACTCTTCTCTTCCTCTGAGTGATCTCCGTGTGTCTCCCCTGCACCTTTGTGACGGCGAACAAATGGTGATGAGAGGTCCCTGGGCCTCGGGCCTTTTCCTGAGATGAGCAGGGACGGGATGGTACGGGTGGTGGTGCAGGGATGATGCGTATTGTAACTCCGTAGGAGGTTGTTAACGACATGCCAAGCACTTCTATTACTTTTACACCATTGATAAGGGCATCAAGGCAACCGAGACTTAGAGATGGGAAGTAACTTACCCAAAGTCACATAATTAAAAAGCAACAGAGGCAAGCAACAAACTCAGGCTGTCTGGTTCCAATTTCTATGCACATAACTACTAGACTACGCTGCCTTCTTCTGATGTAATTATAATCATTTTTGGTGACAGAAGCCTTCCTGGCTTGATTGCACTTGTTTTATGACCACACGTGGTCAAATCACCCATCCTGCATCACCCTTCTGCTTACGCCCCTTTTCTGAGGCTATTCCCATTGAGAATTTGTGTCATCAGACAGTAGCTCTGCCAGGGGAAAAGTAGGGCAGGCCCACCCTGGTTCTGATGGTCACATTTTATAGCTGGTGGAAAATCCACCCAAAGCCATACCTTTGCATGTGAACTAAGGGAGCAGAGTAATAAGGAGACAGGCTGGGACCTGGGACCCTTTGCTGCAGTGCTTGCACCTGGACAAACGTCTCCTCCAGCAAGAAAATACAAAGAAACTATAAGGGACTAAAAATAACTGCGTGCATACGCAGTTGGAGCAAATTATGGACAACAAGACACAAAAAGACCAAAAAAAAAAAAAAAAACCCACCTGCCACTTCTGAGGAGTCCAGAGCAAAAGCACAGTAGTGGGCATGCCCCCTGCACTCAGCGCCACCAAGGGGTGGGCAGACCACCTAGGACATCCCTCTGGCTCGACCCCTGGCCCCGCCCCTACCCTCACCCCATGTAAGGAAGCTGCTTGCCCCCCACGTCCCCCAGGGAGCTAGCAAGGGCACCTGCTACTTGTTCCTGCTCCCCCCTGCTGCAGCAGGGTCCCCAATAAAGCCTTGCCTGAACTCCTCATCTGGCCTCTGGTCAATTTCTATTGATTAGGGAGTCCAGGAACTCTAGTGGGTAAAAACAACACAGTGTTCAGCAGACAATACTGTCGCTGTATGGAGTTTACTCCAATCCAATGTCTTCCACATCTGGGAGTGCAGATGTGAGCTGCCTTGCTGGAGAGACCCCGTTTTCCCTTGTTTGCCACCACCGGCCTCTTGCCCCCTCTCAGTCCACATCGACTTTTCATCATCACTGTCACCACACAGGAATCGGCACTTCTGCACCATCAGAGATCTGAGTGGATTGGAAAATGACTTAAATGTTTTTGGAAGTAGTTTTAAAGAGTGGCTTTAGAATTACTGTGAAAATCTGCATGGCTTTTGCAAAAGTTCCTTACTTGCCAATGACTCATTTTCACAGGCGTATCGATTTGAAACCCAGGTTCAACCACCCATCTCTGTTTATGACTTGAGTCCTGGTCTTAGGGTAAGAAACGATGAAGAAGCTCCGTTTGGGAAGTAAGTTACTTTCCCATTCCAGATAAATGAATACATCTAGCTTTTATGACAACATATAATTTTTAATCCCTTATGACATTGCCACACTATTATTAACATAATAGGCCTCCTCAAATTCTTTTCCAGAACAAGATGCACAATCATCACATAAAAATAAATGAAATAATATACGTAGCAGTGTTGTAAGCAAAAAAAGTATTGGCCACACAAGAAATGCAAATCTGAATGTGCAGAAGCCAGTTCAGGACATAGATACTATGTAGCAAAGCTGTCTTTAATGAAGGATTCTTTTTTTTTTTTTTAGAGATTTTTTTTTGGTGTGGACCATTTTTAAAGTCTTTATTGAATTGGTTACGATATTGTTTCTGTTTTATGTTTTGCTGTTTTGGCCGTGGGGCATGTGGGATCTTAGCTCCCCGACCAGGGATTGAACCCACACCCCCTGCTTTGGAAGGTGCAGTCTTAACAACTGGACTACCAGGAAAGTCCCTAATGAAGGATTCTTAATGTCCTTGCAGGAATAATTCACCCCTCAAAAGCGTGAACTTTTTATCCTGAGCATAAATACTCAGAGTCACCCTGCTGCAGGGGGTGTGCGTAAATGTGTCAAGTGGCTAAGACACAGGGCTTAGCTGTGCTGTTTCTGAGGATGGGCCCGTGGAACTGGATGATTTGTTACACAGATATGTACTGGGCTCTGTTCTGGTTATCTACTGCTGTGTAACAAACTCCCCCAAAACTTAGTGGCTGAAAACAACAAATTTTCACTATCTCTCAGAGTTCTGTGGATTGATGGGCTCAGCTGGGTGGTTCTCACTTGGGGTCCCTCATGAAATGGCAGCAGAGTCTGGTGTCACCTGCAGGCTTTCTTGCTCACATTTCTGGTGCCTGGGCTGGTTGGGAGTCTCTCCAAATGGCTGGCTTGAGCTTCCTCACAGCATGGTGGTCTCAAGGTAGTTGGACTTTTTTTTTACATGGCAGTTGGCTGCCCTCAGAGAGACCAGATGGCGTCCCTCTCCAAGATAACCAGTGCGGAACTGCAAGCCTTCTTACAACTCAGCCTTAGAAGTCACTCTGCCCAAATCCATTGCTTCAAGGAAACACAGCCCAGCCCAGCCTCAAGGGAAGAGAGGAATAGACTCCACCTCTCCATGGGAGAGAATGGGCCGTGAAGACAGGGAGGAAAGAATTTATTGGCAGTCAGCTTGGTGAAAAGATACCACACGTTTTGACCACGTTGCATGGTGTGGTGGTTAAGAGCATGGATCCTGGAGCTGGGCTGTGTCCATCACCACTGCTTACTAGCTGGGGGATTGAGGGTAAGTCTCCTTAACTTCTTTGTCTCTGCTTGTAAAACGGAGATATGAACCACATCTACCTACATAGGTTGGTTGACATAGGGAGTTAATATCTGGAAAGCACTTACACTGGTACCTGTCACTTGGCCAGGGCCATCCAAGTGTCTCCTAACTTAACTGTTAGTGGCTGCCATCAACAAAGTGTGTTAGAACCTGCTTGTTAACAACAATGAAGGTAATTGTTGGAGGGCAGGTGGATTATGGGTAAGCTTTTTCTTTCCAAAAATTTCCTTTAAGGTTGTTGTTATACCGTCTTCATGAAACAAACCAAACCAAACCAAACAAAAAACTAGCCCATTATAATGGTGATGTTGAGGCGTGAAGATGATGATAGCACTATATCTCCTTGTTCAGATGAGGAGTGCCCTCACCTACCCGGGAGATACAAACAGACCCACAGAATATCCGATGCTGGGACTGAGTGTGGTCCTCATAAAGCTTCATGTCATAAACTAAGAGCTGGGTCAGTCTCTGAGACGGCCAAACGCCAGCCGGTGGTGGGATGGGTAGTCCATCTGGGAACTTGGGACAACAGACCTGAGTTGGCCTTTGGGCCTGGCCCAGCCACTTTCTGGCATTGTGATCTTCGGGCGAGACACTGAAGGCTTGGTTTGTGTACCTATAAAACGGGGATAGTGATTCCAGCCTACCTACCCCAAAGCGTTGTGAAGTCCAAAGAAGAAACAGAAGGAAGGACTTTCACGATGGTTAGTTTTTATAAAAACATCAAACATTGATATTCCAAGGGTCTGGAAAGGCCTGTTTTTCTTTACACTCCCCTCCCCCATCCCTTCTCCCCGTTCCCATTGTCCTCCCGGACACGAGATAATTTATTTTAAACTCAACATTTTGACTTCTATTGGCAGAAAAATACGTTTGAGATATGAGTCACTTCATTCTAGGGGTGATTCTAAAGGGGATATTTTGGAGTCAGTTTAGGGGACTAGGTATGTATATAAATGGGCATCTGAAGGAAGAAATAGGTATAAAAAGGGAATGCTAGCAGGTAAAGAATTTTGCTAATTAGTTGATCCAGGGCTGCCCTTACAGCCAAAGCAAAGAGATAAGTGCATTAGAATTCAGTGACTCGCAGGCAGGAGAAGGTCAGACAGACCTGGGTTTATAGCCCGGCTCTGCACTCTGCTCCAGCCAATAAGATGCAGCGAGGACACCAGCATCCCGGATTCTGAGGACCAAACGGAGCGCGCAGAGGTGGAAGCGGAAGCGGAAGGGGCGGGGCCTTACCAGGAACTTCCGCTTCTGCTTCCAGTGGCTGCCTTGGGCGTTGGTGGCCACGTGGGCCTCGGTGACGGTCTTGATGAGCTCCCACTCCTGGTCGGTGGGCTCGGGCTTGTGACCGATGGATCTCTGCAGCTCCTCCCGCCGCCTCTTCTCCCGGTTCTCCTCAATCAGCTTCCTCTTGGCCAGACGCTTGCTGTCGTCCAGGACCACTGGGGGCGGGGAGGGACACAGAACAGATACTCCCCAGACACCTGGTAGACCCGCGGGGGCTCGGGCCGGGGCACAGCCGGCTCAGGGGGCCTGCGGGGGTCACCCTGGGCCATTTCTCCCTTGGCAGCAAACTGCTATGGACGAGCCATCTTCCACCACTAGCCCCAGCACCAAACTCCCGATGCCTAGCCAGCTTTCTAGAACAAAGATGGGGGCGGGGCGGGGGGATGGGGGCTGGACACTGGGCATCTCAGCCCCACAGAGGGGGAGCCCCTAGATAAGAATGAACCAGAGACAGGTAAAGCCCATCCTACCTATAGGTTCACAGGTGTGTCTGTCTAGCCAATCATCTGAATTCACTCTTAGGTTTCTGTTCCTTCCCTCCACCCCCAAATGGCTCTTACTAAGAAGAACTTCAGGTTCAAAAAGTTCTTGAGCAGTAAACAGAGGCTGGCGATCCCTTCCTCAAAGGAAAAAGGAGTCTAACTCTTCATTTGTTTCCTGAAGGCTGATTAGAGTGTGGCGGGGCCTAGCTCAGGCCTCACAGGCACTCACTTTGCGTTTCTCTCTACCTGGTCAACCATCAAAGGTGATTAAAGAGCCCAGGCTTTGGAATCTAGAAAGACTCGGGTTTGAATCCCGATACTACCACATTCTAGCTGTGTGACCTTTGGCAGGTTACCGAGGCTCTCTGAGCTTTCATTTCTTCCCATATAAAATCCCATCAAGGGACTTCCCTGGCGGTCTAGTGGTTAAGACTTCTCTTTCCAATGCAGGGGTTGTGGGTTCCATCCCTGGTTGGGGAGCTAAGATCCCACATGCCTCGTGGCCAAAAATCCAAAACATAAAACAGAAGCAATATTGTAACAAATTCAATAAAGACTTTAAAAATGATCTACATCAAAAAAAATCTTTTAAAAAATTGGATCAATAATACCTACTTTGCAGGGTATCAATGTGATAATGCACTACACGTGCTCAGGAAGTAGAGCCATGACTTTTACCATTTATGCAAAAGGGAAATAAGAAGGGCAGGTAACAAGAAACCTATATTTCTGTGGTTAATTTCCAAAATGAAACCATTTCACCAGACTCTCAGTAGCTCTCAGTGGCATGGAAAGACTCAGGTTTCGTACTACAGAGTCATAGGGTTTTACCACTGGAGGGTCCTCAGCTCTTATCTAGTGCAACTCCCTCCTTCACAGAGGAGGAAGGAGATCATGACTTCCTTAAAGTCACACAGCAAGTTCATGGCAGAGCCAAGGCAAGACCCAGGACCCCTGACTGTGGTCCTACAATATCACTGTCCTAGGGCCATTTCTTGAGGAAGCTGCGACCTGGTAGGGAAAGAAAAAAAGCAAACGTAGCAGAGGAAGAGAACCAGAGGTGCCTGGCAAATCCAGAAACAGAAGAATGAAACCCCGATCGTGGAGATGTGATTGGCTCATCAGAGTCAGGGGAGCACTTAGACATGTGGGCAGGATGGGTGAGCCCTGTGAAGTCATCATGATTCACTCCTTAAGGGAGACGGGGAATGGGCTACACTCATAACCTCACTCCCCAAATGCTTCCCTGGTGCCAGGGATTGTGGCATTGGATGTGCGTTATCTAATTTGTTCCTGAAAACCACCTGTGGGGCTGGCGATAACTTCACACAAGGAAACCGGAAGTTAAGTCCGATGGGCACACAGCTAGTAAGTGGCAGGCCTGGGACTCCAACAGCTTTTCTGATTATAAAACCTGAGCTCTTGTAATGCTTCACAAGCAAGCAAGGTGCACTCAAATTTCCACCCAGTGTAGATCAACACTGAGTTTTTAAACTTCATCAACATTCATATCTTTAACTTCTTAATAAATCAGTGCAATGGACGTTCAACAGGTCACTCATTTCCATAGAACCTTAGCAGGCATTTTGTTGGCAACCGCTAAAAGCCTTTCAAAGATCAAGACAAAGATCTCAGCCAGAGGTGAAGGATTAAACCAGGGTTTCCAGCCTCATGCCCAGACACAACCCTACTCTTTTTTTTTTTTTTTTAAAAAAAGATTCCTCTTTCTGTCTTCTTTAATGGGCAAACCAGGACGTCCCAGAGATTTTTTGTTGTCGTTCTAGCTGAGAGGACCCTGTATATCGCATAAATGTAGCTGTGACTATTTCCTCTTCACAAGGAAAAATCCTCATTGCGTTCTTTTTGCTTTCCTTTTTTCTTTTCTTTCTTTTACTTTAAACTGAAAGTTGGACTCCTTCATTGATGTGCAAAAATATTTATGCCAGTGGAAACCAGAAACCCTGATGCCTGGCAAAAGGGAGGTCACATGTTGTGAATGACACGATTCTTATCTCATAATTAGATTAATTAAAGTGACTGGTGTAAATCCCTTGCACAGTGTGGGGAGAAGAGACCCCAACGGCTAATCTCACCACCATATGCTGTGGCACTTTGAAAACTGGGTAGGATGACTTCAGCTTGGAATGTTTTTATGGCTAAAAATATAACAAAAAAACCAACTGCAGAATGAGTCATGCAATAGCACTCAAGTTCACATTCTTTAGAAATTTCTGAACACGATGTTTTCTACCAGTGCCCTGACTCCAAAAATGTCCACAAAATAAATTCCTGCCTCTGCTTTTGAAAAAATATTAGTCCTTGTGGTTCTCACCGCATGAATGTTGTGTGGAAAATTACACCTTATCGAGGTGGAAGGACAAGACCTCTCATCTGTAACCTCTGTGCAGACAGAGTACTGCTGACTGTCCTGCAAGCATGTTGGGGACAATTTAACCTCTGTCCCTAACCCATCACCTGGATGCCTTCGGAGTCAGGAGTTGATGGGGAGGGTAGGGAGGAAACCGCCCAGCCATGGCTGGGAGTGAGGGTCCCTGAGAATGCTGGGTGCTCTCCCTCTGTCCACCTGCGTTCCTGCTTTCTTTCCTGCCTGGTTGATTTCCTTGAGCCAACCTTTTCCCCAGTCAACACTCCTTGAATATGAAGCAAAGGAAGAAGGTTACTTACAATCTGTTGCCATGCCAACGTAGATGCATTTTTTAAAGCGACATTCCTGGCACTGATTTCTTGTAACTTTGTCTATGACACATTTTCCTTCATATTTACAGGAATAGGATGGATGGAGATTTTTCTGAATGGTTCTTCTAAAGAAACCCTACATGAAAAAGAAAGACCCAAGACAACCATTTCATATTTTCTAGAAATAAGTGACTCCAGCATTTTGTATCTTCCTGACTGCGATGGATGGTTTTAGACCTTACCTCTGTACGGGCCTATAAGCTCTACCTATTCAAATATAGGGCAGTTGGCCCAAAGTGAATCTAAATAATTCTAAATCTGAGGGAGATGTCAGAGGCTACGGAGTCTCTTCTTATCTTGTTTGGCATTTACTCAAGGCTAACGGGAAAATCTCATGTTCGCATTTACGTTTTCTAAACGATGAGTCATATAAATAAATTATATTATTTCATGCCATAATTGTGTTGCTACATGAAGCTCTGAAGAGGTTTGCTACACTTTATACTGGAGAAATAAGAGCTGAATACTTGTGATGCTTTATTAATTAATTATTAATTAATTTAATCATTTAGTATTTAAAGGGATGCATTAATTGCCTTTAGAGATTTAGTTTAATTCTGGTTTTCGACTCTTGAGATGGCCATGACCAGCTCAGATAGCCCTTGAAACAACAGTCCTTGGGGAGGAGAAAATTCCAAGTTCTTTACCACATTTTTCCCATAGCTCATGGCACTGGAGTTTTCCTTCCCTAGCACCCTTTTTCTCCAATATCTGTAGACATGCGCCCTAAAGTTCAATGTTTCTTCTTCTCTCAAGGTATGGGAGAGGGCCACCTGAGAATACAATGCAGTTCCAGGCTTTGGTGACTTACATAACATCCTCAAGGCTGTGTCATATGAGAACCCTTCTGGACATGATACTCAAGTCTGGTAGGAATTTAGAACGGCAGAAAGCACGTATTGTGAGGGGCGCGTTGCAAAGTGCTGCAGACAAGTGCCATGGCTTCTGTCTCTCCCACAACCTTCTGAGGTCAGTATTCTTAATGTCTCCACCGTGGGGATTAAAAAACTAAGCTTTAGACAGGTTAAATCACTTGCCCCAAATCACATGGCAAGTACGTGCTGGAACTCGGCCTGGAACCCAGGAGTTGGCTTACATGATATAGATTGAGTCCAATTTTACTGTATTATTTAAATGTTTTAGATGAACATATTATAAACAGTCCCGTCTCACCTGCCCCTCAAAATAACCACATCGTTTTATGGTTTAGTGGAATAGCAAGGCACAACAAATTTTGAAGGATGTTGTCCACTAAACCTTAAAGGGACCTCCAACTTTGTTGCATAAATTGGACGGAAATGCCAGTTCATCTAGGCTAACCCAAATGGTAATTATCCCGTTTAACTTGCCCTGGCTTTATGTACTTATACCACTTGCATATTCCTCACTCAGACACAGGAGCTCTTCCTTGTAATGAAGAGGTCCAAGGTAGGATTTTCTACTGGGCATAGCAGAATAAAATGGAAAAATGACAGCAGTAACTGAAGCTCATGGACTTGGTTTCGGGGCATGTTTGCAAACCCCTGATATCACTATTGCTCAATTCCTAACAGAAGAACTGTCATGTTGTATTTGGCTTTGCATCCTTAAACACTGAGTCTATTAGTTTGAATGACATCGATGAACGGTCCTAAGATTCCCGAAAGCACACACGGGGCAGCTGCTGACATGTGTCTCCCGGGTGTTCAAGGTGGGCGGTCCTGCCAAAGCTTGGAAGTCAGGGCCTGCACAGAACGAAAAACAAGCTGCCCCCGCTCCTCCACCCCATCCCCCTCCCTCCAATCCAGCCTTCAAGGGTTACACTTGCTTGAAAGACAGAAGAAACTCAGAGATTCTGGCAAGGAGACATATGTCACAGACAGGGAGGAGGGGAGGACTGGCTGGCATCCTCTTTCTGGAGGACGCAAAGCGACCTAAGTCCGGGGCCTCCAGTGAGCATGCCGGCTGCTGCTCTGAAGATGGGAAATCGTTACTGTGGAGTTGGGAGACCCTTTCTCCCCCATCTGCTCACGCTGGCTTGTGTTCTGGGTGGCGGAAGCCTACTGGGGAGTAAGCCAACAGGAAGGTGGGAACAGGTGATACACCAGATGCAGAGGTAACGTCCATTTCTCCAAAAAAGGCTACTCTGAGCTTTTACAAGGAATGAATGGAATAACTTATACTTGGCTTATTTGGAAAAAATGTTGAGGTCGCAGGCTTCGCTATTCATAGTGCCATCTTTTCTGTGGCTTATCTTGCTGACGCTTCTCGGACACTTCATGGACCAGATCCCTTTTAAGATGTTGGCCTTCCCTAAGCTATGCTAAAAGCATATTTTCCCACATGAAGGGACCACTTTATATGAGTAAATGTTAAAGATGGTAGGTCTCTTAATTTTACAAAGGGACAAAAATTAAGTTTTGGATGTGAACTTGGATAGAAAATACTTAACAGAATCTACTTATAAAAAGCTCTTTTTAGCAGTGAGCTGACAAAAGAGATGTCCCAGGGACTGAATAAGAACATATCTTTCATTGATGATTTGTGGGTGAGTGGAGGTTTTGCTT
This sequence comes from Balaenoptera musculus, assembly GCF_009873245.2. Lineage (NCBI taxonomy): Eukaryota > Metazoa > Chordata > Mammalia > Artiodactyla > Balaenopteridae > Balaenoptera > Balaenoptera musculus. Next base: position 2,898,240 of record NC_045788.1, on the reverse strand, counting down.
TATAAATCGACATCAGACTCGTTTCTCTGCATTTTGAGAAGAACTGGATCCATTCCTTAGTGGTCCAAAATGATGCACTAATCAGTGCTACAAGGAACTGTCACCCTCCCAGTTCAATATCTGGGCAACTGTTAAAAAAGCTTAGAGTCTTTCTTTAAAAAGTGATTTACTAGGGGCAGTATCAACATCCTTTCTACAAAAGATGCATGAAAACTGGCCCATCACAACAGACGAAACATCTCCAAAAGATTTCCACTGTCTTCAGGGCAGAAACAGGCAAAAAGGATTCTCCCTCTATAAACTACGAGTTTGGGGTAGAAATACTTGCAAATTACAGGCTTGAGTAAACAAGATGTGAAGCGCAACTTTTTTCATCTTTGGTCGTTTTTCAAAACTGTGTTTCATTTGACCACCTCTTTTGTCTTTTTCCAAGACACTCTGTCCTTACATTAAATGATCTGTGTAACCGCCCTAGGAAGGCTTTCTGATTTTATGATTGGGGCTATCCTGGAAACAGGATTCTGATCCAAGACAAAGGCACCAGGGCTGAGAAATCTAGCTTTCTGCTACATGATTGATTCTTTTAAGTAAACCTCAGTTGAATCAGGCCCCAAACATCCTGTGATCTTGGGAGAAGAGGGTAGTGGTTTTCTTGATCATCATGAAGACATACGTGAGTCAGAGACATGTATTAATAGATTAATAGGCTTGGTTCTCCTTTGTTTAAGTCAATCGCTAACGATCATTAAGTCCTATGTAAGGCACATTTGGTCTTTAGAGTCACTTTGGGAGTTGAGTAATAAATGGAATTGTCATTACAGTCTCCCCCAGAATTCAAAATTTGTCATTAAAAACTGATTTGAGAGAATCTCAACGCTGCATAATCAGGTAGGTAAAAGCCTTAGGAATTGGGGCTAATTTAGAAAAAAGACCCATTTGAATTAGTGAGCTTTTGGAATGAGAGAAAGTATCTAAACTCATGCAGCTTTATTACTTTCAAAGCAAGCCCATAGAATTGGGCTTTCAAGAGACAGTCTGCAAGTTTCCCAGTTAATAAACAGCTGCAACTTATTTGTAATTAACTCCATTAAACTCCTTAAGACATTACTTCCACAGATGTAATAACAACCTTTAGCTCAGTCTTTGTTAAAAGGTAACAAATTCTAGATCAAAGGGGCCTGGATGAATAAGAACGTATTACATCACATTCCAAAATAACAGTCTTGCCTTGAGATCTTAAAAATGACCTCTTTTCAATGGATAGATCATCTCAACACATCAGTAGGCTACATGTTTCCTAATTTTGTGCACAAAAAGTAGGGAGTTTGCATGGAAAATCTTCCACCAGGGAAATGAGACAGGTTAGTATGAAACCGAGCTGTTGATTTTGGTGGTTTAGGGTCAAAGGTTAGGAGAAAAGAGGGTAGTAGGAGGGAGGAAAGGAGAGGAGGGGGTGAGGTGGGTGATGGAGGGGGAAAGACGGACTTGTTTTATAAGCATTAATACGATTTTTGCTCTAGGGTTCATATCTTCTGATAATTTAGTTTAAAATATAGAAGGTAAATAAAACATTCAACAAAAAATTAAAGCCTTTCTCTGACTTACTACCTCCTTTATAAAACATTAGCTGAAAGCACTGGGTTCAGCTTTGTTTACCTTTACAGTGGACTTTATTTTCTAGGCTAGGCTGTTGGACCAAAATGTGTTTGCCAGAAACTCATCTTCACTTTGTTAACAAAAATGTAAGTAGGCAAATTCAGGTTCACCTTCGGGAGGTAAACTGACTGTTGATCACTGGTGTCTTCTTGTCAAGTGTCTCCTGAAGATGGGTCTGGAGAGCGTGTAATTAGCTGATGGACGACCAGAATTTACTTATTGCAGGCTGTGCCCTAAGCCAGTTTGGATAATTTCAGAATATAATTGAACCTAAGTAGCCTCAAAGATATTCCCTAATGGAACCCTTAAAAGTGAGCAAATTCTCTCAGATTCACACTGGCAAATAGCTTGTGGTTGGAGTGAACTGTGTCTCCTTAAACAGTGGAGATAAAACAGGAGGAGAAATGGTTATTTCTTGGGGTGATAGCATGTTATGAAATATCTATGCATTTTTAAACTCAAAGGGAGGCTTTTATTAACTTCTTTTCATTTTATCAATTTTCTCCCTGTCTAAAACACCAGACCTCACACTGTCACAAAACTTCATCTAGTTATTTTTGATTTGGGAAAAAAAAAAATTCAGTTCTTGAATACGGCCCCCAAAATGAAGAGGATGAACACAGGCCATGAATGTCGGGATTTGGCTCTAACAGGAACTTAAACTTCAGGTTGCATTCTGGAGGACTCCTGGAAGGGGCAGGATCGGGGCTCACTGGCCCCAGGACAGTTACCTTGCAGCCTTCACACGTGATGCAGCGGTAGTGGTAGCCAGTGGCTTTGTCACCACACACGACACATAGCTCGTCCTTGTCTAAGTAACTGGGGATGTAGCCTGTGAAGAAGGAAAGGAGAAGCGTGTGAGAAAACAATAGCATGTGAAAGACACACCATAGCCCGGAGGAGGACCAGGAGAGGAGAGGAGGGAGGTGGATGAGGAGGCAAGGCTGACTTGTTTGGTACATTTTAATACAATTTTTGCTTTACAGTTTACATCTTGTGATCACTTAGTTTTAAATATACAAGGTAAGGAAAACATTGAACAAGAAAACATTTTAAAAAGTGACCTAGGGCTTCCCTGGTGGCGCAGTGGTTGAGAGTCTGCCTGCCAATGCAGGGGACATGGGTTCGAGCCCTGGTCTGGGAGGATCTCACATGCCGCAGAGCAACTAAGCCCGTGAGCCACAACTACTGAGCCTGCGCGTCTGGAGCCTGTGCTCCGCAACAAGAGAGGCCGCGACGGTGAGAGGCCCGCGCACCGCGATGAAGAGTGGCCCCCACTCGCCACAACTGGAGAAAGCCCTTGCACAGAAACGAAGAACCAACACAGCCAAAAATAAATAAATAAATAAAATAATAAATTTATTAAAAAAAAAAAGTGACCTAATACACTTTCTCAGTATCTTATATTTCCCTAGGACCTCAGTTCACATTTACAGAGTTAACATTAGGCCCGGGATTTCTGAATGCCTTAGAAACAGGTGTGCTCACTCTTGCTGTGGAGATGGGAACAGGCCCGGAGGCTCTTGTAGCCAATGGATGTGGAAGAGAGGCCGGGGTTTTTTAAAAAATTTATTTATAAGTGGATTTATCATTTTTGTTATACATAACATTATGGGTAATTATTAAAAAGAAAATATAAGATCTTTCAAGAGAAACCTGTTCTTTGCTCCTGAAAGGATTTGTACCCGTTTTCACACCCCAATCACTAACTTAGATTGCTGAACTGGGGAAACAGTTTCTTTTCTTCTTCCTAACACTGTAATACAATAGATTCCTGATTAAACCTTAGAATCACCCTGTTTAAAATGATTGAATCTTAGAATCAACTGTTTAAAAATACTGAATCTGAGAGACCAATCCCCGGAGAATCTTATTTCAATGGCTTTAGGGTGTGGAAACATAGGCATTGAATTTCCTAAAAGCTCTCTGGGTGATTCTAATGTACATCTAGAATTGAGAATCCCTGGGCCTGGGCTTATATGGAGAGATCCAGAGAGGCTGGGATTTGAGACACCTGGGGTGCTCTGGATAACACAGCCTCTTTCGAAAGGCTTATTTCTGAGCTTGTTCTTAGGGGACTTGATCCACTTTGGAACCAAGGCAGCATGCAATAAATTCAGAAAACTTTATAGCTGGAAAGGTCCTGGGAGAGCAGGTAGTTTTGAGGTGAACAGGCCTTCAGAGGTCTGGCCTTCCTCAGGCTCACACTAGAAATTAACAGCAGAGACTTAAATCCAGATCTCCTGACTTCCAGCCCTCCAGTATAAGTTACGTTGGTCTTTTTCTAAAAATAGACAGTTAACTTCAGGTAGAATGAATAAGGCCATCTAAAAAAACAGATTCTTCAAACTTGTGATATTATGATAGCATCAACCAAACAACACTGGCAGTTCCTCAAAAGGTTAAACACAAAGTGACATATGACCCAGCAATTCCACTCTGAGGTAATATACCCAAGAGAACTGAAACCATATATCCACACAAAAACTCATACGTGAAGGTTCAAAGCAGCATTATTCGTAAAATTCAAAATGTAGAAACAACTGAAATGTCCATCAAATCATGAATGGATGAACAAAATGTGGTATACTTGTACAATGGAGTATTATTCAGCCAGGAAAAGGAAAGAAGTACTGTTACATGGTACAACAAGGATGAACCTTGAAAACATGCAGTGAAAGAAGCTAGATACTTCCATTTGTGTTAAATATCTAGAAGAGGCACATTCCTAGAGACAGAAATTAGATTAGTGGTTGCCAAGGCCTGGAGGGAGGCGAGAATGGGGGATGACCACCAAAGGGTACAAAGTTTCTTTTCAAGGTAATGAAAATGTTCTGGAATTTCATAGTGTTGAAGGTTGTATACAACTCTGTGAATATATTGAAAACCACTGAGTGAAAAACCATTGCTTTGAATGAACATATTTTGTACACTTGAAATGTGTGAATTTTATAGTATGTGAAATATGTCTCCATAAAGCTCTTATTAAAAAAACAAAGAAACGAGATAAAAGAGGATGGTTCCGTTCAATCAACATATATATGGGGGTGCTATGTGCCAGGCAACAACATGCCAAGGATCTAAAGATGACTAAGTCTTAATTCTTGGGGCAGCTCTCAGTGTTTTGGGGGAAACAGACAATAACAGATCATCTGCATATAATGAGGTCAGTATTGGGACAGGGCAGTGTCCAAATCACAAGGGGGAAAGTCTTTGAGATGCCTTCCCGCCCACCCCCAGCCCGAGTCCAGGTTGGGCGCTCCCATTCCTCCCCAGGGGCAGCCCTTTTCTTATCTGCATCTTAACAACCTGTGAACTTTTTCCTCCCTTTAGACCATGATCTCTGGTTCACTGCAGGCTTTACAGTTCCAGCTAGACGGCAGGGATCGTATCGTTCACGCTGAAACCCCAGTGTTTGGCACCTGCTTCCTCTGATGGATAGAATCACAGTTTCTCAAGATCGCTGTTGTCAGCCTGTGGTGAAGAGCGCAAGGGAAGAGGCTTATATCTGGACCGTGCAGACGGGCAGGTTGAAGTCTGGAGGCATGCCTGAGAAGGCTCAGGATCTCGGCAAGGGTTTCTGAGAGAGGTGGCAATGCAGACCCAAGAGCCCAAACTTCCAGCCTCGTGAAAACTGCCTTAGAAAGTTTGAACTTTGTTAAAAAAAAAAAAAAAAAAAAAAAAAAGCAACCAAAATTCCACTGAGATTAACACTAAGACATCCAGATTCAAGCTCATCTAAGACTTAGTGATCTGGGGACACGCATGCTCACCAATCATCAACTAGATTCGGTCCCGCTTTCTTTCATGGCTCTCATCACTGGGTTTACTAGAGTGACACGGGGCTAAGGACAGCTTAAGGGAGATGCCATGCTCCCACAACAGAGAAATGAAAATCACTACGTCCAGGCCAGTTTGGTTGAGGTGCCATCACCAAAAGGGGAGATTTGAAGTCTGAATTTTATACACCTTGCTCAGCTTGCTTGTCTACGTTGGTCTATAAAAACCACTATTCATTACACTCAAAGAGAGTCTTTGCTTGCTGGTTAGGTCTCCTCTTTACGTGATCAAAAAACCCCAAATCCCAAGCTGGTATGCCACTATCTGCTAGGTAACAGATGGCGCTCAAATTTAAGGAGAAATACTAATAAAATCTACAGGAAAACTCACGAGGCATTGATTTATTCCAAATACAGTTCTGGGAATAAAGAAATCCATAAAAAGAAACAACATAAAAATTCCAACAGGGCTATGTGTCTAGAGAACCAACTAGTTATCAAGCGTGTAGAATTGGGGGGAGAGTCATAGTGAAAATGGTCAGAAATACTCTGGACCTAACTAACATCTTCCAGTGGTCGGTCTTTAGGAATCAAAAACAATGTGTATATGAGTTCCTTATAAAGTTCAGAGTTTTTAAATAAAAAATTACACGAGTAATACAATTCATTGTAGAAAAACTGAGAGACATAAATTAGCAAAAAACAGACTAACCTATCAACTTTCTACCAGAGAGATAACCACTGTAGCATTTTGGTTTCTACATCGTAGATTAGTATGTTTGACTGTGTGTGCACATGTGCTCATGTGTGCATTGAAACACATGCTCATAAAACACAAAGTAACTTTTATTTTTAATTTATTTTTTAATTAAAAACTTTTTTTATTTTTTGGCTGCGCCACGTGGCCTGTGGTATCTTAGATCCCCCACCAGGGATTGAACCCGTGCCCCCTGATTTGGCAGTGCGGCGTCTTAACCACTGGACCACCAGGGAAGTCCCACAGAGTAACTTAAATAACAAAGTAATCCAATGATTAAAGCATGCACCTCCTGTTAAAGGCAGATGGAATATACATATCCATGTTGTCAGGAAACTACATTTTTTAAAATTAAATTTTCTTATTGAAGTATAGTTGCTGTACAATATTACATAAATTACAGGTGTACAATATACTGATTCACAATTTTTAAAGGTTATACTCCATTTATAGTTATAAACTATTGGCTATATTCCCCATGTTGTACATTATATCCCTGTAACTTATTTTATACCTAATAGTTTGTTCCTCTTACTCCCTGACCTCTATCATGCCCCTCCCCCTTCCCTCTCCCCACTGGTAACCACTAGTTTGTTCTCTATATCTGTGAGTCTGCTTCTTTTTTGTTATATTCACTACTTTGTTGTATTTTTTGGATTCCACAGGTAAGTGATCTCATACAATTTTTGTCTTTCTCTGTCTGACTTATTTCACTTAGCATAATGCCCTCCAAGTCCATCCATGTTGTTACAAATGGCAAATTTTCATTCTTTTTTACGGCTGAGTAGTAATCCATTGTATATATATACCACATCTTCTTTACCCATTCATCTGTTGATGGACACTTAGGTTGCTTCCATGTCTTGGCTATTGTAAATAGTGCTACTATGAACATTGTGGTGCATGTATCTTTTTGAATTAGTGTTTTTGTTTTATTCTGGATATATACCCAGGAGTGGAATTGCTAGGTCATATGGTAGCTCTCTTTTTAGTTTTTTAAAGGGATCTCCATACTGTTCTCCATAATGGTTGTACCAATTTACATTCCTACCAGCAGTGTAGAAAGGTTCCCTTTTCTCTACATCCTCACCAACATTTGTTATTTGTGTTCTTTTTCATGATGGCCATTCTGACAGGTGTGAGGTGATATCTCATTGTGGTTTTGATTTGCATTTCCCCGATGATTAGTGATGTTGAGCATCTTTTCACGTGCCTGTTCACCATCTGCATAGATAGGAAAGCTGCATCTTGATCTCTTAACACCTATAGGTTATGTACAGTTGAGCAGAGTAAAGACTTTTGAGTTCTTGGTATCAGGTGCAGATGGCAGACAGAAGGGAGAGAGAACTGCAGGTCTTTTCCTTCTAATCTCATGTTTGGGAACAAGCTGTACTGCAACTGGACACTGTGTTGCTTGAGGGACATGCCTTGGGAGGGCCGGAGAATATCCATCAGAGTCAGGAAGAAGCAGGACCCTTGCCGTCTCTCTCCCTACCTCACCACTACCAGCCTGCTTTACTCTTTGGTGTTGGCAGTAGGACACTGAAGGTTTCTCTTCTCTGTAGCTTAACAGTTTATGTAGATGGTTGAACTGTTTGGCTTTTAAAGTTCCTGTGAACCCTGGAATCCAGTGATAATTCAATGTACGAGTGGAATGGGCTCCTTCTGTTTTCTTTTTTTTAATATAAATTTATCTATTTATTTATTATTTGTTTTTGTCTGCGTTGGGTCTTCACTGCCGCACGCAGGCTTTCTCTAGTTGCGGCGGGTGGGGCTACTCTGTTGCGGTGCGCGGGCTTCTCATTGCGGTGGCTTCTCTTGTTGTGGAGCACGGGCTCTAGGTGCGCGGGCTTCAGTAGTTGTGGCACAGGGGCTCAGTAGCTGTGGCTCGTGGGTTCAGTAGTTGTGGCTCGTGGGCTCAGTAGTTGTGGCACACAGGCTTAGTTGCTCTGTGGCACGTGGGATCTTCCCGGACCAGGCCTCGAACCCGTGTCTCCTGAGTTGGCAGGCGGATTCTTAACCACTGCGCCACCAGGGAAGTCCCTCCTTCTGTTTTCTGACTGCTAGTCTGAAGGGTGGTTTGCTTTGTTCTCTTATTTCTCCTACATTATTTTCTTGGTGGGTGGATGAATAGGTGATTAACTATGTCTTTAGTTAAACCATCAGAACGTCTACAGAAACATCTACTTAAGTTGGTAGCAGTTGCTTACGTGATCTCACTAGTGCACCCCACCCATCTCTTTCTTTTCTCTAAAATATTAACTCGGAAGCATCTTATTTACCCAAAACAGTCACCACAAGCAATGATGCATCAATCATTATACCTAAGTCCATTATCCATCATTAAATAACTGTCACCAGGGAGTAAAATCTCACACATAGTGAATAGGTAGGTGGGGATTCCCTTAAGGTTACAGAATGTACTTGACAACATCACATGGTAACCAGTTCTCCTAGAGAACTTAACCACTGCTTGCTCTTCTGTCTCAGGGTCTCCATCCTTTTGCTTTTTCATGCTCCCCAAATGAGTCACATGCCGGCCAATACGCCCAGCCAAGGAAAATGCATGCTGCCAGGAGAGCACACTCATTGAATGTCAATATTGTGTTCTGCCTGGAAACAAATATGAGAAGCACATCCCGGAGGCCTGGCTACTCACCTGAGAATTGCATCTGCGAGCTGCCCCAGGTGACTGTTAAAGAAGCGTGGTTGATCACGCCCGAAAACAGGTAAGGCCCATGACTATATGTGATAGTGCAAGGATGATGTATTTTGCCCAGCTTTTATATTCTCAGACGCGTTATTTCTTAGACTAATAAACCATGCTGTCACTTTATCAAGCCTATTATTATGAAAGCAAACTCCATCTGTTTGTTCAACCAAGGGCTTGGAGATTTTTTAGTGGACACTTGGAAATGTCTGATTAATTGCTAAGTATTACCCTGCATGTAAAATGGGTTGACATGATAAAAAATTACTAACATTATTTTTTAACCTTTTTTGCTAGGAGCTTTATCAAGACCTAATTCACATACCATACAATTCAATGGCTTTTGATATATTCACAGAGTTGTGAAATCATCACCACAATCAATTTTAGAACATTTTCATCATCTCCCTAAGAAACCTTGTACCTTTAGAAGTCACTGCCTATCCCTCCCATCTCCTCCATCTGCCCTGCCCTAAGCAACCACTAATCTATTTTCTGTTTCTACAGATTTGCCTATTCTCGACATTTCATACAAATGGAATGGTACAATATGTATTCTTTTGTGACTGGCTTTTCACTTAGCACAATGTTTTCAAGGTTTATCCGTGTCATCGGCAACATTAATTTTTAAAAATTTGATCCTCAGAGGGACTTGGTATGTGGAAGGAAAGTTGTGAGCATTTGCGCTAGAAATCATGCAACAGGGAGCAAGCTTGGCTTCTTGGTTTGCACTGAATGCAATTCACTTGGTTTCCCATGAATGGGTAAAATCAGAAGACTGGCTAGTTTAACTCTTTTGAGTGAATTATAACAGCATCTCAGGTCCTAGGAGAAGAAACACTGGGCCCTCCCTTGTCACGTTGGCAGACACACAGTCCTTAGGAATAGAACATAAGGCAGATCTTGGTGGCAGGTGTAAAGGAGAAGGAGCTGCCTAGGCAGGTCAATCCAGCAGAAGTGGAGAGGAGCCGAGCTCAGAGACCATTTCCAACCTGGCTAATCTTTCCTTCTGTGTCAGACCACTTGCCTAGCACAACCAGTCCTGGCATCTAAAAGGAGCAGTGGTTATTATTGGTGGTGGGGAATCCTTTGGGCAGTTCAGAAAGGTACTGATTCATGGTGAAGTTAGTGCTAAGGACCCTGAGTGGTTTGGGTCAGGCTATCGGATGAGAATATATTTTCACACCCTGAAGGAAGCTAAACCATTAGCAAGTTTAGTCTTTTTTCCAATTTTAATGGAACTTCTTCAAATCATCCCACAGCTCAGGTCCTTCTGATTTAAGCTTTTTTCCCCACTGCCACCTTCTTCCTGATGTCATTTCTTTATGTAGTTAAAAAATCTTGAACAGTTCATTGCTTAGCTTTTTCCTAAGATACTAATCCTGACTCTTCTTACATCTAATTCTTGGTACTAGATAACGTTTTGCATCACATTAATATTTAACCCTCTGATAAACACTATATTCATCCATCCATCCATCCATCCATCCATCCATCCATCCATCTCCATCCATCCATTTGTCTGTCCATAGATGTGTCCATCTGTCCATCCATCCATCCATCCATTCATCCACCCATCCATCCATCCATCCATTTACTTAACAACCATGTACGGCCCAGTGTGTAAGAAATGGGGTTCAAACTTGAAGCACTGTTAACTTTAAAGGTGTTCTTTCATTACTGTCTGCAAATTCCCAGCAGAGCTACCCAGAGGCTCCCATTCATGAAATCTTTCTTCAGAAAAGCACCGTCTCTCCGCTCTCCCCCCATGGCATCACTGAGCATCTCTGCTCTATACCTTGCCCTCTGGCTGGCTGAGGGGGTGAAGATACCCGAGTTCCAAGTCTTCAAACTCTAGAGCTCTGCGGGGTGTGGGCAGAGGAGGGAAAGGGAAGCAGAAGGAGGGCCAGGTCAGAGTTGTTAATCCAGAAAAGGGGAGAGGACATGATGACAAAGGACTCTGGATTTCCTTCATCTTGGAAGTCTTAGGGCAGAAAAGGGGGGCAAAGCAAGTTTTAGATTATTTCTTCTGACTCAAGAATTCCTGAAACCAAAATATTTCATTTTTAGGGCTAACCTTGGGCATAATACAGTTTCACACACAAGAAGTCCCTAACTAACCTTCCTTCTCCCTGTCCCCATAGACTCCAACCCTCCGGAGCTGACAAAGCCTTTCAATCCACAATTAGAGCTAAAACCACTTGAAGATGCAAGTCACTAAGATGGGGAAAAGACTTGTATAACCAGCCAGTCAAAATTTTAATCAAAAGGATACACACACTGGCCATCTGCAGTGTTTGGCTTTCAGAGTGTTTAAAAATCTCAGCCAATTTTTAAAACCAGGATTTCACATAAAATCCAGATTTCTTGCTTCATGTGAAAAATGAGAAGATCTGGGAATATTGAGCCCAAATTCTCCCAGGGCAACAATCAATTGAACAGAGAAGGGCAGCCCACCTGCTAATAATGAGAGAGACTTCCTAGTTCTCTGCAGTCAGCACCCCTCCCTAAGGTGTCCCAACTCTGAGGCCAAATGTCAGTTGCCATTTATGTTTATTCTTGCATCGTCTTTTGATAAGTAAAGAAATATTTCACAGAATTTTTTATCTTTGTCAAAAGTGGGAAGACAAAAGTAATTCAAGAAAAATGAAATGATGTATGTCTTTATGGAAGTGAAAAATCTTATCCTGTGACATATAAACAATGTGTGTGATGGTTGAAAAATTTAAATTAAGTAGTCCTTATGGAACAACTGTGCCTCTCTGTTATTAATGTCAGCTCTCTGGTGCTTATAATCATTGGAGTTTTGGAACTCTGGTACTGATGAGATCATTTCCTGTTTTATTTATTTACTATTTATTATTTTTATTTTTGGCCGTGCTGCTTGGCTTGTGGGATCTTTTTTTTTTTTAATTATTTTATTTAATGTATTTTATTTTTTTTTTGGCTGTGTTGAGTCTTTGTTGCTGTGTGCGAGCTTTTCTCCAGTTGCGGCGAGCAGGGGCCACTCGTCCTTGTGGTGTGCGGGCTTCTCATTGCGGTGGCCTCTCCCGCTGCGGAGCACAGGCTCTAGGCGTGTGGGCCTCAGTAGTTGCGGTACACGGGCTCAGTAGTTGTGGCTCGCGGCTCTAGAGCGCAGGCTCAGTAGTTGTGGTGCACGGGCTTAGTTGCTCCGCGGCATGTGGGATCTTCCCGGACCAGGGCTCGAACCCGTGTCCCCTGCATTGGCAGGTGGATTCCCAACCACTGAGCCACCAGGAAAGCCCCAGCTTGTGGGATCTTAGTTCCCCGACCAAGGATTGAACCTGGGCCATGGCAGTGGAAGCACCGAGTCCTAACCACTGGACCACCAGGGAATTCCCAATCAGTTCCTGTTTTTTAACCTGTTTAGGTTTAGAAAGCAGGAAGGTAAAGTGTATTAGAAGAATGAGGAGGGACTTCCCTGGTGGCGCAGTGGTTAACCCAATGCAGCCAAAAAAAAAAAAAGAATGGGGAAAGGGGGAGAGCAGACAGGGTCATCAGAAACAGGCACCGTGACTGCCTCTGATTTTGCTTTGAGAGTCAATTTACAGCATCAGGCTTACACAGAAGCATCCACAGTTATTTCGTGCCCTGCATGTTTGAGAAAAATGGGTGCCTTTTTAAAATCTGAATATCCATTCAGAATGAGACTCAAGGCTCTAGATCTAAAAATGTGGGCTACCAGCTCTTCAGCATGATGTCATGAAGGGAAGGAGCAAGTGGGTTTGTCATCAGGATGACGTCACTGTTGGTCTAAGCGGCACTGGGCGCCTGAAGGCATCCCTGCAGCTTCACAAAGCGGGAAGTACAGGAGGTTACCGCCTTCGTGTGCTTACGATCTACACAGAGCTGACGTCAACGAGCCTATAAGATGAAAAGCACCGGATGCAGACCATGGGAACTATCTGTAATGCATATATGTAAGTAGCAATGTTGCAGGTGTATATGTATATGTATGTTCAAGTGAACTCCATTTTGAAACGATTCAATGTACAAAGATCTAAACTCTTGAATTTGAAAGCCAAGGAGGGATTTTTCTCATGACAAAAAGAACCTTTACAAAAGATCCTTTATTTCAGATGTTCTCCAAATATTAAGTGCTTTTAATGCAGTGGTTCTCAACTGAGGGTGATTTCGCCCCCAAGGGGACACTTGGCAATATCTGGAGACACTGCTGGTTGTCACAGCTGGGTGAGGGGTGAGGCTTGGGTGCTACTGGCATGTAGTGTCCAGAGGCCGGGGCTGCTGCTGAACGTTCTACAAGGCGCAGTTCAGCCCCACGACAGAGAATATCTGGCCTCAAAAGTCATTCGTGCCAAGATGGAGAAACTCTGGTTTAATACACATTGTATATATTTTATTTTCCTCAAAAAGAGGTGATTTACACAAATGATTCAGCACTATTATATTACGCAAGGGATACTTGTCTTTGAAGTCAGGGCTGGTCAGGAGCAGGGCTTTTGGAGAGAATAAGGTGCTGGTTAAATAGAAAAGGCTGATGAGCTGAGAGCTGAATCAGTGACCTGAAGGCTGAGAAGGGCAGGGCACACACTGGGGTGTGGCTGGGAAAAAAAGTATCATTGGTTCAGGGATGGGGGGCAGTATGGCTGAGAGAGGAGACTGGCTGAGATTTCTGGAACAGAGTGTATGGGAGGAAGCACGAAACCAGAATCCAGACGGAACTCTCTGGGGCAGGGAAGAGGTGGTGGAGTTCGTGTGTGATCCAACAGGTCATGGAAAGGGTCTGAACGTCTGAGGGTGGGTGGAGAGGGCAGGGAGGAACTGCCACTGAGCGGCCGGAAGCAGAGGCTCTGGGGGAGAAGAGGGGGGACAGGCAGAGAAGAGGACACGATGGCATGGCGGGCAGTTTCTGCAGACAAGGAACGGGGGTGGGTGCAGTGACCGACCACTCTGGGCGTCTCCTGGAGAACGGAGGAGATTCTCTAAAGCAGCTGGTAGAGAGGGCGCTGAGATGAGCCTGGTACCAAGGACAGCGCACGGAGGCGCCGTGGTCATGAGGGTGTGGAAAAGGGAGAACGCAGAGCCTGAGCGAGCACTGGGTGGTATCAGGACAAGGAAGGGGGTCCTAAAAGCTGGCCCAGAACAGATGGTAGAGCGGGAAGCAACTGGACCTCAGGCTGAATGCACCTGAATGCTGGGAGCCGAGAAAAAAGCTTTGAGTTCGTGGAGGGATGTGAGGTGGTGGACGTGAACCCCATAGGCAGGAAGTAAACAGCTCCAACATTCCTTCCCAAGCCTGCCGGCACCTGACTTCAGTTTCTCATAAGACCTTGGATTCTTGCTGTTAGCTTTCATCTCGAGGAGTGGCAATGGATGCCTGAGGATGGGCATACAATGAAATCTCTGAAGGACATGCCTTGACAAGACAGGTACCTGATTCTCAGGAAAGAGAAGAAAGAAGAGTCAGCTCATGCTTTGTCTGCACTTGGACTTGGTTTGGAAACGACTATTGTTCCTTCCTCTGCTTGCATTTCTGGGTGCTGAGAGGCACTTTCATGCAACAAATGTGTTTTGTATTTTTAAAAAACGGTTCTATTATTTTCTGGAGTGGTGTTGACTCTTCATAGTATATGGGTGGCAATGCCCAATTTGAAATCCTACATTTACATCAGCATCCTTACAATTACAAAAGCGTTGCAGAAAAGTCTGCAGTTGCATTAACCTCTTAAGTATTACATTGTAAAGACATGATGCCTACAACACTTGGTTCATTGGGCAGACTGATCATATATGTGTTTAAATTAAACAAATCCAACTAGGGAGGAAGAGCAGGGGTGGGAGAGACTGGGGAAGAAAGAGGAAGACTGAGAGAGAGAGAGAGGTAGAGGGGAAATAGTAGGGGAAAGAGACAAAAGGGAAGGAGAAGGCGAGAAGGAAGGGTTGAGAAAGAGAAGTTGAGATAGTGTGCCATCATTTCATATTCAAGTTCATGACAGTGGGACTCATGAATCTTCCCTTTTTTGGTCTCCTTTTCTGCCTGCCTCTCACTGGATTGAATGTGATTCTAGGGTTTAAAGGTACTTGTTTCTCCTGTAACATTTTTTTCAGGGCAGCCCATGGAACCATCCTATCCCCAAATCTACTGTATAGCAATCCTTCTTTAACTTTAAAAGAGGCTAAGGAAATTCTAATTAGAGATCGTATTTCTTTGGGGCTTAACTCTTGTTTTTAATCCATTTCTCATGTCTACACAATTATTCACATACAGTCAACAGAGCTGCAGAACATGAAAAAAAGACTTCGATTCCTGACCTGAGACAGAGGGGCAATGAAAACAGATACAGAAAGGACAGCTCTATGTGGAGTTTCTGCTTCAGGTATGAATATTTCTTTCTGCACTAGTAAGAACGCAGCTGTAAAACAAGCACACGTGCAGTCAAAACCCCAAACGGAACAGGACAAACACACGCCATCTCCTTGATCCTGGCTCAAAACCAGGAAATTCTTACCCTCTTGGACATGATAACCAACTTGGATACAAACACACTAGCTACATTTTTGGACGTGCCATTCCTGTAAAGATGGCACGGAGAATGTTGAGCGAAGAATCCTGTGGAGGAGGGTTGCACAGGACAGACACTCCAAGGAAGGATTCTGTTGAAGCAGACCCAGAGGCGAATTGGCCAAGTTGCCCACAGAGCGGCCAGACTCAAGCTCTTTGGGGACTTTGGGATGTAACTGGAATTTCTGGTGGAAACAGCTAGCATCTCCCGCCAAAAAAAAAAAAAAAAGATATCGACTTTTAGCTCTGCTGAAACCTCTGCCACGAAGGAGAAGTCGCGGCACCCTGGCTGCCAATTCCCTTTCCCTCCGTCTGATTTCTAAACTTAACTCTCCCCTTCCTCCCTAGCTGGGGCCAGGAAGAAAGTGTGAAGCAGAACTGGTTGTGTTGGCTGATTTTAACATAACAAACCATGGCTAGGTTACTTGAAAGATTAAAAACTAAGGAGCTCGTATCTTCTTAGTGATTGCTCGAGTTCTTTTTAGTGATTGCTCGAGTTCTTTTTATTTGTCCCTAACTTTTAAAAATTAAAAATGTCTTTTCTCGTATACTATAGGAAAATTTGACAGACATCACAGTCTGCATTTCAGCCCCTCTCAATGTGAAAATTATACTGCCCCCCCCTTCTTAAAGTTTTATTCTAAGTTTGATTCAATGAACTGCATTCTGACTCTTCCTTATTAATTCAGGTTCTCAGAGCTTCAGGAGCCTGATAACTTTTTCTCCTCTTGGTTATAAATGTAAAAACAGAGACAAACAACACAAAGAGAACTAAATCATTCTGAAGACTGTTATTGAGATAACCAGTCTTGTCACTGGGTTCTGTAGCCTTCCTTTACTTTATCTATGTGTACTTATACACACTTTTTTTTTTTTTTAACAAGCTGATGATCATTCTCTACATACTGGAAAACTCCAACTAAAGGCTAGAGAATAAGCCATCCTTAAAAAAATAATGAAAAATTTAAGACAGCTGCATTATTGAAGAGTGTCTAGAGTTGTGACAGCGACAAGCACAGATGAAGCAATTATGAATTTCATGAAAATAGATAAAAATCCAATTGGAATAATGAGGCCTGCCGCACTGAACACCTGTTTATTGTCTTAATTGTGCCTTAAGGAGATACTACTGATGTTCTCCAACAACAGCAAAAATCAATAATGGATCAATATGGATAAACGCGTTGGGTCCGACCTTTTGTCCTAAGAGACAGTTGACAGCTGGGTTTAGTTTTACTGGGATTTACTTAAAGACTTGTAACAGTAAATAATGGCGCATTTAAGAATATTTGCCTGCTCTGATTGAGTGAGTTTGGCAGGTGGCAGTGGCCTTTCAATGGCATATGGCTTTGAGAAATTACATCAATATATGCATACAATGTGTCTTAGCCTCTGGTTCATGAGTCAAGTTGATTAGTAAAGAATCGCTGGTTTAGCATTTTATAAGCAAATATTCTCCAGCACAGGTGGAAGAAAATACAGTGAAAAGACAAAAGAAGAAAGAGTAAAAAAGCCTGTAAAGTTTTGCAAGAACTTTTAAGAATAGTGGAATGCCCCAATACAGAGAGAGACCAATATTTTCTTGAGATCCTACAACATTAGGAAAGGCATATATATCCAGGCATGTCTAATGAGGCAGTGTTAACTGCTTTTCAAAGACAAATTACTTTTAAGTATAATATTAAATGAAACAGAAAGCACACAATCTACCTCAAACATTCGCATTAGGGTGTCCCTTATAATAAATGAGAATTTCTGATGCCTTTCAAGAGGAGGTGAAGCTAAATGAAAATCAGATGAACGACTCTGAATATGTTTTACGCTGTAATTCCCTTCATATTTCATATCTAGAAGTTACGGAATAGCATAGAAAATACAAATACAGGATATGGTAAAAACTAAAAGGGGTTTTAGTTTTAGTTTGTTTTTTAAAATTTTGTTTAATAGTTTTCAAAACAGGCTACTTTTAATTGTGGAGTCGCATTAAGAAAAGCAAATGATAATTTTTATAGGAGTCACAATCAAATAAACCACATTATGTTTTAAGCTAATTTCATAGAGAAATTCATCTCTGAAGCTCAGAGGGCATTATATTCTTGCAAATTATGGAAACCTGTACATTTGGTCTCCTCTGCAATATCCAGTGGACTGTTCACAGGAAAAATGAGTTTCTGGGATATTTGCACTAGAATTTAAGCTATTTTCAAAAGCATTTCTATCTGGCAGTTGCTATTAAGTTCCTTGAGTATTACCAGTTTGCCTCTTTTATTTTAGTTTTTGGTAATACAAGACAGATTCTACCGATAGAAAATTAAACAGCATTGGAGAGCCACAGTGTCTATTAAAAGAAGTGGATATTGCACTTGTTTGAATATTGGATATTTTGAAGGCTATATCACTTTGTTTCGTACAGAGTTCATTTGACTTGATTGCAGACGTGTCCAACTTTAGGGACACAATGGCAAGATAAAGTGTATCAGTTTCTTTATGAGTTTTATATTCTTACAGCTTGTTATGATTACAAGTAGATTCCTTACAGTTTACATGGATAAGTAAATATATTAAAAAGAACATTTACAAATGCCAACATATCAACATTATAGTACTGTCAAAAAAATCACGGAAATATTTTACTAGTTACCTAAAATAAACTTGCACTATGAAGTGCCAAGAAAAAGTCAAATGAGTTTTTAAATCTGAACCTCAGCCGAGGAGAATGATCCCACTTCAAATGCCTCAGTGTCTGTCCACCAAGGGGAAGCCTTTACGTATTTTCTTTAGCAAAGAAGCTGACAGTATTCCCTACGGGCAGCATATATCCACACGCGCGCGCGCACCCGCGCTTTAGAGGTAACATACACACAGCCTCGAGAAACCAACTCCATCCAGCTTTCATATAGGAAGAAAAAAGTGCTTGGAAATCTCTGTCGTTCAAGGACCCCTTTCGATCACTTAGCAACCTCTCTTTCCTGCTCTTTTTAATTTCAAACATTCAGCGTTCGAAGTCGAAGATTTGACGAAGCGGATGCAAAGTGTCCCTTTCAAACACCCCAGAGACAGACACGGAGACTTGGATCAAATGGAAGTAAGATGGTCCCTACCTTTTTTCTGAGAGTACGATGGCGACTGCAGTTGAGAAAAAGTAGGCTTTTCTTCGGTGAAATATTCAGGTTGGCTGTATTGATTCAGGGCCATGTCCAAGTCAGAGTCCTTGCTTTTCAGCATGTTTCCAGGGTAACTACAGGTATAAGGCTGATTCACTGCCCAGGCCTGTTCCATATATATGTTGTTACTGGGCACAGCCTGAGCGTTGCAACCACTGTAACCTGGACTGTCTTTGAAATACGCGTAATAATCAGTGGCCTGCATGTAGCAGTTGCTGCCGGCAGCTGGGTGTACTTCATAGAGTTCTTGCACACAGAAGTTCATTTTGCTGCCCGGGTTCCGCTTCTACTTTACATATACACACACTCTATGCATGCGATCCCCAGCCCATACACCCCGAGAGCTGGGCATATACGGCAAGCATCGTCCCTCCATACACATGAAAGGAGAAGAGAAGATGAATAAACACCACCCAGCACACGGCAACCCAGCCTGCTGTACTTTGCGATAGCACCTGATGTGCTGAAATCCTATTTAGGTGGAGGTGTCTTTGGAGCTGGCCTGCCATTCAAACATATTGGAAAGCAGATTTCTGACTATCAAAGGTCTTAAGCTGTGAATTCAGCTAATTCCTGGGGAAGATGGCAGGCAGGTAGGGATGACTTCCACCCAGCCAGAGGAGTGACGGCAACGATGTTTCTGTGGCTCTGAGGCCGGGAAGATCCATTTTATATGCTGTTTTTGAACCTCTTTCGACGTGATTAGAAAATGATTACTCATTGTTATGTCATTTTGGTTGACAACTGAAGCATGAAACATTATAAAGACATCTTAGAGACTATCCTTGGATACACAGAAAATCCGAAAATCAATAATCTAGTTTATTAGCACGGACCAGAGAAAATCCAGTAGTAACGAGCCTGATGACTGACTCCAGAACATTAATCTAGTCACACAAACGTTAGAGGTTACATCTGTTGTCGAATGTGACCGACGGGCTTTTCAAGCAGCATCCACCTATCTTCCTAATGACACACAGGGCCCTCGAGTTTTGAAAACACGCCACGGAGGGCACGTCTGAAAATACCTCTGGTGCTTGTGAGTTCCCTTCTGCTGCTGGCTCCTGGTGATTTTCTACACCATTAGCCTAATCGACATGAAACCTCCAGTTAACTTCACTTTGCTCATTCTGTCTTGGTTGTGTTTGTAAGTGCATGAGGGGGGAGAGAGTACCGACACCCTAAATGCAGAGCACCCCTCTGTAGACGCAGTGTCCCTGTTCTGATTGTGGGTAACAGCATTCTTAACAGTCGTCTGTGCAAGCTGTGTGCAACTATCTTTTATTTTTTTAATAGTATGCTACCTCTTTCTCTCTTTTTTTAATTTAATTTTTATTTTATATTGGAGTATAGTTGATATACAATGTTGTGTTAGTTAAGAATGTAACAGAATTCTTTTTTTAAAAAATATTTATTTAGGGGCTTCCCTGGTGTCGCAGTGGTTGAGAATCTGCCTGCTAATGCAGGGGACACGGGTTCGAGCCCTGGTCTGGGAAGATCCCACATGCCATGGAGCAGCTGGGCCCGTGAGCCACAACTACTGAGCCTGCGCGTCTGGAGCCTGTGCCCCGCAACGGGAGGGGCCGCGATAGTGAAAAGGCCCGCGCACCGCGATGAAGAGCGGTCCCCGCACCGCGATGAAGAGTGGCCCCCACTTGCCGTAACTAGAGAAAGCCCTCGCACGAACCGAAGACCCAACGCAGCCAAAAATAAATAAATAAATAAATAAATAAATAGTAAAAAAAAAAAAAAAAAATTTATTTATTTATTTATTTATTTTTGGCTGCGTTGGGTCTTCGTTTCTGTGCGAGGGCTTTCTCTAGTTGCGGCAAGCGGGGGCCACTCTTCATCGCGGTGCGCGGGCCTCTCACTGTCGCGGCCTCTCTTGTTGTGGAGCACAGGCTCCAGGCACGCAGGCTCAGTAGTTGTGGCTCACGGGCTTAGTTGCTCCGCGGCATGTGGGATCTTCCCAGACCAGGGCTCGAACCCGTGTCCCCTGCATTGGCAGGCAGATTCTCAACCACTGTGCCACCAGGGAAGCCCTGTAACAGCGTTCTTAACAGTCGTCTGTGGAAACTGTGTGCAACTATCATTTTTTTTTTTATAGTATGCTACCTCTTTCTCTGTTTTTAAATTTTTAATTTTATATTGGAGTATAGTTGATTTACAATGTTGTGTTAGTTTCAGGCGTACAGCTAAGTGATTCAGTTGTACATATACATATATCCATCCTTTTTCAGATCGTACAACTATCAGTTTATTCCCATTCAGTTCTGCTTTTGAGATGATCTTTGAGCTTAATTTAAGTGGTATTCACGCACTTGACATTTAAAGATAGTGATCCAAAAGGGAAAAGCATTTTCTTGGAGAATCACCATATAAGACGTGAACAAATACCAAGTTAGAGCTTAAAAGCTTGCTAAGATGATGACCAGTGGTGTTTTCTCCATGTGGATGGTGGTGAGTATGTGTGTTCTAGATCATGATTCAGGAAGGGTGGGCACTGCTTTCTTTTCTTTCTTTATTTTTTTTTTATTAAGGAATTAAAAAAATATATATATATATATATTTATTTATTTGACTGTGCCGGGACTTAGTTGTAGCACGCGGGATCTAGTTCCCTGTGCACGGATCGAACCTGGGTCCCCTGAATTGGGAGCGTGGGAGTCTTAACTGCTGGACCACCAGGGAAGTCCCGGAAGCTGATTTCTTTGAAGCTGGAGGTTCTTTCTCTTTCTTCTGGAGACTTAGTTGGCAGGGTTGGCCTAGGGAGGTAACATGTACGTTTGGGTTCCTGTGAAATACCTCTTGGTATTTCCTTCCTAAGGGACCACAGACAATGTGATGTTGTAATATTCAAGAGTGATACCTCCGCTTTGGACACAAAGCTCCAGTCAATTGCAACGTACAATTTTGGGCAGGCACATGGGACTGGAGAAAGGAGGGTATTACAGCCATTCAACAAACATCTATAGGGCATCTGTTCAGTACAAAGCAGGGAGGTGGTGGGAGCAGAGGTGGCGATTCAGAAAGTCAATCACAGTCCCTGCCACCAAGCAGCTTAATAGCAGGTGTTTTCAACACACAGAGTCAAGTGGACCATTGTCGTGAGTCTGTAAGTGCTGATGATTTTATAAAGGAGCCATGGATTCAAGGGAAGAAGGCTAAGAATTAGAGAACAAACAAACAACAGATGAGACAAGATGAGAGACTAAACCCAGGCAGACCCCTGGGTGGATGTTTAGTCATAAGACTCCTCGAAAAACTGCAACTGAACTATAAAACAAGGAAAGGAATGGTCTCCAAATTGGTACATTTGAATCCTGAAAATGAACTGCAACATCTTAGAAGGCATAAAAGTTACCATAAGGAATGAAGAACACAGCTAACATTTTAACAGTGTTTTTACTCTCTGGTTACTCTTAAAACAAATAAAAGATTTATTCGCAAGTGTTTTTAAGAACACATACACATAACATTACAATTAACATTTTCTCCCTACTGAATATGTCAAAACATTTCACTGGAAGCAATGACTGTTTTCTGAAAACCCCAGGAAAAAGGATCCAGGCCTTATGTTTTTTGTCTGATCTCATTTATTTATCTCAAATTTCCCAAAACTAATCTGAAAATTAACCTTTCAATAAAGCAGTTTTCTTTCCTGGCAAACACATATGTTCCAAGGCCTCTTTTTCTGGTTAGATGCTGCATGTCAAATCCATCCAATTTTGCAGTTTTGCCCAGTGAATTTCCTGGCTCCCTTTCTATTTCACTGAAGGCACAAATCCAAGCCATTTTTTGCTTTCCACCAGGAAGAGTACCAACTCAAGCCAGAATCTCAAATTTCATTACAAAGGAACACTTCAAAACAATTTTCCGAAATTGCTTGAAAAATCAGAGCTTTCTTCTGACCCAGAACTGTATCTACATACTGCAGCGAAGAAAGACAGAACAACTCCTGCAAAACTCCTTTTTTCTCTCTCAATTTTCACTAAACATTTGGAAGACCCCTGAGAGTCAAGAGCATTTTGATTGAATTAAAACAATCCTGAATTCTCCCAGAAATTTTTGAAGAGGAAAAAAGTTTCAAAACACGTTTAAGAGAACCCACTTCCTCACTCACTTTGATCTTTTGGAAAAAACAGAACCAAACTTTCTGAAATGCACTCTTCTTGTACCAAGTGGGGTTACTCTTAAGAGTAAACGTGTGAGACTCTGATGACTGTTAGCTGGAAATGAAGTTCAAGTTGAAATACGGCCCCTCACACCCTGACGGAGGCAATCTCAGTGCTGCCACTCATGAACGATCTGGCCTGCTTCTTTGTGAAACCAATAAAGCAACTTAAACGCATCACATGTCACAAACGAGGTGAGTTTCAGTAAGACTGTTTTCTTATATCTCTGGCTGATGACCCTAATTTAGTTACTGAGAGAGAAGCTTAGGAGTTATTTGACCCACAGAGCATCAAAGGGACTGAAATAAACTCAGCAGGGCTTTCACAATTCTCATTAGAAGTGCTTCAGGGCTTCCCTGGTGGCGCAGTGGTTGAGAATCTGCCTGCCAATGCAGGGGACACGGGTTCGAGCCCTGGTCTGGGAAGATCCCACATGCCGTGGAGCAACTAGGCCTGTAAGCCACAACTACTGAGCCTGCGCGTCTGGAGCCTGTGCTCCGCAACAAGAGAGGCCGCGATGGTGAGAGGCCCGCGCACCACAATGAAGAGTGGCCCCCGCTTGCCGCAACTAGAGAAAGCCCTCGCACAGAAACGAAGACCCAACACAGCCAAAAATAAAGAAATAAAAATTAAAAATGTGAAAAAAAAAAAGAAGTGCTTCAGTTGGACTTCCCTGGTGGCGCAGTGGTTAAGAATCCCCCTGCCAATGCAGGGGACACGGGTTTGAGCCCTGCTCCGGGAAAATTCCACATGCCGCAGAGTGACTAAGCCCGTGTGCCACAACTACTGAAGCCCACGCACCTAGAGCCCGTGCTCTGCAACAAGAGAAGCCACCGCAATAAGAAGCCTGCACACCATAACGCAGAGTAGCCCCCGCTCGCCACAACTAGAGAAAGCCCGCGTGCAGCAATGAAGACCCAACGCAGACAAAAATAAAAATAAATAAAATAAAATAAATTAAAAAAAAAGAAAAAAGTGCTTCAATCAATAATAATTTATTATCTAAATACACCTTTGTCCTTGGCGGGAAGGAAATAACCTAAAAAGATAAGACTAACGATCTTGCTGGGGAAACTGGTAGATAAACAACAAACCCTCAAGGTCTCTGAAGGAGGAGAATTGTTTCTCTCTTTTCTTCTATTTTCAACTGTGTTGATTCTCAAATAAGGCTGCACATTGGAATCACCCACAAACTTTAAAAACACCAGTGCCTAGGGGTTGCCCTCAGAAATTCTGATTTAATCGATACAGGGGTGGAACCTGAGTGTGAGGACTTTTTCAAGTTCCCCAGGTTATTTCACAGGCAGTGAACTTGGAGAACTACTGTTCTACTGGGCGTCCAAACCCAGACCCTCACCAGATACCAGGGCGTCCTGAGACACTCCTTTTTCTTCCGTTGCAGCTTCACTGCCTATTTCCTTTTGTTTTTCAAAGTTTACCTTCCATATGTCAATCTGGCCTCACTGCCCTTCAGTCATCTGGTCAATTAGAGGAAATGGGTCAAGGAGACCCACCAGGACGAACTAAATCCAAGGAAGCGTGATGACCGTGACATGAGAACACAGGAAGATTCTGCCTTGGGAGCTGGGGACGGCTTTGCAGAAGGGGTGACCTGTGAGCTGGCATTTGGAGAGTACGTAGGACTTCAGCAGTGGAGGTAGGGAGACTTCTAGCGTCTACTCTAGTGATTGTTCTTCCTCTGCTTTAGTAATAGAACCTCTAAATGTTATTCAGGCACATGGCCCTTGTTTCTCCGTCTCCCTTGCACCTGGGGGTGTCTGTGTGACTAACTTCTGGCCAATGAGATGTAATAGAAGAAATATTGTAAGGCAGAGTCCAGGGAACTTAAAAAGACAATTTAAACTGACAACTGGTGCATGCCTTTTGCTTCTTCTCCTTTGTTACTTCTTCCTGCTGCCTGCAATGTATATGGGATGGCTGGAGCCCCAGCCACCATTTTGGTCCACGAGGATGAGAGTCATACTCTAGAGCTGGCAGAAGAATGAACTGGAAGGAGGTTAGGGTGCTGAGGTCCACAGGATTGTCACGCTAGCCTAAACTGCTAACCTCTGGGTTTTTGTTTTTGTTTTTGTTTTCCTCAAGAAGCAGAAATCAACTTTTTATTTAGCCCATAGTTTTTTCATTTGTAAGATAGAAATAACAGTGCCCACCTCATTGGTTATTGTAAAGATTAAGTGAGTTAAATATAAGTAAAGCACTTAGAACAGTGACTGGTGTAGTAAGTGATGTAATTATGTATACATAGTATATTTAGCTCTGTCTTGGAATATATTCTCTTCTCAGTCTACATTTTCACTAGGTCAGGAGTCAGTAAGCTTTGGTCTGCAGGCCAAGTATGGCCTCGTACCTGTTTTGTAAATAAAGTTTTATTGGAACCCAGCCATGCTCATTTGTTTACATCTCATCTGGTTCTAAATCTACTATGTGCTACAATGGCAGAGTGGAGTCCTTGTGACCGAGACCATGTGGCCTGCTGAAAATATTTAGTATGTGGCACTTTACACAGAAAGTTTGCCATCTCTGTTCTAAGTGATCTCATCCTGTCGCATAAGTTTATTTTTTAAAAATTTATTTATTTTAAAATTTTTATTGAAGTATAGTTGATTGACAATGCTGTGTTAGTTGCAGGTGTACAACAAAGTGATTCAGTTATACATGCACATGTATCCTTTTCCAGATTCTTTTCCTTTATAGGTTATTACAAAATATTGAATATAGTTCCCTGTGCTATACTGTAGATTCTTGTTGATTATGTATTTTATATACAGGAGTGTGTTATATGTTAACCCCAAACTCCTAATTTATCCCTCCCCACCCTTTGGTAACCGTAGGTTTGTTTCCTATGTCTGTGGGTCTGTTTTCTCGTCGTTTTTGAATAATAGTTAAATGCGGAAGACAGTCCTAACGTGAATCTCTAGCCCAAATGTCTCCTCTAAAATCTCATGTCCTGTATCATGTCCTGCTGTCCACTGACACTCCTCTTTGCAACAAGTGGACATCTTCAACTCCATGCTTTCTAACACCAGTTCCTCCTGCGGTTCTCCCGTCTCTGGACCACCACCACCTGGGGGCTTTAGCCAAAAACCTTGGAGCCCTCCTGGACCCTCACTTTCCCTTCCTACCTACACCCAATCCATTAGCAAGCTCATGGGTTCTTCCTCCAAAATATATTTTTAATCCAACCACTTCCCCATCCCAACTGCCGTCGCCCTAGACCAAGCTGTCACCACCTCTTCACTGGACTCCCCAGACGGCCTCCTAACGGGACTTGCCCCATGGTAATTCTTTCCTGATACAGCAACCAGTTGCGTTTGAAAAACAGCACACGCGATCATATCGCTTCCCTGCTTAAAATCTTCAGTGGCTTTTCACTGCATTCAGAATAAAATTCAAACTCTTCACCAGAAGGTGTCCCTTCTCCACCTGCCATCAACCCCCTCCCCCGCCCCGGCTTCCTCTCATACACTTGACTTCAGCCCAAACGTTCTGCCTGCCGCTCCTGGAACAGCCCTGCTCTTGCGTGACTCAGGGGCACTCACTGCACGTGTTCTTCTCTGTCTGAAATGCCTCCCCGTTCGGCTCTCTCCAGGGCAGGGCCCTTCTCGTCCTTCAGGATTTAGCTGCCATGTCACTTTCTTTGTGTTTCAGGGGCCTCTTGACCCCATCACAGGCAGAAGGCCCCTGCCACTTGTCACCTATGTGACAGCAGTTGTTCAACCTCTCAGAAAAAAAGGTGGAGGGCTCTCAGCGCGCCCAAAGCTCTGTGCATTTTAAAAGAACAAGATACAAGTTGACATGTTGCAATAAATGGACTCGCTTAGGCTTGAAAATTTCCAGTGAGACATCTGTCAGTCTCGCGTTGAGCCAGTTTGCTCTGTTACATTTTGCTGCTAGAGACAGACCTGTTTATGAAACCTACCTTCATGGAGGTTTGGAATTAGGAATGGGTGTCGTCACTGCCAAACACCTCTGCTCCAAGAGAGGTTGTGAAACGGGTAGAAACATCGCCTGCCCTCGGAAGGAGACACCCAGATTGAGGAAAGATCCCTTTGTAGATAGAAGGGGGTGGGCGTCTAGGTCTCACCATTTGAGTGCTGAAACCATAGCTAAATGTTAGGGGACCTATTGGCGGGGGGGAACGAAAGGGGTGCAGAATGACTTTTTGAGCGTGCTCTGTTCGTCTTTTGGTGTCTGGAATCTTCTGACTTGCTCCTCTTTTTTTAAAAAAAAAAAAAACAAATAAGATATTGTTTTTTTAAATTAATTTAAAAAAATTTTATACGTTTTTATTTATTTATTTTTCCTTTTATTTTGTTTTGGCCTCACCCCTCAGCCTCTGGGATCTTAGTTCCCTGACCAGGGATCGAACCCAGGCCCCAGCAGTGAAAGCACCGAGTGCTAACCACTGGACCACCAGGGAATTCCCTGACTTGTTCCTCTTTAAAAAAGGTTCCAAATTAGTTCAACTCCAGAGATGAGAGCAGGGCAAGCTCTGGGCACTTCGGGACCACTCTATCTTCAAGTGCACCCCCCCCCCAAGACAGCTGGGAAATGGTGGAGGCTTACACAGAGGATCATACAGGATCCTAGGAAACTGCAGCTAGAACTTCTGAGCTTTGTATTCCATGTGTATTTTATCTGACTTTTGAGGAAACGAAGTCCCAGAAGGAGAAAGTGACTTTTGTCACACGGTAGGCAGTAGTTATTGGGACCAGAACCCACTCCTGCTTTGCGTGTATCAGGCCTCCTATGCCAGCTGGGGCCTTTATTTTCCCAACTGACTCTAGTGCTTTAGGCTTAAAAGAACTGCCTTGGAGGGAGGGAAGGAATTAGGGGGATTTGACCCAGGCCTGGGCATTGACTCTCCCTCCTCAGAACTTCTACTAAATTATATAAAACCTTGAGTCGATAGGATCATGTCGAACTAACCATTCTGGAACTTTTTACTTCCTCAGGTCTAGATGTGTTCATCGGCGTGAATCACTCTCCCCTTGGTTACTGTACTTTTGTGATCCTTATTAAATGAACACCGTGGCTGCTGGATTAACATTCAGATGGTGTTCCCAAAGTGGTCCAAAACATCAGTTCCAAGAGATGCTTTGAAGAAAAAGCAGTTCAAAGAGGTTCTGTGGTCAAGTGAGTTTGGGAAATTGTATATCCTTCTCTTAGAGATGCACCAAAGAAAATGGTTGAACTTTGTATGACTCTGTATAACTCAGCATTTCCTGAACACACCCAATACTAGAACCCTGTGTATTGTGTAATGCTAGTTACAAGTGTTCCTCGAAGTATACTTTGAGAAACACCGAAGTCTGTTCTGTTGAAGATAAGCAGGAGATAACGTTGTTAGTAAGGATGTGTCACCTGCAAGAATGGCGTTTTTTCTCAGATTACAGACCAAAGACAGAGAGGAGGAGCCTGGGAAACTGCCAAGGGCGGGTGTCTTTTTCTTTCGTTTTTACCAAAGAAGAAAACTACTGGCCAGACAAAACTGGACGGACCCATGAAGTGCAAATCCTCAGGGCCCACAACAAGCCTTTGGGCTTTGGGATGCAGTCTGCTTTGGCATTTTGAGGAAGAGAACTCAAAGCCCTTCTCTTTTAAAACATCTTGTGCTCTGAATTCCTTTCTAATTTTTCTCCTTTAATAATTAATCAGAACTTTTCCGGCTTCCCTGGTGGCGCAGTGGTTAAGAATCTGCCTGTCAATTCAGGGGACATGGGTTCGAGCCCTGGTCCGGGAAGATCCCACATGCCGCGGAGCAACTAAGCCCATGCGCCACAACTACTGAGCCTGCGCTCTAGAGCCCGCGAGCCACAACTACTGAGCCCGCGTTCCACAACTACTGAAGCCCGCATGCCTAGAGCCCGTGCTCCGCAACAAGAGAAGCCACCGCAATGAGAAGCCCGCGCACCGCAACAAAGAGTAGCCCCTGTTCACCGCAACTAGAGAAAGCCCGTGCACAGCAACAAAGACCCAAGGCAGCCAAAAATAAAAATTAATTAATTAATTTAAAAAACCCCCCAAACCAAAAACTTTTCCAGAGTTCTAACCCGGGAGGGCTCTACTGAAGGATACTAAGGAGGGGGGGAGCTCTTGGGCACACTCCATCACCAAGCAGAATTTGCTTTTACAAAAATGTGCTTGCAAAAGTGGCAACGTGGTTTCGTAGCACAAAGGGAATGGATTCTGATCTGGTGCAGTGGAAAAGAGACGGCTCCGATGAGAACATTGAAGTGGGAACCAGACACCCTTGGGGCCCAAGCTGACGGAAACAGCCCCAGTAATTGAACTGAGAGATTCCCAAGGAGATAGGGACTCTCATTAAGGCAGTCCTGGTGGCTTTCTTGACTTGGACACTCTTTCCAGGTCTAAGGTTTGGTGGTTGTATGTTTTGTTTCACGCAGATGGAATGGTTGCCCAACACATTTGTGCCAAAGACACCACCAGCCCTGTTACAGCAGCTTTTTACTAGATGAAATAGGCCAATTTATAAGGATGAATGAGTTAAAGAAAACAGTCCTTTGAAGTTCCACAAAGAAGAAAAAATAGACTCCAAAATCCTTAGGTCAGTGGTTCTTAAAATACGGTTCCTGAACCAGCAGCATTACCATCTCCTGGAACTTCTTAGAAATGCAAATTCTCCAGCTCCACCCCAGGCCCACCGAACACAAACACTGGGGGTGAGGCCAGCAGTGCGTGTGTAGACAAGCCCTCCTGGGGATTCTGATCCACGCTGAAGTCTGAAAACCACTGCCCTCCAGGAAGGCTCCGGTGGCCCATAAGCTTGTTCTCTGCCAGCTTCCCCAGGCTCACTGGCTGTCACCTGGAGCCCTGGATTCTCAGAGCTCCTTTCTTCTGCTTCTGTTTCCTGATGCCCTGGCAGGTGTACTGGCTTTGTCCTTGATCTGAAACCTTTTAGGCCTAATTAACCCAGGAGAAATCGGGTGCTCTGTATGGCCAGCCTAACTCCACTTTCCCCGCCTCTACTTTGGGTCTTGGTGACCAATCACTACGAGCATGACAGCACGTAGCACACTTTATCATTGCCACTCGGGACTCTTGTACGGAGCATGACTTCCAAGATCTCCGGGTCTCTGTGTAACCAAAAGTGAGGGTCCGGCTGCTCGCCGCTCAAAAGCCAATAAAGAGGCAAGGTTGGTGGAAGGGAAAGTTTGCTTTATTTTGGAGGCCGGCAACCTGGGCAGGTACATGGTTTCCTGTCCAAAGGCCAACTCCCCTCCCCGCCCCTGACAGTCAGTGGGCAAGAGCTTTTATAGACGGAAGGAGGGGGCTACATGCAGAAACAGCGCCCTCTGACGGTCACCTTGAAATTAGTCATGCGGTGGTCTGATTAGCGTCATCTCGATTGTTTTAAGTACAGTTAGTCTTTAGTTCCAGGGTCGGTTGGTTCCCATTTCCTTGAGGCCAGCTCTCGGAATTATGGCAGCTTATGTCGTGGCTACAGTCTGGTCATCATGTCGTTAACGTCTTCCACCTGATGGAGGTTTTAGTATCTACAAGACAGCTCATAGGAGAGGGCTCAGAATATTTATAGCCCTTGAGGAGGGACTAAAGGGCCTTGACTTTGCTTAATGACTAAACTATTATTATTTGGTCTCCTCTGACTGTTTTCCTTTGTTTCTGCATTTTCTCACTTGTCTGAGTAAACTTATTCCTTGGCTAAAGTGTTTCTACAGACAAAAGGCAGGCTGAGGTCATGGGGAGGAAGGACCATAGCATCCTGCTCCGTTTCATCTGGACCCAATAGTATCGTACCTGCTTTCACTTATCCCCATGGCCACACCTGCTGATGGTGTTCCAGAAACTTCTACATCATACGCCTCCTCCATCTCTGGTCAATTCTTTCCAGTCTTCTTCAAGACATTGCTCCTCTGCCTGCCTTTAAAATCGGCTTTCCCTTTGGTTTATCCGGAACCTTCTAACCATGCGGTTCTCACCACGTGACCTCATCAAGGTCCACATCTCTGACTACTGCCCCGTGCACTGGTGGTGCTTCATTGTGGCCCCCAGGCCTGCGTGTCCAGCCACCTACCCTCTCCCCAGATGCCTCCACGGTACCCCACGCACCGGGACTGAACTTCTCTAAGAGTCTTATTTAATCCTTATGATGGTCCTTCAGGGCAGCCATGGCTATCCACGTTTTTTTTTTAATAGATTAAAAAACCCCATCTATTATTTGTCCAAAGTGGCACAGCTGGTTATTTGAAGAGGCGGGATTCAAACCCAGATCTGTTCTAGTAGAAACTGCCCGCTTATACGTTTCCTTGCAGCTTATTCATCTCTCTCTGGCTTCTCCCCAACATCTGATCACAAAGGTCGGGTGAGTCCAGGCTGCCACTGTCTTCAGGAAACTCCCCACCGCTTCTCTTTAAGAGAAAAGTCGGCGAACCCAACAGGTTTCTATGTCTTTAATGTTACTCTGACCTTCCAATTCAATCCCAGGGGGATTGGCTGTCCAGGAGAATCGAAAACGTGTCACCTCTTCCCTCTCCCACCCTCATCCCGGCTTGAAATCACACTCACTTTTCAGGAAAAAGCTTAAAGCCTTAGAGGTCCTTCATAACATGGCCCTGGACTGTTTTTTATTCCTCTCTCTTGCCATTCACTCAGACAACCTGAACTCTGGCATTTCTAGTTTTGCTGAATAGCACCTCTCCGGATGCCTTGGCCACACCCTGTGCCCTTCCCCTACCTTATCTGTATTCCATACAGCGAGCCAAGCCCTGTGAAATGCCTTGCATAGAGGTGCTATCATTTAAGCCTCACGACACTTTTGTAGGTACATATCATCGTTCCTATTTTAGAGATGCGGAAACCGAGACCTGGAGAGGTTAGGTACTTGCCCAAGGTCATAGGGCTGATCAGGGGTGATTTCAATGCAGGTTTCTTGGGCTGCAAACCCCATGTTCATTTCCAAAATACTGTGCCTGCACTAAGAATATTTCCTTTCCATGCACTAAAGCCGAAATAATTATTTACATTAATGTTTCTACCTTTGTTCTTTTAAAGTCAATGCATAAATTACAGATAAAAGGATAGTGCTTATCTCCTGGATATTTAAGTTAATTTAGGGGTTCACAATAAGCATATAATAATTGCTTAACACATGAACGAATGGATGGGAGTGGACAATGGCTGAATGACCTAAAAATTATAATCCTGCAGATGGTGAGTTATGATGCATTTTCTCCATGTAAACAGGATGACGTGTTGGAATATGGTATGTGGATATAAAATATGCCTCCTGTTTCCTGCCTCTATGCCGTCAGTAGTTTACATTGGGGTCCATACTGTAGGACAATGATAACCCGACAGGCAGTGATTTTTCACAGCTTGTTAATTGTCCTCCTTCAGGGGCCTAGAAACTTAACCATGTCAGACAAGGGCATTTATATGCTCAAAATATTTCTTGATGGATGCTTAGTTCATGAAATTCTCTCTCGCATACTGGAAAATAAAGTATCATCTGATTTTAGCCTGAAGTCAAGATTTGTTCCATTTAAGTTTTCGAGTCATGCGTTGTAGTGCTCAAAATTCCCAGACATTTGTGCAATGTCAAAGCCTCTCTTCCACAGCATTTCCAATGGATGGAAGAGTGATGATGAATGATGGACATTCCAGCACAATGTCTGGCATCTAAGAGTTCCCAGCATGAAGATCAAGGGTTTTATTCTGACTGCTGTTTCCTAAGACCACAGACAAATCATAAAGTCTCCTTGTGCTTTGAAGGAATGAGATAATATTCAAAAGGAGATCGGCATCCAGACCAAAGGACAAATGCATGCACACAAAAGTGAATACAGAATGGCACCCTTAAGGCTGGAGATTGAAGAAAAAAAGTAAGGCTTTTAAAATATATGTTAGGCCATGGTTATTAGCATTGAATTCTTCTCTTTTCTAAACCAACAGTGGAACCTCTGCTCTTTTTCGTGAATGAGCATTGGATTCAAAAGCAAATCTTCCCTGACTGTAGTCTGAGGAAGCTTGGGCATCATAATCTAGAAAACATACCATAAAATTTCCGTTTTGGTATAACTTCAATTAGAGCCCTGGCTAAATAATGCTGATAACATCTACTGTGTGTTGTCTTCATAACCAAACAACCAGACTGGTGGGGGAGGTATTTCCATTCATTTGACAGAGTGGAAAACTGAAGAGATGGTTTTCTCACTATGATGTAGTTACTAAGGGAAGATGTTAGTATTGAAATTTCAGCTCTTGAATTGCTATTCTAGAACTTGCTTGTCTCACTGCCCCACACTGCTTTTCTAAGTAGAGAATTATTTTACGTTTTGAAAGTTCTAGGCAACTAAGTATGTGTTTCAACACAAATTCTAAGATCACTGTGATGATTTAGCTGTTTTTCCAAAGATGTGCCTAATTTAATGCTACTTCATATATTTATATTAATATGTTTGTTTCCCTCTATCCTGAGAAGAAAAGAAGTCCTTTAACATTTTACGAATATCATTTATGCTTTGCATGAATATCACATAGCCGCTTATTTTATGTATGCTTTAATTTAATCACCCACAGTGTGTAGATTCATTTCCCCTTAATTGAATGTGTTAAGGTGATTATTTCATTGTAATTCACACTGATAGACTTGGTTTGAAAAGTTGAGTGCTTGTTTGAGTGGAATGGTTTTGACATTTAACAGCTATAGTATACTTTCTTTATTCTAGAGTAACATATCAGAGATTAATTTTATAACAAATTTCCCTAACAATAGGAATAATGAATGAGTGATTGAGTCATTTGCATTTACTTTGCTTTTTCACCTTGAAGAACAACTCATGCAAAATCTAGATGCTGCCACAATTGATGTCGATTTCAAAAGGTGCATTCTTTGTTCATTAAAGGCTCCAGTTCTTCACTTGTGCTTGAAAGTATTATGAAGAACGATTAAAGGTAAAAAGTTCAGATAAAGTACTGATACATGCAATAACATGGATGAACCTCAAAAACAGTATGTTAACTGAAAGGTGTCAGTCTTATTGTATGATTCCACTCTTGGGCAGTGTCCAGTAAAGGCAAATCAGTACGGACAGAAGGTAGCTGAGTTGTTGCCAGGGGCTGGGTCCAGGAATGAAGAGTAGCTATAAATCAGCTCAAAGTTTCTCTGAGGGTGATGGGAACATTCTAAAATAAGATTGTGGTCATGGTTGCACAACTCTGTAAATAGACTAACGATTATGGAACTGTACACTTAAAACAGAGGAATTTTATGATACACAAACTATATCTCAACAAAGCTTTGACAAAATAGATGTGAGATTATAAATAAGTAGCTTGAGGTAATTAAAATTTATGTCAACAGATAGAAAATTAATAAGTTCACATCATTTATTTATCAATACTATTTATATAACATACTGTGTATGTTATTTTCCTAGACCTAATGAAGGATACACCATAGGAGGAAGACATGATTTTCCTCTGAAGTTTGTAACCCAACTAAAAGAACATATCAATAAGCAGAAGACAGTATCTGACACCCTAGTACCACCAGTGTTAGGTGAACAGGGGAGAAAATGGAATTATTATTTCCAAAACAATGTAGGTTAGATTCTTTTTTATTTTTCTCTAAGATAAATGCCAGCCAATAGAATTTTCATCATTGCTTGGTTATAAACAGGGTTGCTGCTCATTTCAGGTCTAAACTCAAAGCTCTTCCAACATTTCTATTTGGAAATCCCATGCAGGAAGCAGGGTGTCTCATCAAACTTCTTATTCTCAGCACACAGTACAGTACTAGGCACAGAGAACACATTAAAAACATTTCTGATGTAAATCAAGATAAAATCACAGTCACCGGAGGATCAAACAGGCATGTTTAAAGCCACAATGTGATACGGCAGAGCACAGGAAGTACTTTAATTAAATTTCATGACAGCATGAGAAAGAAATGATTCATTGTGATGGGGAGTGGAGGATCCCAGAGGAAGTGATATTTGAACTGGGCCTTGAAGGATGAGGGGAATAAAAGAGGATTTGTAAACGTTTTCAAAAATAGGATCTACTTCATGCTGGCACCCTGAGACCCAGATCTAGAACTGGTGAATCGAAATTCTTCATTCTATTTCAAATGTCAAAGTGGTCTAGGAAGATACACTACAGGTATCAAGATTAACCTAAAATATACCCCGATCTTAGTTGTTTTCTAATTTACTATGGTTTGAATCGTGGAAAGGAAAGAAAGTCCAGTTAAACATGAGAAGAGACCGAGGAGGCAGCATCTATTTGCTATCCTCAGAACAGCCTTCAGACGGCAGAGAATCTGCTTTCTGTCCCAGTACCAAGAGAGGTGACCCCCAGGTAAGCATCACCCTGTCATTCCAACCTTAAAAAGGTCACTGGTAACAAGGAAACAAATAACTTTTATTCTTGAGACATTCACCCTTAGAACACTGAACGGGTGCCTCACAAGAAGACTCAGGCATAGGGCACAGACTGGTGGTTGCCAAGGGGGAGGGGGTTGGGGGGAGGGTTGGATTGGGAGGTTGGGATTAGCAGATGCAAACTATTATATATAGGATGGATACACACCAAGGTCCTATCGTATAGCGCGGGGAACGATAGTCAATATCCTGTAATAAACCATAACGGAAAAGAAAAAGGGGGGGAAAAAACCACAAGAGGAGTCACACAAAGATGTAGGTGGTTTGGAAGACTGGAAACTATTTCTGAATCACATACTTAAATTTAAATTTTTATAGGAGCAAACATCAGGTGATACAACAATTTTTATTTTCATTTTTTGTATTTTTGCCCAACATGCATAATCTGATTCTAATCATGAGGAAACACCAGTCAAACGGAGGGACATTCTAGAAAATAATCAGCCTGCATTCTTCACAGATGTCAAGTGCCGTGAAAGACAAAGAAAGGTTTTGAACAGATTAAAGCAGACCAGGCAGACAAAAACTAAATGAAAGGCACACTCCTGGCCTGGTCCTGGCCCGGAAAACAAGCTGGTTTAAGGAACAGCAGTGGCAAGCCCTGTCGGGAATGAAGTCAGGATCCAGAGACACGTCCCCTCTCAGTCCTGCTCTCAGCCTCGACCTCTCCTCTGTGGGGAGAGAGGGGTGAGGAGTGACAGTTTGTGAAATTTAAATAAAGTCCGTAGGTTAGATAATAGTACGCATCAGTGTTCAATTTCCTGGTTTTGATCATTGTACCACCGTTTTCTAAGAGAATTTCTTTGCTTTCAGGAGACACACTGAAGTATTTAAAGGGGCATGATGTCTGCAACTTAGTCTCAAATGGTTCTGAAAAATAATAATATGTATATACGCAAACAAACACATAGTATTCACACACACAGAATGATAAAGCAGATGTGGCACCATGTTAAGAGTTGGTGAATCTGGGTGAAGGGTGTATGGGAGTTCTCTGCACCACTTCCACTTTTTGGTAAAGCTGAGATTAAAATCAAATAAAAAGGGATTTATAGGTTTGCCTTAGCAAACCTTAGAAACCTTATCTCCCAAGAAAGCACACAACTCACTCAAACTTGAAGACATGATGGTCTCCTGCCACCAATTTTCTTTTTCCAATTCAACGCTTAAAAACAGAAACCAGGCCTTGGAGTAACTAAGCCCGTGCACCACAACTACTGAGCCTATGCTCTAGAGCCTGCGAGCCACAACTACTGAGCCCGTGAGCCACAACTACTGAAGCCTGTGCGCCTAGAGCCCATGCTCCACAACAAGCGAAGCCACCACAATGAGAGGCCCGGGCACCGCAAGGAAGAGCAGCCCCCGCTCGGTGCAACTAGAGAGAGCCTGTGCAGAGCAACAAAGACCCAATGCAACCAAAAATGAATAATTAATTAATTAATTAATTAAAAAAAAAAAGAAAAACAAGACTTCCCTGGTGGCGCAGTGGTTAAGAATCCGCCTGCCAATGCAGGAGATATGGGTTTGATCCCTGGTCCGGGAAGATCCCACATGCCGCGGAGCAACTTAGCCCGTGAGCCACAGCTACTGAGCCCGCGTGCCTAGATCCCGAGCTCTGCAACAAGAAAAGCCCCCGCTTGCAGCAACTAAGGCCCGCGCGCAGCAACGAAGACCCAACGCAGCCAAAAATAAATAAAATAAAATAAAAAAATATATAAAAAAACAAAACAAAAAACAGAAACCAACCCCAAAACTAAGCAGACCTGGTGGTGATCATTTTGACATGTATAAAATATTGAATCACTAAGCTGTATACCAGGAACTGACATAGTGTTGTAGGTCAATTATACTTCAAAAACAAACCAAAAAACTCATAGAAAAAGAGATCAGATTTTCTGTTACCAGATGTGGGGTTGGGGGGGGGAAGGGGGAGGGGGAATTGGATGAAGGTGATCAAAAGGTATAAACTTCCAATTATAAGATAAATAAGCACTAGGGACGTAATGTACAACATGGTAAGTATAATTAACACTGCTGTACGTTATGGAGAGCAAATCCTGAGTTCTCATCACAAAGAAAAATATTTTTTCTATTTCTTTAATTTTGTCTCTGTAAGGGATGATGGATATTCACTAAACTTATTGTGGTCATCCTTTCACAATGAATGTAAGTCAAAATGTTATGCCTTAAACTTATACAGTGCTGTATGTCAATTATATCTCAATAAAACTGGAAGAACAAAAATTGAAAAGTAAGCCAACTTGCCAATAAAACAAGAAGCCAAGCTCAATAGCCTTTGATTCATCTGAGAAAAGTGTGTCAGATTGATTAGTGTTATTTTCTTACTTTTTAGTGGTGATCACCACTATTCTTAATATTCTTCATTCTTAAAGGCTTATATTCTTAATATTGCAAAGTACTTTAAAACATCATAAGAATAAGCATTTATTTCCTTTATTTGTGGAAGAAATGAGACTCAAACATAGAATGATCACTTCAAAAGAAAGTTAAGAATGAGCATATCATGTGTAACCAGAAAGGGATAAGCAGAAAGGACTATCCCTATGTCCGGCCATAAATATTAAATGAGATGAACCCATTTCAGATACCTGTTTCCTTGGAAACGCAGTCAATTGAAACTCCTGCAAAAATTAACATGTATTTTTTTCTTCCCTTAAAGGGCAGGAGCTTCTTTTACTTACATAGTTTTGACCTTTAGTTTTATATCTTAGGCTTTTTATAAGACGTTTTTTCCAGAGCTGGGCAAACAGAGCCAAATAAGTATCTTTTCATTAGTTCTGAGGCTTGGCTTCTGATCGTATGGCCTTTGTAGCTGCAAATTATGGGGCAACTGTGAGTAGGGTAGTTGGGGTAAAACCTGCCACTCACTGAATACTGCCATCTGGACTAATAAACCATCAACCCACATGCAATATTCTAACTCATGCTGAGTGAGCTCACAGTATAGCTAATTGAGTTAAGTAGTCATACTGGCAGTACAGTTCTGTATTTTATTTATTTTTTTGATGTGAATCATTTTTAAAGCCTTTATTGAATTGGTTACAATATCGCTTCTGTTTTATGTTTTGGTTTTTTGGTCTCGAGGCATGTGGGATCTTAGCTCACCCACCAGGGATCGAACCCCCATCCCCTGCATTGGGAGGCAAAGTCTTAACCACTGGACCACCAGGGAAGTCCCCAGTTCTATATTTTAAGAGGCAGTAAAGTTGAACGAAGTCAAGTCTCTTGTATAAGCCAATACTGACAAATGCCCTGAGGATAGTGGTGCACCAGAGGCAATGGTTCTGATGCCATGGAGGATGGCTCTGGACCATGGAGGATTCCCGACTCTCTTTCCCAAAGCCTGGCTGGTTCTGGATTTCCGGTATCTTTGCAGTGTGGGTAGAGAAACAATTCAAGTCAAAGAGGCTGGATTGGTCCGGAACCGAGACTCATCTCTAAAGACATTTCATCATGAGCATCACACAGGTGATAAGTGCAGGTGAAATTGTCCCCAGGAGACCTGCCTCGTCTGCGACGGTACTACCAGAGGTTGCTCTTGGCATGGATTTTCTGCTTCTCTGGGGTTTTCAAAACCCAAAGCCTCTGCCCTGCAGAGGTAAGGATAGAGGGTAGAACTGGTCACCAACACCTTCGGGAAGAGAAGTTTATGATGGAGCATGGGTACGTTTTCAGAAACTGAAGGGGGAAGAAGCCTAGACTTTCTAAAGAACTGAGAATAACCTGAAGCCTCTTCTGTTCCTGGGGATAGCTGGCCCAGGGTTCAGTAAGAACGCTGAAAGAGGCAGTAGAAGACGACTGATTTTGCAATTTATCCTGGAGCTGGTGCTATGTTTTCATGATGAGCATAGCTTAGGCTTTGGGGGCCAGTACTGATTTAATGTATTTTGCTCTATTTTTCCCACAGGGGGAAATATGGTTATTGTATTGGAGAAATAATTATTTTATTTTTGCCATTATTTTGTATTTATTTCTATTTACTTTTTTTTTTTTTTTTTTTTTTTTGTCTGTGCCCCTTGGTTTGTGGGATCTTAGTTCCCCAACCAGGGATTGAACCCAGGCCACGGCAGTGAAAGCCTGGAATCCTAACCACTAGGCAAACAGGGAACTCCCTACTTTTTTTCATTTTAATTTTTTTAATTTTTAAAAATTTTATTGGATTATAGTTGATTTACAATGTTGAGTTAGTTTCAGGTGTACAGCAAAGTGATTCAGTTATACATATACATATATTCATTCTTTTTCAGATTCTTTTCCCATATACATTATTACAAAATATTGAGCAGAGTTTCCTGTGCTATACAGTAGGGCCTTGTTGGTTATCTATTTTATATATAGTAGTGTGTGTGTGTTAATGCCAAACTCCCAATTTAACCATCCCCGCACGTTTCCCCTTTGGTAACAAGTTTGTTTTTGAAATCTGTGAGTCTGTTTCGGTTTTGTAAATGTGTTCGTTTATATCATTAATTTGTGTTTGTCTGTCTGACTTACTTCACTTAGTATGATAATCTCTAGGTCCATCCATGTTGCTGCAAATGGCATTATTTCATTCTTTTTTACGACTGAGTAATATTCCATTGTATATATGTACCACATCTTCTTTATCTATTCTTCTGTGGATGGACATTTAGGATGGAATGTAGGTTGATGTCCTTGGTTTCTTTGCGGCCAACTAATCTCTGATTACAGTATTTGTTGGAGAGAATTAGGGATTTGTCCATAGTTAAATAACTGGAAAGTGTCAGAGCCAAGAGCCAAACCATGGTCTTCTGTTCTAAACAGTCCCTATGTGCCTACCACGTGCTGAGTGACATTCCCTAAGACTCAGTGCAGTAGGCCAGCTGTGTCACAGGAGGATTCTCAGAATGGGTTTTTTTTTCAGCTTTACTGAGGTATAAGTGACAAATAAAATTGCAAGATATTTAAAACATACGTTGTAATGATTTGATATATTTATCCAATCATATGTATATTTGTGTGTATGTGTGAACATCAGTCTTGGAATATCTTGAGAGCCAATGATCAATATGCCATCCACACATCTGCCTAAATGCGACTGGAACGTCTTTGTATTTTCATCCTGTGTTCCGGGTCAGCTCCTGGCCAGCAGTGAGGTGGTGACGTTTGTTTTCAGGGCGCCATGTCTGTGGGGAATACCACTCCTACTGTACAGTGCACAACCTGAGAACCTGTACAGTGCCGCATGGGAGTCCTGCTCCTTGTTTTCTCTCTCTCTCACCCGTTTCCCTGTGACCCTCACCCCTCTCCTGGCCTCCTCCCGTTCCCACTCCTTCTATTGCCTTTATTGGACCCTGTTGAGGAGGAAAGGAATCTGACCCAATTCTCCACTTGGAGCTACTAGTGACTTGATAAGATATCCGGCCAGGAGGTTTGCATTTTGAAAGACCACAGAGAAAGGGCCATGATGGAATTACAGGCA
Organism: Balaenoptera musculus; assembly: GCF_009873245.2. Taxonomy (NCBI): domain Eukaryota; kingdom Metazoa; phylum Chordata; class Mammalia; order Artiodactyla; family Balaenopteridae; genus Balaenoptera; species Balaenoptera musculus. Next base: position 2,857,548 of record NC_045788.1, on the reverse strand, counting down.
TTCAGGGCAACCCGTGGGAGAAGGGAGGGACTCTGAACTCCAGTGGTCACCTCTGATAACTTTTTATGGTTGACTCTCCGAAGAGTATCTTTTCAACTTCAATGCAAGGTCAGCAAGTTAACCTCCCATGTTGTCCCGGATTTCGTCTGAAAACTACCTGTTGGGATTATCACAGGATTCGGCTGTTGTGTCTATTCCCCCTGCTTCCGTTATATTCCTGGCTTTAAAAACTTCAATCCCGTTAGCATCAACTTAGTGGTTATTCTCACCTGGGCGTTCTATATCCCTAATATCCTATCTGCTTCTCATAATGTTTCTGAGCTTCATGATGAGAAAATAACTCTTATTTATTGAGCACTCACGGTGTTCTGTGAAATCACCTAAGCTTCTTTCTTTTCACCATTCGATGAGAGAGGCGAGACCTCATTTTACAGACGAGGAAACAGCCTCAGGCGGGCTAAGTGACTTGCTCAAGGTTAAACGGCTGGTAAGTGGCTGTGCGAGAATTTGACCTTAGACTGTAAAGCTAAGTATGTGCTGAGTCGCACTGCTCCGTCCTGGCAGGTCTAACTGCCCCACGTGTTCGCCTCGTGTAGACCAGCATCTTCTCCAAGGTTTTAGATTTCTTCCTTAGGGTTCCTGGAATTCTCTCGCCCTTTTGTGCTATAAAAGTATGATGGTTAAGAGCTCTGATGTCTGAGCCAGGCTGCCTGGTGCAAATTTCATTTCAGCTCCTTCATACTTTTCTTGGTTTCTTGTTTAATTTTTTAAACTTTTTTAAAAGAGTCTGAAAAATACCTTTGTTGTTGCTATGGATTCTTTTCTCGGTTGTTTATGCCTCTACTCTAGCTGTGTACGTGATGGTTTGTTCTGCTTTTCTTCATTTACGTTTATCTAGTTCGCCAATGCATTTCAAGGTCCAAAAGGGTAACAAAAACTGGAGAAGGAGGGCTCCAGGCTTTCCTGTAACAGACGCTGCAAAATTGGCCTCGAAAAGCCGGTGGTCTCCCACTGCTCCACGCTGCATCTCAATGAAAACTGCAGTTGGGTGGAACAGAGCTTTGAATTTCTGAGGTTTGTCTTCCTTTGACATTGCTGTTCCCAGTTTCCCTCCCCTCCAGTCGAGCAGATGACTTCTCTTTCTTTCCTTTTCTTTGTTTTTCACATTATAATGTGTTTTTATTATCTCAAAGGGCGAGTGATATAGGTCCCATTGCAAAACGTCTAGGCAATCAATAAGAAATCCTTATACAATCATGTGAGTTTTACTCTGCATTATATACCTTATTACACTTCAGAAAACACCAAGAGGTCACCGGAGTTGTTTTGTCATCCTCACAAAGTTAGTGAGCGGATTCTCCACAGATGAAGTGGTCTGGGCTTTCTTTTCTAGCCCTTCTCCTTCTGCCTGCCCTGGGCTACTGATGGGTGGCTTCCCTGCCTTTGAAGTATCACATCTCAGAGCTCTCTGGCACGTGCCAGAAGCTGGTGGAGAGCACCTATTCTCATGCTGATGACTGAGGCTCCCCGATGCCCTTGAGGTGTGTGAATTACACTGGTGCTCTCAGCTGGAACCACGCTTCCCGATGGATGGGGAGAAGGGGCAGAGAGGAGAGTGGAAATGGACGGAGCAGATGGTCTACGGGTGGGAGGGCTAAAGCTTTTTAATCCCCGACCTTCTGAAACACTCAATTACCTGAAGATGTCCTTGTATTTTACTTAAGGACAAAGATAGCCATCACGTGTTTGAAAATGTGACTAACTTGAAGGGTTATAATGCACACCATAACTTGACTTCACGTCTCTCATTTTTAGAACACTTTGTTATTTGGGTAGATGAGGATTATACATCATTTAAAATGGTCCTCATTGATTTGGTTCACTTCTTTCCTCCTTCTGAAGGCTTGTGTTGATAGTCTGCCCCTTTGCGGACATAAGAAATTGCTTTAAAAAGTGCTTTAACTTGTCTACATCTTGGGGACTGGTTTCACAAATTGTATCTATAAGCAAGAATAATCTATAGCCAATAAAAGTCAGGATTCAGGAGAATATTTAATGACAAGGGAACATGTTCATGATATATTGTTAAGCCTTAACAGCTGGTTCAAAATGGCATGCCTAGTATGATTCCAAGTTTGTAAAAAGCAGATATGCACAGAAAAAAAGACTGAACTATAATAAAGATTCTAAGATCCTTGGAGGATGGAATTACAAACGATCTCTAAAAGTCATTTTTTGTTGAACTTTTGGGAAATTTTTACTTTCCGTACACGGGAGGCTTTTACAGTGAGAGAAAGTAACTTCCTAGTAAAATTATTTTGACTATGCTTTCTTGCCTTTCTGGGTACCTGAGATTCAATTCTCTTGATACTAAACACAGAACGGACCTACAGAGAAAATCCGGTGAGATCACCAGATTGCTACCTTTTTTCTGATGCAACCCCGGAAATGGGTCTTTCCCCGCCTTGTTTCTCCCACCAGGTTCCAGTGTTTCAGCAAAGTCCCTGATTGACGTCAAGGGCAAACATCCAGGTTGGAGGTCTGACTGTCTGGGTTCAGCAGGGCTGACAAGATCCAGCTACAGGGGTGCGTGCATCTGTCCAGGACCCATCCTTGTGGGGCTGGTGGGACCTGTGGTTCCCAGAGAGAAGCTCGGGAGGGCTGAGCGGAGAAGCCTTGTAAGAACTTGGAGGAGGAGCGGGGCTCCGGCCAAACAGAGCGGGACTCTCAGAAGGGTTCAAGTCCCAGACGGATGTTACTGGGCAGAGTGACTGAGCAGAACACCCAGTGGGCAATTAAGAGAAGCCCAGGCCTAAAGGGAGGACCCATCAAGAATGGAGAGACTCAGGTGGCTCCCCAGGTGCGCTCAAGGAAAGGAATTAAAATGCACATTCCCCGAGTGTCCACTAGGTGGCAGACCCTTTCCTTTACTGGTTCTAAGAGCTTGTCCGTATTCTCAGGCACTTCCTGAGGCTCAAGTCTTAAGAATGGCTCAGAGGGCTGGTTAAAATACAGATTCCTGGGCCCCTTTCCAGAGCTTCCAGTTCAGTAGTCTGGGGCCCGAGATTCTGCATTTCTAAGAGGTTCAGGTGCTGCTAGTGCCACTGGTTGGAGAGCTGGGAGCTTCATCTCAGACTCCGGGAAGGAAGGAGGTGGGCGGGAGTAGGGTGTGGTCCTCACCGTTGGGCAATTAGCTCACATTGTGACAAAAACTCTAAGGTGCGCAGCATGGCTGGGGGAGGGGAACAGGGTCGCTTGCTTCAGGCTGGAAATAGCCTCTGGCACTAGAGCAGATTTGAATTGTGGGATATGCAGCAGAACGTCAGGGCTCCAGGGCTCTCATTTCATTTAAATGTGTTACCAATTAATTTCCTTACAACGGTTGTAGCACATAGGAGCACACGTACATGCAGATTAAAATAAAAGCAGTATTCAGATCAAAATGAAAAAGAAGGCATTCAGTACCTACCAAAAATAAGCCTAGAGAAAAACATTAAGAATACTACAAAGGGACTTCCTTGGGGGCGCAGTGGTTAAGAATCCGGTTGCCAGTGCAGGGGACATGAGTTCGAGCCCTGGTCCGGGAAGATCCCACATGCCGCGGAACTACTAAGCCCGTGTGCCACAACTACTGAGCCTGCGCTCTAGAGCCCGCGTGCCACAACTACTGAAGCCCGTGCGCCTAGAGCCCGTGCTCCGCAACAAGAGAAGCCCCCGCTCGCCGCAGCTAGAGAAAACCTGCGCGCAGCAACGAAGACCCAACACAGCCAAAAATAGATTTAAAAAAAAAAAAGAAAAGAAAAAGAATACTGCAAAGCATAAATCAGTAAATCTCGAATAATTTACAAAATATCCAGTCCACGATGGCCCAACCCTTGGTTCTGCTGCACAAGATTTTTATACAGAGCTCTGGCCCTGCGTGACCCACCAAGCGAGTCTGACAATATCCAACCAGACTCTACCCTGTTCAGTGAGATGGATCCACTGATCATGCCTTTGAAGGCCATTGCGACGCTATTTGGCTATGACTGTTTCTAAAGCTTTTTCTCGGTTTCTGTACTTGCATCAATAGAACCAGGTAGGAAGTAATAGTTTGCAGAAGGGTACCCAACCACAAACCATTTTGCTATACAGTAGAAGCTAACACAACATTGTAAAGCAACTATACTCCAATAAAAATTAATTAAAAAAAAAAACACACTCAGAGGCGCATTGGTCTAGACTGGCTAGATCACTGATTTGGGAGATGGGCTTTTGCAGAACTTCAAGCAGCCCATTTGTTCTTATGGCTCCTTCACTGCAGACTCTTTCTGTATCTTTAAGGGTCACTTGGTTCTCATCAATTCCATCTGGAGTCCTTGAAATGGGGGTACCTGGATGGATTTTTGGCCCTGCTGCTATTTCTTCAAGGATATGAAGGACAAACTCCTGCACATAGTAGGCGCTTAATAAACACAGATGGGACGCAGGCATGGAATGGTAGCCCAGGAAAGAGATACCAAGCACGCTTGCAGGCTAGACAGAGAGAGCCAGGAAATCAATGCCCAGCCTGGATGGCTGTCAAAATAGAGCTCTTCTCACAGATCCTGTGAGGAAGTGGCTGGCGAGCTGAGTAGATGGAGAGGGCCCAACTGGGAGAAGAAAAGCAACCACTCCAGTTGTTTCCCCGGCCTCACCACCACCTCATCAAGTACAGGTGTCCATTGGGAACGAGTGAAATGCAGTTTACAGTTTTGGCCACGACAGTAGGCTTCCTCAGCATCTTCACGCTGAACCAAGGCATTGCTTCACGTCCATGCCAGTGTGAACCCTGGCTGTTGCTCTGGAAACTACGGGAGCGTTCACCTTAGTTGCGTTCCTTTTAAAACTAGAATCTGGAGGAAGGACTTTCATTTACTAATTTAATTATATTTTCCTAGTACACAATTCTCAGCCTTGCAGCAAAAGAGAGCTGAATGGATGCGAAATGGATGATCAAGTCTAACCGCCCCCTGCGACGTCACGCCGCACCCCACACCCACCTGTACTGGTGTCCTTCTTCATCCCTCACCAGGCACTCAGCGCAGCCCAAGGAGTTTATGTGATTTAATGATGCAGAGCTGATCATAATGATCCCAGCAAGAATGAATCCGCTGCTTAGAGAGCGCTATGGGAGGTATTGTGCTAAAGCGCTTAAATCCATTATCTTCTTCAGTTCTATCAACAGTCACATAGGTTTGCTCAAGGACAGAAAGTGGAAAGGCTGAGATTCTAGCCCAAATATGGCAGACTCAAAAATCTGTGACCTTAATCACTGTATTTACAACACTGAGGGTCTTGGATCCAAATAGAAACTCATTCCTTTTGCTTTCAAGGTTTACCAACAAACTGGAAACTGGACAGTGTCACAAACTCTGCATATCCAAGGCCAAGATTTCTCACAAATGATGGGGATGGATCCATGAATGAATGAATGAGTGAATGAATATGGGTACCAATTAGGAATAAGTCATATTTAGTTTGTGAGGTCCTTAGATCATGAGGACACTGCAGTTTCCTGTAAACCAAGGCATTTCACTATGAACCAAGAACTGATGTGGTCTTGACACCAGCTCCTAAAATCTGAAGACACAACCTGGTTACAAATTCTAAGACTAACTCTCAATTGCATTTCAAACAAGTGTGCACATACACACAGAGACATCTGTTTTATATCCTGACTTTTCTGGAAAAACTTATTTTGCTCTTTTTCTAAATATCCCTTTCAATTTCTCAAATCTCCTAAATAATAAAGATGAGAGAGAGTTCAAACACAAATCTTCCCCAAGAGAACATGTATGGTTTTGACTGCATTCAAATCAGAGCTCATACCTCTATTTTATTATTTGTTTAGATAATCCTATTTTCATCTGAAACAATCCGCACACCCAACTTCACAGGTCAACTAGTGGTTCCAAGGAGCTTCTGACGTGTTTTCAGAAAAGTTAAAGGACCAGCAGTTTTTTGAGAGGGGTGAATATAATCATGTTTTATGTTCAAGTTAGAACACTTTGCAAAAGTCCTTCACGGCTCATATATAGGAGTCTTTACAAACTTTCATTAATATATCTTCGTATGTGATTGGCAGATTTTCAAATACACCATTTAAAACTTTATCATGCTAACACAACACTGTAAATCAACTACACTTCCATAAAAAAATAACTTGATCATGAGTCAAAATCCTTAAAGAAAATGGAAAAAGACCTTATTTTTAAAAATGCTAAATTGAAAAAGAGTGGGAGGTCACATGAACTTGGACATTTAAAGACACAAATTGATTTAAGAAGCAAAGATTTTGGGAAGCCCTAAGACCATAAAGCGATCAACACAAAGACATCTGTCAGGGTGGAGGCGACCTGAGGTAAAGACCAGTTAAATCTAATGCAATCAGAAACTTAGGCCAGTTTAACATTTTTTTATGAGGTGACAACCCCCTAACACCATAATCTCGCCTTTCAGGATGATGACACAGGATTTAACGAGTAAAGGAAAACAACTTCAAACCTCTCTTTTGAACATGAATTGTCTATTTAGGTTAAAGGTAGACTTTGAGATCCCATTAGCTACTGGCACAATTGGGAAAAGTCATGTACACACACACACACACACACACACACACATGCTTCAAAGCAAGTAGTTATGTAACAATATCAATGTCTGTTTCTACTTAGCTTGGAAAACAGAAGTGAAGCCAAAACTAACAACCCTCCTGCTAATTAGAGAAAGAAAAATCCCCAAGTGCCCCAACATGAAGCTGAAATTAACTGCTTTCCTTTGGAACCCACTTATTTTATGCTTCCCAGAAGATATGGGGATAAAGAAACTTCCGAAGAGAGCAGCTGGGGAAAACACATGGACACCATACGGGGACTCAGTGGAAACAGAGCACACACTTAACAGAAAATTCTTTTCCTTGTGGCAACTCGGGTCTAATAAAAATCTGGTTACCTTTACATTTCTTCTCTTCCGTTTGGAAGGTCTGGGCGTTAGGGGCGCTCTGATCATTCACATCATCGTGGTCCAGATGGAATATGGAGCTGGTCCAGGTGGCCTGGATGAGGTGCCGGGGCGACTGCTCATTTTTCAGTGCGCTGCGCCTCTCTGGGGGGCTCTTCCTGTGCAGGCAGGCTTCAGACATTCCCACAAGCTTCCACTCCTGCTCGCCGTGTGGACAAGTCTTCGGCTTGTCCCAGGCTGGAAGGCCATTTTCTGGAGGGTTGAAAAACACGAGATGACGAGCTTTGGCATTGTCAGGATGGGGTTGAGATGGAGAGGTTTGGAAGGCAAGTGCTTTCTCGGTTCTTTGGGGCTGACAGCGTTCGCACACCCCTCCCCTTGACAGTCAGTGGTCATAAGATGCAGAGGGTGTCAGCCTCGGGCATGGAGCCACTGGCGCTGGATTGCCTGTCGGAGTAATCAACACATTCTCCCGATTTTACTGCCTACAGAGATGTCAGCTCCTCCATGGGAAGGCTGCCCTTTCGCCAGCCCTGCTCCCAACAGCAATGGCCCGGGAGCAAGTGGACACCAATTTATGTGACTGCTTAGACGACCATTTGAGGTCTCGAGGGTCAGGGCTGGCCGTGGACACTTTTCAGATCCTCAGGACATAAAACGTCCAGGAATCGGCCTTGTTTGACTTGGGTGTTATCACAGGCTGACCTGAGAGGCACCCTGTTGCTTAAGAGGGACGTGCCACGTGGCTACGTGAAAGTGACAATCCTGTTCTCCCTGTCACCTTCCACTCCCGACAGTCTGACACAAAGGGCTGGCTCTTCCAAGAGAAACTGTGTCGATGGTTTCAATGTCGTCCCAAACAGGCGAGGAGATCAGCTGAGCCGAGCAGATCGTGCTTTATTTGTGGGGTAAATTAAGAGCCCTAATGATAGAATGAAAAGCCACATGTCTCTTGCGCTGAGATACAGGCAGTTAATGGTTTATGTATACGATGCTGTTTTCTCTATTCAATTTACAGGGACTTGAAGGTCTGCCCTCTAGAGAATGGGAAACAATAGGACAATATAATGAAAACGTTCTCACACTAACCTTCCCTGGTGGCAAATTTTACCTCCTTGAATATTTTACTGAATACGGCTATAAAGTAGAGAGTAAAAAGGAGTATGCTAATATATATAATTTGTAGATGCAGTCACATTCAAAAACATAATCCATCTGGTCACCCATATTTCCAGAAATTCGTAGGCTACTGTCTGTCAAAATGAGAAAAAAATATAGAGTTCTACTTTTAAAGTGATTATAGACAGTGATGGAAAGACTAATTGATAAGTGAATTTCTTTTATGCTGAAAGGGCCAAAGGACCGTGAATACCCACATCAGAGAGACAAGTCCATCCTGGTCTGTGCATAGTACTGGGAGTTTAAAGCTGCTGTTCAGACACTTAAAATGAATTTTAAATTACTTAATGCAAGGGTTAAACACGCTTTCGCTTTTCACAAGCCCCCTCTGTAAAGCTACTAGATGCCTTCAGAGATGTTGGTTAGGGGTGGTTTCTCTAAAGGTGTCATCGGTTCTCAGCCCCTTTTGGAAGTTGCATTTACCTTTCCTGGTCTTGGGGTTACTGTGTGGAAATCCTGATACCCATTCACTTTATTTCTAGTACAGGAGAAGACTGTGAACAACTACAGCAAGATAGCAATAATCGACACGTGATTTCTCTGTCACAGTCAATGGAAATACTGCAGCATGAAATACCCTAACTTGGCCAGTAACAAATGATCCCCTTTCAACAAAATCGTACAACACTTTTGGATGTAATATTTGCTCTTATTCAGAGAAGAGCCCTGAAAATTCAGTCTAGGCAAAGGGCTGTGCTAGGCATCGTGGGAGGGGAGTGAACTAGACCTGGGTTCCTTCTCCTCAGATTCTAGGGCGTTATTCAATGCATGGTAAATCCAAAAGGTCTGGACTCCACCGTGCCAGCTCCTGTTGCAATTACAGGCACTTAGTCTCACTTTCCATGAAAAGAAAAAAACAGCTTAGGATCTTGGGAGATGGTATGGCATTTCAGATGAAACGTTATCTGTGTGGAATCCTTTCAAGGACCTAGTATCCATGAGGGTTTGAGGTTTTCATGAGCTAGGACTTCCCTGGCAGTCCAGGGGTTAAGACTACGTGCTTCACTGCAGGGGGCAAGGGTTCGATCCCAGGTGCGGGAACTAAGATTCCACATGCCACGCCGTGTGGCCTAAAAAAAAAAGGTTTTCACGAGCTAAATATAAAGCCACTGAATGCAAGGGTTAACTTTGCAAAAGGAGTTTCATTTTGTTTCTACAGAAGTGAAAAGCCTTCTCACCCATGCATGTTTCTATGATGTCTACTCAATTGTCACGGACTCTAATTCCTCGGGAAATTGCACCGTGTAATGCTCCATTTTATTTTTATTTTTTAAAATTTATTTTTGGCTGCGTTGGGTCTTTGTTGCTGCGTGCAGGCTTTCTCTAGTTGTGGCGGCGAGCGGGGGCTAGTCTTCGTTGCGGTGCGCGGGCTTCTCATTGCGGTGGCTTCTTTTGTTGCGGAGCACGGGCTCTAGGAACGCGGGCTTCAGTAGTTGTGGCACGTGGGCTCAGTAGTTGTGGCTCAGGGGCTCTAGAGTGCAGGCTCAGTAGCTGTGGCGCACGGGCTTAGTTGCTCCGCGGCATGTGGGATCTTCCCGGACCAGGGCTTCCTGAATTGGCAGGCGGATTCTTAACCACTGCGCCACCAGGGAAGTCCCTAATGCCCCATTTCAAGTAATGTTAAAGTTATCACAGTTTTTTGTAGCGCCTCCAACATTTGATTTTTCCGCAGAAATTCTTAAAATGTGGTATTAATTCCCCTACCTGCACAGAAATTAAGAAATATAGCCAAACTGGGTAGTCACAGCTCCCTAGGGAAGGGAGCTAGTCAACATGCGCGGATGAGACATGCTGGAAGGGACCCCACCCAAGGGGACATTCCTCCCTAAAGCACAGCCCATTAAAGTTTGCTCAGCACGTCCCCTGGGCCAGCAAGAGCGGGAATTTCTTCTAAGCAAGTGAGGTTATTTTTGCGGTGAGGCAGGGGATAGGATTGCCTTCCATTTTCCTAAGAAAAGAGTCCGAGGTGGCTTGGGAAAAGGGCTCCATTCGTGGGAGGCGTTTACGAGCTCGTAATTACTGTCTGTAATTACATTCATGATAAGGATATTCTGTTGCTTAATTGGCAGGTTTATTGTTGGGGCAGTGCTGGCACATCTGGGACTAAGAAGTCCTGGTTGGCTCACGGGAAAACTCGAGGGATTTACTTAAGGAGGATTCTTGATTATCTTCCCAAGAAGAGAAGGGCATATATAATTCCTATTCCATTCCCAAGGAGGGATGAGACATGATTCCAGGCTTCTTCAATTCTGCCTGCCAAGGATGCTGTGAACTCTGTTATTTATTTATTTATTAATGGATTGGTTGAGATTTCAATGATCCAATTTTATAAACAAAAATTTACGTTATTTGATATGAAAGCAGAGACAAAAAATTTTAACATTGTTTTAATCAAGTAACAGCTGTTTGAAACAGGAAATTTTAAGACAGTTGAATAGAGCAAGGTGAAAGATTATTAGGATAGCCGCTATGAATAAATTCCTTACTATATGCATTTGAATTCCACTGTAAGTTTGGCTCTAGACTGAACACTGGCCTAAGCCAAAATTTTCTCTTTAGTGTTTTGAAGCCCTGAATGTTTTCCTTCAGATTTAAAAAAAGAAAAAGAGAAAGAAAAAAAAAAAAAAGGAAGAAAGAAAAAGGGACAAAACCCTCTATTACAGAACCTCCTTAGCTTGATAATGGATATGCTGAATGCAACTTCATACCCCCTAAAGAATTTCAGAAAATGGCAAAAAATTTAGAACCTAGGTGAGATGTGAATTTGCAAAACCTCTTCTCTTTGGTGTGACAAAGCTCATTCCCTCCTGGTAGGTATATGGCTCTCCTCCAATCTCATCAAAATCTATCAGAAAAGGCAGCTGGAGACCAATTTGTACCTCGCCAGTAAGATTGCTAGGGTTTAATTTCTTATAATATCAAGCTAACAAGGTTTTATTATACCAAATGTTTGTATAGTTTCAATGTGAAAAAAACTTACATACATTTTGAACTGTGTTATTTCCATGTTTGCTTGGCAATGATGGTTTTCAGGGATTTCCTGCTATTTCTGTATCCTTTCGTTCCCCCAAACCTCAAACCAATGAGATATTTCTTTTTAGAGGGATTAAAATCTCAAAAGACTACATCAGTGAATCTCAAATTTTGGTAAATATCAGTCACATGAGACGCTATTAAAGAAGGCAGGAGACCAGGCTTATTGAAATAGGATGGGGCCTGGGCATTTGTATATTTACCAAGTTCTCCAGATGGTTCTGATACCCAGTAGAGTTTGAGATCCACAGGGTTAAGAAAATCTAAGGTAAGAAAACAAATTATTGGCAGATATCAGATAAGGGTGCAGTTCCCTTCTCAGACTGGAAGGTTTTATACGCCCTGGACTAAATTCGCATTATAATTAAAACATTCATCAATTGTTTTGGGATCTACTGCTTGAAGCATTAAAAGTCAGATGTTAACTGGAGTTATCTTGTAGATTGCAGGTATGGATGTGAGTAAATACTCACTCAAAAAGCCTGTCGTTCTGAGGATTATCTGGGACACAAATGTGCACAGTAGTAGAAATACATTTTTTTTAAAAAGGGAGATTCTGGAAATGACCATATCTTATTATTCACATGAAGAATGAACTCTTTAATGGATCCCAGCTAACAGCTGGCTTTTAATATTTCATAGTCTAGACATCAAGACAATTAATTTGTCAGTTATGATGCAAACTAATAAATAAGTAGAATCAAAGAAAAGAACTAGATAGGGGCATGTAAACTGTCACTAAAATAGCTAGACACACATTGATCTGTGTGTCTCGAGGGCGTCTAGATTTGAATGATTGCATCTGTGTTAGATGACCATAATTCTATTGGCTCGAATGACCCAGCGTTGACCTAAAGGGTTCTTTTGCAAAAAGAAACAAACATAAATCCTATGAACAGAACTGCCTACGTCCTATCTCTGGAAATTTCGTTAAAGATAATAGAAAATAAACCTGTCCGTCAAAAAAGGAGAATTGTATGAAAATACGCAAGTATTTCAGGACATGAAGGCAAGCTTACACCTTAGAAAAGTACTCAGGCAAAGGAAATGGAATTATGACAAAGCGCTCAGAAAGGGTCTGCTGAGTAGGCTGGGGTTTCATGGCACCAATTACGAGCACGGAGTTTGCATTAAAAGGCCATCAGTATGAGGCACTGAGACCCCCAAACCATATTCCATAATCTTGGAAGATCACTTCCTGTCCCTAAGTCTCAGTTTTTCCATTTGCAAAAGGGCAATATAATATCGCTCTTGGGATTTTTCTAAGGCTCAAATGAAATGATGTATGTGGATGTATTCAGTAATTAAGTGCTCTTCAGGTGTACACAGTGCTGTAACCACCTAATCTATATTGTGTACATGACCATATGTATCTCTTTCTATCCAAAGGGAAAAATACTATTAATAAAACAATGTGTTACTTTTCCTAATAAAATATTCTATGCTCAGTGGATACAGGTACCTTACCTTTACTCTCAACACCATGACCATCATCAACACCGCTACCATCACCACCTGGTCCTCAACAGAACGTGTGTGTAGGTGAGGTTGTTTTTGATGACCTCCCACTTCCTTTTGACCCCCTTTTTGTCGTCTCTCTCCCTCCTCCCAAGTCCTTGCTATTCTCATGCAGTCCTCTGGGTGCTCTGTCACCACTGTGGGAGAATCGCCTACTCACAGATCTCTTAGTGACCTTGGGCAAGTCACTTCTCTTCTCTGTACTTTAGTTTCCTCACCTGCAACATGGGAACATTCTATTGCTGTGATGATTAAATAAGTTCGTACATAAAAAGGTCTCGGAACAGTGCATGGCACATTGTAAACGGTAAATGTTGGCTCTTTACTCATACACTCAAATGATCTCTTTCCTTTGCCCCATCCTCCAAACTCAAGTCTTTTCTAAACGTGATTCTCAAAGAACATCTCCAGAAGAAAGAAATTTGACAAATGACTTCACACGACTAGCTTAATGGCTTGGAACCTGGGATGAGTCACCCGTCTCAGCAGAAGTTGTGATTTAAAAAGGATGCTTGAAGAGTGTAGGGCCCTAGCCCAGGAATGAATGCCTAAAGCTGGATTTCTGATGACCGTGCAAGGCAGGTGGGAGAGACGTTTTGGCGAAGTAGGCATTTCCGTTCAGGCTCCTGACTATCATCGTACCCGCCTTGCTTAGCTTGGTGGGTCAAGCAACCTAATAGTGAGGACACAGGTTTGATCCCTATTCAACTTTCAAGACCTGGCTCATTGTTTATGCTTTTCTTGAACCAATCCATCCACCCTCCAACTTCCATAGTTCCAAAACATATCATCTCCCTTCCTCTGCATGCTACTTTTTAACTCGTGATATAACCATTTATATACATGTATAATTTTCTCTTTTTTTTTTTTTGTGGTTACACTTACATTGCCTAGCACAATGTCAATGAATGACAATTAATATTTCTTGTTCCCTAATAATCTGATAATTGCAAAGAGAAAATTGCTACCTAAGCACAGACTCTGCCTATTTTCTTATCCAGAAGCCACTGGTTAGTCACAAGGTGGATTCATTACTATTAAAACCAATTCAGTGCGATTTTCTATCACCAACAGTATTATCGTCCCCAAACTGCAGGTGAAAATGAAAGCTGTTCTGCTTTTTTAGAGGCAGGATAGGATAGTGGATAAGACTATGGGCTCAGCTAGTCAAGGTTCAGATTCTGGCTCTGCCACTTATTAGCTGTGTGACTTTGAGAAAATTGGACCTCTCTCTGGAATATCTGTCCTGTTTGTCCTGCCTCCTCTGCAAGGGCAAGAACTTATCACGGCCTCCTTGTGTGTCAGTGGCATCCCCACATTTTTCCTCCTTTACTGGACCCTAGTCAATTTATCCATCTCTCAAATCCCACAGCTCTAAGCACAGTGTCTTAACATGACAGGACCTCAATAAATGTTACTTGGAAATAACTGAATGTAATCTAGGCAAGTCAAAAAACCCCTGAAGCTGAACAGGGCACACACAGACTCTTATCTATCCAGGAATTTCTACCCACAGAACAGTAACGTGTTCTGTGCGAGACAAGTCAGCCAGACTGCTCAGTGTCAGCAGCAAAGGTGGCCCCGCCAGGGACAGATGCTGGGGCACAGGCTGTGGGGTGCTCTGTGCTCAGAGAAGACAGAAAGGGCAGCCGGGTGACTCTGTTCCTCCCAGTGCCAGGCTGGGTGATCTCACTGTTTTTACTTTGGCATTTGTACCCCATGAATGCTCTGCCCAGGTCACAGGTGTAGCCCACTGTTTGCTTCCCAGGCCACGTGTGTGGCCGAGCTCCACAGACGTGCCACTGTGTGGCTGGTGAATGTCAGGGCCGTCCTCTCAGGCCCCCTGACCTGGCACAGCACCCCTGGTCTAGTAGCATCTGGGATGGGGTGGGCCGGCCACCAGAGGACGGGCTGCGGGCTTGTCTCTTGGTGCCTTTGGATCTGCCCAGGGTGGCGTTCTTTACCTGGCCTGGGAATCTTCAAGAGTGACCTGAAGCTGTACGGCCTTGGGAACCCTTTACTTCCATTTATGAAGGCCTTGGTGGGTGGTGCTTCCCCAGTGGAAGCCACGAGACTTGTAAATTTGGAATATTTGGGCAAGAAATGGAGAGTTCTCTGCAATAGACAAAAATCAAATTGTTGACTATTTTTAAAGGATATTCACTATTACTACTTTCAAGAGTTGTCAGGGAAGGTGACACAACTTTGCTGAGTGACCTGGGGTGAAAATACCTCACAGGGTGGGTGTGAAGACGACATGAAGCAACATATGTACGAGGCCTAGCTTTGAGCAGAAATGTGAGTGCTGGCAGGGGTCCCTTCCTATTTTCCTACTAATGATTATGGAGATCAAAGCCATCATTCCCAGTGGGCGGGATTACACAGACACTAGGAACCTCCCAGGGCAGGATGGACACTGCCCACACAGCCTCTCTTACTATGCCAGCCTGTGGTGAGTTCCTCTTCCTTTGAAACACATTCGTTGTTTGTTCTAAAAACATGCGATCGTGTACTGTTTCTGAGATCTCACTGATATATATCGTATTCCCAATATAAAGACTTGGCTAGCCCTAGAGGTTGGGACCAGAGACTGCCTTGATACTCTCCACAATTTAAACCTGCAAAATGGAATGAAACGCTCTGATCATTGTAAGGTACACGAGGGAATGGGTCACAGCTGAGGATAGGGCCTTCCAGGCCCCTGGCTTCTAAAGGACTTGTGGCTAGGGAGAATAAGGAAGGAAGGAAACCATGTATATTATTGTGTACAAGGTATTTTACATGCATAATAATAGTAATAATGCTGGTGTAAGCAGCTTTTGGCAGGAAAGAGCCCTTTGCAGGAAGGAGCTCTCTGCAGGAGGTCCCTTCTGTCTTGTCACCTTGATATTGTCACTAACCTTAAACCAGGCGCCCCCATGCTCTACTCATCTCTGGTCCAAGCACACTTTTCAAATCTTTGGATCACACAATACGTTGCTTAACCTGTTGGTTCTTTCTTTAGATCAAAGAAGTAGAAATGAAGAATAAGTAATTAACAGACGACCAGATCTCTTCCCCAGGTTTCCCTTCAGTAATCTCAAGAACAAACAGCATCTAAAGAAAGATCAGGAGGAGATGACAAGCCTGAACGCAGTGGGAGCCTATGAGTCTGACCTCCTACCTCAATGATTAACTGAGATTACTTCCCCTTTTCCCTTTAAAAACTTTCATGGCCAAGTAGTATCTTTGGAGTTGGTTTGGGGACACAAGTCCACCTTCTCCCCAGATTGCTGGCTTTGTGATTAAAGGCAACATTTTCCGTTTCTACCAACACTTGCCTCTTGAGTATTGATTTTCAAGCTGGGAGCAGCTAGACCTGAGTTTGGTAACACTGATAAAATGTACTGAGCACTTACTATATGCCAGGTTTCTAGACTGGGCTCCATAAATACAAATTATTGTTCACTGAGCACCTACTGTGTGCCAGGTAGCCTCCTAAGTGTTTTTCATACATTGTCTCATTTATATACATAGCAATATCAAGAAATAGGTAGTGTGTCTGTCATTTAAACCAATGAGGAAATAAGGGTGGAGGCGAGTTAACTGACTCCTGTGTTTCTGTTTAGGATGGGTTACAATGCACAATAATTATTAGTTCCCCCTTACATTTGTGAGTTCCTTAACAGCTGGGACCATGGCTTGTTTAGCTGCTTGCCCAGCACACAGCACTGGGGTCTGGTCCACGGAATGCTCACTGCCTGTACTGAAACTGAACTGAACGGGCAGCTCTCCCCATCTCCATCCCTCTCCTCCACAGCCCAGCGGGAGCACCCTTCTCCCCTTTGTGCTTGTTCTGTTTCCCTGTGGCCCAGCTAAGTGTCCTTTCCTATGGCCCCTCCACTCTTTCCCCCAAACTTCTCTTCATTTCCTCCCCTTTCCGAGTGCTACGTGTCTGTGGCTATTTCAAGATCTGGAGCAGAGGTCTCTAAAGAAACTGGGCGCTGGGGTTTGAGAAACAAATAATGACATTTTATTTGAAAATTTAGAGAGAAAAGCTTTTATTAACACTGCATTGATGTACGTACGGAATGAATGAATGAATGAATGAATGAATGAAAGAAAGAAATACTGAGGTGGGGGTAATGTGCTCAAACATCCCAGTCAAGGCTTACTCATCAGCTGCTTTACTCCTGAAACTGTATAAACAAGATTGCTGAGGCCCTTGTTCAGCCTTTGTCTGTTTACCTGAAACGCGTCCTCAGAAATATCGTCTTGTAGGCAAAGTCTTGCAAAATTAGCCTCTTTGTTCAGATAGGCTGCTTTCCATCGCTGTGTGGTTTTGGTTTTCTTTTCCTGAGCACTTGCCTATTAATTTGCCCTTTTGTTGAGCCTGGCCTTCTCTGCCCTTGCATGCAGGCGAATTTAAGTTTGCTATCACAGCGGTTTTCTCTTGTTTCCCTGGCAGTGATCCTCAGTCCATTAAGTGAGTGAGATCTGGGAACTGCTAAGACAGAAACAAATCTCTTCCTTACCTGGCTGGTCTCACTTCTCCAGTTTTCCTGCCTATTCCACTCGGCAATCACTATCTCCATGAAAAACAATCAACATAGCCAGAGACATCTCAAATAAGTATTCTGAAACTAGAAACTACAAGGATCATCTCTTGGTAAGTTAAAACCATTAAAAATTTTTACAAGTGTGTGTTTAGAACCTTTAAATGGGAGGCACATTCACCTCTTTTAAAGTTTAGCTTGAAACAAAGTTAAAAACCAAGCAACAAAACAACGTGCGTTCAAAGACCACCGGCGGAAACTCCGCTTGGAGTTTCACCGCATGAAAACGTGGCAGTGACCAGGGTCACGAGCAATATCTCACAAGTATTTACCCACACGGGAACAAGCTGAGTGCTGGAACACCGACCACAGGCCCCAAAGACTGGGAAAGGACTTTGCAGTGAACACAATGGAATCCTCCCTTGGGAATGGTCATTGGTTTTTCCATAATTCATACCGAATTTAATCAGAGAATCCTCAGGTCGGATGACTCAAACTTGGAGGTAATTACTCTAATGGCCACAAAGATTCCATTTAGGATATTAAAAAGGCTACAGCTGTTGCAGAAACATTCATATGAAAGAGCCACAAATGCACAGTAAAGGGAACAGATGTTTGTTGCCAGGATTAGATTTCTCCTGTGCGAAAGTTCAGATCTTAGTGTTTATTCTTGTTGCCAGTCTGAACCCACAGTTTTGAAAAAAAACATAGGTCGCCTGTAAGTTCGGCCCCATTTTATATTCCCAAACTTGAAATACACCTTCCACAAGTAGGAAAGAATGTGAATCTTTTCTAACTTTGGAACCTAGGACTGGGACATAATTTGTGGATCAAGAACAAATTTTGAGATTTACCATTTATCAAATAAAAAGACAAAATATGACTTGGGTAATCAGAACAATTTTGTACATCACTTTAAAGGAGTCTTATTACTTGGCAGCAAAACACAAATTCTATCAATGAATTACACTCAGGGCTTAACAAACTGGACAAACATATACACCTGGTGTTAATAAAATAGAGTAACATATAGGCCTACAGAGGTCCCTTCCTCTGGGTTTTTATAGAATCTCACGACCATTTTTCCAGGTATTGCTTTGTGCAAAGAAGCAACTAGGATCAAGATCATGGCAGATATGCCCTTCATTTACAGAAGAAACATTTCAATCTGGAGAAGGACTGCCCGTCTCCAACCTGCCTGCCCCCCAGCGAGGGCCAGGCGTGCCCCGTGGCCCCTCCATCCTCAAATGGCTTGTGAATGTCTAAGAGGCCTTATTACTCTCCCGTAGTCCGAGGACCCAGAGAATCAGCGTCACCGGGAACTTGTTAGAAATGTGGGATGCTGGCCCCAGAACTGATGAATCAGAATCTGCTTTTTAACCAGACCCTCATGAGATTCACGTGCACATTGATGTCTAAGACACTCTGTTCTAGGGCACAGTCTCCATACAAAGTAGACAGGATTTGTTAAACGTGTGGTTTAGCCAGTTTAAACTTTGGTGGGATTTTTCATATTCACTGAAGAGAGAGATGATTTTCCTATCCAGGAATCAGAGGGGAAAGTAGTATTTGATGGGTTTCAGGTTAGGGAAAGTAAAGGGATGTGCCTTTTTTTAAAATTTAATTTTATTTATTTATTTTATACAACAGGTTCTTATTAGTTATCTATTTTATACATATCAGTGTATACATGTCAATCCCAATCTCCCAATTCATCCCACCACCCCGCCCCCGCCACTCTCCCCCCTTGGTGTCCATACGTTTGTTCTCTACACCTGTGTCTCTATTTCTGCCCTGCAAACCGGTTCATCTGTACCATTTTTCTAGGTTCCACATATATGCGTTAATATACGATATTTGTTTTTCTCTTTCTGACTTGCTTCACTCTGTATGAGAGTCTCTAGATCCATCCACGTCTCTACAGATGACCCAATTTCAGGAACGTGCCTTTAATACCTTTATTTCCTAAATGGTTAGTTGGTAACTTTGCTTCATGAAATGGAAAAATCCAAACACAAAGATTTCCGATTATAATTTCCTTTCTTCATTTCCTCTCTAGAGATAGCCAGCAAAATAATAAAAGTAATAGCAAACATTGAATGTAGGCTTACTAGATGTCAGGCACCCATTCTGAGATTAAATGTAAGATTTAATCTTCACAATACTCTGTGGGGCAGCAAGATTATCCTCAGGTTTTAGATGAGGGAACTGGAGCACAGAGAGGCTTAGCAACAAGCTCAAGATCACACAGTGAGTAAGGGACAGAGTCAGGATCCAAACCTGAGGAGGTCTAGCTGACCACGCCACACCTCTCCCTGTTACGGGAAACCGACACCAAATGACTTAGGTGACCATCTCAGGCAGAAGAACTAAATTCTGTGGCCTGAAACACAGAGTTAGAGGTTTGAAATAAAGACACTAAAGCTCAGAGAGGTCACGTTCCTGCTGCAAGTCACCCAGATGAGGGAAGTGCTGGGGTGGGTCTTCTGATTCTTCATCCTATGATCTTTTAATTCAAAACATACTTTTTTTTTTTTTTTTTTGGTATACCACAAGGATTTATCGCTCAATCTCAACACTGTTTCAAATTCTGACATTTTCACTCCGTACCTCAAACATTAGGGGCTGTTTTTCTAATTAAGACTTTTGTCTTCCAGTAAATTTACCAAACACAAGACAGCTGTGCAGGGCATGATTCTCATTCCCACACTGATTATTTCAAAAGGCTAATGTTTATGATAGTCCCGGCTCTGCCTCCAAGTGGCCAAAAAACTTAGAAAGAAGACAAAAACGAACAACCAACTGAGGTAAGGAAGAACTGACTTGTGTCCTAGCTGCCCATCTCAAAGGTTAAAAGGTCACCTGATGATTTAGAAGTGACAGCGGGTTAATTTCATTTGGAGTTTATGATATTGACAGGTAGCCCTTTTAGAAGGTCTCCTGGGTGCCAGGCACGGTGCACACACTGCTTTATTTACTCATTAGAACAACGCTGGTGAAGGAGATGGTGTTATGAGCCCCGTTTCATGGATGAGGAAATGCTGGCTGAGAGAGCTAAAGATATTGTCCAAAGTTACAGACAGTAAACGGGGAGCTCTTCTCATACTCCCTAGGTTACATTCTGCAGGTGAGGCAATGGTAGCCCAGAGAAGAAAAACATTTGCCCACAGTCACGAAGCTAGTTAAAGGGCAGTGCTGTGCTTGGAATCTTCCTCCAGAGGGGGCCAAGCTTGGCTTGATGGCAAATGGAAAATCCTAGGGCATGACAGTGGACCGTCTCAGCGTACATATTGCTTTGAGAGAGGTTCATCTAGCTCCTCAGGAAACATGGCTTCAGGAAGCCATATCTCTCCTTAAAAAAGAATGGAATCCAAGAGCGTAATTCTTTAGAAATGTAGGATGCACATGATGTCCAAATGAACAGGCTTGTCTTATTTTGAGCATGGAACAAGAGATGCTTGAGACGCAAACATTTCCAACTTTCTGAAAGTCTGGCCTGAGATATTTTCTGACCAAATAGTAACCAAAAGAAGAACAAATATTGTGCTGTTAGCGATTATCCCGTGTGTCTGGTACGCGTCCACAGATGGCAGCTTCTGCGGAAGGAGTCGAGCTACCAAAATGGTGGAACCAACGCGCTCTCCGACCAAAGAGCGTGTGTTCTCTTGCGTATTCTCGTGGTTGGATTTATTTGGGACAGTGTGGCAAGCAAAGTCGAAGGTATCAAAAATGATCCACACTTGCTCCCCAAGATGGATGGGCAGCTCACTTCCTGGGGCTGCCTTGCCTACAGCTGCCTCAATTCTAGGGGTCCATTTGCCTGGAAGATGAGACAAGGCGGGGATGAGGAAGTGAATTTCCAAAGCGAGGAAGCTACTCGAAGAAAAATCCCATTCGGCATGTCACCTCCACACGAGGGTCACTCAGTGGACCCGCATACCGACTCACAAAGAGTCACAGCCTGAAGTTACCACGAGCACCTATAGGGCTGCTCCTAAGCTGGCAGTCCGCACCCAGGATCTTGCCTTCCTGGAGACAGCTGACAGTGTCTGCAGACAGGCCAGGGATGCTGCGAAACAGTTCACGATGCACAGGCTAACCCTCCACGAGAATTATCCGGACCCTCAAATCAAGGGTGCTGAGGTTAAGAAACCTGCCTGCAAGACTGTGAGGTGAGCGAGATTCTCATGGCCTCTGGTTCAAGATGCTCTTACTCTGGACTTCCCTGAGCGGTCCAGCGGTTAAGACTCCGCGCTTCCACTGCAAGGGGGCGCAGGTTCGATCCCTGGTCGGGGAGCCAAGCTCCCGCATGCCACGCACACGGCGCAGCAAAAATAAATAAATAAATAAATAAAATTTAAAAAAAATTCTCTTCCTCTGACCCGAGTGAGGCACTGGGGTTCCTCCTTTCTACCCTCCTCCCACGGCCAGTGTGACTGATTCCAGGGAGGGACAGACGGGTTGAATTAATACACACGAAGGTGTGAATGGCTGATAGATCCAACACTAGCAGGAACAGCTGCAGTTTAAGTGACTCATGAATTTAATCTAAATTCAGCTCCAATCTGGGAAATTTTAGCGAGAGTGCCCTAATAATGCAGGCACTTATTTTTAGTAGATGGGCGAGATGGTGAAATTTGCCAAGCATTGCTCACCTTTTAAAGTCCTAACATACATAAACAAATCTGTGATGTGGTTCCATTGGGATAGAGTCACGAATACCTTTTTTTTTTTTAAACTTTTTTTTTGGCTGTGCCATACGGCTTGTGGGATCTTAGTTCCCCGACTAGGGACTGAACCTGCGCCCCCGGCAGTGAAAGTGCGGAGTCCTAACAACCGGACCGCCAGGGAATTCCCGGAATACTTTTTTATTACAAGCAATTATTTGTACTTGGTATTGATCACAGTTGCTTTCCAGCAAGGGAAGAAACCCTATAAAAAATTCCTGTGCTCCAAACAGAGCTTATTTACCTTCTCTTCATTTCTAATATTGACTTGTGGGTTTGATACGATAGGACCCATTTGCTGGGTATTTGAACGGCCCTTGTTACCGTAAGTCCCAGGCTGTCTCCTCTCTGGACTGCTGTGGACCCATATTTGGACGGCAGCCTGCGTAGGCTTTTATTTAAAGCAAGCGAAGCAGACACAGCCTGAGCAAAATAATTAGCCGTGGAGACGAGCGTCAGAGTCATTTCTTCTCATTTTAAGGCTCAGAAACAGAAGATTTTGCCCTTCCGTACGCAAAGGGAGTGACGATGTCAAGTGGAAGTGCTCCTCGCTCGCCAAACCTACATTGGGGCGACTTCACTTTACTTCGCTCTCCAGATTCTTTGTCCTGATGGGCACCAAGCTAGGAGACGTATATGGTAGATTGATGGGTAGCAATATTCCACGCTGAATTTCAGAGGCAAAGTAGCTAGCTCAGTGGGTCTTCATCTTATGGGCTCTGGAGAGTAAAATTCAGAGACGAGCTGGAGCCGAGAAGGGACCTGAGGGCTCACACCAGTTCAAACACCTCGTTTATAGAAAAGGAAACGGGAGCCCAAGAAGGGGGCCTGGTTTGATGGAGGCCATTTGGACAGAGTCGCGAGCAAAACCAAGCCTGACCTCCCACAAGTGTACCGACTCCTAACACCAAGTTCCATCAGGAGCCTCCCCATACTCTAGACAATTCAATTCTTGTCCTCTTGGCCAGCGCATGTGGAGATCGAAGGCCTTTCTTCAACGAATTTGTGGCACATGGCAAATCCTTGACAGGGTCAGGAAAAACAGCAGATTCTGAATCTTGGAAATTTAGAATCTTAAGCCATGGACTCTGTAGTTTGAAAGGAGAGAAAATCCATCCCGGCTACAACTGCCCTTCCCCAAAGCAGAGATTAGGCGAATCACAGGCCTGGTCAATATTTCCTGAGTTCTTCCAAGGGAAGGGACTGGGTAAGAAATCCTTGTCTGGAAAGGAGAGAACAATAGAATTGGGTGTCTTATGGAGGCAGGCCAGTGGCCAAAAGATTCTAGAAGCTTTAGTAATAGATTTTCAGTGTTGTCTCCTTTCACAGACATCCTAAAGGGATGTTTAAAATGAATGGGCACTTCTTAAGGATCAGGCCTGGAAAGCGGGACGGGAAGACCTATTTCTGAGTCACTCCCATGACTCTTTACTTCTTGGACTGTGGGATGGGTTGCTGGGGAAAGCTGGATGGCATTTGGTTATGTGATTTAGCAAATGTGCTTGAGCAAGACGACAAGATAGCTGCATTTGTCCCCTTAAGCTTTCCTGGCGGGGTGGTGCATTTGACCTGGAGATATCTAGGTGGTGGTGGTGGTGGTGATGATGGCGTTTATTGTTTAGTACTTGAGCTCCCAGTGTTCCAGCCGTGGTGCTAAGCATGTTGTTTCTTTTGACCCTTACATTAGTATCGAGATCGGTAATGGTCATGCCCATTTCACAGATGAAGAAACTGAGTATTCAGAAGGGGAAGGCCACTTGCCCAAGGTCACAGCTTTAGAGGTAGAGCCACACTGGATCCCAGGTGGATGTAACCAGAGGCCTGTGCCCTCGGCCCCCCTGCTGCCTTTTAAGGGGTCAGCAGTGTGGATATGGTTTGGGGCGTTAGCAAAGGCTGGTGCAGAGCTAACTGGAGTCGAGATGGATAGACTTTCCTGGTTTGGAGACACGTTGTCCTCATTGTTTGCCTGCTCCCTCTCCCCTCCAGCCTTTTCCGCATTTAAAAGAAAAAGATAAAAGCAAACAAAGAGAAATAAAACAGAGCTGCATGGAAAGAATGAAGCAAGTGAAAGACGGGAAGGTTTTCCAACAAACAAATAGAAAGCTCCTCTGTCCTTTTGAGAACTCATCAAAAGCAATAAAACAAGGGCTGGGAATCAAGAGACAGGGAATCAAGAAGGACCAAAGGGGAGGGCTCCTCTGGGGTCTCAGGAGAGAACCTCAGCCAGAAGACAAGGCCTCCGAGTCACTGGGGTGCGGACACTGAAACCTCCCCTCTCTTGGGGACCTTGCATGCTCTTCCTCACCTGTCAGCGAGCAGGAGGGGCTTGCTGCTCTCAGGGGCCCACTCAGCACCTCTAAAGAGCCTCCTTCTCTGATTTGTAAAGGCTGCTCTGTGATGTCAAGGCCACCAGCCTTGGAGTGCGCTCTCTGCTTTCATGTTTCTGTTTACTCTTGCTGGAACTGATCACGGATTTTTTGGTAGCTCAAATCCTTATGCTTTAAGCCCTTGTACCTGAAACATGCCTCATGGAATCATCACCCTGTCAATTCAGTCCCAAACAACAGGAAAACATTCTCCACGGGACCTCTTCGTCTCTCAGATGCATTGTTAGTCACTGATTTATGCTAGTTAGAATTTCTAGGGACAAACGTGTCTTCCTGGCTTAGATGCATAGGGCCAAAAAAGAAATAAAAAATCCTATCAAATTTTCAGTGTGTGCAGAGGAGGGTGGTGAGGGGAGGCCAGAGCAACTCAGGTGTATTGAGTGCCCGCCAGGGACAATGTCTGTATGCATATTACTCTGTGCCTTCTTTATTTTTTATTTTTTTTTTGGCCTCTGCTGTTTCCCTGGGGACCACAGAACTTGTCACACAGGAGCACCCCCATAAATGTTGACTGATTTACTTAGATTCTCACTGCAGTGCTAGGATGCTTTCTGCCCCCGTTTGACAATAAGGAAATTAAGACTCCAAGAGCTTAAGCGACTTGCTCAAATTCACAGGGTTAATAAGTGGCCAAGGGGGGATTTGGCCCCAAGGACACATGACTCCAATGTTCTTTTCACTATACCACACCAACTCCAGAAGCAACTAGAACAGGTGGGCAAAACAGAGCATTGTAGCCCTGTCTAAAGAGGCTGACAGTACCAGGAGGGGGTGCAGAGGACTGTCACAACTTTTTGAACACAAAGATGATTTTAATATAAAGACCAAGTCCTTGCTGACCTCACTCACTTCCAGAATATTCTCATGCATTTGTACAGCCCTTTGTGACACAGACTCATATCAGAATCTGCGTCTCCCTGCTTCTCGGCCACACAGCTGGACTGCACTTCCCAGCCACCCTTGCAGTTGAGAATGAAAGCACTGGCCACCACCTCCAGGCCCCTCCTATAAAGCATCTCCATGCATCTTTTCATTTTCTTTCCTCCCTTCTCCTGTTGAATGGAGAGAATTCTGAAGTCCTAGAGGTGAGTGGGGATGGAAGAAGGAAGGAACCTGGGTTCCCAAAGGACCACAGGAACATTACCCACCAAGCAAGAACACGTGGCTTTGGATTTAACATGAGTCAGATGTAAAATTCTGTTGTATGAACTCACTGAGATTTTAGGGTTCATCTTGCTAAAGCCGAGAGCACCGTTTTACTAATAGGCCTTTGAGGATTGCAAATAGCTTTCTTATCTGTGATATCATTCAATCCTTTACAAACGCAACAAGTCAACTGGAAGCTTGAAGGAGTGAGAGGAATCGTCTATGAGAACCATCAAACCATCTGTGTGGCCAGAAGCACATTCTTTTAAGTTCAGGGGCTTAGTTTCTCCACCTGTGATTTCAGGGTGTTGGGTCAGACGGTCTCTGAGAGTTCTCCTAATTCTAAACCTCTATAAGTCTTTTTCGATGTCGAAAAATGTGTATTGGCGTGTTCAGACACTGATCTCTTGATACCGCGAGCCCCTCCAAGGTAAGGACTACTTCTCAGTTACCTTTATATGCCTAGAATCCAATCTCTTAGATGCTCTAAGGTTAAATTTAATTAGAATTTTCTGTTGGAAAAAACTCAAAGAATTTACGAATGTTCTGATTTATGCCAATGATTTCTTGATCCAATTTGGAGCACAGGATTGAAATGCTCATGAATATTTTCATTAGGCATTACTGAGTATGGGTAGGCTATTTTATATTCATTTACGTAGACGTAATCTTTGAAGAATGATTTTATAATAATACTGAAAGGCTTTTTTGATTAAAGGGAGTGCCAGCAGTAATTGGTATTCTGATGGCTTCATTTACAGTTTTATTTAGCTGAGTAATATAGGAGCATAATTCCTATTTAGAGTTGAGAAAATTGGAGTACAGAATATTCAGAGTTTTCTCATTCAAATGGCCCTTAACTTGAGGTTCATAAAAGTAGTATTGGGCGAACTAGGAACAATTTAAAAACTTTGAAAAGTCCCAAGGGAAATTATACAACCATAGGAGGCAGCCTGTGCTACTTTCATGAAAAATCTTATGCCTTCTGGTGTTTGAAAAATAAACACATTTTTTCTATATATCTGTGGCGTATGGGAACATTGGTCATTTCATCCTGCACATTGAAAATATCAGATTATATATGTTTTGATGACTAGAAATAGGCAATGAATTCTATTACCCGAAAAATGCAATTTGGCAGGTAAAATGTTTAAAAGCACAGGGTTTAAGGGAGGTGGGAGGTTAAGGGTTAACAAGAGGGTCCTGGCAGAAAAATGGGAATCACGATTTGACACTGTACAGGTAGAATGGGATCGAAGGATGGGAAACCAGTGCTTTTTTTTTTAAACTCCTTTTTATTGGCAGCTGCAGGGGGATGTGGGTCCCCCTCCCATTTTCTGCTATCACCTCCCCCTCCTGTGATTACATCCTGCTCCATCCTTCCTCCTGGGGAGTGTGGGCATCTAGAAAGATGCTGTGTGCTATGGCCCCTTTGCCTCGGCTGGTATAGGAACTTAGGCCCATGGAAGATGAAGTATTAATAATGCCAGCCAGTGTTTTAAGATGCTTATTTTATTAGGCACTGCAGAAAGGAAGAGATTGTATTAAAAAATTATCTACTTCCTTTTGTATAAATTGTTTGCTTCAAATGTTATGTTTAGATGACTCCTTCATTAAAAATATCTTTCCATAAAATAATAAAGAATAGGACTTCCCTGGTGGTGCAGTGGTTAAGAATCCGCCTGCCAATGCAGGGGACACGGGTTTGAGCCCTGGTCCAGGAAGATCCCACATGCCATGGAGCAACTAAGTCCGTGCACCACAGCTAGCGAGCTTGTGCCCTAGAGCCCGTGGGCCACAACTACTGAGCCCATGTGCCACAACTACTGAAGCCCACGAGCCACAACTACTGAGCCCACATGCTGCAACTAGTGAAGCCCGCACACCTAGAGCCCGTGCTCCACAACAAGAGAAGCTACTGCAATGAGAAGCCCGCATACAGCAACGAAGAGTAGCCCCCACTCGCTGCAACTAGAGAAAGCCCGCGTGCAGCAACGAAGACCCAACACAGCCAAAAATAAATAATAAAAATAAATAAATTTAAAAAATACCTCCTTTAAAAAAATAATAATAATAATAAAGAATAACAAAGGTATTTCTTGGCTCTCACTTTTTAGAAAAAGAAAAGGCCTTAGGTGGTACAGAAAGTTCTTTTAAGAAATCCTAGGGCTTCCCTGGTGGCGCAGTGGTTGAGAATCCGCCTGCTAATGCAGGGGACACGGGTTCGAGCCCTGGTCTGGGAAGATCCCACATGCCGCGGAGCGGCTGGGCCCGTGAGCCACAATTGCTGAGCCTGCGCGTCTGGAGCCTGTGCTCCGCAACAAGAGAGGCCGCGATAGCGAGAGGCCCGCGCACCGCGATGAAGAGTGGCCCCCGCTTGCCACAACTGGAGAAAGCCCTCGCACAGAAACGAAGACCCAACACAGCCATAAATAAAATAAATAAAAAAAAAAAAAAAAAAAGAAATCCTAAATAGGAGGTGGAATTTGAATGGGACCCTAAAGAGAAGGCAGGAATTATGGGAGTGAGCGAAGCAAAGCAGGGAAAATGTAAGCTTACCTGCACAACAGACCTTTGAAAACCTACAAACATTCACTTACATCTGTTTTCTTCCATTGTAGCGCAGTAATTCTATGGGCCATTTCTCACCATTAAATTGACAGTCACTAATGTCAAGTGCCTACGTGTGCCAGGTACTGCCTGAGGCTGGCTCTTCCAGGCTGAGTCTCAGTGGGTCCTACCCTGTGTTAGAGGATTTACATCCGTCCTCCATCCTCACCACATCCTTTGAGAAAAGTTCAGCATTTTCAGCGCCGGGAGTTTTAAAAGCTCCCTGAGTGAATCAAACGTGCAGTCCAGGCTGAGAACCATAACACCACGGGGCTGTTCCCCAGACAGCTACATTCTCTTGAGGCTTAAAATGGTAGTCATTTAATTTATATGTTAAAAAAACCCTCTGGGGGGTTGGGGGGGGGAACTCCTCCCATAACCAAAAGCTCCATACAGCTCAGACTACTCACTAAAGAAGCATGGGGTGGCCTTCTGAGTTCAGTGTCTAACTCGATCATTTGCAAGAATTTGCAGGACAGAGAAATAAGTTTCCTCATGGCAGCTGCATTCCTGCAGTGAACAATGCTGCCGGTGGAGCGCATCCCTGAAGGACTTTATGATCATGTGATTTGGAGGGGCTCCTACCCTGATGGGCCTTTGAGGTAAATGAGATGCCGCAGTCCACCAGCCAGATGTGGATTGCAGGCGCTGTGGGCTTGTCATTCCTGGGTGAAAGTGGCAAGGCACGCCAGGTAATCCACCAGAGCAAAGCATCATGAATTACCTCTCAGTTTGTCCTGGTTCACCCTAGATTAACGGGTGATATTTTAGATGTCTTCTGTAGGTACTCAGAGGAAATGCCAGAATGTTATAAATGTTAGAACGAATGTTAGAAAACAAACATTTGCTTAAACACATCCAATATGAAACAAAACAAAACAAAACAAAACACCACTAGATCAGTGGTTTTTAAGCTTCTGTGTGTATCAGAGTCACCTGGAGAGCTAGTAAGGAACCCAGAAGCCCAGGTCCTTGTCATTCGGTAATACTGTAGAATAGAGCTGGTTTTGCCTTTTTTTGTAACCAAAATTTTCAGTGATTCTGATACCCCACCACCCAGTTTGAGAACAGCTGCTCTTTTCTCAACACTCGGATGCACATTAGAATCACTTGAGGAGTTAAAAAAAACAAAGACGCCAGAGGCTCCACTCTAGACCAGCTCAGCTGGAGTCTCTCTGGTGGGGCGCAGGCACTGGTATTCTGAAATAGCTCCCGAGGGGACCTAGACGGGCAGCCTGGGCTGAGAACCACTGTGTCCGGATGGTGGTTCTCAGACTGGCTTACGCTTCAGAAGCACCTGGACAGTTTTAAAAGAATACTGAATCTTGGGTCCACACCTAGAGATTCTGGGTTAGCTGGTCTGGGGTGCCATGGGCCCTGGGATTTTACAAAGCTCCCAGGGTGATTGGAATGTGCAGGCAAATCGGAGCAGAACAAGGGTAGGTCCTCCCCAAAAAAGGAAGCCTGCTGAATCCAGCTTCGTTGGAGACTGAGGGAAGCCTGCTGAATCCAGCTTCCTTGGAGATTTGTTATATACGCACTGCTTAGCAAAATAGACTAAGAGCTTCAGTTAAGAACATGAGTCCTCAGTAATGTAATGTAAACCCCACTGTTAGCTTATTTTTTGTTCCTCCCATGTCATCTTTAATACCAAAAAGAAAATGGTGGGCAATCAAAAGTTCTGTAAGATTGGACCTCTGGAAGGTTGTATGGTGAGAAAAATGTCTTTTAAAGTGACTCTGTATAGCAGCATTTTAAAGAGATACTTAGAAAGCAATGGTGGGACTTCCCTGGTGGTCAAATGGTTAAGACTCTGTGCTTCCACTGCAGGGGA
Organism: Balaenoptera musculus; assembly: GCF_009873245.2. Classification (NCBI taxonomy): domain Eukaryota; kingdom Metazoa; phylum Chordata; class Mammalia; order Artiodactyla; family Balaenopteridae; genus Balaenoptera; species Balaenoptera musculus. The sequence goes on along the minus strand of NC_045788.1, from coordinate 2,827,601 downwards.
CTCGGGTTCCATCCCTCTTCGGGGAACTAAGATCCCACATGCCACGTGGCACGGCCCCCCCAAAAAGAGAAAGCAATGGTGATGGGAATGTAATAGAAATAAAATTGAAAAGAAAAAAAAAGAAAAAGAAAATGAGACCTGATCACTATTTAAAGTCAGTTAACCCACAGTTTCCCATGCTTTGGGAACAGTGTCCAAACACTCAACTGTCTGCCTTGGTGACCATGGGCAGGTCACTTCACCATGCTCACCTTTGCCTCCTGATGTGTGAAGTGTGAGGGTTGGAGAAAACGACTCTCAGCTCAGCAGCAGCACCATGACAGGATGCACCTGCATCCTACAGGCTGGGGAGCTGGACGTCCACACTAGTTTCCCTTCTACAGCACAGAAAATTCCAGAGCGAGAATGTCACGATGGCCAAGACATAAAAGAAAAGCCAAGGGAGGTAAAACACGAGCCCGGGGCTGTCAGTTGCGGGGTGGGGACCAGTGGAGGTGGCCCAGAGAAGTACCTCTTGGCTCATTGCAAACGAAATAACATCACGTGTTCATCGGGGACTAAATTCCTGTTGGGAAAAATGACTTTCAGTTCTTTTGAAGGGCCTTGGGTGAACAGAGAGGAAGATCTGTCCTGACATAACAGAACCTGTCAGGTTAGGGTTGATATTTGTGACTGTCAGCAGAAGCCGAATAGAGAGGTGCGGGCAATTCTTGGTTACAGGGGGCTCGAAAGAGTGGAGATGGTGGATACTGAGGGGTGATGGTGGTGGTGGTGACAGTAGTGATGATGGTGACAATGGGGGTGGGGCGGGGCAGGGAGTGGGGCCCCCGGTAGGGGTCCAGGAGAGGCCAAATATTGTAAAGGGTGGCTTCTGGGGGGATACAGGGGTTGTTGATAAGGAAATACATTTCTTTTCTTTCTTTATTTTATACAGCAGGTTCTTATTAGTTCTCTATTTTATACATATTAGTGTATACACGTCAATCCCAATCTCCCCATTCATCCCCCCAGCCCCGCTTTCCCCCCTTGGTGTCCATACGTTTGTTCTCTACATCCGTGTCTCTATTTCTGCCCTGCAAACCGGTTCATCTGTACCATTTTTCCAGATTCCACATATATGCGTTAATATACGATATTTGTTTTTCTCTTTCGGATTTACTTCACTCTGTATGACAATTTTTTTTCTTCACTCTCGTGTTCCCACCTTTCACTCTATAAAGCCCTGTTTTTCTTTTCAAACTTTAAAAAAAATTAATTAGTTAATTAATTAATTTACGGCTGCGTTGGGTCTTCGTTGCTGTGCTCGGGCTTTCTGTAGTTGTGGCGAGCGGGGCTACACTTCGTTGTGGTTTGCGGGCTTCTCATTGCGGTGGCTTCTCTTGTTGCACAGCACGGGCCCTAGGCACGCGGGCTTCAGTAGTTGTGGCACGCGGGCTCAGTGGCTGTGACTTGCGGGCTCTAGAGCGCAGGCTCAGTAGTTGTGGCGCACGAGCTTAGTTGCTCCGTGGCATGTGGGATCTTTCCGGACCAGGGCTCGAACCCGTGTCCCCTGCATTGGCAGGCGGATTCTTAACCACTGCGCCACCAGGGAAGTCCCAAAAGCCCTGCTGTTTTTTTTTTTTGACATGTCACCTTCCTGACCCCCTGTCTGCAGCTCAAATTTGGAAAGTGAAGTTGGTCTGGAAGCAAATGTCTTCGCGTCCCCAGGAGTTTTGAGGGAAGATTTTCACGAATCTGGCTGAATTTGGTGAGATATCATGAATTTGGTCTTTTTCCGAAAGCCCCATGTTTTTCAGTAGGAAGTTTCTCTCCCAGGAGAAGTTCAGGAGGTCAACGAGGTGAGGGATGGGAGAGGGACAGAGACAGAGTCCAGAAGGCCAGCTCTTCCTTAGGTAGATGATGTTGCATCATCTAGATGCATCATAAAGGTCTGGCATCCTTTACCCATTCGTATTGTAGAAAGTATCACTGTTCCTTCCGTATTTGCTTTCGCGTTAAAGAAAAGGGTGATGTGTTAGCTGCACAGAAATTCCCTTTTTTTGGGTGTGTGTGGTTTTCTTGATTTTCCCCTGTATGGTGGACACTGGAGGAAATCTTGAACTGAGATGCTGGTCTCCTCTCTTCCCCAGACCGGACCCCGTTCAGGGACTTTCACTCTTCTAATTTGTGTGCGATGGGGGAAAATGTACAATGATAAGCAATTATGGTTCTCCTTTCCTTTGCTTTCTAAGGTGAGTTCCTTGGAAAGGAAGATCTGTTTATTTTGCTGAGCAGAGCCTTACAGGGGGATGCAGACGGGACAGGTGGAGCAACGGGCCACCGCCTCCAAGGGGAATGAGCAGGTGGAGATGGGGTGGGAGGAGGGAGCGGGAGTGGGCGGGGTCTGCAGCCCCCAGAGCCAGGAGGGGACCTGGGGTTTCTGCAGGTACCTCAGGAGTGATGGGGAGGGACATCTAGGGAGGAATTTAAAGGTCCTCTGTGCGATTTGTCTGCAGACACCTTCCTCTCACCCTCAAGGCATTTGGGGGAAGCCTGGCCTTTCCTTTCTAGCTGACTTGCAGTGAGATTTTGGTTACTTTGAGAAGTGGCACCATGCAGAGGAGGGAGCAAAGAGGCCCCCATTGCTTCAGGTGGTTAGCTATCCAAGAAATATAAAAGCCAAGTTCCCTTCTGTGATTGGCTCCACCAACAGTAGAGCTAGCTCTTTGGGCAAGTCGGTATTTTTCTTTCTCCGTTAACTATGTGTGGCCACACTGTAATGTGCATAGCTGGCTCTATGGCATCCAAGGCCACATTTTATTTTTGGCCACAACTGGGGAAACAGGAATTCGGAAAAAAGTGAAATAAGCCTCCAGATGCCTTTTCAGAGTAATTATGCCAGGAGTATATAAATCAACGATCCAAGCTCCTGGTTTCTGGAGCAACGTGGGGAAAGGGAGCAGAGCCACATCTGGCTTCTGAGTTACGTCCCTTGCCGGGTGACCAGTACACAGACCTGGGCGTGGCTGTCCTGACTTTGGCAGGAGGGAAGGAACCAACCAGCACTGTCGTGTTGCCCCTCCCTGCCCCCCCAGGCTAGGGCAAGGGTACCATGGGGGTGTCTGTCGTTGGTGCAGAAAGGGTGTTTGTTGAGACAACCTTCCCTCTTAAGCAGTCGTTCCTGTGTCTAAGTGAAAAGAACTACGTGTTGGCACAGAAGTGTTAACTCATCCCAAGGACCCGCTGAGCCCCGTTCTCAGCTGGAAAACAAAGACAGGAATCCTAAAATGACATCTCCAGAGAGCTCACTATATCTAAACTAAACATTTCTGTATGCCAAGAATGCCATAGCATCATGTTCACAAGCTTATCTGTAAATGGTACCAAATAAAAATTATATACGTAGAGATAGAAAGAGAGAGGGGAAAGAATTAAGCAAACGTGATAAAAGGTCAACATTTGAGGACTTTGGATATTCTTTGAACTCATCTTGCAACCTTCCTGTTAGTATGGAATTACTTCAAGAGAAGAAAAATTTTTAAAAAGGTCAAATATTGCTATAAACAAAAAGGAGAGACGTATACTAAAATGGGAAAAAGTTTGTAACATTTATGATAGACAGTGAATTAAATCCTCACTATATGAATCATAAGAAAAAGACTAATAGTACACTAGAAAAGTTCATTGCACAGGTAAGTTACAAAGAAGACATTTAAGTTGCCAACTGTGTATGTGTGTGTATGTAGTCAAATCTATTATCAATAAGAAAAATGTAAAGTTTTGAAAAACTTTGATAAAAACTGTGATAAAACTTTGCCTAACTAATTGCCTTTCTCAAAATTAAACTACCACAAAACTCCAAAGTTAGAGGATATGTGATTAAATGGACACTGCAGTGCTGATTGGTCCAGTAACCTGGTTACGATTTGGCAACAGAAAAGGTTTTGAAAGAGGTTCAGTCCCTTTGACCCAGCATTTTTTTTTTTTTTACTTCATAGAATTTATCCTGAGGAAATAATCAGAGAGGTGTCACATCATGTACACTGTGGTTCATTATAACATTATTTATGATAATAGTATATTAAAAGCCTAACACGGGTTTGATGGGTCACTAAGTAGCTGTGAACAGAATCCCATGTTAGAAGAGCATTTATTGATGGGAAATGTTAACAGCATGCAAGCCGTTAACATTCATTATCTTTGAGTGGCGTCATTATCTGGCTGTGAGCAACCTCTGGCCTCGTGAAGAGATATTCTCCATAGGTTGTGGAACAAGAGCACAGCTGTGGTTCTATCTCTGAAGGAAGGAAGGAAGTGGTCATAAGGAGGGGTCGAAAAGCCTCAGGAACACTAGGAGGGCCACCTTTGGAAATGACATGGGCTCTACAATAAAACGCTGAGCTTCCCCAACTTAGATGATTTGTTTGACTCTGAAAAACCTATACATTAGGAGAGTCCCAAAGCACACAAAAAACCTTTCTCCAGGGTGCCCTTTTTCTCTACACCCAACCTTCAATGTACCCATGCCCGACTTTATGAAAATGTGATTTACAAATGTTCAAATCTGAGGTGCGACCTAATCTTCAGAGTGGAGGGAGAATTTCTCACTTTCTCCTTTAACTGACAAGGAAGTCAACCTCTAGAGACATTAGGTGGCTTGCTTTGTTATTATATTGAATACTTAATAAACTGCTTCTACAAATAATGAGAAAAATATAAAACCCACAAAGGGCAACTGGACACTATATATGAACAAGCAAGTAAGTTACAGGTGAAGAAAAAAAATACAAGTGGCCAATCAACATGCAAAACAATTTCAACCTCAGGCTAGCGAGAAATGTAAATTTCATCATGCTTAACAAATCAGGATAAGGGGCTTTGATACAAAGCATCTAAATCAGATTCTTCTATATTGTTCAGAGTGGGGCATGCACCCCCATTTACTGCCTTTTCTGTGGCCTCCAACCTCCCACCTATACAAGATGTTGGGAAGGGTAAAGAACCCTCCCCGTCATGACCTCCTACCACCAACGACAAATCTGCTTTTTTTCCTTTTTGAAAAAAGAAATGAAAATGGGTCATTTGTAGAGACGTGGATGGACCTAGAGCCTGTCATACAGGGTGAAGTAAGTCAGAAAGAGAAAAACAAATACCGTATTAACGCATATATGTGGAAACTAGAAAAATGGTACAGATGAACCAATTTGCAGGGCAGGAATAGAGACGCAGATGTAGAAAATGGACGTGTGGACACAGGGAGCACCGGGGGTGGTGGGATGAATTGGGAGGTTAGGATTGACATATGTACACTACCATGTGTAAAACAGATAGCTAGTGGGAACCTGCTGTAGAGCACAGGGAGATCAGCTTGGTGCTCTGTGGTGACCTAGATGGGTGGGCTGGGGGGAGCGGAGGGGAGGAAGAGCCAAGAGGGAGGGGATATATGTATACGTACAGTTGATTTGCTTCGTTGTACAGCAGAAACTAACACAACATTGTAAAGGAACTATACCGCCATTTAAAAAAATGAAGAAACAAACACACACACACACAAAACAAGCACGCAAACAACCTGAGGATCACACAGTGAAAACACTGGGACACCTACGGAACGCTCCGGTCCTTCCCATCCTGAAGACACTCCTCCCCTGGCCCCTGGGACACACTGAATATAATGCCTTGAGCGAGAAAAAGGAGAAGGCAAAGGTCGCAGCCGGGAAGTTAGATGAACAAGCAGGTCACAAAGAAGAGGCGCAGGTCACACTGCTGAGTGAGGTCTACTGTTATTCACATGGCAGGTTCATCACAGGGGTGACTTTATGTCACATCCTAACTCCCTAGAACCAGGTCAGGGCCAATGTAATAGAGCCCTGTTTCTGCCTCTTCAGGCACCTTTAGAGGGGTCCGGGTTCTTAGTTCCCTTTTCAGTCAAGGCTAAAAGCCTCTCACTTGGTATTTAAAATTTTAGGTATTCATATCTTAGAACAAACTCCCCTATGCGGCGAATCATGATTTTATGCAAAGTGGAGCTCATTATAATGACATAAATGTTAGCAGAGTCCCCCAAAGATTCCCTAGGAAGCCGTGCTTAATCCCAGACCAATAAAATATGGTATCAAGGCACTTCCTTCCCTTCCTCTAAGAATCAGTATTTTCGGTGAGTGATTTCATACAATCCTAATGTCAAATTAGGTTAAGGTAGAGCAACGAGAACATTTTAGCAGGACTTGACTCCACTGCAGTGGACATTAAATAGCCCCAGAAAATAAACCATTCTCCATTTGAGTTAATGCAAAATACAGAAATTTCATAAGTGGCTGAAGGTGTTTTTTTTAATCTGAAAATGCTTGTCTGCTCGGTTTTGGCAAAACACATTCAATATTCTTACTCCTGTTCATTTAAAAATTGGTTTTCTTTTCAAAAAGGTTAATTGATTTCCTGTATTGCATAACAGTAATAGTACCCATTATGTGTTTCAAAAAGAAAATATGCATATTTGCATATTATGTGTTTCAAAAAGAAAATATGCATATTTGCCCTTTAAGTTATGCTTTTAAAGCAAGCACTTAGTTCTGATGACTTACAGCTTTATTATGGTCTCCTTTTAGGTTTCTTAAAATAAACATGCAGCTTGAGACCACAGGAAAAGACAGAGGGAAAAGGACACTGTTTTATTTCATCCACAAACAAGGGAGTCTAAAGCAATGATTTTCTCAGCTGAGCCCATTAACATAGACGGAGCATATGCGTGTGTGGAGTAGATTTCTTTTGAAAATAGAATTGCTGTTAGTTTCTTTGCTATAAAGCAAATGCTGGGAGGCTAAAGCGTCCTCCACGGGGGTGGGGGTGGGTGGGTGGGGGGGCAGCTGGTTCCAGCCCAGCCCGCAGGGAAAGCGTCCCGCATCCGCAGATGGGCTGAAAGCTGGCTTAATCCAGAACCATCTTAGCGTGAGCCTGGATTTCTAGCTCTGTCCTGGAGATGAGCTGATTCGGCCTGGGGATTCTGCTCAACAATAAGACTATCCTGACTCCTAGAATAAGAGTCAGCAAACTACAGTCCTCGGGCCAAAGCTGGCCTGCTGCCTGTTTTGTAAATAAAGTTTTATTGAGATGCAGCCACGCCTATTCGTTTACGTATCGTCCATGGCTTTCCAGGCTACAATGGTCAAGCTGGCAGTGACACAGAAATGGGGGAGGGTGTATTTTGGTGCCTGTTACTGAGAAATAAGATGGGAAGATGAGATGGGATTCCGAGGCTATCCTACAGGTGTGAATCATTCCAGTATGTTCCAGTATGTTCAGGTGCTCTGTCTTTTTGCTGCACCAGGAACTCGAGTATCGATGGGTAGAGAGACAGGGCAGTGATTCTGGGAGATGTAAGGTTATGGCCATTACGTAAGGCTTGTAAACTTGCAGAAGGCTGAGGTCTATGGGTACCTGCCCTGCTGCCATGGTAACCGAACAACAGTCCTAGGCTTGGGGTTGGGCTGGAAGGTGTGGTTATAAACTGAGAGCTCACGGTTGATTCTAGTCAGAAGACGTATTTTGACCGGCCCATGAATCCTTGATATTTTTATATGTTAATTGCTTGCATTTAGAAATGGGGATATTTTGGGGAATTCCAAAATATGGCAGTCCAGTGGTTAGGACTCCGTGCTTCCACTGCAGGGGGCACGGGGTCGATCCCTAGTCAGGGAACTAAGATCCCGCATGCCGTGCAGCGCGGCCAAAAAAAACCAAAAAAAAAAAAAAAAAACCAAACAGAAATGGGGATATTTCATTCCAAATCTGGCTTCCAGCTTCTCTTGAAAATTTGAAATCTCTGGACACACTGGGTTCCCTCCCTGCTTGTTGCCTGGTTCTCCTGTTTGGTTTGTTTTTCCTGACAGCCAGCTGTTTTGGGCACGGGCGTTATCTATCTGGCCCCTGGGGCCTGTGAGTTTGTAACCCCAGCTCTGTGCGTTGAACAGAGAATCCGTGCTATTGCAACCTTCTGTTCCTCAGGGGGCGTTCTGTCTCCCCTCCGTCCCTTGCTTTCTAGCTCACGTCAGCTTACGTGCTCTCATCATATTCCATTCTGATTCTGCTGCTGAATATTCCCTCAGGAAGATGCCTGAACTCAGTGGTCACTGAGTACATAGAGCCATTTCTTATACTGATCTGAGTGAATGTGGCAGGTGAAAGTATTGGGTGTGAGAGGGTAACCTTGGGAAGGCTGAAAACTAGGATTTCACTGTGAATTATCATTTCCTCCCATCATGTTTCTGGTGATGGTGCATCTCATAGCTTCCGAAAAAGCTGGAAGCACATTTGTTGGGATGTAGTCACAGGATATATTTGCAATTTTCCCCCCCTCTCCACAGAAATCTTCAGTAAAAGGCGAAAGATTTATACGAGCTGAAAAGAAACCAGAGTATGGATATATTTGCATTTAATAACACTCACTGGCTGGGAAATAACTGTTGCTAAGACTCTTAGGTTGGTCTTTTAGGAAGCCTATATTTCTCTTCGGGTGGAACAAAAATGGAAACACACAAAGTAAAGAAAATAAAACAGATACCTGTCATACTGTTGGGAGTCATGGGTTAGTAATCATTCTGGACCCTTTTTTTCACTGACATCTCCTATAGAGAAAAAGACAAGAAAAATACCATGGGTTATAACCTGCATTTTCCATAACGTTCTGTTCCAAACAACATCACATGCATTAATTAGCTGGAGGTGACTTGTTACTTTCAACTCAGGGAAAGTGAAGCAGAGGTGGGCTGTGTGATACACATAAGTTTACAAGACCTTTTAATGTTCATCTCGGGGCTCCTCCTATAAACATGTCTTTATAATAATATTTTATTCAAGGTCACATGTCTATTTGCCATCTCAAGTTTTTTAAGAAAGCACCAGCCGAGTGACTTGCTGTTTTTCCCAAGAGCGGCTGAGATGCGTCAGCGTCCTCAATCCAGATCCTTGCTTCTCCAAGTGTGGTCTGTGGACCAGCAGCCTCAGATCACTGGGAGCTTTGCTAGAAACAGAAAATTCGGGTCCTATGTCCAACCTGCTCCATCAGATCTGCGCTTGGACAAGATGTAACTGCAGATGACTGATGGACACTTTGGAGTCTTAGACACACTGCTCCGGAGAATGGAATCCATATTCACATCTTACGTGTGGCTTTTCCTTGGTCAGCGCTGAGTCCCTTCTCCTCGTCACTGTATCAGTGAGATCCGAGAGCAGCAGACAGACTTGGCCTCATACGGGGATGGGGATGGAGACTGGGTGGGGGTCAGAGACCAGAGGCACCGACGGAGGGCAGAGTGTTGCAGGACACACACAGATGATGAACCAGATGGTTGCTGAACGTGGGTCAGAGTCCTTCCGCGTATTGCTGGGGACAGATCAGGGCGAGGTTTCTTTTTCCAGAAGGGTTTCCGTATCCAGCAGTAGATAGTGCAGCACGGTGGCTCTGGCCTTGTACTGGAGCCCTAGGCATGGGTCTGAGGGCCAGTGCTGTCATGTACTCGCTGTGGGATCGTGATTTCTTCACGTGCAAAATGAGGAAGATAATACTTGCTTTACCTGCTTCACGTGGCTGATGATTCTGAGGTGTGAAGAGGATGTGAATGAAAGTGCTGGGTAAACACAAGCCATTGGATGAGGGAGGGAACATCCTGATGCTAATAACTGATCGGAGAAGAGGAAGCATGTGGATTGTGTTTACAATATGGGTTTATATATGCGCCCATGTCCTCTCTGTCTCCACATCGAATCCTGCAGCACTGAATTCATACCTTGATGGTCACGCCTTGGTCATCACATGTGGTCACCACATGTTTCCAAGGCTGCCTTTCCCACTAGACTGTAACCTCTTTGTGGCAGGGACTATGTCTTGGTCATTTTTATATCTTCCACATGAGCAGAGTGTCCGATACAAAATAGGCACTCAAGAAATATATGCGGGGCTTCCCTGGTGGCGCAGTGGATAAGAACCCGCCTGCCAATGCAGGGGACACGGGTTCGAGCCCTGGTCCGGGAAGATCCCACATGCTGCGGAGCAACTAAGCCCGTACGCCACTACTACTGAGCCTGTGCTCTAGAGCCCATGAGCCACAACCACTGAGCCCACGAGCCACAACTACTGAAGCCCGTGCACCTAGAGCCCGTGCTCCGCAACAAGAGAAGCCACCGCAATGAGAAGCCCGCACACCGCAACGAAGACCCAACGCAGCCAAAAATAAATAAAAAAACATTAAAAAAGAAATATATGCTCTGAATAAGTGAATAAAATAAAATGAATGAAAGTTGATACGGCATGGTATGAGATTGCTCAACTGGCATCTGGTAGAAGAGATGACGACTAATTACTAGGAAAATGCGTTCTTGCTACTGATGAACATTTCAAGGGTCACCAGCCACAAGCCCTCTGTTCTGTCCCCTTCAACTGTGCAGCTGGGTTGTGAGCGAGAGAATCAGGTTCTGAGACCCCCTAAAGGGAGAGTGCGGATCACACCTGTCGTACTGTCTAGACCTGTCGTTCTTAGAACCTGAGCTGCCATTAACTCCCCTCCCATCCTGTGGACACGGCCTCGTCCTCCTGGGATGGTGTTCCTGAATGTTCTGGAGCGGACGAGGAACTTGGCTCCGGCTGGGCCAACCACAGTGCCCCACCTTTGGCCGAAGTGGCCCAAGACCTGGGAGGGGCTAACATGATGCTTTTTTTGGGATGTTTGGAGAGAGGAGGAAAGAGAGGGAGGGAGAGGGGTAGGTTACGTATTCCAGCTCTGGTGGCAGAATTTATCAGAAACTAAAACTCTCAAACTGTCTGACGCCATGCCTTTTAGCCACACGGCCAAAGCCGGTCTGAAGGTGAGACAGAGGATGCGCCTGACATTCATGGAGAACCTGGGGTGACAAGAGAATGCTGTGGCCTCAGAGCCCTGCTTTCACTTCTCCCTGAGGCCCAGCTGTGTCGCTGCGGCCTCCTCAACCCTTCCTGAGCAAGACGGTGCCTGCGTCCACGGAAGTCGGGTCCAGGCAGGTTTCTGCCCCTTGCAACCAGAGGAATCCTGACTGATAATACCGACATTAAAACACAGCATGAATACAAATGTGGCAAAAGAGTTTCGTGTCCTTTTTATCCTAGTTATGTTCTTGCTATACCAACCCTTAAAAAATATCTTTGTTTGCAAATTTTCAATTGAACAGGCATCGGAACTGAAGAAAGTATTGTGTGTGAAGCAGAAAGTATCCAGAAAGAGGAAAAACATCTCATTAAGGCTTAAAAAATATTGTTACCACCAGGAAATTTAGTACTGATTTTGTTATTTAGTACTGTTTTCCTTCTACTGTAGGAAAGTACTAAAGTACTAACTATAGTACTTTAGTATCACTACACTATACTAAACTGTTACCATTACTATAGCGTTAATAGTATATTCCTGTCCTTATTCCTGTAGCACTTTAGTATTAGTACACTATAGTAAACTGTTACCGTTACTATGGCGTTAATAGTATATTCCCATTCCTATAGCATTTTAGTATGAGTACACTGTACTAAATTGTTACCATTACTATAGCGTTATTAGTATATTCCTGTTCCTATTCCTATAGCACTTTAGTATTACTACACTATACTAAACTGTTACCATTACTATGGCATTAATAGTATATTCCTGTTCCTATTCCTGTAGCACTTTAGTATTACTATACTATACTAAACTGTTACCATTACTATGGTGTTAATAGTATATTCCTATTTCTATAGCACTTTAATATTAGTACACTATACTAAACTGTTACCATTACTATGGCATTAATAGTATATTCCTGTTCCTATTCCTATAGCACTTTAGTATTACTATACTATACTAAACTGTTACCATTACTATGGTGTTAATAGTATATTCCTATTTCTATAGCACTTTAATATTAGTACACTATATGAAACTGTTACCATTACTATAGCGTTAATAGTATATTCCCATTCCTATTCCTATAGCACTTTAGTATTACTACACTATACTAAACTGTTACCATTACTATAGCGTTATTAGTATATTCCTGTTCCTATTCCTATAGCACTTTAGTATTACTACAGTATACTAAACTGTTACCATTACTATGGCATTAATAGTATATTCCTGTTCCTATTCCTGTAGCACTTTAGTATTACTACACTCTACTAAACTGTTAATATTCCTATAGCATTAATAGTACATTTCTGTCCCTAGTCCCACTCCTATAGCGTTAATCGTGCATTTCGGTTCCTATTCCTACAGGACTCTAGTATTTCATATTATTTAGTGCTACTTTCCTGCAACGAGCTCTCGAGTGTTAAACTGCAGTTAAACGCTCTGAGTGGACAGGCATCCCGGGGCTGCTTCGGGGTTACCCGGGACACAGGGCGGGTGTCAGCCGGTGCTCTGTGTGGAGGAGGGAAGCACAGGAGGTCCCCTCCGGAGCCACCGAGGGGGTCACGGCGTCAAAGGAGGAAACAAAGTCCAAACGCCTTACAAAGAAAGAAAGCGGAGTGCGCTACCTGTGGGGAAAGGAAAGCGAGCACAGGCCTTCCCCTCTGGGTGGGTGAGTGGGCCGGCAGCGAGGAGGTGGGGGGTGATGTGAGCAGCGCTGACTGCACCACCGCCCCCGTCCTGGGGGCCACTCACAGCCTGCAGGTCATCATTACAACAGGCCTGCTGCTCCCGGGCAGAGGAGAGCCTCCGGTGAGACCCAGTAAGGGTCTGCACCCCGGCCCCTCGGAGCCGAGCGTCCTTTCACAGCTGCAGCATTTCAGCACCAGCAGAGGGGAGAGTGGTCTTCAGCGTAGTCCCTAGGAAAGTGCTGCTACACCGAGAACACTCCTTTCACACGAGATATTCGTTTATGTGGCTGGTTAGCCTAGAGGCCTTGATTGAGGGCCTACTCTGTTTAGGTGCTGCCCCAGGCTTTGTCCGAAGACAACAGTTGGACCCGTCCACGTGGGGCTTCTAATCTGCCAGAGGGAGAGAATCATGCTAAAACAGTGCAATGTGTGGACAGGTTTCACCTGAAGTGTCTCTTCAGTGCAGACTGGGCCACGAGGGAAGGAGAGGTCATTTCTACTTGGGGCAATCTGGGAAGGCTTCTAGGTGGAGGTGACCCTGTATCCGAAGGCTCTTCTTTGCAATACGCCTCTCCCCAGCGAAGGACTTAGTGCTTTATTCTCCTCCTTGTGCCCCTGAGGCCCACTGACTACTCTGCAAGAAATGAGCCTTGTGTAGGAAAACTAGGAAATGCCCTCAAATTATGCAGGGTCTTGGGAGGTTTGCTATGGAATATGGACTTTGTCCCATGGAAAATGGGGAGCCACGGAAGGTCCTTCAGGGAGTGACCTGATTTGAGACGATAACTCTGCCTTGGTGCAGAGGGGGACTCCTCAGGATGCTGACCTTCGGCCTGGGATCGTTGCTACATTCCTGTCTTAGTGTTCAAGGTCACAAAGTTAGACTAGGGCCAGAGAGAACCCCACTCACCTTGTCAAAGGCCCTGGCCCTGACCGCACGCCCTTTTGTCCCCTTGTGTTTTCTTTTTCTCTGTAGAAAACACAACACTGAAGGGACAACTGTGAAAATCCCCCCTTGGAAAATCTTTCCACGCAGACCTAGTGAGTCATTGCTTATATAGTCTGCACATAATTAAAATGAAACATGCATCACTATAATGGAAAAGAATATGAAAAAGAATGTAGATATATGTATAACCGAATCACGTTGCTGTACAGCAGAAGTTAACACAACATTGTAAATCAACTCTACTTCAATTAAAAAATGAAACATGCATCCCCCTCACGGCTCTACATCTACCTTTTCCGAGGAGGGCGTTTGTGGTCCTCGTTTGCTTCTCCCTGGCTCTCAGAGCGTCTGAATGGTGAGCTATATGGTCATCAGTTATATGGTGAGCTATATGGTCATCAGTTACGTCTTCAGCAGGTGCTTCCTGGGTGGCCCCAGGAAGCCAAGAGGGGGCCGTGTGGGGCGGGCAGGGGTCACGTTCACAGGCAACTCTCTTGGTTCTGTTTACAAGGTCAGATGCTCCAGCCTCTGGCTATTACGGGCTCCACGCTGAGACCGCTAATACCGGGTAGACTCTCAGAGGTGGACAGAACACCGTCTCACTTGGCATCGACACACGTGGACACCACGGGCTTCCTACATAGACCTCATGTCAGAGGTCGTGGAGACATGAGTTGAGGGCCAAGCTATACCCTCCACTTGGGATGGGTCTTGAAGTTGTGTTTACGCGGCAAGCGCTGTTTTGACTAGGTCTGTGGGACGCTGGGCACTGCGGGGGGGTTTGTGGGATGGGGCTGGAGTCCTCGCCCCCCGCCCACACTTTGGCTTTGCCACCACTTTGCCTGGGTGCAGGCAAGTAGCTGTGCCCTCGGAGGGCCTGCCCTCACCTGGGAGGGCAGTGAGGTCATGAAGCTCTCTCTCTCCCTCTTGGAGTGTCTGCTTCTCTCCCTTTCCCCCATCACAGCTTTGTCCCTGATGTTTGGGAATTGTTGGTAAGAACAAGTTCAGTCCCAGGGTATGGAGGACAGACCCTGGGCTGAGAGTCATTCGGATGCTTTTGGGTCTCAGGTCAGCAGCTTGCACATCTTGGCCACGTCTCTTCACGCTCTGAGCCGCCCTTGTGAAGTGAAATCACAATCTCCCACCCTTCAGGTTATGACGAGGACCAGGGAATTTGAGAATGCTCTGTAAATGTAAAAGTGGACACCGACCTACAGTATTGGAAGAGGACTTCATTATTATAGTCACTATTATTACACCCGGTCATCTCCTGGCCAATCCCAGTCATCCCTAAGGTGTGGGCAACTGGAGCTGTTATCTGGCCACTAGGGGCTCCCTGAAGTGGTTTAAAAGACATAACGGCACAGAAGCCCACCTCCGTAGACCCTAAGATAAGATGGAGGTGGAAATGCTCCTCTCTCCTCTGCCATTCTCCTCTTCCCAGTCTGAATTTTACCTTTTGTGAATTTTTTTCCCCTTCAAGTTCATTTAAATTTGTTACGGGGAGCAAGGAAGGTTGGGTACGCAGATGAATTTGTATCCAATTCTACAGCATTCCAAATGCAGCCCCAGTTGTCCTTCCCTGAGGTCTTTGCATTTTAAGAGTAAATCTAGGATCCAGTGAAGTGAATATATAATGGTTGAATTTCTGATGATGGTAATAACTTAGGCACTTCTCACATAGAAGAGAACAGAGGCCAGGGGTATTCAAAGCATACAACATTGTGATCCATCTTTTTCCACTTGGTAAAACTAACCCTATTTGGGAGTGTAGTAGCAAAAATTCAGTACGAGAAAAAAAATTTACAAAGCCAGCCCAGTTAGACTAGGGATTGGGCTGATTAAAATGGAACATAAGACTGTGAGTTACTTAATAAAGATGTGGGATAATAGTCATAGCTCTGCCCTGTGACATGGCCCAGGTGTTCGTCCCAGAGGATCACCTGTTAGAGCACGGGGCAGGGTGACAACCTCTCCGCTGGCCGTGGCGGGAGCCTAGAGCCCCACATCAGAGACATCAGTAAACTCTGGGTGGCAAAGCCGTAATTTCCTTTTCAGGTTTTCGGCCATCACTCTAAGTGTTTTGCCTTTAGTAGTGAGAGAACACAGCCAGGCTCTGTGGTTGAAACTGAGCTTAATTTGCTGTGGCTGATTTTTTTGTTCTCGGTAAAATGATTTTAATTCAAGTTCAACGATCCCACTCTGTGGCTCATTTCTACTCTTCCTTTTAACCTCTGTCCATGCCAAATCACTGTCCCCTTCTCTCCCTCTTCCCTTCTCTTTCTCCTTCTCTTTCCTGGGCAAAGTCACCATGGCTTGGAAGGAGCACGGGCCCTGCCATTTGTCAACAGAATGACACGGGGGAGGTCAAGAGTCACGTCCCCAGGTGGGTAAGGTCCACCTCAAAGGGAATGGATGGATGAAATAGAACAGATGTGCTTGGCACTTGGTGGTATTCTTGCATCCTCACGTGCAAGGGGCTGGGGCCACAGACTGAGAAAAATCCTGTTTCTCCTTTGAAGACTAGGTCAGCAGTGCTAGGGGTGGGGTTCTTGGGGTCAGAGTGGGCTTTCAAACAAACACACAAGCCCCCTGTGAATCTAAAACTCTCTGCTACATCTAATTTAGTGTCACGATGAGCGAAACTTGGAACCATTTCTAGCCACATAACGCAGTGATAGAAAAGTCAAGAAGGAACCAGCCGGAAAAAGTTTTATGAGGCCACCTCTGAAAGCCTCGACTCGCCGCCTGCTAAGTTTATAACACACTTTCCTCCTAGCTACCTTTCTCTAGAGGTGGGCCATCACCTCTGAATGCTTCTGAGAAGTAAGACTCTTAAGAGGAAGCAGATGGTTTGAGGGAATCTCCCGACGTAGCAGGAGAAACAACCTCAACAGATGTCTTGTTGGCCAAAGCAAGCGGTTAAAGCTGCCTCTGCTGACACCTGGTGGACAGGAGTGCAGCATCCCTGCGCCAAAGACAACAACGGGCATGTGTGTTGAGGGGCCTGGGATGCAGCCGTCATAATGCCTGAGGAACAAGGGTACCACGCAGAACCACCAGATGCCGGAGTGTTTACTTGCGGTTAGGTGACTCACCAGGACACGGGTAGCGATAACGACAAACGCGTGGGAAAAGAAAACGGTAACAGCGAAGCGAATGATGTATTATTGATTTCTTAAAAGAGTTTGATGGCGAGTGAGGCAACAACAGACAAGAACCCACTCCATCCCCCTGCCCTCGACAGCCTCCTAAGAAACGATTCTACTGCTTGACCCCGACCATCTCCATCCCAGGGCGACGGCAGTGCCCAGATGGAGCTTGGGTTCTGTTGCCTCTGGAATCTGCCCTGAGCTCCTTGCAGATTTTTAACCCTGGGATCGAAAGAATATTCTTCCAGAGGAGACATTATGAAGATTGCTTTGCTCCCCCAAATCCCTTGAAGATGCAAATAAAATTCTCCTAATAGATATAGTTATAATTGTTCACTACTTCTTAAATGCCAAATGTGGCGGAAGGAGAGCGTCTGCATTGCAGAGTATCTACAGAAATAGACTTCAGAAACGTTGTATGATCTCCATTTTCCCCTTCTGTGGGTTCTCATTTAATGCTGCCTGGTGAAGTCTGAATATTTTGACAAAGTCAACGGTTTCCTGCGAGCACACTGCACACACAGCTTAGATTTTGTCTTTCAACAATGTGTTTTAAAGGTGATTTTCAGGAACGCATCAGAGCAATTATCAGTTCAAATTTGTAAGAATTAATCCATTATATTTAAGTCATGAAGAAAGGTGATTTTTTTTTTTTTTTTTAAATTACAGGAACCGTGGTTAAGGGTTGAGTCAGGTAATTGGGGTGAATAGATCTACCTAGGAAGGTAAGAAAGAAAAGAAGCCCTTAAGAGACTCATGGAGTTGCACTTTTCTTTTTTTTTTTTTTCATTTATGAATTAAAAAAATTTTATATTGGAGTACAGTTGATTAACAATGTGGTGTTAGTTTCGGGTGTACAGCAAAGTGATTCAGTTATGCATATACAGGTATCTATTCTTTTTCAAAATTCTATTCCCATTTAGGTTAGAGTTTTTTTTTTTTTTCCTCCTGACTTTTAAGTTAAATTTGGAATATGAATTCCCTTAAATGTGCCACCAGAAAGTGTACGGTCAAAATATACCTCCTTCCAGGCTCAGTGATTCTAGAGCACAGAGGTTCTCAATTTTCCTGGCACCCCTACTGTTCCAGAAACTGCTTCACAGTGACCCCAGGCAAAAGGAACAAATGTTCTGTTTATTAAGTAAATAGTTGCAAACAGCCTAATAGTAGTATTTGCATGGCGTCTGACAGCTGTGCCTGTGTTTCTCTCAGAAATTAGACATTCCATTGTGTTCCTCTGGGTTTGCTGTGGCACTCCCAGGGTGCCTCGGTACAGAGTTTGGGGACCGTGGCTGTAACAGCTTTGGGAATCAGTGAAAAGTTCGAGGGTGTGGTTTACCTGATCTCTTTTCAGCCCTCACTCTCTGTGAACCCAGGGCTACATAACTTGACCTTTCAGTTTCATATTGACCTTTCAGTGGGTCAGCCTGGCGTAAGCTGTGGAGGAGAGAACAGAGAATGAAATCTCGGCTGGATTTAAGCTCATTGTGGGCATAAACAAGATACGACCATCATTCAGTAGAGTTTCCGGAGCCCCTATCACATGGTGAAGTTGCGATGAAGTCTCTAAAAAGTAAAGGAACACAGCCCTTGCCTTGTCTTAGGAGGGGGATGCAATAAGCTGCGTTATCACTGGGAATTGCAGGAACGCCGAAGGCAGCCGAGAAAGTGGCTGGACGCTAAGTTCTTAGGTGAGAATCTGACAAATGAGCATGTTTCGCACGCCGGAATTCTTGTAAGAGGATCTCGATAAATCTATACATGGCGGGTTGCCTGCTTTTCTATCCTGTTCTGTTTCTGACTTATGTGTAGCAAGGAAGCTACATATAAACTAAACTAGCGGTTCTCAAAGTTCGGCAAACACCTGGAGATGGCCGGGGCTCTGCCCCCAGAGTTTCTGATTTAGCCAGTCTAGGGGTGGTGGTGTCGGGCAGGGGTGTCTGGGAGTCTGCATGTCCAACAAGTTCCTGGGTGATTGGACTGTACTTCCCAGGAATCACATGTTGGGAGCCAACAGCCTACACCGTTTGGGAACAAGTCAGAGGCACCGGGGCACCATCTTGGTGGGCTACACTTGACGCTGGGCAGGTATCCCCACCTCTCCACTCAGGACCAGCCCAGTCAACCTGGTCTAGAAGAGGGGCTGATCCAGGCCCCCAGCTCTGTGACTGGACAGTTTCCTTCTCAGAAGACCCCCTTGCATTTCAAGTGTGCATCCTGGAATTTGAGACACTCGAGTCCTGTAGTAACAGAGTGACAGCGAGACCCAATGAGGTGAAGGAGTCTTGCACCTTCGAAGAGGCTGGCTTTGCACTCTGCTTTCTTGTAAGGGTGGGGCACGACCATGGAGGCTGCAGGAAAAGCAGTTCTTAATCTCAAGGGAGGGGTTCACAGCAGAATCAGCTGAGAAGCCTTGCTCACCATCTCCGGGGCTGGGCCCTGGAATGTGTACCTAGAAAAGGCTTCCCAGCTGATTCTGTTGAGAACTTCTGCTCATGAAAGAAGCACTGGAGTATAAGCCGAATGTGGAGATGGGTCACCCTACTGTCACTCTCTTACCCCTGAAGCTACACACGCTCATTGGTTCAGAGTCACTGGACACACTACGTCCTGTCTGACTGCCGCAGGCCTGCAGAGAACTCTCTTTCCCTCCCTCTGGCCGTGCTTCCTTGGCGGGTGGCAAAATCATGGCCAGTGTAGTTGATCCAAAGCACATTGCTAATTAAAAGCCACTACCTATGCACTGAGGGACCCGCTATAGCACCAACACATCAATGGCACAGAAGCACCTGGACTTCTGCCCTCAAGCCATGCTCACCCTCCGCTCCTGCCCCATGACTTATTTCCTCCAGCGCGGTCCCAGCTCAGCAGCCTCGGCATAAGCTGGGGACTCAGAGATGCAGATGCTCAGGCCCTACCCCAGACCTACTGAGTCAGAACCTCTGAGAGGGCGGTCCAGCAGGCTGTGCTTCCACAAGGCCGCCAGGTGACGATTCTGGTGCAGCTGGGGTTCAAACCCCCCTGCCCACTGCCACAGATCAGAAGGTGTTCACAAGGTAGGCACTGCCCTGTGCCCTCTCCCACCAGCTCGCCCGGTGATCAGCCCAGAACATTCGTTAGGTAACGAAGCCGGGGGAGCCCTACTTCCTGCTCGTCAGAGAGAATCAACACGCGCTTGGTGAGCCGCCTCTGAGAGGTTGCCAACGCTGCGTCTAAATCATCTCTCGTTTCTTCTGGGTTGTATTTTCCATATTCACACTTCAGCTCCCCCTGAATCCTCTCCAAGGTTTTTACATTCCTTTCAGCTCAGGAAGCCAAAATGAAGATGCCATGTTTCAACCAGGGTCTGTTTCCTGCCTGGGGGAGGGGCATTTCTGCAGGATTCTTAAATGCCCAACTCCCAGCATCATGATTCTTTTCCGAACAATAGAAGGAGATTGCTGATTCATGTTTGGCTCACGGCTGGCTCCAGGCATCTTTTTTTTTTTTTCTTGCTGTACTTGTGCCCATGCAACACAATAATGTTCTATTCATCCCTCTGAGTTAGAAATGCCAACAGCTCAGCTATGCAACCAAAGGGTCCCCCCTCCCCTTTGGCTTATTTAAAGCCTTCCCACAAATAACACGTTTTGAAATATTATATGGCGTGATCACTCTGAGCCATTTGGCTTTGGCACAGACCGTCAGACCTTATCTTTTTATTAGCTGCTCCTTGCACAATGCCTGGCACAATGGAACTAGGATTCTTAAAAAATGCCTGTTGGGTGAATCACATACCCACTTCCTGAGGTTCAAACCTGATCCTTCTATTCTGCCCTGATATAGTACAACCCGCTCTCTGTCAGGGGCAGGGCGGAACCCGGCTATCACATTCAGGCTCATGTTTGCATCCAGTCAAAGAATGGGCTTGACCTCCTCAAGGTCTGATGGTCCAGGGGGGCTCCATCCAGCCCCTGGCCCCGTTTGCACACTGTCTGCACGGCCACTT
Source organism: Balaenoptera musculus (assembly GCF_009873245.2). Lineage (NCBI taxonomy): Eukaryota > Metazoa > Chordata > Mammalia > Artiodactyla > Balaenopteridae > Balaenoptera > Balaenoptera musculus. The sequence goes on along the minus strand of NC_045788.1, from coordinate 2,806,938 downwards.
CTGGCCCTGCCACAGCAGTGAGGCTCTGATTGTCTCTCAGCACAGCTTTGCCAATAGCAGTCGGGGCCAGCTGTGGGTTTTTGCTTCCCAGCTGCAAAGTCAAACTGGTGGGACTGCTTAGCTCTTAAAACTCTATTGGTCACCCTGGGCCACACACCCAAATCACCTGGGTGGCTTTGCAAAGTCCCAGCACCCAGGCTGCATCCCAACCCAATTAGTGTTTCGTAACTCAGGCCCGAGTTTTGTCAAGCTGCCTGGGACATTCGGATGTGCAGCCGAGGCTGAGAACCACGGCCCTAAAGTGGCTCTAAAATCATGTCCGGGAGGTCTCCCTATTTTGCCCTTTTTCCCTTTTAATCTCTTCTCAACACGGTGGTCAGAGTGGCCCTTTTGGGAATATAATTCAGCTCATGGTGGCCTCTGCTCCAAACCCCGCTATGGCTCCCATGCTCTGCCCCAATCGCCTCTCTGTCATGGTTTCCTACTTCTTTCTGCACCAGGATTATTCCTCTGCTGGAAATGCTCATCCCCCAGACACCCGCTCAGTCCCTCCCTCACCCCCACTAAGTCTTGCAAACTTTAACTTCTCGGGGATGCCCACCTTGACCCCCCAGCCCCTGCTGTAACCTGCCCCTTCCCTGTGCTCTAAGCTTTCCAGACACCCCTTATCCTGCCCCACTCTTTCTTTTTTCTCACAGGATATGCAGCATCCTTTAACATGCTGCACATTTTACTTCTGGTTTTCTTGCTGTTTTTTGTTGCTTATTGTTTTGTCTCCCTCTGCTGGGAAGCAAACTCCTTAAAGTCCAGCCTCTTTGTTTTGTTCACCGATTCCCCCAAGTGCTCAGACAGCGTGTGGCACACAGTAGGCCTTTAATCCACACTTGTTAGATGAAGAACGACGGTACCCTCTGAGGGTGGTGGTGAAAGATGGGGGCTGCCTAGAGGAGGGAAGGCTTGGGGATGCATGACAAAAATGAATTTTCTCAAAAATGACAGATTTTGAGGGAACACTTATCATCTGATTCTAATTTTAAGTCAAGGGAAGGGACTGCCAGGCAATATCTAGCTTAAAAAAAAAAATCACACTTATAGAGACAGAAAGTGGATGAGTGGTTATCCAGGGTTGGGTAGTGGCAGGGGGCATTGGTGCAGGGATGGGAATTGACTGCTAAAGGGTACAAGGGTTTTTTTGGGGGGGGTGGGTAATGAAAATGTCCTCAAATGAGATTATAGTGATAGTTACACAACTCTGTAAATATACTAAAATCCACTGAATTGTACACTTTCAATGGGGGAACCTTGTTATGTAAATTATGTCTCAATGAAACTGTTAAAAATGCATACGTAAATGAAGCATCACAGACCGTTCAATTTAAAGCTGAAAAAGAAACATGGGCCTTTATTATTTCCTATCAGGCAAGTGGATGTTTTCTGGCTTAGGTTTGGAATCGGAGGTGGGAGAGCCTTCTTTAGCCCTTATTTGCTTCCAGAGACGTCTATTAGTCAATAACGCAACTTAAAATTCTTGATCAAGGCTTAACTCAAGAGTAATTTATTTGGATTAAGTGGCTTTCCCTTAATAACTTCAACACTTCCCCCCCAACTCTGGTCTTTTTTCAGGACTAGCAGTTTTGGGAAACAAGAAGCCAGCCACTTTCTGTGAAACTGGTCTTTGTATAGATTTGACGCTTTTGAACTTATAACGCCCAGAAAAACTCCATCCATGCAGACATTTACCATCTACCGACGGATGGCCACTTGCCCTGCATGTCGCAGAGTTCAGTGCGCCTGCAGCTGTGGACTGACTTGCTGCTTGGCTAGCAGCCCTGTGGAACTCCCTGCAAGTCCCTGATGCTGTGGTTATCTAATAGCAGGTATGGAACCACGACAGCAGGTTGGCATTAAAATGATGGAGACGGGCAGCTCACTGAGGACCATTTTCCCCCCTCCAGGAGCTCAAGAGCACACCCTGTTAGGCTAAAAAGGGGAGTACCCCCTTCTGTTCATCTGCCCATTTCTCTTCTCACAATCCTTTTTAAAAAATTTATTTATTTGTTATTTTATTTTATTTATTTTTATTTATTTATTTATTTTTTAAACCATTTAAAAAGATTGGAGGGGCTTCCCTGGTGGCGCAGTGGTTGAGAATCCGCCTGCCAATGCAGGGGACACGGGTTCGAGCCCTGGTCTGGGAAGATCCCACATGCCGCGGAGCAACTGCGCCCGTGAGCCACAACTACTGAGCCTGCGCGTCTGGAGCCTGTGCTCCGCAACAAGAGAGGCCGCGATAGTGAGAGGCCCGCGCACCGCGATGAAGAGTGGCCCCTGCCCGCCGCAACTTGAGAAAGCCCTCGCACAGAAACGAAGACCCAACACAGCCAAAAGTAAAAATAAATAAATAAATTTAAAAAGAATAGGAAAAAAAAAAAAGATTGGAGTATAGCTGACTTACAATGTTGTGTTCGTTTCAGGTGTACAGCAAAGTGATTCAGTTATACATATACACGTATCCACTCTTTTTTAGATTCTTTTCCCGTATAGGTCATTAGAGAGTATTGAGCAGAGTTCCCCGTGCTCTACAGCAGATCCTTGTTGTTTATCTATCTTATATACAGTGTGTCTGTCTGCTCACAATCTTGACATGTGCTCACCCAAGCACAGAGGGTCTGGTTGAACTGAGGTCAGGAGGTTACCCAGAGTCCTGGCTTCAACATTCTCACTAGGGAATCCCTAAGCTGTGAGCCATGGTGTGACATAGGAAGATCCTTGGGGACTGCTCCGTCTCCAGAGAATTCCCAAGGAGGGCACAGCCACTGTGTCATTAATCACCAGGCTGTTTGGAGGAACAGACACGTCCAGTTGTTTCTGCTAATTGATGAAACAGAGGGTTAGAGGGACAGAGAAGCTTTTCCCTCTGGCTGCTGAGAGGAGGAATCAGAATGTCAACCCAGATCTAGTGCTCTAAATCACCGAGCCATCCCATCTGCCAGACGCGTGTCCCTCAGCTGGGTTCCTCGATGGGCACAAAGATGATTAAGCCCTACTCCTTCCCCTCTGGGAAGCACCGCCTGGTAGAGGTGACGGAGCGCTCACAAACAATTCTACTTGGAGGAGGTTGCATCTGGTACTCCATCAGAAGGGCAGAGGACCATACAAGTGTGTGGGAGGGAAAGAGTAACTAAGGAAACCTGACTCTACAAAACACAGATGCTCTGCAAATCCTCACTCCATCCTGCACAGGGTTGTGTGATCTTCCAGGTCCAGACCCAGCCGTGTACGGAGGGTCTTTCAGAATGGGGGTTGTCCAAAGTGTAGGTGTTTGGGCTGAAATCATCCTGACAATGCAATCTGGATGCCTGGGCAGGATATCTCCAACAGCTTGTTTTATTTACTTATTTTTTTTCTTTTTAGGCCAGGCTGAGCGGTTTGCGGGATCTTAGTTCCCCGACCAGGGATCGAACCCGTGTCCCCTGCGTTGGGAGCGGAGTCTTAACCACTGGACCGCCAGGGAAGTCCCATCCATCAGCTTAATATCATTTGAACATGTGTCCTAAAAGAAGAAGAGAGTATGACCCTTACAGAGATGTTATGAGGATTAAATGAGTTCATACAAGAAAAGTGCTTCTGTTGTGCAGGAGAGAAGAGCTGTCAGGTGAAGCTGTGTTCTCCTTGCGGAGTAGCTGAGGTGGAGAGGCAGGTGGGGAAGAGGGTGGAGGGTTCCCCAAGTGTCCTCGCTGTCTGCTGAGAACTTGGCTTACTTCATGCAGGTTGTAACTTATAGAAAGGGCACAGTATTAGACATACATTTGTCAGGGTATAATTTTTTTTTTATAAAATAATTGATAACATTAGGAAAGCCTGGGATTTATATCCTCTGTGTGATACTCTGTAAAAGAGATTTGTTAAGAGGATAACTCACTTCTCTGGGGACAGCAGCATTTATAAAATGAACTCTTGTAAGCAGTGTTGCAGCAATTGACGTCTACCAGTTGAATGGTCTCTGTTGGGAGTTCAACTAATGCTTTCTCAGCCAGAGAACATTTAAGTCAATATTTTTCACAACATCTACTCTCCCTCAAAAAACATATTTTTTGGTCCCCAAATGATTTTTACAGTTATGAGATGGAACACTTCAGTGGAACCATCGCTAGAGTCATTGTTTACTGTAAATAAGACGCACTATCCTGTTTTCTCATATGAAAAGGAAAGATAGTGCGCTTTGGTCATCAACCTGTATTGTTGGTTTTACCTGAGAAAACGAATTGTGTGATTTTCAGGAAAAATAAATTCGTGTGATTTGAAAACAAAGATTTCCAGAGAAGGGGGAATCAGCCAGTTTCTAAAACATCCAAGAAATAATGCAGATCCTACATGAAATGCATGAATGTCTTCCTGGAGCTACGTCTTCTCAGTTCCAAGGCAGAAGCCAACTAGACCAAACATGGTGCTTGGCTCTATAGTAAAATCTACAACAAATCTAAAGAGTTTCTAGTTGTGTGTTCAATGAAACTGAGTAGAGAAGGAAGACGATAATGGTACTTACATTAACATGTTACTATGTTAGTCACCGTATACCTTGCACATGTGTATATGGTTCCATAAAAAGTAGGATAATAATAATGATAAAAATAAAGGCAATAACTGTAACAGCTTCTAACATGTATTGAGTGTTTGCCATTCTGCTAAGTGTCCTACATATACCACCTCCTTTATTACTCTCAACAACCTGTGATGTAGGGAATCTAAACTTAAGAGATGTGAGGCCTTTGGGGCTTCCCTGGTGGCGCAGTGGTTAAGAATCCGCCTGCCAATGCAGGGGACACGGGTTGGAGCCCTGGTCTGGGAAGATCCCACATGCTGTGGAGCAACTAAGCCCATGTGCCACAACTACTGAGCCTGTGCTCTAGAGTCTGTGAGCCGCAACTACTGAGCCCGCACACCACAACTACTGAAGCCCGCGTGCCTAGAGCCCATGCTCCACAACAAGAGAAGCCACTGCAATGAGAAGCCCACGCACCGCAACGAAGAGTAGCCCCCGCTCGCCACAACTAGAGAAAGCCCACGCGCAGCAATGAAGACCCAACGCAGCCAAAAATAAACAAACAAACAAACAAATAAATAAATAAATTTAAAGAGATGTGATGCCCTTGCCCAAGGTTGTAAAGATTGTTAAGTGGGAGGGCCAGGAATTGAACCCAGGTCCTGTGGATCCAGACATTTTGCTCTAAACTACTATACTTGACTGCCCTTTGCAAGAATAAAGGTTACCTGCGTTTGCGATGCCTTTTTACATGAGTCATTTCACTCAATGCCCACAACTGCATTTTATTATATCTTTTACAAATGGGGACACTGAAGCTCAGATGTTAAATGTCTAAAGATAAATGGGAAAACTGAGACTCAAAGTTTTGCGTCCTGACCTCTAAGCCAAGTGTGTTCTTGAAGACTCTGAGCTTAAATCTTTCCTGAATGGAAGGTCCTGACGACTAATTGCCCACGTCACTATCTGTGAAGGCAAAAGCTGAGCAACAGTTGCACCTACGGGATATTTTAAAAAAAACATGAAATTCCTAGCTCAGAATATCAGGTCGATGAAATTTTAACATACAGAACACACAGTTTGATCAGCCCAACCCACGTTATTTGAAAAGTTCACTCCCGATGAGTCTGAAGTTCCCTCACACGCCCAGCCCAGGAGGAGTGAGACACCTTTACCTAAATGACAGGCAAACATTTCTTGTTAGATATGAGACATTTTCTGAGTTCAATCAAGGTGACACGGCTGTTCATAAAATTAGTAGTTCTGTTAATAATCACTGCTCCATTTGATGGAGGGTATTATTCCCATGATTTCGTGGTTGAGTTGATGAGAATAAGCCTTATCAATGTACCAACTGGGTAGGAGTGTGTGAAAATGAACTGACCCTCACGTGCTACCAGGCTCAATCTCATATTAATGCTGCCAGAAAAGTTTATAAAGGGTTTACCAATGAATATCACCTTAATAAAGGAGAGGTGATTTTCTTGAAAAGCCAAGAGATATCTGGAATTTCGGGACATCAGTAGTTGTTTGAAGGAAAGGCGGAATCATATAATGGATAAAGCTGGCTGACTGCAACTTACAAAAACCACAGGCTTTTCAACCTCCAAACTGAGTGCCAGTTTGTTACCTGTCACTCCCCAGCTCCAAATCCACCCTTCTATTCTCTGCTGTGTGATTCTGAGGCAAACTCTTTCCCGCAGTGCCTGGCCAGAGGGTGTTCTATTTGATTCCACCAATAGGAGGCACTAGAGGAGACTGGCAGGTGAGAAGAGAGAGGGCCCTTCCCTCTCTTCTTCATGCCCCTGGGAGCCCCTGCCAGCAGTAGCTGTGGGCTGCAGCCACTGGTCTCTTTTAGCATTTCCAGGAGCAGTCTTTGCATCCTGCAGAGGTTCTAGCAGCAGCTGGTTGGAGCCCTTTCTTAGTACTTTGAGTGCCAACTGCACAGGACTGCTCCTCTGAGCATGTGTGAGAAGTTATAACCCCTGAGCTAAAGGGTAGTAGAATGGAAGACTGCAAAGGATTGAATTTTTTAAAAAACATTTTTTAGCATAAAAATGACACCAGTTCACGTGGAAATGTTTGCAAACACAGAGAGTATAAAGGAGAAAAAAAGTCAAAACCTATCCTAGATTTAACCACTGATATTTTCACATACTCTTTCTGGTCTCCCCCACCCCCCCGCCCCGCCCCATACTTCTACATATTAAAAAAAAAAGATTATTTTTAATCAACACTTGGTGTCTAGAATTTTCACATGACAACATGAGGAACTCAACTCTAAGAGGGGTGTGACCTTGCTTCATCACAAGGACAACTTGTCTCTTCCATTTTGGGATTGGATCTCTCTGGCAAGGGTTGCTCACCTCTGACCCAGAAACTAGACAATGGCCATGACTACAGGCTCCCATCTCTGCTATGTCTGTTATGCCTTCTCAGTTGTGATCATAAAGTAAATAAGAAATCTGTGTACATTTAGGAGGAATGCTTAGTATATTATGAGCTGGCTCCTGGGGTGAGTCTATGAAAAATGTTGAAGAAATATGGAACACAGTAGTCTGCTCTGTAAGGATTGGCAGGCTTGGCTAAGAGATGCAACATATGTGGTACTAATTACCCTGGTCTGCCATACATATTTAGTATTTTGCTACTTCTACATTCATTCACTCATTCATTTATTCACTCATTCATTCACAACTATTACCAGAGTATCTACCAAGAGTAAGGGCAAAGCACTGTGCTAGTTGCTGGATTCATGAATAAGATACAACTGCTGCCCTTTCTCACAAAATTCATAGCCAGAAGAACCAAACTGGGAAGAAGGAGTTAAAATACCAAGCACTTTTCCTGATTAATAAAACATCTTATTATTACATGCATTTGTTCTTGGCTCTCTCACAGGTACACTTGTCACGCACTCCTTGTGCCCCTTGAGAAATTTTCAAATATGATATTTTCTCAGATAAATTTAGTGTAGAATAACTGCCTGTTGATCCAATGTTTCAGTCTCCATCTACCTTAAAATTATTTATCTAGTAGAAAATATGACCATTATGAATCTTTATGCTCCAAGGAACATAATATAGTAACATATGTAATTAAAATGAAGAAAGTTCAAGGCAAAATAAATGGAAACACAATAGTAGTTGAAGATTTTAACACACCTTGCATCCCTTGAAAGATTAAGTGCATATAAAATAATAAAGAATATCAGAATAATATTATTAATAATGTTAATCTAGAATTATATACCAAATTTCATACCTAAAAACCCATAATAATTATAGAATAACAGAGTAAAAACTGAATAATTATAAAATGTGACCAATGTTAGGTGATAAAGAAACTTCCCAAGAGTAGAAATAAGTAGAAATACTAGAGACAAAATAATAATCTTCCTATAATATAATCAACTTAGAAAATTAAAAAGGTAAAAGAAAGAAAAGCAGGCACATACAAAAAGAAAAAGTGCAATTACTTTGAAATCAAGAAAACTCTTTCCTAAACAACTCATCAAGAGGATATATATGCACCCAATTGCAATATATATGCACCCAACATTGGGCCACCTAAATATACAAAGCAAGTATTAACAGACCTGAAGGGAAAAATAGACAGCAATACAACATTAGTAGGGTCTTCAGTACTTCACTTTCATCAATGGATAAATCATCCAGGCTGAAAATCCATAAGAAAATAGTGGACTTGATTAATGCTATAGACCAAATGAACCTAACAGATATATACAGAACATTTCAACCCATATAAGCAGAATACACACTATTCTCACTTGCCCAAAGAACATTCTCCAGGAGAGATCACATGTTGGGCCACAAAACAAGTCAACAAATTTAAGAAGACTGAAATCATATCAGGTATATTTTCTGACAACAATGCTATGAAACTAGAAAGCAATAACAGGAAGAAAAATGGAAAATTCACCAATGTGTGGAAATTAAACAGAACACTTCTGAACAACTAATGATCAAAGAAGAAATCAAAGGGAAATCAAAAAGCATCTTGAGACAAGTGAAAATGGAAATACAACATATCAAACCTTATGGGATGCAGCAAAAGTAGTTCTAAGAAGGAATTTTATAGTGATAAACACCTACATTAAGAAAAAAATACATCTCAAACAACTTAACTTTATACCTCACAAAACTAAGAAAAGAGGAACAAACTGAGGCCAAAGTTAGCAGAAAGAAAGGAATAATAAAGATTAGAACAGACATAAATGAAATAGAGACTGGAAAAGACAATAGAAAAAGATCAACAAAAATAAGATTGTTTTTGAAAAGATAAACAAAATTGACAAACCTTCAACTAGACTAACAAAAAATAAAAAAGAAAGGACACAAAGAAAATTATAAATGCAAAAAGAGACATTATAACTGATATCACAGAAATACAAAGGATAAGAGACTACTGTGAACAATCATACACCAACAAATTGGATAAATTTCTGTATACTTACAACCTACCAAGTCTGACTCATGAAGAAATAGAAAATCTAAAGAGACCAATAACAACTAAAGAGATTGAAGTAGTATTTTAAAAACCCCCAAGAAAGAAAAGCCCAGGATCTTCTGGCTTCACTGGTAAATTCTACTAAATATTTAAGGAAGAATTAACAATAATCCTTCTCAAAATCTTCCCAAAAATTTAAGGGAAGGGAACACTCCCAAACTCATTGTATGAGGCTAAAATTACCCTGATACCAAAGCCAAATTAGGACACTACAAGAAAAGAAAATTGTAGGCCAGTATCCCTGATGAGCATAGATGCAAAAGCCCTCAACAAAATATCAGCAAACTGAGTTCAACAGCACATTAAAGGAACACACAACACAATCACGTGGGATTTACCCCTGTGATGCAAGCATAGTTCAACATACACAAATCAATAAATGTGATACATCACACTAATAGAATGAAAATCACACGATCATCTCAATAGAGTCAGAAAAAAACATTTGACAAATTTTGACATTGTTTTATGACAAAAACTCTCAACAAATTAGGTAAGAAATGGTTGCATCTCAGCATAATAATGGCCTATATGACAAGCTCACAGCTAACATCTGAAAGCTTTTCCTCTAAGATCAGGAACAAGACAAGAGTTCTCACTTTCACTAGTTCTATTCAACGTAATACTGGAAGTCCTAACCAGAGCAGTTAGGTAAGAAAAAGAAATAAAAGGTATCCAAATCAGAAAGGAAAAAGTTAAATTGTCTCTGTTTGCAGATGACATAATCTTATATAGAGAGAACCCTAAAGACTCCACCAAAAAACTGTTAGAACTAATCAATGAATTCAGTAAAGTTGCAGGATTCAAAATCAATATATAAAAATCAGTTGCATTTCTATACACTAACAGCAAACTATCTGAAAAAGAAATTATAATACTAATTCCATTTATGATAGTATCAAAAAATAAATACTTAACAATAAATTTAATGAAGGAGGTAAAAGATCTCTACACAGAAAACTGTAAAACACTGATGAAAGAAATGGAAGAAGACACAAATAAATGTAAAGATATCCTGTGCTCATGGATCACAGAAGAATTAATATTGTTAAAATGTTCATTCTATCCAAAGCCACCTATATAGTCAATGCAATCCTTATCAAAATCTCTATAACATTTTTCACAGAAACAGAAGAAACAATCCTAAAATTTGTATGGAATCACAAAAGACCCTGAAGAGCCAAAGCAATCTTTAAAGGAAGAACAAAACTGGAGGCATCACACGTCCTGATTTTAAACTATATTACAAAGTTATAGTAATCGAAACAGTATGGTTCTGCATAAAAATAGACACATAGACCAATGGAACAGAATAGAGAGCCCAGAAATAAAGCCACACATATATGGTGAACTAATTTTTGACAAGGGGGCCAAGAATACACGGTGGGGAAAGGATAGTCTCTTCAACAAATGGTGCTGGAAAACAGAATATCCACATGTAAAAGAATGAAAATTGATGCTTATCTTACACCACTCACAAAAATTAACTTGTGATGAATTAAAGACTTAAATATAAGACTTAAAACTGTAAAACTCATAGAACAAAACTTAGGGAAAATCTCCTTGACATTGGCCTTGGCAGTAATTTTTTTGGATATGACACAACAAGCACAGACAACAAAAGCAAAAATCAACACGTGGGACTACATCAAACTAAAAAGTTTCTGCACAGCAAAGGAAACCATCAACAAAATGAAAAGCGATCTATTGAATGGGAGAAAATATTTGCAAACCATATATCTGATAAGGGGTTAAGATACAAAAAATATAAGGAACTCATACAACTCAATGGTAAAAAACCCCAAGTAACCTAGTTAAAACAATGGGCACAGGTGCTGAATAGATGTTTTTCCAAAGAAGACACACAAATGGACATCAGGTATATAAAAAGTTGCTCAACATTACTAATCATCATAGGAATGCTCATCAAAACTACGAAAAGATATCATCTCACACATGTTAGAATGGCTATTATCAAAAAGATGAGATAATAAGTGTCGGTAAGGATGTGGAGACAAGCAAACCCTGGTGCACGGTTGGTGAGAGTGTACATTGGTACAGGCATTATGGAAAACATTATGGAAGTTCCTCAAAAATTTGAAAATAGAAATACCATATGGTCCAGCAACTCCACTTCTGTGTATATATCCAAAGGTAACAAAATCAATACCTTGAAGAGATATCTGCATTCTAATGTTCATTGCACAATTATTCACAATTGCCAAGATATGAAAACAACCTAAGTATGCATCAATGAATGAATGAATGAAGAAAATATGACGTGCATCCAACGGAATACTATTCAGCCATAAAAAAGCAAATCCTGTCATTTGTGACAACATGAATAATACCTGGAAGATAGTATGCTAATGATGTAAACCAGACACAGAAAGACAAATACTGTATGATCTCACTCATATGTGGACTCTAAAAAGGTCAAACTCATGGAATCAGAGAGTAGAATGGTGGTTGACTGGGGATGGGGGTGGGGAAAATGGGGAGATCTTGGTCAATGTGTACAAACTTTCAGTTATAAGATGAATCATTTCTGGAGATCTAATGTACAGCAGGGTGACTATAGTTAAGAATACTGTATTGCATGCTTGAAATTTGCTAAGAGAGTAGATCTTAAGTGTTCTCATCACACACAAACACAAAAAATGGTAACTATGTGAGTTAATGGATGTGTTAATTACCTTGATTGTGTAATCATTTCACAACATATACATATATTACATCATCAAACTGTACACTTAAAAAATCATACTGTAAATATAAGTATATATAATTATAAAATAAGTATATATAATTTTATTTGTAAACCATACTAATAAAGCTGAAAAAATTCAAATGCATTATGCATTTAACATTAGGTATGTTAGAAAAAGGACACAAAGAAATGTTGAAAGAATTAATGATGTCAGAAGGTTTATAGAATTAGAAAATATTGGGACTTCCCTGGTGGCGCAGTGGTTAAGAATCCGCCTGCCAACACAGGGGACACGGGTTCGAGCCCTGGTCCGGAAGATCCCATGTGCTGCAGAGCAACTAAGCTGTGCACCACAACTACTGAGTCTGCATTCTAGAGCCCTCAAGCCACAACTACTGAGCCCATGCACCACAACTACTGAAGCCCGTGTGCCTAGAGCCCTGCAACTGCAACGAGGGAAGACACTGCGGTGAGAAGCCCGCGCACCACAACGAAGAGTAGCCCCTGCTCACTGCAACTAGAGAAAGCCTGTGTGCAGCAATGAAGACCCAACGCAGCCAAAAAAAAAGAAAGAATAAATAAAATAATTTAAAAAAATATTTAAAAAAAGAAAATATTATAACAGGACTGATAAGTAAAGATATTCAAAAGTTGATTCTTTGAAAAAAACAAAAACAAAACAATAGATAGATGAACTACCAGCTAACTTAATTAAAAAATAAGAAATAAAAAATTCAAAAAATTAGAAATAGAAAGGGAAATTAGTTACAGATGCTGAGAATTAGAACAATTATAATAGATGACTGGATAATTTTGTGCAAATAAATTAAAACCCTAATTAATTGATTTTCTCAAAAGATACAAAATAGCAAAATACATAAAAGATAATTCCATATAGACTAATAATAATGGAAAAAATAAACACTGTCAAGGAATTCCCATATTCTTTCCCTGAAAGTATGAAATTCAGATGATTTCATGTATGGGTTATTTCATAGACAAAAAATTGCTATTTAAACTTTTTGATAGCACAAAGAGAGAGGAAACATTCCTAGTGATTTTTGTGAAACCAGTGTAATTACGATATAAAAATATGAAAAAGTGATCTGCCCAGATCACTTGTATATATTGATGCAAAAGTCTTAAATAAAATATCAAAAAATTCCTGAGAAAGATTAAAAGAGCAATATTTCAGAAAAAATGGGATATTTTCAGGAAAGGAAAGATGGCTCGATATGAGCAACACTAAAACTGCTAATCATGGTAGTAAGTCCACTGAGAAAAAAGTATTTTATCTTGAAGGATGCTAAAATGGCACATAATAATATTCACTGCTTGTTCTTGATGGCTTAAAAGCCCACATGGAAGGAACATTATATGAATATTATCTTGACATAATAGTAAATATATGGAAAATTTTGAAAAAGAAGAGTAATGGGATGGAATTGACCTGATTAGATATTAAAACATAGTATGATGCTTTAACGATTAAAACAATGCAGTATTAGTGCATGAATATATAGCAGATCAATGGGGCAGCATTGAAGTTTGGAAAGAGACCTCAATATATATGGAAATTGACAATATGATAAAAACCGGCTTCTTTAATTCATGGAGATGGAACAACCAGTAAACCATCTAGAAAAAAAGTCAAAGCTGAATCCATAACTTATACCTTATAGGACAACTTGGTTAATTAAGTGGATGAAAGATTTAAATGTAACAAATGAAAGTCCTAGAAGAAACAATGAGAGGATCCAAAGCTTTAAAACAGAGAAGACTTTCTAATTATGGCACAAAATATAGAAAGTACCCACAATCTCACTTCTTAAAAACCTGTAACACCCATATCTTGAACACCTGTAAAAGGAGATGTGTAAAATCTAAGAGTCCATCAATAGGGCCTAGGCAAATAAACCATCTGATAGTCACCCAGGGGAGTGCTATATGAATGTAAAAAAAGAATGACATGAAGACCTTCAAGATGGCAGAAGAGTAAGATGGGGAGATCACCTTGCTCCCCACAAATACATCAGAAATACATCTACATGTGGAACAACTCCTACAGAACATCTGCTGAATGTTGGCAGAAGACCTCAGACTTCCCAAAAGGCAAGAAACTCCCCATGTACCTGACCGTGTGGTTGTCAGGGTCTTGGTGCTCCGGCCGGGTATCAGGCCTGTGCCTCTGAGATGAGAGAGCTGAGTTCAGGACATTGGTCCACCAGAGACCTCCTGGATCCACATAATATCAAACTGCAAAAGCTCTCCCAGAGATCTCCATTTCAACGCTAAGACCCAGCTCCACTCAACCACCAGCAAGCTACAGTGCTGGACACCCTACACCAAACAGCTAGCAAGACAGGAACATAACCCCACCCATTAGCAGAGAGGCTGCCTAAAATCATAATAAGGTTACAGACACCCCAAAACATACCACTGGATGTGGTCCTGCCCACCAGAAAGACAAGATCCAGCCTCATCCACCAGAACACAGGCACCAGTCCCCTCCACCAGGAAACCTACAAAACCCACTGAACCAACCTTAGCCACTAGGGGCAGACACCAAAAATAATGGGAACTATGAACCTGCAGCCTGCGGAAAGGAGACCCCAAACACAGTAAGTTAAGCAAAATGAGATGACAGAGAAACACACAGCAGATGAAGGAGCAAGGTAAAGTCCCACCAGACAAACAAATGAAGAGGAAATAGGCAGTCTACCTGAAAAAGAATTCAGAGTAATGATAGTAAAGATGATCCAAAATCTTGGAAAGAGAATGGAGAAAATACAAGAAACGTTTAACAAGGACCTAGAAGAACTAAAGAACAAACAAACAATGATGAACAACACAATAAATGAAATTAAAAATTCTCTAGAAGCAATCAATAGCAGAATAACTGAGGCAGAAGAACAGATAAGTGACCTGGAAGATAAAATAGTGGAAATAACTACAGCAGAGCAGAATAAAGAAAAAAGAATGAAAAGAATTGAGGACAGTCTTAGAGACCTCTGGGACAACATTAAACGTACCAACATTTGAATTATAGGGGTCCCAGAAGAAGAAGAGAAAAAGAAAGGGGCTGAGAAAATATTTGAAGAGATTATAGTTGAAAACTTCCCTAATATGGGAAAGGGAATAGTCAATCAAGTCCAGTAAGCGCAGAGTCCCATACAGGATAAATCCAAGGAGAAACACGCCAAGACACATATTAATCAAACTATGCAAAATTAAATACAAAGAAAAAATTTTAAAAGCAGCAAGGGAAAAACAACATATAACATACAAGGGAATCCCCATAAGGTTAACAGCTGATCTTTCAGCAGAAACTCTGCAAGCCAGAAGGGAGTGGCAGGACATATTTAAAGTGATGAAAGGGAAAAACCTACAACCAAGATTACTCTACCCAGAAAGGATCTCATTCAGATTCGACGGAGAAATTAAAACCATCGAATCAAACAGACGGAGAGATATACCATGTTCTTGGATTGGAAGAATACAGTACAAGATACAAACAGATGGAGAGATATACCATGTTCTTGGAGTGGAAGAATCAACAGTGTTAAAATGACTATAGTTCCCAAAGCAAGCTACAGATTCAATGCAACCCCTATGAAACTACCAATGGCATTTTCCACAGAACTAGAACAAAAAACCTCACAATTTGTATGGAAACACAAAAGACCATGAATAGCCAAAGCAATTTTGAGAAAGAAAAACGGAGCTGGAGGAATCAGGCTCCCAGACTTCAGACTATACTACAAAGCTACAGTAATCAAGACAGTATGGTACTGGCACAAAAACAGAAATATAGATCAATGGAACAAGATAGAAAGCCCAGAGATAAACCCACGCACCTATGGTCAACTAATCTATGACAAAGGAGGCAAGAATATAAATGGAGAAAAGACAGCCTCTTCAATAAGTGGTGCCGGGAAAACTGGACAGCTACATGTAAAAGTATGAAATTAGAACACTCCCTAACACCATACACAAAAATAAACTCAAAATGGATTAAAGACCGGAATGTAAGGCCAGACACTATAAAACTCTTAGAGGAAAACATAGGCAGAACAGTCTATGACATAAATCACAGCAAGATCCTTCTTGACCCACCTCCTAGAGAAATGGAAATAAAAACAAAAATAAACAAATGGGACCTAATGACACTTAAAAGCTTTTGCACAGCAGAGGAAACCATAAACAAGATGAAAAGACAACCCTCAGAATAGAAGAAAATATTTGCAAATGAAGCAACTGACAAAGGATTAATCTCCAAAATTTACAAGCAGCTCATGCAGCTCAATATCAAAAAAACAAACAACCCAATCCAATAATGGGCAGAAGACCTAAATAGACATTTCTCCAAAGAAGATATACAGATTGCCAACAAACACATGAAAGAATGTTTAACATCACTAATCATTAGAGAAATGCAAATCAAAACTACAATGAGGTATCACCTCACACCAGTCAGAATGGCCATCATCAAAAAATCTACAGAAAATAAATGCTGGAGAGGGTGTGGAGAAAAGGGAACCCTCTTGCACTGTTGGTGGGAATGTAAATTGATACAGCCACTATAGAGAAGAGTATGGAGGTTCCTTAAAAAACTAAAAATAGAACTACCATATGACCCAGCAATCCCACCACTGGGCATATACCCTGAGAAAAACATAATTCAAAAAGAGTCATGTACCACAATGTTCATTGCAGCTCTATTTACAATAGCCAGGACATGGAAGCAACGTAAGTGTCTGTCGACAGATGAATGGATAAAGAAGATGTGGCACATATATACAATGGAATATTACTCAGCCATAGAAAGAAACGAAATTGAGTTATTTGTAGTGAGGTGGGTGGACCTAGAGACTGTCATACAGAGTGAAGTAAGTCAGAAAGAGAAAAATAGATACCATATGCTATCACATATATATATGGAATCTAAAAAAAAAAAAGGGTCTGAAGAACCTAGGGGCAGTACAGGAATAAAGACACAGATGTAGAGAATGGACTTGAGGACACGGGGAGGGGGAAGCATAAGCTGGGATGAAGTGAGAGAGTGGCATGGACATATATACACTACCAAATGTAAAACAGATAGCTAGTGGGAAGCAGCTGCATGGCACAGGGAGATCAGCTCGGTGCTTTGTGACCACCTAGAGGGGTGGGATAGGGAGGGTGGGAGGGAGACGCAAGAGGGAGGGGATATGGGGATATATGTATAGCTGATTCACTTTGTTATAAAGCAGAAACTAACACAGCATTGTGAAGCAATTATACTCTAAAGATGTTTAAAAAAAGATGTAAAGATGTTAAAAAAAAAAGAAAGGAAAAAGAAGGATGACAAAATTCTGCATGAGTTGATATGGAATAATCTTTAAGAAATATTGTTAAGTGAGAAAGGCAAAGTGCATAACAGTACAACACTGCCAGCCTATGAGAAGAGAACCTGATGATCAAGGCGTTGGGGGCAGAGGGGAACTTCAGTGCAGAGTATGTATGTATGTATGTATGTATGTATGTATGTATGTATGTATGTATGTATTCATTCATTCATTCATTCATTTATTCATTTATTCATTTATTTATTTATTTATTTATTTATTTATTGGTGGACACAAAGCACCGAGCTGATCTCCCTGTGCTATGCGGCTGCTTCCCACTAGCTATCTATTTTACATTTGGTAGTGTATATATGTCCATGCCACTCTCTCACTTCGTCCCAGCTTACCCTTCCCCCTCCCCATGTCCTCAATACTGGGGACTCTTTTTTTTTTTTAACATCTTCATTGAAGTATAATTGCTTTACAATGGTGTGTTAGTTTCTGCTTTAAAACAAAGTGAATCAGTTATACATGTACATATGTTCCCATATCTCTTCCCTCTTGCGTCTCCCTCCCTCCCACCCTCCCTATCCCACCCCTCTAGGTGGTCACGCAGACTTTTTAATACATTTTGAATTCTGAGCCATGCACAGACTTTAGTACCTGTTCAAAAGAATAAAATGAATACAAGTGAATATCATATAAAGGTAGAAGAATTCGAGGGAAAATTCAGAGATAACACACACTTTACAAAATTGTTGTGAAGACTGAGTGCGAGAATGCTGTGGCAGAAAATAAATCGTATTAAAAAAGAAAATGAAAAGTAGACATGCTCTAAAATGTTCTCGATCTATTGAAAGGGAGGCACCGGTCTTCTCTCCTACTAAGTATGACGCTGGAGAAAGGGCTGTAAACTCAGCCGCCCATAGGATCGACACATGCATTCGTGCATTCATTCATGCATTCAACAGCTATGCATCAGTGCCAGCTATGCCCCAGGCACCGGGGACAGAGCTGTGAACAAACACAGGAAAAACTCCCTGCCCTGGTGAACTTTCAAACTAGAGAGATGGCACAGACAATTATACAAGCGTCACACAGAGCAACAAACAGTCAAGGGGGTGGGAATTCAGTCACGAATAGTGAAATCAGGCGGGTTATCATAGCAGGGAGGGGCCAGGCCTGGCTACTTCCTTAATAAAGGGGTCAGCAGGCACTTCCCTCCAGAAGGGGATGGTCACGTGGGGTCGTGGAAACAGCTTTGCCAGATCTTTGCCAGTTTTTTTTTTCTTTTTTTTAATTTGGCCTCACTGCACGGCATGCGGGTTCTCAGTTCCCCGACTAGGGATCGATCCTGCGTCCCCTGAATTTGGAGTGCGGAGTCTTAACCACTGGACCATCAGGGAAGTACCCAGATCTTTCAGTTTTGCCAGATCTTCAGAGGACACCAGAAATCCAAAATCTGTACTTGAAATTTCCTGATTCTAAAATCTTGACTCAATTTTAAAATAAATCACCATGTTATCCAAATAAAACACATCTTGCTGGCCAAGCATGGCCCCTGTGATAGCCGGTTCAAATCTCTAAAGAAATGAGATTGAGTTTTAAGACAAACACGTCAAACTTGTAAGCCCTGTCCTCTGATGAAGCTTTGCGTGTTTTCCATTTCTGGCAACATTTCTGGAACTCCCCACAGAAAACCAGTTGGCTCTTTAGAGCTTTTTTGTTTTTGCTCGCCACATAAGAAAACCTGTATCATTTTGGACTTAAACCTTGTCTGGACCAAATGTTATTACTCAGCTTGATGTCTGATTTTATTCACCAGATTTGATTCTTCATAACACTGGGTTTTCAAAAAGTCAAATTTACCCTCAGAAGACTAAGGATGTGTTTAAGCATAGACTCCTGGTCTTGAGGTCAGTCCCAAGGAAGAGATGCAGATATTTAGAGTAAGGGCCGTGCCACTGAAATAAAACTTTTTTTTTCTATTTCTTCTAAGATAACTGTTGAAGAGCATGAACTTAAATGTGTAGAAGTCAACCTAAGCATCCTAGTTGCCTAGGCATTTAGTAAAAGGCTCAAAACTTTGGAGTCAGTTGATTGCTATAGGGTGCTGGTTTTTTTTTTAAGACCTTTTTTTAAAAAAAATATTTATTTATTTATTTTTGGCTGCATTGGGTCTTCATTGCTGTGCGCGGCTTTCTCTAGTTGTGCCGAGCGGGGGCTCTAGGTGCGCGGGCTTCAGTAGCTGTGGCACACGGGCTCAGTAGTTGTGGTTCGCGGGCTCTAGAGCGCAGGCTCAGTAGTTGTGGCGCACGGGCTTAGTTGCTCCGCGGAATGTGGGATCTTCCTGGACCAGGACTCCAACCCGTGTCCCCTGCATTGGCAGGCGGATTCTTAACCACTGCACCACCAGGGAAGTCCCTAGGGTGCTGTTTTTTTTTTTTTAATAAGGGCTCGATTCCTTGGACATGAGGGGTCCTCAACATGCAAATGCATATCTGCCCCGACAAAGGCTTTGTGCCAAACACAACCAGCACAACACCACTTTTATTTTCCTGTGACCAACAGCTTAGTTTCTGTGGTCATTTAATGACATTAGTCATGAAGAATCACAGTGGGGAAGAATGCAGGGCTTTTCATAAGCCTGCGACAGCTTGGATTTTCCTCCCTAACAACATGGATGAATCAGAAGCCACAAGTGTGCATTTGAGAAATAGTTGTGGTAGTTAAGAAACACGCACTACACTTGTTATTACTACATTCCCATAAAAATAGAGTGTCCATGGGAAGAGTGAAAAAACAGCAAGGAGATGTCCCAGGTATCGACTTCAACAATCCCATTGTCAAATGCTTATGTTTCCCTTGCTCTTAGTGAATAGAAAATTTGCACAATGTTCATCCCATCAATCTAGTACCTATGCTAAAGCACACATCTTAGCTCAAACATGCCATGACTGTCCACCTGTCCATCCACCCTTTCTTCCCTCCCTCCCTCTATCCATTTATGTCATGAAATATTTATTGAGCACCTAACATTGATCAACCACTGTGCTAGGCGCTAGGCAAATAAAAACAATACAGAATATCTGCCCTTATGGTGCTTACTGGCTTTGGGGAGAGAACAGATATTAATCAAGTCAATTATGCAATTCAATGTAAAATTAGAGCTATGCTGTTATTAATGATTATTATACTATTATTTCATTACATTAATATATTAGTTAATTGTTATATTATTATTATCATAAATAGCAAGCAGTATGTTAATTATCAATATATTTATTATATTGACATTATATTATTTTGGTAATATATTATTTTATTATATTAACATATTAATTAATTTTACCTTATTTTATTATAATAATACTTATTATTATATAATAATTATTATATAATAATAATATTATTATTATATGATAATATTATAAATATTATAATTATAATTATTATAATTATAATAAAAAATATAATTTTTATTATTGATTATAACTAATGCAATATAAAACTATATAATATATGCTATATAATATGATATAATATAATATAATATAATAAAGACTAAAATGCAGGATTCGACTTAAGGAAGTCTTAGAAGTGGTGAGTGGGATGAGATTCCTAAAAGTGCCCACTGAGATGAGATCAAAAAATGAGTACGAGTGGCCCTGCTGGAATCGGGGGAGGGGGTAACCCCAAGACTAGGAATAGACTAGGCTCTCTGGGGAGGGGAGGGAGAGCCTGGCCCATACTTGGGGGTGGTGGGGGGATGCTGCTGCCGGCAGAAGAGGGAGGTGGGAGAGGAAAAGTAAAAAGAAGTCGGTATTGCTGAGACAGCTCTCCAAAATAGAGCCGGGAGGCCATCAAAGAAGATGGACTTAGACGTGTCTCAGCCTGGGAGGAATCTGACCTTTTGACTATGGATGAAACACGTGTAGACATCTGCCAGAAAACCAAGATACTTATTGAAGTAAGTCAGATGAAGACAAATATCATAGGATATCACTTATGTGCAGAACCTAAAAAAGTGATACAAATGAACTTATCTACAAAACAGCAATAGACTCACAGACATAGAGAACAAATTTATGACCACCAAAAGGGAAAGTGGGGGAAGGATAAACGGGGAATTTGGGCTTAACATATACACACTACTATATATAAAATAGATAACCAACAAGGACCTACTGACTGTAGAGCACAGGGAACTCTACCCAATATACTGTAATGACCCATATGGGAAAAGAATCTGAAAAAGAATCTATATCTATATCCATAGATATATATATATGTATAACTGAGTCACTTTACTGTATACCCGAAACATTATAAATCAACTATACTTCAATAAAAAAATAATAAAATAAAATGAGTAAACCTTGCAGTACAAAAAATAAAAATCAAGATACTTATCAGACCCTCACTCTAAAACAACTCGTGACAGCCATCCTGTAAGGACAAATATTTTCTTTCTTGTGTCAGAGTAACCCTCATGGCTTATACCTTTGTAAGTCCCTGACTCTTTCTCTTCCTTGGAATACTTCGGTTTTATCCAAATTCGTGTCTTCTGAATTGCATTTCTTAAGACCCCCAAATAAACTTTTTTTCTTATAGCCTCCTGCAATTTTTTTTTTTTTTGGTTGACAGAGGGTAGGGAGCATGGGATGAGATGGGGTCGGGGGGCAGACAGAAGCCAGGCCAGGCAGAGTCTTTCAGGCCATAGATGGGATTTTACATTTATCCTAAGTTGGAATAGGTCAAAGCCTTTTAAGTAAAGGAAGTGGAAATTATTAGATTTACCTTTCAAGAATCACTGTGGGCATTTGTGTTGAATGAGTCAGAGGAGGACTGTATTTGTTTTTTTTTTTTTTAATTTTTATTGAAGTATAGTTGATTTACAATGTTGTGTTAGTTTTGGGTGTGCAGTATAGCGATTTAGCTATATATATGTTTTTTTCAGATTCTTTTCCCTTATAGGTTATTACAAAATATTGAGTAGAGTTCCCCGTGCTATACAGTAGGTCCTTGTCAGTTATCTATTTTATATATAGTAGTGGGAGACTTTTTTTAAAAAAGTCTTAGACTTAAAAAAATTATTTTTTTGAAGTACAGTTGATTTATTATGTTGTGTTAATTTATATTGTACAGCAAAGTGATTCAGTTATACATATATATATATACCTTCTTTTTCATATTCTTTCCCATTATGGTTTATCACAGGATATTGACTATAGTTCCCATGCTATACAGTAGGACCTTGTTGTTTATTTTTCAGTGACTTTTTAGCAGGCCAGAAAAAGCCGTGGGCAGGAAGCTGGGAGCCCTGGGTCATCGGTTGTGACAGTCATAACTTGTCATGGGACTTTGGGGACATCCATCTCGGGTTTCCAGTTTCTCCAACTTCTCGAATGATGAGACCAGACTGGATGATACTAAGGCCTCTTTCCAGCCCTAAACTTCCATGAATGGCCTCAACATTCAGAGAGAGACCGTCTTAGATTATCAAGATTTTCCTATTGATATCTTTAGTTTTAATGGCAGAATGAAATGGATCTTATAAGATTTGTACAAAAACACATGCTTCACAGGAAAAAGGAAATATAGATAATTTATACGTCTATCCTCAATGTACCATCATATCAAGTGTCTCTACATCTGAATCAGGGCTTGGTAAACTTTATTGGAACAGGGTCAGAGAGTAAATATTTCAGGCTTTTGGGGTCAAATAATCTCTTTTGCAACAAAGTGGCCATGCAGTGTGAAAGCAGCCCCGGACAATGCATGAGTGAATGAGCGCAGCCCAGTGAAACTTTTGCAGAAACAGGCGGTGCTGGATTTGGCCCTCAGGCCGGGGTCTGCTGACTCCTGATCTAAATAGTGGCATATTCCAGTTTCTCTTCTCGGGGAATGTTCAGTCCTCTTAATGGGTCCGAAGAACGAAGCACTTTCCATGATTTGCACGTGACGAATCATGGAATGAATTAAACACAGTGACAGAGCGAGTGGATGTGGCCTGGGAACACGCATGGGGCCATGTCCCGCAGTCACACGCTTAGGAGCCCAGCGCTCAAAGCCCTGCACTCAACTTCAGCTCCAAGCAGAAGTCAGCATCTCAGACCAGATCAACACCTCCAAACCAGCAAGAGTGCTGACAAGGAACAGACTGTGTGAAGAACCATGGTCTCCAGTCTTCTGAGATCCGATTGGTGCAATAAATCAAAACCCTCTGTTTGTATTGCTTTATTTACCAAAGGATTGGAGAGCTGTTCCTTTGAACAGATCAGAGAAGGAGGAAAGGAAGGGGAAGGCAGGAGGCTAGGAAACAGGACTCAGTCTAGAGATCAAGTGCGGGAAGGGGGGCGGTGCTTATAAAGGGCACCCAGCGAGGCGGGCGACGCCTCAGGACCAACTGGGTCCCCCCCGCCCCCCCGGCCGAGGCTTGGAGACTTGGAGACAGGAAGAGGCTGAAGGGTCTGCTCTAGGTTAGCTCCCCCGGGAGGGCCTGGTTTCAAAACCAAAATAAACTTGGGAGAGCCAGCGGGACAGAAGGACAGAAACAAACAAGGAGAGCTTCACTTAGGTTTTCTCTCAACCAACACTCCCGGTCCTGAACTCTGCTGCCTGAAACTCCATGGCATTGTTCAGCCCCTCCTGGACTGGTGTTTTGTAGTTAGTACCACGCGGTTAATAATCTCACACATGCCAGCCCTGCTCCCCAGGGAGCCCGAAAGTGTGCGGGGCCACCTCTTTTGGTTTTGTGTTGAGTTGAGTACAGATGCATCATGACTGTGAATACCAATAGCCTTGACCCCACGTGAGACAGTAACTCACAGGCAGTACCTAGGCAGCAGGTCTGAGCCGGGAAGTGACAGGCTTAGAGAGACTGAAGAACCAGGATGCAGTTACCAGTAAGTAGCAAACCAGAATTCCAACCAGCTCACTCAGACTCTGGGGTCCCAGCTCTCTACCTCCCAGAAGTTCATGCCTTTTCTAGAAGTCGGCTTTGGAAAGAACCCCACAGGTCACTTGATTCAGCCCCTTATTTTTAGATGTGGAAGGGGAGAATGAAGTGGCTTGCCCAAGGTCACAGAGCCACTGGCTGAAAAGCTAACTTGGCCTCCTAATGCTTCCTTCTTGCTCCAGCTGCTGAGTCCCATGCTGCTCAGGGAGTGTCCAGTAACTTCTTCATAAACATCCACCAAAAACACATCTTGTCTTGGAAGACAAGACTGCATGGTCTTGGGACTCTGCTACTCAAAGACAAATTGGCCGACATGGATGACTGAGGAGTCCCTTTATTTATTTTTTTAATATTTTATTTTATTTTCATTGGAGTATAGTTGCTTTACAGTGTTGTGTTAGTTTCTGCTGTACAAAAAAGTGAATCAGCTATATGTACACATATATCCCCTCCCTCTTGGACCTCCCTCCCACCCCCCCATCCCACCCGTCTACGTCATCACAGAGCACCGAGCTGAGCTCCCTGTGTCACTTTAAATCACTGGGAACAAGAGGTAAGTAAGTGCCAGCATGTTTTAAAACAGGGACAAGCTGCACATTTCAACAATAGCATGAAAAGGAGTGCGGTTCCCCAAGCTTAGAGCAAAAAAGTTAGTGCAAAAGTGAAATAAAGGACACTGTTAGAGCTCAGCTATGAAGCTGATGGAAGCAGAAATGAATTTGTTCTCAACAGCTTATGCCACTTTGACAAGAGAGGAATGTATCACCTTAAGACGCCTGGGAGTCTTTGTTTTGATCATTCAGAGAGGATCTAGCTTTGAAAAATGGACTTAACAGCACCTTTTAGTCCAAGTTTTTCACAACAAAGCACCACAGAGCAGGACTTGGCTTTCCTTCTTCCTTTCCTTTTTTTTTTTTTTTTAAAGGAAATAAAAGCTTAACTACTGGAAGTTATTTTCCATATCAGAGACTATACGTTTTTAAAAAATATATATATTAGAAAGTCCTCAGCATTTGAAGGAAGCTCTTCTATTTGTTTAAAGATAGGTGCAAAAGAATTCAGTTATATGTTTAAATGATTTGATTTATTTTCAATAAGAAGTCCTTGATTTTTATCTCTATAGATAAGTAATTAAATGTGTGTGTGTACAAGTTTGTGATATCATTCATATGCCATACAGTTTACCCAAATAAAGTGTACAATTCAATGGATTACAGTATATTCACAGATACATGCACCACAGTCACTTTTAGAACATTTTCATTACATCAAAAAGAGACTGTGACATCCCTTAGCTATCACCCCCCATCCACCCCCCCATTCCACCTGCACTAACCAATCACTAATCTAGTTCTTGTGTAGAGATTTGCCTATTCTGGACATTCCTCTTAAACAGAATCATACAATATGTGGTCTTTCATGACTGGCAAGCTTTGGTTTAAATAATAATTTTGTCCAAATAGGAATATGGTGGGCAGGGGAGGAACTGAAGAAACAGTATTTTCTGGGTGCTCTTGGGGTGCACGCCCCTGCTCTGACTAGTTTGCCATCTGACTATTGAGTGAGATGCACCACCTGGGACTCATAAACTGCAGCGGTAGCAAAATTGCAGACGTCGCTCTTCCACCAAGAAGCAAACGGGTCAGGCCTCCAGGCTGGACGTTGGACCTTAAGAATAAGAGGTAAATTGGTCTTCAGGAAATGTACAATTTCCAAGCTGGAAAGCAGTGTTTACTTATAAAGTTCATATTTATAAGAGATTAGTCATTTTCTTCATTTATGCCTCCTCTGGATTTCTCTTTTCTCTTGTCAACTCCAGCTGGACACGGCTGGAGAAAATGACACAGTCAAATTGACTGTCTCAGTGTAGACACAGGACAGTGACCCTCAGGTGGGCACTTCATGTTCCCAGGCACTTTCACTGTATTCCCCAGATCACTAACCGTCCCATTCTGGATAGCCACTGCAAACCTTTCCTGTCTCCTCAAATCTCCAACAACTTCTCCTTCATCCTCGCTGTCAGCTAATGTCCTTCCTATTTCCCTAAGAAAACAGAAGTAGCCAGAAGAGGATTTCCCACACTCCCAGGACCACATTAGCATCTGTACTATATGGGCCGCCACCTCAGAGTTTCTGAGTCAGGAGATCTGGGGCAGGGCCTGAGAACTTGCACTTGTAATAATTCCCAAGTGATTCTGATGCTACTGGTCTGCACCTACACTTTGAGAACCGCTGCAGTAGGTGATGTGGCTACAGTCTTAGCTAAGGTCAACCTCTCTACTTGTGAACTCCATCCCTAGTCCTCCCACTCAGGGACGCTCCTCCACCATTTCTCCCCTTTCCTTCCAGCCTCACCACTTGCCCCTTATTTATTGAATCAAACTATTGACCAACCAACATGTCATTTCTTGGATCTTATGTGGAATCTAGAAAAGTGGTACAGATGAACCTATTTGCAGGGCAGGAATAGAGATGCAGACATAGAGAACAGAGGTGTGGACACAGTGGGGTAAGGGGAGGGGGGTGGGATGAACTGGGAGATTAGGATTGACATGTATACACTACCATGTGTAAAACAGATAGCTAGTGGGAACCTGCTGTATAGCGCAGGGAGCTCAGCTCGGTGGTCTGTGACGACCTAGATGGGTGGGATGGGGGGGTGGGTGGGAGGAGGTCCAAGAGGGAGGGCATGTGTGTATACGTATAGCTGATTCACTTCATTGTACAGCAGGAACTAACACAACATTGTAAATCAACTATACTCCAATTAAAAGAAAAAGTGAAAAAAAGTCTCTCTCTCTGGACCCCACTTTCCTCTTTAGCTTCCGCTCCGTTTCTCTGCTCCCCTTTACAGCAGGAAGGTTGTAGACTATACACGAATCACTCCCTGGTTCCAATTTCTCCCCCTCTTCCTCTCCAATCAGCCTTGGCTCCTACAACTCACATAGCCTGTCTTAGTCAAGGCAACGCTACCCACGGTCCCCATATCGCTGAATCCTATGGTAAGCTCTTGGGCCTCATTCGGTTTGATTAACAGCAGCATTTGACACAGCTGATTGCTACCTTGCCTTGAAGCTCTTTCCTCTATTTTCCTCCAGGGTAAGACACTTCCCTGATTTTCCTCACAAATCACTGGCCACTTTTTTTTCAGTCTTTTCTGGCGCTTTTTCATCTAGCCCTTGAGAGGCTCCAAGCCTCACTCCTTGGACATCCTCGGTTCTTCATCTGTACTCACTCCTTTGCTGATCTCATTCTGTCTCCTGGCTTTAGATACCACCCCCAAATATATACCTCTTCTCGTATATCCAGTTGTCTATATTAACGGGCACACTAAACGCGACATGTCTAAAACTAGATCGCAGAACTTCCACATTTCCCCCTCCCCTGCCCCAAAACTCAAATGAACTCGTTCCACCCACTGTCTCCCTCATCACTATAAATCATGTTTCTAAATGATTCAGAATCAAAACATTCTTCCCACCTTGATCGTGACTGTCATCATCTCTCACCTGGATTGTTATAATAGCCCAGTCTCCCTGCTTTCATCCCTGTCTCCAACATTTTATTCTCAACGTGCAGCCAGAGGTGATCCTTTGAAAATATGCATTGGTGGACGCCATTGGCTGAATTATATGTCAGTTCATTTCACCCCTCTGCATAAACCCTGCAATGGTTTCTTAACACACTCTGGATAAAAACCAAAGTCCCCCACGACCTCTGTTTCACCTCCTGCTTCTCTTTCTCACTCACTTCACCCCAGTCTAGCTGACCTCCTTGCTGGTCCTTGGACACCCCAGGACACTCCTGCCTTGGACCACGCGCTCTCTGGAAATATGATTTATTTCTTTAGATTATTTATTGCCTATTTCTCCCCACTAGATTGTAAACACCATGAGGACAGGATTTCCCCCCCTCTATTTTGGTCCTTGCTCTATCTCCTGTACCCCCAAACAGTGCTAGGCACATAGCAGTTACTTGGCATAGTTATCTGCAGAATTTATTTCTGGCAAATCTCCTTTTAGCCAATTTAGGTGGTGGGTTAAAACTGAACTTGTCTTCTATAGTCTCTGGGCCCAGAACAGAAAGACAGTAGATATTAGTATGATATAGACGGGTAAAGCATTCCATTTTCAGTTTCAGACTTAACAGAAGATGGTATTACTCTTCAGCTTTTTTATGACTTCCAACCATATAGGTATAATATTAAGAAACTTTGCCGTTTTCGGCATTCTGCCAATCCCGACTTGCCTGCTGGAAGGTTTCCAATTTTCTTTTTTCTCAAGACCACACAGCTAATAAGAAGTTGAAAAGAAATTTGTCAGACCCCAAAGCAGATGCTTTAAAACCTATATTATGAAGCCATCAACATGCATAATATAACTAATATATTTAATTTCCCAGCATTTAAATTTTGGCATTTTACCCCCAATTATTTTTGAAGATGATACTGGAAATGATGTCATGACACACTAGATAGTAGATTTCATGAAGACGGGTTACAGTTATCTCTTTTGTTGATATTTCCCTCATGCCAGCACCAGGGCAGAGTGGGTACTCAACACATGTGTACAGAATAGATTTTTGTTGAGTTAAACACAGGCATGTATAATTACATTAATAAATAGTTAATTACATTCAAAACATAGCTATCATTCATAAGTGAAGGATTACCTCTAGGGGCTTTAAAGAAGTAACTTTGTTATAAAATAAGAATTTTCAGGTATTGACTGAAGGTTAACATGGCATGTAATAAACATACACCAGTGATGTCCTAGTCTTAAGGATTTAAGAGCCACCATTCCTGGGAAGGATGAAGAAATGTTTTGACCCCCTTGGCACTTGCTGAGCATAATTGCTGAAAGCACTTCACTACTAAGAAAATAGTCATTGAATAGTAACTATTATTATTATTACACCAGGGTCGTTTCACATGTTAAGTCATTCCTGTTTCAGATAGATTAGAAATGTATTCATCTGCCACTTGTAAATCAGTAAGTCTCAGGTACTTGACACTTGGGAGTCCAGCCCACTCTCACACCGGGTCCCCCAAAAACAAGCCTGTGGTTGCAAAAAATGAAACTACTTTGTGCCTTTAGTAGCAATATCCTAAAAGTCCACAAGAGGGCAGTATCCCTCACTGCAGAAGGGCACCAGAGCTGCAGGTGGGTAGAAGAGAATTATGGGTGCTGAAGTAAGCTAATAAAAACCATCAATCAGAGCCATTATTTGATTATTACTATTTTTAGGGCCATTATTAAGATACTTTTAAGCAATGAGAAGTACTAAGAAGAAAATAAAGCAGAGTAATGGAATAGAGAATGACTCCAGGGGAAAGTTAATAGGAACATTATCTGAGCAGAGAACTAACACTTGAATGGGAAAGAGTCAGCCATGAGTAGACTGGGGGAAGAGTGTTATGTCTCAAGGAATCAGGGGCCAAGCTGGATATGATCTTGGTCGGCTTGAGGGACAGAAGAAAAGTCACTGTCATTGGACCATAATGAAAGAAGGGGGGGAAGAGGGAGGTGTGGTGGAGGCAGCAGATCCCACAAGAGACGCAGTTGGGAATAGATCCCAGGTCCTTCTGACCCCAGAGTTTGTGCACTGAATCACTATGCTACTCTGAACTCTGCAGACAAAGCCAAAGGGCACTGATCAAGGCAGAGAAAGTGAGACTTTCTGAAAACAATGAAAAAACAACTTAGGAAATGCTTCAGTGACTTTCATTCAATAATTCACCAGAATTCACATGATTTTTGACCTTAAATTTATGAGGAACAAGCACTAAGAGACACAGAACTAAATTTATTCAAAATTTTATGTCCTGAGAATTACTCTTGCGCAGGATTTCTCTTTATCTCCCTTATAGCACTGTATAGCAATCATGGTTTATAATAACTATTAATAACATATTTTAAAGGAAATACATCCAGATTTATATAGATCCCAGCATTAATGTTAATAAAAATTATAAGTAGCAAAAATGTCCAACAATAGGGGATTATTTAAATACATTAGCATGCTTCCAAATGATTAAAACCTTTTTTTTTCCCCCAAAATACTTAATGCTATGTTAAATGCTCATAGCATACTGTTACAGGCAAAACAAACAACAAAATAAAAAAACCACGTATGTCGTGTAAATCCAATTTTTAAAAACTATCCACAGATAAGCAAAATACTAAACGAAAACACACCAAATGATATGAGAATAAATGTGTCCTTTACAATACTTCTCTATATTAAATTTTTTTTCAAAGGTTACATTCTCTTATAATCATAAAATCAATAATGAAATTAACTATTTGGTATGGAAGTTTTAATCTTCATTTAAACTTTTCCAAATCTGTGCCATTTTTGTAGAGAAACTTGTGTGATTTTTGAGGTGATATGGAGAAAAGATCATTGTGTGAAGTTGGATCATGGGGTCTCCCTCCTTTAACACTTAAGGAATGAAAAAAATTTTATTAAAATAAAACAAACCAAAATAAAATATTTCCAGCAGGCACAAAACAAACAGAGGAGTATAACTCCATAACCTCATCTTCAAAGGGGTTGGGCAGAGGACCAGAGCACTTTAACTCCATGCCTCCACCTGAGACAATACAGAGGAAAGAAGGTGAACATACTGAACCCAGAGACCATCTCAGGATATCTTTAGACTTGGAAAGTAGTGATCTGAGGGAGGGACAGAGGTAGCCCTGGGAAAAGTCAAGCAAAACACCTTAGGAAAGAGTAGCTCTTACGTATGATCACGGGATGCTGGCAAAGGCAGGGCTCTGATCCAAGTCAGGGAAAGAGCTGAAGCCCACAGTCATGGGTCCACTCCAGATGGTGGAGGAGACCCTGGTTTGTGAGATCGAAGGGGATTGAGAAGAGGGAGCTGAGCCCGGGTCCCCAGCAAAGGCGACTTGCTGCACTGGGGCTTCCACGTTTGCATGTTCTTGCAAAGAAGAGACTTTGGAAGCCAATACTCAGCCCACAACTATATTCAGAGAGGAAGACAAAGGTAGATGATGTGGGAAAAAGGTCAAGAAAAATTCCCTATGCTCTACTAGAGTAAAAAGAAGGTCTGGACAGAGCTTCCTCATCAAGCATGAAGAAAACGAAAAGATAAGAGCATGAACCTGTGGAGGGGGTGGAGGGGGGAAGGGAGAGAGAGAGCAACAGAGACAGTCCGTCCCTCGGAAGGACATGGGATTATGACAATATTGACATGTTGCTTCATAATCAGCGACTGTCTTAGTCATTTCTCCACAAGTAGGAGATGCTGCCTTCTTGCTAATAAATGTTGTTGATTTGAATTAAAGTAACAGAAACATGTAATGCATGTGGGAGAGAAATTGAAGTCTTAATGATTTACTAATATTATCCCCAGGAAAGAGTCAAAATTGCAGGCGTATATCTGGAGAAAACCATAATTAGAAAAGATACTTGCACCCCAATGTTCATTGCAGCACTATTCACAATAGCCAAGACATAGAAGCAACCTAAATGTCCATCAACAAATGAATGGATAAAGAAGATGTGGTACATATATGCAATGGAATATTACTCAGCCATAAAAAAGAATGAAATAATGCCACTTGCAGCCACATGGATGGACCGAGATTATCATAGTACGTGAAGTAAGTCAGACACAGAAAGACAAATATCATATGATATCACACATATATGGAATCTAATTTTAAAAAATGATACAAATGAACTTATTTACAAAACAGAAACGGACTTACAGATATCGAAAAGAAAGTTATGGTTACCAAAGAGGAAATGTAGGGGGGAGGGATAAATCAGGAGTTCGGGATTAACATCCACACACTACTATATATAAGATAGATAACCAACAAGGACCTATTGTATAGCACAGGGACCTCTACTCAATGTTCTGTGATAACCTATACGAGAAAAGAATCTGAAAAAGAATGAATATATGTATATGTGTAACTGAATCTCTTTGCTGTACACCTGAAACTAACAGAACATTGTAAATCTGCTATAATCCAATACAATTAAAAAAAAAAAAAAGTCAACATTACCCCTTAGTCAACCGGGCAGACACAGCTTATTAAAATGAATATATATACACATATACATATATATATACAGAAAAATATAAGAAATAAGGTAAAATGTATGTACGTAAATTATGTAAATGAAATTCTAAATAACACAATATATTATATAATATTAAAATATATATATTTAAATTATTTCTGATTAAGGGTAACAGCATCAGCTTCTGTGTTCCAGCTCTAGTTTATTCACCTTGACAAGTAATTTGAGCACAGATGCCAAATGAGTAAGAAATTAAGTGTAAAAATTTTAATTTTTGATATATACATTTATGATTTATACAATAATTTTGATCCTTCTTTGGTCGGCTTTTTCTGAATTATTTTCTTCCAAAACTACGTGTTCTTCTTTTTTGCAACATCTAATGTATTTGAGCATTGCAGAATGAATGTTATTTAACTTCTTACAAATGGGTGGTATTTACTCACATTAGGAAATGAAAAGGAAATATTTTTAAAAATGTGATCATATAGACTAGAGTTTTATATCTTGGAAACATAGAAGGTAACAGACAGTTCTATTGAAAATGGCAAAACATCTAAAACTGCAACTCTAAGGCAGTATTGCATCTTCCTTTTCCACAATTTGTCTTGCTTCACATCTTTGAAAAGCACACAGGCCATTAAAAGCATGCATGATGTGCTAGACACTTTAACTAGGTTTATTACTGCATAGCGAGAAATTTTCTTAAATTTTAATGACCTACAGGTATAGTTTGTTCTGTAAAACTACAATGAATTACTCACTCCCTGACTCACTTTAAAAATGAAATACAAGTGTCAGGTCAAAGATGCGCTGGAAATACCATCTAATTATCAAAATAACAAGAAAGTAAAGGGATCCACGTTGCCATTTAATCAAGTAAGCCTTCAGTCTTGGGTGCTAACGTTATGAGCATCTATCTATAATGCCATTACTCAGGCTGCCTAGAAATTAGATACTTCCCAGCTCTTCCAGCCGGGGCTTAATAGAAGCATTGCTAACATCCGTGCAATTCTTGCAAGGGTCTGAAAAGGAACTGGAGTAGCAGCTAATGGTGGGTCAGTTCACAGGGACATGGAGGTTTAAGTCAGGTGGCGTCCTGGAAATTGCACCGGGCTGGGAATTGGCAGACATGAATTCTAGCCTCGCCTGTGTCCCAATCAGCCAGGAGCTCTTAGACAAGTCTCTGCACTCTTTGGAGCTCTTTGTAAAATGTAGAGTCATGATTAGTTTATTTCTAAGGTTCTTTTCTTCTTTAGCATCCTTTGATTATTTAAAGCATGAATTTTCATCTAACTTGCACGGAAATGTTTAGAATTCTACCATTTGAGACCCCCTGATAAAGTTTATTTGTTCGATTCAAGAGGGTCAGCAAGGTTCCTTTCTTCAAAATATCTTCTCTCCTGGATGTTCTTGTCTAAGAACTTTTTCTTTTAGAGACACACGTTCAAAATATAGCCCTCTCTAGGCATGCATAGGTAATAACTTGTCACCGTTTCTTCTGAGTAAAACTTTTTATTGGATATTTTAGTTAATTAGTATAATTGAGTGGAGTAGGATCTGAGCCAAAAAAAAGTTCTGTATCCCAGGAAGATATTCGGGGCTGGAGCCCGAGTACAATTCTCTCTTTTACAAAATCAAACCACCACTGGTTTTTTTTCAACCAGGGCATTTACACCAACCTGTAATGCATGTGGCTTATGAAACAACCAAAGAAGTCAGAACTTGTTCTTTTTGCCCTATTCCACTTCCCAAGATTTGCAGCTCTAGAAAAGGAGGGAAAAGACAGCGATGAAAACAAAATTTGGACCTTTCTAGAATGTCCACTCCTGAGTTTGGCTAAATTTGGAAAGCAGTCAGCTGTGGGAACCCGCACTGTGGTGTGAGGTTATTAAAGGGGTTTTACCAGGGCAAACAGAAAGCATCTCTGATATTCTTCAAGAAACAGCCCTCTGACTTTGACCCGGGAGGAACAGAATACTTTTATTTTTTACCAGATAGAAGCAGAGGTTCTCGTTAGAAGAGAAGACAATCTGAGAGCCTCACCTGGAGCTTGCTAGAAATACAGACTCTCAGGCGGCCCCAAGACCAGCTGAATCAGAATCTGCAGTTTTCACAAGATCCAGTGATTTGCATGCACCTTGAAGTCTGCTAAGCACTGGCCTGGAAGAGTGAAAGAGATTTCATAGAGAAAACAGGCGAGAGGAAGGTCTGTACCTGTGATTCTCAAAGTTAGCTGCGTCAGAATCGCCTGCATGGCTCGTCAGACCACAGACCACTGGATCTCCACCTCTGGAGCTCCTGATGCTGTATGTCAGGGATGGGAAATCCCCCCATTCTTCAATTCTAACAAATTTCCAGGTGACGCTACCGCTGGTGGTACAGGCACCACACGTTGTTAACCATTTTATCTCTGCTTCCTTACTTCTTACCTTTTACCTCCCTCCCTGCCCATCAGCTTCACCCTCTCCTCCCTTCCCCTCCCCTCCCTCTTTCTCCTCTCCCCCTCTTTCTCATCATTTGGGAGAACAACGGAGTGAATATTTAGATTCAATTTGCGATCGCCACTCATCTCTCACATCATTTAAGGCTCTGAGGGTTGTAAAAGTGTTGCTTATTAATCTTGCCCTCAGGTGCTCTCAGTTCTTCAGGGTAGATAAAACGAGTACACAAATATCTATACTAAGGAGGGTCCATGGGGCCTGAGCTAAATCAGCAGAAGGCGGAAATAGGGGGAAGATGGACCCACAGGGGAGATGGGCTTGGGTGTTCTGACTCTTTACACAGCCCATCTCAACTCTGAAGGAGCCACAGAAGGCCCTAAGTCAAAAGAGAAAATGGGAATTATTTTGAAGCGGGTGTGCAGAGCTAGGGTTTAGAGGAAGGCATGACCTAACAAAACCTGTCTGCATTTTATTAGCTAAAATTAGTATTGAGCAGACGTAATTGTAAACGACAACTTTCTAAAATGTTAGGATAAGAAACGAGGGAGTCCAAAACAGAGATAGAGCACCGTCCTGGGAACTTTTATTTTTCCAACTTTCATGGGAGGGAGCAATCAGAAAAGCAGGTCATACACCTCAGGAAGCCTCACGGTAAGGACTCTTGACACAAAATCGTCATTTTCCTTAAAAAGATGTCCATTATTTTATTCTCTTTGGAATGGAGGCATTCTACAGGTAGAAAACTAGCAGGTTTAACTATTGTTTTAAACATACTCAAAGTCCCCCAAAGAAGCCCAGTGTCATTCTGGGGGCAATGAACTCCCCGTTTGCTAGGAAGACCCGCTAAACAGCTAAATGTTGGTCCTGGGTCATCCTCACGGTTGGTCACCTGCACAGAATTTTGGAACTGGGAAACTCTTAAGGTTTATCTGGCTCAACTCTCACACTTTCTAGGAAAACAAAATTGAGGTCTTCAGGGGGTCCAGCTTAGAAGATTCACTGGTGGAGGACAGAGGGCCAGGACACTAGTGTCTCAGCTCCATTTCTTTAAAACCAACATTTCCAAATGTTATTCATTCAAGTACAAGTTGCATAATTTTGGCTACATTTGAGGAACAACTGTGCTGGATATTTCCCTCCAAATCAACTTACACTTTTTTTTTAAACTTAAATTTTTTGAAGAAGACAATTTAATTTTTTTTTTAGAAATTTATTTATTTATTTATTTTTGGCTGCGTTGGGTCTTGGTTGCTGCGTGTGGGCTTCCTCTAGCTGCGGTGAGCGGGGGCTACTCTTTGTTGCGGTGCACGGGCTTCTCATTGCGGTGGCTTCTCTTGTTGTGGAGCACGGGCTCTAGGCATGCGGGCTTCAGTAGTTGCAGCTCGCGGGCTCTAGAGCGCACGCTCGGTAGTTGTGGCGCACGGGCTTAGTTGCTCCGCAGCATGTGGGATCTTCCCGGACCAGGTCTTGAACCTGTGTCCCCCTGCATTGGCAGGTGGATTCTTAACCACTGCACCACCAGGGAAGTCCCTGAAGAAGACAATTTTAGAGCACAACTCTAAATGAAAGATCCTGTCTAGGTTATCAAAAATATAGAAAATGAAATAAGGCTATTAATTTGTAGGTAGATACAATTACGGAGGAACAACCAGTGGCCTGAGGCCTGATCGCTGTTGTGAAGAGATGGGCAGGAATTAAGGGTTGGTAATGGTGGTGAGCACAGCCCTGAGGCTTTGGCCTGGGTCTAATCAGCCTGGCAGTGAATGGAGAGGCGGGCTCAGGTCAAGGCCACATCCTCTTCTGCCTACAGTCATCCTGGGCCCAACTAGAACCATCTCCTAGACCCCCAGGTGTGCAGAGTTTGAACTTTGGGAACAAACAATACAGTGATGTTCTAGGTTACACGTATTTTGGGACTGAAGGGACAATCTCTAGCCTTTATGGTTTTAGTTCAAACATCAGCCTTCACAGGATATTTTAGAGTCTCTTTTCATTTTAAGGACTCAGCATTGTTTTACTAAGTCAAATGTAATATACCCCCAGGCACCTCTATCAATTTCTAATATATACCAGGGTACTCAATGCATTTGTTAAAGGAATGAATTGATGATTTATAGTTTTAATTACCCTTCACTTCTATGACAATATTTTCCATCTTTGATCTGTTCATATGGAGAGTCTTTGCATAAAATAAATTAGGTTGTATTATAGATTTTCTGTACTTCCTTTCTGGTAGTGCCTGGCAAAACTATAACTGTTTCATTATTTATGATATCACTCATATGTGGAATCTAACTTAAAAATGATATAAGTGAACTTATTTACTAAATGGAAACAGACTCATGGATTTCTTTTTGTTTTTAACTTTTTATTTTATATTGGAGTATAGTTGAGTAACAATGTTGTGATAGTTTTAGGTGTACAGTAAAGTGATTCAGTTATACATATACATGTATCTATTCTTTTTCTCACAGATTTCGAAAACAAACTTACAGTTACCAAAAGGGAAATGTGGTGGGGAGGGATAAATTAGGAGCTTGCGATTAACACACACCCTACTGTATATAAAATAGGTAACCAACAACCTGTGTGTATAGCACCGGGAACTCTACTCAGTATTCTGTAATAACGTATATAGGTAAAGAATCTGAAAAAAAAAATGAATACATGTATATGTATAACAGAATCACTATGCTGTACACCTGAAACTAACACAACATTGTAAATCAACTATACTCCAAAAAAAATTTAAAAAAAAGAAAAAAAGAAGATATCACATAGTATAAGAAAACAATTAATTGGACAACTGAAACCCCACAAATCTATTTCAGAAGGAACAATTTCAGTAACTAAGTAAGAAAAGAATGGTAAGTAGAAAAGACTATTATCTGAGATGCACTCTCTTGACTTTATGGGTACGTTTATTGTCATAAGCAGTGGCAAAAGATAAAAACGCAGAAACATGCATTATAATCATTGGAATTGCTTGCTGTTGGGTGTCAGTTACCTCTACACCAGAGAGCCACGGATTTTCAAAGTGTTTCACGTGGCAAACGTTGCTGGAAGAAGGTGGTGTGGTACAGTGGACAGTATATGGAGGAGAGGGATCTGGGCTGCAACCCCTGCTGGCCACTTACTATGGTATAGACTCAGAAAGTTATTTCACCTTTTGAATTCTGACTTCCTCAATTGCAAAATGGGAGTGGGGGCAGTGATAACTAACCTCATAAGTTTGTAAGATGACTAATGTTTATTATACAGGGCCTGGCAAATGCAATCAATCATTATGATTGTTTATGATTATGATTATAATGGCCAAGGGCTTGTTAGGGTTAGAAGGTAATGCTACTTATTAATAATTGAGCTCTATAATTTTTGGGTAAGTAGGATCATGAACCATGTAAAATTTCACTATACAATGTGGTTGGTAAGTGCCTGCAGGATTTTCTTAGTTCTGAAAAAATCGCCAATAATTTACGATGTGCTAACATGTTGCCTTCACTTCAAAGAGAGTGATACTGCCTTACTCTTAGTTGGGGATAATTTTTTCCCTGGCAAAGAATTTTTGTTCGTTTAATCATACTTTCATCAAAACCATACCCATAGGAGTCAAGGGAAGAGAACCAAACTAACTTTCTTTCTGGAACAATTAAGTCATGATTATACTAGGTCTTATCTTATTTTTATTTTTTTGCCATCACATTTCATCCAGCTGAAGTCACATTTTGTTGTGACCGTGAAAGTCAATTCAGATCCTTGGTTGCTAAGCAGTTTCTTTTAAAAATTTCACAGCATTATTTTATTATTTATGCTGAATGATTTTACTGTGTTCATGGTCTTCTTTCCTATTAAAAGTTCATTGAACTCTCACTTATTTTTAGACCACGTGGATCCAAAATAGCAAAGAAAATTAAATATTGTCTTTAAAAAATAACCATCAGTCCCAAATACTTATTCGTGTTGACCCAGTTTCAGATGATTCAGTGTATGACATCATCATCTGGATTCCCTTAGCCAAATTCTGTTTACAACTGTAGAACCAGGGGGAAGCATTCACATATACATGTATTTTGTTCACAGAAAGAATGAAACAGATTGCTCTGAACTGAACACACACACACACACACACACCATAACTCAACTCTCTATATCCATGAGCTGCCAATGGTAATTTTAGTATTTGCATGGGTTGTTGACTTGCAAATCTTTCCTTTATTTAACAAATACTGAGCACCTGAAATGTGTCAGGCACACCTTCAAGTGCTTGGGATACATCAGTGAACAAAACAGACATTCCTTCCTCATAGAGCTTACATTTGATCATTTGGAAGTCTCTTCAATAATTATCACGTAGAATATTACATGAAGTTATATACCTCATGACCACAGGGCTATGGTTACAACTGGAGAATTAGAAGAAATTATGAGCAGAGGCCACACACACACTTCACGGGTCATCATTCTTGGACCTGCGCCTGTGAGCGGTGGAGTTCACCCTGCTTCACGGCAAAATGAGAAGAAAAAGGGCACACACGAGCACAATTTCTTATTTGTAATTTCAAAATCCAAAACCGTCTGAAAACTGAAAGATTTTTCATAACTTATTTGGTGGTAAAAGCTGACCTGATTTCATATGGGTCAATCTTCATCAATTCAGTGTGAATATTCATGTTTCACTACAGAAATATTAATGTGTTTGACACGGTATGGGATATCCCCTCAGATGCCACAATACTACCTTCATAACTTTCTAGAAACCCATCCCACTCCCCCCCCCCAAAAAAAAAAAAAAACTAAATTCTGAGACTTGTCTGGCAAGGACTTTGGACCCGTCTGTACGTATCCTTCTAAGATTCCCAACCATATTTTCTTGGAAAGGTTTATCCTTTTCTCACTAATATTGCTTCCTTGCTTTTGGGGTTTTAAAAATATTCTTTCTTTTATGTGGTGAGAGCAGATAGTAAAAGTTGGTTTGCTCTGTTTTTCAAATACCTTTCTTTGGCAAAATAGAAAGGTTGGCAGTACCCTCTTTGTTTTTAAACATGGTACTCATCTGTGAAATGTGATATTGACCTAGAACAGCAAGCCGGCTTCCTAGTCACTCGTGTTCCACCCGCAATCCATCTGCCCTAATATTTAATTATTATAGTTCTTTAAATTGACCCACTTAAAAAAGCTGAAATAAACTTCTTTACAAAGAAAAAATTCGATCACCACTGTAAGTGGAAAACCGGTATCATTTGCCGTAAACAGGAGGTCCCTGAAAAATGAACGTGATAGAAACAAAATGCCATCTCTTGATCCACCTAAAAGGATCTCGCACATGCTTCTATGGGTCAGATATAAAGCATTTCAGGTTTCTTTCTATCTGACTCTTAACCTTCCTCTCTCCCGAGACAATTTAATTTCCTTTTGTTCTGACTTGTAAGGGTGTCACCAAAGTCTTCCAAGTATTTCATATGTCCCACAATGATCACCAAATCACATCTTGGATTTTTTTCTCCACCTTGGATCTCAACTGTTCCAGGGTAGCCCTGGATTTCTTTCCTCTTACAAGTCTATGGCCCAACGCTTCTCAAACTTTAACAGGCACTCAACTCCCCTGAGCACCTTGCTAAAATGTAGACTTCGACCCAACAGGTCTGCAGTGGAGTCAGATTCACATTTCTCCCAAGCTCCCAGGTGACGTTGCTGGTCTCAGGACCGCACTTTGAGGAGCAGTGGTGTCTCCGGCAA
Source organism: Balaenoptera musculus (assembly GCF_009873245.2). Lineage (NCBI taxonomy): Eukaryota > Metazoa > Chordata > Mammalia > Artiodactyla > Balaenopteridae > Balaenoptera > Balaenoptera musculus. Next base: position 2,766,629 of record NC_045788.1, on the reverse strand, counting down.
TAAGATTGATGGGATGGGATGCAGTAGATTATCTTTGGAGCTTTTCACCATTCTTCTTTGCCCTGTAATTTCAAAGAGTGCTCTCCTAAGAGTAATTGGGAAACCATAGCCTTAAATTATTTTTATTTCTATTCAGTAATTGATACTGAGTGGTAAATGATTTTTCCTAATCTCTACTTCTGTGCATCTGATGGTACTTACACGGGCCTAATGGTATATACTATATTGAAACACTGTTTATATGGACTGACATTATAAATTTTAGAGCAAAAAACAAAGGGATGAGCAATAAGGTTAACTGGGGAAGCAAATTAGTGTTAACTATTTTTAAGTTTCTATAGATTCACTTGTGTCCTCTTTCTTTGTGGGTTACATACATGCATAATATTATCTTACTTTTACAATGAATTACCTCAAGAAACCAGAAATGAATGTGTGCATAAGTAATTTGTAAGGCCTTTGTAATGACCAGTTTTGATGACTCTCATTCCTTCTCTCTGCTTCCTTTTCCTCTCTTTCCTTCTTTCCAACCTGCCCATTTCTCTTTTTCTATTATCATGATCAAATCACTCTTGAAAGTTCTTCGGTCACTAATAAAACACACTGTAGTTACTTTTGTGTAAATGTCTCTGTGATATGTCCAAATAAATGTATATTCCAAATATATAAAATGATGTATATGTGAACAATAATTTTATAGTACTACATTTAAATATTAAAGATGTTCAGGGCTTCCCTGGTGGCACAGTGGTTGAGAATCTGCCTGCCAATGCAGGGGACACGGGTTCGAGCCCTGGTCTGGGAAGATCCCACATGCCGCGGAGCAGCTAGGCCCGTGAGCCACAACTACTGAGCCTGTGCGTCTGGAGCCCGTGCTCCGCAACAAGAGAGGCCGCGATAGTGAGAGGCCCGCGCACCGCGATGAAGAGTGGCCCCTGCTTGCCGCAACTAGAGAAAGCCCTCGCACAGAAACGAAGACCCAACACAAGCCATAAATAAATAAACAAATAAATAAAAATTAAAAAAAAAAAAAAAAGATGTTCAGCCTATGGAAGAAGCTTAAAATAATAACCATTGAGAAATAACATGACTTCTGTCACATGAACACTCCTGGGCATGTATTCATTTAATAGGATTGCCTCCCTAATAAAGTGGCAATTTTCCTTTAAAAATAAATAAATAAATAAATAAATAAATATATTATATCCTAGGTGTGACATACAAAGAAGCTGAAATTCACAGGGTACCTATCTCGAGAAAGTGAAGCAAAGATTCATCGTACTTTTTTATTTTTATTTTTATTTTTTTGTCCATGCAGCATACGGGATCTTAGTTCCTCGACCAGGGATTGAACCCGCGGCCCCTGCCATGGAAGGGCAGAGTTTTACCCACTGGACCACTAGGGAAGTCCCTCATCATATTTAAATCACTGCAAAAATGCCACATTGTTGCTTTCCCAGTTAGTGGTTTTGCTTCACTAAATTTTTTTTTTTAAAGATTTATTCATTTATTGATTGATTGATTGCTATGTTGGGTCTTCGTTTCTGTGCGAGGGCTTTCTCTAGTTGCAGCAAGCGGGGGCCACTCTTCATCGCGGTGTGCGGGCCTCTCACTATCGTGGCCTCTCTTGTTGCGGAGCACACGTTCCAGACGTGCAGGCTCAGTAGCTGTGGCTCACGGGCCTAGTTGCTCCGCGGCATGTGGGATCTTCCCAGACCAGGGCTCGAACCCGTGTCCCCTGTATTAGCAGGCGGACTCTCAACCACTGCGCCACCAGGGGAGCCCTGCTTCACTAAATTTTAAGAAACCCTGAGCCCTACAGAAAATTGCACTACCAGCAAAGTTTTCACTCAAATACCTTACATTGTTTGCTTTTCCATTGATTTTTCTCTGAGTCATTATACTCTCTGATCAGGTTTGTACTTTTAGAATATATAATATCTAAACTCTAAATATATGTGAACACATTAAAATTTGAGTATCAATCTATTTTTCTTTATCTGTCCATCTATTTATGGATTGAGGAGAAAGTGAGAAAGTGCCACCAAGCGAGTGAGCTCAGGCTCTGAATTCACACGGCAGCCTTTCCACTTAGTGGAGTGATTGCAGTCTCTTTGAACCTCTGTTTACTCAACTGTAAAGGGGGACCACCTGTCTTATTGTGGGAGATTGAAATGATGTAATTCATACACAGCACTTAACACAGAGCCCGGTTCATTGAGCAGAATAAAGCTATTCTTCCAAGAGCCCATGGGAACAGATGCTATTGTTCCTCCAATAAGCTCTGGGGTTTTCTTCTAAGGAAAATTTGTGTCCTCATTTGTAGAATCAAGATTTGGGGAACAACTGAGTTTTTTAAAGGATAGAGTTGATTTTTTAAAGTTATATTAAATAGATTTTCTCAAGTTATATATATATATATATTTTTTTTAATACATTTATTTATTTATTTATTTATTTTTGGCTGTGTTGAGTCTTCGTTTCTGTGCGAGGGCTTTCTCCAGTTGCGGCGAGCGGGAGCCACTCTTCATCGCGGTGTGCGGGCCTCTCACTATCACGGCCTCTCTTGTTGCGGAGCACAGGCTCCAGACGCGCAGGCTCAGTAGTTGTGGCTCACGGGCCTAGTTGCTCCGCGGCATGTGGGATCTTCCCGGACCGGGGCACGAACCCGTGTCCCCTGCATTGGGAGGCGTATTCCTAACCACTGCGCCACCAGGGAAGCCCCTGATTTTCTCAAGTTATATTAAATAATAGTGCAACTTTAAGTCACATAATGTCTGTGGTCTAATTTTTTTGTTGTGTCTATAAAGTGAAGGTATTGAACTAGATGGTCTGTAATAAGACATATATGTCGCATCACCACACCTCCCAGCCACATACCTGAAAACAAAGCGTCATGAAAGAGTATTTAATCTTTCTGTGAGAGATGTATTATGGTAGCTTCTATTCTGATCTATTGTTTTGCATTATAAAAAGGCTGGATATGACCCACTTCACTCATTTCATGCTCACTACTTGTCACAGCTTGCAGTTTGAGAGCCCTGGACCAGAGGACCGCTAGGCTTCTGCCTTGGCCAGCAGGCACCATCTCCAAGTCCAGCGGTTTGTGAATAGAATTCTTTCGAGGACCAAAGCAGTCTTGATGTCTAACGTTCTCTAACCAGAACTTTAGTATCAGATTTATTTTCAGTTCCAAGCACTCTCTCTCTGCTCTCAGGTAATGCGCTGTTTATGGATTTGTAAACCAAGACTCAGGGGATCTGAGTGATATGCTCTTATCAGAGCACGTGAAATCTTCCCAGGTCTCGTCCTTTGCTTTTCCCAGCAAACCACTTGGTTCATGGCTGATGTAATACCTTCCTCTTCCAAATATTTTCAAAAGAGGCAGTTTGTATCTTGGGTTTCAACACAAACATAAATGTTTGTTTGGAAAGGGAATACAGAAGGCGACATGTAGCAGTCATTTGAAATTCACACAAGGATAAATAAAATGTTATAGTCTTGAATGAATAAAATTAATTTAAACATTTTGTTTTAAAAAACTCTCTGGCAGTTTGCCCTATGCATTAATAATCGCTTCTGATTTTATGAAACTTTTACAGTTTAACAATACCAACTGGGCTCACCCTCTTAATCTATTAATGAGGGAGCTGAAATAGATTATCCCCAAGGACACTGCTGGTTCTTTTGAAGAGAGTTTTATTGTGAAAGGCCAGCCTACAATCAGGCACCCTTGCTGCTACTTTACCTGTTGCCGAGAACTTCATGGTCTGATAGTTTCTCTTATGAGGGGGAAGAAGTCAGGGAAGAAGAAGCTGCCAGAGGTCCTGGGAGCCCTGTTGCGTGGACATCATCATGTCACACTGCTTTTGGCCATATTCCTATTTCTTTTTTAAAAAAATAAATAAATTTATTTATTTATGTTTGGCTGTGTTGTGTCTTCATTGCTTCCCGCAGTCTTTCTCTAGTTGGGGCGAGCAGGGGCTACTCTTCGTTGTGGTGCGCGGGCTTCTCATTGCGGTGGCTTCTCTTGTTGCGGAGCACGGGCTCTAGGCGCCTGGGCTTCAGTAGTTGTGGCATGTGGGCTCAGTAGCTGTGGCTCACGGGCTCAGTAGTTGCAGCTCGCGGGCTCTAGAGCGCAGGCTCAGTAGTAGTGGCACACGGGCTTAGGTGCTCCGCGGCATGTGGGATCTTCCTGGACCAGGGCTCGAACCCGTGTCCCCTGCATTGGCAGGCAGATTCTTAACCACTGCGCCACCAGGGAAGTCCCCCATATTCCTATTTCTTCTTTGGCTCTGACCTGAGCAGGATGAAAGCGCGTGTCTTTGGCTTTTTGAGGGCTGCCTGACTCTGTGACTGATTCTTGTGGGCTTCTTTTCTGCCAGCTTCTTTGGATGTTAGCAACCGCCCGGGAGAAGACAATGCAGGACAGTGGCTCTGAGGGCCACTGGGCAGCTGAGGGCCCTGGGGGCTTGAAAACAAACTCCAAAGGTCAGGCCATGCCCTTTGAGATTCGGATTCAGTAGGTCCTGTCGCACCTCCACAACCCTTTACATTTTGAAAATGCTCTCCCGGGAGCTCTGATGTACGGCAGAGGCTGGGGAACTAGTGGACTCGGACACATCAGTGGGCTTTGTCCTCACCCCTAAACTGCCACTTCCCCAAGAGGAGCCCAGAGTCTGGGAAATCTCCCTCTATCCTTCTGTTTCTTTTATTAACCTCCTAGCTCTTGTAGACAGCCTTCTGACAGAAGCCACTGTCGCCCTTGGAGACTTAAGGTCAAACTCAACTGCCTTTATTGAATATGACTTCACTTAGTCGTACTGTTTTTGGCTGTTTCTAAACCATTCTTCCCAACGTTGCCAGTTAGTCTGTAATAACTGACACATGGTAGAATTGGATGATGAATGAACTTTTAGGCAATTCATCAGAAAGCTTCCATCGTTAGCTCTAAAGAACCAAGTCAATCATTCATTCATTTATTGGTTCATTCATCCTTTGTTAAGGAGTGAGTGCATTCACCAGACATGTAGGAAGCACTTACAGTAGTGCAATGACTAACAGCCTGAGACCAAGGAGCTCCATCATTTCTCGGCCTTTTGACCTTGAACAAACTTGATAAATCTCACTTTCCTCATCTGCAAACAGGAATAACTGAGGAACCGGCCTCATTGGTGGTGGTATGAGAAAATGAACTTAAAAACACTTAGCACAGTGCCTGGGACACGACAACTGTGCAGTTAAGGTTAGTCATTATTATTATCACAGTGTGTAAGGTGCTGGGCTAGTCCTGAGGATACAAAGATGGATAACCTTGAACAATGCAGAGTACAGAAGTGAGAGGTCCAACACCAATTAAAACATGGAGGAAATGTGCAGGGCACACCCGGGTCGTTATTGTGGGTGGTCAGGGAGGGAGAGTGCTGTGTGCTCAGAGAACCTGAGTGATAGGTGTTGGAGCGAAGTTCCGAAGAAAGATTAGCAATCAACCACACTTTATTAAAAACATGATTGTCTCATATAATTAATTATAAAAAGTATATGAATGCTTTCAAACAAAATGTATTTAAAATGTTTAAGTTTTCAGTAGTCATTTTTTTGATGGTAGGTGGGATGAGTTACCAATTCCATGGCTTCTAAAGGGAGAAGGGAAAGAAAATAGCTCACACCTGTAGCAGAAGTAACTGTCAATCAAGGTTGGAGGGTGGTCTAGAGCAGCGGTTCTCAACAGGGAACAATTTTGTCCCCTCAGGGGGCATTTGGCAACGTCTGGAGATATTTTTGACTGTCATGACTGGGAAGAGGGTGCTACTGGCATCTAGTAGGTAGAGGCCAGGGGTGGTGCTAAATATCCAACAATACACAGGACAGCCGCCCCACGACAAAGAACGATCTGGATCAACATGCCAATAGTGCCAATCTAAATCAGTGGTTCTCAAACTACAGTGTGCACCAAGACTACACGGAGAGCTTGTTAAATCCCACATTTCTGGGCCCTATCCTCAGAATTTCTGTTTCTGTAGGTCTGGGGAAGGACCCAAGAATGTGCATCTCTAACAAGTTCCTAGGTGATGTTGCTAATGCTGATTTGGGGACTCTGTATAACCTCTATATTCATTTTCAAGCTTAAAAATCTCTGAGTTATGTGAATTGTTTTCAGTTATATAAAATTTTGAGTGGAGAGTTATTGAGTTTATATTTATGTCATTTGCCAACAGTTAGGCCCAGTTAGAGAGATGTGTAGAATTAAGCCACTTATAAAATTTTGAAAGTAAGTCACCAATGTGATGTCCCAAATTTCAGCTACTGCCTCTGGATGTCCTCTTCCTTAATGGCCAAAAGTAATGTCACATTTAAGTTCTAGTGTAGGGAATTACTGGCACTTTCTTTGAAATTCAAATTTGTTACAATAAGTCAGCCCTTTGTCACTTACCAAACAATCAATGTTCTCAATTAAGTGGTAATGACATTAATAATGCATTCACTTGACGATAATTGTGCTATGATATCTGTACCATGCATGGATATATTTCTATTAAGCTTGATTTTCCTTCCAAATACGCAGAAGTCTAGTTCTATTCTTTCCATCTTAAGAGGGGTTTGGGGATATAAGGTGGGTTAAAGGAATCCTTGATGATGTTGGAACACGGAAGACAGGCAGAGAAATTATGAGGACCAGAATCACAGAGCACAAAATAGAAAAGATTCATAATGCCTTGCAAGTACACTTATTCACTCTCTTACTAATTCATTCTTTTTTTTATTCAAGAAGATATATATATATATGATTATGGTGTTTGGCTAATCACCATTTTCAGAATTTATAGAAAAAGGCATAAAGTATGCTATAAAGAAATGGGAGAAGAGAAATAATTTGAGCGTTGTTAAAATGGATAAGATTTGCTAAGAGAGGTTGTATAATGTATTAAAAAAACCAAGCAGGGCTTCCGTGGTGGTGCAGTGGTTGAGAATCTGCCTGCCAATGCAGGGGACACGGGTTCGAGCCCTGGTTTGGGAAGATCCCACATGCCGCAGAGCAACTAGGTCCGTGAGCCACAACTACTGAGCCTGCGCGTCTGGAGCCTGTGCTCTGTAACAAGAGAGGCCGCGATAGTGAGAGGCCCGCGCACCGCGATGAAGGGTGGCCCCCGCTCGCCGCAACTAGAAAAAGCCCTCGCACAGAAACGAAGACCCAACACAGCCAAAAAAAAAAAAAAAAAAAAACCAAGCAGATTTCATTGTATTCGTGAAGTCTGAGAACATCTTGCCCAGAGGCAGGGGGATGGATGAGCCGGCTGGCATCTCAGGAAAAGTCCATTTTTGCTTCTTGAACAGGCAGAGTAATATTATACTTTGCACAAAAGGATGATATATTTTTCATTTAAAAAGAACCCAGAATTGTGAAAAAGGAGGAGATATTATATCACAACCCTCTATGTAAGCTGCAACATTTGAGAAAACAAGCTTAAAAAAATCGGTAACAGCACGGTATTGAAATTGCCTTTTTACTTGTCTCTCACTGGGCGGGAACCTCATCTCAAATGGCCAGTGAGTCTAGCAACCAGCACACATCTGGCGTGGCAGGAGCTCAGAGCTGCTCATTACATGAAGATGCTCTATCTGTCCCTTATATTTACATACAGACTTTCAGCTTTCACAGGACACCATTTGACTGGTACCTTGATTCTATCAGTAGAGAACTGAAAAAATTTATACTAGGAAAAGGGAACATGTGGACTTGTCTAAGAGAAAAATAAAAACTTCTAATATTGAAAAACATCTGGAAAGTTCATAATAGAAGAATAATGAAGTAGAAGAATCAATGAAAAACTATAGATTCTGCAGACCCAGTTTTGGCTGTTCTCAGGTGCTCTCTCCCTAAACATTGCGATGGGCTCTTATACTAATTTTAGATCAGTCAGAACTTTGTATTTCATCCTCACGTTGCCTGGTAAAATCGTCATTATTACGCACTGAAAATGTTGTTCTGTTCACCTTATCACCCTACTTTACCCATCTTCGGGGCTTCAAGTATGTAGGGCTTTGAATCTGTGGTCCATGGACCACAGACTTCAAAGGGTCCAGGGATGAAGCTCTATTTCAGTACAATTAGTTTCCTTTATAATCCTATGTATTTTATTTCACACATTTAAAAGCATTATTCTGAGAAGAAGTCTACAGGCTTCACCAAGATGGCCAAAGAGGTCCACGGCACAAAAGTGGTTACAAACACCAAAATGCCTTGCCTGAAAGAGGCTTTCTTATTACCATTCTTCCTCATAAGCTACAGAGCCAATTTCTCATACAACATGTATTTTATTTTCTTTCCAGAAGATTGATTATCTAACCCTAACTGCCTGATTATTTCCTAGGTCTCAAATGGAACTAAAACGCCCCCAGAAAACGGTACTTCTGCCATCATTTTAACAATTGCTAAATTATCCACAATTTGTCTAGAGTAAAAGTAATTTTGCATTACATTGACCATTGAGGTTAGAAGATCTTTAGTGTTTAAAAATCTTCATTTTTAGAGTTATGTCTTGTCCGAAGGTTTGTGTCCCCCCCACCAAATTTATATGTTGAAACTCTAACCTTGGGACCCTCATGACAGGATTAGCATCCTCATAAGAAGAGGAAGACAGAGAAATCTCATGCTTTCTGAGGGCATGCACCAAGCAAAGGCCATAAAGAGAGAACACAGTGAGAAGACAGACGTCTGCAAATCAGGAAGAGAGCCCTCACCAGACACTGAATCTATCAGCTCCTTGGTGTTGGACTTCCCAGCCTCCAGAATGGTGAGGAATAAATTTTTTGTTGTTTAAACCACCCAAATCCACGGTGTTCAGTTATAGCAGCCAGAGCTGACTAAGACAAGCTCCCTCTCATTTACAGGCCTTTATCAGCAACACAGGGTTCACCAGGACCAACATACTCTTATAAAATAGTAACTCTCTAAAGAAAGCATTATTTTAAAAAAATTTATTTTATTGAAGTAAAGTTGATTTACAATGTTGTGTTAATTTCTTCTGTACAGCAAAGTGACTCAGTTATACATATATATATATATATATATATATACACACACACATATATATATATATATATATATAAATTCTTTTTCATATTCTTTTCCATTTGGTTTGTCACAGTATATTGAATATAGTTCCTGTGCTATACAATACGACCTTGTTGTTTATTCATCCTATAGATAATAGTTTGCCTCTACTAATCCCAAATTCCCAATCCTTCCCTCCCCTACCACCCCCTACCCTGGGCAACCACAAGTTTCTTCTCTGTATGTGTGAGTCTGCTTTGTTTCGTAGATAAATTTATTTGTGTCGCATTTTATTGATAGATTCAACATATAAGTGATATCATATGGTATTTGTCTTTCTCTTTCTGACTTCGCTTAGTATGATAATCTCTAGGTCCATCCATGTTGCTGCAAATGGCATTATTTCATTTAAAGAAAGCATTCCATTTTAAATACTATTTTTCATTGTGGTTCAAGAAGATATCAATGGATGCAAAGAAAGAAATCCCACGTGCTCCATTTCTTTACCACTCAACCCTGCTGCCATCATTAGCGAAGAGGCAAGGGAGGAATGACTTCATGCAGCTGACTTAATGCATATGGTTTAATACTCCAGCCTCGACTCTTAGGTTTCTCTCCTCTAAACATCTCAAAATTCTGCATCTGGACAAACAGCTAGATCATTTATAGATAGAGCTGCAGGATGTCGGTCTACTCTGAGGCTGAGTTCACCATGTCAAGCTCAACGCCTTTCACTAGCAGCTTTGTTTATTCCTGTTGAAACCGCAACGGCTTCAAGGCTGAATACCATGGTATAACTAGAAGAAATAGAAGTTTTATATCGAGACAAAATTTCCTCATCACAACATCTCTCTCTTCCCATGAAAGCACCATGCTCAATACCTTTCTTTCTTTGCTAAACAATCATGTTTGTATCAGGAAACGCACATTCTCACCACTAGCCAGGAGAACAAGACTGGGGCTTAAATGGCCCTTCTTACTTTCAACTTCAGCGTAAATTAAGAAGCTGAAGATCAAGTTTGACAGAAGTTCAAGTTGGGTAAATGCCAATGAATAATATTCAACATTCATGAGATGGAGGTAGTCAAGCAACTCTTTGAAGACCACGCAGCTTGTGGTGGAAATCCAGGCTCTTCTTGAGAGCTTCTGGAATATCCAGCGTAGCCTGCAGATGCAATGAGGGGGTGGGGGTGGGGGTCACACAGCCCCTTAGACAGGTTTCCTTTTCATATTCTTTCCTTTGCCACTGAATCCCTCTGCTTGGCTTCCCCCAACCTGGTGCCCCTAATTTAGCCCCCTTTCCTTTATTCAGATCCAAGTCCTGCACCTTCACCATAAAAATCAGACTCCTAGGGCTACGGGGACTTAAAAAGCCCCGCCTCCACCCCTACCTCCCATTAGGTCTGGACTGATTGAAACAGAAGAGAACCGAGCACTTGCCCTCATGTTTGTCACAGTATTTTCGTGTGTACTGTTTTATTCGATGCTCACGTCCGCTCTGTGCGCAATGCGGGCCAAGAGTGGTTCTCCCAGCTTAAAGCAAGCAGAAAAGCAGCTGTAGGGAAGCATCAGTTCCACTCATCTCCTGGTCTGTAGGTGGAATGACAGTCACCCTGCGTGGTCCTGATACCCTTTGGAACACTCTTCCTGACCCACTTGGGAGAGATAAGAACACTGCCTTTCAGTGGGAGAGATGTGGAGCTTTCTTTTGCAATCCTGTAGAATGCCCAAGAATCCTTTTTATTTCCTCTTCTGATGGCCTTCAAATATTTTCGGGATGGGGCACACGAAAGTATGAAGGAGAACACCTGCAGTGGCCTCTTTGAAGTTAAACTTGACACTGCCTCATAGGAAGCAATGAAAATTCAGGCTCATGGGCCGATTTGATCGGGTCCACTTTCTGTTGTCACTGGATACATTCCCATCCTACTTTGGCATGAGCTTAAAACGGAGACCTCAGTAGCCAAAGACCAAGAGGAGAAAGGAACATTAACTCATAGAAAACTGCCAAGCACACAATTGACTAGGCACTGGTCTTGGATTTTCTGTACACTTAGAGCTTTCACAATAGCTGCGGCTCCAAAGCTGTCCTGAATAGCATTCTGAGTTGGGACAGGAATACGTCATGGTATCAGAAGCACCGGATGCATGATGTCCTTCAGGTTTTAAGAACGTCTTTTAGTTTGTCCCAAATCTAGAAAACAAGTTTTCACCTAGGTGGCCAGAGAGAGCAAGTTGTGGCCCCAGGTAGTAAAAGGAAGGCTGGGTGAAGTTGGGAGTTGGATGAAGCAGCCGGTGGTTGGAAACCCACAGAAGACTCATTTCCTGGTCCCGACAGGAAACGAATCATGATGGGCAGAGCCAGGCTTTTTAAATCAACATTCATGAGTTTTCTCCTCTACCGCCTGTATCTGAATATCTGCATTCCTAACTGCCTGGAAAGCAGGCCACCCTCTTTTGTTGTCAGCTGTCCTGGGAAGCAAAGTTCTGGAGCTAAAGTCTGTGGGATCCCATCTACCTTCTGAGAGTGTGTGGCAGCAAGATTTTTAACCCCTTGCGATTATTTGGTTGAGGCACTCTTCCATGAATCAACTTAATACCTGTTTATTCCACGGCTATTAAAAGTCTCCTGAAAGCCACCGAAGGATGTTGTTTTTTGTTTTTTTTTTAACCATGCTCCTAGCAGTGAATAGTCCTGCCTTTTTCTGCCGATATAAGCAAGCCTGTGGTTGACTGCCAAACTTAAAATTCCCAGGCTGAGGCAAGTACACTATAGCAGTGTTGTTCAAACTATGAGTCCCAACCCATCCGTGGGTTGTGAAATCAATTTAGTGGGGAGCAAGAAGCACCTTTTGACAAATGAAACAGAGTAGACTGGAGGCAGCAGAGTTCACTGCGTTTACTAAGAGTAAGGGTTGTTTTGTGAAGCTCTCGTCTGAGTTTGCAGACACACGCCGCTTGCAGGCTCAGTCATTATGGAAAACGTATTTCTTACTGTGAACTGTGGTCATCGTTTTGAAGGCCACTGTGCCAAAGCCATGCCAGAAACGCTGAAAGGAGTGACTTGCTTAGGGAAATAAAGCCCTTCTGATTTCTGACTGTCGTCCAGAGTGCTGGCTAAGAAAAGGGAGGGGACCAGGAGACTCACAAAAACTGGACACGAGCCCAGGATGGGGTTTCAAGCCAGAGGCTTGCTGGCCAACTGGGAGGGTTGGCAAGTGGACAAACAAGGGTTTATGACTGTTGCTTATTAGCTGCATGAAGACTAAGGAATTTTTAAAGAAATCGAGCACATAGGATTGAAAGCATCAGCTAGATCTCCAGGTATGCAACTTCAATTTGAGAGTGATCGTTCATCAACTGTGTGGTTGACGATTTGCACCAAGTTCCAAATGCTTAGTAAATGCAAGCAAAAGTGTAAGTGTGCTTGAGATGCATATTCTATTAGGTTGAACTGTAAAACATGGCCACAATCTGGTCATTTTCACCTACAGAAATTGCAATTTTATATGGTTTCGCCTTCAAAGAACCTGCTTTCCAATTTCTCTTCAGGTAAAATAGTCAGTGTGTGTATGTCTATCTATCTATCTATCCATCGTTTTTGTTGGTGGGGGTGACTAGGCGATAAGGATTAAAATACGAATTTGGGGGCTTCCCTGGTGGCGCAGTGGTTGAGAATCTGCCTGCCAATGCAGGGGACGCGGGTTCGAGCCCTGGTCTGGGAAGATCCCACATGCCGCGGAGCCACTAGGCCCGTGAGCCACAATTGCTGAGCCTGCGCGTCTGGAGCCTGTGCTCCGCAACAAGAGAGGCCGCGATAGTGAGAGGCCCGCGCACCGCGATGAAGAGTGGGCCCCCGCTTGCTGTAACTAGAGAAAGCCCTCGCACAGAAACGAAGACCCAACACAGCCATAAATAAATAAATAAACAAATACTTAAAAAAAAAATACGAATTTGCCTTTCAGAAATGAAGCAAAATGTAAATATTATTTAAGCTACAGTAGAAGGAACAAAAACTCAGAGTTTGGGGGTTTTGGCTATCATGCTGAAAAATCTAAAATCTCTGCAACTTTACCTACGGATTCTCCCCCTCCCTCCCAGCAAAGACGTTCAATGTCTCTCATAAACAACTTCCTAATTTTCCAAGGCAATGCTTATCTTGTCTCCCCTGATTTTTAACTGTGGCAGACAGCATTTTTATTCTTTTGGAGATTATTTCCTAGTAGAAAAGAAATAAACCAAGCTGTACTTCCTTTTTATTTCCTCAGCTGCCCAGAAATGTGTCTGCAAGGCAATCAAGTTTTCCATAATGTCTGAGCTAGAAAATAAATGAGCCAAGAAAAATCCCAAAACACTGGCAGAAAGAAAAATATTTGGTGCTTAGTTGTGTTTCTTTTTAGATAGGAAGGAGGGGAAAGAAATCTTCCAGAAAGTTTGCTAAGTTACTTTAATGAAATGCAATGCATGCATCTCTCTTCATGGGCCATGCGGCTCTCAGGGTGCAGCTTGTCTGCTCTGGGCCCTTCTGAAATGTTGGAATCGACACAAAAGGCATCTTGTCGACAAAATATTCTTTCAGGTCAGCATCACATCCTGGGCATGTTTCCTGTAAACCTCGAAAACTATATTCAAAAACATTCTGAAACAAAAAGGTTATGAATCAAAGTTCTTCCTTAGATATTCAAAGTATTTTCATCATTAAAGGTGCTATTTTTCTGGCAACTCAGTTCAATGCCTACTCTAAGAGACAGGGTGCACCATTAAGTGGTTAAAATACCCTAATTAATCAGAAATGGAAACAAACATTCTTTCTGACAAGCGGAGCCTGATTTTTCCAGCAATTGTTGATCCTGGGCTGGTGTTCAAACCAGTCACAGCAGCAGAATCGTACGGCAGTGACTAACCTTGGAACCTTCACTTGCAGATTCCAAAGCTGTCATCTGGCCCTAGAAGCTAAGATTTTTCTCTGCTCTCAGGCATGAAAGAAAGGCCCCTAAAATGGTTCTCTTGAAATTTTTCTGGCTAACTGACTGTAGGTAAGTGGCATAAGGGACCCGGGATGTCATAAAACTGAGCCTAACCTTTCACGCTGCATGAGGATGGGTTATCTGTCCTGCTCACTTGTGATTAATTGAGCAAAAGACATCAGTTGGTCACCTGTGTTTTCCTTTACACGTCACCACTCTCAGCTTCCCTCTGGGGACCTCGCTAACGCCTAGGGAGATCCACAAGATCGTTTTCCTCCTGCAACAGGAGGTCAGACGCCAAACGGTTCATGAACCCAAAGTTCAAGGAAACTCAACTGAATCCTCACCACACAGTGGTTCAAGGACTTTAGAAGAAAGGCATTTTAAATACTGGGCTCTGTCACCTCCTTTATTAGGGCTCTGCTTGGACCTGCCTTGAAAATAAGTTGCAAACTTGCTCTCAAAGCTCTATCCATCCCCCTGTGAACACGTGGCTCTTTCCCTCGTACGCTGTCAGTAAGAGCATGAGTTAGTCCAGCATGTTGGCCACATCTGTCAGAATTCTAGGTGCATATGGCCTCTGACCCAACAATCCCACCTCTTGGAATTTATCCCATGGACACATTCATTCATATATATATTCATGTGTATATAATATACACATTCACTGTGGCTTGTGTGACATGACAACAGTCTGGAAACAAATGTCCATTAACAGAAGACCCAGTGAGTAAGTTTTGGAACATCTAATCATTCTACTAGTATGTGGCTCTTAAAAAGATAGTAACATAGAGCAAAATAAAGTATAGAGAGGTATGGAAAAATGTCAAAGTGTTGTTAGTTAAGGAAAAAGTAAGTCACAGCATGATATATAGAGGATGATTCCATTTGTGTAAAAGATATATATAGGTATGATCTATCTATCTATCTACCTCAATCTGTCTATATCTTGTGTATCTATCTATGCATCTATGTATCTATCTATCCACCTCTATCTCTATCTATCCATCTATCTATCCATTTCTATCTCTATCATCTATGTATGTACGTATGTATCTATCCATATCTATCTATACATCCATCCATCTCTATCTGTCTATATCTATCATCTATGTATGTATGTATTTATCTATCCATATCTATCTATCTATACATCCATCCATCTCTATCTGTCTATATTTATCTATCATCTATGTATGTATGTATGTATGTATCTATCCATCTCTATCTCTGTATCTATCTATCCATTTCTATCTCTATCTCTATCTATCATCTGTGTACGTATGTGCGCACTTTCTCTCTCTCTCTCATTAAAGGACAGCCACTCCTGAAACATGTGTTTCATTGAGATGTAAAACTGTGCTTGCTGGTATCCAACTGTTTCCCCAGCAAGTCTGGAAAAAAGGATTTTGGCAGCACGCTTATGTAGATTGATTAAATTACTTCCTTTGCAGAATTTGATGCGAGTGGGGAATGAGGAAGGATGACTCAAGAGCACAGGGTAAATGAACTAAAGAAAACAATTGCTGTCTGGAGCTGAAAACCAACAAAATGCTGTGGAAGAGGGATGTCTGGCTTAGGGGGGAGCAAACTCATCCCGAAGTCCTGAGCCTGTTAAGCCAGGCTGAGGCGCTCTCCTGGACTTTCTTTGAGAGGCAATATCTTGTAGTGGCTTTGAAGTCAGGATTTCCTGGGTCCCAATGCAGCTCCATTTCCTACTAGCTGTGCAACCTCAGGCAATTTACTTAACCTCTCTCAATCTCAGTTTCCCTAGCAGTAAAATGGGGATCTTCACTGTCTCATCTCACAGAGGGCTTGTGAAGGCCGAATGAGACCATCTGTAAGGAGTTTCCCCTAGTGAACCATAATGGTAACAGGTGTCATGGTTTTGTCTTTGTAAATAATACTGTAAGTACACTCTGATAAAACAATACCAGAATACTATAAACATGGGATTTTAGCTTCAAGTTTGGACCAGTTCCCCTGCTTTCTGGCCCTTTCACTGATCTATGGTTCTCAGATCATGTAAAACTTCAGTGTCCCCGTAAACCACATTGACCCGTTTCAACAGAAAAGCAGAAATTTGGCCAAAGTTAAGTATTTTAATTTATTTAAAATTTAGTAAATTTTACCAATTTTCAGAAAAAGTATACCATTGGATAGAATTTCTCAGCTGTCAAGTTTTGTGTGTTTGTTTCTCATAATTTTTTGTAATTACCACACTCACTGGCCTGTCCCAGAATCAAGTGTAAAATCTTAGTTAATTTCACCCCAAATCAGGTGCGTTACTTTTGAACGTTTCCTGCATCGTTATGTGTTGGTGCTCTAAGAGTTTGATGGTTTCCAGGCATTCTGACAGCTGCACGGATTTGAGACTGTGTCAAGACAGGCTGTTAGCTAAGCTGTTGAGCTTTCCCTAGACTCTGGAACCACCCTCACCGGCACTCTCCCATCATACGCAGGGCCCTCCCATCTGGGGCTGTGCCCTTGGGAAGACAGACCCTTCAGTCAGAGAGAGCAATGAAAAATCACCTAGAAATGTCCTTCTCCTTCTCACTAAGGACACCCGAGCTCACTACAGTACTCTATTATTTTTATTTAAAATTATATGTCATGTTCAACATACAGAAAAGTGTGCAAGTCAATATAACAAAACCCAAGGACATGCCACTTCAATGGATCAAATCTTATCATTTTGCCACGTTGCTGAATTTATTGTTTATCAGTCCCAGGCACATTTTTATTCTGTTTAAATATATGGTAATCTATTCTTTTACTAATTCAACTTCAGAGAAAATGAGGCCGGATTAATTCAGTTCTCTCAAATGGAATTTAGGTGCATGGTATCATTTCCTGAGCCTGGCAATGCTGGCACTGTGTTCTCAAAGGTCATTTAAATAGGCTGTGTCCAGGCTATGACCAGGGCAGCAAAGCGGATGCCACAGTGAAGTCTGAATCATCAAGTTCAGTTTGTACTAACCGCTGATCCCGCACAATTCCTCCATCCTGCGTGTCTTGGGCGATCTGACTTTGCCACGCCTTTCATCAGGAGCCGGAGTGGATTTCCCCTCCCTCTGAGTTCGGGTGACCCTTGCTCTGATCACTGGAGTGCAGAACTGAAATTCTGCCCCTTCTGAGACTGCACTTTCCGAGGCTTTGCAGCTCCTCCTCTCACATTATTTCAGAAGTCAGCCACCACGTAGGAAGTCAGTCTACCCTGAGGCAGCCATGATGTAAGGAAGCCCAAGCTGGCCGCGTGGAGAGGCCACGTGAAGAAAGAGAAAGGTCTGGCCGGCCCCTGTTAGTCTGGTCATCCCAGCCGAGATAAAAGACATGTGGGCGAAGAAGTTACCTAGGATGTTGCAGCTCCAGCAGACACCACCCAGAAATACCACCCAGGTGAGCCCAGCCAGACCCCAGATCACAGGAAGTAAGACCTTGTTGTTTAAAGCCACTAAGTTTTGGGTGGTTTGTTGTACGTCACTGAGTAGCTGAAACACCCACCCTCTCTGATAGTTAAGAATAAGCACATAACCCAATTCTGGCCAGTGAGATGTCAAAGGCAGTTTGTTAGAGGTAGTGCGTGTGTGTGTGTGTGTGTGTGTGTGTGGCAGGGTAGGTTTCTGGAAGAGGTGTTTCTTCCTGTAATGAAGACACGTGAGGAGAAACTGCTTCTCTTCCAGGCTTCGGACGCAGTTGTTGCAAACAGGATGCCCAGAGATGTGCTAACTTGTGACACTGAGGGGACAAGCCTGGGGATGAAAGGCATGTAGGGGAGGGGAGGGCAGAGCAACAAGATGGCATCGGGATGGTCTAGTCCCACCAGAGAATTAACAAACTCTAAAACCAGCGACCTCCGCAGTCCTTGCTTTGTGAGATAACGCTCCTTTAAGTCACTTTTGGTCTGGAATGCTGTAATTTTCTGTCCAGTAACTCAAACACTATTGATATGTGACCCGGGTGAATAGAGAGGAAACTTCCCCTTAACACCAGCTGGATATTACTTTCTAATCAACAGTCTAGCTCTCAGCACCATCACCCAAGGTGCTAAAAGAAACAGGATAGACATGTCTTCGCTCAAACGTATGAAGATGTATTGCCTGTGAGTTCAAAAAAATCCTGTTAGCTTTCCGAAATACCATGTCCAAAAAACGTCCCCGTAACTATGACACCAACACACATTCCCCACATAATGGTATTTTCAATGTTGCCCCAGGTCTGAAAACTCACCTCCTCGGTTTCTGGAGACCCAATTTAAATGTATAAAGAAATCTGATATTCTCTACAGGAGGTCAAGCGTGGGCACATCATTCTATTACTGAAACCAGCTCAAGATACCAGAGAAAAATTTGAACACATATAAGAAACATTTTGAAAAGCTAAATAATTCACATCAATGCATGATGTTTGACAGCCCTAACCACAAGTATGTATATGCAAAAGATGCAAATGTTCATTTTTTCTTTTTCGAATATTTAAAAACACAATAATACGTAATTACCGTACAGTAGCAGGCAGTTAAATGGCTACAAGTGTATGCACTGAGGTCCTGATTTGCATGCAAATTCCTCACCTGATATTAAGTTGAGTGATTAGATGGTGCTTTGATGGCCACATAACTTAGCATTTTAAGTATAAAGACAAGTTTTGTTCAGAAGTCAAGTTTTCCATTTAAGATAATTACTATGCCATGAGCTTTCTACTTACAAATTTTCTTTCGGTAAGTTTGCTTAGTAGAATGGCACCGAATGGCTGGCTATTTTGTACTTTTGGGAAATCAACTGAAATTTGCTAGCCTCCCTCATTTTCTTTGATCCACACAAACAAAAACAGTGAAAGTGGGCACATCTCACAGCATGGAGTGTTATGAGGCCAGCCTGGGGTTCCTGAGGTTGGGGTCCCAGGCCTGGGCCTACTGTGTGTCCTTGGGCCCAGTCACTGAACTTCTCCAGTTGTCAGGTTTCCCATCTGCAAGGGAAACACAGTATCCAGTGCTGTCCAGTAGAACTTACTCTGATAATGGCAATGCCCTATACCCGCACCATCCAATATGGTAGCCATTAACCACACGTGGTTGTTGAGCACTTGAAATGTAGCTAGTGTACTCTGTATAAAATAGACAACTAATGAGAAACGACTGTACAGCACAGGGAACTCTACTCAATGCTCTCTGGTGACCTAAACGGGAAGGAAATCCAAAAAAGAGGGGTATATATATAGGTATTGCTGATTCACTTTGCTGTACAGCAGAAACTAACACAACATTGTAAAGCAACTATATGCCAGTAAAAAAAAAATGTGGCTAGTGTGACTGAAGAACTGAATATTTAATTTTGTTTTATTTTATTACTTCACATTTAAATTCAATAGCCACCTGTGACTAGTGGCTGCAGTATTAGACAGCACAGACACCTTCTTAGGTAAATGTTGTTTATTGCTTCCGCCTCAACCTTCCACTTAGTCTTCTCTTCCCTACATTCACTCTCCCACCCCCCCACCAAACTCTCCAATGTTTTTATATTTCGCTTAGAAAAGGTCAGGTACTCCTCCATTGCCATTCCCGCGTAGAGTCAAGAGCGCAGAATTAACCTGCAGCATTAACCCACGTCTTGAAATGGAGAAGAGCTCCAGGTCTTAAGTGCTTCTTTGATCTTCCATTAGAGCCCCAGTTGGCGAGTCAGGAATTATTTGGATGGGATGAGAGCTGACATTTATCGAGTCAAAAGGCAGCACTGATGTGGCTTCCTATTTTAGGATAATGTCAGCTTCAGTTAGAAGCTCTACTGTCCAAAGGTTCTGCTAATAAACATGGCCACGTTGTCAGGAGGGGCCAGCTGTTTGCCGCACATCATCTCCTGTAATTACGTGGGGTGATTCCTACCGTGTGCTAAGGTCCAGAACTGATCCGACACTGGGAATGTGAGTAAGATTCTCTCCTCTTCTAGAAAGCGCCCAGGTCTAACAGAGGAGCCTGGACGGTGTGCTGTAAGACTACGGGAGCAGAGATTAAGCAAGGAAAGGTTTCAGGAAGGAGGTACCACGTGGAGGGTGGTAAGGAGTTTATTAAAGCAGCAAGGATGGAGGGAGGCATTTCTGACCAAGGGGCATGGCTTCTTCAGGGCTGCCAGTTGATTAGGGCTATCCATAAACTTAATATTTCAGTTTCAGGGAACAGAGCAAGACAGTAGTGGTGATTTTGCCATCCCTCACCAACTAGCTCTGTAACTACATGATTTCTGAAGTACGTAAAACGATTCGAACTTTGGGTTCTGAATCTTTGCTTATTTCAAGGGGCAACTTCCCTTCCTTGATAAAGGATAAGAGGTCTACCCCTTCCCATCCCACTCAGCTGGACCTCCTGGTTATTGTCAAGGAAATCCTAAGTCCTGTCTGAAAAAAAGAAGTGTTCTGAAGGTACGAAGCGCAAGGTATAGAATCCATGGTTCAGAAAGGAGACAAAGAACTAGGAAGTTGGATAAACAGCAAGTACGGTCATTCGCAAGGCTGATTTCCCCATCAAAACAAAATCAGCTTTCATCACCAGAGTAACAATCTTGGCGTACAAACCTCACTTCTGAGAGTCTCGTGCTGACCTCTGGGAAACAGAGACATTTAGTCTCCGAGATGTTTGTTTTCCTACATTTCCTTTTCCTACAGTGAAGTCATTGGGGCAGATGAAATATACACGGGTGGTGTGGGCCTCTCTGGCGCGCTGCGGAAAGACATTTCTTCATTATTGCGATCATCCATTTAATTGCAGCACTTAGGTGCTTGTACAAGCAATTATCCTGCCCTCGCCCCTGCCATTTAGAAATTTACAGGCTAAAAGAAGGATGATGACTCAGACAGGATTATTAAGGCCCTATAAACAAATACATGCTCATTATAGAAACATACAATAAATATTTGCCTTATGTGAAAGCCACCGGCTAACGTAAACGGTGGGTGGATGCTAGCAGATTTGGCTTGAGAAATGATGCTGTCCTCACCTGCTGCTGCTGAATCCCTACAGGAGGTTGTTTCCAAGCTCCTTCCCTCGTTTTAGACAGTTGTTCACAGACGTCACTGTACATTAGAATCATCTGGGAAGCTGTTAAAAATCTGGTCGCCCAGGTTACCCCCCCAAGACCAATTAAATTAGAAGCTCAGGGGTAACCCAGCCCTCAATATTTTTAAACTCCTCGGGTGATTCTAGCATGCAGCAAAGTTTAAAAACCTCTGCTGTAGACTTCAGAGCTGTCATTCCTAGTTTTGGAGATTTTAAAAAATACAGATTTCTGGGCCTCACCTCCACACCTACTGAATCACCATCTCCAGAGGTGAATTTTGACCTTTAATTTAAAAAAAAACTTCAAAGCCAGTCTGATGCCTGCCCTTAGTTGAAAACCTCTGTTTAAAGCACTGAATTTCAACTTCTCCTCTGGTGTGCATATGAACTGTGAGAAAGACGAAAATAAAAGAATATGGGCCATTAAAGACTAAGTAGAAGATATTACTTTCTGGGACATTTCTTTTTTTTTTTTTTGGTTTCAACGTTTTATTAAAGTGTAACACGCTTAGAGACACATGCCCAGACTCTAAGTGTACAAACCATGTAATCAGCACCCAGCACCAAAGCTCCCCAGTCACCCAGGAGCCTCCCGTAGGGCGCCCCCAGGCTCCCCGGGAACCACACACCTGATTTCTAACATTGCTTCTGCTTTTGAAAGTTTGATCTGTTTCCGTTATCAAATTGCAGGAGAGTTGGCCTATTTAGATGCAAATAATTATTGAGAGAGAGTTAAGAGGTCAGTAGTATTTTGAGGGCAAATGGTCTAATACACCTCGTACTGCCCTTTTTTTTCTTTTTTTACAAGTAATAAATTTTATTAGAAGTTGAGTATCTGTTAATTAGCAGGCAGCTAAATAACTATAAAGCCACTACAGTTCAAACATTGTAGCATTACTACATGAATGAACACATATACAAATTAAACAGAAAAGAATATCCACAAATAGTTCTAAGTATGTCTGGGAAGTTTGATTGTGATAAAGTCAAGTTATAATCTTTAAAATTGATGCCTAGAAAACTACACACCCATTTAAAACTAAAGTCTGTACATCACACTACATAACAAAATAAATTACACCAGTTGCACATGTAAGAAGCTTGCAAGTTGCCACTTTACCCTAACAAGATGCGTCTTTTACAAGTGTTTTCTCCCACTCTGTGGCTTGTCTTTTAGCAAAAAAAAAAAAAAAAAAAAAAAATCTAGACACAGACTTTATATCTTTCATAAAAATTAACTCAAACTGAACCACAGACCTAAATGTAAAACACAAAACTGTAAAACTCCCAGAAGACAACAGGAGAAAACATAGATGACCTTGGGTATGGCAATGACTTCTAAAATATAACACCAAAGGCACAATCCATGAAAGAAAGAATTGAGAAGCTAGACTTCATTAAAATAGAAAATTTCTGCTCTGTGAAAATCACTATCAAGACAATGCTCTTTTTTATGGTTATTCAAAACAAGAGGGAATTCCCTGGCGTTCCAGCGGATGGGACTTGGCGCTTTCACTGCTGAGGCTGGAGTTCAATCCCTGGTCGGGGAACTAAGATCCCACAAGCTGCACGGTGTGGCCAAAAAAAAAAAAAAAAAGATTGAGACTGACATATACACACTACTATATATAAAACAGATAACTGATAAGGACCTACTGTATAGCACAGCAAACTCTGTCTACTCAGTGCTCTGTAATGACCTCTATGGGAAAAGAATCTAAAAAAGAGTAGATATATGTATATGTATAACTGATTCACTTTGCTGGACACCTGAAACTAACACAACGTTGTACTAAACTAAATCAACAATACCTCATAAAAATTAAAAAATAAACAAATAAAATTTAAAAAAACAATAAAATAAGAAAGAAGAAAATGAGGGAAAAATACCTTCCCGGAGTTTCACAGATTGTGAGTTGTTGGGTACAATTTTCCAACACTTTATAACATGCACCCTAAGCCTTGTGACAACTCTGTAGAGGTAAGAGCTGCTGTCACCTCCACTTAACTGATGAAAGCTTGGAGCCTTAGCTGGGAAGTGAGTAGCCAAGATTCGGCTGTCGGTCCCTCTTATGTGGAAGGCCCCTCCATGCCACACTCTCTCCCACATTTGTAACCAATTGAGAATTTAACCTCCTATAAGGGTCAGCCTGTAAAAGGTCTCCAGGCATTCACACTACGAATTTTGGATCATGGGCTGTTACTCATTTGGCTGCTTCTTTAAAAGTCTATTCCCTCAATACTTTATGGACTATCATTCTTAAATCACATAGATGAGTTTTTAGTTAATGTGCATTTTTTTTCTGATTAGAAAAGCAATTTATATTCATTGTAGACTAAGATAAAAATATAGAAGATATTAAGAATTGTGCATGATACCTAAGGGTTCTTTAAAAGTAAGATGTACCTTCAAGAGCCTAGCTGGGCAGTTTCCTGGAGGAAGAAGAGTCAGTTACTTACTTATGTTTGGGTGCTTTTCAAGAGATTTGATGTCAGTAATTTATTTCTAAGTATTTGTAAGTACTCTGGAGTTGGTACAGACCTGACACTCCACTCTATAGAGGATGCAAACAATTTGAAAGGATTGCTAACAATCTGATCTCAGGTTTCCATCGATTACCAGCTGTACTGCATTTCCCCACAATTTTTTAAAAACAGTTCCTATGATCAAAGAAAGTTTCCTCTTTTTCCTACTTGTGAACAGTATATTGGCTGAAATTACGGTATTTAGAAATTTATCATCAGGACATCTGAATTCTTAACCGAGATTCCAGGAAGCCATGAGGTTTCTGGGCAAGGGAAACATTTTTTAAAAAGCAAACCTACCAGAAGTTTATACCTTTAAATGCATGTGGCTTTTTTCTGGAGCAGGAAGCTGTGTACCTTTTTCAGTGTGTTCCCACCGCTCAAAGTATTCTGGGGGAATTGCAGGAAGCAGGGGCAAGGCGGCTTTGAGCGGCCCAGCCCAACACTGACTCTCAGTTCCTGAACTAAATGGCGCAGGAATTTTCTCAGTCAGCAGTGACTCTGTCAAAAGCCACTGATTACATCTCTAAATCTGTCCAGTCAAATCACCAAACAGTATTCTCACGGTACCTCAGGGAGAGCAGAACCAAAACACTGTTACTCTGGGAGCTCAGCGTATACTTACAGGCTCGAGGAGCTTGAGAGAGGAGCCAGGGCGCCTTCCTACCTGAGCCCGAGCGATGGAGACCACGGCAGCTGGGTACACGTGGCTTCGCTCTGTGACACCAAGAACCAGGGAATCAAGACATCTCTACAGGATCCCAGGTACGGTGGCTCAAAAGAAAGTAATCTCTTCCACTTAAACCTGAATTCTGGCATGATCTACTCATCACCCTGCCTGTAATAAAAGCTGATACTTTTCCTTCCACGTATTTCTCAGATCTCTTACATATACACATCCATAAAATAGGGGTACCGCAGTTTTTTTCAATCATTCCCCAATTGCCGGGCATTCATTTTGTTTCCAGATTCTTCTTTCCTTCACCGCAATGATGATGCAATAACATTCTTGCGTATAAAATCGTGCATACTGGTGCTTTTATTTTTATGGGCTAGTTTCCCAGAAGCTGAGTCATGTAATACATGATATGTGTGTGTTTTTGCATTAATAGTTTGCTTTTCAAAAATTCACCAGACCACAGCAGGGTACAATACTCCCTCCCCCCACCCCAATCTCTCCATCTACCACGGTGGTGAATAACCAATTCGATGGGAGGGATAATATCTCATTGTAGTGGCTGAATGGTAGGCCCCCTAAAAGATATGTCCGTGTCCTAATCCCCAGAATCTATAAGTATGGTCTCATTTAACAAAAGGATCTTTGCACTGGTGGTTGCCAAGGGGGAGGGAGTTGGGGGAGGGACGGAGTGGGAGGGTGGGATTAGCAGATGTAGGTTAGTATATAGAGAATGGATACACAACAAGGTCCTACCTAGAGCACAGGGAGCTATATTCAATATCATGTGATAAACCATCATGGAAAAGAATCTCAAAAAAGAATGTATATATACGATACATGCATAACTGAATCACTTTGCTGTACAGCAGAAATAAACATATCGTTGTCATTCAACTATACTTCAACTAAGAAAAGAAAGAAAAAATAAAAAAGGGTCTTTGCAGATATCGCTAAGGCTATCTAGATGAGATCTTCCTGGATTATTTGGTGCTCCCTAAACCCAATGACAGGTATCCTGTAAGAGACACAGAGCGGGAAGACATGAGGACCATGTGAAGAAGGAGGTGGAACCTGGAATTATGCAGCCACAAGCCAAGGAACACCTGAAGCCACTGGAAGACAGAGGACAGAATCTGTCTTTGGAGGGGGCATGGCCCTGACCTTGATGTCGGACTTTTCACCTCCAGAACTGTGAGAAGAATATATTTCTGTTGTTTTAAGCCACCAAGTTTGTGGCAGTTTGTTATGGCATCCTTAGGGAACCAATATACTCATTGTTACCATAAACTTGTGTTTTCCTGAAAACTACTGAGATTGAACATATTTTCCTGTGGTTTTACTGGCCATTGGAATTTGCTTTCCTGTAAATTGACTATTTAGAGCTTTCCCCCACTTTTCAAAGTTGTTTTTTGCTATCAATTCTGATGAACGCTGTAAAGATGCAAGACATTAACCCTTTGTCTGCCACATGTTGTAATACATCTAGCTTACGTCTGTTGAGTTTGTTTATGGCATGTTGGGTCACATGATTAAAACAAATTACATGGTACAGTGTTAGCGTCTTATTGATTGTAAACATTTCTCTGACATCTGGGTTATAAAAATATTCTCCTTTAAAACGTTTGTGGTTGGCACAAAGACGGTCCCCAAAGACGTCCATCACCTCATCCCTGGAACCTGTGACGATGCTACCGTCCATGATAAAACGGACTTTGCAGATGTGATTAAACGTACAGGCCTTGAGATGGGGACAGTAGCCTGGATTCTCCAGGTGGGACCAATGTAGTCATGAGAGTCCTTAAGACGGAGCTCCTTTTCCAGGTGTGGTAAGAGCGAGATGTGACTGTGGAAGAACTGTCAGAGAGATGCAATACTGCTGCCTTTGAAGAAGGAGGAAGGGGGCTACAAGCCAAGGAATGTGGACAAACCTTGGGAATGGGGAGGAAATGGACGGTCCCTCAGAGCCTCCAGAAAGGAATACAACCCAGCTGACACCTTAGCCCTGGAGACCCATGTCAGACTTTTCCCTACAGAACTGTTAGGCAGAAAATTTGTTTTCCTTAAGCCACTAGGGTAGTGATGATTTGTCATGGCAGCTGTAGAAAACGAATACATATTTATTGCTCAGTTTAAAAATTTGTGCCTTTATCCATCTCTAATTTACTCTTTGAATGTACATTTATCCATCTATAATAACTCATAGCTATTTATAATGTTTTGTTAGTTTCAGGTGAACTGCAAAGCGATTCAGTCCTATATATATATTATATATATATAGGTATATATATATTCTTTTTCATATTCTTTCCCATGATATTTTATTGCAAGATATTGAATATAGTTCCCTGTGCTATACAGTAGGACTTTGTTGATTATTCCATCGATAATTTACTTTTGAATATGTTAGCAAGTAGGAGTAGAGCTTTGGTTCTAGATAGACTCTCCAATCTGTTGTACTGATCGATTTGTTTATTCCTTTGCCAATATCATGTTGTCTTGATCACAATCAAGTATCTCGTAGGCAAGTTTGCCTCCTCTGTTTTTATTTGTTTTAAAAACAGTTTTCTTAGGTTTTTGCAGATACTGTTTTCTGTTCTTCAAATTAGTATTTCTCATTAAAGTTCATTCCTAAGTATTGTACAGTGTATTGTTAGGGCGACAATTACTTCTCCATTCGTAACGGATAGCTCTTATAAATAAAGCACACCAAGCACAGCCCTGTCTCAAGGCCCTGGTTGGTGCTGTTTCCTCTGACCAGAATGTGCTGGTCCCAGGTCTCTGCAAGGCAGGCGTCCTCCTGGACCTCAAGTCTCTGCCCAGATGCCAATTTGTTTGTATCAGGGAGGTCTCCCCTCGTCACCCCATAGGAAAGAGCACACCACTGCCTGTCACCCACCCTGCCTGCTATGTATTTACTATACTTCTTCTCTGGCTTTTAATTTTTCTCCATAGTACTTGTCACCATCTGACTTATTATTTACTCATTTGTGGTTTATTTTCCATTTCCACCAACTAAAATGTCAGCCCCGTGAGGAAAAGTATTTTCTCTCTTTCCTTCGCTACTACATCTCCAGGGACTAGATGACTGTGTTGGGGCCCAGGGCAGGCCCTCCCCAAAATGTGCCTCATTGGCATATTGATTATTTTGAATTAAAGTTACTTACGAAATGGCCAACGTAAGACGAACACTCTGACCCTCCTTTCTGACTTTCTGAAAGCAGGAAATAAATCACTCACATGAAAGGTGCCCTTCCTGAACCTGGAGGGAGGACACCCTACGGAGCAGAGATGGGGAATGTGGAGCTGAGAAGCCCGTGTAAATAAACCTTGCTACTTCTCGAATTTACTATCTCAAGCACAAACTCTGTTTACAGTCTTCAGTAATTAAGCACCCAAAGCCCAAGTTTCTTTGTCCTGTCAATTGTTCACAAAGGTATTGTTTCTTTGTCTAAAAAAATATAAAAGCTGCCCGCTTTCCCCACTTCTTAGGTCTCATTTCTATGAGACCTCCATGTACATGAATTTAAATTTGTTTCTTTTTCTCCTGTTCATCTCTCTTGTGTCGATTTTATGATTAGTCCAAGTCACCAGAACTCAAGAGGGTAGAGACGGGAGATTTCCCCTCCCCAGCAAATGCGTGGCATTCATTCAGTTCAATAAATATTTGTTGAATGAATGTTAATAAAGAAGACCTACTGACCTTTCTACATTTATTTATTTGTTACTGAAGTATAATTGATGTACAATATTGTGTTAATTTCTGCTGTACAACAAAGTGACTCAGTTATACATATATACACATTTTTTCCTTAATATTCTTTTCCTTTATGGTTTATCATAGGATATTGAATATAGGTCTCTGTGCTATGCATCTACATTTATTTTTAATCCAATCACTTGTCAAATATCATTCCTCATTGTAGCAGTTGTTTCCTGGAGTCCCTTGACTTTTGTAGGTATACAAACACATCATCAACAAAAAAGGATAATATTACTTTTCCGGTTGCGTGACCTACGCTAAATATTCCTTTTCCCACTAAATTCACTGGAACCTCGGAAATGATGATGAATAATATTAGTGGAAGCAGGGATCCCTGTCGGTAGACGACTGCAAAGACAGTGTCAGTTATCCCTGCATCCATGTCCTCTGCCACGAAACTTTGCAGGGCCCTCACACTCTGAGTCTAGGCTGAGCCGCTTGAGTGTGTAGGTCCATGGGATGTTAGCAAATAGGATGCAAGCAGAGGCCTGAAAAGTGCTTCTGACTTTGGGCTTGTTTTTGCTCCTGTGTCACTAACACGAGAGTGTGCCTGCCCTAGACGGCTGGAAGGGGAGAACACGTGCAGAGCAAAATTTCCCCAATTGTTCTAGCAGAGGCCATCCTACATCAGTTCCCAGCCAGCCAGCCCCCGATACGTGAGCAAGCCCAGTCGGGGGCCCAGAGCTGCCTAGATGACTGGTACCTGACCACAGATGTGCTCACAAGCCCAGCTCAGATCCCCTGATCCCCACCACTGTGAGCTACTGACATGGTCATTATTATACGTCCACGAAGTTTGGTAGTTGTTTGTGTTACAGCATTATTGTGACAATAGATCACTGATACACTCTCTTAGGTCTGATTTTAATATGAAGAACCTCAGAATTTCACCATTTGGAATTTTGTTGTTAGTTTTTGGTGGAGAGTCTTTACCACATTTAAGTAAAACTGAAAAAGAAAGCAATTAAGGTTTTTTATTAAAAAGGGCTGAATTTTACAAATGCCTTTTTCACATGTATTGTTACTATCTTTTTTTTTCCTTCCTTTAATTTAATGATGAGACAAATTATTTTGATAAATTACCTTATTTTTAACCATGTTTATATTCTAGGAACAACTCCTTCTTGGTCATAGTGTATTATTCTTTCGAGATGCCTTTGGATTTTACTTGGTAATATTTTATTAAGGAGTTTGCAGCTACATGTATAAGTGAAAATTGGTCCATTTTTTTGGTCTGTATTTTGTTTATCAGGTTTTGAAAGAAAAGTTATGTTGGTTTTAGGAAATGATTTGGGAACTTTCAGAACTGATGTAGAAGCCCAAATATAAGAAAGGACATAAGATTTGAAAAACGTAAGCCACACAATCTAATAGATTTGTGCACAGAACTTGCATCATAATGGAACATTAATAAAATATAAATTACAAGTCTAAAAAGACAATTTTAAATCACTTTAAAAAGTAGGTATTTTAATAGATCATAATCTTAGATCATAAGCAAATAAAATTGATGTTAAGTAATAAAGCAATAACTAGTCAATCTTAACTACTTGAAAAAAAACTTTCAAAATAACTCTAGGATTAATGAGAAAAGCAAAATTTAAATTATAAACTATCTACAACCAATGCAAAGGAGACTATCTATTTCCTACCAAAACTTATGGAATACAGCTAAAGCTATATTCAGAGGAAAATGTATAGCTTATAACTATGATAGCTTCGTTACTGAAAGACTTATAATAAATGAACATAGTACTCATACTAAGAAATTCCATGAAGAACAAAAGAATAAACCTAAATAAAGTATGAAGAAGAAATTAATAAAGATAAATACTGAAATACATGAAATGAAAACAAACATGGTAGAAAGAACAAATACATTCAAAAGCTGGTTCTTTCATAAAATGTATAACCATCTCATGAGTATGACTGAGGAAAGAAGAGAGGAAAATATTAGGATTGAGGGAAGAGAGAAACACACACAAAAAGATTAAAATAATTAGAAGAAAGTACTATAGTTAACCCTATTGCCATAGATGTGAAAACCTAGAGGGAATGCATTATTTCTTAAATAAAATAGGATAACTAAACCAAGAAGTAAAAAAAAAATTTAATAAAAAGAGATTGAAACAGTGATTAAAAGTCTATCATTTAAAAGGGGGAAAAATTACCAGGATTAAATAATTTCACAGTTGGGTTCCAAGTAACTTTTAAAAAACAGATAATACCAATGCTATTGAAACTATTCCAGACCAGTGAAAAAGATGAAAAGCTCCTAAATTCATTATATGAACTATATAGATCAGTGGTTCTTATAGCATGTTTCTTAGGCCAGCAGCATCTGGAAACTTGTTAGAAATACAAATTATCTGGTCACACCC
This sequence comes from Balaenoptera musculus, assembly GCF_009873245.2. NCBI lineage: Eukaryota > Metazoa > Chordata > Mammalia > Artiodactyla > Balaenopteridae > Balaenoptera > Balaenoptera musculus. The sequence continues at coordinate 2,736,213 of NC_045788.1, read as the reverse complement.
CAGACCTACTGAATGAGAAACTCAGGCTCCTCAATTGCTAAATTCTGAGAACCACTGCCATAGATGTAGCTGGCATACACTTTACATACAACGGGCTACAAAAGTTGCTTCATCTTCAGGAATGTGTCTCCTGAATTTACCTGCTCTCCTTTCTCTTTCTCAACATCAGTCTATCTTCCAAACGTAATATAATAAACCTTCTCCACAATTTTCCCCTCCCACAAAATGTATATTTTTTGCATAACAAATTTGTTCTTTGTATAGAGACATCCAGGTGTTCACTCTATGATTACCTGGAAAGTCATTTCTTTGGAGTACAAGGGGGCTGGAGGTCAGAATGAGTAGATGGAGTGTGGGCTGGATATGGTAGTACTGGTGGGAATGTGCATGCAGCATCTCCTCCCTGGTCCTGGGGTTCCTGCTGCACATGTCGGGTAAGGTCAAGGTCAAAGGTTCAAGTATCAGGATTAGTACCTGTTTATATATTGGTAGGAATTACAGGCGGCAATTGATCCCAAACTAAGGTAGACATGAGCATTTGCATGTTGCATTCTAATTACCAAATGAGAACAAGTACATTTTCCCTGTAAGGATGAACAAACTACAATGGGTTGGAAGCATTTAATACACCTTAATAATGAGATGAAGAAGTATGTGAAATGCATACCACAGAAGCCTGGCGTTTCACATACATTATGTCATTTCCTCCTATATCTACCATGGAAAGTAGTTCTTATGAACTCCATTTTTTAAATTTAATTTTTATTTTATATTGGACTATAGTTGATTTACAATGTTGTGTTAGTTTCAGCTATACAGCAAAGTGATCAGTTATACATATACATATACATATATCCATTCTTTTTCAGATTCTTTTCCCATATAGGTTATTACATAGACTTCGAAAACAAACTTATGGTTACCAAAGGGAGAAGGTGAGAGGAGTGATAAATTGGGAGTTTGGGATTAACATATACACACTACTATATATAAAATAGATAACCAACAAGGACCTACTGTATAGCACAGGGAACTCTACTCCATTTTTAAAAATAAATTTATTTATTTTATTTATTTATTTTTGGCTGCATTAGGTCTGTTGCTGCACGCGGGCTTTCTCTAGTTGCGGTGAGCAGGGGCTACTCTTCGTTTTGTTGCGTTGCACGGGCTTCTCATTGCGGTGGCTTCTCTTGTTGGGGAGCACGGGCTCTAGGGCATGGGGGCTTCAGTAGTTGTGGCATGTGGGCTCAGTAGTCGTGGCTCGCCGGCTCTAGAGCGCAGGCTCAGTAGTTGTGGCACACGGGCTTAGTTGCTCTGCAGCATGTGGGATCTTCCCAGACCAGGGATCAAACCTGTGTCCCCTGCATTGGCAGGTGGATTTTTAACCACTGCACCACCAGGGAAGTCCCGTACTCCATTTTTTTTTAAATGAGGGAAGAAAGGTCCAGAAAATATAGGGAACTTGCCCAAGGATACCCGATTCTATACAGGATTCAAAATCAGGTTTGCCTTGCTTTAAGCCTGCTTTGTTTCCTTCTATTAAACCTCTTAGAATTTTTTTCTCAGACTGAGCTGGCTCCCAGGAAATCTGAGTGTATCTCCTTCTCCCATGGACTCCTTCTGAAAAGTCCTTTCCAATAGATAACGTACCTCTTCCTTTTGTTCATTTAGATGTGCTTCAAAATCAAAGCCCTTCAATGATGTTTGTATTGTATTGGCCCAGAGACTAACAAATCGTTACATATGCTACATAGAAAAAAACATTTTAATATTAAAACTCCTGTCATTTGGGGATTAAGAGTTTGGGGTTTACTTTGGCACACAGAAGGAATATTAGTTACCTGTAATTCTGATTTCCAGGAGGCTTATCACTGTAATAGATAAGAGCTCCCTGGATCTAAATTTCCTGGCACATCACGGGCCTGTGCTGGACCACCCACAGGAGGAAGCAGGAACTTGCCAACAGTGTCCTTGACAAAGCAGCCTTCCACAGAAGGCTCTGGTTCCTCACACTGAGAAGCAGTGCACAGGCCAAGATGATTGGGTTGTCATAAATACAGACTCCCTGAAAGCAGAAATTATAAACGGGGCTGAGGAACAAGGGGAAAATTCTCCAAAACAGAGGAGTGCATGTCTTCTTAGTATGTGCCTGCTCGTAGACGACTAATGTGGCCTCTAGGGATGGGGGAGGGTGTATCACCAAGTTTTCAAGGTGATCAGAAGAGCTGGTCTTGTTTTATCTAGGGCAAAGCAAATGGTCGGACAGTTGAGTGAAGAAACAAAGTGTTCGTTAAGCTTAAACCCTCTGTTTCCAGTCCATAGCTCAAAGTCCTTGAACTGGCACATTAATCTTGTAGATCATAATATATAACCTTGTAACTTGTAACCATGCAAGGCTCGAAGAGCTGATAAAACTTCTAAAGAGAGCTAAAATCTATCTGAACTATACAAATAGTTCTTTTTACTTTCCTACAATTAATTGATAAATTTTAGTAATCAATTAGGGAGGCACATTATTTATTATGAGTGGGTTATTATCCTATTATATCTGGTTCTAAAAAAAGGTCACATTCTTAAAGCAAAGCATGATTACAGATCCTTCTCTTTTTCCTCACAATAAAGAATGAAAATCTCCTATGAGAGTTCTTGATTGTTTTACAAGTACAACCAACAATAAATTATAAAATATTCATGTTGCTTGACTACTTGACAATAATTTGTGATTAAACTAAACAAGTGTATACTCATGGATGTTGGCAAGCAAATTTTGATAGCCTGCCCAGTGCCATATATATGCTGAATACTGTCTGAAACCATGAATTATTTTTACATTTACTGGAGAAATAGCATGATAATGTTTGAGCTAATGGTTATTTGTTTAGAACCCAAAAGGAATATATGCTATTCTAGAAAAATATTAAAAATACTTAAAAGTATAAGAAAAAATGACTAGTAGTATATCTAGATATCTCAACTCTTATTTCTTTTCTAGTTTTTCTATACATCTGTTATGCATTTTCTATGCATATATAATATAGGTGAAATTGTATCATAAATTCTGATTTTTATTCTTTTCCCTCTAACATTAATCATCTTGTTATGCTATCCTCTCTTCTTTTAATGACTTTAAATAGTCCACTAAAAAGATATAGCATTATATATTTAACATTCTCCTACTGAAGGCTACTTGATTGATTTTCAAACACAAATGATGCCACAAATAACATTTCTGATCCGAAATCTATTTCTGAATTCTGAGTTATTTCCTTAGGAAAACTCTTCAAAAGTGTTCCAGAAGCTTCTCAAATACTTCTTCAAAGAATATGGACATTGAGTAGGTTCTTGATACGACTGCAAATGACTGTGTCTTAAACTATTTGCTTATAGGATCCTTCACAACTTTCCCTGTGACTTTGCTGTCTATACTCAAAGTTTTTCCTGGATTCTAGTTGTTTTGAGCTAAAGTATAAATATTGTCTCTGGAGTTTCCAGACCACTCACCAATGGCCTGTGGTTCTACAGTCCATTGTTGTCAAGGTAGGACCATGAGTCTATGCTGTCAACTACAGAAATAGCTTTTGTGGTCACTGCTGCAGCCTCTGTGAATTCTGCTCGTCTGGCAAAGAAAGTGAGAAGTTGAGCTTTTAAGACGTTGCAGGCTGACAGTCGTCAGGAAGGTAGGGTAAGTGATGCGTAATAGGACTGTCAAGGAGCTTGGGCAGTTGAACTGAGTGAGGGGGCAAGGAGACAGAGGAGATTAAAATAATGCTGATCGGGACTGCCCTGGTTGCGCAGTGGTTAAGAATCCGCCTGCCAGTGCAGGGGACACGGGTTCAATCCCTGATCCAGGAAGAGCCCACATGCCGCGGAGCAACTGAGCCCCTGCGTCACAACTACTGAAGCCTGCGTGCCTAGAGCCCGTGCTCCACAAGAGAAGCCACTGCAATGAGAAGCCTGAGCACTGCGACGAAGAGTAGCCCTCGCTCACCGCAACTAGAGGAAGCCCACGCGCAGCAACGAAGACCCAACGCAGCCAAAATTAAACACATAAATAAATAAACATGCTGATAATATGAAGCACAGCAATAGGAAGTTTGTTACAAACACAGGCACAATTCCTATCGAAGTGCTGGCTTTTGAATTTGGGGTTCTATGAAAGAATCGGAGAGCCTTGGGGTGCAGGATTAGGGTGTGACAGAGGTCCTAGGTTGCAATGCTTTGTTTGAGGTCCTAGCATAGAAAATCACCATTGGATACAGAACACCCCTAGCTTTTGAAATATATATCAGAGCAGATCATCTAATTAGGCAGAAACCATTCTGTTATCGAATTAGGCAGAGACTATTCTGGAGTGAATGAAGTCTTTGTTATAAAGCTAATGAGAGGAAAGTAAATTTCAGGCATGTGGAATCGATATTCTTGAAAAGGAGATGGCTGACGGTTTTATTAATAGGTAAATTATAATCTTTGGCTTCTGTATTTAAACTCTTACACTCACATCTTAAAACTCTTGTTTATCTTCGAATACACCTTAGTGTAATTATTTGCCCATGGTAAAAACTCAATAAATATTTGCTGAATTTTAACTGAATTATGTTTTCTTTCTATGAGTTATTTGAATTGGGGATTTTCCATGTCGTTGAAGTGAGACCTATCTGTGTTTATGGAATAGGTTCATGTCCCCCTTTTGTTTTTGTAACTCTATCAACCCAAAGTTTTAGAATTTTCCTTCCTAAGGAGGAAGGAGGTGAACTGTCTGTTTTCTTTGCCACGTAGGTTGCCATACCCCGGGTACTGAGGCCCCAGAAGAAGCCTTGCACTTGGTCTTTCCTTTGTCTGGAAGGCTTGTCTCCTCTGTCCCGCAGTGCCCCTCTCCTCACTGGGTACAGGTGGAAGGGTCCTTCAACAGAGACACCATTTCTGACCACACAGCTGATGCTGGTACTACCTCTCTACACTTGGCATTTTTTGTGATTTTTCTATCTTCGCTCCTTAGCCTTTTCACAGCATGTATTACAATTGAAATCATTTCATTTATTTTAAAATTTTCAGTATTTTTCAAACTTTTAAAACTCATAACAAGAAATGTTTGACTTTGGGACTTCCCTGGCGGTCCAGTGGTTAAGACTCTGTGCGCCCAATGCAGGGGGCACAGGTTCGATCCCTGGTCGGGGAACTGAGATCCCGCATGCAGCAGGATGTGGCCAAAAAACCCAAAACCTCCCCCCAAAAAACTAATAAATTAAAAAAAAGAGAAATGTTTGACTTTGATTTATGCCCTCACATGCACATACAACTGAAATGACAGTTTGATGAAGTAACACACTTAAGAACTATGGTAGAATGAGGTCCACTTTCTTCATTCCATTCTAGTTTGTTCCTTAAAGAAACAATCATGAAAGCTGTCTGTGAACAGCTAAATTGATCTCATAATCCACGAACAGGGTACAACCTCAAATTTGAACTATTGGAATATTTGCTTTCTGTCTGTTTCATTTGATTACAAAAAAAGTAAGTTCCATGAGGTCAGAGAATAAATGTTTGTCTTATTCACTGTTATCCAGTCGACAATAAATATTTTTTGAACTAATCAATACATGAAAAAAAAGAATGAATTAATGAACAAAGTCTTACTAAATTTATCTTCCTTATTTTGGCATACTTGCCTCTTTAAAAATTATTTAAGTGGAACGTCATTTCCTTTTCTGATAAAATGATTTTTAAAATCCAATCTAATGTTTTGCGTCCCAAAGGCATTTCTTAAAGATGTCAACATCACTGAATAGCTTAGCAACTTCAGAATCTGAAAATACACTGTGACAAGGGAAGGTAAGGAAGAAAACAGAGGGAGGGTTTCCCTGACACAGACACCTGCCTTGGCTCTCCAAATGCTGTAGGGTGCTGGGCAGACAGCGTGCCTGCTGCCCCAAATGGAAGTTCTGTATCACATTTCTTTCAACTTGAAGAAAGTTTTTCCATGTGCTTACTTAAAATCTCTCTTTGTCAGTCTGATACCCAATCACGCTATTATTATTTGATCTTTGTGAACTAAGGAAAAAAGAATTCTGTTCAGAGTAACAAACTTTTCATGAGATTTAAAAATTATTTGCCTACCTATAAGGATTTTCCTTGATAGGGAACTATTTATCAATAATCTTTGCCTTGCAGAAATAAAATGATGTACTTTTACTTCTTTTCTTAAACGGGAAAGAAAAATGGAAGAGAGAAAATCTTCCCTTATCCAAAAAAAATTTTTTTTACATAAGTATTTCCGGTGAAACTTTAATGACCGTTCATTTGCTCTAAGGCAGTGCTTTTCAAATTTTAGTGTTGATCAGAATCAACCCGACGGCTTCTTAAACGCAGATCGCTGGCCCCCATAGCTAATTTACAATGTTGTGTTAGTTTCAGGTGTACAACAAAGTGATGCAGTTATACATATACATGTAATCATTCTTTTTCAGATTCTTTTCCCATATAGGTTATTACAGAATATTGAGTAGAGTTCCCTGTGTTATACAGTAGGTCCTTGTTGGTTATCTATTTTATATATAATAGTGTATATATGTTAATACCAAGCTCCTAATTTATCCCTCCCACCCTTTGCCCTTTGGTAACCATAAGTTTGTTTTCTATGTCTGTGAGTCTCTTCCTGTTTTGTAAATAAGTTTATTTATATCATTTTAAAATTAGATTCCACACATGAGTGATATCATATGATATCTGTCTTTCTCTGTCTGACTCACTCAGTATGATCATCTCTAGGTCCATTCATGTTGCTGCAAATGGCATTATTTCATTCTTTTTTTATGACTGAGTAATATTCCATCGTATATATGTACCACAACTTTTAATGAGTTTTCACATGATGCAAATGCTCTGGTCTGAGCACAGTGTTTTGAGAACCAATGCTCTGAACAATGATTCTCAACTGGGGCCATTTGGTCCCCCCGTCTGTGGACATTTGGCGATGTATGTCTGGAGGCATGTTTAATTGTCATGCTTGGGCCTGGGGAGGTCTTTACTGGCATCTAGTGAGGCCAGGGATGCAGCTAAATATCCTACAATGCACAGGACAGCCCCTACCACAAAAAATTATCCAGCCCCAAATGTCAGGAGTGAGCCCCAAATGTCAGGAGTGAGCCCCAAATGTCAGGAGTGAGCCCCAGAGGTTGGGAAACCTTGCTGTAAAGGAACTCTCTTTCTCATGGAAGTCCATTGTTTAATAGGAGTTTAAATCACAGGTAAAACAAGAAAGACTCATTTTAGAAGGCTTCAACTAAAGTGGGATGATGTCACAGGAATTAACTTAATTGGGTAGAGTCTCAAGCAGATCTACTGTCATCTTTCTCTGTGTCTGTCTGTCTCTCCCACATTCACACGTCCAGGAAGCTCATAAAACACTGCACGGTCCAGACATTTACTCACACAAAATGTAAATGAGGACTTCTGTGGGGATGTGAAGCCAGATGGGATGAGGAAACACTTTTATCCCCCAAGGGGCTGCAATCACCTTTGTCCAGAGCAGAGAAGATTCTGGGCACACCTTCATCATGGGAAATGTAAACACAGGTATCCCAGGATAATGGACTTGGAAAGGACCTTGCTATTCCCTAGCAGACTTAATATTTCTCTTTAATATTGTATATTAATGACAGAAGAACCTGAAATTAAGGAGTCAATGATTCTCTAAGGTACCTTCTCTCTCCACCTTTCATAGACTCTTCCAGCCATCGATTTTCAGAATTTACAGAGCCCACACCACAAAGAAAACCTGCTCTCAGATAAAAAAAAGAAAGGTATCTCACTCTCTGGAGTGACTTCTCCCCATCTCCTCCCAATGCTCCTTTTACACTTGTATCCCTGTCTTAGCCCCTGGGAGCCTGGGAGAGGTTGCCCATGGTTTCCACACAATGAATCGTTCTTTTTACTCTTTTCTCATGCACCCTTGCATTAAGTTTACCCCCAAGTCTTTCAGAGGATCCTTTCTAAATCTCTCTTCCGGATTCTCTCCATTCTTTCTGTCTCTCTGTGGGTTCATACCAACATCATTTCTCTTCTGGATTAGAGAACAGCCCTTCAGTTGGCCTGCCAACCTCCAGATGCCTCCTTGTCAGAGAAGTGAGCTTTCTAAAACGCATACCATATCATGCCATCCCACTGCATGAAACCTGTCATGTGCTACTGACTGGCCGGAAGACCTTCTGGTGGCTTGTAAGGCTTTCTGTTCACAGACCACTGCTTACTTCTAATATCTGGTTCCTCTTTTCTCCACCCCCTCACGCCCTACCTTCCCGTCATGTCCCAACCATGCTGAACTTTCCTGGTTTCCATGAAAGTGTCATGCCACCCTTAAATACCATCCTTTCGCATGTACCGTTTCCCCTGCCAAGGACACTGAAACACTTGCCTCTGCCTCCTGCCCCACACCCACTCCTTTAAGTCTCAGCTAGAATGACATTTCCCCTGGGAAGCTTCCCTTGATCTCCCAAGTCAGGGTTAGGCGTCCTACCCTTGTGTTCTCACGGCCTCTCGTCAAACTCTTCACCGTGATTATTTTTTGTTATGATGGTCTGTGTCCCCTGGTGGCCTGAAAGCACTAAGAAGGTAGGTCTTTATGTCTTCCTTTTTTTTTTTTTAATTTTTTTTACTGTCTTCTTTTCTTAGAGCTCCTGTACCTGCCACATAGTAAATATTCCTCCTCCAGGAAGGCTGTCATCAACTTCAACACACCTTCCCTCCGTCCTCTCAACAACTTGGGAAATCATTGCCTGCACCACTCATTCTTCTAGGAGCATGTGCTCAGTTCCCCAACCTGGCTTATGGTCCTTGTAGGGGAGGGACACCCCTGTCCTCACCTCCACGCCACCTTCCCATCCAGTAATGTCTGGAGCAGCTCTGGCTGTAGTAGGTGTGCCACACAAATTTGCTGCTTGGGGAATGAAGCATGATTCACATTGCAGCAAACACTCTGGAGCTGTTCCGTGGAGCTGCTAAGAGTATCCCACCTCCCATGGGACTTAAATGTTCATATCCTCCAGTTCATACCCCATTGGACATTTTAAGAAGCCCATTACCAAAGGGCTTTGGAAACTATGTTCCTTTCTAGAATCGTAAACACAGGCATTTAACTTCTACTCTATACCCCGTGATTATTTAGCATTATCACTTTTCACCTGATGTATAGTTAACTTTTCTTTCCCATTATTAAGTGTTGCCTGAAAATGCAACTTCATTCCCTCTTCTATTAAACGGAAATGCAGGGTAAGTTTCTCCTCATTGAAAACACTTTGAATCATCTCAAGTCCCTTTCATTTTCTATAATGTTCATTCATACTTTGGTTAGAATGCTTTTAAAAAAAAAACTTTAAGATACCATAATATCACCTTTTAATGCATTTTAAAAGTTTTTTTAAAAAAATATAAATCTGGTACATATTTGGAGTTAGGCATTTATTGTAACTTCCCACACAAAGCTAGAATGCTGCCTCAAATATTCTTAAGTCAAAAAAAGAACGTAATTATGAAGAACTTATCCACAGGCAGGAATTAGGCTTTTTCTTGCCCATCGTCTTTGAGAATTACTCAGAGAAGTTAATTTTTGCTCTTCCACCTCTCTAGTAGTGGGATAGGCATTTTACACACCCTTTGTCATTGAGTGATTCCAACCACTCTGATAGATTTGACTTCCACTTCCCCACTGGAGCGGAGGGATACTTAGCAGGGTAACTAATTTGTCTGGAGATGCACAGCTAGAACAGCATCATGTATCCACATCCCGATCTCGGTGAGTCCAAAGCTCACATGCCCATTCTTGCAGGCTCCAGTGATGGGGGAATAAATCCCATTTTGAAAAACCCAGTTCCACTGGAGCACTTGCCAGACTCTTTGAGAATTCTCCCTGAGCTGAAACCAAATCCTGAAATTTCCATTCACTGTCAGTCCTACTGTCTGAAATGGGAATTCTTTACATGGACTTTATAAGGTTCCATGGAATCCCTGATATCATGGGTCAATTTTGCTTTGATATAAGTGCGCTTTCTGGGGAGAAAGCCTATGTGGTTTTTTTAAAAATCAGGTTGTCAGAGAGGTCTGTCATGCCTTTCCCCAAAGGACGAAACCCTTTTCCTAGGGAAATCCAGGACAAGCAGTCTCCTTACTCTGTACCTCATTCTTCTACTTGAAAACAGCTGCAATCACGTCAGCAGGCTTGTCTCCAGATTGAACACCCCCAGGTCTCCCCACCTTTCCTGCAGAACGTGGAGCATATCCAAAGCTGCAACCTCCATGGAACACCCCCTGGCTGTCCCCTCAGGTGTGGCCCTTGAGGACACTCAGTGTCCCTCAAAGTATGGCACTCGGAACTGATTACAATGGCCTATTCACATATGCATTCAGTATTCTATTTAAGAATAAGAAGATAGTTTTTCTTTAACAAATCTCTTTAAAAATTTTAAAGTTTAGAAAACACAGCATTATAATCTATATCCCTTTATTACCTTCTTTCCCCCCATCCTCCACCAAAAAAAAGCCTGGAATCCAGGAGCGATATTTTCTTTGCCTTGTCTTTGTGTTCCAATCCAAGATAGATGAAAAATACCGGTAAGTACATTTGTGTAATCTCACCCTTAGCAATGATACGTGAGAACTTTAAGAAGAGTTGGCCATTGGAAGCCTGTGCCCTGAAGATGGACAGGGCTTGACCCTACCCCTGAATTGTAACAAAATCCCCGTAGCGCCCACACCGAGAGCATCCGTCACGGGGTGCTGGACACTTACCCTACGGTCCTAGGGGCTCTCAGGATCTGCTGACATCTCCGCAGCCTCAGCATGATCTTCCCCTCCTCTACCTCCAAGCCACGTGGAACGAAGGCTTGCTAAGCAAAGAAACTGCCTGGAACCCACAGCCATGTCCCGCCCTTCTGAGGCCGAGAGATCCCAATTAGATGCTCTTGACGTGCATCTTAGACGCCAGTGTGGACTGACGCTGGGCTGGCGTCACGACCCTCCCAGACAAACAGTTCACGACTTGGGGCTGTTCTCTGGCTCTGGGATTGCTCCCAGAAGCCAGTCCTGCGGCAGGAAGATGAGCAGAGCTGGTGGTAACCTAAACCCCCGGTGAAAGGAGACTCCTCTAACACCAGGAGGCCGCCCGGACAGCTAACACCTGACATGCTACCTTATCCATGTCTACAGGTCCTGAGACGATGAGAACTGTTACTTCTCTCCCATTGCCGCCCAGCCCGATCAGCTAATTGCAGCATAATCCTTCCCTCCACTAATTCCGCTGCTTACCACTGGCAAAGAGGACAAGAATAATTTGGCTTGAAATAAGGCTTGTGATTCCCGTCTATTGGAAGTTTCTTTGGGTTGGGAAATTCAGGCTGGTGAGGCTGAACTTCAAATAGCTTTCTCTCTCTCTCTCTCTTTTTTTTTTTTAAATAAAAGCATTATTCTGAAAATGTCCCATAGGGCAGTGCTTGCTTGCTGCTGGGGTGCTGAGCAATGAATTTAATTTGCTTTCTTGCACTCTTCAGATAACATGTTTCTGTTGGTGCGTAAAGTCTGGAAGCTGTCTGCATGCCAAGGCAAGGCCCCTAAATGAAGCCTTACATAAGCCTGACGAACTATCTGCAGATATTAGTCATCTCAATGGGTGGTTATAGAGGCATGACAGTAACGGTCGAGGAACCACCAAAACAAACGCTGGCTGAGAAAATACTTCCCAAAGCCTCAATCGTATGTAGACTTTGCCAGTAACGTTACCATGAGATATTTTTAAGGTACTGACATGTTTCCTTTCTTTCCCACCTTTCATGCTTTCCCTCCTCTCTTCCCCCATCCTGCCTTTCAGCAAACATCATTCTCTCTCTCTCTCTCCCTTTCTTCTTCCTCCCCTTTTGCTCTTCCCTGTCTGTCCCTTTCCCTTGCATGTCTCCGCTCTGCATATTATAGTTCAGACTCCACATTTTATTGCCAACCCACTTGATACTCCTAGATTCCAAATGCCCGCACGATGAGATTTCATCCTCTCCTGGGTTACAACAGTGAAGGTGGTCCATCACCTCTGCCCTCTATGTAACACCCTCAGTGGCTTCCCACTGGCTACCGGATGAGCCCTGGTCTCCAGCCTGCAAAGGAGACCCTCCGATCCAGCCCCCCGAGCTGCTCCTCACCCTGTCCCGTCTCCCATACTCACCTTCACCTGTACACCTTACACCTCTCACCCCCAGCACACGTGACCCTTCCAAACCCCTTTCCCTCTCCGGCCTCTGACAGCCGCCCCTTCTGTTCACGCCTTCCCACAAGGGCTGAGCCTCTCTTTGAAGCCCAAGCCATTCTCTTCTGTCCCCAGGCTTAGTTAGTTCCCTGCCTCTTTCTCTCCTTGGGTTCACACTGCATTGCAAACATTTTTTTTTCCTGTCTTGTCAAATAGGCGAAGAGTTCCCGGGGCAAAGGTGTTGCTGACTCACCCACCAGGCAGTTGCTCAATAAATGTTTGCTGAGTGAACTTTTTTTCTCTGAGTTTCTCCTGGAGATTTCACCAGGAAGCAGCAGCAGCATGGTACAGTGTTGACAAGAATGAATGTGTGGGTTCACATCCTGTCTGTGACTTGAGCAAGTTCCCACCCCCCTTGCTGCCTCAGTTCCCCATCTGTCCACGGAGATGATCCTGTCCAGCTCTCGGGTGGGGGTGAGGAGTAAGTGAATTGCTATGTGTCACGTGGTTTGAATACCGCCTGGAAAATGGGAGGGGACACGTTACACGAGAGTTTGTTTAATACAGCAGAAGGAAGTCATTCTGATACCCCATGGCCTCCTCGGCTGTGCTGGAGGGAGAAGGTTTTGCACATGATCAGGACTGACTTGGTTTAGAAGAGAAGATGCTTGATTAGGAATGTAAATGTCTGCCTGTCTCCTCCAATCAGAAGGAAAGATATTAACACTGAGAAGAAAACTCCATTCTGCAAGAAAACTGAAAGTGGGCGTATGCCACATTCAGGGTTATTGCACGGGCGAGGGATGTGGGTCTGGATGGCACATAAGGAAAAAAAAAACCTAGTGGGGAAAATACAATTCTCAGGCTACCGTCTATGAGAAAGTACACGTTGTTTGCAAACTGTTTAATAGAAAATGTGTTCGGATCCAGATAAGAAGGTAGAAAGCCGTTGACCATCAAGCAATTTAACTTCAAAAGGTGAGTAGAAGTCCAAACTCAAGACAATAGCCAAAGGGAAGTCTTGATTCTTTTTGCTTGTGGGTAAACCAAGAAGGAGATTCTTTAGGCTGAGACGCTGTAACATATACCTTCGCCTAAGTGCACCCTGCATGATCTGGCCCTGCAGACGTCCTAGCTGCGTCTCCTGCACAAGCCTGACGCTCCAGCTGCCCTGGCCGTGCTGGTAACCCGTCCAGGGGCTCACCTCCACGCCTCTGCATTGCAGCCGCCTTGCCTGGGGTGCCCTCCCTCTGCTTTCTGAAACCCTTGCTTCGGTTATCACTCTTCCTGGGAAGACTTTCCTTGATCTCTCCAAGCACCTTTACTCTGGGCTTCAAAGCCCCCTAACGTACACATTTCTCAATGCACTCAGACTGCATGACACTTGTCTGCTCACTTTGTCTCCCTCTCTAGACTGTGAGCCTGTCAAGAGAGGGACTGTGCCTTGGTCCCCATTGCTTCCTCAATGCCCAGCACCGTGCTTGCAACAAAGTAAGTGCTCCCCAAATGTGCGTTGGGTGCTTACGGAACAGGCAAACTCATTGCCAGGTGCCTATGGTGGCGATGCTGGGTGTACACCGTGTATCAGGGCCGTACCCTGGGGATATTGCACTAGGGGTGTGGCTGAGGAATTTTCACCTTTGAGAAAGTTGGAATGATTGCACAATCAGGTACCACGTCTCTCAGGAAGGAGAAATAATTCGGATTCCTGAAAAGGGTTAATAACTACTGCGTGTGTAGTTGACTGAGCCAAGACTTTAAAAGCTTCTTCATGAACTTTAATAATTTTTATGACTCACTTATTGTAGGTGACAATGCACATCAAGGCCACAATGAGATATCACTACACACTCATCAGAATTACTAAAATTAAAAAGACCGACATTATCAAGTGTTGGAGAGGATTGGAGCAACTAGAAATCTCATGCTCTGCTGGTGGCTCTGAAAGTTTATACAACCACTTTGGGAAGCTGTTTGAAAGTTCCTAATACAGTTAAGCATACATCTACCCTACGGCCTAGCATTTCTACTCCTTGGTATATATCCAAGAGAAATGCATATGCTCTCCAAAAGACAGCTCCAAACCAGAAACGACCCAAATGTCTACCAACAGGAGAATGAATAAACAAATGGTAGTACATTCACATAATCAATGCTACTCAGCGATCAAAAGAATAAAATACTGATACCCGCACCAATATGCGTGAATGTCTCAATTCAGCAAAAAGTGTCGAATACAAAAGAGTATTTATGTAATTTCACGTATAGGAAGTTGAAGGACAGGTAAAAAAATGAACCAATGGTGATGGAAATCAGAATAGTGGTAAATACCCCCCATCAGAACCGCAGGTAAATCCTGTGGTTCTGATGGGGGGGGGCAGAAGAGGCATAAGAGCGCCCTTTGGGGTGTGGAAAAGTTCTGTGTCCCCTTCTGAGTGGTGGTGACATGGGTGATATCTACTTAAAAAACTCATCAAGTCTTACATACTTTAGCATATGCATGTGATACTCACTAAAAAGTTATAAATAGATAGATAGAGAGAGAGATAGAGAGATAGATGAGAGACCACCAGAAGCTTAGATGGGGCTCCATCATTCATACGAATCTCAGACAATGGATCGTAGAGACCCTCTTTGGTTCAGGGAAGGAGATCATCACTGAACAAAACCCAACAAACACTTCAGCTGAACTGGAGTGCGTGTGGGACAGAGAATTAGTGGAAACTCAATTTGTTCAACCAAGGAATAGTGAGGATGTACCCCTCTCAGGAGGTCATACCTGTAGCATAACTCCTTCTGGGGGAATGAGTGAATAAAGAGTTCAGCTGAACTATAATGGGATTTTTGCAACCCAGACCTTTTCTTAGTTGTAAACCTTGAATCAAGTTATTTCCTCGGGGTCCCACTGTTTGAAAGTCATTTTAAACAAAAAAGT
Organism: Balaenoptera musculus; assembly: GCF_009873245.2. NCBI lineage: Eukaryota > Metazoa > Chordata > Mammalia > Artiodactyla > Balaenopteridae > Balaenoptera > Balaenoptera musculus. Next base: position 2,721,058 of record NC_045788.1, on the reverse strand, counting down.
GAAAACTCTGAAGAGTGGAAGCATACAAAAGCCAGAAAAGGGGAAAGAAAATCTGTCTCTAAAGTCTTTTTTGCAAAGCTTTGCAGAAACGTGAGAGAAGCCAAAGGTGGTCAGAACCTCCAATCCTTGAAACCTACTGTGTCCGTCACACCTGTGCAACCCAAAGGAAATAGATGCTCCTGGAAAATACAGGAGCGATTTTCCTCGCTACCAAAGAGGGCCTTGGCCCCAAACCCGAGTTGAACTTGGATACCCTATGGGGAACTAGAGAAGTCCCACTACTCTTTCAGTGTTTCTCAGCTGGGGCATTATAGCATTTGGGGCAGGACAGATCTTTGGGTGCAGAACTGCCCCTTGTACTGAGGTCTCCAAGGCTAGCGGCATCCCAGCACCCAGCCCACTGTGAGATCAACAAAATGCACGGAGGCAGTTCCTGACAGAGAACCACCACTAATGTTTTGGCTGAAGACTCAGGTGGCATCTTGCTGGCCTAGTCTACCTTGCATCAGTGTTCTGATTAGTAGATACAGTGTTAAATAAACTTACAACAACAGCAACAATAATAATAAAGGAGTCAGCATTTGAAAGAACAGGACATTTCACTCAAAAGTTCAAATTTCCAGGGGCTTCCCTGGTGGCGCAGTGGTTAAGAATCCGTGTACCAATGCAGGGGACACGGGTTCGAGCCCTGGTCCGGGAAGATCCCACATGCTGCGGAGCAACTAAGCCCATGAGCCACAACTACCGAGCTTGTGCTCTACAGCCCGCGAGCCACAGCTACTGAGCCCGTGTGCCACAACTACTGAAGCCCACGTGCCTAGATCCCGTGCTCCACAATAAGAGAAGCCACTGCAATGAGAAGCCCACACACAATGAAGAGTAGCCCCCGCTCGCCACAACAAGAGAAGAGCCCACGTGCAGCAATGAAGACCCAACGCAGCCAAAAATAAAATTAATGAAATAAAATAAATAAATTTATTTTAAAAAAGTTCAAATTTCCAGTTCCTTAAGAAGTGACTCGTTTAAGTTACCTGCCCAGCTTTTTTTTTTTAATTTATTAATTTATTAATTTATTTTTGGCTGTGTTGGGTCTTCATTTCTGTGCGAGGGCTTTCTCTAGTTGTGGCAAGCGGGGCCCACTCTTCATCGCGGCGCGCGGGCCTCTCACTATCGCGGCCTCTCTTGTTGCGGGGCACAGGCTCCAGACGCGCAGGCTCAGTAGTTGTGGCTCACGGGCCCAGTTGCTCCGCGGCATGTGGGATCTTCCCAGACCAGGGCTCGAACCCGTGTCCCCTGCATTGGCAGGCAGACTCTCAACCACTGTGCCACCAGGGAAGCCCCCACCTGCCCCGCTTTTGCTGGCATTTGAATTTGCAGCCTGGAGTTGAGGTCAATGCTGCAGGAAGGTCAACTGACCACTTATTGGCCGCCTTTCCCCTCTGTCCACGGGGCCTCACCCAGTGGACCAGGGCTGGAGGAAGCTAGCAAAGATGGCGAGAGCAAAGGCCCACGTCTTTAAGCCTAGAGCAGACCTCATTTGAGTCAACACCCCAGCTCTCCTGCCCTCACCTTCCCAGCCCCATTTCTCCCAAGAGGGCAGAGCTTAAGATCTATCTCCTGGCAAATAGAGTCAGGGAAGCAAATTCATCAGGAGAAGGAAAAAAATCCCCACCATTCTATTGTCCATGAACCACGACACAGTGAATGAGCCTGGGCAGCTCTATGCCTCCGATCCCCATCCCGCTGTACAGACCTGAGAGCTCAACCAGTTCTGTTGCTATAGTGACCTAGCACTGGGTCTCCAGAGACTCTGTTCCACTCCTGCGCTGTATCAGACAAGGTTTAGAGCAAGTTCTTCATCTGTTCCCCCAGCCCTAAGTGGCATGCGTGATAGGAGAGATGAATTTAGGAGGTAGGTCCGTGGATGAACCATGAAAACAAATTAATAGTTAAATATTTTTCAATGATGCAAATGAACTTATTTACAAAACAGAAGTAGACTCACAGACACAGAAAACAAACTTCTGGTTACCAAAGGGGAAACGTTGGGGGAGGGATAAATTAGGAGTTTGGGGTTAACAGACACACACGACTATATATAAAATAGGTAACCAACGAGGACCTGCTGTAAAGCACAGGGAAGTATATTCAATATCTTGTAATAACCTCTAATGGAAAAGAATCCGAAAAAGAATATATATACACACACACACACATACATACATACATACATATATATGAAACAGAATCACTTTGCTGTACACCTGAAACATTGTAAATCAACTGTACTTCAATTACAAAAATAATAAAAGCAGTTAAATATTTTTGTTACAGTTATCTTTTGGCAAATGACACATTTTTCATCTACAGAAATGATTTAAAATGTTCTCTTTACATAATTTGTATAACCCCCCAATGGTCAACATTAAGAAAAATTGTGAGATTAGTGATGGAATTATGGCAGTTTGGTATTACTTTATGACAGGAAGTCCAAGGTAGTTTCAAGGAGTTCATGAATCCCTTGAAAGTTTATGGGGAATGTGCACTGGTGAGAATTTTTCTGGGAGGAAGTCCTTAGTTTTCTTCAGGTTCTCCTAAGCCACTAGCCATGTGTGGCTTCTGAGCACTTGACATGTGGCGAGTTTGAAGTGAAATGTACTGTAAGTGTGCAATGCACAAGTATTTCAAAGACTTAGCATGGAAAAGAGAATGTAAAATATCTCAATGATTTTTATATTGGTTATTTGTGAGAATGATATTTTGGATATTGAGTTATGTGAAACATAATATTAGAATAAATTTCACTTGTTTTTCTTTTTTAATGTGGTTACTAGAAAACTTCAAGTTACACATGTGCTTGCATTTGTGGCTCACTTTCTATTTTTAGTGGACAGCACTGGGTTACAGCATAAGGGCGGGAAAAACAAAATAGATCTCAGAAGTTCACGAGAAATTACAACTATGAATATATTTTAAAGCATCTATACAGTAAAAAACTAGAGGTGAATTTGGAGAAAAAAATGAGCTTTTGTAAAATACTGATTTAGATAGAAACAATGGTATAAGTATGTATTTCACTTGGTCCCCTTAATCAGTTAGCCAGGATAATAAACCAGTATTAGAAGCTTAAACCCTTTTATCTTTTCAAATGAAAACCATCGTTTCCATAGGTTCAAACAAAGGATTTGAAAAAGTTCATGGGAAAAGTAGGTAAATGGGTTAAGTATCATTTTTTGTTAATCTAATCTACATGCACCAAATAACAAAGAGCTTATTGTATTTGCTTTGGGCCAGGTCCAGCTCCCACCTCTGTCTTGTGACCCTTCCTAGGGGTAATTAAATGTGTAAAGCCTTTTAGAGCAACTCTTGAAGCTCCTTTTTTTTTGCCTGGAGCTTCCAGAAGGCAGCTTTCCTCTTTGGGTCTTCAGATCTTGGGGACATCAGAATCTCTCCTCAGATTTTCTTTTTGAACTGAAAGCTAATTGCTTTAGAGTATTGGGCTGGCCAAAAAATTCATTCGGGTTTTCTGTAACATCTTCAGGAAAAACCTGAACGAACTTTTGGGCCAAACCCATGTTGTCCAGGAGCAAAGGAATATTATTGTTAATTTCTTCTTTTCCATCGTTGTTATCAAGGATTTGATTCATCTAGAACATTCTACTGAAAGACACTTCTTATTAGGAGCTTGACCCTTCTTGGGCTGAACAAAATGTGGGTATATTCTCATGTTCATTTTATTACAGAGTCCTGCAAAGAACCTGTTGCAGAAAAGATCAAAGCCATTAGCTCCATTTCCTCTTCCTAATATTCTGCCGCCTTTTGCATGCAAGCACTGTCTGTGTGCTATTTAATGCATCACTCTCAAGTATGGATGTGGAACTCATGAGTGAATTTAGCTGTTAGTGTATTTTCCTCGTGAGCACTACATTCATGCCCATTCATGCCACTTCTTACTCCCCCCAAATCTTTTAAAAGCAGTGCTGTTGGTGTCCAAAATTTCCATAAAATGAAATCCATTGATTTTGATGAGTGTTGGGTGGCCCACAGATGAAGTGACCACCAGGTTTTCCTTAACAAGCTGACTTGTTAACTCGGGCCCCAGGCAACTGAAATTCCTAAACATATATTTTTGGATCCTGTTCTTTCTTTGTGTCCTGGGAATAGCATTTCTGACCTTTAAAACGGCAACTGCTCCCCTAGCCAAGACAGGAGCTGTTAATGACTCTGTTTTGTTTCCGAATGTTCTTAGGGCGGGGAAAACAACAACAATCGTTCAACGCAGCTAGCCGTGTGGGGTGCGAGGGCATTGAAGATGCACTCAGCCTTCTCCCATTTCACTGTGTATAAGAATCTCCTGGGGAGTTTGTCAAAGTGCAGGTTCTGATTTACTAGGTCTAGAGAGAGCCCTGCGATTCTGCATTTCCAACAAGCTCGTGGGTGGTGTCAGTGGGACTGACCATAACCACACTTTGAAAAGCCAAAGAGTCCATCTCTAAGAAATCTTCCATCTCCAGGAAATCTTCCATCTCCAGTATTCTATAATCTGGGTGACCAGAAACCAACAGCTGAACATAAGTAAGGTTGGATTCTCTTGAGAACCTCTGCTAGAATACTCCAGAAGTCATAGTACCAGTTGTAGAAATTACCTAAGTAGGAGGATTTAGAAATTAAATCTGAGAGCCTATCACCAAACCACTTTAGAATCTTGTAGTGGATCAAGTTACTATCTAGCAGTTCTGTCAAATATATATTTAGCTTCTTTGTTCCTAGAATATTTCTACGAATGAGCACCTTTGACACCCCAGCTGGATGGCTGATAATGTTGGGTGCGAAACACATCTAAGTTTATTCAGTGACTAGTCACATAAAACAGCTATCTTGAATCCTTATGCAAAGAAGAATTTTGCTAAATAAATATTTGCTCTTCAATTTATCTATTCTGTAAATACAAACGCTCCCGTGTAAGGTTTGCTTAAAGCGGAAGATATCTCTCTCATTCCATATCTGATAAGTATGAAAAAAATAATTTATATTCACAGCAAACACAAACATTTATGGATTCTTCCATCCTTCCATTGATAAACATACATTGTTTATCAATCCAAGTAAGTATGTGTACCACCATGTATTTGATGCTGATACTAAATTCCTTGGTGTAGGTAAATTCTAAAAAAATGATGAAGTAGACTAAGTGAAAGTCAAAATGAAATGAATATATGATTTTTTTTAATGTATGATTTTTCTGCCTCTCTTGACTACAGGCAGATGATTTTTCGCCATATTAATTTAGTGTCCACACACGCCATGTGCCAAACTCCATGCCAGGTGCTGGCGGGGTAGGGGGTGGAGGGGTGAGAAGATTATTTCCAGCCTCTGCCCCAGCCAGGCTCAACTGAATGGGGAGGGGGAATGGGCACCTAACCAGGTATTTACAACATAATACATCGATAATAGAGATATCTATAAAATGCAATGCCGAAGAGAGGCATTCCCTGGATGGTAATGTTGGCCTCCGAGTCCCAACGAAATGCACTCTTACGTAGTCTCAAGTTTTAGGGAAAAAAATTAGCATGCATGCCTAGGTAACTTTTCAGCAAGTTTTGGAATTTAAACTAATTCACTGCAAGGGCAGAAGGGAGTGAATGATCCAGGTCATGGAGATGGGATTTGAACCCACCTTTGTCTCATATTAAAGTCCAAGCTTGTGCTGCTGCAACAGACTGAGTCTTAAGAAATTCTCAGCTCGTTGTAGGATAGGTTTCACTTCCAAGTAAGTAATAACAGTAATAATAACAATAACAACAACAATAATTGCAGCTGAAGCTAACCCTAATATAGCTCCTTTATCTGTCAGGTACTCACTGTTCTAGGCATTTTACATACATTAACTCATTTAATCTTCATAGCAACCCTACGAGGTATTGTCTCCATGTCATGGTTGAGAAAACGGGCAAAAGCAAGTGAAATAATTTCCTCTCAGTCACACAGTAAATACATGGCAAAACTAGATTTGAACCTGGGAAATCTGGTCCTGGAGCCACTTTGCTACTCCAAGTGTGGTCTGTTGACCAGCATCATGGGCTTCCCCCAGGAGCTTTGTTAGGAATACAGAATCCCAGACCCTACCCCAGATGTCTTGATTCAGAGTCACTGTTTTTAACAAGATTCCCAGTTGACAGTATGATCATTAAAACTTGAGATGCACTACTCTAAACCACCATGATATGCAACATCTGTAGATAAAAGACCTACCTCCGCCACCTTCCACCTTGGTCTGAACCCCCGTTCTGCAAGATTTCTACAATCCCCCCAGCCACGTCAGACCTCCGTGGGCACCTGAACTGCCTCAGCTTCACCCCATGACCTGAGCCAAAAGTAGGTTCTTTCTGTAACAGATCTATCGCCACCAAACATTTCAGTTTCTTTATGGAGGATCTGAGGGGTCATAGAGAAGGAGTCACTTCACTACCTTGCAGCTTCTGTCATCTCTCTGGCCCTTTGTCCACTATTGGTCATTCATTCATTCACCCCACCACCTCTACCTCCACCTTTACCTCCATCTCCACCTCCATCTCCATATCCATCTCCATCTCTGTCTCCATCTCCATCTCCCTTCTCTCTCTGGAGCAATGGACCAAACCTCCTCTTGCCTCTAGCAAAACAGTTCCACTCTCATCCAGATCCCTTGGAGATTTATTTTTCTATCTCCAAGCACATTGGTCAAGGTATTTTCCCAAGTAAATACAGTTCCTTCCTTAGAGGAATTCTGTTGCTAGTTGTTACTAGATATCATTTTCCCATCTTCTTACAGTTAATTCTTCCATTCTAACTCCTTTTTATTATGAAACATGATATGCATATGGAACACTGCATATGGGCTAATTTTTTACCCTCAACTCCTACTCTCTTTGAATTTTAATGAAGAAAGCAGTTGCTTTTCATTAACAACATATTAAATAAAAATATGAACCATACCATTTAGTAAAATGGCCATAATTAGTAGCCCACAGATCCAAGATACAAATGAACTGAGGCCAAGCTTAAACTAGAAAACTAAAGGTCTCTTTTGGTTGGTAAATGGGATATACCAGACTCTCTGTCTCTTAACCTCAGAAATTAACAGAAAATGAGGCTGAACCCCCGGAGCTGTGCTAACAAAGAAGAGAAAGGGAAATTTCTCCCAGCAGCCTCAGGAGCAGCAGATTAAATCTCCACGATCAACTTGATGTACCCTGCATCTCTGGAATATCTGAATAGACAATGAATCAACCCAAAATTGAGGCGGTGGACTATGGGAGCAACTGTAGACTTGGGGTTTGCTTTCTGCATCTAATTTGTTTCTGGTTTTATATTTATCTTAGTTTAGTATTCACAGTTTATTATCATTGGTAGATTTGTTTATTGATTTGGTTGCTCTCTTTCTTTTTTAAAAAAAAATATATATTTTTTTCCTTTTTCTCTTTTTGTGAGTGTGTATGTGTATGCTTCTTTGTGTGATTTTGTCTGCATAGCTTTGCTTTTACCATTTGTCCTAGGGTTCTGTCTGTCTGGTTTCTTTTTTTTTTGGTATAATTTTTAGTGCTTGTTATCATTGGTGGATTTGTTTTTTGATTTGGTTGCTCTCTTCTTTCTTTCTTTTTTTTTTTGCTTTTTTGTTACTTTTTAATTTTTTTATTTTTAATAATTATTTTTTATTTTAATTATTTTATTTTATTCCTTCTTTCTTTCTTTTTTGTCTCCCTTTTCTTCTGAGCCGTGTGGATGACAGGGTCTTGGTGCTCCAGCCGGGTGTCAGGCCTGAGCCTCTGAGGTGGGAGAGCCGAGTTCAGGACATTGGTCCACCAGAGGCCTCCTGACTCCACGTAATATCAAACGGCAAAAGCTCTCCCAGAGATCTCCATCTCAACACCAAGACCCAGCTCCACTCAACGACCAGCAAGCTCCAGTGCTGGACGCCCCATGACAAACAACGAGCAAGACAGGAATACAACCCCACCCATTAACAGAGAGGCTGCCTAAAATCATAATAAGGTCACAGACACCCCAAAACACACCACCGGATGTGGTCCTACCCACCAGAAATACAAGATCCAGCCTCATCTACCAGAACACAGGCACCAGTCCCCTCCATCAGGAAGCCTACACAACCTACTGAACCAACCTCAGTCACTGGGGGCAGACACCAAAAACAATGGGAATTACAAACATGGAGCCTGTGAAAAGGAGACCCCAAACACAGTAAGTTAAGCAAAATGAAAAGACAGAGAAACACACAGAAGATGAAGGAGCAAGGTAAAAACCCACCAGACCAAACAAATGAAGAGGAAATACGTAATCTACTTGAAAAAGAATTCAGCGTAATGATAGTAAAGATGATCCAAAATCTTGGAAATAGAATGGAGAAAATACAAGAATCGTTTAACAAGGACCTAGAAGAACTAAAGAACAAACAAACAATGATGAACAACACAATAAATGAAATTAAAAATTCTCTAGAAGGAATCAATAGCAGAATAACTGAGGCAAAAAACGGATAAGTGACCTGGAAGATAAAATAGTGGAAATAACTACCACAGAGCAGAATAAAGATAAAAGAATGAAAAGAGTTGAGGACAGTCTTAGAGACCTCTGGGACAACATTAAACACACCAACATTTGAATTATTGGGGTCCCAGAAGAAGAAGAGAAAAAGAAAGGGAGTGAGAAAATATTTGAAGAGATTATAGTTGAGAACTTCCCTAATATGGAAAAGGGAATAGTCAGTCAAGTCCAGGAAGCGCAGGGAGTCCCATACAGGATAAATCCAAGGAGAAACACGCCAAGACACATATTAATCAAACTATGAAAAATTAAATACAAAGAAAAACTATTAAAAGCAGCAAGGGAAAAACAACAAGTAACACATAAGGGAATCCCCATAGGGTTAACAGCTGATCTTTCAGCAGAAACTCCGCAAGCCAGAAGGAAGTGGCAGGACATATTTAAAGTGATGAAAAGGAAAAACGTACAACCAAGACTACTCTACCCAGCAAGGATCTCATTCAGATTTGACAGAGAAATTAAAAACTTTACAGACAAGCAAAAGCTAAGAGAATTCAGCACCACCAAACCAGCTTTACAACAAATGCTAAAGAACTTCTCTATGCAGGAAACACAAGAGAAGGAAAAGACCTACAATAACAAACCCAAAACAGTTAAGAAAATGGTAATAGGAACATACATATAGATAATTACCTTAAATGTAAATGGATTAAATGCTCCAGCCAGAAGGCATAGACTGGCTGAATGGATACAAAAACAAGACCCGTATATATGCTGTCTACAAGAGACCCACGTCAGACCTAGGGACACATACAGATTGAAAGTCAGGGAATGGAAAAAGATTTCCATGCAAATGGAAATCAAAAGAAAGTTGGAGTAGCAATTCTCATATCAGACAAAATAGACTTTAAAATGAAGACTATTACAAGAGACAAAGAAGGACACTACATAATGATCAAGGGATCAATCCAAGAAGAAGATATAACAATTGTAAATAGTTATGCACCCAACATAGAAGCACCTCAATACATAAGGCAAATGCTAACAGCCATAAAAGGGGAAATCGACAGTAACACAAGCATAGTAGGGGACTTTCACACCCCACTTTCACCAATGGACAGATCATCCAAAATGAAAATAAATAAGGAAACACAAGCTTTAAATGATACATTAAACAAGATGGACTTAATTGATATTTATAGGACATTCCACCCAAAAACAACAGAATACACTTTCTTCTCAAGTGCTCATGGAACATTCTCCAGGATAGATCATATCTTGGGTCACAAACCAAGCCTTGGTAAATTTTAAAAAATTGAAATTGTATCAAGTATCTTTTCCGACCACAATGCTATCAGACTAGATATCAATTACAGGAAAAAAATCTGTAAAAATCACAAACACATGGAGGCTAAGCAATACACTACTAAATAACCAAGAGATCACTGCAGAAATCAAAGAGGAAAGCAAAAAATACCTAAGAACAAATGACAATGAAAACACAACGACCCAAACCTATGGGATGCAGCAAAAGCAGTTCTAAGAGGGAAGTCTATAGCAATACAATTTTACCTCAAGAAACAAGAAACATCACAAATAAACAACCTAACCTTACACCTAAAGCAATTAGTGAAAGAAGAACAAAAAAACCCCAAAGTTAGCAGAAGGAAAGAAATCATAAAGATCAGATCAGAAATAAATGGAAAGGAAATGAAGGAATCGATAGCAAAGATCAATAAAACTAAAAGCTGGTTCTTAGAGAAGATAAACAAAATTGGTAAATCATTAGCCAGACTCATCAAGAAAAAACAGGGCGAAGACTCGAATCAACAGAATTAGAAATGAAAAAGGAGAAGTAACAACTGACACTGCAGAAATACAAAGGATCATGAGAGATTACTACAAGCAACTATATGCCAATAAAATGGACAACCTGGAAGAAATGGACAAATTCTTAGAAAAGCACAACCTTCCAAGACTGAACCAGGAAGAAATAGAAATATAAACAGACCAATCACAAGCACTGAAATTGAGACTGTGATTAAAAATCTTCCAACACACAAAAGCCCAGGACCAGATGGCTTCACAGGCGAATTCTATCAAACATTTAGAGAAGAGCAAACACCTATCCTTCTCAAACTCTTCCAAAATATAGCAGAGGGAGGAACACTCCCAAACTCATTCTACGAGGCCACCATCACCCTGATACCAAAACCAGACAAAGATGTCACAAAGAAAGAAGACTACAGGCCCATATCACTGATGAACATAGATGCAAAAATCCTCAACAAAATACTAGCAAACAGACTCCAACGGCACATTAAAAAGATCATACACCATGATCAAGTGGGGTTTATCCCAGGAATGTAAGGATTCTTCAATATATGCAAATCTATCAATTTGATACACCATATTAACAAATTGAAGGAGAAAAACCATATATCATCTCAATCGACGCAGAGAAAGCTTTCGACAAAAGTCAACACCCATTTATGATAAAAACCTTGCAGAAAGTAGGCATAGAGGGAACTTTCCTCAACATAATAAAGGCCATATATGACAAACCCAGAGCAAACATCATCCTCAATGGTGAAAAACTGAAACCATTTCCACTAAGATTAGGAACAAGACAAGGCTGCCCACTCTCACCACTATTGTTCAACATAGTTTTGGAAGTTTTAGCCACAGCAATCAGAGAAGAAAAAGAAATAAAAGGCATCCAAATTGGAAAAGAAGAAAGCTGTCACTGTTTGCAGATGACATGATACTATACACAGAGAATCCTAAAGATACTACCAGAAAACTAGTAGAGCTAATCAATGAATTTGGTAAAGTAGCAGGATACAAAATTAATGCACAGAAATCTCTAGCATTCCTATACACTAATGATGAAAAATCTGAAAGTGAAATTAAGAAAACACTCCCATTTACCACTGCAACAAAAAGAATAAAATATCTAGGAATAAACCTACCTAAGGAGACAAAAGACCTGTATGTAGAAAATTATAAAACACTGTTGAAAGAAATTAAAGATAATACAAACAGATGGAGAGATATACCATGTTCTTGGATTGGAAGAATCAACATTGTGAAAATGACTCTACTACCCAAAGCAATCTACAGATTCAATGCAATCCCTATCAAACTACCACTGGCATTTTTCACAGAACTAGAACAAAAAATTTCACAATTTGTATGGAAACGCAAAAGATCCCGAACAGCCAAAGCTAATCTTGATAAAGAAAAACGGAGCTGGAGGAATCAGACTCCCTGACTTCAGACTATACTACAGAGCTACAGTAATCAAGACAGTATGGTATTGGCACAAAAACAGAAATATAGATCAATGGAACAGGATAGAAAGCCCAGAGATAAACCCACGCAACTTATCTTTGATAAAGGAGGCAAGAATATACAGTGGAGAAAAGACAGCCTCTTCAATAAGTGGTGCTGGGAAAACTGGACAGGTACATGTAAAAGTATGAAATTAGAACACTCCCTAACACCATACACAAAAATAAACTCAAAATGGATTAAAGACCTAAGTGTAAGGCCAGACACTATCAAACTCTTAGAGGAAAATATAGGCAGAACACTCTATGACATAAATCACAGCAAGATCCTTTTTGACCCACCTCCTAGAGAAATGGAAATAAAAACACAAATAAACAAATGGGACCTAATGAAACTTAAAAGCTTTTGCACAGCAAAGGAAACCATAAACAAGACGAAAAGACAACCCTCAGAATGGGAGAAAATCTTTGCAAATGAAGCAACTGACAAAGGATTAATCTCCAAGATTTACAAGCAGCTCATGCAGCTCAATATCAGAAAAACAAACAACCCAATCCAAAAATGGGCAGAAGACCTAAATAGACATTTCTCCAAAGAAGATATACAGATTGCCAACAAACACATGAAAGAATGCTCAACATCATTAATCGTTAGAGAAATGCAAATCAAAACTACAATGAGATATCATCTCACACCGGTCAGAATGGCCATCATCAAAAAATCTACAAACAATAAACGCTGGAGAGGGTGTGGAGAAAAGGGAACCCTCTTGCACTGTTGGTGGGAATGTAAATTGATACAGCCACTATGGAGAACAGTATGGAGGTTCCTTAAAAAACTAAAAATAGAACTACCATACTTCCCAGCAATCCCACTACTGGGCATATACCCTGAGAAAACCATAATTCAAAAAGAGTCATGTACCACAATGTTCATTGCAGCTCTATTTACAATAGCCAGGACATGGAAGCAACCTAAGTGTCCACTGACAGATGAATGGCTAAAGAAGATGTGGCAAATATATACAATGGAATATTACTGAGTCATAAAAAGAAATGAAATTGAGTTATTTGCAGTGAGGTGGATGGATCTAGAGTCTGTCATACAGAGTGAAGTAAGTCAGAAAGAGAAAAACAAACACCGTATGCTAACACATATATATGGAATCTAAAAAAATTAAAACAGGTTCTGAAGAACCTAGGGGCAGGACAGGAATAAAGACGCAGATGTAGAGAATGGACTTGAGGACACGGGGAGGGGGAAGGGTATGCTGGGATGAAGTGAGAGAGTGGCATGGACATATATACACTACGAAATGTAAAATAGATAGCTAGTGGGAAGCAGCTGCATGGCACAGGGAGATCAGCTCAGTGCTTTGTGACCACCTAGAGGGATGGGATGGGGAGGGTGGGAGGGAGACACAAGAAGGAGGAGATATGGGGATATATGTATATGTATAGCTGATTCACTTTGTTATAAAGCAGAAACTAACATACCATTGTAAAGCAATTATACTCCAATAAAGATGTTAAAAATAAATAAATAAAATGTTAGTGTCTATAGCCTAAAAAAAGAAAGAAAGAAAAGAAAAAGTTTTTAAAATTATGAAATAGTGCACACGTTCGCACATATGTACAATGGAATATTACACACATATATATACATATATATATATAATGGAATATTACTCAGCTATTAAGAAGAATGAAATAACGCCATTTGCAGCAACATGGATGGACCTAGAGATGATCATACTGAGTGAAGTAAGTCAGACAGAGAAAGACAAATATCATATGACAGCACTTTTATGTGAAATCTAAGGAATGATACAAATGAACTTATCTACAAAACAGACACAGACTCACAGACATAGAAAACAAACTTATGGTTACCAAAGGGGAAAGGTGGGAAGGAGGGATAAATTAGGAGTATAGGATTGGCGTATACACAGTACCATATTTAAAATAGATAGCCAGCAAGGACCTACTGTATAGCACAGGGACCTCTACTCAATATTCTGTAATAACCTAAAGGGGAAAAGAATTTGAAAAAGAATAGATACATGTATATGTATAACTGAATCACTTTGCTGTACACCTGAAACTAACGTAACATTGTTAATCAACTATACTCCAATATAAAATAAAATTTTTTTTAAAAGGGCTTATAAAACAATATTACGGATACACATGGCCCACCATTCTGATTTGCTCTATTGGTTTCATCTGTCTCTTTATAAGAAATAAAACCTAAGAAAACACCATGACCTTTGTCCGTCTCTCTCTCTTCTCCCTCCCCTCTCTCTGCCAAGTTAGCCACTATTTTACAGTTGGCGTGTTTTTCCCATGCATGTTTTTGTTCTTTTACTACGTTAAGTGTATAGGCATTTACTTTTTAATGTGAGACTCTGTCCAGGACGTTACAGCAGAAATTACAACACTTGCCTCGACAGGCTTCCTGAGAAGACACAGGGAAGAGCAGACAGCCGGGGCCCCGCCGACCCACCCCTCTCCAATGTGCGGTGGGAAAAACAGGACTCAGGCTAGCTTTGCACAATGCCATCAGGGAGGGTTAAATCAGAAAATCAAGTTCTGCTTATTCAGCTGATTTAAAAAGCTAAAATGAAAACTCATTTTGCCTTGCAGCCAAAGATGTCAAACACACAGTACCAAGAAAGTTGTACTGACAAACTCGGTCATTTTTTCCCAGCCCTGTGGGTTACATACGCAAGATGTGTTTGTATATGTGGCGGTACCGTGTACCACGGATGTGAGGAGTTCCAAAACAGCCACACCGGGGGCCTGGCTGCATCCTGCCAGCACCACAGACAGGCTTTGATTTTGTCATCCACAAAATGGCCAGATGTTACCTGCTGCTCATTGGCTGAACATAAGCGATGCGGTGATGGCTTGGAGCTGAACTTCTTTCACATTTGGGAGCTCATCATGAAAAGTCTATGAATGTATGGTTACCAAATGCATGATTCGACCCCTCCTGAAGTTAAAGAAGAAGAAAAGAGAGAGCAAGAGAGAGTGAGAGAAGGAAAGAAAGAAAGAGAATGAGAGAGAGAGAGAGGGAAGGAAGGAAGGAGGGAAGGAAAGAAGGAAGGGAGGAAAGGAAGTAAGGAAGAAAGAAAAGAAGGAAAGGAAGGAAGGAAGAAGGAAGGAAGGAAGGAAAGGAAGGAAGGAAGGCAGGCAGGCAGGAAGGAAGGAAGGAAAGGAAGGAAGGGAGAAAGGAAGAAAGAAAAGAAGGAAGGAGAGGAAGGAAGGAAGAAAGGAGAGAGAGAGAGGGAGGGAGGGAGGAAGGAAGGGAGGAAGGGAGGAAGGAAGGAAGGAAGGGAGAAAGGAAGAAAGACAAGAAGGAAGGAGAGGAAGGAAGGAAGAAAGGAGAGAGAGAGAGGGAGGGAGGGAGGAAGGAAGGGAGGAAGGGAGGAAGGAAGGAAGGAAGGGAGAAAGGAAGAAAGACAAGAAGGAAGGAGAGGAAGGAAGGAAGAAAGGAGAGAGAGAGAGGGAGGGAGGGAGGAAGGAAGGGAGGAAGGGAGGAAAGGAAGGAAGGGAGAAAGGAAGAAAGAAAAGAAGGAAGGAGAGGAAGGAAGGAAGAAAGGAGAGAGAGAGAGGGAGGGAGGGAGGAAGGAAGGGAGGAAGGGAGGGAGGAAGAAAGAAAGGAAGGGAGAAGGAGAGAGAGAAGAGGAAAGAAAAACTGTTTTTTTTTTTCCACCCTGACTTTCCTACTTCCTCTAGCTTGGCTTCTTAGGATAACTTCTTAGTTATGTTTACAATGCCTTCATCTCTTATTCCTTTAGAAGTTTATAATTTAGCTCCTTTTAATTTTTCCCTTTTCTTTGTTTAGGGATGCCAAAATTTAAAAATTATTGCAGTTGGTGGTATGGAGGCCTAGAAAACTTTTATGTTGTTTGTGTTGTGTGTATGCCTGCATATATTTGTTTATGCATTATTTATCTATTGCCAATAGACCGCATCATTAAATTTCCAGCCAATTTTCTGCATATAAAAACAACACGAGACTGTTTTGTTTATCTGGATCCTGTTTCCTAGAAGTTCAGCCTAAATGTCTTTCCCTGGTTTCCATTCATATATATATGTGTATGTATATATATTTACTCACATATATACATACACATTCATACACATATACATACGTGTATATGAACATGTATATACTATGTATTTTTATACACATACACACACCTCACAAACATATGTGTGTGTGTGTGTTTGTTGAAACCTAGTTTTGAATTGCACGGCTAATTAATGAATACATTCTCCTTGGTCAATGCATTCTTCACAAATTGGATCACATTGATCTCTCTTGTCCCCAGTGCCACCTCAGTAATACAAAACTCATCACCACAAATTGGAGTCCTTCATTTTTCCCCTGTTATCAATCAACCAGTTGGCTACAAGATCAGTTCCTCTAAAGCACCATCCTGATCATGCCTCTCCAAAACTGAAAAGCCTTTAATAGCTGTCTGATTGTGACCAATCTGCTAGGTGCCTCCATTCTATTCCTTTACAACAAAATCTCACTTCACCTCTGGATGCAAAGTACCCAGCTACATTTTCTAGACTCTTTTGCAACCAGGAGTCGGTATGTGAGATTATAGGCAGAAGCTATGAGGTGGGAATTCAGGGAAGCCCTCCTAGAGAGGAGAACCAGCTGGAAATGGGTGCCTTTGCCCCCTTCTTCCCATCTTTCCTGCTGCCTAGAATTTATGTGTGAGGGCTGGAGCTCCAGCAGTCATCTTGACCTAGGAAGGAACCTTGAAGATAAAGTCATATGCTTAAGAATAGAAATACAGAAAGATAGAACGTACCTGAGTCCCTGATGATAAGAGAACCACCCCCAATTGCCCTGGAGAGAAAAATAAAATTTTGTGTGTTTGTCACTGTTATTAAGATTTTCTGCTATGGGCAGGCCCAAAATAGTAGTTTATTCTCTCCACAAATTTAGGTATTTTTCTGCTCCAGCCAGTGTAATATGATGATTAGTTTCAATCCATTGCTTCTCTTCTTAAGACAGCGGCTCACAGATAGAAAGATCTGAGTTCAAGCCCAGCCCTGCCTCTATGACAGCAAAATCTTCAGGCATTGCTCCTCATCCTTTACCCTCAGTTTCCTTGTCTGGAAATTGAGAATAATAATAATATGCACATTAAGGCGTTTGCTATTTTTCTTTCATCCAGTTTTTTAGTTGTTATTAGCCCAATAGCACCAATAGAAAAAATAGTTGAGGGAGAAAGAAGGAGATAAAACTCAAATCAGGATATACTCCCACTTGTTCACAGACCTCATAAGCAGTTCAGGGGTTAAAAACGTCCAGGTTGCTAAATTTTAAAAGTCAACGGGAAAAAATATCCATTGATTGGACTTCAGTTATTGATGTTTTACTCTCATTGTTACAAATAACTGAAATCTGACTACACACACATTGCATCTTCCAAATGCTCCTTGACCTGTAGATGAATGCACACACACATACATACACACGTACGTTTCAAGAACATTGGCCCCGGGAGAATCACTTGCTCCAAGTCCCTGGAATGGAGAAGTCATACAATTCTTCTTGGTACTTGCCATTTGGATAAGTTGACTCAATGAATGACTTGAAGAAACAGTTCCTTTCAAATGGGCATTGAATTGCAAAAAAGCAAATTCTGTTCAAACTCTTCCATTGTGCAATTTCACTTCTGCTCTTATGCACATTAAACTAAATTGGTTGGATATAAACCTTGCTGAATTAAATTTGATTTGATGAGGACATTTGTGTGTCCGTGCAGGCAAAGTGCAGTATGTGTGGGTTTAAAAAAAATGTTCCTTTTACAAATGATCCCGTTTTGCCATTGCTTCATTAGTGAACTAAATTTTTAGTCATGTGGATCCATTTTGTGAATGAAATAGATCTTGGCCCTTTGTTGGGAAATCACTAAAGTAGCAGTTTGTTCTTCTTGAAGAAAAGTCACACAGCCTCAGAGGCTGGAACATTCGGGTACAATCCGAATCCGGGGTTGGTTGAATCCGTGGACGCAGAACCCACGGATAAGGAGGGCCGACTGTACTATACCATTTTATGGACTTGAGGGCCTTGAGCATTTGGTCTATGTGGGGTCCTGGAACTACTCCCCCCCCCACCCCAGATACGGAGGGACAACGGTATCTTTAAATCCTTTCTGCCCTTGCTTCACGTGACCCTCACTTGACCTCTCTTACTATCCCCCAACACTATCATCACATCCTTTTCAAAAAATATTCTCCTTGTTCTTCTCAGCCCACTCTCCTCATGAGGCTCTAAAGGCCAAGTTGGCCACTGGGTCCTATCTGCCCGGGCTGAGGGCCTTAGCAGCATTTCAACCCAAATAATGACCTTCCATGTTACTGCCGGACTTCTAAAACACACAAATAGAAGAATTCAAGTAGGCTTGGTTCCAAGTATTTCCGGGGGAGAAAAGTCATTTTTAAAGGGTCCAGATGATTTATTGCAAGGAAAGAGGTGTCACTAAAGGCCTGAATTCCAACCTGTCACCAGAAGTTCAACTCTGATAAGATATAGAAGAAGCCATCTTGTATTTCACAGGTCCCGAAAAAGCATTCAGATGAAGGAGCAAAGGTTAAAAAATTATGAACAATTTCCCGAGCATTACCAACAGTACATGTCAAAGTAATGCATGAATCAAATACTGTACTCGGGATTTCCACCACCAGGAATCCCATACATCATACTTTAGCTGCATTACTGGCTAGAAGACCCCAGAAGGTATTCAGGGGTTCTGTTGTCTGAAATTCTCTGAGATTTTTTTTTTCTGGTTTTGGTAATTATTGAACAAAGAAAGTTCAATAATTGGAAAAGCAGCGTGGTCTCTTGTCTTCTGCAACTTTGCATAATGACGGTAGATTCCACTCAATAAAGAGTGCACATAGCTTTAAGAAAGACCATCAGTATTTTCAGTATTTCACGAAGCTCTCAGTATTTTCATTCACAAAACAGCTAAATTTTTTTTGCTTTATTTTCCTTCTTTTTATTTTTTTAACAGAGGTATAATTTATGTATAGCAAAAAGGAGACGAGTTTTGACAAATGCCATGTAACCCATACGTCTATGAAGATATACATTTCCATCACCCCAGAAAAATTCCCTGTGTCCCTGCCCAGTCAATCTGGTCTCTCCCCAGAGTAACCACTATTTTGATTGCTATTATGGTAGACTAGCTGTGCCTTTTTTAGAACTAAATAAAAATGGATGAATGCAGTGTACTTTTTTAGTGCCTAATGTCTCATGTTTTAAGCATCTATGAAATCACGTCTTAGTTTCCTTCTCTGTAAATTGAGGGCCTCGCCCTGTGAAAACTGTGCAAGTATTCTGAGGAGTCGTAGGTTTCTTGGTTGGGGGAGGGGACCTGAGAAGCCACCTTGATTGGGGGTGGGTGAAGTGGAAGCTGAAGATTGGGGTTCTCTCCTTCAAACAGAACAGCTGTACTTTTCCAGGTCTTACAAATTGCGTTTCACTGGAAGATTGCATTTGGGTAAAGGGTTCTTTGTAAAAAAAAATATAAAAAAGTTAGAGAACTGCAGGTCTAGCCGATCCTTACCGATCCTTTTCCCTGGAACCTTCTATAAATTACAAATAGCGTTTCTGATATGAGAGCTGGGATTGGTCCCCTGGAGAGAGAGCTGGGAGACAGAGGCCGCCAGACTGGGGGCCCCCGGGGAGGGTCTGGGCACCGAACACTGTAATATTAGTACCGGTTACAATCAGATAGTGCCACCTCAACTGAGGCGGCTGGACAATAGGCCAGAGGCCCTGGCGATGGAAGCACAAAGGCTGCATTCAAAAGGCCCGACTCCACAGCCAGCCAGTGTATCTATAGACGCCACAGACCCTGGCCCAGCCGGAATGTCACCTCGCCGCCAGAAAGCCATTTTTCCTGGTTAGCTTTTAAACTGCTAAAAATAATAAACACAGAAAGGAAAGTGCTGACACAACCCTAACTGCAGAGACAAACTGCAACTGTTGTTATAATAATGTAAACAAACTGGGTTCCAGATGACATCCTAGTGTTCCAAACTGAACAGGCTGCCTGATATTTCCAAACATCTGGGGACTGGAGGGAAGTTGTATGGGCTCGTCAGTAATGGAAGGGGGTTTTCACTGCACAGGTGCACATGCCCTTCCTGACTTGCTCTGACCAAGGGTGAGCTGATCCTTTTGCTTTCTTTAGCACTCAAGGAAAAGAGAGATTGGAAAGGACTGTGGTCCTCCATCAAGCATTTTTCCACATAACAAATGAAAAATGGGTTCCTTTCTCTCTCTGTCTAATTATTACTCCTTTTTCCCCCAAGTGAATTTGAAGCGTCCTTCTCTCCATTATGTTTATTTTTAACCCATCGAATGCTGTATATTCCTCCTGAATACCTACAGAGTTCAAAACCATCTTAAATAACAACAGCAGCAATGCCATAAACTAGAAGATCATTCCCATAATGCTGAAAAGTGGCAATCATAAAATCACGAATCTGATTACCCCCAGAGTTCAAAACCATCTTAAATAACAACAGCAGCAATGCCATAAACTAGAAGATCATTCCCATAATGCTGAAAAGTGGCAATCATAGAATCATGAATCTGCAAACAGCCAAGTCAAGCCCAACATCTGACCTGACAATCCATGAAATCCCGTGTGGAACTTGGTACCCACGCAGGACGGCCAATGGGAGGGAAAATGCAGATCTGGAAAAAAGGGAACACAAGAAGATAAATAGATGTGTGTGTGTTTTTTTTTTTAAAACTCCCCCAACATTTGCTTAATTCACCACTGCTCTTCTTTCTATGTTTAAATAGGGTCTGGTTTCAGAGCTGTCTCTAATTTTGAATACATGCAAACAGACTTAGATAAAATCTCATTCCAAAGGGGAGCTGGTTTCAGAGAAAGGGACTTTAACACAAGGATTGTAATAACACATTATAGGCATGAGACAATGTTTGTGGATCCCAAGAACCTACTTTTCTGCACAGGACTCCGGGGTTTTGGATTCCCAGCCTCAGAAGAGGACTAAAAGGCAAATGTGAATCAAACAATTTAGAACTTTTGTGCTAAAAAGGGTCCAGCTGGGTGTCAGAGGATGGTTCCCAGGATAGGTCCCAGCAAATCTCAGCCGGGGCTGTGCCCCTGTGAGACGTCAGGATGGGGGAGCCAAGAGGAAGCTACAGAGCTGTCTAGACGGTGTCAAGTGCGGTGATGTTGGGGACTCTTCCCCCAGGTGTAAACAGATGAAGGAGAAACCAGGGCATCTGTTCCTGCAGGAGACGACGTCTCCAAGTGTCTGTCTGCCCAGCAAGCGAGGGGCTGCTTTTTCCATGGCTGTGGTCCCACAGTTGTAGTTGTTCTTGTGGGAAACTTAGAGATCATAGGAAAGCACAGGTTGGCAGGACAAATGTCTGGGTCCCCTCTGCTCTTTTTTTTTTTAAATAAAATAGAGCATAGGTATAATCTCCTTGACAACCCACTCCGAGGCCAGACCGTGAATTTGTATCTTGCCAGTACATTTTTTAGAAACATTTACATACAAGATGAGTATCCAGGACAATGAACAGTGCTTGTGTGTTTTTCATTCACCTATACGATATGAACCTACGTATGTGTATCTGTCGTTCTACACTTGGACTCTCAACATCATGTGTGTGAGCTGACCATGCTGACTGAACTAAGTCTCAGCTCAGTCACTGCCTTTCCACCTAACCCAGGAAAGCACCTGTCATGCCATTAAACTGCGCGCTGGTTATGTGTGTGCGCGCGCATATGTATCTGTGCACGTGCAGATCTTCTCTGCAACTCCACTCTGAGCTTCTCAAGATGCTGCTCTGTCTTCTCTACTATGGTTCCATGCAGAGTGGACAGTCATTGTATTGAAAGGTACAACATATTTGTTAAAAATTAATCTGCTTATTATTAATTTTCCTCCCTTTTCAAACAACATTAAGGAAGACTTTGAGGTTGTATTTGTTTTCTTCAAAGTCTCTCTCCACTTGCTTTTGTCGTAAATATTCAAATCCCAAGTTGTCAGTATCACTGTACTGTTTGCGAGAACATCGGAAGCTCTAATATTTTAAGGCTGAAGACCAAGATACTTAAGGAGCATATTTACAAAACAGACTCACAGACATAGAAAACAAACTTACCGTTACCAAAGGGGAAAGGGTGGGGAGGGGGAGGGATAAATTAAGAGTTTCGAATTAACAGATACACACTACTATATATAAATAAACAAGGTCCTAATGTATAGCACAGGAAACTATATTCAATATCTTGTAATAACCTATAATGAAAAAAATATGAAAAAATATAACTGAATCACTTTGCTGTACACCAGAAACTAACACAACATAGTAAATCAACTGTACTTCAATAAAAAAAAAAAAAGAAAAAAAAAGAAGCATATTCTAAAAGCGTTCTCAAAGACTAAATTGACAAGCCAGAAAGAAGCCTGTGTTTGTAACTGTTGTGGTTTTAAATGTGAATAGATATACACCACTACCCTTGACACTAATACCTAAAAACAAACAGTGCCTTGTATGTAAACAATATTGAACCTCAACTTATTTTTTGAAGGTATAATTCTGATTTACACTTTGAAGAATATACATGAACCTGACTCAGTGAAAACAACCTAAACATTCTCACATAATAATTAGTAATAATAAGCAGTTTAATATATACCACTTCTTAAGCACATTTTGTGGGTTGGGTTGTGCTAATTCTCCCGCCTAATTTCACTTAATTTAATCCTCACAATGATCAGACGAGGTAGGTATAAGCCCATTGTTCAGATGAGGAAAAGAGAGTCAGAGAAAGATTTAAAATTATGCCCAAAGCCAGTGAAAAAGAGACTAGCTGGGACTCTGTCTCAGGCAGTCGGATGTCATGGGCTTCATTCTGAATTACTGAGAACAGGCTCAGGCTTAAAGATTAAAACAGCAGAGAAGACAACTGAAAAACAGTGTCACTGAGGTGGCTTCCAAGTTTTGCTATAATACAAACCGACAGCATCTCTTTCATGGTGTGGCTCAAACCAAGAACAAACCAAATTAGAGTTCTCCAAGAAGACAAATTCAAAGTG
The DNA here is from genome assembly GCF_009873245.2 of Balaenoptera musculus. Classification (NCBI taxonomy): domain Eukaryota; kingdom Metazoa; phylum Chordata; class Mammalia; order Artiodactyla; family Balaenopteridae; genus Balaenoptera; species Balaenoptera musculus. The sequence goes on along the minus strand of NC_045788.1, from coordinate 2,698,094 downwards.
ATTTCCTAGTAATGAAGGAAATGAAATTTAAAGCAGCAAGGTCAAGCCCCAGACCTTTCCAACTTAAACATTCCCATTTCTAATTCTTCTTCTCTTTAGAAAACAGGGAGCCGTGGATTTGCTCATGGCTCAAAGGAGGCTGCCCGGTTTGTTTACACAAGATTCAAAGCAAAAATGAGAATCGCTCCCTGGGACGACTTTAGCCCAGAATGTGTGTTCCTTACACATTTTTAATTGGGACACAAATATATTAACAGTGTGGTTATTTTGTGCTTTCAAAATATTCTGTTTTGTAACTGATTCATATTTATATTTGGAAGGCATTTATTTCTGGGCATGAAACAGTTCATTTTGTTAAGCCATGTGACCTGAGGTAAGGTTGGCCCCATTTCCCATGACTGCTCCCAATTAATGCAAATTGAAGGTTAAAGGATAAATAAAGTCCCTTTAGCTTGGTTTATTAATATGTTAGTTATAAATGGCTCTTTACTTGGTCTATGCTCTTCAGTCTGTAACTATGTACAAATGAACTCTACAGAACAAACTAGCGAATACACAATGTGTATTTTATTGCAAAGTTTTCATTTAAAAGGGGTTACTATTATGGCGATACGTTAATGTCATCTATCTCTCTACTTCTTTGGTCTCGGCTCTCTCATCAAACCTGTGGAGCCTGATATAGACTGACTGCATTGCATTCACGGTCACATCTTCAGCCCTCCCTGTCCCTACTCTTTGTCACGTAACTTTGCAGTTCCTCTTACTAAAGAGGTTCAGCCAATATTCCTGCCCCCTTTGATTTTGGCTTTGGTCAGGTGACTTGCTTTGGCCAATGGAATGTTAGCAGGTATGTTCCATCTAGAGGTTTGAAAAAGTTCTTGTTATGTTTATGTGTTTGCTTTGCTCCTCTGTAACTGCCATGAGAACACGCCTGGGCTAGCCTGTCATGGCTGAGAAACACGGAGTGGTGGTGTTGACTCACGTCTCAGCCAAGGCCACCCTAGATCAGCCTAGAGCAGCCAAGCCCCACACATAGGACAGCACCCAGGCAAGATACACAGAACCACCCAGCTGACCACAGATGTACGAGTGGGCCCAGACGGAACTCAAAGAACCAGCCAGTAGCCAACCCTCAGACTCGTGAACTTATGAATGCCAAGTGTTTCAAACCATTGAGTTTTGAGGTAATGTGTTACTTTCCCAGGTAACTGTACAAAATGTTGTTGTGTACTAGATATAACCGATATAGGACCTACCCCTGGCTCTCTCAAAAAACGGATGTCCCCATAGAAGATAGTTTAAGGCAATCAGACTCATCAACTATCCACCAAATGCCAGCTGTTTCAGTCAAGGTTCAACTAGGAAAATATAAAGTAGTCTAGGGATTTCAACATAAGGACTATAATGCAGGGAACTGATCATAGTTTAAAATTTAGGCAATCAGACTCATCAACTATCCACCAAATGCCAGCTGTTTCAGTCAAGGTTCAACTAGGAAAATATAAAGTAGTCTAGGGATTTCAACATAAGGACTATAATGCAGGGAACTGATCACACAGAAGGAAAGACGTGAAGGCAAACGGGGAAGCAGGAGGCTTCCAGGAACTCAGTCATTGCAGAAAGTCCCTGAGCAACAGGAACAAAGCATAGAAGTGTCGGTGCTGGAGCCCAGGGGACAGGGCCACCCCGCAGAAGCTGACAGCTCAGAAGGCCTCCCTAGTAGGAGCTGAAGCCCCAGAGGAGACGATCTGCCATCAGAGAGCTGGTCTGAGTGTGAGAAAGGCACACCTGGCTTCCCTCTTCCTTCAGGACCTTCCAAGGCTGACCCCAGACTCAGGAACCTGGACAGCCCTGTTTTTGGGTTTTTTTTTTTGTTTTTTTTTGACTTGTAACCTCAAACTCCAATAATTTGCATCTCATATGCCTTCCATCTTTCATTTGCCTTTGCTAGCCAGCCTTCTCAGTTACTTTCTTGTAGGTTATTATATAATATAAAGAGAGTAAACGCATAAAGTCTAGCAAAAAAAAACCCAGTTCCCTAGGCTTGTTACCCTTCTTATCCTCTCCGTCAGGTCAGTCACACCAGGGAAGGGCAAGCCAGGGATGTGAGGGCAAACAGGCACACACCTCACCATGACGGGCGAGACACCACAAGGCATTCATCGGCGCTGAGAGCTCTGTCCGCAGAAATAACGGAGAGTGAGAACAGACACTGGGCTTGAAGGTTAGAAAGGGCCTGAACAGGTGGAAAAGGATATTCAGGTAGCAGGACCCGTGGGAGCCAAGTGCAGGAACCATGGAGGGAAAGACCAAGTGTTCTGGTTAGGTTTAGAGGGTGTGTATTTGGGAGGAAGGTGCAGGGGAGAAGAGAGGGGCAAGGAGGCTACAAAGGTGAGAGCTTGAAAGAGTTGGGACCCCTGAAAAGAAAAGATAACTATGTGATGTAACAGAGGTGCTAACTGTCCCTACGATGGCAATTATCTTACTATATATAAATGTGCCAGTGTAACATGTTATATACATTCCACAATGGAATATGCCAAATATATTTTGGTAAAAAAAAAAAAAAGAGTTTGGAGACCCATCTAAGCAGATTGGACTTCTTTCTGTCCTGAAGGCAACGGGAAATGAATCGGTTCTGAGAAGATAGTAATATGATCCAAAGTGTGTGTTAGAAATATTACTCTGATAAAAACGTGAGGGGTAGAGAGCCAGACTAGGGATCTGTAATTAAGCGTAGACCTCACAGAGCTCACAACCCTCCTGAACACATTGGCAGGAGTCTGTGCGAGTGTTGAGTTTTCCGAGAGATGGGACAGAGCTTTCACATGGTTTTCAGTGGAGCCCGTGATGCTTGACCCCATCCAACACTGTGAACGCTAGAAGCAGGACAGCCATCTAGATAGAGAGCTCCTCTACTAATCATTTTAATGAGGATCAAAAATGTAACCGTGGCAATGGGAATGGAAAGGGGTAAACAGACACGAACATTTATTTGTAAGACACTATCTAAAATAATCTAGATAAATATGAACAGAAATGAAACAAGATCAAGAGATACTAAAAGCTTTAATTCTGTAAATGAAGTACAATGTATACAAATATTGAATCACTGTGTTGTACACCTGAAACTGATATAATATTGCAAATCAAGTATACCTGGATTTTTTAAAAAGGGTACAGAAAAAAATAAATAAAAGGTTTAATTCTGGGCCACCTCCATCTGCTCTTCCTTTCTTTCCCCCATGAAACGGAGGAAGCAACTTATGTTTCCAAGATACCGTAGAGTCACTCAATTGAAAAGTTCCAAGATAAACAGATGGCACGTATATCACCACTGTCCCCTTTCCATGTCGTCACAGATATTACTAATCAAACGCAATCTTTCCTTACTGCTGAGTCCAAACCCAATCTCCAAACCCCTCTGAAATAGCTCACTAGAGTGATTGCTTTCTAGAGTGACTGTTTTTATTTATTGTATTGACCGTTCTTTGGTTTCGTAAGGATGAAGTACCAATGAATGGATCACTTAGCATAAGGTATTATATACTCGTATGATCTGTATACACATACTTATATGTGTATTTCCCACACATGGGAAACTTACATACAATTGGGCCACCTGCTAGATCTTACCCAAGTTTGTGAATCCACTTAATGTTAACTCAAAACAATTAAATACAGATTTGAATGAAGCTGAATTAGGGGGAAAATTTTTGCATACATGAAAATTTATTCTATTATCGAATGATCATAGTAAATGTTTAAAATCAGCACATGTCATCATAATCAGCTACTAGTGACTTCATTGTTTGGTAAAGTCTTAACTCCAATCACCAGCAAGTAGGTATATTGTGTTACCATGAGCCATCCTTTTCTCAGAGTATTAATATGTTGACCCTTGGGTTGGTATTTGAATGCCACCATGACAGTTTTCTAACCTTGGGTGTTTTCCATCTGACATTGGAAAAGAGGTGTCATTATCAGAGTTGCCTTCTATATAGGACCATAATAAAGACAGGTTCAGATAAGCCAAGTTTTTTCTACTTGTACTTTGGATCAACAAGAAGGTAACTGTTGTCTATATTAACATGAAGATGCTTCCTGCTCCTCTCAACCCCAAACCCCAAAGTTTGATCTGTTCAATTCCAAAGAAACAACTTTTGGAAAATTGTATATATACAAAAATATTCCCAGAAAAAGAGAAGAAAAAAAAATCTCTAATGCAAAAAATTCCCAGCAGTCATTATTTGACCATACCCCATAATGAGAAGTTTGTTTTAATCTATAACACATGTCCAGATGTTTAGATGTGTGTATGTATAGCTAACTAAAATATAAGTCCCATAAGATAGTATTCTTGCTTATGTGATGTACTTGGATATTTTCTATTCCATTCAACACTATCCTATTCTGTTCTTTTTTATATACTATTTCATTAAAGAAAAGTTAGTAATAACCTGTGAAACTGATTTCATTACCCACGAATAGGACCCAGCCCACAGTTTGAAAAGCACAACCGTAGGAAAATAAAGTGCTCTGACTTTATTCACCAATGTAAACATATCCACAAAACATCAATCCTGGGCAACTTAGCAGAGAAAAAAATCTCTTGGCTCTCTGTCTAGTATCCTGGCTGAAACTAAGTTCTGCTGAGCCAATTTTTGTACTTCGTGGTTGACAATGACTGAAAACTGAAAGGCAGAGATCAAACCCTCACTCTCCTTCTCATCACATCTCTTCCGCTGGGTCATTTATACCGTGCAAGTATCACGTTATTCAATTTTGCTGTCATTTACTGTTCTTTTTCCAACAGCAATGGAAACGCAGGATCGGTTTACTGTCTCCTGCCTTTGGTAGAATTAGATGATTCTCTCTCCTGGCCCCTTTGAACAAAGATGCCATTCATCCCTCTGGAGAACCACCTCCGGGGGACCTGCAAACAAAGCCCGGCAGGGAAACCACTACTCACGAAGGAGCAGCAATTGGAATTGGAGCAACACAGATAACTGTAAAAACAAACAGTAAAAGGCTAGATAGCTCCAAATTCAGTGGGACCTACCGAAAGAAAGCTATTTCTTAAAGAATTAAAAAACTATTTCCTCTTTCTAAAAGAAAAAAAAATGAACAGGTACTACAGAATCATCATAGCAGAGAATCTTTGAAGGCTTTCTTGCCCGTCCTCTGGTGCTAGTATATTCTTTCTTACCTGTGACTTCTTTGACAGTCATCTGCTTTCTGTGTGCCCTTCCCCACACCCCTACTCATCCAACTAGTAAAACATTAGTGAGTGTATCAAAGCCTGAGGTTTCCCACATTCTTTATTCAGCATTTCTTCTTCCCAGAATTTATCTTAAATAAATGATTATGGATATATATATATATACAAAGCCTCAGTGACAAAGATGTTCACGTAGTGTTATCTATAACGGCAAAGGTCTCAAAGGATATACAATTAATTGCTAAAAGTGGTCATCTTTGGGTGGCTGGGTTATTGTGATTTAAATTTTATTCTGTATACTTACCTATATTTTCCAAAATAAAAATAAGACAAAGGAATTGAAAAGGACATGTGTGTGCTTGTACTTGTTACTGAAACACTGGTGAATCTCCAGGTAGATTTTCACCAGGCCCAAGGACACACATGAATGATCATGCCCTGAGACACTATCTCTTCATGCTGAAAAAAAAAATATATATATATACACCAGCAATTTCATCCTCAAACTCAACAGAAATGTGTACACATGTTCACCAAAAGACCTGTACAAAAATGTCCATAGCTGCACTTCTCATCATAGCCAAAGCTGAAAACAAACTATTCTCCAACGGATATATGCCCACAATGAAATATATAAATCACAACGGATGGAATGTCTCACAAACATAATATTGAGCAAAGTTAAGTCAGACACAGGAATACATTCTACATGAACCCTTTACGTAAAGTTCAAAACAAAGCAAAATTAATCTGTTGTTTTAGAACTCAGGAAAGTTCAGTCTTTTGGGAGAAAGACTGAAGGGGGAAGGAGGAGAGTTTCTCTTTCCTGTCAATTGTTCCATTTCATGATCTAAATGGTGGTTACATGGGTGTTTACATTTTGTGAAAATGTATCAAGCTGTATGCTAATGACTTGTATACTTAGTTGCAACACATTAATGGTCCCGGGAACCACCTTAGTAAGTAACCATCATTTTTACTACAACGGATGTATGCATTTTACTGTATGTTTTAATGGAATGTATCTACATTTTGCTTCAAAAAATAACTTTGTTTACAAAACTTTAAGAAATATCACCCATTTCCTACTTAGCATTCTTAAGAACATTGACATGCATGGTAAGGAGCGTGATAGGACCTAAAGTACACATCAGGGTAAATTTCAGACACCTTGTAGAGTGTAGAGTGATGCTGTTATTTATATGGGGGGCGGGGAGGAAGGGGGGAGGCTGAAAGAAATAGCCTTAAATTACCAGGGTTTTCTGTAAAGAGGTTATTTAGTATATTATTCATTTTTTCTCTTTGTGAAGGATAGCAAAAAAATTTTTTTTCCTTCTGCATAGTTGTAGGAAATGAGCAGCAAAAATGGTATAACGTTTCCCTATTCCCATTGGCTTCTAGAAAACTCAGCCCTAAATTTGTGCATACCCACAGGTCAGTGGTTTTCAAATTTTCTTTTTACTACGGCTACAGTAAGAAATACACTTTGTATCATGACCCAGTATACAGTTATATTTTTGTAAATAATATCCTTACTTTGTGCAATGACCTCTGATATTTTCTACTGTATTCTATTCTAGCGCTTCACATCCCATTCCATTAAAAATGGTGGTCACTCACTTAAATGATTTCATGGACCATTAATGTGTTGCAACTAAGTTTGAAAAATGTGCTCCAGAGTTCCTGGCAAATATTAGACACTCAGTAAAAAGTTATTAAATGTACAACGGTACAAATTTGCATATTAACCCAATCTCCAGCTCATTATTAGTGTCTATCCCTGTTTTCCTTTGCTTCTTGGTTTTTCTTATCCTTTATAACTTATGTTTACTTATTACGATATTTGTATCTTTATAAGCTGTCATCATCTTTTCCAGAACAAGCCCGCATAAAACGTTTTCAAAGTCACACAGTAAATCAGTCAGGGCAGAGCCACAAGAGGAAGGGTCCTCCCAAGTTGCCAGGTCCTGCTTCTCTGGGAACAGGAACTTCAATACCTGTAAGAGAAACATTTGTGGTCCCACCATTGCAAAAATGTCTGCGGCGAGAGCAGATGGTGACGGTGACCATGTGACGGGAGCTCACCTCTAACCTTTTCGGGAACAATATACACTCTTGCTTTCCATGAAGTTCTCTTGCATTTCCGACAGCTGGGAGAGAGACAGCCAGCTCATTCCAAGAAACACAAAGACGCTTTTGAAAGAGGAACAAAGGGTTCTACAGTTGACAATGAAGAATGGTGTGAGCATCTCTGTGCATCTCTGTGATAAAGGAGTTCATGTTCTTGAGTTTCCTTTATCTTTCTTTTCAGGGTGTAAAGTCTTTCTCAGGTCACTGAAGTTGTGTGTCTACAGGAGAACTAGCAAACATGTTGGAAGGAGCTAGTCCAGGCATGTGAGAAGAAACCTTATCTTTCTAACCCAGGAACACATTTCGCCTTAATAAAACTTTTATTTTAAAACATCCTCTCAGGTCCTATCGAACAAAACTTTCCCTACAAAAGGTTCTTGGATCACTTTTGCGCGCAAGTTGCCATCTTGGCTTATCTTCCACACCCAAAGAAAGAAAAATATGTTTTGGGCCAAGCACCATGGTCCACTTTGGTAATGTTGTTTTTGTGAGGACAGGTTGTGGGTAAAGAGGGACATGAACATGACTGGTCTCTCCTTTAGCAGAAAAGGATCCTGAGGAATTTAACAGGGCTGAAATGGATCAATTCTTTCCTAGGACGTGGAGCCTAGGCTTTGTTTCTGCTTTAGCCCCAAGAGAGCATGGATACTCCCAAGGAAATAACCAAAAATGCAAACTAAGATTTACGTGCGCAGATGTCTACAGAAGTATATTTGCCTCAGTAGCATGAAGTCAGAGCAGCCTCTAAGTTCCAAACTGCGGGGCAGACTTTTAAAAAGTAATTGTGCAGGGCTTCCCTGGTGGCGCAGTGGTTGAGAATCTGCCTGCCAGTGCAGGGGACATGGGTTCGAGCCCTGGTCTGGGAAGATCCCACATGCCGCGGAGCGACTGGGCCTGTGAGCCACAATTACTGAGCCTGTGCGTCTGGAGCCTGTGCTCCGCAACAGGAGAGGCCGCGATAGCGAGAGGCCTGCGCACCGCGATGAAGAATGGCCCCCACTTGCTGCAACTGGAGAAAGCCCTCGCACAGAAACGAAGACCCAACACAGCCAAAAATAAATAAATAAATAAATAAATAAAATATTTAAAAAAATACTTAAAAAAAAAAAAAAGTAATTGTGCAGCCATTAAAACTAATACTCACAAATCACAGTGTGAGAAATAACCACAATAAAATGTTAAATGCAAAAAGCAGGTTGAAAAACTACACATACAAAATATGAATTTGACCATTTTAAAGCATATATGTATTATATTTGCATAGAAAAAGATTTGGAAGAAACACTCCAAAATGTTGAGGAGCTATAGCACTAGCTAGTGAAATCAAGAGTGAATATTGGGGCTTTCCTGGTGGCGCAGTGGTTGAGAATCTGCCTGCCAATGCAGGGGACACGGGTTCGAGCCCTGGTCCGGGAAGATCCCATATGCCGCGGAGCGGCTGAGCCCGTGAGCCACAATTGCTGAGCCTGCGCATCTGGAGCCTGTGCTCCACAACAAGAGAGGCCGCGGTAATGAGAGGCCCGCGCACCGTGATGAAGAGTGGCCCCCACTTGCCGCAACTGGAGAAAGCCCTCGCACAGAAACGAAGACCCAACACAGCCATAAATAATAAATAAATAAATTAAAAAAAAGAGTGAATATTAAATATCTTTTTTTAACTCTTATTTATTATTTATCTCTTTTTATTTATCGCTTATTTATTATCTTTTTTTTCAAAATTTCCACTGTACGCATGGATTGCTTTTACAGCTAAAAAAGCTGTAAAAGCTGTAAAAGCTGTAAAAGATGAAAGCTATTGTAAAAAATGTAATGATGCATTTCTTTATAAATTCTAGTTTGTTCATTTGCTGACTCATAAATATCTGGAAACTTTGTCCATTTCCTCTTTAATGACAACTTAAGGAGTTAAATTTCTAACTTAACACGGAGAACAGGAAGACTGGATGCCTCAGTGAATCTTATGCAAAGAAAAAGAAAAATCTTATGCAAAGAAAAAGAAGAGTGAAACATGGGTTCTTATCCTCTGAACATATTTGCATGAAGGAAGACCAACTTAAAAAAACCTCTTTTTCTGATGTATATATTTTTCATGTGGGTTGTGTGGACGAATTTAATACTGTAGCTTATAAATAACATTAAAGGTTTAGATGACCGATCTGAAAGCCCACCCAATTAATGTAAATGTCACACACATGAATGAGTTCTCTTTGACATAGTTCCCCAGCCCTACAGCAACTACTGGCATCCAGCTGGCTACAGTGAGCAATAGAGTAATCTCTACAGCTATTTGAAAAGGAATGAAGGTGGTACAAAGAAGTGAGGCTACTGTCCTCAAGCTGGGACCACAGGATAGTCACAATTAGTTTAGCCGGCATAGCAGGTCAGTATGGGATACCACCAAAGGCTTATTGTTGCACTGGCAGATTCAGGGAGGAAAAAGATAGGTTAATCTGTTTTATCATTTGTTTCTCTGACTTTGTATATCTGATGGATAATTCCATACGGTCAGAAAGAAAACTCCTATGGTAGCTCTAATTTTACTTTTTTAAGGAACCTCCATACTGTTCTCCACAGTGGCTGCACCAGTTTACATTCCCACCTACCATATGATCCAGCAATCCCACTGCTGGGCATATATCCAGAGAAAAACATGGTCTGAAAGGATACATGCACCCCAATGTTCATTGCAACACTGTTTACAATAACCAAGACATGGAAACAACCTAAATGTCCGTCAACAGATGAATGGATAAAGAAGATGTGGCACATATATACAATGGAATATTACTCAGCCATAAAAAAGAATGAAATAATACCATTTGCAGCAACATGGATGGACCTAGAGATTGTCATACTGAGTGAAGTAAGTCAGACAGAGAAAGACAAATATCATATGATATCGCTTATATGCGGAATCTAAAAAAGACTGATGCAAATGAACTTATTTACAAGACAGAAACAGACTTACAGACTGAGAGAACGAACTCATGGTTACCAGTGGGGAAGGGTGAGGGGGTTTCGGATTGACATGTATTCATCCTATATTTAAAATGGATAACCAAGAAGGACCTACTCTGTGACACAGGGAACTCTGCTCAATATTCTGTAACAACCTAAATGGGAAAGGAATTTGAAAAAAAACAGATACATGTATATATATCACTCTGTTGTACACCTGAAACTAACGACATTGTTAATCAACTATACTCCAATACAAAATAAAAAGTTAAAAAAAGTCTTGTTACTAGCAAGCCACTTAACCAATTAAGAAATTGCTTTTCTTAAAAAAGCAAATTAAGTTAATTAATTAACTTAATTAATTAAGTTAATAAATTAAGCAAATTAAGAAATTTGCTTTTTTATTCCTTAATTTAACTAAAACAAAATCGAATAAAGCAAGTCCATGAAGCAAATTGTAAATACTGAGACTCTGGCAACAAAGCTACCCCAATCCCTCATTAAACTCTGCTAAAATTTTAAAAACAGTTTCTTAGTAATGTGGATGGGGCACCACCTACGGTTGGCAGCCTAGTGTCCTTGCCCTCAATTAAAGTTCCTAAATAAAGAGTGTTAAAGGGGGGCTTCCCTGGTGGCGCAGTGGTTGAGAATCTGCCTGCCAATGCAGGGGACACGGGTTCGAGCCCTGGTCTGGGAAGATCCCACACGCCGTGGAGCAACGAGGTCCGTGAGCCACAACTGCTGAGCCTGTGCGTCTGGAGCCTGTGCTCCGCAACAAGAGAGGCCGCGATAGTGAAGAGGCCCGCACACCGCGATGAAGAGTGGCCCCCGCTCGCCGCAACTAGAGAAAGCCCTCGCACAGAAACGAAGACCCAACACAGCCAAAAATAAAAATATATATAAATAAATAAATAAATAAATAAAAGATTTGTATTAAAAAAAAAAAAGAGTGTTAAAGGAATTTCCGATGCTATCACAAAATGGAGAGAAACTCGTTTACTTTGGAGAAACACAAGGCATAAAGGGTCACTAGGACCTACCCATTGCATTTTCTGGTCTATAGTGGGAAGGTAAACTTTTTGACACCTTGGGACCTTTTCCAGTCCTTAGGCTGAGACATTTACTACTGCTTTGGAACAGACACACTGGAGGGGAGAGAAGGGAGCCTGAATGGAAGAGGAGAGGAGAGAATGGCTGTGTTCTGTCTGGGTTTCTGCTCTCAAAGAAGGGGTTTCAGCATCAACCTGCGAGGAAAAGTGAAGAAAGCCAAACTTCCAGGTTAAATAAAGACCTTGGTTTGGAACAAAGATTACGAATCCCCTGGGGCTGTGAAGACTTCCTGTGCATCCACCTCCCATGGCACCACCCCAGGCAGCTCCCAGCTTTGGATGCTGTGGCTGGTTTTCAGAGATTCTGGATGGAGGAGACCACAGAAGGCTCAAGGTCAAAGGGGGAAGGGTTTCTCCATAAGTCCACACTGATATACATAAATCCGTGAATGCATAAATAGGAGAGAAGTAAAAGTTCTTCCACAGAGCAGAACGCCAACTAATAAATACAGAAGGAACGATGGAGTTAGAAAACCATCAATGGATGTTAAAACTCGTGGGTAAAAATTTAAGGAGGAAATGGTATTTGTATAGTCTCAAGATACTTCCTCCCAAATCACATGCTAATTCTAAAGAGGAAAGTAGTAACCTTACGGGGGGTGGGGCGGGGTGGGGGGGAAACCTGGCAGACAGCACTTTAACTAAGCGATCAAAACTAACATCACCACTAGTGGAATAAACTGACCTCATGTGTTCTGAGAAGGACACAAGGTCACTATTGTGGTTTTCCTTCCAAAAAGGCATCACCTGAATCTAACATTGAGGAAACGTCAGAAATCCAGTTCTACGAAAGAACTGGCCTGTATCTTCCAAACATCAAGAAACACAAAGAAAGGCTGAGGACCTGTTTCAGTGTAAGGAGACATGACAACTAAATGCAACAGGATATTGTGGAGCAAATCCCAACTGGGAAAAAATTGCTACCGAGAACATTATTGGACAATTGATAAAATTTGAATATGGAATGTTGATTAGATAATAGTATTATATCAATGTTGAATTTCCTGGATTTGATAACTGGGTCATGTAAGACACTATCCTTGTTCTTAGGAAGTACACATTGAAGCATTTAGGAGTGAGGCCGAAAAAGACAGCAAGGTGGGGAACAGAGATTTCATGAGACAAAACCAGCATTTTCTCCACCCTGGAATTCTTCCCCAGCCCTATCAGAGAGTAGGGCCTACTTGGGGGGGGGTTCATGTGGGAAGTGAGGCTCAGAACATTCCACCGAAGAGAGAAAGGATGTGCAAAACTGTACACACACACCACACGCACCACACACCCTGCATACACACACCACACACACACATACACACACCCTGCATACACACACATACACACACCACACACACACACCCCACACACACACCACACACACCACACACCTCGCATACACACACACACCACACATGCACACCACATACACACACACCCTGCATACACATGCACCACACACCCCACATACACACACCATACACACACCACACATGCACACCGCATACACACACACTCTGCATACACACACACCACACACCCCACATAACACACACCATACACACACCACACATGCACACCACACACCCCGCATACACACACACCACACATGCACACCACATACACACACACCCTGCATACACACACTACCCACACATACACATACACCACACACACCACATACGCACACACCCTGCATACACACACATCATACACATTCATCCCCACACACCCTACACACACCACACACACACCACACGCCCTGCATATACACACACATTGTAGACACAAACACACACATACACACACACACACACACACACCCCACATACACGTACACAGACCCCAGGGACAGCTTGGGGATTTGGGGGAGTTTCTATAATCTCAGTCATTTTAATGCCTACAGGAGTCTGGTTTATCCTGGAAACTCCTAAACTTTTGCTTTGTGACTGGTATTGCTGCTTTCTGGGATGAGGGGACTATTTCTCATAATTTCCTTTCCTTTTATCTGTTTGCTTGTTTGTATTTGACACTTGGCTTGAAGGTGTAGCTCTGGTGACCTCTGTCCCAGGAGTCTGTGATCATGAAGGGCTTCACGAGGTCTGCTCCTCAACCCGTCACACTGTCTGCCCGCTCTAGTTCTCTCCAACCTACAGCAAGGTGAAGATACTCTGCCTCCTAGGTCGGCTCGCTTGGGGTTGGTTTAGACTAGGCTGCAGCTGCTAGCACAGTCTGCAACTTGTATGCGGACCCTTCTCTAAGCGATGCCTTATGGAAGTACAGTCACCTCCAGGTGAAGCAGTCAGAGGAGTGCGATGTGAGAGATGAAACCCAGGACTTGAAACCTCGTCCATTTTGAATTCCAGACACATCACCGCAAACCTTATTTTAGTCTAATTTAAATACCAGTTAATCTAGACTCCGTAGGGACCTTGCTAAAATGCAGATTCTGACTCAGTAAGTCTAAGTGGAGCCTGAGATTCTGCATTTCTAACAAGGATGTGCCATTGCTGCCCACTTGCTTCTCAGAGGCCAGGGTCTCTGTAGCCCAGGATGTTAGCACCTTACACCAGAGCAGCGAGGGATGCTTGGGCCCATTTTTAAGATGAGAAAACTGAAGCTCAGCATCTCCAAATCACTTTGCCAAGGTAACAGGCAAGTAGGTGAGAGGCAGAATTTAAGCTCCAGCCTCTTCCTTTAGATCACCCTGCCGGAGTCTGTTTCCCCATCCTTGCCCAGGTGCCCTAGGCAACCACCTGCACTGGGGGAGGGTGCCTGAGCTGAGAGCCATCTTCAGCCACGTGGAGAGCAAATGGGTCCCTGATCTTTTTTTTTTAAAGAGAGTAAAATAGTTTATCCAGTATTTTTTTTTTTTTTTTGGCTGTGCCACGTGGCTTACAGGATCTTAGTTCCCCAACCAGGGATCGAACCCGGGTCCTCAACAGTGAAAGCACAGAGTATTAAGCACTGACCACCAGGGAACTCCCCTATTCAGTGTTTAAAACAGTCTGTCAGCAAGTTAGAATTACATAATTCTCAGAAAATGAGTATATAATTTAGAGCTAAACATACTGATAATGATCGATTATCTGATTGTGTTATAGTATTATTTTGTGTTTCTTTTTTAATTGTCAGTTTCTTTATTTGATAATTAGTGTTGTACACAGTCTACCTTGCATGGGCACATTTAAATTCAATACAATTTTGGAGAACTAGAGATTTATAGTATCACAGAATGTGCCTCCAAACGTCCCTCTCAGTCTTCCTATATCCTAAAGAAACGCCTACTGATTACATTGCGTATCTTTTCTGGGTCATGCGTCCCTTGGGGAATCTAATGTGGGCAATTTTGCAGTTGTTGTTGCTTTGCTTTGTTTCCAGAAGGTGCCCTTGCATACTTGCACGGTTCTACAGACAGTCCTAGGAGGCTTACCGTGGGCTCCTGTGATAAGAACAGATAGTGTCCAGGCTGCAGGAGGGTGCCTAAGATCCCACAGAACTTCAGTCCTCCAGAAATGGTGGCCATGGGTCCACCAATGGCCCCTCCAGAGGGATGTAAAAAGGAACGGTCCTTTCTTGCTTGCTTTTCAAGCACCCTGAGCTCCTACTACTGCTGAGTGAAATAAATTCTTAAAAGAAGGTTTTGAGACTCAGGCAACACTTTGAATCCTTAGGCAATAAATAGCTCTGACCCTACTGCTTTAAGATGATGTTACGCAGGGCTTCCCTGGTGGCGCAGTGGTTAAGAATCCGCCTGCCAATGCAGGGGACACGGGTTCGAGCCCTGGTCCGGGAACATCCCACATGCTGCGGAGCAACTAAGCCTGTGCGCCACAACTACTGAGCCTGCACTCTAGAGCCCGCGAGCCACAACTACTGAGCCCACATGCCATAACTACTGAAGTCCGCGTGCCTAGAGCCCGTGCTCCGCAACAAGAGAAGCCACCGCAATGAGAAGCCCACGCACCACAACGAAGAGTAGCCCCTGCTCGCCGCAACTAGAGAAAGCCCGCGTGCAGCAACGAAGACTCAACGCAGCCAAAAATAAAATAAATAAATTTATTTTAAAAAAATATATGATGTTATTCATACAAATTCAACCCAATGTGAAGTCATGGTCAAAGTCGTTAGAAGGGCTGAGTCAGCTATGACGGTGGCAACTGAATATGCAAACGGAAGAAAACAAACGCGAGAGTGCTTGAGGCCTTCCTGATCCTGCACTCAGGTCGGACGCCTCACAGCGAAGACGAGCTCTGATGGCCACAGTCCTAAAGCCTTTCTTGTCGGCAGACGGAGCAGAGGAAGGTAAAGAATGAATTACCCTTTGGCAATATACAGCAGTTCATATTTTAAAAAATTTCAGCACTAGCTACTATTCTCAGTGACCTATGGTCAATGATGTAACCAAAACATAAGGCTCTTACTTGGTTTGGGGAACCTGGCCTGGAGTTTAAAGTAAAGCAAATGGGCTGGTAGCCCCGAATCAGTGCTGTAGTCTGTTTTTCTCCCAGTTGCTTTTCTGTTCTCTTTCTATCTTAGTAGAAAATAATATATCAAAAACACCAATATTTCAGGCTCTAAATCTCTGAGCTTAAAAGAATGTTTAGAGATCGTTTCGCTCAAATGCCTCCTTTTACAGTTGGGGAAAGGGAAGAACAGAAAGGTGAGGCGACTTCCTCAGTCTTAACATTGTTCTAGTGCTGTCACCCCTGTCTCATTTATTGTGAGAATAGGTGTAAAACCTATGTGGAGCTAAAATAAATACCACGGAAAGGGAGTCTTCCTAGAGCTGCCACCGTCGGTAGAGCCTCACTTATCCTCCCAGAAGTGTTCCTTGCACACTCATGCATAGGTATCTGTGCATCCTTTTTTTTTTTTTTTTCATAGAAGAAGGATCATATGATGAACCTCTCCAGCTCACTTTGTTCAGCTCTTGGTTTGAATTCTCTGGTATTGATATATTCAAATGTACTTCCTCCTTCTAAATGGGTTACGTAGCATTCCCTTGGACTTCTTCTATTTATACTTTATTAAGCACTTCTCTAATGACGTACTTTTAGGTTGTTGGCTGTTCTTTTGCACTACAAGCCGCGCTGTGCCGACTGAATATGTTTTAACTGCATGCATCATTTCATACACTTCTCTCTCTCGTTTCTGCCACTTGTCTTTCTGAAAAAACATCCTACACTAGCAACCACTTCCCATCATTCTTACCTCCTCGCCTTGCTTTAGTTAACTCTGCAGCATTTATCACCACCTGAAACAGAATGTATTTGCCTGTTCACTTTTTGTCATTTGTATCTGTTACTAGAAGGGCAGCTCCATGGGGTCAGGAACTCAGTTTTATTTGCTGCTGTGTCCTTAGCACAGAGAACGGTGACTGGCTTTTGGTAGGTGCTCAATAAATAAGGAATCAATGAATGAATGCTTTGCACATTTTACTATTGGTTTATGGGTTTTTTCTTACTGACTCATAAGAGTTCTTTATATAGTAATTAAATAAGTCTTTGTCTTTTGTCCTGCTCATATAATTTCCAGCGTGGTGCTTGTTATTTAACTTTGTTGATGGCACTTTAATTACTATGTACTCAAGGCATAACATATTTGTCTTTTATAGCTTTTATGTTTTGTGTCTTGCTTCGAAAGGCTTTATGCACTCCAGAGTTATTTTTAAAAACTTGCCTGGTAGTTTCATGGTTTGTTTTCATGTTGGAATCTTTGATTCATTTGGAATTTATTTTGGCAAAGGTAGTGGCTATGTAGTCAGCTTTGTTATTTTTTTCCCAAATAGTTAGCCAGTTGATCCAACATGAATTAAAGAACAATTCATCCTTCTCATTGCTCTGAATGTCATCTTTATAATATACCCAATTCCTAGAAATATTTACATTATACCTGATCTTTAGTCTGCTCTGCTAATTTGTCTGTCTATTCCTGTGTCGGTACTAATATAGTGATTTTAACATCTGGGTAAGACTGGGCCCCTCTCTTTGTCCATTCTCACGTGCTTATTTTTTCACAAGAATATCAGAAGCCACAGAGCCAGTCAACCCTCCCTCTAAAAAATTATCTCACTATTTTATTGTGACCAGATTATTTTACAGATTAATTTAGAAAGAAACAACAGACAATTCATGGCCCACTCTTTTGTTATTTTAACAGTTTTGGGCCTTTCTTGGGAAATAATAAATGCAACAAATAAAATCTAGAAGTGGAGCTGTATTTGGTGCAGTTGGAACTAGGGCAATTACTGGAAGCTGGTGAGAAAAGGAAAAACTATTTGTGTTCCCTCTGGTTAGGGTAATTCTTAATTCTTAGAGCAGTTGATGCCATTTCTTGAATGATCATGTGTTGAGAAGGTGGACCTTCTGGAGTTTTACAGCAATGGGAAATAAATCAAGGTTTTTAGCAAGTCCTATTTCCTTGGGGTAAGTAAGTCAAGGGCCACTTTGAACCTTAAATTGCTTAAGAATTTCATCCAGTATGAGCCAGCTGCAGGAATTTGAGTCCAAAGACACCGTAGGAAATGACCACATGTAATGCAAACCTGTCACCGGGAACCTTAAAGGATTCTGCAGAGAGCCCGTTAACTCAGACTTAAAGACCACTCCAGCGCTCCCCCATTGGAGAATAAATCAGATAGAATTCAACTCATGCCAAACACAGGATGCCTGAGGAGGCTGAATGTGCCTGAAGCCTTGGGAGCACTTGGTAAATATTAAGCAATCTACTTGAGGCTGAGCTTTCAGTGAGTCAAAGTGCTTAGTCCGTGAGCCATTCATTTATACGGTGTTTGGCCAAACCAAAAAGTGAAGTTCAAGGAAGAGAAGACTGAAACATTTTCTCTGGGAAAAAAAAAAGAAGTTTTCAAACACCTTTTGAAAATTGTCTGAGAAAAGATATACAAGCAGAAAACATCTTTTGGCAAATAAGTGATGAATTAGATGGATGAGGTGTGTCTTAAGTTTCTAATACAATTTAAAGACAAGAAATAAACTGGTGGCTTGACATTTTAAGCTCACTAATTTCAAATAATGAATTTTAAAATTTCCAGAAAGATCACATATGTGTATTTTGCTAGTGGAAGAGTCTGAACTTCGATGCTAAGAACAAAGAAATTAGGAAAATGCGGCATAATTCTGCCTTCTAATATACATAAATACCCTTAAACAATTTGAGATCATTTTTCATTCCTTATATAAATCCCTGTCTACTTTGTTACTAGGACAGATAAAGCCAGGGAAGTAACCAGTATCCAGAATGACTGCTTAAATTGCAAACATGAAAATTCCACCTAAGCCTTATTGAAACAAACTAGATACTGGTTTCAGTTATAAAGGCCTTGCACTGTCAACACAAATGTTTATTTATTTAGGGATACTTGGCAAATCAATATTTGAAAACAATATGGTGGTAGCAAAAATAAACCAGAGAGAGAGAGGGAAGTTTTAGAAATGTAACAAAGAAGCATGAGTAAAATGTGAACAGACACATAGCAAAGATCAGCTGCAATGAAGAGTTCCCATCAGGGGCTTCCCTGGTGGCGCAGTGGTTGAGAATCTGCCTGCCAATGCAGGGGACACGGGTTCGAGCCCTGGTCTGGGAAGATCCCACATGCCGCGGAGCGACTAGGCCTGTGAGCCACAATTGCTGAGCCTGCGCGTCTGGAGCCTGTGCTCCGCAACAAGAGAGGCCGCGATAGTGAGAGGCCCGCGCACCGCGATGAAGAGTGGCCCCCGCTTGCCGCAACTAGAGAAAGCCCTCGCACAGAAACAAAGACCCAACACAGCCATAAAAAAAAAAAAAAAAAAAAAAGTCAGTAAGAAAATATAAGCTACTTTAAAAAAAAAAAAAGAGTTCCCATCAGTATCCTCAATTATCTGATATGTCATTGGACTGATGATTTGCTTAAGCCAACCTAAGTGATAGTGCAGTGCTTCAGGATGGAAGGAAATCACCTTTTCTAAATGCCTACTATGTGTCGGGCATTGCCTATTTTAATAATAATAGCTGACATCCAGTAAGAGCCTTCAAGATGGAACTTCCCACAAGGTATTTCTAATCCTTACAGTCAGTCTATGAAGTAGATGTTATCTCCATTTTACAGATCAGAAAACTGAGATTTGGAAAGGTTCAATAACTTGTTTCACATTCCTTAGTTAGTAAGCAAATGAGAATCCAAACACGGTTCTGATTCTAGAGCCCCAAATCTTTCTGCTTTGTCACCTGCCTGAAACAAGACATACTAATAATGTAAAGTGACTTACACTGCTCCCTAGGGAAAGGGCTACTGAGAGTGTTCGCGTGAAAAATTACAAAGACAGAAACAAGCAAATAAGAGAGATCAGCCACTGCAGGTTATACCTTTTATGACAAACATAAAAAAAAGTAGGCCTTGGAAAACCTGATGGAGATAATTTAACCATTTAAAGAATTTTTGGTGTTGCATCAGAGAAATAAAAAATAAGCAACTTACATCACTTTTCAGTGAGATAAGAGCTCACAGACGTGTATACGTCTATGTCTGTATTTTCCATACCAGAAAGGGCATTTTTTTCTAATTGCATTCACCCTAATATCTTTTTTTTTTTTAACTTTTTAAAATTTTTTAAAAATTAAAAAAATTTTTTTACTTTTTTGGCTGTGTTGGGTCTTTGTTGCTGTGTGTGGGCTTTCTCTAGTTGCGGTGAGCAGGGGCTACTCTTTGTTGTGGTGCGTGGGCTTCTCATTGCGGTGGCTTCTCTTGTCGTGGAGCACGAGCTCTAGGTGCGCGGGCTTCAGTAGTTGTGGCACACGGGCTCAATAGTTGTGGCTCGCGGGCTTTAGAGTGCAGTATCAGTAGTTGTGGCATGTGGGCTCAGTAGTTGTGGCACGAGGGCTCAGTAGTTGTGGCTCGCTGGCCCAGTAGTTGTGGCACACAGGCTTAGCTGCTCCGTGGCATGTGGGATCCTCCCAGACCAGGGCTCGAACCCGTGTTCCCTGCACTGGCAGGCAGACTCCCAACCACTGCGCCACCAGGGAAGCCCCTCACCCTAGTATCTTATTACCAGACATAGAATATGCCAGAAGTGAAGGATTCTCTATGTCTAGCATAGTAGAGGTAAACGGCCTAATTCAAAAACATATTTCCAAGCCCTGTATTTATAAGAAAAATCATTTAACCCTCACATTATTAGTCTGATCTTTTTTTTTTTTATCCAGGAGCATTATTTCCTGCCTTCTTCCCCAAGAGTTATTTGAAAGAGGGCACCATTCCACATAGAGCCATGGGGTCAAGGTCATGCCTGTGAACTTGAGGTGCTCAGGAGTATGCAGGAACAGGCCCGGGGGAGAAAGGACATTCTCTCTGCCCCCATTTGGAATCTGACAGCCTGCAGAGGCGGAACGATGAACACCACGGTCTCCAGCCAACTTTGTGTCGCTGGACTTTACAAAAACAGATAAACCAAAGCTTTTCAACTGACTAGAACTACTTAAACTACTTTAATAATGTGGCTGCTTTATAAGGTGTCTGGGCAGTTTATCTTTGGGCTATAGATAAGATACCTTTTTTGTAAAGAGCAAATCCATTAATAGTCTCTATTATAAACTTGGGAATCACAAAGAAATAGGACAATTGTAAACAGGATGATCAATTATCATATGGATTGCCTTTACCAGCTAGAAAAATTAATCTGATTTTCTTAAAAACATTAATTTTATTTTTAAGAGTTTGAACTTTAAAAGCTTAAATATTGCCTGGTACAATTACTTTACAGGCGTAAAGTAATAGCACATCTCATCTAATAGCACACATTATTTTCTTATGCCTTATATTTCCTTCCTTAGTGACCAAATATTTTTATACAGCTTCTGGAAGTTCATAAGATATACAGATTCATTTGGAGTATATTTTTCTCCTCATCAATAATCTCTATGTATTGGCAAAGCAATATAAAGAAAGTTAAAGTACTTTTGTCACATTGGGTACACCTAGAAAGAACAGAAGGAAATAAGAAGTTCTAATGAGGGGTATTTTGACCTCAACTACATTTATTGGCTAGAAACCTATATAATGCATTCGGAAGGTCAGAATTATTTGTTTAATTGGCTACTTCCAATATTAAGCAGTTGGGCTGGGTAGATATTATTTGCATATTGAAACATATGATTGCCTTTTCCAAACTCAAAATCAAAATGTGACTGACAAGTATAGGTACACTTAAATAAAATGGGAGGAGACATTTGAAATTGGAACGGTTCTCGGAAAACCAGATCATGTAATTCTACGGACAGAGTTTCACTCTAATCCAGAGGTGTCAGTCAATGTAGAGATTAGCCCTTAAAGACAACTCTATCCAGTTCTACTTTTTGGAAGCAGAGATACACGCAATGGGATGAACTGCTCTCAACCATGACTGAGTCACAGCTGACTCAATCCATGTAGAACTACCATCCTCCACGCGTCCTAACTGTGCCCATTTTCTCACCTCCTGGTGACTCAGACACAAGTGCCCATCTAGACCACACCTGGGTGAGCTAGGCAAGCCAGAGTTCCTCTTCCACGTCACCTTTCCCCCCCCCAGACTTGGGGAAGGTCACGGCCAGGGAGTAGCCATGGAGTAGGAAGCTGAGGCAACCTCTGCTGCTGGCGTCCATCACCCACGTCTTTGCCCACCAACCTGTCAGGCTCCCTACTTCCTGGAAGCATGGGTACGCTGACCGTTTTAAGGACATGGAGTTACGTTGTCTGCACTGACATTCATCAGGGCTTGAGGTTCATATCCATTTTTTTTTCTGTGACTTTTCCACAGCTGCCCTTCTTAACGCTCGCCAGCATTTACAGAACCGATGACACATCCACAATTCCTTCAACCAGTGTGTACTGAGTCCCAGTTGCTCGCCAGGAAGTGAGCTGGAGGCCGAGCGTGTAAAGCTGACTCTGATGGTAGGGTCCTCACCACCAAAGAACTTTCAGCTGATTGGGAGGAACGTGCACTGTTCAAGACCACTGGGAGGGGTGCAGGTAGAGCTCGGTGAGGACCCTGAGGAGGGAGGGAGCGTTCACTCATGGGAAGAGGTCAGGGTTGTGGTTAAGGACCTGGTCAATTCAGAAGAAGGGACGGGGAAAATCACCTTCACATATTAAACAGAGATTCATTGCACTTTAGCTGGAAACTGCAGCCAGGGGTGGAGACCCTGTGGTCTTTATCAACCACGTTGGGATGAACAGGGACATGAAATAACCATCCCTGGGGTTCCCCACCAGTCAGGTTTGCTAGATCAGGTTGCTCTGTGGTACAGAAGGCCATCTTTTGGATTGGGCTCAGATAGGCTGGGTTCAAGTCCTGCTATGCCATTTAGAGCCGAGAGACTGTGCAATAGTTGCTTGAGTTTCCTGTTTTCTCATCTGCAGTAGGCATGCTAGGGCATGTAACATGCTTTGAAGATTTCCACTTGTGTCAGATATTCTGAAGGACTTCCCGTAGCAATACCACCAGAGTGCAATGAGCAAAGTGTTTGTAGTTCTGCTGGGCTTGCAGAAAATCTAGAAGGGGTAAGATGATGAGTAAACTGCAGATGCCATGGGGTCAAATACTGAACTAGCACCGGGATCTGAAGCATAAAGCTGGAGCGCAATACAAAGGGGAGTTAAACATGAGACCTACTTGAAGCCAGCATCCTTAAAGGGAGTAGAACATGTTAGCACAAAAACAGGTAAAGAGTTAGATTTGGTCTGTGGGTCATAGTTTACTGAACCCCTACATAAGATGATAATAATAATGTTTAACAATGTAACTGCTTTATGACTTATAAAATCTTTTCTGTGTGTTATCTAATTTGACCTGTATACAACTCCTGTAAGCTAAGTCAAAGGCAGAACAGCCTTTATCCAGTTGGACACAGTGTGCCACCAAGAAGACATGCGGTATTAGAAAAATTAATGTTAGGTATAACCCAAAGAAGATTAGATACACTATAGCTTCACAGAAGGAGAGGACAGAAAGGTTGAGAAAAAGCTGAAAATGTCTTTGCAAGTGTCAACTGAACTATCCACAAAAATGAAATAATCTGTTTCGAACAAGTCGTGTCTCTTTTCCTTTCTTCATTCATGGATGCCCTTTACTGCAGAAGCCAGTAAAAGCTGTGATTCGACACACTGCCGGTGGCTACCTTAACTATGCTGTTCCCCCAGCAATGGTCAAAAAGGACAGAAAGTTCATGTACACCTGAATTCACAATGTCTGGGCGTGTCCCCTTCCCACTTCGTATGTGCAAGAAAGACTTCCCTTATTTGGCGGGATTTACACAGCGTTTTAGACCTGAACTGGAACTCAGAAATTCACTCATTTAACTGTTGCATTTTCAAGTGGAGTCAAGAGAGGTTCAGAGGGACAGACGGGATGGTAAACAGTGGTCATGTATTAGTTGTTGAATATATACGGTGTTGTAAATATCATGTAGCTATCACTTTGAACCAATGGTAATCCTAAGAACACTGGCAGACACAGATAAATGCCGGTGCAGGCCCTAAAGGAGAAAGAAGGAGAGGGAAGAGATGCCCTCGTATCTGCCATGTGAGGCACCAGTGGACACATTCCATGCGACATCTGATTTAATTACCATGACTCTGCCTCGAGGCTGTATTTGCATTTTGCAAAAGAGCAAGCAGAGATCCGGCAATGCATTTCAGGCCTGCTAGCTGCTGAGCGGCTGAGCTGAGGTTTGAATTCAGGTCTCTACTTGCTTCAAAGTACCTTGTTTGCGCACCCTGCTTCCACCACAGGGAGCTCTGTGTTTGGGAACAAGTGCAGAAAGGAAGGATGAAGAGAAAATAGTAAAACCAACTTCCCTTGTAAGACATCGGATGATAGACGTCTATCCATTTGTCTGAACTTAACAACGGGGCAGTATTATTGTACCCCAGGCTGGGTCATTTGTAACACTCTCTCTCCTCCTCTAAACAACAGCATTTTTTTCAACAACAATCATAATGTGAAACAAATATATTTCACGTTTCACTTTCACTTAAAAATTGCACTTACCAAGCAAAAATATTGCAACTCACAGTGTACAACTCTGTTTCACCGTTTTACATTTAAACCACAAATCAAAATTCCAGGTGGTCACATAGTATGGTAGAACTGAAGTAACTCAGGTTCTGTTTCTTTGACTGTAGTCCTTGGGCTGTCATTGTTTATTTTGGAGCTGTTTAAATGCTAACTACATACTGCCTTAAGAGTTAGAGATATAAACAGTGCTCAAGTACTGAACATCCTTCAAACCTCTAAGAACTAACTCTGTAAACTAAGGCGTGCAACTGAGTCCTGTATGCTGGGACCCACTGGATACCTGGGAGTTCTCCAAATTAACTTTCCTGAGAATTTATGTATGTTAAAAGATAAATCATAAAATGTGCTAATTTGAAACTGAAATACATATTACTAAAACTCAACAGTAATTTAGAACTTCGATCAACAAAATGTATTTTTCAGGGGGAGTATTTAATTTCTGAGATTCTTTAGAACAGGGCATGATGATAATCGGAACCAATTGACATTTCATCGGCTTTATTATTGTTTTTAGATTCTCTGTAGACAATGTGCCCCCTCATTGCCTGCAGCGCCCAGGACAGACCATTTCCACCATCTTGCCCTTGGTGCGCCTCTGCGCTGGGATCTTTATTTTGGAAAAAACATGTATGGGTGACTCTTCTTTCTGGCAGGCTCCATTATTTCACGTGTCCTGGGTGCCAATGGCTTTACTGTGGTGCGGTGGCAGGATGATCACGGCGGTTATGTGTGATGTGTGCACGTGTGTGGGCCCAAAGGAACAGAAGGAGGCCGTGCAGTGAGGAATGCCTATTCAGCATAGCTAGCTGTCTGCAGAGTGATGAACGGAGGGACGGTGCTCCACTGTTACAGAAGAGTCTTTCAGGACCCCACTGGTCTGGGGAAAGCCCCGTAAAACAGAATGGATAATCAAAGGGCATCTCACCAGGCATAATGCCTCGCTTAAGGTCCCACATCACCATATCTTCTCAACGCCAGCTGACAAATTCAGACTGACTTCTGGGGCTCCCCTAGCTGGGAGGCGGCTTCATTTTAGCTTTGGCCCCTCTGGCTCCAGTTTCTCTGCAGGGAACCCCTGATCAAGATCCTAACTGAAGTCACCACTTGAATTTAGGCCATGTGACCATTTGACTCATTCTTTAAAGAGGTTAATGTCTCTACATTAATTGAGCTCTGTTTGCGTGTAATTTTCAAAAGAGCCTCAGGGAAGGAAAGGCTATTCTTAGCCCCATTTGATGGATGAAGAAACAGAGGCTTAGGGAGGATAAGAAACTTACACAAGGTCAGGGAAACAGCAGGTACAGAGGTGGAGCCCTAAGATAGTTCGAATACTTAAGCCCATTCGCTTAACCTTTACAGTACGTTTATGAGCAATAAAGAGATTAAAAATTCTACCTAAGACAAACACAGTTTCAAAGTGATAAATTTAGCTTACGATTAAAGTACAAAATAAAAGGTACAGGTTTGTCTGTCTACACCACTCATGAAAATATTTTGACCCAAGAGCCCTAGAGGCCCAGGGTAACATCATTCAGGGTCTTGGTCCACGAAAAAGAGAAAGGTTTTAACTAAATGTGCTCTGGAACAGGAGATAGGGCTCAATCAAAAGGTGAAGAAGATCACATTCTTTGAAGTCTACTTGGTGGAGATTTTATGTCATCATCTTATTAATAATAATCATTTGTCTGTAAGCTGCTTTATTGGGGGGTAGGGGGTTTCTTTTAGGTTTAATTGGAAAGCCCCTGGAGCAATTTCCAGCAGTGATAAGATCATTCATGGCCACCCTTTCATCCAGATCCTCGCTTGGCTGGAATAGGGTTACCCACAAAGTCAGAGACTGTCTAGCTTCTCCCACCTTCCTTAAGGAGGAAATCATTTCCAGCCCCTCACCTGTGCTGTGTCACGGCAATCACAGCAGGCAGCACCATGGTCCGGGCTGGAACCAGGGCACCTTGGAGGCTGTACCCAACAGAACCCCTTCAGGACCCAGTGCTTCTATCCCTGGGAAGTGCTGAAGGTGTTTGTTCTTTACCAGTCTACAGTTCCATTTTAAAGAATGGCTTTAAATGCGTTTCAAGGTAGTTCAACCTGTGCCTGATATGTATGATTCTTTAAAAGCAGATATAATTTTGCGCTTTTAAGATCTGCTATGATGACACTTGTTCTGTTTAACGAAGGAAAATAGGCTCAGTTCACACGCATCATGTTCTTTCTCTGTCTTTCCAGTAATCACTGGAAATGACGGCGCTGCCACTTCTCCTGGAACCGTTTTCATTTTCAAGGTTCTTTCGCATACACTTGGACTTCCACAACAGATCTGCGAGACAGAGCAGGTATTGTCTTCCAAGGTTAAGAGTGGGGAAAATTGAGGCAGAAAGTGTTGAGGAGGAGCGCCGGGTCTGTAATTCAAATCCTTCTACTCATGGTGTGCTGGTAAAACAGCTCTCAGAAAAAAAAACAAAGCCCCAATTTATAGCACTGGCTGATTTTCAGGTGTACTAAGTACCTCACAGCCATTTCAAGCTACCAACACGATGCTACACCGCGTCCGCGGAGCTGGGGAGACAAGTGGGAAGTTGTCATCACAAGCTCCAGCACACGGATTCTCTCGTTCCTAACCGTGCCATCACGGTGTTAATTTACTGACATGTACACACGGCTATGTTTAAAACAGATATCCAACAAGGACCTGCTGTATAGCTCAGGGAGCTCTGCTCAGGATTCTGTCATAACCTACATGGGAAAAGAATTTGAAAAAGAAGAGATATACGTATATGTAGAACTGAATCACTTTCCTGTACGCCTGAAACTAACACAACATTGTGAAGCAACTATGCTCCAATATAAAATAAAAACTTTAAAAGAATAATAAAAGAATTTCAAACCCCTCTCTAGCCCAAGGTACTGGAGACGAAGTTTCCTGATGGGGAACTCAGCCTTAGACATTTCTTCTGCAGACACTGGTGTGCTCCAGTTGTTATGACCCTGCCCAGCTACAACCGAATGGACCCGAGAAGCTGTCGCTGAAGTGATCCAGGGACACATGTACACTGGGGTGCATCAGACAGCAACAGCCCTTTTCAGTCCCATCCCACTGAGAGTGTATCTTTCAGCCAAAGATCTCCAGCATCTTCCATGCCTGCCTGATCATCCTCGTTTTACAGATGGGGGGGCCAAAGTCCTGGAAATCAGACCACATGCTCCAAGTCCCTCAGTAATGGGGACTTCACTGCGGCACCAAGATGCCTCCCCCATCACTGTGAAAAACAAAGACTTCTGAAAACGTGGCAGCAAGTTCAGGACTCCCATCAAAAGCAATGTGAGAAGTGGGCATGTTTTGGGCCAGCAGACATCCTACGGGTCTGCTTGGGTCATGGTTTTCAGAGTATGCTTCATGGAGCCTCAAGGGGCCTAGGGGTCTTCTCAGGGCCAGGGAAGGGGATAAGGCATAAGGGGAAAAACCCTGTATCCTCTCATCCAGATGTGAATTAAAGCATTCATCGGTTTTACATATTGGGTGTCAGATGAAGATTTCTTTTGAAAAAAGTTCTGTGACTTTAAAAAAGAGTTGGAATACCTCAGCAAAGACCAAAGTCCAGACTGTTAGTTTTCAAACAAGGCTCCTTGGTGTGAGATCCTGGCTCTCGTAAACCAAATGGAGCCTCCGGGCTTGCTCTTTCCCATGATCTGGGGTGCTAATCTATGTACAAACACACTGCAAAGAAGTCAGCACGGGTCCTTTTGCCTCCTTCTGACCTGTTCTGAAAGCAAGGGGATGCCGTGTATCCACTGGTGATGCCCCTATCATATGACCTCCCAAATGGTCCAGGCACTCAGGGTCTTCAGCGGATGCCCTGGAGGCCAGCCACGCCTCCCGGCTGCACGAACAAGCACACAAAGGTAGTTGCCTTCCCACGCTTGCTGGGGTGACACGCGCACAGGCCACACAGACCTGTGACAAGCCCTCAGTGGAAACGGACAAGGCAGCTGGGCATCGCAAGAAACAAACACCAGGTCATCAGACCTACAGTCTTGCAGTCACCTTCTGACACACTGCTGATGGAAAACCAAAGAAGCAAAGAAGATCATTTTCGTCATTAGCCAAAGTCATTCAACTATTTTAAGTAGAAAAAAAGACACCGAGGATGTGCCCAATCAAATGGTATAGATTTAATCTGCACAACACTGTATTAATTTTGGGTCTGCTCACAACGAATCTTAAACACTAAACATTTCCTGAGACAACATCATAAGCTTATAGGTAAAGATAGACGTAATACCAAAGCACATGGTTTTTAAAACAAATATTCATCCTGAAGCTACAATGGAAAAGTATGTAGAAACAGAATATATATATATAATTGTTTGTTCCTATTATGCCTTATAATATTTAAGAATGTATATGTATGTATGTGTAAAGTGTTTCAGTATATGTTTGCTTATGTGTGTATGCATTTATAATGTCCTTTTTAAGATTAATAAAATGTTGTATAACTTCTTGCGGGAATAAAATGTCTTTAAGATTGATACTATGATTTAAAAAGAAATTGAGGGCTTCCCTGGTGGCGCAGTGGTTAAGAATCTGCCTGCCAATGCAGGGGACACGGGTTCGAGCCCTGGTCTGGGAAGATCCCACATGCCGCAGAGCGGCTAGGCCCGTGAGCCACGACTACTGAGCCTGCGCGTCTGGAGCCTGTGCTCCGCAACAAGAGAGGCCACGACAGTGAGAGGCCCGCGCACCGCGATGAAGAGTGGCCCCCACTTGCCGCAACTAGAGAAAGCCCTCGCACAGAAACGAAGACCCAACACACCAAAAAATAAATACATAAATAAATTTATTAAAAAAAAAAAAAAAAAAAAAAAAAAAGAAATTGAGTAATGATAAAATTTTCAAATCATATAAGATGACTGTGAATTAAAGCATTTGTGGAATCCAGGTCAGACTATGTATATTAGGATGAGGATTCTTAAATATTTTATTTTTCTCTATATTTCAATGAGAATATAAAATGAATACAAACAGATATAAAAAGTAACATGAGGATAAAATGAAATTTTGGTTTCTCAAGGCCTACTTATTTCACTTTCCTCTAAGAGTATGTGAGCTAAGATACAATGTTTAAATCACGTTGGTTGCAGATGAACTTAACACACTCAAAGAGGATGGGTGTTAGTGTCTTACTAAAAATCCAGAACACAGGCAGTGATGGAAAATATTCCTCTCTATTACCCTCAAAGCTTAAATTTGACCATATTTGCCAGGCATGTAAAAAGTTAATCTTTAGCAAAGCTAGTGTACTTGAAATAGTTAGTCTGTTGTTCTCAACAAGTTATAAACCTGGATTATGAAACTGTTAAACACTAGAGATCCAAAACTCAAATACACAAATTCTTTTGCACACATTTTTTCCCTCTGCTTTACTTTTCTTTTACAAAGGCTCAGATTTTATGACTCAGGGATTAATAGCAAAGAAATGCAAACTTCTCTAAGGCAAAGCCAAGTGCTAACAGACATATTTTAAAGTGGCATACACTGTCTTCCTTTTAAATAATAATTTTTTTGGTTGCTCTGAAATGCTTTATGTTCAAACATTCTATTAATATTACATTTAGCTATACAGAAAAAAAAGAAAAAAAGCTACTTCAAGAACATGTTTCCATGTCACCTAATTCTAAATTTGTCTAGTCTCCTATACTACAATTAACAGAAAATAACAAGAGTCTGGAAAGTATTCTCAACACTATCATTACAAGTCTAAAAAGTTGGTATTTTCACCCCCATTTTACAGACAACCTCAAGCCCAAGGATGTGGAGGTCCACTGGGATTTGAAGCCAGATATTCTGACTCTAAGTCCATTTCTCTTTCTCTTATTCCAAAGCTGTTTCAACAGATGATCGTATCCCCACTTAAAAGAAAATAAAGAGATAAATAAATATTAGAATTTACAGAAATGTACATAAATTAGGAAAGAATTATTAGCTTTTCACAAAGGATTGACCCCAGATTAAGTTACCAGCTCCCATAACTCATTTACAGGGGCTTAAACTTGTCCTCAGCGTTTTGGGGAAACTTTCTGTGAATATAAAGTAGCCTTGCGTATAGAGCCGAGCTTGGTGATGGAGCAAATCTATTTGTGCTTCAGTTGTAGCATCACGCCTGCTCTAAGGGATGAATGGACGTTAGCAACGATAAACCTGGACCAACCAAAGAAGATATACAGATTGCCAACAAACACATGAAAGGATGCTCAACGTCACTAATCATTAGATAAATGCCAATCAAAACCACAGTGAGGTATCACCTCACACCAGTCAGAATGGCCATCATCAAAAAATCTACAAACAGTGAATGCTGGAGAGGGTGTGGAGAAAAGGGAACCCTCTTGCACTGTTGGTGGGAATGTAAATTGATACAGCCACTATGGAGAACAGTATGGAGGTTCCTTAAAAAACTAAAAATAGAATTACCATACAACCAAGCAATGCCACTACTGGGCATATACCCTGAGAAAACCATAATTCAAAAAGAGTCATGTACCACAATGTTCATTGCAGCTCTATTTACAATAGCCAGGACATGGAAGCAACCTAAGTGTCCATCGACAGATGAATGGATAAACACAATGTGGCACATATATACAATGGAATATTACTCAGCCATAAAAAGAAAGGAAACTGAGTTATTTGTAGTGAGGTGGATGGACCTAGAGTCTGTCATACGAGTGAAGTAAGTCAGAAAGAGAAAAACAAATACCGTATGCTAACACATACATACGGAATCTAAAAAAAAAAAGGTTCTGAAGAGCTTAGGGGCAGGACAGGAATAAAGACGCAGACGTAGAGAATGGACTTAAGGACACGGGGAGGGGGAAGGGTAAGCTGGGACGAAGTGAGAGAGTGGCATGGACATATATACACTACCAAATGCAAAATAGATAGCTAGTGGGAAGCACCCGCGTAGCACGGGGAGATCAGCTCCGTGCTTTGTGTACACCTAGAGGGGTGGGATAGGGAGGGTGGGAGGGAGACACAAGAGGGAGGGGATATGGGGATATATGTATATGTATAGTTGAGTCACTTTGTTATACAGCAGCAACTAACACAACAATGTAAAGCAATTATATTCCAATAAAGATGTTAAAAAAAACCAGAAAACAAAAAACAAAAAAAAACCTGGACCAAGTCTTGAAGCCACAGTTTCAGGCACTGGACAACAGATAGTGCATTTGGGAGATGAGCTCTCTTGGCTTTCTGCCTGGGGGCACTTTTCATGCTGCAGCTCAGGGAAGGGAAGTCCAAGCAGAGAGCAGCTGTGTGGAGGAAACTGAGATCTGGGTGGCAGATACAGCAGGAACTTGTGGGGCAGGGTATTGAAGAAGCTGCAGAATGAAAGAACTCCTGAAATATGCAGACAGGTTCCCTTGAGCTTTTAGCTGAATATTCAGCAGATCATACCCAAGGTCTGGCCAAAACAGCTGTTCTGTAAGGAGAGTTTCTGAAGGTTGCACACTGTCAGGAGATGGGGTTCCAGCCAGCCAGAGGAAAGAGACCTTGCTCAACTCTCCCAAGATTCAGCTAAGACCCCCAAAATGCAATACCTTAGAAGGACGGCTCTAGTCCTAGAGTAATGACCACTCTAGATTGTCCCCAACAAAGCCTAAAGCCAAGGCTAGCTCCAGCTCATCTGCCAGAAGACTAAATGCCTGCCAGGTAAAAATTCAACCCTCTCTAAAGAACGACAAAAGCCAATGTTTTCACGTTGTCACATCCACGACTGCCTCCATCAAATAAAAGCTTTAGTGCACCTGCTGTGTGGTCGATACCTGAAGTGGATAGTCGTGTCCGCCTGCCTGGCATGTCTTTCTC
Source organism: Balaenoptera musculus (assembly GCF_009873245.2). Taxonomy (NCBI): domain Eukaryota; kingdom Metazoa; phylum Chordata; class Mammalia; order Artiodactyla; family Balaenopteridae; genus Balaenoptera; species Balaenoptera musculus. Next base: position 2,665,763 of record NC_045788.1, on the reverse strand, counting down.
CTACTTCCAGGAACACAAATGTATAGCAAGAGGACTTTTTCCTATAAAGGAACACATTCTGTTTGGTTTAGCCAGGGCCCTCCATGCTCACCAGTGGCCAAGTGACCAGGAGACATAGAATGTCCTACTTTTTGGACACTGGGATGTACACATGACCCAAGTTGGGCCAATGAGAGTCCTCTTAGGTACTTATCCCCTGAAAATGTGGGCATTCAACTAGTGTGATGTGAAAGTTAGGGGTGCTGATGGCATCCCACCTGCTATGTGAAGTGACCTTGGTCAAGAGATGAGGAAGCAGAGATGCAGCCATGATGATGTCATTTGTGCCCTAGGATTTAGTTGCATCCACAGGATGTTGCAGACTCGGTAGGGTGGGATTCAGAAGTGTTCTCGTTCTGGATTATTAAGCAATAACAGTTCAGACAGGGCCTTAGAGGCTCAGGGTAGCACATATGCTAGACCGTGCAGACTGTGACTCAGAACGTAACTTACTGGTGACAGTGTCAACATCTGAGAGCTGGAAATGGATAGCCCTGGCTCCTTGTTAAAGAGCTGTATTATCTTGGGCAAATCTCTTACCTCCCCCACTCCCGCCCTCCCGGCCCCGTAAACTGAGAAGGGAGGCCTTCTAGGGCTCTTTCTAGCTACAAAATTTCATGAGTCTATGAAATAAGGGACTTTCCAAAGTCAGCTAGATAACAGGCTAATGCTGATTTATAAAAGTGTCTTGTTCAAGTCAACAAAGAAAGGGTGTAAGACGAGAGATACAGGAATCCAGTGACCAAGTGAAGAAAAAGCTCATATAGTCTCCCAATGCCCCCATTTGCTAATTCTTAGACCAAGTTTTCTCCTTTTGTTTACAAGGTTGAATTAAACCAATTCCATCATACAGTAGCATAGGCTCAAGAGGAACTCAGTGTGAACGAGGCACAGACTGAATCAGGTAAGGGGGTTACTGTTTTCCTTCAATCCTGCTATCTCTTGAAGATTTTCATCTAATCCCTTAACATCTCCACTTACTAATACACAAAATTACACACGATGATTTAGGACTGATGTTATGAAAAAAAAAGGAGAAAAGACTGTGCAAATATTTGGATAAATGTAGTGAAATTATATTTGTTGGCCATCTATGCATTTGTTAGGATCTGAAAGTCCCATAGTGAATAAGCACTTGCTTTGGATCCAAAGGTAGCTTCTGATTTGTTTTAATGAAAACATATGTTTAGTGGGAGATTCCTATCGTATTTGAAAAGAGACAATGCCACTCATCTTTCAGCCTTGTGATCCGGGAAAGGTTAGTTCTTAAGAAGTGAGAAAACAGAAAGATAAATGAAGACAAAGCCAAGCAATCTATAAAAATACTGGGTTTCTGTCTGCTGACCTGATGGCCTGTCACTTCTTCAAGGCTGGGTGACAATGGTCCTAGTACAATGGGCCACCAAGCCTTTCTTCTTTCAAAGGGGAACCGTTGAGAAAGGCCTTCAAAGAGACACGAGGAAGTTGCCAGGGATAGGAAATACACGAACTGAGAATTTTGAACTCAAAAACTCATTAATTAACATGTCTGAATTTTTTCCCTATTGGTAACTGCTATTCTAGAAAACTCGTTAATAAAAATTTTTTAAAATCAGTTTTATCTTCATTTGTCTTTTTATGATGGATAACAGAGAAAATCCTTTTTCTAGGTAAGAGATAAGCATATAAAGAAGAAACCAGGGACTTCCCTGGTGGTCCAGTGGTTAAGACTCCTTGCTTCCACTGCCGGGGGCACGGGTTTGATCTCTGGTCAGGGAACTAAGATCCTGCATGCCACGCGGTGTGGCCAAAAAAGAAAAAAAATCAAAATTCTGCAAGTCAAATGTAACTGTTTTTTAACAACTGAGTATATCTTTTCTGGTCTTTTTTGTCTGCTTTTAATGCCAGAATCATTTGAAAGCATTTTATAATCATCATCTCATTGAACCTTATAACAGCTCTTTGCGGCAGGTATTATTCCCACTTTATAGATGAGGGGTGCACAGCCCTGCCTAACCCCAAAGCCTGTGCATTTAAGCACAATCCTGCCTTGGATGCATATGTGTGTATGTGTGTATACACATGTCATGTATATGTGTATATATGTACATGTATTTACACATATACCTTTACACATACGATTATGTGTTCATTTCTACATTCATATATGTGCAAATTTTCATAATTGTACCCATAATGTTACAACTAACTATAGGCAGTATTTTGTAATTTATTTTTCTTACAACTTATCAAGAAAGGTGGCCAACTAGGTCACAGAAAGCCACAAACTGAGATATAAGGAAGGTCAACTGCTATTTGTTAGGTGTCGAGCCCCCGAGGGGACAAAAGCCTTGAGAATGTTCTCTGACATGAAAAGAGACCCGTGTCTAAAGCCAGGAGGAACACCTTGAAGTGGGAAGGGTTTTGAGCTAGAAGAGAACGTGTTGGGGTGTTTGCTTATTTGCTCTGTCTAGGAGTGGAAAGCGCGATGAGGTGATTCCTATTCGGCACGAGGGTTCTGGGACGCAGCTCCATATGTCGCGTCACGTCCACGTGGCCTCGCAGTGCTGGGCACAGTCTGTGAATGTCTGATAAACATGACGCACAACTCCTCCACGCCATCATACAAGTCTAGGAGCGGTAAATCAGTCTGCAGCCTCACTGACACCTCCAGCTCAACAGTCCACAGCAAACTAATTTTCATTCTCCTCGTCCATATTATTTCCAGTTCCCCCCATATCTCTTTTTTGAAATCACTGTCACCACTATGATCCCAGTTTCTCTAGCAGAAAATCTGGACCCACCTCTCACACTCTCCTTTTTATTCCCCCCTCCTACTCGAACGCATCAATTTCTACCAATTCTTTTTTTTTTTTTTTTTTTTCATATCCTGCCACTGGCCCCTTCGTTTACCTGCCCGTTTCCTTAACCTTGGTCAAGGTCCTGACAACTCTCACCATCATTTCTTTACAAGCAGCATTGGAGGGAAGGGGGCCCCTATGGGTAACTACTCTGGTACAGCAAGTTTACACCTGACAGTCTGAGTGCAAACACCAGATGCACATTCACCTTCGTAGGGAACACCCTCATTCAGTTTCTCCTCATCTTCACTGTTTCCTGCATGCCACGGGCAGAGAATCACCCCTAAACATAGAGTGTAAGCTTCCTCCTAAGGTTTTCAAAGTCAAATCCAGACTTCATCCCACATTCATAATAACTTCCTGGTTCCTGGGTCAGGTCTATATAATCTGACCCCTCCCTAACTCTCGACGTTTGTCTCCTCCTACTCTTTTCCAGTTTCCTGCGATTTCAATGAAATTGTGAGACTCAGTGGTCTCTAAACATACCGGGTGCCCTCGTCCACTACTTCTTTGTTTGTACCCTCCCTACTCCTGTCTGTCTCAGAATTCCTATTCCTTTTGGGTCCATTTCACTTTACATACCAGCCCTAAATGCTTAACTGTATGAACACACATTCTATCATTTTGGTGCTCAGAATATATCATCCTAGTCTTTACTTTTGTCTCTGTGTGTCCCATCTAGGCAAATAATGGTAAGAATAATTTACATCTTTAAAGAACTTTACAGCTCACAAAACATCTTTTTTTTTTGCTACATTTTTCCAGTTTTATTGAGATATAATTGACATATTGTGTAAGTCTGAGTGTACAAAGTGATTATATATATATAGTAAAATGATTACCACAATAAGATTAGTTAACACATCCATCACTCCACATAGTTACCTTAAAGATCTACTATCTTAGCAACTTTCAAGTATACAAAAGAGTATTCTTAACTGTACTCACCATACATTAGATCCCAGAACTTACTTCTCTTATAACTGGAAGGTTGTACCCTTTGACCACCTTCACCCCTTTCCTCCAACCCCTGCCCCTGGCAGCCACCAATCTATTCTTTGTTTCTATGCGTTAGTTTTTTTTTAGATTCCACATATAAGTGAGATCATACAGTATTTATCATTCTCTGTCGGACTTAATTTCACTTAGCATAATACCCTCAAGTTTCATCCATGCTGTCACAAGTGGAAGGATTTTCTCCTTTCTTATTGGTTGAATAACATTTCATTGTGTGTGTGTGTGTGTGTGTGTGTGTGTGTGTGTGAAATTGCAGGAAACTGGAAAAGAGTAGGAGGAGACAAACAGAGAGTTAGGGAGGGGTCAGATTATATATAACATTTCTTTATCCATTCATCCATCAATAGACACTTAGGTTGTTTCCATGTTTGGCTATTATAAATCATGCTGCAATGAACATTGGGGTGCAGATATCTCTTTGAGACAGTGATTTTATTTCCTTTAGCTATATACCCAGAAATGGAATTGCTGGATCATATGGTAGCTCTATTTTTAGTTTTTTGAGGAACATCCAGACTCTTTTCCATAGTGGCTGTACCAATTAACATGCCCACCAACAGTGCATGAGAGTTCTCTTTTCCACCACATCCTCATCAGCACTTGCTATCTCTTGTCTTTTTGATAATAGCCATAATAACAGATGTGAAATGATATATCACTGTGGTTTTGATTTGCATTTCCCTGATGATTAGTGTAATTAAGCACCTTTTCATAAACCTGTTGGCCATTTGTATACTCCCTTTGGAAAAATATCTACAGACATACCTTGGAGATATTGTGGGTTCAGTTCCAGACAACCACAATAAAGCAAGTATCACAATAAAGCAAGTCACACAAAAGTTTTGGTTTCCCAGTGCATATAAAAGTTATGTTTCCACTACACCATAGTCTGTTAAGTGTGCAATAGTATTATGTCTGAAAAACAATGTACACACCATAATTAAAAATTAATGCTGTTGGAAAAATGGTGCCAATAGACTTAATTGATGTAGGTTTGCTTCAAACACTCAATTTTCAAAAAAAAAATGCAATGTCTGTGAAGCTCAATACAGCAAAGCACGATAAAAGGAGGTATTCTTGTATTCAGGTCCTTTGCCCATTTTTAAATCAAATTTTTTTTCCTTTTTCTTTTCTTTGCTTTTTTTTTATTTTTGCCTTTGAGTCATATGAGTTTCTTGTATATTTTGGCTACTAACCCTGTAGCTGATATATAATTTGCAAATATTTTCTCCCATTCTGTAGATTGCCTTTTAATTTTGCAGATCATTCCTTCTTTTGGGCAGAACCTTTTTAGCTTTATGTAGTCCCACTTATTTAGTTTTGCTTTTGTTGTTTGTGCTTTTGGTATCATATCCAAAAAATCATACCCAAGACCAATGTCAAGGAGTCTTTTCCCAATGTTTTCTTCTAGGATTTGTATGGTTTCTGGTCTTACATTTAAGCCTTTAATCCATTTTAAGTTAATTTTGTGTATGGTGTAAGATAGGGTCTGGTTTCATTCTTTTGCATGTAGATATCCAGTTTTCCCAGCACCATTTATTGAAGTCAAGTATTAGTTGACCATATATGTGTGGGTTTATTTCTGGGCTCTCAATTCTGTTCCAGTGATCTTCACGTTTGCTTTTTGCCAGTACCACACTGCTCTGATTACTATAGCTTTGTAGAACAGTTTGAAATCAGGAAGTGTGATGTTTCCAGCTTCGTTCTTCTTTCTCAAGACTGCTTTCACTATTTGGAGTCTTTTGTGGTTTCATGCAAATTTTAGGATTGTTTCTTCTATTTCTGTGAAAAATGTTATAGAGATTTTGATAGACATTGCATTGAATCTATAGATGGCTTTTGGTAGTATGCATATTTTAACAATATTAATTCTTCTGATCCATGAACACAGAATATCTTTCCATTTATTTATCTTCCATTTATTTATTTTAGATTTCTTTCATCAGTGTCTTAACAGTTTTCAGTGTATGGATCTTTCATCACCTTGGTTAAATTTATTCCTAAGTATTTATTATTCTTGATGCTATCTTGAATGGGATTGTTTCCTTTATTTCTTTTTCACATCATTTGTTGTTAGCGTATGGAAAAGTAACTGACTTTGTATGTTGATTTTGTATCCTGCCACTTTACTGAGCTTGTTTATTAATTCTAACAGTTTTTTAATGAAGTCTTTAGGGTTTCTATATATGAGATCATATTTTACTTCTTCCTGTCCTATTTGGATGGCTTTTATTTCTTTTTATTGCCTGATTACTCTGGCTAGCACTTCCAGTACTATGCTGAATAGGAGTGGTAAGAGTGGGCACCCTTGTCTTGTTCCTGATCTTAGAGGAAAAGCTCTCAGTTTTCACCGTTGAGTATGATGTTAGCTGTGGGCTTGTCATATATGGTCTTTATTATGCTGTGGTGCAATCCTTCTGTACCTAATTTGTTGACAGTTTGTATCACGAAAAGATGTTAAATTCTGTCAAATGCTTTTCTGCATCTATTGAGATGACTGTATATTTATCTTTCATTCTATTAATGTGATGTAGCATTTTTATGAGTTTGCCTACATTGAGCCATTCTTGCATTCCAAGATGAATCCCGCTTATTACGGTGTATGATCATTTTAATGTGCTGTTGGACTCAATTTCCTAATATTTTGTCAAGAATTTTTGCAACTATATTAATCAGGGATATTGGTCTGAAGTTTTCTTTTCTTGTAGTGTTCTTATCTGGCTTTGGTATTCAGATAATGCTGGCCTTGTAAAATGAGTTTGGGAGTGTTCCTTCCCTTCAGTTTTTTTTGGACAAGTTTACAAAGGATTGGCACTAATTCTTCTTTAAGTGTTAGGTAGAACTCAGCAGTGAAACCATCTGGTCCTGGGCTTTTCTTTGCTGGGAGGTTTTTGATTACTGATTCAATCTCCTTACTCATAATTAGTCTGTTCAGATTTTCTATTTCTTCATAATTTAGTCTTGGTAGGTTATATATTTCTAAGAATGCATCCATTTGTTCTAGGTGTCCAATTTGTTGATTTATAATTGTTCATGGTAGTCTCTTATGATCCTTTATATTTCTGTGGTATCTGTTGTAATGTCTCCGCTTTCATTTATAATTTTTACTTATTTGAGTCCTCTCTCTTTTTTTTCTTGGTAGTCTAGCTAAAGGTTTGTCAGTTTTTTAAAAAAAGCTCTTCAAAGAGCCACCTCTTAGTTTTTTAAAAAATATTTTCTACTGCTTCCCTACTCTCTATCTCATTTAGTTTTGCTCTAATCTTAATTATTTCTTTCCTTTTGCTAACTTTGGGCTTAATTTGTTTCCTTTTTAGTTCCTTGTGGTGTAATGTTAGGTTGCTTATCACAAAGTGCTTTCTAATACATTATCTAATTTGCCCCCCCAAAGCAGAGAGGGTAGCAATTCCTCGTTCCCATTTTGCAGATAAAACTTTTGAACCCCAAAGGCTAAAAGATGTAGCCATTGTCACACAACCAAAATTCCCTTCCTCCAAATTTAGTAAAAGGAATAAAAATTTCAAACATTAAACAACAACAACATTCAAACAAAGGAAGAAATACAATCTAGCAAAACAATATTTTAAAGATGGTGATCAGGGAAAGAGGGATACAACAGTGTAGAGACCCAAAAGTAATTACTCTGTAACTCCAAAGCAATTCTAAGAGAAGAAAGCAGTTCTGGGAGACTTGAACAAATTTTGGGAAAATCTCACAAATGCCCCAGGATTCAGAGGGCAGCCCTCTGAGGGGTCAATAGGCAGTGTAGGCACAATATTTTTACAGAATAAGCTTTAAGAGTAGGAGTCTTGACTCCACCATGATAGTGACTCACCTAAAGTGAGAATGACTCTTTGGAAGAGGGAGCTGAAGCTGGGGAAGTAAGTGCATGTCTCTGTCAAAATCAAAAGCTCCAAAAACTCTCTCCAAATGACAGCATAGTCTGCACCCAAGGGTTCCCACTGTTAGGACTCGACTATGTCCCTTCTTAAAAAATATACCAGTATGAAATGCTAAATAAAGCTGCAGAACAAAGAGTAGAGCCCAAATTCATCAAATGTTACAGCCCATGTCTCCCAGCTGAATCCTCTTCTCTGCCTTCAAGCAAAAGTAAAATCCTAGTAATACCCAGGCTTCAAACTTAAGTTCTAAGGGAATATAAACAGGTCTCAGAGCAGATGGGATGATAAGTGTGGTTCGTAGGTACAACATTTGGGGAAAGAGATGGTCTAGCTAGCATGTCCCACATGAATATGAGAAACATGAAAACCAATGGCATAGCAACTATGCAAAAACCAAAAAACATAGAGGAAATAAAAGAGAGAAGGAAAGAGGGAGGGAGAGAGAAAGGTATCAAATAGAGACTGATGAAAAATATATTCTAGAGAAAAAGCCTTGAGAAACAGAAGAAAAATTCTATAGCGAATACTTTGCATCATAGAAGACATTAAAAATGATGAATCTGATGAAAGAATGAATCAAAGATGAGACGCAAAGATAGAAGAATGAACAGAAAAGAGAAGACAGTAGAGCTCAGAATACAAAATAAAGACCAGAACACCACTTCTGGAGAGCTATTAAATAAATCAGGGGGAAAATAGTTGATAAATTTTGTTAAATGCCTTTTTGGTATCTGTGGCATCTACGGTGATGATTATATATTTGATTTATTTTTATCTATTTGTTAGACAAGGAACTTATGTTCTCAATAAAAAAATTTTTTAAATAAAGAAAAATATCATTAGACAAATGGATGACTATTATGAACAAGCTGGTCACACTAAAAATAAGTACTAGTGGCCAACACACACACACATGCACACATACACATACACTCAAACTTATTTTAAAGGAAGACAAATCACAAAGAGATTTAGTACTGATCAGACTGGCAAAACTTAAAAACTTTGTTAGAGTTGTTGATGGTATGTGGAACCACACAGTCTCACAAATTATTGGTGATGGTATAAAATGCTGTAAACTTGTTTTAGAGCAATTTGAAAATATCTATTAAATATTAAGTGTACCATTTTTTAACCCAACAATTACCCTGGTTGGAATTTAGCACATTGTATTTGCCTAAGTCTGCAAACACAAATGTACAGTATAAGTATGTTATTTTAAATTGTACTATTGTTTGAAATACCTCCCCCCAAATTAAAACAAAAAACAAAAGCAATCTCTGTTTAGCAATGAGGTACTCGTGAAAAGAATTATGACACAATTGTATCATGAAATATAGTGAGCCTATTAAAAAGACGTTACTGAAACTGGGGGTGGGGGGAGAGGGGTGGTAGAGGACTCTCCAAAACATATTATTAAGAGAAAAAATGCAGAGTCAGAACAATGACTGTAGGATAATTCCACATATATAAACCAACAAACAAAGAGTATCTGTTTCTTGCTTCCTTCCTTACCATCTACATCCAATCCATCGCTAAATCATGTGGAATTTAGTTTCCAAAATACCATGAAATGCCTCCATTTTTCTTCAACGACGTGCTAGTCCAAGTTGCCTTCGTTCCTTCCCTTACGCTGTGCAATAGCCTCCTAACTGGAGTCCAACTGGGTACTTCTCCCCACGTTTCTCAGTCTAACTTTAGCCACTCTGAACAGGCTCTGGTGCTCCTGGCACACAGACTTGAACATACCTTTGTCTCTCTCTGGAACATTTCCCTCTAATCTAACTCAGTTTTCCATTCTTCCCTCAGATTTCAGCACCATTGTCACTTCCTCAAAGAAACTCACATGCTCCTTTTTGGTTGCATTTAATTTATAATTATACATTTACCTATGTGTGATTAATACCTGTTTTCCTCTGCTAGACTATAATTTCTAGGAAAGTTGATAGTGTATCTATTTTTGCTCATCATTGAATCCTCAACAAAGTAGGTGACTTAGAAATGAAATAAATAAGTATGTATTTCAGTCTATATAGCCATCCATCCATCCACCCATCCATCCAACTCCGTCCATCCATCTTTCCATCCTTCCATTCTGTACTTGCATTAAAAATATCTGGAAGAAACTATTAGCTATGGCTATTAGATAATAGCCATAGTTAATAGGGATTGGGGCTGAGGGAATAGATGGGAGTGAAAAGTAAAAAGATTCACTTTTTCTTTTAAATATTTGCATTTGTTTACATTTTTACTAGGTACATGGAATAAAAAAATTACCATAACATAACTATTACTTTCTTGTTGATGACATGAGATCAAGTGTATCTTAAAAATTTTTCCTTCAGTCAATGTGGGTAATTAGTTTCTTAATATGTTGTCACTAGGACTATAATTGTAACTTTGACAAAGCTTCTTATTAACACAATTCTCTTTTCTTGCCAACTCAATTCAGGTCTATTTTAAGTGTAGAGTAAACAGTTCTCACAAGCATTCTTATGTGTGTTTGTATGCTCATGCAAACACACATTTTTTTCTCATTAAAGAAAGGTGGGGAATTCAGTCACATTGCCATTGTCTTTTCACAGAAAGGAACAATGTGGAGGAAACAAGATTCTCTTGACTTTGATTAATGAATAAAGAAATCTCTTTAACCCAATTCACCTTAGAGCATCTTCTCTTGATGGAACTACCAGCTCCTACAACAATTCAAAAAAGCATACTCTCAACAACCAGGGACAAAATTTTTGAAATTAATATCCAAAGAGATCTTTCTTGGTCTCTATTTCTACTTAACTACCGCTAGTCTCTCTCTGATGTTGGTTCAGTCTGGAGAATTGTCTCAGCAGCACCAGCAGTCTGGGCCACACCAAGTCTTGCCACCTTAATATGTGACCACAAATCATCCCTTCATTCATCAGAGTTTGTTGAAGAAACGAGCCTCAAACTTTTCATTTTGGTTTCTAAACAGGGGCAAGTTTGGACTTACAGCACAATCACAGAACAACCCTATGGAAGGAGCCCTAGGGAGCAGAAAGAAAACAAGACCATTCTGTATTGTTTTCAGGCTTTCTGAATCGTTCAATAAGAGGGATGATTTTGCCTGGTCATTTATCGAATTCTGTATTCTTATGTGTTGGAAACTGTAAGAACTCTGAGAGCTTCTGGAGTGGGACATAAGAATGATTAGGAGAAGATGAAGTATTATAAAGTATTACTCATATAATAGAAATTGATTAATATAATTATAAAGAAATCTCATTCAGATAACACTCACTAGAGAATGTAAGTTGGTGCAGCCACTGCGGAAAACAGTATGGAGGTTCCTCAGAAAACTAAAATTAGAGTGGCCACGTGATCCTGGAATCCCACTCCTGGGCATATATCTGGACAAAACTCTAATTCAAAAAGATACATGCACCCTTATGTTCACAGCAGCACTATTCACAATAGCCAAGACATGGAAACAACCTAAATGTCCATTGACAGAGGAATGGATAAAGAAGATGTGGTACAAATATACAATGGAATACTACTCAGCCATAAAAAAGAACAAAACAATGCCATTCGCAGCAACGTGGATGCAATTAGAGATTATCATACTAAGTGAAATAAGTCAGAAAGAGAAAGACAAATACCATATGATATCACTTACATGTGGAATCTAAAATATGACACAAATGAACCTATCTATGAAACAGAAACAGAATCATGGACATAGAGAACAGACTGGTGGTTGCCAAGGGGGAGGAGGTTGGGGGAGGGATGGAGTGGGAGGCTGGGATTAGCAGATGCAAACTATTGTATATAGAATGGATAAACAACAAGGTCCCACTGTTGTTATAGCACAGAGAACTATATTCAGTATCCTATGATAAACCATAATGGAAAAAAATATTTAAAAAAAGAAGGTATATATATGTATACCTGAATGACTCTGCTGTACAGCAGTGATTAACACAAAATTGTAAATCAACTAGACTTCAATAAAATTGAAAAAAAGAAAAGAAAAAAAGATAACACCAACTAGAACCCTTGGGTGTGGGGGAAGGTGAGAGGAGGGGAAAATTTAGGAGAGATTCGATTCTGTGAAAATGGTGAGAACTTAGGACCTCCCTTAGAGGGCAGAAATCCATAAAATCATTCACCCTGCCACTTCTGATTGCAAAAGCCTCAGGATTAGTCACTCAAATAGTAAGAGCTCCTCTTGTACAAGTGACCTCTGGAAAGAAGTCAAGAGTATTTCCTAGAACATGCAAACAAACACATTTCAGAATTCATTGATATGTAAGCATTGCACTTAAAACCCATGTGTCCCTGGCCAATGGCATAGTGGTCAGAATAGAGGTCACCTTTAAGGAGCGCATGACGGAGGGAGCCTTCCAGGTGCTGATGTTCTATCACTTGATCTGCCTGGTGGTTCCACAGGCATATACACAGGTAAAAATTCATCAGCCATACATCTGTGATTTGTGCACTGTGTGAATGTAATACCTCGATCAAAATAGAATTTAAGTAAAGGTACAACTGTTTTCTGGAAGGCTAGGGGAGAGTAATCTTTAGCAAGAAACATGACACAACCTGATTGCCATTTCTAAGGTCTAATAAGAATTTTATGGTATGACAAGAATTCTATCATAAATGGTTTTCTGCAGATGTCCTAAAGATGGGGCCCCATCTGCTGGAGAATGAGAACGTAATTTGAAATGCTGAATTTTTATTAATAATCAGAAAAAGACAACGGACGACCAGCCTGCTACTTGGGAGAATCAACTAAGGTGAAAAGTTCTGCAACAGAAATTTCTTTTCAGTCTTGGCTTTGACATTCCCACTTGTATCTAGGGGAGCACCCAAATTATTAAAGAATTCCCAGAAAACAATAAGATACACTACAGTTTGCATGCACGTGCACACACACACACACACACACACACAATTTGTATGCATTGGAAGGGCTGGAGGTATTGCCATCCTCTTTAAATACTGGGGAATACCTTCCTCCTTTTACATCCAGCATAATCTGCCTTAAATCCTTGGGGTTTTAAACTGTACCTTATGTATAGTGAAAATGAACCTGCAATTATAATGTCATTAGACTAAAAGTAATAATCCGCACTTTAAACAAGTCAGAACTAAATCGCAGACTATGATGGCTTAACAGAAAGATGTATGTACCGAGTAGCCAACAAACGACAGAGACGATTGGCTCCCCGAGTTCATCACAGGCCGTGGGAAGTCACACGGTGCTCCCATGTGGACATGACCTACTGGGCTTGCGGAAGACTCTGAGATAAATCATCATGTGTCAATCTTGCCCTTCTGAAACGTTTTCCCCAATCTTAAGCATTAATTCTTACCCTAAAACTGAAAGTTCACACACTTCTTTCACAGCCTGTGGCCTCAGCAGCAACTCATTCGATGCATAATACGACTTTTAAAAAAAATCACCTTCTTTACCCTCTCTTTCAATGTCTACTTTCAGACTTCTCAGCCTAGAGGCCTTTTCTTCAACAACCTCAAACCCACGCCATCCAAACCCCAGTGTCCATCGAACCCTCTAAGTGGAGGTTCCCGAGACTTCTAGACAGAGCCTCTCCCAAGGCCCAAACCTCCATTCTCACAACCTGAAACTGCACATGTGTTCTCTCTGCATCCAGCTTTATCTGCATCCCATGGTCCCAATATCACAACTCAAAACCTGAGTCGATGCAATGACTAAATCCTTTCCTTCCCTCCTCCAGTACGCCTCTCCCTTCCATTTCCTTCTACTGGCCCTGTCCTCATCCTGCTGACAAAGAGCCTCGCCAACATTCAGGGGCTTCCTTCTCCTCCTTCTGTGTATTCACCCACCTCCAGTGTCTCCATTTATCGACACCCCCTTCCCAAACAGAGTTATTATGGTTCACAGTGTAGCTCTTACCACGTCCTTGCTCACATCCCTCTTTGGTCCCCCACTTCACATAGAATAAAACCCTAACTCCTAAGCTCAGCCTTTAAAGCCATCTAGGAAGAGACAGTCATCTAATTTTGCAAACTTAACCTTCAAATCATGCTCCCACTTCTGTACCTCACATTTGGTCAAACCCCCTGCACTTCCCCCCAGACACAAAATAGCATCCTATCTTTGAAAGACAGTTACTTCAGTTTGAATGCTCCCCTCTCCCATGTTTATTTCCAGATCAGTTTCAAGCAGGAGATAGTATGGATTTGTGATAAGACACCAGACTTTGGCTTCAGGCAACCTGGCTTCAAATCCCAGGGCCACCACTTTCTTGTCTTGGGCAAATTGCTTAATGTTTCTGAGATCCCCAGTTTCCTCTTCTCTATACAGAGAGGGTGACGATACAGTATCTATATTGCAGGATTGTGGAGAGGACGAATTGAGTTAAAACGAGACAGACATGAGAAAGTACTTAACACAACTCTCATACTGAACAAGCATCCAGAGAAGCTATTATTTCCACTGATATCATTATCCTAATCATTATTATTGACTTCAAGAAGAGTTTCCTATTTCATCAATTGAAATTAAAGCCTTCCTCTCCTTTGTCCTTCCATAGGACACTGGCCATGCCTCTAATTACATTTATCAAAAAATGACCATATATGAGAGTTATTAATGACTGCCTGCCTTATTTGACAGGGAGAAACACATTCCATAAACAATTATTAAGTATTAAATAATTTAATAATTATAATTATAATAATTATTATTAAGTATTAAAAGCGTATGTTTAGGTCTTCATTTTCTCCTCAGTTATCCCATCGTTCATTCACATCTTCCCAATCTACGACCACATAGGTCTGCAACCTGGACAGCATGTTAGGGTCCTGACTTCCCCACTCTTCACATGTGCTAGTATTCCTTGGGTCTTGCAGACTCTTACCTCCTTGACACATTTTCTAACCTGACCCTCTCTGGCCCAATCGGCATTGCCTCAGTGAATTGTTTTTCACCAAGATTATGATGGTCTCTAATCCAAGTGGCCTTCCAAGGTAACACTCGTGATCACCCCTACGAGGGCCCCCACCACTGTATTTGTCTGCTTATGTACCTGCACTGCCAAATAAAACCCAAGTCTCTTGCATACAGGGATCACGTTGCGTTCAAGGTGAATAGCTCGACGCGTGGCACATAGTAGGCCATCAAAAGGCAAGTTCTGAAAAAATGAGTGAGTCATTCTATTCCGTCTCCATATACTTAGACTGAACCTCTATGCTTACAAATGTCCCCAATACATATTATAGGCCTCAGTAGTGCAGCTCTGGGGTTGGATCAAGGGGCTAGGAATTCCTCAGGGGATTTAGGAACTCTGTTCCAATAGCCTCTATGGGAAGCAGGCAGGCCAACAAGAAGTAGGGAGGGAAACAGCTTCAGAGAAAGGATGGGACTGAAAGGAAAAGCAGTGAACGTGAGAGCATCTCTTCTCTAGGGCATGATATCAGACCAGGTCAAAGATGATGGAGACCTTGTTTTCAGAAGCAACACCAGACATGCAGAAAAGTCTATCTACCACTGTGATGGATGCTGTGATGTACCACCCAGATCCCCCTGCAGGGAGGAAGGCCTGGTTCCCCAGCTTCTGGGAGACATATTGGCCGTGATGGATATTATGGATATTCCTTTAGCTGAAGAGAACCTCATGCCTCAAAGTCATGCCCCTTCCCAAAGCAACCCACATCCAATGACTGGTCTATGCAGTGTATAAAGGCCTGGCCCCATCTTCCAACTTGGAGCAGCTCTGCAAGGCCATCCCGGGTTCTGTCGTCCTTGAAGGAGACCTCCACTGAGATTGCATTGCAGCTCAACTTCTCTCCATCCAAAGCTTTTTCCTTCTCTTTCCTACTAGAGGTCTTAATCTCGAGAACACCGCCCACCCTACCCCACCCCAATTAACTGCCTCCTGGATAAACTCTGTCTCAGAATCTGCTTCCCAGAACCTAACCTGTGACAGCCAAAGACAATGAAGATGGGAGAGAATTTCATGACAGCACATACCATAACTCAGAGAAGAAGAACTACTGGCCAGTGAGCCAAGTTTGGTCTCTAGAAAGTTTGGTGTTGACTTTTCAGGGGTTAAAAATTGTGAACTTATCAACATTAAAAAAATTCTTTTGAAAAGGCCGAAATCTTGGCAGTAATGGGCCAGCATTGGCATGTGGCACTGAGAGCTGGAGCCGAGGGATGGTGTTCCACTGGATGGTGCCTGTGTAGCCCACCCCATGTCCTTCCAGTGCCCTTCGTTCATCTCTTTTAGCTGCCCAGCCCTGAGGACACTGGAGTTTTGCTGGCTGGGTCTGTAGTCATCTCAGTAGCTCTCCCCCAGCAGATGTGCTAGGTGGGTGAACAGGTCAGTTGTTCCAAGCATGCTTGGTGAGCGAACAAAATTAAATAGAAGACCCTCTTCACCACTTGTGCTAACCATGAGCAGAGCCTACTCTTCTAGTATATTCTGAGGGAGACCCTGTGTGACTTTCGGATGCAGGAAGATGTTTTCTGGACACACAGAAAGAGGTTGGGTTCTCCTTTTCAGAAGGCATGGCCATTAGTGTGGTTCCAAGGCTCAGAGATGAATCCAGGTAATTGGAGTGGTTTAAAAGGCAGAGGCAGTAGGTAGCCCATATCATAGGACTCATTTGCTTGGCCGAAGTCACCAAGAGCAAAACCCTGGAGGACTCAGCGGTGCCGAACAGGTCCTGGCTGTGCTGCCCAAGTGCAGGTAAAGGGCTTAAGTAATTGCTGTCCTTGGGCAGCCAGTCAAAATACAGAGTTGAAACTGTACAAGGGCAAGCGCTCCCACGTTGGAAAAATTATCAACTATTGTTAGAATAGTACGTGACTGTTGACATTTCATCTTTTATTGTTATAGCAATGCTTTAAGAAAGAAGTGTAGTTAAGGTTGTCAGAATTTCATTTTACCCCCCTCTTTGAAGCTGTTAAAAATTCACTCTTGCTGAAACTTGCCTTTCAGGTTCTTAGCCAGATTTGTGCTTTGTTTCTACCCCCGTGGTTCTCTAATGGAATGCAAGATGTAACACAGGGGCCAGGGTTTTTCTAAGGAACTTTCTACACACTGTTTCCTACCTCAATTCCCTTTTCCTGGCTCCCTCCACTCTCTGCCAAAAGGTGGGTTTTAACAACCAAAACAACCCCAAAGATACATTCAACGGAGAGAGGATTAAAGGCTTTTGGCGGTGTTTCTAAAAATCGCTGCCACAGTAAGCAATACTCAAGTAGGACTCTATTCAGCGGCGCTCACTAAAGGGAATCACCGTCTTAGAGTGTCCGTAAGAGACGCAGTTGGGTCTACTGGTACTTTTGTAGCTCTCACTGAATAAAAGGTAACCAATGACAGTTCAAAAATGTCTTCGTAGGTGTGCCACAGAGGTGACAATCTGGTTGGAAGGAGGAACTAGAGATACCATCCCCAGGCTGCATCTGTCTACCAAACCCACTGATTTTGTTTATTTATTTATTTAATGTAATACATGGATTTTTTTTAAGTCTTTATTGAATTTGTTACAATATTGCTTCTGTTTTATGTTTTGGTTTTTTGGCCTCGTGGCATGTGGGATCTTAGCTCCCTGACCAGGGATCGAACCTGCACCCCTTGCATTGGAAGGCAAAGTCTTCACCACTGGACCACCGGGGAAGTCCCCCTGATTTTGTTTAGACTGTGTACTCTTGGCACTCAATTCTCCCCATGGCCCGTCTGCCAAGCCATCTCCCGCTGATGACAAAATGCTAGGGGGCAGGGACAGAACTGATGATTTCTCGGTCAGTTACTATGTGCCAGGCAGAATGCTAGGAATTTTATTAATCATAAGACACCAGGAAGATACCAAGAGGCATGAGATGCCCCCTCTACTCTCTGGCTGAAACCTACTTTAGGTATATATACCTATGCATAAAGGGCTTTAAAATACTCCCAGGCTTGCTTTGCTTATCTTAAACTGAAGCTGCTGTCCAGCAAGACTTATTACGCCGGTCAGCAGATGAAATATCACCATATATAACAGAGTATTTACTCTGGTAGATATGCCGCCAGCTGTCTGATGGATGTGCTGGGTCTTGAGTGTGCTATCTTCCCCCATTACAGTAGTCCCAGAACCTGGGGAAGTGTTATAATTAGCCTTTTATTATTATAAGCATTTCTGCAATAACGTCCATTTGCAAACTTCTTAACAATCAACTCTATTCTGTATGTCTCATAAGAAATCAGATAGTGCAGCACTTGTTAGCTCTGTTTTATGGCCCCGAATCCTCGGGCCTAGAGTTCAAAGAAATCAAGGGTTATGCAGCCAGCTAGGGCTTAAGACCAACACAGCTGCTCTGTTTTCATCCAGCCTCTCAGACTGGCTGCCCAGCTGCTTCCCAATCCTCTCCCTGAATATATATATATATACATATACATATATATATATATATATACACATATATATATACACATATATATGTGTATATATATATGTAATGTGTATATATATGTATATATATATGTAATGTGTGTATATATATGTATATATATATGTAATGTGTATATATATATATATATTATTTTTAAACTCTTGGAATTAAGACCATCCTAGTAAGAATATTGGCCCCGATTCTCCAGTTTTAGCATGAAGAACTAACAGCCTGGGCTCTTGCCAAGCATTGCTGGAATAATTCTGGCAGATCTGGGATAGCCCTGCAGGCCATTTCCCTCAGCTGGTGGAGAAGCAGAGCTGAATCTGCTCAGGGGCCGTTTCACCCAGCCTGTGAAACGGCCCCCGTGGCAGCAAGGAGGGGCGGGGCGTCCCAGCCAGAGTCCAGGTGCGTTGCCCAGCCAGGCAGAGGCAGCAGTGGAGCAAGGGGAGGGGCAGGTGAGCGGGCAGAGCTGCTTGGCCTTGGGAAGCTTCTTTGGAGAGTGATGAAGCCACTCTCCATGTTATATGTCTGCTATGACATGCGTCATAGACACGGGAAGGTAAAGCCCAGGTGGCTCTGGCTTTCCCGTAGGGAATATTTAGCCACTGCCTTAGAAAATGGGGGGCAAAATATGGTCGAAGGCATAAAGAGTAACTAGAGTTCAGCTTTGAAAAAGGTCTTGTGGAGAGATGCCCCTCTCTCCTTGGGGTCAGGCTGTGTTGCCTACCATTCTTGAATAAGGCTGTCCGCCCATATTTGCGGCAATAAAAGGGTTTATTATCCCAAGTCATCATCTCATAATTCCTTACTATGTTTTTTTTTTCATTTTTTTATTTTTTGGCCGCATGGCTTGCGGGATCTTAGTTCCCCAACCAGGGATTGAACCCGTGCCCCCTGCAGTGG
This sequence comes from Balaenoptera musculus, assembly GCF_009873245.2. Lineage (NCBI taxonomy): Eukaryota > Metazoa > Chordata > Mammalia > Artiodactyla > Balaenopteridae > Balaenoptera > Balaenoptera musculus. The sequence continues at coordinate 2,646,657 of NC_045788.1, read as the reverse complement.
AAGCACGGAGTCTTAACCACTGGACCGCCAAGGAAGTCCCCCTTCCTGTGTTTTGAAACTGCAACTTCATGGCTCCATAATAAATGTGCAATGATTGCTCAAAATAGTTCATGTTTTAACTATTTTAAATGCTGCTAATGATATTTCTACCAGTACCAAGAAAGACAATTATCTCAACTTGGAATATATTTATGAACTGGGTATCCCTTTCTGTTCTAATTCCAAACCTAATTTGCTTCTAGTATCCTGTTTACTCCTTCTTAAACAGGTGGGGTCAGCTGGTCTATCTCCCATTTTCAGAAACAGATACTTCTTCTCCTTGTCCTCTCATTTCCCCCCCAATACATTTGCATCATCTTCATTATCACTATCATCAGCATTACCAACATTAGTTGAGCACTTTCTATATGCCAGGCTTTATCCTGAGAATTTTACATGTGCTGATGGGAATTACTGTGATCCCTATGTTACAGATGTGGAGACTGGGACACATAGAGACTAAGTCATTCACACATGAGCAGTCACGCTGGAATTGAGACACATGGTTCCAAAGCCAGACTCCTTACCACAAGGCTCTCGGAACCCTCCTGGTACCCTGCTTGAGTATGTTGCCATTTCCAAAGCACTTTTATGTGCATCTCTTCATTTGATTCTTACAACCACGCATAAGGTTTTATTTAAACTGGGAATCCCCATTTTATTTCTTCCAAGTCTTGGAAAAATATGTAGTATTTTATTTTGTTGAATTATTAAGGGTTTGGCTAATTTGTTTTCCAGATGAAAATTCTAAAATTAATCTAAAGTAACATGATGGATTTCTCCACCTAAAAATGTTAAAGTTATATTCGACTGTAAATCATCCTCAAATAACTCTCTGTGGCTTCTTTTCTCCTGTTATAAAGCAAAGTAGTCCTACATTTTTCAGGGGGATGCACTGAACTCCAGTAGAAACAGGGAGTGTATTTAAATGTCTTAAGTTATAACTGACTGCACTGCAAAATCAAATAGTTTGGGCTTGACACATTTATAGTTATATGAGTAACGTTTGTACTCACACGTCTAGATTTATATATACCAGGCCAAATTCCAGAAAGGATTTTCAGAGGTTTGGAACATGTACTTCTGGAAATTTATATATACCTCTGCTTTCTCTTGATTTGAAAAATAAGTAGTTTATTCTACTTTTTAAAAATAGCTCTACTTATATCCACAGAGTTTTAAGAAAGGACATATATGCTAATGCAGCCTAATGAAGATAAATGCCAAATTCCTTATTGAATTACTGTTTCTTTGGATGCTTACTCATTCCTAGTTCTTAAATTCATTGTTCTCAATTTTTGACACACTGTCATTAGAGAAACGTCTGAGTTTTTTCCAGAGACCAACCGGACTGAATTCTGGTTCAGGAATACAAATAAGAGAGACACCACTACTTGAATGTGTACCTTGTTCTTGGAGTGAAATCCTTCAGGTCTGGTATCTTACAGATGACCTTTAGGACATTACAGGGAGGCCCATGGAAGAAAAGATCAGGACCTCCATATCACGCAGAGGCAATGGAAATGTTTGAGAGGATTAAACACCCAAGGTTACTTGAAGAACCAAGCCAGATCCCATGCCTCCTTAGAGTAATTTCTTCTGTACAGAGCCTCAAACACTTGCCATGATAAATGCTCCTTCTTACTGACAGTCAAACAAATATTCCTGCTGAACAATGAACCCCCCAAAAAAGCATCTTAGGGAAACTCAGGCTTAGTTTCAGCTTCGTGGCCAACAAACATCTGCATAAACAATCTCTGGGGTCACTGGGTGAAGGTTAGTACACAGACAAGGTCATAATACATCCCAGCACTTAACCTAACCAAATGACACAGACCAAGAAAGCTTTTCTGAAAACGGCAGTTGCATTTCATCTTCGCATATTCAGACCAAAGAAAATAAATACCTGCTGTTTTAAACCACTGGGTAGTTCTCTGGGATGCAGATGGATCACCAAAGTCATGGACAGTAGTAGTATTTTTCTTAGGGTGGCAGGAAGACCCCATGAAGTGAGGTCCTATAGCTTGCCAAGGGCTTTAAGACCACTGAAGGAACAGAATGATAAAGGAGAGGGATCTGACGTGTCCAAGCATAAATCCAACTTCCATTTTCACTAAAGGTCCTTGTAATTCTTTGGATTGAAGGCCCAAAATGTGAGTTTTGAAACTGAGGGCCCACCCTCTCTTTGGTACTGAAAGGGAGAAAGGAATAAAATATATTTAACTCCCAACTTGGGCCAGGGATTTTACATTTGTCATCTCAGTTTATCCAAAGATGACCATGAATAAATATTTTTTATATTCCTATAATTTGAAGAGGAGAATGAGGCTGAAAGAATTTAAATAGCTCACTGAAAATTACACAGATTGTGTAATTTGGACCCAGATCTATGTGAATCCTTGCTGCCTTCTTGGGATAAAATGGGATTTCCCTGGGGAATTATGGGAAGCGATGGAAGTTTTAACACAGTCCCCCAAAGCACACATTAATGTGCCCACCTAAAGCTTAGCAGTAAGTACGAAGTAAGACCCTTGTCATGTATGTTCCCTTCCTAAACAAGCACAGAGAGGCTGTTTGTGGAAGGTGAACCTCTGTGCATAAGAATCAATACTTGTGGAGCTGAAGAGACAGAAGGAACTTGACTTGTTCCTAAACTTGGGCTCACAGTCTGGTGGCTTGACTGTCAGCGGTTTCCCTGTTTGTTGGTGGAATTGTTCTTATTCCTACCTGTCACCCACCTAGCAGCATGGAACTTTGGGGATGGGTGATACTCCCCTCTGCTTTGGACAATATTTCATTCAAGGGCCTTCTGGAGGGATGGTTTATCTACTCTTTTCTTTTTTTTTTGGCCATGCTACGCAGCTTGCAGGATCTTAGCTCCCTGACCAGGGATTGAACCCAGGCTACCGCGGTGAAAGCACTGAGTCCTAACCACTGGACCACCAGGGAATTCCCTATCTACTCTTTTCTTAAGCATTTTCAGGTAAGACATTTTCATAACCCTCCCGGAAATCATTTCTGACTCACTATTATCAGGAAGGGTCCTTCTTTCATTCAAACAGGAAAGAGCATAAGGCAATGAAGCATCCTCAAATAGTACATAGTATCCAGCCGGGCACTTTCTGACCTAGAGGTCACACACTGTAGTTTAAGTGGGTTTGTGTGGATCAGTGCAGAAGAGTTCACTCAACTCCTTCAGAGGCCTTTCATTATTGATATTACTCTTCCCTTAATTCCTAAGTGCCCCCCCAGGAGGGAGCCCTCAGTCCAGAGACTGAGTACAAGTGTTCTCTGGTAGTTCCAGGTGTGCATTTAGGCTTTCACCTGGTGTATGGGCTCACTGGGGTAGAGCAGAAAGAAGCTGGAACTCTCTGGTGATTCATTTCTCGTAAAGATGTCCCATGTGCCGTGAAGTTCATCACACAGCTGATTTTCAGCAAGATGTTCACTGACCATCAGTGAGGAGGCTATTTCAAAAACTCATTCCAGGATAGCCACATCCAAAGAATGAAGTTGGACCCCTTCCTCACACCGTATAGAAAAATGAACTCAAAGTGAATTACAGACCTAAATGGAAAAGCTAAAACTGTAAAACTCTTAGAAGAAAGTATAGGAGAAAATTTTTTATTACCTGGGGGGTATGCAAAACCTTTTTGGATAGAACACCAAAAGCTCAAGCAACAGAGCAAAAATAAATTGACTTCAACAAAATGAAAAACTTTTGTGCTTCAGTGGTGACTTCAAGAAAGTGAAAAGATAAGCCAAATATTTGCAGATCATAGTTCTTATAAGGAACTTGTATCTAGACTATATAAAGAACTTTTACAACTCAATAATGAGAAAACAAGTAACTCAATTAGAAAATGGGCAAAGGACCTAAACAGACATTTCTTCAAAGATATACAAATGGACAATAAGCCCATGAAAAGATGCTCAACATCATTAGCCATGAGGGAAACACAAACCAAAATTACAAAGAGATACCATTTCACACCCATTTCCTAATGATGTGTGTTTGAACTGTGTATGCAGAAACTGGCCATTCTTGGCTATCATCAAAAGTGTCAGAGAGGATGTGGAGAAGCTGGAACCCTCATGCACTGCTGATGGGAACGGAAAATGGTACAGCTGCTTTGGAAAACAGTCTAACAGTTCCTTAAAAGTTAAACATAAAGTTACCGTAAAACCCAGTACTTTCTACTCCTAAATATATACCCAAGAGAAATGAAAACATATGTGCATGTAAAACCGTGTACAGAAAGGTTTGTAGCAGCATTATTCATAATAGCCAAAATATAGAACAACCCAAATATCCACAAAATGGTGAACAGATAAAAAAGATGTGGTATGTCCGTGCAATGGAATATTATTCGGCAATAAAAAGGAGTGAGATAATGATACATGGTATAATTTTTTTTGACTTTTTTTTAACATCTTTATTGGAGCATAATTGCTTTACAATGGTGTGTTAGTTTCTGCTTTATAACAAAAGTGAATCAGCTATACGTATACATATATCCCCATATCTCCTCCCTCTTGCGTCTCCCTCCCACCCTCCCTATCCCACACCTCTAGGTGGTCACAAAGCACCGATCTGATCTCCCTGTGCTATGCGGCTGCTTCCCACTAGCTATCTATTTGACATTTGGTAGTGTATATATGTCCATGCCACTCTCTCACTTCATCCCAGCTTACCCTTCCCCCTCCCTGTGTCCTCAAGTCCATTCTCTACGTCTGTGTCTTTATTCCTGTCCTGCCCCTAGGTTCTTCAGAACCAATTTTTTTGTTTGTTTTAGATTCCATATATATGTGTTAGCATACGGTATTTGTTTTTCTCTTTCTGACTTACTTCATTCTATATGACAGACTCTAGGTCCATCCACCTCACTACAAATGACTCAATTTCATTCCTTTTTATGGCTGAGTAATATTCCATTGTATATATGTGCCACATCTTCTTTATCCATTCATCTGTCATACATGGTATAATTTGTATGAATCTTGTAAGCATTATGCTAAATGAAAGAAGTCAGTCACAAAAGGCCACATATTATATGATTCCGTTTATGTGAAATGTCCAGAATAGGCAAATCTACAGAGACAGAAAGCAGGTTAGTGGTTGCCTAACCTATGGTTGGGGTGGAGGTGAGGAAGAAATGAGGAGTGACTGCTAATGGATTTTTCTGGGGTGGGGAATGATGGAAATGTAAAACTGATCGACGTGATGGTGGTACAATTCTGTGAATATATTAAAAGCCATTGAATTGTACACTTTAAATGGGTGAATAGTATAGTATGTGATTATATCTCAATAAGGCTGTTCATTATATATATTATATTGTTTCATATAATTTAATTATACATTTAATTATATACTTAATATATTTAATTATATATTTAAACAACTCCTCATTCTAGACCTTGGTTCTCAGCTCCTTAAAGTCACCGGAGGGGGAACTTCTCAAATCCCAACGCCCGGACTATGCGCTGGACCAATTACATCAGAATCTCTGTGGGCAGGACCCAGAGACCTTTAAGATCACTGCACAGAGGAGACCAACACGTATGAGAAGAAGCTGAGTGGGTGACCTCCCCTCCTGGAGGTCACAGAGGAGAAACATTACGCTCCCACTGGGTGGATACCTGAACTTCTGATTTCTTCTCACTTCACAAGTAACCGTATGTTTCAGCTTCCACAGCTCTTACTTTGGAATCTTTGTAAAGTAGTAGCTCAAAAGGTTTATTCATTCTGAAATAAAATGCATGGAACCACACCATTTACCTGATTACTTGAGGAGTTTTACTTTAGTTCTTTTCATCTAAAATCCCACACTTTCAAAACTATTGATTTACTGTGGGAACAATTCAATGCATAGGATACAAGGGACCCAAAAACGGAAGCTGGGACTATTGCTTTGCTGGTTATCAATACCAGATAGAAAAGGTTGTTGAGTGACCACTGCATTCCCTTTAAAGATTGACCAATTCTTTCTTTCCTGTTTTTAAGCATGGTTGTGAATCAAAACACCAGTTTATGTGATTTAAAGAAAAAAAAAGATGACATGCCTTCCAATCTCTAAGTCAAAAGTCAGGGCAGCAATTAGAACATAGAGACGGTCACTTAAATTCAGTTTTATGAAGGGAAAAGACTAAATACTTAAAAACGTTCAGATATTGTTAATATAATTAGAAGTCAGCTACTATCAAGTTTTAAGTAAATAGAATAAAACTTAGTGGACTGAGGGCAAAAAGACAGCCTTTTGGAAGTTTATGAACACAGCATTTGTAAAAGAAAAAAGAAGTGTTTGAGGATTGGTTTGGCACTTTCAGTGCTTCGAACTAACACACTCTGGAGTAGCCCATCAAAGCCATTTATTATTGGGGATATAATATGTCAATTGGCTGTTTAGTTGCTTACAGACCTCCTCCAAGTTTCTGAAAGCAGACACCTAATGTCAAACCACATCCAGTGGGTACCTAGAAGCACTTCCGTCTGTCTCTTTTGCTCTTTCATCTCTGGCATGCAATAATGAATAACCAAGAAAGCATATTTCCTTGCAATCACAGAGTCAATTTTATCAGTGTTAACGTGTACAGTCAAGCCGGCCCCACGTGAACGTGCATTTTAGTGCATACAGCAAGCCCCTTTCACGTAGAATTGACCTCTTCCCATCCAAGTTGGCTGTTCTAGCCTCAAAGGGGAGAGAAGCTCACTTGGTCAGAGCAAAGCTGCTGCTGGTGGAAAAGAAGCCTCCTCTCCAGTCTGTCAAGGGTCCTCTACATTGTACTACAGCTGATTACATGGCTCCAGTGAGAATGATGTTGGGGGGAGAGACTGAAAATACTTAGTGGTAAATATCAGTAATTAACTCTTTTTTTTTTTTTTTTTTTTTTAAATGGGATTGAGCTAGGACAAGGAGGAATGGAAGAAGGAAAATGTAGACAATCAAAAACTCAGATCAGGACCCCGTGAACACAAAGGTTTAAATGTATTTCATTAACTATGAAGCCAAAACCACATAATAACAACGCAGTATAAACTTCAGGGTACAAAAAATCAGAAATTGTATTAAAATCAGTTATCACAATTTTATCATTAAAGTTCTATGAGTCAGAGTTCTAAATTTTAACATGACCATGCAAGAACAATTATTTTTCAGCGTACTAAGCAGCTAGATTGTTCCTGTGAGCAGAGTAATGTGCATTATGAAATTAAACATGTACCCACTTTCAGCCGAGGTCACTGAAGAAACAAGACAGTTTTTGGCTCATTCTGTTACTATATATGTTACTGATGTTGATGAAGTCACCCCAAGTTATTCAGCATTGCGTCCTCTCTATAGAAAATAAATTCTTATCTTTCAAAAAAATACTCAGATCATAACACTATTACATGTAAAATAAATAAACAACAAGGACCTACTGTATAGCACAGGGAACTATACTCAATATCTTATTATAACCTATAATGGAAAAGAATCCTAAAAAGAATATATATATATCTGAATTACTTTGCTGTACACCTGAAACATTGTAAATCGACTCTACTTCCATAAAAATATTTTTTAATTTTTAAAAAATTTAGAAAAACAAACACCCCCCACAAAAACTCAGATCACTGAAAAGAACCAAAAAAATCCACATTTATATTTTTGCCAATATTTTACTCTCCCAGTCTACCCAAACGATACAATGGTGGCAAAGGTGGCAAATTTGAGGTCATGACACCTTTTTTCGGCTGGTAGACACACTGGCCAGAAATGTATTACTGAAAGGCAGGACCAGAGACATGATTTGTCTGGTCCAGAGCAAAGTGAAAATGCAGGGCCCTTGTTCAAAAATTAGTAAGGCTTTCAAGACAGTGACAGTAAAGCTCTGGACCAGGCATGGAGCCCTGCAGAGTGCGGGCCCAGCATCACTGCCCGGGTTGCAGCCCATGAAGCCAGTCCTGCCAAAAGGTAAGAAAGAAGGGAGGCGGGGGTCTGCCTAACCATCCCTGGATCTGTTGTCTGCACGCCGGTTTAGCTTCTCTTGGCTAAACGCACAGCTTTGCAATGGCCTGTGTCACTTTCTCATTTATGGAAACCAACACCCAAACTCAATGACTTGTCTAAGGTCATGAGCTGAATGAGCCAGAACTAAATCCCAGGTACCCTAACTCCTACAGGGTCACTCTCTTCCCTACATCACGCTACCGGTCTCCAGTTTAAATGTGCATCATCAGGAAACAGTAACTACAAAAAAAGGGGTGGGGAGGGAAGGACATTACCTCATCAGAACTTCCTTTTCAACTCTTCTGTGCAAAGAATAAAGTCAGTTTTCAAAATCGGTTTCAAATTCCTTTTCTGAATCAATGCTTTCAAGTCCTAGAGTCAAGACGTCATAGGACAGCTCCGAACACTGAAGCAATTAGCTTTGCCGAGAGCTCACTGGAGCCCTTGCAGTTAGCAATTGGAGACCGAGGTGGTTATTAGTGGGTGGTTATGAGGCAACACGTTAGGAAACTAATCAGTGTTCCTGTACAAATATTTAAAATAATTCTGAGATACTTTGAACTTTAACACAGAGCTAGCCAGATGCATTTGTAATCTGAACCCAAGGTTCTAATAAGTTACTGCCTTTTGGATGTCCTTCAATGTCAGGGACATTTTTAGAAAGATCAGCACTTGAGTGGAAACAAAGATTGACATTTTCAACATAAACATGAGACCTGGACTTTTTTTTTTTACACAAAACAGAATGCCTGTGTCTTCCTCACTCAGGTGTATGTGTAAATTTAGTATATCAAAATATCTGGTGCAAGGACATGGTCATTGAAAGATACTGCACAAATCAACTATAAACGAGCTTTAGAGCTTATGAAAAAAAGAGTTCAAGGTAGGGTGCAATCAAAAAAGAAAACACCCTTCAGAGAGGCAAAAAATAGCTGCTAACCCCCTTCGACAAGGCACAAGTTTTAGGGTCAGATAGACCTCCGGTTCAAATTCCCAGCTTCACTTATATTTTATTTTTTTGGAGCCTTGGCTAATTCATCTGCAAAATGGGGTTGATACATTCAGCCAAACAGCTGAATCAGATGCTTTCTGTATGTCTCAGTATCTCTGAGATCTATGATTCATACACCTTTAATTATATCTTATTGAGCTGTCCCTCAGAATTTTCACTGGGGGTTAAAATTAGCTTTGCATGTCTGCTTTCCATAACTTTATGGTCTGTAGGTAGCAAAAAGGAAAAACAAAATATCTTCTGGCTTGGATAAATTTTGGCATAATTATAGGTCTGGTGTTTGGAAAATGAGGGCCAGAGGAAAATGGTACAGAGACGTGAGTAACCCAAAGTGTCTGAGGCTACAGCACTTACATCTCATTAACTACCAATTACCGTATTCATAATTTAACACAAAAAGGAAAAACACAAATGGGGTTTAAAAGAAAATCCCTTTTATCTAGACTTCAGTTTATACTTGGCTTCCAAAGGCAGGATTAATGCAATAGGTTAAGAAAGGGGGTAGTTAGATTGAGCAATAAAAACACTTTTTTTTGATAACATGTGAGGCTATAAAAATGGCTTGGCTGAATCTATTAGCCAAAGATAAATAATACCCTGCAGGAGGAAAAGAAATAGCTTTTTCTGGATCATAAGGTCTGGTATGTTTTTCAAGACCTTGCTTTCACTGAAAATGTAACATCCACTTAAAGAGACATTTTTGAAATTCGCGATTTCATAACATCTTTTGCATTGGAAATCTCGTCTCTGTTCCGGCAAGACCACGTTCGAGACTTTTGTCAAAACATGGGAAGAAAAATGGTTCTTAGTTATTTTTATTTCTTTATTAATCTTACTATTATCACGATGGCTATTTTTCTTCTAGTTATTACCACCACCACTAGTAATGCTGTTACTACTGCATCCACGTCTGCATTTCTTTTTTTTTTAATTTTTAAAAAATGTTTATTGGAGTATAGCTGCTTTACAATATTGTGTTAGTTTCTACTGTACAGTAAAGGGAATCAGCTCTACAAATACATACATCCCCTCTCTTCTGGATTTCCTTCCCATTTAGGTCACCACAGAGCACTGAGTAGAGCTCCCTGTGCCATACAGTAGGTTCTCATGAGTTTATCTATTTTATACATAGTATCAATAGCATCTATGTGTCAATCTCAATCCACGTCTGCATTTCTAAATGGCATCTGATAGGAATTCTAGTGACTAACATTCTATTGTTCAGCCCGAGTCCCTGACTGGCTTGACCTTGGTGCACCCCAGGGCCAGCAGCTTCAATATCACTTGGTAGCTTATTACAAATTCATATTCCTGGGCCCCGCCCCAGGCCTATGGAATCTGAAGCTCTGGGGTTGGGGGCCAGGAATATGTATCTTGACAAGATTCTGATGCTCGAAGTTGGGAAGCTCTGGTCAACACAGAAAGCGACCCAGGTGCCAGAGAACAAAGGAAGGAGGGATGGGAGAGAACTGAGGATGGACACCTGGGGCTGCCACCTGCAGGCTTGACCTTGTCTGCCTCAGGGCAGGCTGCCAGAGCCAAGGAGAAAGCAAAGGCTGGGGCAGGCTTTCAGAATGTGGTTACCAAGGCTCCGGCCTTCAGCTCCAGGCCTCTGGGAAGAGAGGCACCCCCAGAACTGTCCCTAGACGCTGTTCATCTCTTTTGCCTGCTGAATGTTGAAAATGACAAGACTCCTTATTTTTCATGACTGCAGGTTCGTCTGACCAAATCAGTTACAGTGTCTGAATTAGTATTTCTTAAGGTGTGAGGTCTATGTATTTCAGTCTCCTTGATCCTCAGTCCCACCGAATCAAAATCCCTGAGGGTTGCAACAAGCTCTCAAATGTCAACAATGCAGTGTCAAGTTTGGGAAATGTTCTACATTTTTGGCCTGACCTGACACTTAGTTTGGGGTGAGGTTTCAAGATCTATTCTCTAACCTACGTTCTGCCAGCCCTTCCATCCATCCTTCCTCCCTTCCTTCCTTCCTTCCTTCCTTCATCCCTCCCTCCCTGCCTTCCTTCCTTCCTTCCTTCCTCCATCCCTCCCTCCCTCCCTTCCTTCCTTCCTTCCTCCATCCCTCCCTCCCTCCCTTCCTTCCTTCCTTCATCCCTCCCTCCCTCCCTTCCTTCCTTCATCCCTCCCTCCCTCCCTTCCTTCCTTCCTTCATCCCTCCCTCCCTTCCTTCCTTCCTTCATCCCTCCCTCCCTTCCTTCCTTCCTTCATCCCTCCCTCCCTTCCTTCCTTCCTTCATCCCTCCCTCCCTCCTTTCCTTCCTTCCTTCATCCCTCACTCCCTCCCTTCCTTCCTTCCTTCCTTCATCCCTCACTCCCTCCCTTCCTTCCTTCCTCCATTCCTCCCTCCCTCCCTCCCTCCCTTCCTTCCTTCCTTCATCCCTCCCTCCCTCCCTTCCTTTCTTCCTTCATCCCTCCCTCCCTTCCTTCCTTCCTTCATCCCTCCCTCCCTCCTTTCCTTCCTTCCTTCATCTCTCACTCCCTCCCTCCCTTCCTTCCTTCCTTCATCCCTCACTCCCTCCCTTCCTTCCTTCCTCCATCCCTCCCTCCCTCCCTCCCTTCCTTCCATCCCTCCCTCCCTTCCTTCTTTCCTTCCTTCCTTTCTGTAATAACATGTTTCCTCAAAAACACAAATATACACACACAAAAAAAAGAAAAGAAAAATTAACTGTACTCCTATGACCCATTTTGATAAATATAATTATATAAAATAACATTAAACAAAATTGGGATATAAAATAATAGTCCATGAAAAGATATAATATATGTAACTAATCACCTATTATTAAACATCTAGAAGCTGTTGTCCAGATTTTCCCCTCTACAAATAATACAATAAGCAACTCTGTGAAAAAAAAAAACAAAACACCTTTGTTTCTAATGGCCAATTCTTAGAACTGAAATTTCTGGTTCAAAAAGTATGTCTTCTCTTGAAGTGTTTGACAAGCATTGCCAAATTGCTCCTGGATAGAGAGGACCAGTTAAGAACTACATTAGGCTGTAAATTGGTAAAGCCATGTTGAAGAAAATTTAGCAATATGGAAATGGAAAACTGACTATGTGCACGCTTTTACATCTGGAAATTCCACGTCATGGCGTACAACCTAAAGTGACTCTTGTTTAAGGGAATATTCATAATAGTAAAAGCTGGGAATACTCTAAGTATCCATCAGTACAGGAACAAAGAGATAAAAATAACAGAGCAGGTAAAACATATGAACTAGATTACATCAACAGAGATCTCTCTCAAAAGCAAAATGGCATAATACTGAATGAACAAATCTTGATAAAAGCATACATACAGAATGAAGTTATTTATGTAAAATAAAAAAGAATCACAAAAATACACTGCTGTGTTTAAACACATAGGGGAAGTACAAAACCTCGTGCAGAAAGGGTACACCAACCTCAACACAGTGGTTGATCTCTGGAAAAGAACACTGGGGAAGAGGTGTAGGGATTTTATCTGGATCTATAATAGTTTATTTTATTAATAAACAGGTTTGAAGCAAACAAGGTAAAATGTTAACATTTGTCAAATCTGGGGCACAGTTCTCAAAGGGGGTCTGAGGACCTCTGGCGGCCCCAAGTCTACTGCAGGATGTCCCTGATGTCAAAATAATTTTCATAATGATACTAAGACGTGATTTGTCTCTTCCGCTGTGTTGACATTTGCACTGATGGTGCACAGTCAATGCTGGGTAAAACTGTGGTGACAGCACAAACCAGGTGAGTAGGGGTCTGCATTCTTCACAACACGCACTTGCAGAAACACCAGACGAAACGAGACAAGATAGGCTCACTCAAACATGTCCTTGTTGAAGCAGTAACGTTTATTTTAATGAAATCCCAACACTTGAACGCTTTTAAAATAATACCGAGTGACAAAATAGCAAGTATGCCTATAGCATTTCTGTTCCATGTATGATAGCTGTCTCTGGGAAAAGCACTTGTGTGATGGTCTGAATGCTGAACTGAACTACCCGCTTTCTCCATAGAACATCATTTTTCTTGAAAGGATGAGCGAGAGACCAATCGTGTTTATTCAGACTTGGGTGAAGAGTCTGTCGCTTCAAAGAAAACAACTGGCAGTGGTTGCTGCCCATGACCAAATTAGAGCTGGCAAATGAAAATTAGAATTTTTGAAAACTCATATCTACCACTGTGGGCTTGGCAGATGCCTAATTGTTAAAGACTTTTCTGAGAGCAGTGGAGGTGTAATAACAGAATCTTAAATATTGTATAATGAAATGTGTCCAGGGACTTCCCCGGTGGCCCAGTAGATAAGAATCCACCTGCCAATGCAGGGGGCACGAGTTTGAGCCCTGGTCCGGGAAGATCCCACATGCCACGGAGCAACTAAGCCCGTGCGCCGCAGCTACTGAGCCTGCACGCTAGAGCCCACGTGCCACAACTACTGAGCCCCCGTACTACAACTACTGAAGCCCGCATGCCTAGAGCCCGTGCTCCGCAACAAGAGAAGCCACCACAATGAGAAGCCCAGGCACCGCAACAAAGAGTAGCCCCTGTTCACTGCAACTAGAGAAAGCCCGTGCACAGCAACGAAAACCCAACACAGCCAAAAATAAATAAATTTAAATCTTTAAAAAATAAAAATAAAAAAATAAAGCAACTATACCCCAAGAAAAAAAATTAAAAAGAAAAAGAAACTTGTCCACATCAGGAAGATCTACACTATTCGGTGAACCAATATTTTACAAATGGTCAATGCATGATGTTACAAAATCACGCATGAGTGAAAGATCCACTCAAAGTGCACGATTAATGAATGGATTTAATGTCACAGAGTCTGAAAAGTTCAGTGACATGGTTTCAGATTCCACACTGCAACTACGCTTTCAGAAACTATCAATACCATTTGTTGAATTCTGGTGTAATATCAAAGTAGAATTTTCAGTTATCAGAAAAGGCTATTAAAATACACGTCCCTTTTCCAACTACATAATTGTTTGAGGATGGATTTTCTTCACACACTTCAACAACAACAACAAAATACCACAACAGAATGAATTCAAAAGCAGATATGAAGATCTAGTTGACTTCTTTTAAGCCAGTTATTAAAGAGATTTACAAAAGTGTAAAACAATGCCACTCTTCTCAATACTGTTTTCTTTCATTCTTTTAATTTTTTTGGCTTTGAAAACTGCAGTTATTGTCATAAAAATGTTATTTACGTTTACACATAAAGAGTTTATTATTGCTATTTTAAATGAATTAAATATTTAAAATATTTCTCTTTTAATTTCTAAATGTGGTAAACATTATAAACATTAATACACAAAAGTTGTTTGTGGTTCTCAATAATTTTTAAAAATGAGATCAAATAATTTGAGAACTGGTGATCTAGGGAGTGAGTGAATATTCAGATACCCTTCTATTATTTTCTACACTTTTCCCTGTGTATGTAACTAAAGATAAAAGAGTGAAAAAGCCTACCAGCAGCACATGAGGATATGCAGAGGCTATATTCTTACCAAACTTAAGAATGATCACTAAAGAAACAAACCAACCTTGTGAACCTGAGCATAAGAAAATATTATGCTGGGGCTTCCCTGGTGGCGTAGTGGTTGAGAATCTGCCTGCCAATGCGGGGGGCGCAGGTTCGGGCCCTGGTCTGGGAGGATCCCACATGCTGCGAAGTAGCTGGGCCCGTGAGCCACAGCTACTGAGCCTGCGCGTCTGGAGTCCGTGCTCCGCAACAAGAGAGGCCGCAACAGTGAGAGGCCCGCGCACCGCGATGAGGAGTGGCCCCTGCTCGCCAAAACTGGAGAAAACCCTCGCACAGAAACGAAGACCCAACACAGCCAAAAATAATAAATAAATAAATTAAAAAAAAAAAAAAAAGCCACCATTAACAGTTACCTCTAGTGGAGGTTAATTAATTAAAAAAAAAAAAAAAAAGAAAATATTATGCTGTAATTTTAATTTGCCTTTCTTTCATTATGTGAGTTTGGACAATTTTATATATTTTACTGTTGATTTTAATTTCTTCTTGGCGGGTTGTCCTCTTTCTATTCATTCACCATGTGTTTGTTGAGTGTCTTGCATATACCATACTCACTTCTAGATGTATCTAGAATACAGCAGTAAACAAGTTACGGAAGGTCTACTGAAGTAGTTGACACACTACTGTCTGTGGGCCAACTTTATCCCACTTCCTATTATTGTAAATAAAGTTTTATTAGAACACAGTCATGCCTACTTTTTTATGCATTGCCTATGGCTCCTTTTGTGCTACAAGGGCAATGTTGAGTAGTTGCAAAACAGACTATGGTTCCTGCAAAGCCAAAAATATTTACTATCTGTCCTTTACAGTATAGGCTTGCAGGCCCTTGATCTTGTGGATTCTATAGGAATGCCTGTCTCTTTCCTTCATATTTGTAAGACTGCTTTGTATATTAAAGAAATCTTGTCTTGCAGATGTTTTCCCATCACACTTATAATCTTCTAATTTTGTTTGTGATTTTTTTCATTGTATAGATTTTTATATTTTATGTAGAAACTTGATCAGATCTTCTCTTTTAATACAACTGTCTTTAACCTTTGGGAACACTCATTTTTAAATGGCCTATTGGCTATTTTTGCTTTTTAGTTTATTCAACATAAATTTAAAAATCATTTTGTCATATTACTGAACAAATCCCTCAGTGATTCTGACTTCAGTTGCATTAAACTGTTGGATTACTTTGGGGAGAATTTAATTCCTAAAATATTGATTCTTTTTGTCAAGGAGTATAGAACATTTCTCTGTTGAATCCCATCTTCTAAATTATTTTATAATTTTTTCAAGATAGTCTAATAAATTTCTTTCTATATTTATTTCTAGCTACTTTCTGTTTTAGAGTTGCTACTGTGATATATGGTTTCTTCCTTAGTTTTTAAATTGATTATGGCAAATAAGTACACTGTATTTTTCTGTATTTATTTTCTAAATAGTTACCATACTGAACTTTTGATAGTTCTAATAGCTTTTAAAATTTCAGTTGATTCTCTTAAATTTTTAATACAGACAAATAGGGATTTGTTTAACATCCCCTTTCTGATCACTTTACCTAATTTTATTCCGTATTATTATACTTGCTAGACTTTTGAAGAAATAATAAATTTAAAATTTTCTTGCTTCTCATTTTAATAAAAATATGTACAGAATTTTAAAACTAAGTACAAAGATTAAATGAAATATTAATTAAATATTAAATACAAATATTTAACCTTTGTTTCAAATAAATAATCTTTATAATTTTATATAATTAGCCTTCTGTATCTGTTTCATTAAGAGTTTTCATCAGTAACATATATTAAATAAAATAGTTTGGGGGGCATCTATAGAGATAATAAAATTTTTTCCTCATTTAACCTATTGATAAGATGAATTATAGTAACAGATTTATCTAATAGTAAAATTTCTTGTATTCTTAAGAACAAACACTTTTGGTTATGGTTTGTTATTATTTTTAAGGTTTGCTAGATCGAATTTGCTGGTATTTCACTTGGGATTCTTCAACTTATGAGGGTGATTTATAGGGTTTTGGTGTCATCTTTAATAGGATTTTCCTGCATTGTAAAAGAAAAAGAAATTGGAATGGTCACATCTTCTATCCCTAGAACAGTTTATAGCTGTTAAGATTATAAATTTATAGAAATCATAAGTGACAAAAGGGGGTACATAAAATGAAGATCATGAGAATGAGATATGGCATAAATTTGCCCCACTAAATAATATAGAGGGATATCATAATTGTACAGCGAAAAACAGCAACAACAACAATAACAATTATAGTCAGATTTAGATTTCAATTTTTTGGTAGATGGGAACAATGGTGAAGTGTCCCCTCCCCTGCAAGTAACAACTTGTAGATAAAGGAATAAGTTACTCCTACAAACATTGAACTAATTAACACTTCCCTAGGTTTATGGGAATAGCCATTGGATTGAGACCAACTACAGAGCTTAATCCATGATATTAACACATTCAAAGAAAGAAAAGGTCAACTCCTGGAGCATGGCCACTTTGGATAAACTGAGTTCAGAGAAAACAAACTTTGGCAGTGGGTGTTGGGCTCTCTCCCTAGGAAGGAGACAGAATCTGAGAGCTCTCTAAGCAACCAGTTACGAAAAATGGATAGTGGTGGTGTACTCTTTTCCTCAGGCCTCACCATGCCCTGGAGAAATGTCTTTCAAGATTATGGCCCTTTGCTGATTCCATGCACATCAGCAACTTTTTGCTTATGAATTCAGCAATCTCTACTGATCATAGAAAATTCTGCAGGAGGTGCCTAGATCTGTTGATTGCACACATTTTTTCTGCTAGGAAACATCACCCCTATGTTTTCACCCAAGATTCATTCCCAGGAGTATCTCCAAGGGATATGTACGTAACACTAGACCCACCATCTGAAACAGTACTTCTTTCCAATTTGAAATGCTATTGAGTTAGTGCAGCATTTTGAGAAGGATAATTTCAAATATATTCTAATTTATAAAAGAATAAAATAATTTGCTAACCTTAGTACTTTGAGCATTAGACAAAAATTGCATACAACATACCTCACTGCTTATGGCAACCTACCCATGTGGATCTGGACCCTCTCACTGGATAGCAGAGAATTGTTGGGCTCAATAATTCTAATGGCATTTCCATTCCATGAACCTACAGGACATTTCATCTACCTGTAATTTTCTAACATGGTATAGGAGAATTTCTTCAAGGAGTTATCTTTTGGCTCCTGTTTACTCTTCCCTGGGATTACATTTTGCCCATTAGCCAAAGGTCTCAAAGGATTCTGAAAGAATTCTAATTCTCATTTTTGGTGAAACTTGCTAGTGATGAACAACTATTCTAACCTTGGCTCTTACATGGGAATTCATGGATAAAAATATATTGAAAAAATTATCAGTAGAGGCAGAAAAAGCTTTTGACAAAACTCAACATCCATTTATGACAAAAACTATTAATGAAGTGGGTAGAGGGAGTTCCCTGATGGTCTAGTGGTTAGGATTTGGTGCTTTCATTGTCATGGTCTGGGTTCAATCCCTGGTCAGGGAACTGAGATCCCGCAAGCCATGTTGTGTGGCCAAAATAAAAATAAATAAATAAATGAAAGCACTCAAAAATTTTTTTTAAAATTAAAAAATAAAGTGAGTAGAGAGGGAACATACCTCAACATAATAAAGACCATATACGACAAACCTATAGCTAACATCATACTCAACAGTGAAGAGCTGAAAGCCTTTCCTCTAAATTCAGGAACAAGACAAGGATGCCCATTCTTGCCACTTTTATTCAACATGATATTGGAAGTCCTAGCCACAGCAATCAGACAAGAAAAAAATAAAGAAATCCAAATTGGAAAGGAAGAAGCAATACTGTCACTGTTTGCAGATGATGTGATACCATATACAGAAAATCCTAAAGACCACCAAAAAACTATTAGAACTAATAAATGAATTCTGTAAATTTGCAGGATACAAAATTAATACAGAAATCTGTTGCATGTCTATACACTAACAATGAACTATCAGAAAGAGAAATTAAGAAAGCAATCCCATTTACGATTGCATCAAAAAGAAAAAACTACTTGAGAATAAATCTAACCAAGGAGGTAAAAGACTTACACTTGGAAAACTATAAGATACCAATGAATTGTCGTGACACAAAATTTTTAAAAGAAAAAAAAAAAGATACCAATGAAAGTAATTAAAGACAAAACAAACAGATGAAAAGATATTCCATGCTCACAGATTGTAAGAATTAATACTGTTATAATGACCATACTATACAAGGCAATCCACAGATTCAATGTAATCCCTATCAAAATACCAATGGCATATTTCACAGAACTAGAGCAAATAGTTCTAAAATTTGTATGGAAACACAAAAGAACCCATAGAGCCAAAATAACCCATGAGAAAGAAGAACAAAGCTGGATTTAAAACTATACTACAAAGCTGCAGTAATCAACATAGCATGGTACTGGCACAAAAATAGACACATAGATCAATGAAACAGAACAGGCAGCTGAGAAATAAACCCACACTTATATGGTCAATTAATCTATGACAAAGGAGGCAAAAATACACAATGGGGAAAAGACAGCTTCTTCAATAAATGGTGTTGGGAAAACTGGACAGCTACATGCAAAAGAATCAAACTGGACTACTTTCTCACACCATATACAAGGATAGACTCAAAGTGGATTAAAGACTTAAATGTAAGACCTGAAACCATAAAACTCCTAGAAGAAAACATAGGCAGTATGCTCTTTGACATCGGTCCTAGCAGTATTCTTTTGGATCTGTCTCCTCAGGAAAAGAAAACAAAAGCAAAAATAAACAAATGGGACTATATTAAACTAAAAAGCTTTTTCATGCCAAGGAAACTATCAACAAAACAAAAAGGCTGGGCTTCCCTGGTGGCGCAGTGGTTGAGAATCTGCCTGCTAATGCAGGGGACACAGGTTCAAGCCCTGGTGTGGGAAGATCCCACATGCCGCAGAGCAACTGGGCCCATGAGCCACAGTTACTGAGCCTGCGCGTCTGGAGCCTGTGCTCCGCAACAAGAGAGGCCGCGATAGTGAGAGGCCCACGCACCGCGATGAAGAGTGGCCCCCACTTGCCGCAACTAGAGAAAGCCCTCGCACAGAAACGAAGACCCAACACAGCCATAAATAATAAATAAATAAATAAAAATTTAAAAAAACAAAACAAAACCAAAAAAACCCAAAAAGGCCACTAACTGAATGGGAGAAAATATTTACAAACAATAGGTCTGATAAGGGGTTAATATCCAAAAATATACAAAGAACTCATACAACTCAACATCAAAAAAACAAACAACCTGATTAAAAACAGGCAGTGGACCTGAACAGACATTTTTTCCAAAGAAGACATACAGATAGACAATAGGCATATGAAAAGATGCTCAACATCAATAATCATCAGGGAAACGCAAATCAAAACCACAATGAGACATCACCTCACACCTGTCAGAATAACTATCATCAAAAAGAACACAAATAACAAATGTTGGCGAGGATGTAGAAAAAGGGGACCCTCCTGCACTGTTGGTGGGCATTTAAATTGGTGCAGCCACTATGGGAAATGATATGAAGGTTCCTCAGAAAACTAAAAATAGAACAACCATATATATGATCCAGAAATTCCACTTCTGGGTATTTGTTCAAAGAAAACAAAAATACTAATTTGAAAAGATATATGCACCCCTATGTTCATTGCAGCGTTATTCATAATAGCCAAGATATGGAAGCAATCTAAGTGCCCATTGATAGATGAATAGATAGAAAAGATGTGGGATCTGTAGACAATGGAATATTACTCAGTCATAAAAAAGCAATCCTGCCATTTGAGACAACATGGGTGAACCTAGAGGGTATCATGCTAAGTGGAATATGTCAGACAGAGGAAGACAAATACCCTGATTTCACTTATATGTGGAATCTGTAAAGCAAATGAACAAAAACAGAACAAATGAACAAACATAACAAAACTGAAACAGAGTCACAGATACTGAGAACAAACAGGTGGTTGCCAGAGGGTAGGGGGCTCGGGGGATGAATGAAATAGGTGAGGGGGGTTAAGAGGTACAAACTTCCAGTTACGAAACAGATGACTCACAGGCACGAAATGTACAGGGTTGGGGAGGGTCACTGATAATGTAACATCTTTGTATGGTGAAGAAGATGGTCACAAGGCACACACTGCCAGTTATAAGATACAGAAGCACTAGGGATGTAATGTACAACACGGTAAATATAATTAGCACTGCTGTACATTATATATGAGCACTGTTAAGAGAGTAAATCCTAAGAGTTTTCGTCACAAGAAAAAAAAGTTTTTTTTCTTTTTCCTTTAGTTTGTATCTATATGAGCTGACATATGTTCATTAATCTCAATGTGGTAATCATTGCATGATGTATGCAAGTCAACTCATTATTCTGTGTACACCTTAAACTTTTACAGTGCTGTATGTTAATTATATCTCAATAAAACTAGAAAAAAGTTTGACTCCCACACAAGATACGTGTATCAGTAAGGTTTAAAGTTACTTAAACCTTTAAGTTATGCCACATAAGATGTCACATCTTTAAAGTTATGCCCTTTTTACATGATTAAAATTGCCATCTTTTTAAAAAACACAGAAAGAAATCTTGAGGAAAAAAGGAACATAATAAATATTATTCTGTCATATTGAACGATATGAATTTGCAGATACTATTTTTTTTTGGTGTGTGATAGATATATTTTGTCCTATAGGAGAGAAACACCAGATATAAGCTATTTTATCTCACATATCTCAACCATGAAAGGTTTGTCAGCCTATTTTCTCTTACAGAGCAGAAGTGTATCTATCAATTTGCCAATGACAAGAAAGTCACACTGAAACAAATTGATCTATTTTTTTCTCCATTATTCAAACATCATGCTCCGAGAAAAGAATGACATTTGTTTTATGATTTGCTGTCATTTGGCTTCTCTTCCAGCATCAGATTGAATGAAAAAATATTGTAGCATTCTGCTGTTGTGATCACACCGAATTTCCACATATGCTAAGTATCTGGCTCTAAGTGTCCGCGTGTCACCAGGTTCCCATTTGGATCCAAGCGTGACTGCATGTGTGAGCACGTGTGTGATCTTGTCTGCAATCACATTTGGACATTTGTTTCCTGCTAACAGAAACCCAAGCATATGTTTGACACCAAGTTTCCATTTCCATCTGACACATTTTCTGTGATTAGATTCATTAAGAAATACAGCAACAGCATTAAAAATTACAAGGGGTGCGTATCTGTAAACATCAACTGTGGTTATGGCAAAGACCTTTCTATCAACTAAAATGTGTCTTCTGGAGCCATAATCCAACCCACAAGACACATTTTCATTTCATAGTTCAAATCATTACAGAAGAAAAAAAACCTTTTCCATAAAGAAAATAAAGATGGTGAAATAACACGGCTTATGTGAACATTAAAACATCCTCTATAAAAATGTCAACCTAACTGGATTACTTCCATCAATGCTGCAAAAATAGAATCAGCAAATGAAACTTTGATGCTGGCAGTTGAAAAAAATTTTTTTTTTGGTATTTCATTCTTGTGGTTTATGAGGTTACTAAAACCCTCGATGTAATTATGGTTTGACACTTTCTGCCATTTTTTAATTTATAGTCTTCCAAAGGAAGTGGTGTAAATTGCATTCTTTAAAACATCATTGAACATGTTCTAAGTACCCACAATGTCATAGGGAGTGAAGTACAATTACTCAAAACATGAACACGTCTCTAGCTACAAATTTAAGACTCACTTAAGAAAAACAGAGGAATGAAGGCCCCACTGCAAGTTAAATTAGCACAGACAAGACTTCTGTAGGAATTCAGGTTTGGGTGACACGAAAGGTATTTGAGTATCATGTTTACTTATTTGTTTTAAATCAAGTGTAACAACAGAAAGAAGATCATATTATTATTCTTGGAAATAAAAAAATAATACACATTTCTGTGATAATGACTTCTGGGAGGCAGTGTAATGTAGTAGTTAAGTGTATGGGCTCTGGATTCATACTAATCAAATTCAAGTTCTCGCTTTGCCATGTGTTGGTGTTAGCTATCTGTCTGATCCTGGACCATGGGCTAATATTCACCCCTCAGTTCCTCAGCTCTACAATGAGGATAATAATAATAATATCTAGTGTATGCCACAAGGCCATGGCAAAAAATTGAATGAAATAATTTATTAAAGCACTTTGCGCAGTGCCTGACACCCAGGAATGTTAGATAAATATTAAAATTCTTAGAAAGAGGAGAACATCATGTATTTTGAAACAAGAGATTCTGAATACAACTCTAATGGTAACAGAAAACGTGGTATCCATGCCACTGCATTACATAAATCAATTCAAAAAAAGCATATGCTCCTAAGACTCACAGACTTTGAAAATAAACTTATGGTTACCAAAGGGGAAGGGTGATAAATTAGGAGTTTGGGATTAACAGATACACACTACTATATATAAAAGAGATAAACAACAAGGACCTACTGTGTAGCACAGGGAACTATATTCAATATCTTATAATAACCTATAATAGAAAAGAATCTGAAAAAGAATATATATATATAATATATATATGTATATATAACTGAATCACTTTGCTGTACACCTGAAACTAACATAACATTGTAAATCAACTACACTTCAATTAAAAAAAAAAGCATATGCTCCTGAATTCAGTGCTTAAAAAGCAATCCACGGAAACATCTGTAGATATTCTTGCAGTCAAGGCTCAATCTGTTTGGTTTGTCCACTATTATCCATTTGAGAGTTGGTATGTTTAGCAGACCTTTGATAAGGTGAGGTTAATATCAATATCTAAAAGCTATTTTCCCATCGTCTATCAAAGTTGATTGCATTTTGATGAATGCATTTTGAATGGAAGAGCTTGAAATTAAATATCTGTTCATCACCAGAATATCGACCCACATTGTTGAAAATACCTATGGATCTCTTGACAATCCAGAAGAAAAATTCAGGCAGCAATGAGAAAGGACCATTATATAAATGATTTTAAGCTCCAGAAGCTTCCTACAGGAAAAATGTGGCCTGGATTGGAGAGTATGATCAGAATTCAAAGACCAGAGGAAAAGGGAAAAAAGCAGGTGTACCTTAATGCTGGAACTGAGAGTATAAACCAAATTGGCCAAGCTTTACTTGCATCCGTTACTATATGGGCAGTTTACTAGGAACAATGCAAATATTCCAAAAGCAGAACTGAGTCCAATCATTAGAATGCAGGGCAGATGCAGAGGGCCGTGTCTCCATGGAGGATACGTTTTACATAAAAAAACTAATATTAGGGAAACTGGTGCTAGGGATCCTTGTTTCTATCCCTTTGCCAATACAAAGTCATATTAAATGCAAGTGAAATTCAATCTCCATTTCAATACTTATAAAAGTCTTCCCATTCCAATGAAAAATGGCCAGTGTTAACCGTTAGAGTTGCATAGCAGCAGGCAAATTTCTGTGTATGATCACCCATCCCTCTAGAAGATAATTTCATGAGTGGATAAAACGTACTTCAGACAGATGGCCAAAGTTATAAATTTGAAAACAAAAATAAGAGGTGTTCACCTTTCAAAACTGTGGCTGTCCTATTTGTTAATTCCCAAAAATTTAGAATAAAGAAGTCTTTGCCCCGATGGTCTACACTGGCTGTCAAGGCAGCTCGGATTTACAGGGTGATCTTCCTCTTCTGTTTCTGCAGTGAACTGGTGGAGGGGTACAACACGGATGGCCCATCACCACCAATGAGTAGTGACCTTGCCTTGTCCAGGCTAAACGGTCCTGGGAGTGCTGAGTCGGCAGCAACCTCTGTTCTCATCTTCCTTTCGGCTGTTGGCTGAGAGTGGTGGCCGGGTTAGCAGTTCAGTCTGCTTCTGTGAAGCTGGGTTTTTCTTCTGTGAGGCTAATTGAAACTGCAGCATTGGCCTAATTACCATCTTGTAAAACCCCTCTGAACTAACCAGCTCAGACAGCCATGGTTATAGGCTAAAATCAAAGGCAAGATGAGTCAAAGAATTATGGACAGAGAGTTCAGGCTGTTTTCTAAATATCAAAATGTATGATTAAAACTCAGGGCATCATTCATTTACATATACCAATACGGTTATCAAATTGACAACGTTTCAAATTTACCATCAACATAGGCTCGGCGGGGAGGGATGAGCCGAAAGAGATCTCTGAGATGTTTTATTTTGAGCAATCATAATGTCATTCTTCTTACCAGGGTCATGTTTAAGTCACATGGACAAGCAGAATGCCCTCGGGTTGATTTTTTTAAGCCCAATGACAGTGAACCATTGTGCGGTGAATTAGATTGCTCTAGGTTCAACCTGATTGTATTCCTAAGATTACCAAAAAATGATAATAAGTGAATAAAAGTTAAATACGTTTATTATGCTGCATGCCGCCTGACTACTTTGACCTAAATGAATAATTCTCAATGCAGGCAATTTTGTCCCAGAGGAGACATTTGGCAATATCTGGAGATATTTTTGATTGTCACAAATGGAGCAGGGAGGGCATGGTGTTACTGGCAACTGATGGGGGATGCTGGTAAATATTCTACTGTGTATAGGACACAACAGAGTATTTTTTTTACCCCCAAACGTCCATAGTGCCAAGGTTGAGAAACCCTGATTTAAATAACCAAATCAGAATGCGGGGATCTGATTAGTTGAGCAGCTGCTGGTCATTTCTGTGGCTGAGGGGGAGAAAATCAGCATGCTGAAAGTGTATTTGTCAAATAGCTTAAAAGTTCCAAGGACACTTCTAAATACGCTAACTCATCTGGCCATGAGTTTGGGGATAGGATAGGAGCAGGAGAGGGAAGGATGTAAACATTATATACAGAGAGTATTCCATCATGAGTCAAAAATACATGTGCTAATTTATAGAAGTAAAGGCTGACATAAGTTATTGGCAAGATAATTTATGTGCTAGCCTGTTTGCTTTTATAACATGCAATGACAGCATTGTATTTAAGCAGAAGTCTTCTCTGATTAAGACAAATATAAGTTCATACCTGATTTGCCTAGATATTAAAATATATCTTAAAATTTTAATATAAATCTCCTGTACTGGCCAAAAATTGTTGAATGGAATAGAATAAATGTCCTCCAAACAGACTCTAGTTGATATGAGAACCTTAAAAAATGATAAAGAAGACAAATCAACAATAAAGAGATGGATTATTCAATAAAAGTGATTTTGAGATAATTATTTAGGAGTTGAGAAAAACTTAGTTATAATCTCAACTTCTCTTCATATATCAAAATAAAAGTACAGATGGATTTAAAAAACTGGGAGAAAATTAGATGATCTAATCTGCTCTCTGAATGTGGGACAATTTTCTCAAATTCTCAAATGTTCTCAAAATGTCACAGTAGGAGAAATACAAAGGAAAATGTCCCTATGTAAGATAATTTTACCCTTTTGTTGTTAAAACCCCTCAAAATCAAAACTTGTCAAAATTCAAAAGCAAACCACAGACTCAGAAAGGCATTCGTAACACAAATTTTAAAGTGTCACTATTTTTAACTATATAGAGTTCATATAAGATCATTTTTTAAAAAAGCATTATCAAATTGACAAAGGAGCAGAAGACAGAAAATTTTAGAAAGTTAAAAAAATACAGGAAAACATCTCATTTCATTAGAAATATAAATTAAAATAAGATACCATTTTCTACTTATCAGTTTGCAAAAATTTTTTTTTTACTTTAAATAGGAAGGAGCAGTGAAAGAGGCTTTCTTATATTCTAGATAGAATATAACTTGGTACTACCCTTCTAGAAGATATACAAATAAGTTCATATTCATAGTTTTTGGCCCACAGAACTCATTTATGAAGAGTAAGAGGGGGGAAAATCTCAAAATATAGAGAAAAACAGCTTTACACATAAAGATGTTTGCTGCAGTATTATTTTAAATAAAGAATTTCTTCTGAATCTCCTTAATGTTCAATAGTTGAAGTGATGGTTCACTGTGATGCATCAATCCACTGACGTGGAAAATATTTTGTGAAAATTTGCAAAGATATTTACAAAGAATTTTAATAAAATGAGAACCCACTTGTGTTATAACATGAGGTTAAAAATTTGCTTATGGTAGGTGTAGTGGGCTGAATGTTAGTCCTCCAAAAGATATGTGCATGTCCTCATCTCCAGAACCTGTAGATATTATCACATATGGCAAAAGATATGCTTAAATTAAGGATCCTGAGAGGGAGAGAATATCCTGGATTATGTAGGTGGGCCTTAAATATCATCACGTTTCCCTATAAGAGGAGACAGAGGGAGTTTGGATACAGACACCGAGAAGAGGGCAAGGTGATGTGACGATGGAACCAGAAACTGGTACGATGCAGCCTCAAGCCAAGGAATGCTGGCAACCACCAGGAACCAGTAGAGGCAAACAACAGGATCTCCCTAGAGCCTCTGAAGGGAACACAGCCCTGCTGACACCTTGGTTTTGGATTTCTGACCTCCAGAACTCAGAATAAATTTCTGCTATTTTAATCCATCAAATTTAGAGTAATTTGTTACAGCAGCCATAGGAAACTTATATAGTAAGTTTACACTTAACCTTTTAAGAAACTACCAAACAGTTTTCTAAAGGGTTTGTACCATTTTACATTTCCACCAGCAGAGTATGGGAGACACCAAGACTGGGAATGGTCAGTCTTCTTCACTTTAGCCATTCTGATCAGAGTATAGTGGTATCTCACTATGATTTTAACTCGCATTTCTTTAATGACTGATAACGTTGAGCATCTTTTCATGTGTTTATTTGCCATCTGTATATCTTCTTTGGTGAAGTGTACATTTACAACTTTTGCCTACTTTTATTTTGGGTTACTTGTTTTCTTATTATTGGGTTTTCAGTGTTCTTTCTGTATTCTGAATATACCTACCCTATGACCTAGCCATTCCATTCTTAGGTATTTACCCAAGAAAAATGAAGACATATACCCATACAAAGATTTGTATACTAATGCTCATAGATGATTTATTTGTAAAGGTCAAAAACTGGAAACAGTCAAATATTCATGAGCAGGTGAATGGATAAACAAATTGTGGTATCCATACAATGGAATACCACTCAGCCATAAAAATCAATGAACTATTGGTACATATAACAACAGGGATTAATCTCAAATAATTATGCTGAGTGAAAGAAGCCACACAATAAACATGATACATACTGTATGAGTCCACAATTCTAGAAAAGTCAAACTAACCTATAGTGACAGAAAGCAGATCTATGGCTGCCTAGGGATGAGGGCAGTGGGGAGAAGGGATAATTAAGGGAGAAGAGAAAACTTTGGGGTGACATTTAAGTTCATCATCTTGACTATGGTGAAGATTTCCAGGTATATACCTATGTCAGATATTATCAAATTGTAGACTTTAAATACGTGCAGCTCATGGTATGTCAATTGCACCTCAGTAAAGCTGTTTAAAAAGTGGCTTAATCTGTCTAAGCCTCAGTTTCTTCATCTATAAAAGGGGACAATAATAGACCCCACCTCATAAGGTTACTTCGAGGATTAAATTGTGGTAGTATTGGAAAAGCACTCTGTTCAGAATCTTGCATACAATGAGCACTCAAAACTGCTAACAATATTTTTGTAAAAATGGTATATATTTTTATCTTGGTGTGATATTATATATATATATAACATATATATATATAATATATATTACATATATTAAAAATGAACTTAGGAAAGAAAGACTGGAAAAGAAATATTCCCAAAGTATAAAAAGCCACTTGACTTTAATTGTGGAATTTGGGGTGATTTTGTTCTTCTACGTTTCCTTTATTTTCCAGATTTTCTGCAATAAGTATGTATTGTTTTTACCCAGTAAAAAAATTTATTTTAAAAAATAATGTTAATAATCCCCTAATGAAACAAAGCTCTGCTAAGTAAATCACATGGCACAAAGCATACCCGATTCCTGCCTGTTCTTACCCACTGGCACCCTGTGAACCTCCTTCCGCCCACATCCCTCTCCACTCTGCAGTCAGTGCTCAGACATGCTGATCGCATGCGTGGTCTATTACCTGTTTAACACCCTTCAGTGACTCTCTCTAACCCTTTAGATAGAGTCCCTGTTCTCAACACGGCTCCTGACTACCCCTCTGATCTCACCTTGCCCTACTTTTCCCCTCTCTCTCTTTTCCTGCCCCACTGGCTTTTCAGGACCTCCAGGTTCTTTGGTTACTCCCATTACATCTCCCTTGCTTCATACTATTAAATCTTCCCTCCCTTCCTGCTTCTTATTGACCAATTACCTTTTCATTTAAGGCTCAGCTCAACAGGGAAGTCTTCCTTGACATTCTTTTGTTATACTCTCCCATAATCCTTTTGGCTAAAATTCAGTGAATTGTTCAGTGGGTCTTCCTAGCTGGTGAGCAATCTGAGAGCTTAACCATGTCTGTGCTGTTCAAAGCAGTGGCCCCTAAACATAGCACAGTTGTAGGCACTTATTACTGGTGATTAAGAAAGGGCTGGTCCACAATCCCACTCCTGGGCATACATCCGGACAAAACTCTAATTCGAAAAGATACATGCACCCCTATGTTCACAGCAGCACTATTCACAATAGCCAGGACGTGGAAACAACCTAAATGTCCATTGACAGATGAATGGATAAAGAAGATGTGGTACATATATACAATGGAAAACTACTCAGCCATAAAAAAGAACGAAATAATGCCATTTGCAGCAACATGGATGCAACTAGAGATTATCATACTAAGTGAAGTAAGTCAGAAAGAAAAAGACAAATACCATATGATATCACTTATATGTGGAATCTAAAATATGGCACAAATGAGCTTATCTACAAAATGGAAACAGACTCACAGACATAAAGAACAGACTTGTGGCTGCCAAGGGGGAGGGGGTGGGGAAGGAAATGACTGGGAGTTTGGGATTAGCAGGTATAAACTATGATATATAGGATGGATAAACAACAAGATGTATAGCACAGGGAACTATATTCAATATCCTATGATAAACCATAATGGAAAAGAATATTTAAAGAAAAGACTGTTTATATGTGTATAACTGAGTCACTTCGCTGTACAGCAGAGATTGGCACAATGCTATAAATCAACTATACTTCAATTCAAAAAAAAAGAAAGAAAGGGCTGGTCCAGAATCCCTGGCCAAAGTATTTTGGCAGAGGAGAAGGAACATTGATCGAATCACGAAGACACCACCTGCCTTGGGCGAGTCACTTCTTCCTGGTTTAACAATAAATATTTATAAAATAGGCCTAAATTATCTCCTAGGGCTCCTCTAGGATCTAAAATGTAATTGGGTGAAATTGAGGTCATGTCCTATTGAGTTAGAATAATTTCTTGAGTGAATTAGTGTCATCCTCAGATGTTCTGATTGCAACCAGCAAAAAATAACTTGCTAGTATAGAAAACTAGAGCAATATCACCAATGATCTGTCATTTATTTCTTAGAAACTAAAAAGTCAAAATGATGGTCTTCAGTTATTAGCGCCTCTTGAAGTTTTCTTCTACCTACAAATATTCTAACTCTTGGCTCACCATCCTTCTATGGCTAGAAACTCTAAAAGCACAGGTGGCCTTGGTTTTGGTCACTCTTGAATTAAATATGCAATATTTAATATGAATTAAAAATAGCAATATTGATTAGCTACATTTCAAAAGAGAGAGTCATTTTAGCTTTGGCCCCTCTCCCATGGGTGCCACTGAGTGCCCATCTCATGCCAACATCTCCTGCTGTTTTCCTTGCTAACTCCCCCCAGCACTTGTGTCACTGATTATGTTGGTTCTTTCATCATCCAGTTTCACAGATGAAGAAATGGGGATCTAGAGGGATTAAGTAATTTACGCATAACCACAGGACTGGGTAAGTGACTGAGGCAGATTCACACTTGGGTTGCCTGGTCCAAAGCCAATACTGTCCAGCTGTCGTGTGACTATCTGAGGGGGAGTTCGTGTTCTCAAGGTCATTAAACGTTTGTCCTATTCTTTCCCTTTTCTTCCCTGTTCGAGCCCGTGCCAACTTGTCTAATTATCTCCCAGAAGTTGGCTGTTCTTAGGGTAGATGCTACCCTTCAATCTTTGTTGTAGTCTCCTGCAACCCTGTTCCCTTTTCATGGTTTGCACATTTATGTGTACACACACACACACACACACAGACACCAAAGATATGCAGATGAAAAAAAGGATTTTTCTGTGACCATATCTAGTGTTACTTGGTTAAGATACGACTATGAAACTTTTTTTAAAAGGCTTTATTTGCCCTTAAGTTTTATGTATTTAGATCCCGCCTGCACTGAACACTGAAGAATTTCCTTAAACCACGTATTTATAACCCTCTTTGTAGCACCTTTTGCAAAGTGGCTTCTTAGGTGAGATCATGATGTGCTAAATGAAAATACTACAAGTCTTAAAAAATTACCCAATGTTATATGGCAATGATTCTCTAAATTCAACACACACACACACACACACACACACAATCACTGAGGACACTTGTGAAAATGCAGATTCCTGGGTCTTATCCTCCAAAGAATTTGATTTAGAAAGTCTTGGATGGGGCCCAGTAATCTGTACGTTAAACACGCTCAGTAGGCAAATCTGATGCAAAAATTTTGTGACTCACACCCTGAGAAATCAAGAGAAACCCCGTAGCTTTGGGGGGGGGGCTTGGAAAATTTTATAAGGCTTGAAATTCTGTCTATCTGTAATTGTTCACGAAGCCTGTATGCTATGCTAGCATCTTTTCCATAAAAAGTGGACATTCAGGAAATTTGGTGGCATGGATGGATAACTGCCCAGAGTCAAAGACCCACGAGTGAGGAATTAGGATATTCTGAATTAAGGATATGGATTTGATCTGTGCAGTAGTTATGGAAGAGTTGCCATTTTTCCAATTTCGTTTTGAGGGTGGAGTAGTGGGTTTAAAGAAACTATGCCAGCACTTCAGGGCCTGCCTCTGAACTTCACAGGAGAAACAAATAAACTTCTGTTTACCTCACTGTTATTTGGGGTTTCGGGTACAGCTGAAACTAACGTTGATATGGCCACTTTCCTCCATTTCCTTCCCAGATGCAAACTGAGATTCCTGACTTTTTAATGATAAAACAGGAGCTAAAAGAGGGATAGGCATGAATTCACCATTCTTTTAGCTGCTGCTGAGGAATTTTTGCATCTCTGGATGCCCCTGAGCTTTGGGGACATGACCACATTGGTGGGTCTTACTTTGAAGAGTTAGGACCTCACATCCCAACCTCCTCCAGAATCCAACAGGGAAGGGATGGTACAGAAGACCGTCTCCAAAGGTGGCCACCAATGTTTTCCTTCCCTATAAGCACACGCCACTCCTCCATTGAAGGTAGGATGCACGTCTCCTCCCTTTTACATTTGGGGCAGCCTTGTAACTTGCTTTGACCAATAGAACGTGGAAGAAGTGATATGCTGGGTCCCGGGATTTCTTAGTCCAAGACTTAAGAGGACTGGAAACTTCTGCATCTTCTTCTTGGAAGCCAGCTTCCATGTGAGAGTTCTGAGCCCCCTCACACCTCCGCACTGTAAGAACATCCAAACTAGCTGTGTGGCAAGGCCCCAGGAGAAACACCAGGTCACCCACAGTTGAGTAAAAGCTTCTTGGAGATTCTAGCCCAGCCCGGCCACAGTTGAACAGGCTGAATGAGTGATCCCCAGCCAATGTCAAATGGAGCAAGAAAACTGCCCAGACAACCCTACCTGAAGTCCTGACCCACAGAATTGTGAGAAATAGCAAACCGTTTTTATTTGAAGCCACTGAGTTGTGGGGTGGTTTGTTATAAAGCAATAAATGACTGACACAGCTGGGGAGGGGTCATCTGCAGTAGAAGAGAGAACGCTTAGGAGGTAAAGAAAGGGAGGGTGATGAGAAAAACCTACTCTGCTACCAGTTCGCCTGGTTCCTGTCGCCCCGGCTTTGAGTTTTGAAAAAGGGGACTTAACAACCATTATTTCCACAGGCAAGTAAATTCTGTGTTCTCAAGAATTAACCTATAAGACACACTTGGAGCACAATGTATTCAGAGGTTGGAACCGATTCAATGCACTTCAGTACCCATTGCTGACTTCCAAGTATCAGTGTTCATCCATGTGTCAGACTCTTGCTTTGTATGTAAAGCTGACATGTAATACTGGGTTAGCCCTACCGTTTCCAAGGAGGTATGTCCTAGTGCTATATAACTGTGTACTGTACCCAGTGTAGCGTATCAGGCATGATTCTGGGTAATTTTATGTTCATCAGTGCTTTTCAGGACAATCTGTTGATTGAATCTGATTTCATTGTAAAAGAAAAGAATCACAGACATGAAAACACAAACTTAAGGGACTTCCCTGGCGATCCAGTGGTTAAGACTCTGCATTTCCACTGCAGGGGGCACGGGTTCCATCCCTGGTCAGGGAACTAGGATCCTGCATTGCATGCTGCGTGGTATGGCAAATAAATAAATAAATAAACACTTATATTAAAAAAAAACAAACTAAAAAACCCCCCAAAACCAAACGTATGGTTACCCAAGGGGAAAGGTGGGGGGGAGGGATAAATTAGGAGTTTGAGATTAACAGATACACACTACTATATATAGAATAGATAATCAACAAGGACCTACTATACAGCGCAGGGAACTCTACTCAATATTCTCTATGGGAAAAGAATTTGAAAAAGAATGGATATATGTACATGTATAACTGAATCACTTTGCTGTACACCTGAAACTAACACGTTGTAAATCAGCTATACTCCAATATAAGATAAAAAATTTTAAAAAAGAAGAAAAAAAAGAACAGAATGAACACCGAGGTATATATGGCCTACTCCAGGAAAACCTTTATTTACTTCACAACAAAAGTTCCCAGAGGAAAATTCTCTACTCCAATCCAGCAGAAGACAAGATATTTAAATAGAGAAATTTTGTAAACGTGCTTTCCAGGGATATATTAAGAATGTTGATGGAGAATCACTCCACTAAAACTACCTGCTTGGTGACTAAGGATCTTCAAAGTCTTTATAGTTCAGTTCATTGCAGACAGAGGGCTTCAGCTTTTCAATTTCTGAAGTTAATACAGGATGAAAATGGTGGCTTGGAAGCGCGGTGGCAGCAGTGGTTCTCAGCCCTGGCCAACTGCTAGAAGCACCTGGAGTCCTTCCAGCCCAAGACCCAGAGGTTTGACCTAATTGTTCTGGGTTTTTTAATGCTCTTTAAGGGATTCTGACATCCAGCTGTGATTGAGAACATGGTTGAAACAGTTTGGGCCCTGGTGTACTTCTCGGACATGAACATTTCTGGCCCTCATCCACACCTCCTGAATCAGAAAGTGGACCTCATGAGAACCGCTGTGCTATGTGATACAAATTAAAAGGGCTAATTGACTCCATGTCCCTTCATTGTGCCTCGATACCTCATTAAATGTCCATAAATCTAGAGCCCTTCTTACATTCATTAACATCGCATTTTTTACAGGATTATAAAAATCTAGTAGAAAAATTTTTTTAAAGTTAAAAGGTATTATTTTATTTCTGATTTTTAATTCACTTTTTGTTGTAACAGAAAGGAAAAGCATAAAGAATAAAAATAACTCCACTGCTACTTTGAAAGAACATTATTAACATTTTGATATCAATTTGCTTTTCATAAAAAAATGATTGTATTGTACACATTGTTTTATAACCTTCTTAACCTGCTTTTTCACTTACATCTTTTACATCCTACTGTATTACTAAATATTTTTAGATATCATATTTTTAAAGTTGCCTTTATTCCATCACAGGAATGTGCTAAATATATTTTATCAAAACTTTAGCAGTTGTTTCATATTTTTGCTTTTATAAATAATGTTTTCTTCGATTATTAAAAAAGTCGTTTTTCTTTTTTTTTTGGCTGCGCTGTGTCTTTGTTGCTGCGCGGGCTTTCTCTAGCTGTGGGGAGCGGGGGCTTCTCTTGTTGCAGAGCACGGGCTCTAGGTGCGTGGGCTTCAGTAGTTGCAGCATGTGGGCCCCAGAGCGCGTGGGCTTCAGAAGTTGTGGCGTGTGGGCTCAGTAGTTGTGGTGCACGGGCTTAGTTGCCCCGCAGCATGTGGGATCTTCCCGGACCAGGGATCAAACCCGTGCCCCCTGCATTGGCAGGCGGATTCTTTTTTTTTAATTAAATTTATTTATTTATTTATTTTTGGCTGCGTTGGGTCTTCATTGCTGTGTGCGGGCTTTCTCTAGCTGTAGCGAGCGGGGGCTGCTCTTCATTGCAGTGCACGGGCTTCTCACTGCGGCGGTTTCTCTTGTTGCGGAGCACGGGCTCTAGGCGCACGGGCTTCAGTAGTTGTGGCAACCAGGCTCAGTAGTTGTGGCTCGTGGGCTCTAGAGCGTAGGCTCAGTAGTTGTGGCACATGGGCTTATTTGCTCTGCGGCATGTGGGATATTCCCGGACCAGGGCTCAAACCTGTGTCCCCTGCATTGGCAGGCGGATTCTTAACCACTGCGCCACCAGGGAAGTCCTAACAAAAGTCTTTGTTCACATTCATGATGCCATTCTTGGCATCAGTCCCTAGAAGCAGTATTCATAGATCAAAGTGTGTATACCCTTTAAGGCTATTGATACACATTGAAAATTTGTCCTTTAAACAAAAGCATCCTTAGCCAATTCCCTTGCACCATAGGGTGATGCTATATATCACCACTTTATTTAATCTGGGCCACTTTAGTACCAGGATGAGTTCCTACTACTCTTTAATGAGGTTAAATCTTTTTGTCATTTAAAAAAATTTATAGCCCACTTGTATTTATTTTCATTCTTTGTCCATTCTTTAAAAAATGTGACTATTCAGTTTTCTTCCTATTGAATTGAAAAAGCTTTTTACGTACTAAGGATTACGTTCACCAACATTTGGAGGCAAGAAAAATAGAGGAAACACTCAATTGAGTAGCATCAGAATGAGTTAATTTCAATTCCGTGTTCATCGAAAATAAACTATAATCATTCGGTTGAATTACATTATTGTAAATCTGTAAAGAATCAGTATATTTCCTTTTCCTAGGACTGTACTTCCCTGAACAGATACAGTACTTCTCTAATGATTGAGTTCCTTGTGGTGCCTCATAATGATTGTTCTGAATTTTCCATTGTATAAAGAGAATGGGATTCAGAAAGTCTGAGTCTTGGCTCCACAGCTACGAGTTATACGTCCTAGACTAAGGACGTGCTTTAAGTTTCCTCATCTTTGAAACAGAAATAACAAGAATGACCTCTACCTCCGATGGTGACTGTGAGAGACAGTTTGCAGGATATGCACACAGATTTTGGAGACTGGCTATCTGGATTTGAATCCCTACGCTGCCATTTAAAAGCTATGGAGTTTGGGCAAGTTCTTAATCTCTTCGGGCTTCAGTTTCCTCATCTGTAAAATGAGGGTAATAATAGAATTTACCTATTGGAGTGGTTGCAAGGATTAAATGAATGAAAGTCTATATAGCATTGTAGAACAGTACCTGGCAGGTAATAAGCACGATGTATCAACACAACAATCATTACAATAAATAAAAGAATTTGCCTGATACGTGTTCTCTCTTTTTTCTTTTTTGCATATTATGAACTGTTTATTTACTTTTTAAGGTAAAATTTACATATAGTGAAATGCACAATCTTTTTTTTTCAAGCTTATGAATTTTCTTTTAAATTGGAGTATAGTTGCTTTACAATGTTGTGTTCGTTTCTGCTGTACCGCAAAGTGAATCAGTTCTATGTATACATATGTCCACTCTCCACACTCATGTCAGTGGTGGGCTTATAACTGCTGTAAAGGCCACCACAGTCTTGGCAGGTGTAAAGAGTTGGGCTGAATCTCTACCAACCCCAGGATGTACCCTGGAAATGAGTTTCTGAATAAGGCTCTGACATCAACTTGCTTTTTGGTGATTCACCTCTTCCTTCTCAATGTGGAATGCAGGAAAACCAACCTGTTCTTTACTAGCTAGAGTATGACTGTCAAAGCTAACCATGTGGGTTGGTTACTTTGCTTCCATCTCGGAAGTCATCTTCACAGACAGACAGACAGCCACTAGAGTGTGGACCCAAGGTGCTCTAAGACAGCTCTGCACCAAGTTTCCTATCTCAAAGGAATTGAGATAGGAAATGCATGGATTTTTAGATGTATTGTCTATAGTTAGGTTAATTAAATTCTGTGTTCTCTGATTTATGCTCTTAGCTAACAAGGAAAATTTTGGTAACTCTTAATATGAATCATAATCAATACAGAAGATGATTAAAAGAACTCTCAGCATTTTGGTCATTTTATCTGATAAAACTCCCACTTTTGTCCCCACGAGTTACACTGTGTAAAAGAAAATATGTCCATATGGAATACGCTTGTGAGTCAAAAACAAAGCCAATGCCCAAAATACAAATCAAAAACACTGCCTAGAACAACAGGCCTCAACTAATGAATTAAAATGATTGCTGGTTTCTTTAAAATATTAAGCCCATCAACGCTTGCCAAGAACCCCTTGGCTAGCTGAGGGATTCGAGCTGCATTGTTCAGCTCGAGATTGAAATCCTTCCATTCATCGTTGACATGTGAGAGACAAGACGAGGCTTTGACAGACAAGGGATGAGGCACCAGATGGTTTCCATCTGTATCTCCACTGATCGCACAATGAAAAACCCACCTTCCCTGATCAGAAGGCCACGCGATACGCGGATAATGAATACCCAGTGTTTTTAAAGGAGCGTAATCGCCCTTCCCAACCAGAGACGTATAAATATTAATGAACACAATCTGGTTCTAAGTAAATTTAGCATGAACTTTTAGCTACCCTCCCCTGACAACTTCCTCCCTCTTTAACTGAATTAAGTTTCAAAGTTCTGTGATTAAAAATAGCAAACCCTGAACTGAAGTTGGATCTGTGGCTGAGGAAAACCTCTCCCATCCAGCTAGTCACCAGTTAAGACAGTTCACATCATTGCGTACTTTTTTTTTTTAACCAAAAAAGGGTCTCGATTTGAATGAATGTTTAAGCAAGTGTGAATAGTGAGATATAGAATCAATACAAATACACAGGGAATTGATTAGCAATCTATCATTTCCGCCATGCTTATTTCCAAAAGGACTTGAGCAAACTTAGAGATTACTACATGCAGTACCAGGAGTTGTTAAACAAGCTCATTTCTGCAAAGCCCTGGACTACACTGTATATTAAACTATTGAACCCTAGGAAAAGAAAAATGATTCTTTCTTTCTTTCTCTCTCTTCACCTATACACGCACACACATATACACATTTTTCTGCAAACTTAACCGAGAATAACTGAGAGTATTAAAACAGTTTTAATTACTAATATTCAAGAGAAAATATTAGTTGTTTTTTGGCGGATGTTTTGACCTTGCATCATTAGTATTAGAATATCTCTAGCCAAGAAGACTTTGTTAGTCTTCTTCCTTCTTGACTCACTCCCAGAGGCTTTTATCAAAAATATCAGAAAGAGACTAAGATTTGAAAATTTCCACAAATTCCTTCCATTGCTTCCTTTCCCTTCCATTCAAACAAGGAAGATTTGCATACTTTCTCTAGCTTATGTGTCTTTAATCTGTCTAAGCAATGCATTTTCCAAGAAGCAGATTCTATATTTTCACCACTAATGTTTCCCTGTGGATCAAAGTGGCCAGAATCTTAAAGTGAAAAATGTCAAATCAGTCCAAAGACAGTATAAACAATTAAATCCATATTCTCAACTTTAGTCCCTCATGTGACTTGAAGGAAATAATCCTTTTTCCTCTCCTCCAATATTTATTGTTCTCATTTTTGTCAATAAACAAATTTCTATTGAGTACTACTATGTGTCTGGCATTGGCTACTGAAAATCAACACAATGGACAGTACTGCTATTCTTAGGCACAGATGTTATTTCAGAGACATCCTTCAGATACTGTAAAGAATGTCCTTCGCCATATGGTAGCAGCATCAGGCGTAGAGTTGATGGGTGTCTCTATCTCATGTGATCAAACCCATCTCTTAGCCTCCAATCCTCTTTTGGGAATATGCTCTCAGCAGGATTAATTACCAGTGTAACCAGCAAGATTGGTGTTTGTTTAAGGTTCAGCTTCACTAAGTCTTGACAAGCTTTCTTTCACCTTCCCTAGCACAATTTGGTTGTCAGCAGCATGGTCACGTGTCAGAATAAAATCAATAAAGCTGGAGTCAAGGATGAGCTGAAGCTTGCAAAGAAAATGCTGAGTAAGTAAAAATGCCCTTTGGTTATGTGCAGGGCAAGAAGAACAGGAAGGGCTAGACCCCTGGCTTGAGCCAGATGGTGCAATGTTAGCATATGACAAAGAGGAAGGAAAACGGTCCTTCTCCCTGTGGCTTCTGTCATTTTTATCAGGAAGAATGACCCTCAAACTGTAAAGAAGAGACCTGAAATGGTTAATTTTAGTAGTAGACTGAAAAAATGAGAAGATGGAAAGTGAGTACCCAATTGTGTTTAAGTCTCTAGGCTCAGATGCATTAGATCTTCAGAAGTAATGGAGAGAAACAAGCAACCACCAAAAAGTTTTTCTCGTTGTTGTAGATGAGAAAAGTAAATTTTGTCTTGATTATTAAAAGCGGGACCTGAGGGCAGTGAGGGGAGAAAAGTGGGTGTGGGAAACAATATCATACCCATAACACCTGTAATTCTAGAAGTTATACTTAAATTCATGGTTTATGAATATTATTGAAAGAAAGTGAAATGAGGTCATCAATAAAGAGTAGCAATGGGTTGGGGAGGAGACATAAACAAATACATGATATATGATATGTGCTATTTGACAATATGATAAAACAAATATGTTAAATTATATTTTATGTGCATTTACATCAAGGTATACCAGTGGCATCACATACCTATTTCAGCAAGATGCTTGACAAAGTCTTGTAAGGTATCCTGGGGTAAGATAGTAGGATGTGACCTGAATGACAAAGAATGAATAGATGAGTTGAACAGTTGAGAATTAATTAATCAACGTCAATTGAGCTATTGAGCTTTCTCCTGTCAAAAACTGTATTGATGTGGATGCAGATAGAGAGGATTATCATCACTGAATGGTTGTGAATAGTTGAAATAATATAATCATGTATATAAAATGATCTGATAAAATGAATTAGATAAAATTTAGAGAGGAAAATATAAAGTATTGCATTTTTTATAAAACATAATTAGGAAGTACAGGGTGCAGAGTTGGGGGAGACCTGGATGACAGCTGTTTAGAAGAAAACAACTGAGTCAACAGAGTGATACTGTGGCACATATGAAAAAGAAATTGTAGTGAAATCTTAGAGAAAGACTGACAGAACATATTCTTTGCTCCCTTCACTCCTGTTTGCCATGGTCACCCTGGTGGCGATGGGGACTTTATAACATACTGGCATGTGCTATGAGAGGATATCACCATGAGCAAGAGATAGCCCTGTTTGTTCTGCTATTGATACACTATGGAATCTATCAGGATGCGCCTAATAAACTGGCTGACCTTGGATATAAGTGAATTATGGAATGAAAGACCCAGGATCCTTAGAGGAGGGCAGAAGAATGGAAAACAAAAGAGGAAAAGGAAAGCAAACCTGAGGTGTTCACACAGAAACAGATGGTCCAACGAAATAGAATAGAAAGCCCGAAAGCAGTCTCACATAATCGAAATTTTAATTTATGAAAGCCTTGGCATTGAAGACCAAGGCGGGAAATTATGCTAGTATAACTGTTTTTCATATGAGAAAAATGAAATTGGATCCCTATCTCATGCAATAGAACAGAAAAATCCACTCCAGATGCATTGTAGACTTAAATATAAAGGTAAAAATTTTAAACATTTAGAAAAAATATAAAATAGGGATGGAAGGATTTCTTAAGCAAAATTCAAAAATTACTAGGCATAAAAGAAGAGACTGATAAATCTGACCACAGTACACACACACACACACACACACACACACACACACACCTATGAACTAAGAAATAGGTGGTTGATATGAACAGCATTTCACAAAAATGGAAACATCGATGGTAAATAAGTATGAAAAGAAATTCAACCTCATTAGAAATCAAGGCAATGCTTTTTCCGACCACAATAAAATACATTTTAGATGGGTTAAATTTAAGAGCCTGACATTACCAAATGTTATCAAGGATGTGCAGCAACAAGAACTCTACCACAGTGCTGGAGGGAGTGTCAATGGGTTCAACTTCTTTAAAAAATAATTTTGAATTAGTAAAGAATGCATTTACCTTCTGACCCAGCAATTCTATTCCTAGAGAAACCCTTACTCACGTGCACCAAGAGGCCTGTTCAAGAAAATTCACAGCAGCATTGTTTGTAATAGCAAATCACTGGAAATAAACTCCTTAAACAGGAAATAACCCAAGAGTCCATCCATAGAAAAACAAATAAAGTGATATGCTCACACAACAGAATATTATACAGCAAGGGTAAATGCAAATTCTAGCCTTACATAATAGATAGAGCTTAGAAATACAATTGTGAATGAAAAAGCAAGTTACGGGAAATTATATGTGGCATGCTACTATTTTTATAAAGCCCACAGACAAGCAAAATTTTAAAATATTTATTATTTACGGAGATATACACACATAATAAAACTTTTAAAAATTCCTTATGATAAACATAAAATTTATAACAGTATATCTCAGTGGAGGGAGATAGGGGATAGGATGAACAAGGAACATTGTATATATTCAATATCAACTATATTGCAATGTCCTACTTCCTAAATTGGGCAATGATTTCATGGGAGATGTATTTCGTTATTAAGTTTCATAGCCTGTGTGTGTGTGTGTGTGTGTGTGTGTGTGTGTGTGTATAATAAGATGTAAATATTTATAACTAAAATAAATTAAGGAAAGGACACACACACACACACACACCCCCAAGGAAAGCAGGCCTTCTTAACCCCATCAAAGCTGACCACGTAGCACTTACAAGTGATCAAGGTGTAAAAGGAAGGTTTTGCTTCTTTCTCTGGATATCAAGTGGGTTATCAGTCAAGCTGCAGCTTAAAATGGTTTCTTTCTGTCTTTCTGGAAATGGGCTGGTCTGTCCAACTTTCCATTTATTCTATGTCAATAAGGCAATATTACAGAAGTACACTTTCCAATTAAGGGAAAAGAACATCTCAACTGTACTCAGTATGATTAAACTACGGCTGCATATCATCTTCAA
This sequence comes from Balaenoptera musculus, assembly GCF_009873245.2. Lineage (NCBI taxonomy): Eukaryota > Metazoa > Chordata > Mammalia > Artiodactyla > Balaenopteridae > Balaenoptera > Balaenoptera musculus. The sequence goes on along the minus strand of NC_045788.1, from coordinate 2,604,756 downwards.
TCCTAGGAACCATATTTTGTGAGAAGTATTTGACAAACTGGGGAGTTTCTAGGGGAAGCTAATGTAGACAGGAGGATGTCGAAAATCCATTTCAGATGAATGGCTAGCTAGATTTGAACTTGAGCCACTCAACTGTGAGAAAAGAGAGATTCGGAAAAATGAGGTAGATGACCTCAAAACTGAAAAAGAAATGCTGTCAAGTTTAAACATTTTTAGCTTTATTCTGCATACAGAGTGGCCACTACTAATGGGTAGAAATATATTGAAGCTGACTGAAGCTTTGAAAATTAAAATACCAGCTCACAGCAGCTAGCAGGATGAGAAACTGGAGGATGGCCTATTATAGTTCAAGAATTACCTAGAGCTGTTACAGAATGTTATCCTTTAAAAGGAAAACAAAGCTTAGAACCTTTTTCTTTATAATGGATTATATTTTATAATGCAGACCACAGGCTTAGTATATTTTTGGTCTAAAAATCTAATAATACTAGATCATATGTACCTTGAGCTTAGTTATATCATTTATTTTTTCCTCCTTGTAATTCAGTTCCAGAGATAGCGGTAAAGAATGAATGACTGTGGTCCTTAGTAACCATCTAACTCTATGGAAGTTACTTAATCGCTTTGAACCTCGGTTTCCTCAGCTGTAGAATAGTACCTCTCTGCACAATGCCCCCCCCGAATATATCCACATTCTAGTCCCTGGGACCTGTGATTACGGTACCATATTTTTTGTAAATGGGATTAGGTGAAGGATTTCATGATGAGGAGATCATCCTGGATTAGTTGATAGGCCCAGTATAATCACAAAGGCCCAGTATAATCACAAAGGTTCTTAGAAGAGGGATTCAGGGGGAAGCAGAGGCAGAGGAGAAGATGAGGTGATGATGGAAGCAGAGACTGGAATAATGTCCTTTGAAGATGGCGGAAGGGGCCGTCAGCCAAGGAAAAGAGGTGGCCACTAGAAGCTATAACAGCCAAGGAAATGGATGCTCTCCGCAGAGCCTACAGAAGGAACCAGGTGTGCAGACCCCTTGACTTCAGTCCCGTGGAACTCATTTCAGAATTCTGACCTCCAAACTCTAAGATCATACTGATACATCTGTGTCGCTTAAAGTCACTAACTTGTGGTAACTTGCTACTGCAACAATAGGAAATGAATACATCCTCTCACAGGGTTTTGGTGAGGATCCAGTGAGATAACCCAGTAAAAAGTTCTTGGCTTCTCAAAGGGGGAAGGGGGTGGTGGGATGAATTGGGAGATTGGGATTGACATATATACACTACTATGTATAAAATAGATAACTAAGGAGAACCTACTGTATAGCACAGGGAACTTTACTCAGTGCTCTGTGGTGACCTAAATGGGAAAGAAATCTAAGAAAGATGTGTGTATACATATGGCTGATTCACTTTGCTGTACAGCAGAAACTAACGCAACATTGTAAAGCAATTATACTCCAATAAAAATTAATTTAAAAAGAAGTTCTTGGCTTCTATTACTGTTATCATCCACCTAATTTACCCCCCAATGAAGGTTCAGTCTCACAATCAACTGTATTAGTGTGCCCTTAGTTATCTGCCCTCACAAGGCATCTTTATACCCTTGTATCTATTGATGAGGCTGGGAAAGGGTTCTGGACGGGAGTCTGGCGTTCACAGCCATTAATGGTGCGGGTCCTGACAGGTGCTTGTCTTCTCCAGGTCATTCCTCAGCCATAAGTAGAGACTAGATCCTTTCAAGCTCTAAAGCTCAATGATTATATGCTCTTTTAGGTAGCTCAATAAATGCTTTCTGAGTCCACCCTCTCTCACTCTCTTCTGGTTGAACCTCTAGCCAGTGGCTGAATTATCTAGTGCCAACTGCCCCTAGATTACCTTTGCTCTGGGCACTGATTAACCAGGCAGACCTAATTCCATGATTAAAACAAACAAACAAACAAACAAAAAAGATGAAAAGAGGTGGAGCAGTTCCTAGCTTAAATTTATTCTTAAAAAGGTATTCAGTGTTTTACAAAGAAGGTTCTTAGCTAAAAAGCTTAGCTCTAAGAGTCCATATAGATTTCCCCTGGGTCCTTCTGTCTTTAATTCAAGGCTATCACTTTCAAGAACAGAGTTGGCTGGCCATTCTCACCAAGTGCTCTGCCCAGGCTCTTATCCTCCGAAGTGGCAGGACGTTTGACACACTTTCCTTGTTGCTAAAGGTGTAGATAACAGGACATGTGCATCAAAAATGACCAAAATAGAACAGGCACCAAAGTGCCGTGGAACACAGCCTCTCTTTCCTATCTCTGCTTTTTCCAACTCACCATGGAGAGAAAGTCTGTGAGAAAGCTTTGCCATCTATAAATTATTCTGCAAATGCAAAGAATTCTTTTTTTTTTTTTTAAACTCAGTGTTGGGTTAGATGTCTTGATAGAGACATGGACCATATTCAGCTGCCCCACAGAAGAACAATTACTTCAACCTGAGGAAATCCAGAAAACTTCATAAAATCATTGTGAAAGAAGAATAGATCTTAGCTAGAGAAAATGAGGAGGACATTTTGGGGAGAGAAAAACAATGATAGTGCAAAGGCAGAAAAGCCTCCTCTAAAAATAGTAAGAAGTTCGTGTGTCTGGCATATAGAGGGGAGGGACAGACAGTAACAGGAGAGGGGGCTTAGGTCCCTCCTGGGTTTCTGAATTTTATCGTGTAGAGTTCACTTATCATACGGGACAGGGCGTGTTCAGGTTGCCTTTTTGGAAAATAAAAAATAAAAATCGGGTAGAGGGATCCAGGATGCTGGGGTAGCCTAGGCCTGGGATAGGGGCTCTGGCCTGGGGATGCAGGGAAAGCTCTGGATGGGAGCAACCTTCACTGGAAACACCTGGATGTTGGGGAGAAGTCCGTAATGGCCTGGAGGTTTCCAGCTTGGCTCATAGGTGCAGGGCGACATCACTGGCCAGTCATCGTAAACAAGGGGGAGGTGGGGAGGGGAGCGTGAGAGAGCAAAGTTTAAACCACAGGCGCTAAACTTAGGACACTGGATGGATGGGACGTGAAGAAAAACTCAGAACACTAGAGAGTAGAGCCACTTAGGCCAAGCGAGGCAAAGGAGACAGGAAATGTGTGGGCAGAGGGACACAGAGGGTCACAGAGAGAGCAAATGTAGAGCAGTGAGCAGGGCAGGGCGCTGGTCGGTGCGGCAAGGGCACGAGGAGTCCACAAACGCCAAGGACGGACTGGGTCGCCCAGCGCCCCACCGAAAGCCAGCGAGGCCTCCGCGCCTGCGCAGGAGGGGAGGCCGCGTCTGGCCCTAACTCGGTAACTCGCTGCGCTTAGCAGGAGCCTTGCGCAAGATCCGAGCTCACCACGTTCGCTGGAGGAGCCGCGGGGACGGAGGTTTCCCATAGTCTCAGGATGCCAGGAGCAGAGCCCGCCTCCAGCCACAACCACGCAACCACGGAAGATCGACTACGTCCCCAGCGAACTGAAAAAGCAAGATGGGAAACAGCGAGCACGTGGGCCCAGCAATGAAACCCAAGCGGGCAGCCGTGCGCACGCGCGCAGCTGCTCCGCGGGCCGCCGCCTCAGCCTGCGCAAGCTGCTTAGCGAGAGTAGAGCGCTAGGCCTCCGTCTAATTAATTGTCTTTCATAAGAATAGGAAAAAACTTTTAATTGAAGTACAGTGGGTTCACCATGTTGTGTTAGTTTCAGGTGTACAGCAAAGTGATTCAGTTTTATATACATATAAGTTAACTATATAAATATATATATATATATTCTGTTTCAGATCCCTTTCCCTTACAGGTTATTACAAGATATTGCATATAATTCCCTATGCTATACAGTAGATCTTTGTTGTTTGTTCTATACATAGTAGTGTGTATATGTTAATGCCAAAGTCCTAATTTATCCCTCCGCCCCTTCCCTTTTGGTAACCGTAGGTTTTTTCTATGTCTGTGAGTCTATTTCGGTTTTGTAAATAAGTTCATTTAATTACAGCTTAAGTGACTAGAGAAATCAAAGAACCACATAAATGCTTATACACACGATAATCATTAAAATATGCCCTTAAGAGCAAGGGCTGGGGAGAGAATAAAAATGACCCTGATGTACTGAGAAGGGGACTGGATTGATCCCAACGTGAGTTAGGAAACAACCGAATCCCTGCCTGATGAAAAGGAAGAGAAAGGAATGATATTGGAATGGCGATGTTAGTATCTGGGAGTTTAAGTACAGGGGACTGTGCTTTTCTCATCATAAGGAAGATGCAAAGGACATCAAAAGAGCTGCTGCTTTTCTAAGGGAAGAAAGAGCAGCAGCAGAAGAATGGCAGGAGACTGGGTGAAGAGAGGAAGGGCCAGCGCCGTGGGCCTGGGGGTGTGGGGTGGTGAGGAGGCCAGGCACCCCTGGAGGTGCTTCACTCAGGCCTTCAGGTCAGGAGGGCGACCTTTCTGAACAGGTGGCATCAATAACACGGGCTGGACCCATCGCTGGACTAAGAAAGGCAGAGTCAGAACTCGCGGGTCAGGTTCCTTAAAAATATATATCTTCATCTCTATTTTGCTGAGTTTTTAAAAATATATCTGCTTGTGTAAGTTAGAAGATTAATGAGAGCAATTAGTATTTTTTTAGTTTCACCCTGAGCCTGGCTGTCAGAAATAAGAAGAATACAAGTTATCGGGAAAGCATTCCACAGCCCAGGCACCTGACACCACCCTGGAGCACTGATTCTCTGAGGTTGCCATTCCAAGCTTGGAGTATCCGTTATTCGCAGGATGGGCAGCCTGGAAGATCAAGTGCAGTCTCTATCCAGCTTCTTTGAGCTGCTCTGGGCACTGTAAGTATAATTATAATAACATGGACCTGCTCACATTATGATCAAACAATCAGTTAATCAATACTAAAAACAGATCCATATCGAAAATTTCCAATTCTCACATCTGGCTGGTGTAGTAAAATCCACTGGAAAATGAACACCCTTAAATCTAACTGCAAAGGGTTAATTCTAAAGAAATGATTCAGTCCCTACATCAATCATATGTATATATGGACCAGGCCCTTTTTCTCCATTAAGCATAAAAAGGGGTAAAAAGATCTATGTTCTTTCTCTGGATTTATGCAAGGCCTGGCTGTCTACATGGCCAAAGCCGGAAAGGAAATACAGGGAAGAAGATGAACATACTTTTGGACCCAAAGAACAAATGTTCAACAGGAAATGGGTTCACCCTCCTCCGAACTCCTACAGAACTCTGTCCCTCCCGGGGGACAGATCATCTCCACCTTAAATCATTTTTATTTACGTTCATACCTCAGCTCTCCTACTATTTTGCAAGGTCTTCACAAGCAGGACTGCATTTTAATACAGCATCTGAATACCTCATGTCTGTCGTGGGCTCTACACTTTCCTAAGACGCCCTCAGATGCACAACCTCCCTTGGTCTTCTGTCAGGCAGGTGGGTGAGCACGTTTTCCTCACTTCATATACAACGACACTGGGACGAGAAAATCTAACTGACTGGAAGGTCATGTGGCTGTCAGCTTAAGTCCAGAGTCAGGAATCACACACGTCAGTCTAGACTCCCACACCGGGCCTCTTTCCTCACACCAAGCTTTTCCTCCTCACCCACACGCCACGCCAGACACCGGTGATCCGCGCATCACGGGAAGGATGTCTGGAGAGAAGAACAAAGGGGCAGAAACACACGGCGGCTGATAACCCCTGGAACACCGTTGCCAGATGCGTGAAGCCTCTGATCTGTTCACCGGCCTTAGAGAGTCAGGTCGCACTGCCATTCAGAGAGGGAACAAAACCAGGTGTGTGTGTGTGTGTGTGTGTGTGTGTGTGTGTGTGTGCACGCTCACGCATGTGGAGCACTTCAGTGGACAAAGTGATACGATGAGATGTTGCAGTGGGGCGGGCCCGCGGAGGGCATCTCTTCCAGTGTTGCCGGAGGGTCCTCAGGCTGGAAAGCCTGAGCCTGGTGGGGATGCTTTTGGCAAAATGACCTTCTCTTCACCCATGCCCAGAATAGGAACTTTGGGGAAGTGATGTCTTGGCCGAATTATTAGCACCGGGTAAGAGGGCAGATGAAAAGGCGGAAGCTCCTGTGTGCACAGGGGCGAGAGGTTACAAATGATCCAAAGAAAGGCAAAGGCGGTGTCTTGGATAAGCACCCCTAGAAGCAGAGCCTCAGATGACAATTCCCGTGCAAGTCAGGGCTCTTAGGAGAACATCTGAGGGAGTGAGGGAGGTGTGATGGGGCAGAGGGAAAAGCAGTGAAGATGTGGGTCAGGGCAAGTCAGCCTGACCCACCAGGGGCTCTGCAGCCTGAATCGCTCCTCAGAGGTCGTCCTGCACACAGACCAGGGGACTGCGCGGGCCCAGCTCTGTGTCAGCCAGGCGTCGGCCAAGGGCTGCCCCCGGGAATGGGGGCCACCACCTCCCAGGCCTCTTTGGGTGAGGCAGGTGTCATCAGCCAGGGGCAATGCTACAGGGGAGGGTGCAGATGTGAGGAGCTGGCAGCCCCTGGAGGATGGGCACACCGGCCCAGTGAAGGGGATCTGGGGGCACGCTAACAGCACCTGCTACAGGCAGCTTCTCACATCTAGAAGAATCTGCATTCCACATCGGTGGCCTAATTCACAGGCAGATGCCCTCTCATGGGGAATTTGGGCAGCCTGGAGGAGCCAACCTTCTGCCTAGAAACGTGCTGTTTCACCTCCGACTGTATAAAACCATATACCTAAGTTTCTGTACTCTACCTTTAATGAAGCTTTCTAGCCTTTAACTATGTATGTTGGTGTCTTTTGGTGACAGTGTCCATCACTGTCACATGATGACAATGCGCGCAAAAGACTCCACGCATCTGCTTTCCTCCACCCCAGCGTCTATTTGTACGTCTCAGGGAAAGTGGGTTCAGTAACTTCCAAAGGAAGCCCAGTCTATTTTGGTATTAAGTACAGTAAGTCCCCTACATACGAACGAGTTTCCGTTCTGAGAGCGCGTTCGTAAGTCCAATTTGTTCGTAAGTCCACCAAAGTTAGCCTAGGTACCCTACTAACGCAATCAGCTATATACCGCTGCTTTTACGCTTGCTTCCAGACATCCTGGGCTTAAAATAAAGATACTGTACTATTGTACTCTCTACAGCACTGTACAATACAGCATACAAAAGCACAACCACTTGTAGAGGATGCACACACGTGACAGTGTACACCAGACACGTGAACTAACTTACGTGATGGGACGTGCGAATGCACGTTCGCATCTTTGAAAGTTCACAACTTGAAGGTTTGTCATGTAGGGGCTTACTGTACATGTTAGTGATTACTTCCTAAATTTAAGCAAAAATCTATTTCCTTGTAACTTCCATTCACCAAAGTCATGGAAAGGAAGTTCTACCACTTAGATAACTTCTCTTCCACAGGCAAAATATCCACGCGAAGATTATTCCACAATATTGTACGTGAGTGAAATCTGCTCACCCATCTGGTTCCTGCCCATTGGAGAAATTCCAGTTTGTCTCTGACCCCATAAAGAGGTGTCCAGAACTACCCAACCCTGCAGCAGTGGTGTGACCCACATATGCAACGGAGGACTATTCTTCTTGTTCTGTACTCAGCAGTTCAATTAATAGAGTTTTTTAAATTAACTTCATGATTCAAACAGGCCCCATTACATGCCCCAATGTACCACTGATTTATGCCAACTTATAAACAACTCATCTAAATATTTTTGCATATGCTGTCTGTCTCACCCCATCCCTAGTTTCTAGATAGATTTAAAAAATTTAACTATAGGCTCTTACACCTACTCAACTACAGTTCATCTTGTTAGAGTTGGCCCATCATCATTTCAACCTGAAATGATCTCTTTGGATCCTAATTCTGTTACTCAAAGTATGTGCTATGTTTCTAGGCTTCATGTCAACCCCAACTTTAATATGTAATCTATATCCTCACTAAAATTATTGATATAAAACAACACCTTGATAGGGCCAAGGGGGGGATTCTCATAGCCCACCGTTAGTGACTACCCTCCCAGGAGCCACTGTAGTTCTCCCACAGCTTAATTCACGCTTGTTCCCAGACCCAGTCTAAATTTGACAATGAGTTTACTCTTTCAGCTATGTATTCTGATATGCTGAGTTTCAAAGAATGTAAAATAATTTTCAATAAGATATTTGCACTTACATTCATTTAATAGAATATAAAAACAGGATATGAAGCTGGTAATAGTTTTATGAATAAAAATAAGCCAAGGAGACAAAGGCCAAATATAGCATATGATTTCAGAATTTAAAAATTGTTTTCTCCCATTGAGAAGAGGATGACAAGTCTAGAGACGCCCAACGGGAGCCCTGGATGGGGACACATGGAATGCCCCTGTCCTAAGGAAAACAGGTGACAAGGCTAACTGCATTATTTCTCTATTGCTGCACAGCAAATTACCACCAATTGAGTAGCTTAAAGCAACACAATTTATTATCCATGGGTCAGCCCATGGGTCAGGTTAGTTCAGGCCCCTGCTCAGATCTCATCAGGCTGAAATCAAGGTGTTGCCTGGGGCTGCGAACATCTGAGGTTTGGGGTCCCCTTCCAAGTGCACTGGCTATTGGCGCAATTCAGTTCCTCGCCGTGCAAAACCGAGGTTTGCATTTTCCTACCCGCCTGCCAGCTGGGGGCCGCTCTCACCTCCTACAGGCCCGCTGCCCTCCCCTGCCGTGCGGCCACAATACAGCAGTTCGCTTCTTCAAGGCCAGCAGCAGACTCTCTCCCCGCATTCTGCTAAAATGGAGTCTTGTGTAAAGTAGTTAAGCGAGTGACAATCCCATCATGTTCCCAGGTCCTGTTCACGGCGAAGAAAGGGGATTGCAGGGGGCGGGGCGTGCACAGGGGGCGGGGCGTGGGAATCGTCTCCGACTCCCACCTCTCCCAGTGATTAACACGGGGAGGCACAGGGAAGGTCAGGAGCGGGAGAGGGGGCTGGAGGGGCCCTCTGTGCCCTGCCCCGGAGTTTGAACTTTATCCCCAAAGCAGTGGAGGCAGACTGAGGGGTGCCTCTCCCTTTGGGGAGGTGCAGGAACATGTTGCAAGTCGCAGAGGTTAGGAAAGCTTTCTAGGAAGTACAGCACTCCAGGACAGTATCATGGAATGAACCAAGGCAAGACACGTAAGGCACAGTATCGTCTACATACACACCTGAATCACGTGTTGATAATTTACCCCCTCACTTGCCTACATGACACCTTGAGAAATGTATGCTACGCTTTGCTCTGCTGCCGCTGGTATGAGATGTATATACCCTTCACATAACAGACAGAAAAAAACAAAAATATTTTGCATCACTAGAGAGCCTTCTCCAAACAGAAACATCCTATCTAACACTAATCCCTAAAATTTAAAAACAAAAAAAATTTTTTTTAAACACTTGAGTCTATTCCTTTAAGCTGCTGGCCCCCCCCCAAGAAAACACACTTAAAAACAGAAATAAAGTCACAGATGTAGAAAACAAACCTATGGTTACCAGCAGGGGGAAAGGGGACGGAGGGATAAATTGGGAGACTGGGATTGACATATACACACTGCTATATATAAAATAGACAACTAATAAGGACCTGCTGTATAAGCACAGGGAACTCTGCTCAGTATTCTGTAATGACCTATATGGGAAAAGAATCTAAAAAAGAACGGAGAGATGTATATGTATAACTGATTCACTTTGCTGGACACCTGAAACTAACACAACATTGTAAATCAACTATACCCCAATAAAAATTAAATAAAAAAGAAAAGAAAACACGTTTATCTCTGACTTTTGGACAGCTATCAGGAGACATGTGAGGACCCACACAGATGGGATAAGCACGTGAGGAACTGCTGTTTTTCCACCAATTTGGATTTTGAACAGATTAACTGTAGTTTCATGGTCTGTTTTCTTTTCTTTTCTTTAAATACCTGCTGTATCCTTTATTCAAAGTGTCTGGTTCTTCTAAAGGCTGGACACCCCTCCAAACATCACAAATAAAAACACATTATGTTCCAATTGTCTTTGAGTTTCCCATTCACAACTCTGTCTGTACTCTGTAACCTTGAGGACAATCACAGTGTTTATTCTAAAATATAACAATGACGAGAGCTAACTGAAAGCTACATACTACATGCCAGGGACTGTTCTCAGAGCTTCATATCCTCACACTCAGATGAGGAAACTGTGGCACAGAAAGTTTAAGTAACTTGGAGGTTACATAGGTGATTAGTGGTGGAGGTTGGCGGTGAACCCAGGCAGAATGGTCTGCCTTAGTTCCCAGCCTTGCAGTGAAAACAGATTCCAACTACTCTACGAAGGGGTTCCTTGGAGGTACTCAGTAAGTGATCACTGACCACCAATGACTACTTTTGAGGTGGCAGAGTCAAAAGTATATAAAAATTAAAGTCTAATCACTGTAAGATTATGTTACAGATGTGAGGGGCACAAAAAACAGTAGGGTCAATAAATCCAAGAGGTAGTTCTTTAAAATAAGTCAAATAAACCTCAGAATTATACAATAAACCAAGAAAAAGAGAGAGAAACACAGATATTAAAAGTTTAGAAATTATGAGTGAATACTGTGCTCAACTCCATGCTTATTATTTTAAAAATACTAAGAAAAGATAATCTTTAGATATAATTTGAATCACTGAAATGCACAAGCATAAACAGACACATTGAATGGGCCAAGTGATTAGAGAAAACAAACAACTACAAATTTAAAGATAATCTAAAAAGTTGTAGAAGCATTATCTCGTTCAAAAAATAATCCAGGCATAGAAACTTCCACAGGGAACTTCTTTCACATTCTCAAGGAAAATATAATTCCCATAGGTCCCAATCACAGAAAAAGATAAAAAATTCCTAATCATTATATGAAGTTATTTTGATGTCAAAACTAACAAGATAGCATAAAAATTCAACTAAAGACAAAATTATTATAAAAATTGATGCAATAATCTGAAACAAACATTGAATACAGCAGTGAGTTAAGAAAACATTTCATCATGACCAAGTAGGTCCAAGAATAAAAAGATAAGTAAATACTAGGAAGTTTTATATTATAGTACACTATTTTAATAGATCAAAGGCAAAAATTACACAATAATTTTCAAAAAACATGATACTCTGTATCAAGTCTGGTGAATTGCAAGCAATTCTCATTGGATACTCACAATAACCTTATAAGATACTTATATTATTATCCTCATATAACAATGTAAGAAACTGAAATTGGAAGACAACAAATAACTCACTCAGTGACATACAATTTAAGAGGAAGAGGTGTAATTTGAGCCCGGGTCTGCCGGGCCATAAATCCTATGATCTGACTTCCACATTATGTTCTCCTTATAGAGGATAATTTACCAAAATAATCAAAAGGCATTTTATAACATTTCAAAACACCTTTTTGATTAAAAATACTCTCAGCATATTAGGAATGCAATGAAATTTCTTTAACATGGTTGGAAAAACCTACCCTAGCTGTTAAAATCAAAAACAAGATAAGAATATGATTAACTATATTTTAAATTACTGTGGAAATTTGGGCTAATGCTATAAGATGTAATTCTGGAATAAGAAGTATCCTCTTTAGGAACGGTGGGAGGGAGGCTCAAGAGGGAGGGGACATATAGCTGATTCACTTCGTTGTACAGCAGAAACTAACACAACATTGTAAAGCAATGATACTCCAATAAACATGTTAAAAAAAAAGAAGTATCCTCTTTAGAAAGGCATTAGAATCATTATTTGGTGTAATATGACTGTACTAAGGAAAATCAGGAGAACTAGGTGAAAAAATGGTTATCATTAATAAACAGAATCAAAACCAATATAGAAAAACCAATAACTTTTACCAAACTCATTGATGAGCTCTAGCAGTTTTCTGGTTGTGTCTTTACAATTTTCTATGTATAATATCATGTCATCTGCAAATAGTGACAGTTTCACTTCTTCCTTTTCAATTTGGATTCCTTTTATTTCTTTTTCTTAGGCACAGCAAAGGAAACCATAAACAAAACAAAAAGACAACCTACAGAATGGGAAAAAATATTTGCAAATGATGCAACTGACAAGGGATTAATCTCCAAAATATACAAACAGCTTATACAGCTCACTATCAAAAAAACAAACAACTCAATTGAAAAATGGGCAGAAGACCTAAATAGACATTTCTCCAAAGAAGACATACAGATGGCCAAAAAGCACATGAAGAGACACTCAACATCACTAATTATTAGAGAGATGTAAATGAAAGCTACAATGAGGTATCACCTCACACTGGTCAGAATGGCCATCATCAAAAAATCTACAAACAATAAATGCTGGAGAGGGTGTGGAGAAAAGGGAACCCTCCTACACTGTTGGTGGGAATGTAAATTGGTGCAGCCACTATGGAGAACAGTTATGGAGGTTCCTTAAAAAACTAAAAATAGAGTTACCCAAAATAGTACAATCCCACTCCTGGGCATACATCTGGAGAAAACTCTAATTTGAAAAGATACATGCACCCCAATGTTCACTGCAGCACTATTTACAATTGCCAAGACATTGTTCATTGACAGATGAATGGATAAAGAAGATGCTATATATATATATATATATATATATATATATATATATATATATATATATATATATGTATATATGTGTATATATATATATATATATATACACATATATACATATACACACACACACACACACACACACACTGGAATATTACTCAGCCATAAAAAAGGATGAAATAATGCCATTTGCAGCAACATGGATGGCCTTACAGATTATCATACTAAGTGAAGTAAGACAAAGACAAATATCATATGATATCACTTATATGTGGAATCTAAAAAAATGATACAAAGGAATTTATTTATAAAACAGAAATAGACTCACAAACATAGAAAACAAACTTACAGTTACCAATGGGGAAAGGGCATGGAGGGATAAATTAGGAGTTTGGGATTAACACTACTGTATATAAAATAGGTAACCAACGAGGACCTACTGTATAGCACAGGGAACTATATTCAGTATCTTGTAATAACTTATAATGGAAAAGAATCTGAAAAAGAATATATATTTATATCTGAATCACGTTGCTGTACACCTGAAACATTGTAAATAACTATACTTCAATAAAAAGAAATCAACAGCTTTTATATAACAGTAACCACCAATTAGAAATCAATAGAAAAAAATCCCAAATATAATTAAATAAAAAGTATATAATACCTAGGAATAACCTTAAAAATATGCAGAACTTGTGTGAAGAAACAATTTTTCTGTCACATCAAATAAGACTTGAAAAAACAGGTGGATTATGAAATGATTAAAAATTGTAAAGATGCAAATTCTTCCAAAATAATTCATAGTTTGTACATAATTCCATGCAGATATATCAGAATTTTTTATTTGAAAATTAATTCCAACATTCACCTTGAAGAACACTCAGATGATGGTTACTAAGGTACATTTAAAATATGGAATAGTGAAGGGATTATGGCTTACCATATCAAAAATAGAAATGTGCTATACAAAATATAATATGGTTCTGCTACAATAACTAACAGATGGTTAAAGAAATAGAATAAAGAGCCCAGATATAAAAACATATATACTAATTTAATTAAAGATAGATTTAATCATAACTCAATAAAGAATAAAGGGATTATTCAATAAATGGTGTTGAAGTAACTACTTGAATAGTTAAAAAATTATATCTCTACCTCATAGATTATGTCAAACTGAATTACAGGTGGATTACACACTAAATTAAAAAATAAAATTATAAAATATTATGAAAAATATAGGTGGTTATTTACTGGCTATTGGCCAAACAAAGAATTTCCAAACATAGAAGTAGTGGAGTACATCAGAAAGTAATATTAGATTTGACTGTAGTAATAAACACGAAAAAATTCATATATCACACAGCACAATACTCAAAATTAAAGGGCAAACAGCAATGTAGGAAAATAATTTTCAGAGATGTGACATACAAAGGATCTTTTTTTCCTTGTATTTTTTTTAACATCTTTATTGGAATATAATTGCTTTACAATGGTGTGTTAATTTCTGCTTTATAACAAAGTGAATCAGTTATACATATACATATATCCCCATATCTCCTCCCTCTCACCCTCCCTATCCCATCCCTCTAGGTGGTCACAAAGCACCGAGCTGATCTCCCTGTGCCATGTGGCTGCTTCCCACTAGCTATCTATTTTACATTTGGTAGTGTATATAAGTCCATGCCACTCTCTCACTTCATCCCAGCTTACCCTCCCCACTCCCCGTGTCTTCAAGTCCATTCTCTATGTCTGCGTCTTTATTCCTGTACTGCCTCTAGGTTCTTCAGAACCATTTTTTTTTTGATTCCATATATATGTGTTAGCATACGGTATTTGTTTTTCTCTTTCTGACTTACTTCACTCTGTATGACAGACTCTAGATCCATCCACCTCACTACAAATAACTCAGTTTCTTTTCTTTGTATGGCTGAGTAATATTCCATTGTATATATGTGCCACATCTTCTTTATCCATTCATCTGTCGATGGACACTTAGGTTGCTTCCATGTCCTGGCTATTGTAAATAGAGCTGCAGTGAACATTGTGGTACATGACTCAAGGGATCTTTAATAGGAAGTTCTAAGGAAAATATTAACATCTCGATGGATAAATGGGCAAAGAACACGGATCAAAAGGTCACAGAAGAATTGCTATAAATGTCCAAGAAACATTCAAAAAATTTTAAAATGATTAATACTTATTGCTGCTGAATGTGAGGAGCTGAAAACACTCTCATACAGTGCCAGAGTGTAAATGAATACCTTTGACCATGTCTAAGAAGAAGTATAAAAATGTTCATGTCCTTTGACTTCATCTACTCTCATGTAGAAGCAACTAAGAAGATGGCAAAAGATGAATGCAAAGCATGAATGTTCAACTACAGTTATACACCCCAAAGTGCAATATATACAGTCATTAATTAATCATGTTTTGAAGACGATTTAATGCCACGAGGAGATGCTCCCAGTCAAGTGAACATAAGTAAGACACAAAACTATATCTAGACCACGGTCCTGATTCTAAAATGTAACAATATATACGGAAAAAAAATTGAAAGAAAATATACCAAAATGTTACAGTGGCTATCTCTGAGCATTAGACTAGGCAATATTTATTTTCTACAATAAACATCAGAATAAAATTTATTTCTGAAAGAATAAAAATAAAAACAATGATTGACAAGAAAAACAAGAAGCCAGACACATTGGACATAGCCTTCTACGGAAATGAAGAAGACTGCCTTTTCTGTCCCCCTGATGTTACTGTACTATCTTAGGGACATCGTGGAGTGTCTCATAAGACACCTCCTCTTCTCAAAGGCATCTCAGAAACCATCTCTCCATCAGACCTGGCTAATTCCTTCTCTGCTCCTTCCACTCTGGCCTTCTCCCACTCCACTCTGCCAACCTCCTTCTTCCTCCCACTCAAAGTCTGGCCACAGCAAAACAATCCCAACACAGGAAGCAGGTCTGGAGGGAGGTCAGCATGCTGAGCGATTATTGAGGGAATGACGTGTGTTTCTGCAGCAATGCATTCTGCCTCTGTGAAATCATCGTTTCATAACACTAACCACATTGGGAAGACTTTTCTCAAAAAAACCTACACTCTTAAAAATTCTTGCAAAACCCACTTGCCATGATGATGCCAGAAGTCCATGCCTCCTTTACCAGCATAATTCAGGGAGCTTTCCTAAAATCATTCAATTCAGTCTCTTAACGGTATTCACCAAATGTTTACTGGGTACCACCTAGGGTTCTGGGAAATAGAATGTGGGTATAGGAGGTTGAATAATGGTCCCCAGAGTTGTCCACATCCTAATCCTGGAACATGTGAAAATGTTACATTACATGGCAAAGGGATTTTACAGATATGATTAAGGTAAGGATCTTGACATGGAGAGGTCCAATACAATCACTGGGGTCCCTATAAGGGAAAGAGGCAGGAGAATCAAGAGAAGGAGACGTGATGAAAGATGCAGAGGTCGGGGTGATGCAGGGCCACGAGTCAAGGAACATGGGCAGCCTCTAAGAGCTGGAAAAGGCAGGGGAAACAGATTCTTCCCTATATTCTCCAGAAGGAACAAAACCTGGCTGACCTATTTTGAACTTTTATTTCCAGAACTATAAGATAATAAATTTGTGTTGTTTTAAGCTACTGAATTGGTGGTAATTTGTTACAACAGAAACAGCAAATGAATACAGTGGGATTCAAGGAACTCTAGAGCCTTCCTTTATGCCGCCATACTGAACACTTACCGCCATTAAAGCAGTTCTCATTTTTGCCAGAATTTCCCAAAGCGTGTTAGAGTGAATGCAAGTCCTACAAGCTATTCTACAATTCTAAAGAGTTCTCTAGTTAGACAAATATCCTGTATCACCCTTTTGGAAATTCACAGTGTACTTTGGTATCTTAAAGACTGAGTAGTCTTTTTCACTTTGATTAATCCAGAATTTTCCAAACTTACTTGGCCATAGAAGCTTTTCAACATCTAATTACATCAACATCATTAATGGCAACAAATTGCTTTGCAACCCTGAGCCTTAGGCCATAGGGATGAATCCACTGTTTAACCTACTTCCTATAATTTAAACAAGTTTAACAAACTGGTAAACTCTATGAATCTCGACGACACTTGAAACATACTGTATTTTTAGCTATCCTCGTAGGTGGCATTTTTGTCTCACCGAACGGGAAGTTAAGTTCCCAGAGGGCAGGTGTACATCTTTACAAACCCATCTTCTGTAGCATCTTCCCTCAGGGAGCTAATATTCCAGTTGATGGGACAGGCACACATTCATATAAGAAAAGACATTTTGGGAAGGCAAATAGAGGATTTTTGTTACCTAACTTGACATAAGCCAGAGTATACAGCTACAGTCTCCGCCCTCACTGCCATGGCCTCTTTCTCCCCTCCATCGTTTCCCTCTTCTGCTCTTAATCAAAGTCTGAAGTCTTGATGGTGCTATTTCTTTGATTTATAAATTATCGTAGTGGTACAGCTGGATCTCTGGGGTCATCACTCCACCATGTAATAATATTGTTAGAGTATTAGTTACTCCCCTATTTTCCAAAAGGGAATAAGTAATAGCTCAACATACACTACATTCTTTTCTAGTCCAGCTGCAAATGACTGATACTGTTGTTATCCTTGCAAAGTATTTTTTTGCAACTTTCCAGTCTCCCATCATTATAGGGAACACAGCTATGCAAACATTGCTTCAGTGTTTGCAAGAAATCAAGAAATTTTAAAACAAAAGTATAGGAAAACATCAGCAACATGTATTTTAATGATAAAATTAGCCAGCATGGCACCCCCTTTCCAATTAATTTTCAACTCAAATCAATGGAATGTCAAAGAACTACATATTTATTTTTTAAATTCAAGTAGGAAAACAATCTGAGGCATTTAATAAATGTTATAAATTATAATACATTACCATGAGAAAATCCATCAACTCTTTTTATGTATTACTGAATACTCTATACAATCCACCATCCTGTAACAATTAACTAGGTTTAGCCAGAAGAGCAAAGCTAACTCCTGAACTTGAAACGATTTCAACAACACAGACAGGTCTAAGTACAGCTGCAGTAAACCTAGGGAGAGAGCTTTCTCATGCCATGCCCTTCTTTGCAGTAATGGGGAAGGTTCGATGCCAGAGGGAGTAAGTTTTGTTTTATCTTGTCCTGTGAATATATTAATTCCAAGTTCAATTATCAGCTGTTATGACACAGGGATATCTTTACTTCTTCTGATTTACTTCTACTTATCCTGTGTATAATCAGTGATGCCAGGACCCTCCTCTTAGGGTGAACCATGGCCGTCACCCCTAATGTAAGCTTAAAGTCCTAGACACCACACATCTAAGGACCAAGCCCTGGAGGGGAAGGGATGGGTGGGGACTGGATAATGAATCACCAATGAAAGCCAAGAGTCTGATCACTTTTGTGCTTAGAATTTGTCAGTGGTCAGTGCTCTGCAAACAGGAGATGTGGAAAGATGGATTCATATTCAGTGGTCACCTAATGGTGTCACAGGATTTTGAACTGTGAAGACACAAGTAGTTGCTTCTTGGTGCCCAAGAAGATTGCTACAGGTTTCAAGGAAAGAGCGCATTTGTCATCAAAATTACTTCATTCAAAGACAAATACCATATGATATCACTTATAGGTGGAACCTAAAAAAAAGGATACAAATAAACTTATTTACAAAACAGAAACAGACTCACAGACTTAGAAAACAAACTAACGGTTACCAAAGGGGAAGGAGGTGTATAAATTAGGAGTTTTAGTAGATACACACTCCTATATATAAACTAGATAAACAAGGTCCTACTGTATAGCACAGGGAAGTATAGTCAATACTCTATAATAACCTATAATGAAAAAGAATCTGAAAAAGAATGGATATATGTATACATATAGCTGAATCACGTTGCTGTACACCAGAAACTAACACAACATTGTAACTCAACTATACTTCAATTAAAAAAATTTTTTAATTAAAAAAAAAAACATGACAATGCAGTTGATGACCCCGCAAATACCACTTTATGATTCCCTGAGTCTTCTTCAACTGGAAGTAACTAGTATCCAGATATTGGCATTTAAAAATTCCATATTCTAGTATTTAGTTTTATATTTAAACTTTATAAAAACTGTATGTTTGCCATAACCTTCTGCAACTTACTTTCTCATTGAAATTAGTTTTTTAAAGATTCACTTATATTATATAATTCTCCATATCAACTGTACTTCAATTAAAAAAATAAATTAAAAAGAGACTACTTCATTCAGTAAGCAGTTCTTAAGTACCTCTTAGACCCCAGCCACAGAGCCACAGGGAAACTACACCTGCCTGCTGGTTGGGTGAGTTTCACTGAAGAATAGGAGTATCACCTTGAAGCATAGAAAGCTAGTAAATCATTCAGACAACCCAAACAGGACAGAGATAGGTCAGAGGCAAGATGGATTAGTCAAGTCTCTTTCAGTGAAAAGAAACAGAACCCCAATTTTCAAACACTAATCAGAAAAGGAACTTTAATGCAAGGGTACTGAGGCGTCCTCAGAGTCTGAGGAAGCACTGCCCAGACGCCCACAGGGTCTCCATCGTTCATCTCTGCTTGTCCTTGTCTCCTTCTCTCTTTCCAGAGGCAGATATGTTCTCCATAAATATGGCCAATCACAGCATGGCTCCTACCAGCTCTAGCAAAGTTCCACCCCGTCATCCCTCATCATGCAAACAGCAGAACCTTAGTGTCCAAACACGCACATTAACTGTGCTTCTGTCACGGCGCTCTTGAGTTCAATCAAAAAAGTGTTCATACTCTTTGTAAAGGTGCCTTGATTTCTGTTGGGAAGCTTTTCTTTCTTAGAGATATAAAGGCATTTATAGCATACCATGATTAAAACCATGCAAATAAAAATATGTGCAAGCCGAAAAGACTGGAGGGAAAGACACTAAAATTCTAAATTATATTTAAGAGATGGATTTTTCTAGTGTCTTTTCTCCAAGTGTTTTGTAATACGATTATTTTAATAGTGAAAAATTTTTATTTGTATATTTAAATATTATTTTATATTTTTGTAAATGCTTAAAATGTGTCTAATTCTAAGACATGACTAATGTAATCTATATTTTGGTGACTAGAAATAGCAATTTTTTAAACAAAATCTTTTCTTTCTAAAAAAATGGAAAAGATGTATCTTTTCCTATGTATAATAAAATAGAAAATCACTATTAATTGTGAATGTCTTAGGACCTTGAGAATTTAAGGAAAATCAAGTTAATACTTTCATAATCTAATTTCAGTGATCACCAACAAAGGAGTATAACCTAATAACTACAAAAAAAAAACCAGACTTGAATACGTGAAATAATCAGCATAACCGCATACGAACACAAGTCAGGGGTTAAAATGCTGTTGCAAAATTCTTTAAAAACTGTTCATTAGTCAAATATTATTCAGCCTTAAAAAGGAAGGAAATTCTGACTTACACTACAACATGGAGGCACCTTGAGGACATTATGCTAAGTGAAATAAGTCAGTCACAAAAAGCAAATACCATATGATTCCACTTACATGAGATACTGGAGTAGTCAAATTCATAGAGACAGAAAGTAGAATGATGGTGGCCAGGGGCTGGCAGGAGGGGAAATGGGGAGTTACTGTTTAATGGGGACAGAGTTTCAGTTTTGCAAGATGGAGAATTCTGGAGATGGATGGTGGTGACTGTTGCACCATGTAAACGTACTTAATACCCCACTGAACTGTATACTTAAAAATGGTTAAGATAGGGGAAAAAAAGTTTCCCTTAGAAAAACTGTTATTGATTAACTCTGAGAAAGGCAATAAATACTCCCCAAAGAGATTAAAGAACGAAATTTACAATGTTAATAATATTAATGATCACCTTGGATAATCCATATAAACAATTTTCCAGAGACAGCTGTTACCAATTAGGAAAGCTAAAATACACAGATAAGCAGGCCTTTCCCTGGCTTGTTCCATCAGATACAGAAGCAGCCTTAAGAGATGTATCTTTATGAAAATAGACTTGGTTACCTCCCATCTTGCAAGGGCCACCACCTGGAATTTCATTTCCTGAACTGAGACATACCCCATTAAGCATCTGCCATGAGATTACAAAACATACAAGAAACAAAAATCTTAGTCTTTGAACGTTTACGACAAATTCAGGTTGTTTGACTACATGTGTATTCAGATGGTCAAAAGTTAGCAAGTCCTATAGAGAACAGCCTGGTGGTTGCCAAGGGGGAGTGGGTGGGGGAAGGATGGATTGGGCATTTGGGATTAGCAGATGCAAACTATTATATATAGGATGGATAAACAACAAGGTCCTACTGTATAGCACAGAGAACTATATTCAATATCCTGTGATAAACCATAATGGAACAGAATATGAAAAAGAATGTATATATGTATAGCTGAGTCACTCTGCTGTGCAGCAGAAATTAACACAACATTGTAAATCACAAAATTGTAAAATACTTTAATTTTTTTAAACGTTCTAAAAAAAAAAAAAGAGTTAGCAAGTCCTGGGGACAGAATGTAGATTCAAATAGAGGAAGGTCCTTCCAGAGAAGACAAGACCTGGGCTGGCTCTGGAGGAGGGAGAACGCAGCCTGGCAGGTGACAAGGAAGGGCCATGTGCCACCAGTTAAAAATAAATGACAGAGGAGCCCACACAAAGGCTAGGGAGGGACGAATGTGGAGAATGGCAAACCGACCAGCCAAATTAAGGTCAAGGACAAACATAAGGCAGGAGGGAGTGAGAGCAGGAATGGCCTGAGTGTGAAGGCACAGGCCCAACTCTGAATTCGATAGAAGCCAGTGGGGGCAATGCACCTGGCTAGTTAGAAGGGAACAAAGCAGTGGTTGCAAAGCTGGTCAATGAAAAGCAAAGGTAGGTCAAGGAGAAACCAAAAGGTCTTTAGAAATGAGGGTTTCCCATTCTTGAATGCAAGCTACTTACAGACATGTTTCAGTAGAAGCATGGTGAACACCATATATACCAGTTATAAGGAATTTTCCATTCTGAAACTGCTCCCCACTATTTTCATGGGTTCACATATGCAGGACCCATTTCTGAAACCAGTGCAGGCCACTGTCACATTAAAATTCAGCATGCCATACCACTGCCATTTACCATTCCCTGGAACAGGTGATGGATGATGGACAGAAATGGGCTTTTCCACAGGAAATTCCCAGGACCAAGTAAACCCACACTGGAGAACACCACGGGAGAAGACATGACAGCACTATATTTTGGCTCAGCAGGGAAAGTAGCTAAATTATTCTGCCTGCTTATTAATAGATCAATGTTAGTCCAACAGCTCCAATTTGCAGTGGAATTTTTGACATTCTCTCCTGAAAACTGAATGTCAGGTTCATGGTTTTCTGCACAATACCTGTCCACAAATTCTGTGACTATTCACATTTGGTTTAGAGACGTAAGTGAAGATTTTTCAAAATCGGGTAGGCAGTTTCAAGAATATTAGCCTTACCTTTTAGCTAAAGGCTATACATATGACAATGCCTGAACTCAATGGAGGCAATATACATATTGGTGAGACTTTCCTCCTAAATGCTAGTTTTAGTAACCACTGTAATTATGGGGTAAAAGAGAAGACGAAGTTAAATGAAAAGTAGGAGGTTAAAAAAAGATACTAACTTGGCTTTCAGGTTCTTAGTGGGACTCATTGCTTTGACTTAAAACTAATAATTATAGAGGTAGAAATAAGATAATCTAAGCACTTAACTGGACATGAGAAGAATAAATGAGCAAAGAAAAGAAGGGAGGAGGAGGGAGGGAGACAGGCAGGGAGAGAAGGGGGGGGAGGGAGGGAGGGAAGGATAAAATTAGAACCCCTTGAACAAAGTATCACAACTTAATTATTTAATATTCTTACTTAGACAATTGAAAATCTTGTTTAACTCTTTAAGAAATAAAACTTCCATGGGTATACTGTGCAACCGTAGCTCAGGGACCATGCAATATTTACTCCTAGTCTGAAAAGTCTTTGTATTAATTCTTGATTAATAAAGACATAATACTCAAAAAACAGAGGGGCAGGTAACTGGATAGTGAGAGAGCTACACAGGTGCCTCACTGACAAATTGGCAACCCTCACAAAAGTTTAACAGTCCCAACATTTATTCTGCTTTTGAACTTTTAGTTATAAGTTTCAAAGTCTGAAAGGTACTTTATTACCAAAAAGGGGCATTTTCTTCCCCCTTGTGCATCTGTGTACCTATTTTACAACTGTTCTGAAGCATTCTTGTACTCTTAAAAGTGGACCCCGTGATTTATCTATGAAGTTTTTCAGTCTCAATCCATGGCAACCCTTGCACTTATTTTTCCTAAAGACTCAAAGATGCGTTTCTGAGTTATGTAATAATGAACTTCATCCTTTTGTACAAATTAAACCAGGAGTCATAAAGCAGTAGGTAAATGAAAAACTGAGTTAAGAAAAACACACACACACACACACACACACACACACAAAAACAACTGACCAAATCTATAGCAGGCTCAGCTTTTTTTGAGAGAGAGATTAAGGTGCGTGCAGTCGACTGGTATGAAGGTCACCCAACAAAATGTTGCAATCTTAAAGTGCCATTGACATGCAGACCATGTCCAGCAGTAGCCTGGAGCAACCCACGTGACTCTTCTCCTTTGCTCATTACTATCTCACCCCCAAATCATTCATACATGTACATGACGAGCGTATGTTACAGTTGCAGTAAAATATTTTAAAAATTAGGAGAATTCTTCTCTTTATATTGAAATAAAAATCCTTCATATAACTTTTTAAAAAGTTGCCCTCCCCATCTCCAGCTTTTGTTAGAGGAAAAGTGACCTGAAAGCTCAAAATCCCACCATTGGTTTCTGCACGATAGATATGGGCTTTGACAAATCCGTCTTTTCATGACTCATTACCTGCCTGCTGACAGTATTGAAATCACCAAATTGTTCCAGTTGGAAGTTTTCTGATTTTCACAGGAAAGAGCTGAAAGCCACAAGCCACCAATGCCCGTGTACCTTGAGCTTTCTAAGTCAATGTCGGAAGGAAGTGTTCGTCACAGGGCACCTCCATTCATCTCCCACCTGCTGCTGACCTGCAGTTTCCCTGTTGGCGGAGACAGCTCCTTGCAAAGCAAATAGCTCCCCTCTCTGCATGGAAAGGCTCATCTGCTCAGTCCATATTGCAAGCACGAAACTCCCTGAGAGCCATTTAGGGAGTGAATCAGACTCTGCCGATAAGCACAGAGCTGACCTTTAAACCCCAGGCTCTAATAGAGCATGAGCATATTTCACTCCGTGTTTGCTCAACAGTTCCAGGGTCACGAGGGTCTGCGTTGACCGAGGTGGGGCGAACCCAGGAGCCTGGATCCGGCTCCCACATTGCACCTGATAGAACCCGATAGAACGGGGTAGGGGGCTGGGCTGGTGGAAGGCCCACACCCCAGTATCACGGCTTGAACACTCTCTAGCATCTAGGGATATCATGGGAGTACACAAGTCTGCTGACTGGCTCTTAGCTACCAACGTTGGAAGAAACGAGAAACAGCTTTTTCTTCTTTGCTTTCACCTTGTCATAGTGCCATACTGAGTGCTGGAGCTTGAAGCAAAAGGAGAAATTGGGAATACTTCCCCTGGCTTTATTAAAAATAGACTTTATTCATCATGGACTTTTGGCATGTGTTTTGATTTTACAAAATATTGCATTAAAATAATATTTATCTTACTTACTTCGTTTTTTGGTGCCCAAAGCAAATGCCTCGCTTATCTCACCCTATTCCTGGCGCTGCTCTGTCACCTCACTGCTCCCACCCTCCATCTTAACCTGAAAATGGAAGCAGATCCAGGCAGGGTGGTTGCGATGCTCGCAGTCGAGATAAGAAAGGAAGAAGAGCCCAAAGCATCTCCCATGTGCCAGGTACTATGCTAGGTATCTTAGGTCCATTCTTTTGGTCCTTACCTACGAGGAAGGCATACTAATCTCCAGCTGAGGAAGCAGAGGCTTCGAGAAACATTCTTCCCACTTTCCTCCATCTCAGGAACTGGCCTTGCAAGCTATCTGGCACTCAAGACAGAAACCTGGGAGTTGTCCATAATCCCCCCTCTCCATCCCATTGAATCCATCACCAATACTTGTAACTGTTCATCTACATAGTAAGTGGGGGATCAAAAGATGGTCTGTTTGATGACAATTTCCACACTCTTTTTGCTGTATCTGCCCCCTCTCCAAGGAAAGTCAGGATCACTGCGTTGTTTTAATAGCCAAGTCCTGCACTGGCCAGTCGAGGAAGAGGTTAAGTTATTTCCAAGTGCTGACTGTTTTACAAATTTACTCAGTACAAGTGAGTGTGATCTTGAATGTAAGCTCTATCTCTGGCCCAGGACATTGCTCTGAGCACCAGATTCCAGCTGCCTGGTGTCCCCACTTGTATATCTCATGCACATCTCAAACTAACACGTCCAAAACAAGATTCTTGATCTTCCTTCTCCTCAAACCCTGCTTCTCTCCGGTTTCCTCCACCTCAGGACCTGGCACCATTCACCACTGGGTACTCAGGCCAGAAACCTGGCAGTTGTCTTTGACACCTCTCCCCACTTCCCCATCTAAACCATGGCCAACACCTGTCCATTTAAATAGGAAAACAGTACCAATAACAACACTGACTAAAGCATTCACTACCTGCCAGGTACTCTTATGATGCATAGAGAACATTATTAACTCACTCAATTTTCATAACAACTCTATGAAATGATTCCTGTTACAGAGAAGCTCATTTGCCAACGGTCATACAGCTACTTAGAGGGGGAATCAGTATTCTAACCTAGTTCGTCTTGCTTTAGAACACACACTCTTAACCATGATGCCCTGTCTACAAAATAATCCCAAATCCATTCACCTTCTCGGTTTTCCATTGCCCCATCTTAGTCCAAGCCACCGTCACTACTCATTCAGGCAACTGCAAAAGCCTCCTAAATGGTCACCTTGATTCTACTTCTGCTTCATTTCTACACATCAAATCTTCATGAAGCAGCCAATATGGTCTTTTTAAAGTTTATGTCAGATCATGTCATTTCCTATGCCAAAGCCCTTAGAACCTTTCCACTACTTACTGAATGAAATTCAGACTCCTCAGTGTGGGCTACAACCCCCTATGTGGACAGGCTCTTCCTAGATTTTGTCACTTCCTATCTTTCTATCCCACTAGCCTCCTTGCACTCCCTTGGACCTAGCATATTCTTTCCTGCAATGCTTTCTTCCTCCCCTGGCTGGTCTATCTGATCCTCTGAATGTCCCAGGCTACTTTCCTGACCCCTCAGCCTAAAATAGGTCTCCACATTACTCTCTCTTAGCACCCTCTTCTTTTCCTTCATAGCAACCTTAAAATTTGTAACTCTACATTCGTGTTTTTACTTGTTTATTGCTTGTAAGCCCCAAGAGGCACAATCAAGGTCTGTTTTATCCACCACCTTACTCCCTGCCCCTACCCCAGAACCTGGAATATAAACAGTGCAATTATTTGTTCAGTGAAAAAATTAATCCTGGGGTATCTCTTTTAAAGACTTCTACAAGTTAACTGAAGAGGGCACTTAAATAATTAACATCATTGATTCTTAAAAAGAAAATACATATGTATGTATGTATGTATTATATATTTTTATTTCCAACATGTGAAAAGAATATTAAACCAAATATTCAATCTTTGGAGAAGACAAAGAAGGAAACAATAAAAGGAAATCTCTAAAGAATTATTTTTTTAAAGTCTTACAGTATATCTAGGTTTTTAAAAAGTTCTTGTGTTGGGATGACTATCAATCCCAATAAGATGAGGATCAAACTCTCAACTGTTCTTATTTAATCCCGATACACAGTGGTGTTCCATAAATATCTATTAATGATAAGCGATGGGCGATTTCGATGACATATCTTTTGAGTACGTATTTCTCTTCGTAACTTAGTTAGAGACTGATTTTCCCACAGGTGCCAAATCTCTTATCAGGAAACAGCGAACCATCCATTGCACATGATTTTCTACGGTTCTGCTGTGTCACAGATGTTTTAGGAATAAAGACAGATTCTTCATGTCTCCGTACAATAGGTAATTATTTGGCTTGAGATTAAGGTACCTGTTCTTTAGGATTCCAATACTTCTAAAAAAAGAAAATGAATGCATTCAAAAAATGGAATATGAAGTGTGAGAAAAACTACAAATCATGTATCTGATAAGGGAGTTGTATCTAGAATACGCGAAGAATTCAATAATGAGAAGACAACACGATTTAAAAATACACAAAGAATATGAGGACATTTCTCCAAAATAGATAGAAAAATAGCCAATAAACACATGAAAAGATGCTCAACATCCTTGGCCACAAGGGAAATGCAAACCTAAAACCACAACAAGAAATCACTTCATATCCATTAGAATAGTAATAACCCAGAAAAAAAGAGGAAAATATTCATTGTTGGAGAGGATGTAGAGAAACTGGAATCCTTATACACTGCTGAGGGGAATGTAAAATAGTGTAGTATGTTAAAAAACAGTCTGGCAGTTCCTCAAAATGTTAAATATGAAGTTACCATATGACAAAGCAATTTTACTCCTAGGTATATACGTAAGAGAAATGAAAACATATGTCCACACAAAAACTTGCACACAAATATTCACAGCAGCACTATGAATCATAGCCAAAGCTGGAGCAACCCAAACATTCATCAACTGATGAATGGAAAATAAAGTGTGGTATACCCATGTAATGGAATATTATTCAGCAGTAAAAAGAAATGAAGTACTGACACATGCTACAACATGAATAAACCTTGAAAATGTTAAGTGACAAAAAGCCAGCCACAAAAGACCACACGTTGTATGATTCCATAGATATGAAATGCCCACAATAGGCAAATTCATAGAGACTGAAAGAAGATCCGTGGTTGCCTAAGGCTGGGGAGAGAATGAGGCACCAGTGGTAATCAGTACCAGGTTTCTTTTGGAGGTGATACGAATGATCTAAAATTAGATGGTGATGGTTACATAACTCTATGAAGAATTTCAGTTCACTTGAAATGAGTGAATTGCATTGGTATGTGAATTATATCTCAGTATAGCTGTTATAAAACGGATGGAATACAGTTTTTACAACACTTTAAAACTGGACCTATGCTTGGCATTTACAAGGGTGGGTGTGGCTTAACTAAAGAGTATCTATAAATTACTTTCAAGCACGGTAATGAATTTTAGATGAAACTTCCCCATATAGAATTCATGGTCTCCCTCGCTTCTCATAATTCCTAGTCTCGTATCTTTGTCCTTGTTGAGAGACAGACTTGAAATCACAGGGCCAGGTTTCTAGAATGCTAAAGTGGGACAAGAGGAAGAGATGATGACTTTAGAGGAAGGAAGCTAAGATCCAGAGAGAGTAAATACCTTTTCCAAGATCATAAAGATAAGGAGAAGGAGAATCAGAGCTTTCCAGACCAAAGCTGTATTTTTATTTTTCAGCGGCACCATACAGAATGGAGAGTCGTGAGCGGCATTTTCCGAAGTGGCCCCAGCCCAAAGGTTTACACAACCGAGTCTCCTGCATGGAAAGGAAATTCCATTCAAAGTATGAGAAGGGCAAGGATGAGGCTTACACAGTGCTCTTGGCCTCCTGAGTTCATTCCCTCAATATGCATTGACTGAGTGCTTGGTCATGCACCATGGCACTAAAGACGTACATATGTTTTGAAGACGGCAGAAACTAAGAAGCTTAGATTTGGGTCTCTAACATCAAGAGTTAGGCCTTGGGCTTCCCTGGCGGCGCAGTGGTTGAGAATCTGCCTGCTAATGCAGGGGACACGGGTTCGAGCCCTGGTCTGGGAGGATCCCACATGCCGCGGAGCAACTAGCCCCGTGCACCACAACTACTGAGCCTGCGCTCTAGAGCCCGCAAGCCACAAGTACTGAACCCGCATGCCACAACTACTGAGCCTGCGCGTCTGGAGCCTGTGCTCCGCAACAAGAGAGGCCGCGATAGTGAGAGGCCCGCACACCGCGATGAAGAGTGGCCCCCACTTGCTGCAACTAGAGAAAGCCCTCGCACAGAAACGAAGACCCAACACAGCCATAAGTAAATAAATAAATAAATAAATAAATAAATAAATAAAAAGGTTCCCCAACACCAACTCCAATTAACCGAAATGTCACAGACATTCACTCATCATTCCTGGGGTTTAAAAAAAAAGAGTTAGGCCTTCATCGACATTGGGCTCCTGGGCTGGTCACCTCCATTACTCAGGTCCCAAGTAGAGATGGAGGTAAATGAGGTGTTCAACCTGACTTTGAACCCTCTCTTCAACCTACTCAGCAAAACCCTTCTGTTCCCATGTTCTCTTCTTCCTCACACCCTTGCTTTTGAGCCACCAAGAGATCTCACCCAGCTGGGGGCTTCCGTGACACCACATGCTCTTCTGCGCGTGAGGAACGTGAACTCAGAAATGATTTGGTTTCTCAGTGTTGTTGAGAGTTGATGACGCAGCGTAACTTCAGTTAAATCATTACTCATGATTCAATTTAAACACTGGTATGAACACAATACTTCAAAAAAATAATCAGACCAGTCAGTCCGTTTAGATAAGAATTTTGACCTCAAAAGTTAATTTTTTACTTCTATATTCCTCTGCTACCGACCCCTTGCAATTTTCCTCTATTTCAGAGAGTCTGAACTGCCTAAGAGAAGTCTGGCTCCCTTCCAAGGGTATATTTTATTAACAGGCCATGAAGAGAACTGTATTCTGAGAGTCAATGAAATACAGGATTGATTTTTACTCTTCCATCTTGTCTGGCTGATGGGGAGAAATGGCCGTGCTAGGCCTGGGCTGGTTTAAGTGGGCTGGAGAACTCGGGGATACTGTTTTGACATCACTATTACCGCTCCACTCTCTGAAATATATTTTTAAAGCATTTTATCAGCAGCTTCACTGAATTTCTCTGCAAACTATTATCTTCTCACATAAGTCAGTAAGAAAGAAAGCACGCGGTCCTTTTAGACTCTCAGAGCAAGTCATTTAAAAATAAGTTGAAAGAATTTTTGAAGCTTATAGGAATATGTTCATTCCATCTGTTTTGGTTGTCACTGGATAGAAACCGTCTTCAAAGCAAACCAGGTTCCTCTCCACTTTGTGGGACTATGAAACAGAGTTCTGTGCATGGTAGTGATACATGTGTTCAACTGTGTTCCTCTCATTCGGTAACCAGTTTGTATACTATCCAGGTTTATTTCATAAGTCTCTTTCAGAGTTTTTATCCATTTGGCCACTAGGCAGAGAGTAAAGGGGCGAAGGTGGTGAATTGTGAATCCATCTAACTTCTGATTTGTTTGTCATTCTAGAAGTAGTTTTGGGGAAAAGAGGATGAAATTAATACAAATTGTGGAGTTTGGTGTTTTGGTGTTACAAATTGGTAAATCTCTCCTAATTGTGGGATTAGTTAGGCTTTATTGGACTACACACCATTTGGATGAAAGTGAGGGAGGGAGAGAAGGAAGTCTTGGGGGAAAGGAGCTTTCTGGTCTCACACTCCTCTAAGCCAGTGGGTTGGGTTTCCCGGTGAGGACACTGCCTTTAGAGAAAAGTTGGGTCCATTTGGGAGCTACACGAACTCTTCAGAGTCATAATGGTGGCAACTCTTCAGTCATTGCTTCACTGTTTTACAGCAGAGCTTGGCAGACGTTAACGAATCCCTGGGGCATCTCGTCGAATGCAGATTCTGGTCCAGCAGGTCTAGGTTGGGGGCCTCAGATGCTGCATTTCTAACAAGCTCCCAGGGCTGACTGCAGGGCTGGACCAGGGCCCACATCTGAAGAGTGAGGTGCTCAAGAAATGGAGTAAGATATAAGAAAAGAAAACACTTTGAGGCTAAATGACAGTAGTCATTCTGGGCTGATGATACCTGCTGGACAATTTATTTCGGGGTCAATTTTTTGTTCCTAAAAGAGGAAGCAGCTGTGCCTGGCTGATTGCTTTGGAACTCTGGTCAGCCGGCTTCGCAGGCTCCAGAGCCTGCAAGTTTGACAGAAGACTGAAGTTATGGTCTGTAGTGTACATTTAATTGTCTTTGGGCATTAAAAAAAAGGAACTTCCTTCTCCCCAACTGCAATCTCATTGCCTCTCGGTGAGTTAAACATTTTCAACCCTTTCAGGCCCCTCAGTAGGGTACTAGTTCATGCATCGGCAGCTAATAACGTAGCTCTTACTTTAAATTTCCTCCGTCAAACCTATTATAAATGGTAAAATCGACTGAGTCAAGAGTCCCCTCCTTCCCTCACAGTGCAGTAAATCTCGTTATCGGTAGCCTGAAAGAATGAATGAACACCCAACTGATGACTGAGGAGTGATTTAAGCCCTGGGAGAATCAGACTCACAGTGTTCAAAAACAAAGACCCAACTCCAAACCCACAGTAACATCACAAGAAAGATGTTGTTTAGGTAGAGCCTCAAATGCCCATGCAGCATGGCCTTTAATCCTCAAATATGTTACGTATTATACATATTCTAAAGAGAGAAGAATTCCTGTACCTAGTTTTTATATAAGTACTTATCATGTAAATATTAATTGAGAATGCATTTATTTGTATTCTTGGAGGCTCAATACCACATTTTACTTTCCAAATACACTTCGGTCAATAGAGCAGAAGAATTAAATTTCAGCCATTCAATTCTAAGAGATCATTTCAAACCACACACATCAGAGTGCCTGCCTAACACCTTACCCTCTGTCCCCACGACTTTGCTCCCGCTTCCCCTAAATTTAAAGAGATTTCATTTAGCACGTCTTCTTAGTGACATTTTAGAATGTATTACATGGTGCATTCTGTCACTTGCACAGCAAAACAAAAAAGTCAAAATGACAGGCTTATCCACCTGTGATTTACCTACTTAAAATTAAGCTGAAGTTACTATTTCTTTTCTTGTTTTCTATCACACTAAGAAAATGAATCCACTGGTTTAAATTCTAAAGCTAACATCGTTAGGAGCATCAGAGAGTTCAGAGATGATCAGAAAAATTGCACCGAAAAACAATCTACTCTCAATTATATGCATTAATGATGGGAGTAGTGACACAAAAAATGTTTAAACCACTGTGTTGGTTTTATAATGTTCAGGATTTTTGGGGGGGGGCACTAGATTCCTTTTTATCTTCCTAACATGTTGTACAGACTAATATTTAAATAATTTGCCTTTGTTCCTTTAACCTACGCTAATTGAATGAGCAGGGCAAACATGAAGGTTTTACTTCATATTTCACTAAATAATTGTTGGATATCTTCAGAGTTAATTATCTGGCTGTGAAATAATATCTCAGGAACTATGCTGTAGTAATGATTCAGTGTCATTACTAAAATGTTTAGGGGTCTCATCTTGAACTGGCTGGTTCCAGAAAAAAATAAGGAACAGGTACAGCATGTAACAAGTGCTTCCTGCCATCTTTGTTTCCATTTACATAGTCAGTCTCAGCAAAAATGCCATGATTTTAGTCGATAAGCACTCTAGGTATTCCTCTTACAGGGTTATTTGTATTTTAGCAAAAGATTCCAGAAGATTGAAAAATTGTAATGACTCAAAGGATACCACTCAAATGTGGGAGTCTTCAAGCTAGAAACTATATCTCTTGAAATTTGACTTTTAATTTTGCATATTTTTTCAAATAGACCATTTTCCAGGCAATAGTACAGATTCTCAAATGGTTCTACAGTTCCCCAAAGGTTAAGAACCACTGCTAACAAAGGCATTTAAATCATCAAGAAAAAAACAGTAATTCCTCCAAATTGCCTTGGAGAGAGGTTGACCCCAATCTTGGATTTTGGAGTGAAGCAGGCCTGGGTTCAAGTCTGCTTTCCACCATTCATTCACTGTGCCACCTCAGGCAAGTTACTTAACCTCTCTGAGCTACAGCTCCTTTCTCTATAAAGTGGGGATAAAACAAGTGCCTACCTCATTGGGCCTTGTGAAGACTGAGTGTAATGTTTGTAAAGAGCTCGGCACATAGCTACCACACTGTGTACTCTCAAGAAGTAGGAGCTGTTCCTATGATTACTATTACTATTGTTTGTTTTATTAGCTTTAAAAAATACACTGTGAAGACAGAGGCTTTATCTACCAAGTAATAAGGCATATTATCCTAACCCTTCTTGCAGTTGGCTAATAAAACAGACATGTGGCTAATTAACAATGATGAAGTTATCTTAGACCAAGTCAGAGCTAAATAGATTTGTTCTCTAAAGTGATCTGATTTTATTTACTTTAACTAAAGGATATCTAATGTAGTGACATGAAATAACTTTGGGTTTTAATGATTCACCAGCCTTCCAGGAATTTCCTAAATTATAGAACGACTATGATTTCTATGCTCATGCATTTCCAGACAGCATGCGAAATAAGCAAAGATTTATATTCAGCTGTGTTCAAGACAAACTCTTCGTGTTGAAGAACTGGTACCTTCTCAAATGGCCATGAATGGGACTTAGATGTTATGGTACATCTATAGCACAGATTGCCATGCAACTATTAAAAATAATTTTAAGGAATAATGTTCAATGACATGGAATAAATTCATCATATATTAAGCAAAAAAAAAAAAAAGTGCACAAAATCATGGGAAGCCTGATCCCATTTTTGTACAAAGATGGCACACAAAAATGCCTGGAAGAAAATACACCAGCATTTCAATGGTGTGTCGCAAGAGGATAGGTGAGCTTCTACAAAGAGCATTTATTACTTTTGTGATCAGATAATAAAAGATACTAAAAATGAAAGGTTACACATTAAAAACTTGTCAGCAGTGTGATATCCCAGAAAGGGTCCTAGATGCCAAGTACTTGGGTTCAAGGGCCAAGACACAGGCATATTAAAATGATAACTGGGGCTCCCCTGGTGGTGCAGTGGTTAAGAATCCGCCTGCCAATGCAGGGGACACTGGTTCGAGCCCTGGTCCGGGAAGATCCCACATGCCGCGGAGCAACTAAGCCCGGGCGCCACAACTACTGAGCCTGCGCTCTAGAGCCCATGAGCCACAACTACTGAACCTACCCGCCTAGAGCCTGTGCTCCACAACAAGAGAAGCCACCGCAACGAGAAGCCTGCGCACCGCAACGAAGAGTAGCCCCCTCTCGCCGCAACTAGAGAAAGCCCGCGCACAGCAACGAAGACCCAACGCAGCCAAAAATAAAAATAAATAAAATTTAAAAATTTATAAATAAATAAAAATAAAATGATAACCTCAGACAAATTACCTCCCCATTTGGGGGCCAAATATTGCTCCTTGAAATTGAGAAGGTTTGAATAAATAATCTCTCTGTCTCTTTCCAGTCTAACATTCTAGCATTCTGGATACGTGGCCACGTGTTGCAGAAAAACTTTTTTGTTTCTCAGGCTAGCCCACAAATGTTAAGTGGTGTCACACAGTGACACTGGGATGGAGTCCTCTTATTTTAAACATTTCCTGTATTATTGATTTTTTAAATAAAAAGCATGTTATTCCTTTGATAATTAAAAAAGATAAAAGGAAAAAAATTATTTGAAATGGGTCAGGGGCTCAGCATAAATATAGACTCACAAACCAGCTGAACAATTTGGTACATATTGTACCTTTAAAATGGGTTAACATTTTATTTGACCTAAACAAATCAATCCAAAAAAAAAAAAAAAAAATCACACAATTGAGAGCCATAGTCCCGGAATAAATGACTCAAGTCACATAGAATAGACTCTTGTTATGAGAAGTAGATGGTTTTCTTGAGAAAATTCTCAGATGTGAAGTCCTTTGAAATAAATAGAACTATCCCCTGCAGCATTCTGAGAGCAAGGTATCCGTAAGATCACACCCTGATCCAAACTATTAAATGTCAGGAAAATACCTATGTGATTAAAATTGTTTTACAGTAATAAGTAGCAAGGAAATCAGATTACTTGAAGCCTCAAAACCCAAACAGAACAAAGCACGTTTTAAACTGCTACTTTTGGCCCCGTGTCTAAAACAAATGAACTAAAGCCCACTTTCCAGGAGCCCTGCAAAATAGAGAGGGGGAGAACATTCTTCTTTCCTCCTGCTCAGATTCTTCCCCTGGAGCTAGTGGGCTCCTCGGCTGCCAATGAGAAGTTTCCTCGAGGTGCTTTTTAAAGGGCATTGAAAGGCAGCGGCGGTGACCCAGAAGCCTGGGAAAAACACCCAGTTTCTCAGGCTACCAGCCCCACCCCCTTCTGGGCAAGGCACCCAGCTGAGTGGAGCTTGTCCCCAAAGCTGATCTGCTTCTGTGCATGAGCAAGAACCATTTTCCACCCACGCCGTGTAACCCCGCTCCTGTCCCGGCGGTAGGGTTACACAACCTGACTTCTCTCCTGGACAGAGGGGGAGACTCAACCCCAGGATCCACTGGGGCTCAGCTCTTGACAAAGAGATTGCTTTGGCCTGATTTGTGAGAACGTGGGCTGTTTTCTGTAGCAAGGGCTGGTGAGAGGGGAGGAAGAAGTATCTGAAACCTTAACAGAATGTTAAACGGATTAAGATTTCTGCATAACTTTGTTAGTAGAAAAAGTGTTTGAAGGAGGTGGGAAAGGGCTCCCTTCACACCATCTCATTTTAAAATTTGATAATAATCTTTACAGACCTGCTGATACTCTCTTTTAAAAGACACAGGTAACTATGTTACTGCTACATGAAGTGAGTTTAAAAATAAAATATGCTACACGCTACTATATATAAAATAGGTAACCAACAGGGACCTACTGTATAGCACAGGGAACTCTGCTCAGTGCTCTGTAATGGCCTACATGGGAAAAGAATCTCAAAAAGAGTGGACAGATGTATATGTATAACTGAGCCACTTTGCTGTACACCTGAAACTCACACAACATTGTAAATCAACTATACTCCAATAAAAGTTATTTTAAAAAATAAAAATAAAATATGCTGCTTGGATAATTTTCAGTGTGATTAGAAGTAGCTCCAAAAATATACTTGATTTGGGCCTAGAGTCTCATTGTAGACAAACTACTTCCCAAGAAGTAGACAGACAGACTCGGAAGCTGGCACTCAGCAAGCACTGCCAACAATTTGCCAAGTACTGATGAACACCCATGGATGCAGAACTACTCAGGTAGGTTACGTTCGTAGGTCACATTGCCACCACATTAGGACACTGATAAAGTAATCTGTGAAATAGTATCTTTTATGGAAGAGTTGTTGACACTTTAAAAATGTCTAAGAACACCCTTAAGATATGGTTGCATAAACTTGGTAAACATGGTGCCTTTGACACAAATGCACACACAAAGATAAATCCAGGTCATTAAATTTTGGCCAAATATATCCAGAGAAAAACATAGTTCGAAAAGAAACATGCACCCATATGTTCACAGGAGCACTATTCACAATAGCCAGGGCATAGAAACCCCTAAATGTCTATCCACAGAGGAATGGATAAAGAAGATGTGGTACATATATACAATGGAATATTACACAGCCATAAAAAAGAATGAAATAATGCCATTTGCAGCAACATGAATGGCCCTGGAGATTATCATACTAAGTGAAGTAAGTCAGACGGAGAAAGACAAATATCATATAATATCACTTATATGCGGAATCTAAAAAAAATGATACAAATGCAGCAAAGGAAAACATAAACAAGACGAAAAGACAACCCTCAGAATGGGAGAAAATATTTGCAAATGAAGCAACTGACAAAGGATTAATCTCCAAAATTTACAAGCAGCTCAGGCAGTTCAATATCAAAAAAACGAAGAACCCAATCCAAAAATGGGCAGAAGACCTAAATAGACATTTCTCCAAAGAAGACATACAGACTGCCAACAAACACATGAAAGGATGCTCATCACCACTAATCATTAGAGAAATGCAAATCAAAACTACAATGAGGTATTGCCTCACACTGGTCAGAATGGCCATCATCAAAAAATCTACAAACAATAAATGCTGGAGAGGGTGTGGAGAAAAGGGAACCCTCTTGCACTGTTGGTGGGAATGTAAATTGATACAGCCACTATGGAGAACAGTAAGGAGGTTCCTTAAAAAACTAAAAATAGAACTACCATATGACCCAGCAATCCCACTACTGGGCATATACCCTGAGAAAACCATAATTCAAAAAGAGTCATGAAAAAAAAAAAAAAAAAGAGTCATGTACCACAATGTTCATTGCAGCTCTATTTACAATAGCCAGGACATGGAAGTAACCTAAGTGTCCATCAACACTTATGAATGGATAAAGAAGATGTGGCACATATATACAATGGAATATTACTCAGCCATAAAAAGAAACAAAACTGAGTTATTTGTAGTGAGGTGGGTGGACCTAGAGTCTGTCATACAGAGTGAAGTAAGTCAGAAAGAGAAAAACAAATATCGTATGCTAACACATATATATGGAATCTTAAAAAAAAAAAAGGTTCTGAGGAACCTAGGGGCAGAACAGGAATAAAGATGAAGACATAGAGAATGGACTTGAGGACATGTGGAGGGGGAAGGGTAAGCTGGGATGAAGTGAGAGAGTGGCATGGACATATATACACTACCAAATGTCAAATAGATAGCTAGTGGGAAGCAGCCGCATAGCACAGGGAGATCAGCTCAGTGCTTTGTGACCACCTAGAGGGGTGAGATAGGGAGGGTGGGAGGGAGATGCAAGAGGGAGGGGATATGGGGATATATGTATACGTATAGCTGATTCACTTTGTTACACAGCAGCAACTAACACACCACTGTAAAGCAATTATACTCCAATAAAGATGTTAAAAAAAATGATACAAACGAACTTATTTACAAAACAGAAACACTCACAGACTTAGAGAATGAATTTATGGTTACTAGTGGGGAGGGTGGGGGGAAGAGGTAGATTAGGAGTTTGGGATTCACATGTACACACTCTTATATTTAAAATAAAATGCCTTTCCATGAAAAAAAAAATAGAACAATTGGCAGAGATGGAAAAAATAAAAAAATTAAAAATAAAAATAAATAAATTTTGGCAGAAATGACCAATGGTGATGACATACTCTTTTATTAAGTCTCACCTTAATATTTTAATTTACTTACTATAATATTGTTACTTTAACTTTAATTCATATGTACCTGATATATCTATTTCCATCTCATTACACTCAAAGTTTTTGAGCCACTGTGCTTCAGGTAGTATGTCTGTAAACAGTGTATAGTTGGAGCTCATATTTTTATGCAATCTTTCAATCTTTGTCTTCAAACTGGAGAGTTTAGTTCATTTACCTTTATTGTGGTTAAATATATATTTGGGCCTATTTCAATTGTTTTATTTTTTGTTGTTGTTTTCTGTTGGCCATACTTCTTCCTTGGTACTTTTTTTCCTTCTCTCCTGCTATCTATTGAATTGATTGAATTTTCTTTATTCCCCTCCACTGGTTTGGATGTTATTCTATTTCTACAGAGGTCATCCCCAAATTTGTATACCAACCAAAATCTTAAGAAAATCATTATCTCTATCTTTCTCTAAAGTCATACAAGGACTGTGGAAGATATTATTTCCACTTCCTCTTCACCCATGCCATTATGGTGCAATAGCTAAGTTCTATATTATTTTTTACAGACACTCATCAAAAATTGTTACTATTACTGTTGTTGCTGTTGTTTTAACAACAGTGCTTATTTAGATTTCCCATTATGTTTACCAGTTTCTTTGCTCACTGTTTTTCCTTGCAACCTACACTTTTTTCTTGGTTCAATTCTCTTCTTGTTCAAGTATATCTTTTAGTAGTTCTTTCTGCAAGGTTAATTAGCCCAGTCTTGTTTATCTGTTGTATCTTGTTTATCTTCTTAATTTACCCTCAGTTTTGAGTTCTCCCTTAGCAAGTACAGAATTGGGGTGAGGATTTGCTCAGCATTTTGAAAATCACATTCTGCTGGTACACAGCATCTACTATTGCTGAGAGGAGGTTAGCTGGCTGTGAGACAGTGGTTATGTTGCAAGTAATGTTATCCCCACCCCCTTAACATTTGATTGGCTGCACTCTCATCAGGGTGAGTCTCAGTGTGGATCTGTTTTTAGTTACCCTGTCCAGGACTTAAGAGTTTTCCTTTAGTCTGAACTGCCATCTCCTGTATGCTGGGCGACTTCATCACTGCTATCTTCAAGCTCAGTCATTTTTTTCTTCATCTCTGTTTAGTTCATTCTTACACCAGACATTAAAAAAAGTTTTTTGTTTTTGTTTTTCTCAGAATTATACTTGCACATAGTTTTAAGTATCAAATAGTTTTTTTAAATAAATTTATTTATTTATTTTCATTTTTTAAATTTTTTGCTGCATTGGGTCTTTGTTGCTGCACATGGGCTTTCTCTAGTTGTGGTGAGCGGGGGCTACTCTTCATTGCAGTGCACAGGCTTCTCATTGTGGTGGCTTCTCTTGTTGCGGAGAATGGGCTCTAGGCATGTGGGCTCAGTAGTTGTGGCACACGGGCTCAGTAGTTGTGGCTCACGGGCTTAGTTGCTCCATGGCATGTGGGATCTTCCCGGACCAGGGCTTGAACCCATGTCCCCTGCACTGGCAGGCGGATACCTAACCACTGCGCTACCAGGGAAGCCTCTATCAAATAGTTTCATAAGATTTGTTATGCAAAACTTCCTTCCGAACTCCTCCTCCCATTTCCTCCTCCCTAGAGATAACCACTCTAAGCTCTTTCATTTATTTAAGGAAAAGAAGGCTTTACCTCCACGTTCACAATAACATGACTGTATCACATGACATTTCAGTTCCAGGCAGTACCTATTTATTCCCCATGAGGGAGGATGAGAGTCAGCTCATCTGTCTCTGTGCCCTTGTGCATCCTTCTGAATAGTTTGTTAGTGGGTGCCTTCTGTTCATTTTTCCTGTTTTCTCTTCCCGATATTTCTCTTGTTAAGATGTTGGACTGACTAAACTGATCCTTTATTTATCTTGTTTCTTCTTCTTCTTCTTCTATTTACCATCACCACCTTTTTCTTCTCCTTTCCAGGTGATTTTCTCAACTTTACCTTTTACTCTGAAGACTGATATGATTGGACATAATTCAGGGCACCCTTGATTCAATATCTTAAGTCCTTCTTCTTGGGCTGCTCAGATTTCCCAGAAAAATGCTTTTTTCAAACTACTGACTGCAGCATGAAGGCCTGGCTGCTAGGATTCTGGAAACCCAGTGAGGTAGGAGGTCTGGGAGTCATGTGTCCAGTGTGCATACATTTATCTAATTCACACACACACACACAAACACACACCCAAGACTTTGGCTGTTCTGACTACTACAATTCTTCAAAACAGATCCAGCAGCACCTCCTCTGGGAAATTCTCCATGATCTCCCCAGTAGACACTCAGACTGAGCTAGCTCCCGGAACCCAGACTTTCCCTCTATCTTTGCAGGTATCCCCCTGCCTCTGTAATTGCCTAATTAGACATCTGTCCTCCTCCAGAACCAGCTCTATCCATTTACTTGGCACAGTTACTAGCATGTAATAAACTCGAGAGACTCATGAGTTATTAATTAATTCCAGAGTCAGCCCAGTTAAGGGAGCTGCTCATACATGCAGGAGCCAGATGGGAGCTGGGAAAGCACTTCAAGTACGCTCCACTGTCACAGGTCTTTGGCATCAACATTAGTCCTACCCTTAGCTGTGCGACTCCCCAACAAAATAGGGCATCCCAGATAAGCTTTTCCCCTTGGCTGTCTGGTATTCCTTATCATATTTGTACATGTATATCAAGGAAGCATTCAACCTACTCTTAGGAGTATAATGAAATATCTCTGAAAATAATCACTATTGCTTTAAAATATGAAGGTTTCAGATACACGCAAAAATCAACTATATTGTTACTAAGGAAAACTGAGGTATAAGGAAACCAGGCAAGAAATAGCTGCTGGATATAAGAGTACATGTTGTTGGCTTATTTAGAAGTGTTGAAGAGCAAAAAGCTATGAGCAGGTGTCACAGATAACCGCCTTATCTGTGACAGGCAGAATCTTTGAGAATCTGCATAAATCTTCCAGTGAGCAAAGGGGAAATAACCAAACCATCTGACGAAGACTGACACTTCAAATGAATGAAGTCAATGTTTTACACAGTTGTAGAATTTTAAAGTCAGAATATCAGTTAGTCCAGTCGCCTCGTCAAGGTGTGGTTTCTATCTGTGACTGTCCCTACGGAGCGCCATTTGGGTTCAGAGAAATCCCCCAAAGCTGATGCCCTGGCACCGTTCCTGGACCCCGTAACTGACAGGTAGGTTTCAGTACTTCTCAGTCACAATGTGACCCACCCTAACTTTATCCACTGTGCCTACTTTTGAGTATCACAGAAGTCTACACAACAGACACAAGCTAGATGCTCTACAAATACTTTTGACTCTTCAGAACAACCCTATGAGAAAAGGATAGTGTCTATTTCAAAGATGGAGGAACTGAGTCACGAGAAGTTGCGGGTATCACTAAGGACTCACAGCCATTAAGCACAGAGGAGACAATAGTGGAGAGGCAGTGTCATGTGCTATTTATGAACTTGGACGCCACGTGACTCTGCATCTAAATCCCAGTTCTACCACTCCCTAGCTATGTGACCTTAGGAAAGTTGCTCAACCTCTCTGAACCCACTTCATAAGGTGTTTTGTTATGAGGATTAAACGAGCTAATATGCGTAAAGCATTTGGAACAGTGCCCGGTACTTGGCACCATAGACGTGTCTGTTAAATATGTAGAAGGGTGGCAGAATTATGAATCAAATCCAGGTTTATCTGGTTCCAATGTATACCACTCTAATCAAGACGCTTCAGCATGTTAACCTCTCAAGTGTTGGAAGGCAGCTACTACATCCCTGAAGTTTTTCTCTTCTCCATATGCTCTTCTTTCCTCAATGGCCCTTAATATTACCTGGTTGCCAGAATTCTTTCCATCCTTCTGGCTTTTGACCTAGCTGAAAGAGTCGGACCCAAAACGGCTTCCATACTTCAGGAGATAACAGTAATCTCCCCAGATCTGAGCAAAGTTGTTCTTCTCAAAGTCACCTGGGATCTTGCTCAAGAGGTAACCTCTCCAGCTCCAATCCAGACCAGCTAAATCAGAAACTCTTGGGATGGGCCCAGCAATCTGGATGTCAACAAGCCCTCCAGGCGACAATGATGCAGCTCAAGTTTGACAGGCATTGTTTTCATGGAACTTATGGCCACAGTGGAAGTTGAGACATCACACTGCTTATCGGCTCATACTAAATTGACGATTAATGGGCTCCTAGAATCTGGGCCTCAAACATGTATCTAATGTAGTGTTGTGGTTTTAAATCCTCCTTTAGGCCTTCTTGATTTGGACCCACTGTTCCAGCCCCTCAAGGTCTCTAAATCCACGTTCTGTGGTGGGGCATATTGGTTCCCCCCTCCAACTCTGTGACCCCTGAACATTGGATAAGCACATCATTCGTGTCTCTGTGGTGTCACCCTCAGCATCCACCCAGAGCTGGGGCAGAAACCAGAGGTCCCTGGCAGACTTCCTCCTCCGGCCTGACATTAATCCATGAGAACATCCCGTGCCTACGGCTGTTCAACTTGTGAAATTTCCTAACTATTATCAGCCTGCGTATCTCCACTTTGTCCAAGAGGAAACCATGAGAGACTAGCTTTGCTTTAAAACCGTGAATAAAAGCTAAAAAAAAATTCCGAATGAGCAGAGCAGCTTTGGATATTCTTCTTAAGTTTACATTTTGTCTCTTCCTCTTTCTCCCCCAACCAGGAGAAAGTGTCCTGGAAGCAGGCATACCTCAACACTTTCATGTTAAACTCGGAGCTCTGCTTTCAGTTTCTTTTAATTTTACACGAATAACTTGTTTTCCAGGTATCCCCTCTCTTTACCATAGTCCTACATGGCAGACTTTTCTTTTTTTAACATTTTTATATACTTGGAAATTGAAACTCACAGAAGTTAAGCAACTTTTCCTAATGTCATATCAGCTAGTTTAGTGGGGACACCCATAATTATATTCAGGTCTGTCCAAGGTTCATACCTCACCTGCTGTGTTATGTTAACACTATTGTGGCTGAAAATGGCAGGAAAATTAAAGAAGATGTGCATATGATTTTCAAGACCCTCTTAACCCACACTTTATTCCAGAGAATACTAAATTCAATTAATGATGGTCAAAACAACACACATCACAGCCACCGGAAAGGTAACATCTTAAAACATCTACAGGGATCTAGCACTTGGCTCCTTTCTACAAGAATCCTCTAAGGTATGAAGACATATCTGGCCACCATTCATTTCTTCCTGAAGAATACCAGCCCCTACAAAGGAAAGACAACTGTGCAATGGGGATAGAACACAAAGCCACTTGTCTCCTACTGCTTTCTCTGCCAGCCCTCACAAAGTCAAGTCCTGGACTTGTTGAAGAAAGTGATTCATCTCTCCATGGAAAGAATGCCAACACCAACTGTACAATAGACTTCTTTCTTCATATCCTTAATTCCTGAGGATCTTATAGTCACTTCATGTAATGTAAGCAATTATGAGTTTCCAGGTTTGGTAGATAGTTTAGTAATAATGGAAGGAAATGCTACTCAGGTCTTCTCGCAGGCAGATTTCAAGGGAGTCCACAAAGACAAAGACTCAGTTTTACTTGATGAAATAAGAAACACAGGCTCTGTTGACCTTCCAACTTCAATTTTGCACTGTCGTGCCCTCTTTCCCAAATTTTCTATCCTCCTAGCTTGGCAGACCCAACAGAAGCTCGGCTGTGATCCCCCATCTGCCTTATCTTCTCATATACAATCTATTTCCTTCCTGTTCTCCATGTCAAGGGGCTGGCCAAAGCTTCCTGAGAGGATGGGTATTGTAATTGAGAAATAAAGTAGACCATGAAGTCCAAATGATAAATTACACAAATAAACACAATTTTGCCATTTTAAAATATGACAGAGGGACTTCCCTGGTGGTCCAGTGGTAAAGAATCTGCCTTCCAATGCAGGGGACGTGGGTTCCATCCCTGGTCAGGGAACTAAGATCCCACATGCCGTGGGGCAACTAAGCCCACGTGACACAATTACTAAGCCCACGTGCCTCAACTAGAGAACCCGTGTGCTGCAAACTACAGAGCCCACACACTCTGAAGCCCACGTGCCACAACTAGAGAGAGAAAACCTGCTCGCCACAACTAGAGAGAAGCCCGCATGCCACAAAGAAGAGCCCTGCGCCACAACGAAAGATCTTATGTGCCGCAACTAAGGCCCGATGCAGCCAAAAATAATAAATAAATATTTAAAAATTTAAAAATATATAATAGAAAATATTGTCTTCAATTTTATTTTGAGAACCGAGCATGTTCTTGAAAGAGTTCCAACAATTTTGATATTTCAATTTTTAAAGTATCAGTAATGCAGTATTTATACATCTGAGTCTCAGGACTCAGAAAACCAAAAAGACAATAAAAAAGTTCACTGCGTGCTTTGTTTTGTGATATTACACTAAACTTGCCAATCTGGAAACACTCTTACATAGTCCTTGACTCACAAATGAATTTTCTGATTTACTATTGAGTAGAAAGTAAACAAGTCTTCAGAACAAGCATAGTTTCCCCTCAAAGGCACAAAACTAAAGCCAAAGGCAACATAATGGGACCACGTCTTGAGGATTTAATCCTCCTTAAGTATGGACACAGGATAAGAAAATACCTGACACCCAAGCCACCACTGCTAATTGTTATTTCATAGCAAACATTACTAATCAATCACAGCACTACTGCCGAGCTCAAACACAACAGCCAACAAAACCTACTTGAGTTGGCAC
This sequence comes from Balaenoptera musculus, assembly GCF_009873245.2. Lineage (NCBI taxonomy): Eukaryota > Metazoa > Chordata > Mammalia > Artiodactyla > Balaenopteridae > Balaenoptera > Balaenoptera musculus. The sequence goes on along the minus strand of NC_045788.1, from coordinate 2,560,296 downwards.
AAAACTATTTGACTGCCTAAGCTCTATGATAGACCTACTAGAATTTGTAGGATTAATGGTTACTCTTATGATTCAGGTTTCTTATGTGGAAAAGGAAAAGCTACAGTAATTCAAATACACAATGCTTCCAGCAAAGATTCTGTCTTTGATACTTCATAAAAAAAAAAAAATCTCGGATTTTTTGGATGGCACCAAGGACTGTGCAGACCATACTATGTACAGCTGACTCTGGAACTGTAGGTATAGGGAGGGGGTCAAGCCTCAGACATTTACAGATGGGCACGGTTGATTCAATGGTGTGGAGACATATCAGATCGGTGCACGTTGAAACATGTACTTTTCTTACTAATTTGAAAAGTGTATATATGAAATCTGTCCAAAATGCTATAGATAGAAGAATGACTTAATACAATGAACTGTACTTTTCAACTGAATGAACATAACATCTATGATAAATCACAAAGGAAAACCACTACACTAATATGTGGTTTTCTACAGCTAACGTTCCAAAAACAAAATGTTCTTTTGGCATGGACCTCAAAATTTGTCATGTTCTCATTAGTCTTGAGGGCAACAGTGCTACTTTATACAATTGTAACCATCATGCAACAAGAAGTGAGAGCCTGAAATATTGGATTTTTTTTTCAAACAAGCCAAAAAATCACTAAAAATACTTTATGACAAATATGAATAACTACAAGTTGATATTATTCAAATTAATGTTTTATTTAAGTAAAAACACAATTTACGGGAAAAAAATCAAACCACAATATTGAGGAATTGCAATTTATTCCATTTAGAAATAAATAAACATAAGAAGTTGTTATAACATGCTACCATTTATAATATCTCCAATATCCTTTCTCATATTGGTTTCAAATGATATATTTAATATTCAACATATGTTCAAAATACATATGTTCATATATACTCAAATTATATAATTTGAACACATATACATAAATATATATTCTCAAAGAGCTGTGCACTAGCAAAAAGTTTTGAAACGAACAAACAGTATGGTTTTAAAAAATGAGCCAAACCACCTACTTTAACACTTACACCTAGTTAGAGAGGGAACACTAGTTTTCTCACCTTTTACAACATGTAAAATTATTCTTTAAATGTCCCCCCAAACACAGAATTCTTAAAGAATACGGACACCATCATGTTTTTTTCAATTTTAATAAAGCAAAGCGTCTATAGCGTTGACAGACATATTACAGAAGAAAACAAAGAAAACATTTTCAACTGTTCCTTCAAAGCATATTTGAAATCCTGTTTCCTAGAATACTGCTTTAGTTACCTCCCTGGCCTCCTTCTAAGGCACCACTTGGGTTCACAATCATTCCAGCAAAGTCGGAGGCCCCGTGGATGAGGAAGAAGGTGGGAAGGGGCCTGAAAGGATGGAGGGGAAGCTTGGGACCAGCTCTGCAGGGCAAAGGCACTCTCATGGACACGGATCCTGGCACGAATCCTGTCTGAGAGATTGAAAGCCCTGACCTGTAACCGTGTCTCATCCTGGCATTAGCACCCTCCTTCACAGTGCACGGCTGAGTCCCAGGGACTAGTTCTCTCCCACACGTGGTGAAATCCGACCCTCAAGGTCTCTGGGCCTCAGCTTCACACAGGCGTGTGCTCAAAGAGTGACATGGTTACCTTCCAGCTCCCAGGTGTTTACTATCTTCAGAAGGATTAATGCTACAAATTCAGACAAGAATGCTCCGGAAAGCTTCATTACCCCATCTCTTGTACACTCATGGAGCTTTGTGGCTTTTGCAAAGTAATATTTTCCCCCCAAATCCACTGTATTTTTATATGATAGCAATCAACAATCTGAAAATGAAATTAAGGAAACAATTCCATGGACAATGAGATTTTTAATTTTAATTTTTTTTCAGTCTCTCTGATGGAAGCTGTCAACCCCTGAAACGATAAGTTAAAAGTAACAACTGACTTTTCAAAATCTGCAAAGCTAAATGAGTACTGAAGAAATGGAAATGATTAAACTTCCAGATCACTTTTTGTAAGTGTGTAGCATTCACACTTCTGAAGACATTAAACTTTAAAACAGCAGTACCACTTTTGGGATACCCTGTACTTCTCATCACCTGGGGAATTTCTTTTGGGTTCAAAATTATCATTTCCTTCCAGTTAATGGACGGACGTCCTTCCATCAGCCTACAGCTGTATTTTCTTGATGTAAAATGAGCTTTTCTTTAAAGGTGTCTTTTTCAAGATTTTGAGAGTTGTCTTTTGAAAATAGAGATAGAGAGAGAGAGTTGTTTTTTGAAATTGAGGGTGAAATGTAAATGCTTATCGTCATTAACGTGCAACTGAGATCATTTTAACATTCATATACGCTATTTAGACATTTTACTAGTTCAGGAATCTGGTTTAGGGAATAGAGTCTCATCATCTCTGGGGAGAGTTAAGGGGCCATATTTCATCAAATGCATATGTTTGGGGTTTTATTTTTTAAAAACACTGATCTGCATATACATAAAGAGATACATTCATTTTGGGGGGTTTTGTTTGTTTGTTTGCCTGTTTGTTTTTTACCATAACCTCAGCCAGAATTCTATTTTGCTATTATGACCCAGGACATACATATAAAGGTGGGGTGTCTGTGTGCGTGTGCACGTACCTGCATTTTTTTAATGAAAGAAAATGCTTCAAAAACATATGATTTACTCTAATACCTTCTATTCTAGTCTTTCTTACCTAAAACTTTTGTTGATGTGACTCATTACATCGACTCATGGCCCACTAACGTGCTGATTACCAAGCCTGAAAAACAATAACCTGGGTATAATGGGTTAGTCAATACCCACCAGGGTTACCCCGTTAACTCTTTTGTATGCTTGGACTGCATATTTTTTACTTGAGGAGATGCAAGTAGAACAAAAGCTCAGCTCCCGCTGCGGTGAACCCCTTGGGGATCTTGGTGAAATGCAGAGTCTGGCTGGGCAGGGCTGGGGCACGAGATTCTGCCTTTACCACCAGCCGGGGTATGGATGGGCCGGTCTGGGGGCAGCAGGCTGAGAAGTGGGGGTGCAGAGGAGCAGGGCCGCGCGGGACACACTCCCACCGCACGGCCGCGCAGCCGTGACCGGGGCACGACCCCAGCATCCCCACAGGCTGTACTTACTGCAAAGGAGGCATCCTCGTGCCTTCAACATCCTCTCCTCTGTGATCTGCACCGTCTCCTTTCTCCATAACCAACCCTCAGCCAAAACAAGCAGTGGCAAGGCCACCCTCTCTGGGATTGCTTGAAGCCCCTTTGGACGGGATTGCCCCAAAATGTGGACAACTATTTTGTTTGTCTCAACAAAGCAGGACCAGCAAAGATGATGCCGGCAAACAGGAGTGTGAAAGATCTATTAACACTTTGTTTCAGGCACCGGTTAAACTGTGAAACCTGCTTGTCGAGGTGGACCTCGCTCAAAACATACTTCTGAACGTGACAGAGGTAAATCCTGTAGTTCAAAGCAGGATTTCATAATTCGAAGCCATAGAGTTAGAATTCCCACACGCGGAAACACTGACAGTAATTGTAACTGTTCCTGGTACGATACTGGTTTTCTGTACTTCAGGCCACCGGAGTCCGGGATACACGTGTATTGATAAAATGAAAACAGTCTTGATTTTGGTGAGGCTGTCCTTTGTGTAATCATTTTGTGGACCCGTCTGGAGGGACAAGGGAGTGGGCTCACCACTGCACCCGAGCATGGACCTCGCACATAGTTGGTACCGGATACGGGTTTGATAAAAGAATGAATGAACAAAACTTTTTGAATGTGACATCTCACGGTATTAGCTGATTTCCCATTACAATGTTTGCTTCACTGAACTGAGCAGGAAGCTTTAAAAGGGAGGAAGAAATGAAAAGTGGCATCTTCCAAATTGCAGCTGTTCACCATGCGGATGGGGAGAAGCGAGGGGAAGGGAAGAAAAAGAGACAGACAGACAGACAGACCCACAGACCAGGGCACTGACTCCTGACTCCTGATTCCTGGTGGGAATAGGGCAGGTGGAAGAGGAGGCAGATTTGGGGATGCCTCTCCCCACCGGCCATGAATAATGACGGGTAAGTGTAATTGGCGAGGAGCTTGCGGGAGGGAAGCACAGGGACTTGGAACTGAGGTCTAAGGCAGTGGTTTTCAATGGGGACAATTATGCCTCCCAGGGGACAACTGGCAATCACCGTCTGGAGACATTTTTTCACTGTCATAACTCCGGGGTGGAACACTAATGGCCTCTAGTGGGTAGAGGGTAGGGAGTCTGCTAAACATTCTGCAACGCCCATGGCGTCCCCCACAGCCGAGAATTACGTGCCCCCAAATATCAATAACACCCAGGTCGAGAAACCATGTTCCAGGGGTACAAAAGGGAAAAAAAACAAAACAAAAAAGCCTGGTTGAGGCAAGAGCAGAAGCTATTAGGAAAGAGAACGTGCTCACCAGGACCACTAGGCTATCTTGGGCAACAAGCGAGGTCTTAGAGAGAAGGGAGACAGTGTGGGAGAGAGATGAGGCTAAGGAAAGGGGGTTGGGGATCTGGCTGTGCCTCCTGTTTCACTGGATCCCTCTCTAGTCAACCCTGAACCATTGCTTGTGGGGTCAGCTCCACTGCTCCAGCTAAAGGCAGTCTGTGCCTCGTGAGTACCAAGCAGAAGTCCAAAAGAGGCCAGAGATCCTTGGGTGGAAATGAGCACTACAGGCTGCCCTCCAGAGTTATATGCCACTGACAAGGAAGGCTTACGTGCGGCAGATGATGCTGGTGCCCTGACCCCCCTCCCCATGGGCTCCACTTCAATGCCCATCAGCTTGTCTTCCAGCTGCCAAAAACTGCATTCCTTTGCCTCAAGGTATGCTGTTGGCTGCCCAAGTGGCAGTCCTGAAATGCCAGGAAATCAATCGCCTCTGTAGGCAGTCCTCAACGGATGCCTGACAGGTTTCGGTGAAGAAGTAGGTGCTCCCTTGCCTCTTGGGTGGGTAACTGTGAGACACGATCCACTCTGTCTCCCGGGGCTCCCCAGTGTGCCCACAGTGGTAACTGGTTTGACAATGCCCCCTTATTGGCTGCCATCCCCATTCTGGCCCCCTTCCCCACTCTCCTATGGGTGTTTTCTTTACCTTCCCCTAAAATGACTTGCACTTCAATTCTCATCTCAGGGTCTGCTTCTGGGGAACCCAAACTCTAATGGCAAGTCTTCTGAAGAGAGACTAGGCTGGCGGCCACTTGAGCCCCAGGTTCCTCGGATGTGAGAACTCTCTGGGTCCACAGTAGCCCTCTAGCAGAGGGGTCGGTCTTCCCATCCCCAAGTCCTAAGCACAGAATCATTGGGATCCTCTGAGCCACAGGCTCTAGACCTGCTTCTTTCAGACCATCAGAAACCCAATTCCAGGCACATTCCTCTCTCTCCCATTGAGGGCACAGGCAAAGCCACATCTTTTGCTCAAGGCTGACAAGGAATGCAAGCACAGTCCCTATGAGTCTCAAATGCCCCTGAAGTCAAAATTCTGCAAGAACTCAAATAAGTAACACTTGACTCCGAGAAAGGGGTCTTACTCTAGTGTCAGGAAGAGCCAAAGATGAAAACAACGGCGGCCGTGGTTCAAATGAACTTTAATGAATTACCAGTGGGGACTGAAAACCACAGAATAGCAAAATGAAACAGCTATTTCAAAACCTTGCTAGACAAAGAGAACTATAAACCCCCTCAGGGCGATGTTAAATCACTCATCTTCCCTGTAGTGGGAATTCTGAGATGTTAAAAATCTCAAGAAAATGCTCGGAGCTTGAGGGATGCCACGGCGGCAATGTGTGCAAGAGGCTCCCCACACCAGCAACAGGTCTGTAAACAGCGATGCAGCTGACACTTTCCAACGGCCTCAGAACACGGCCCTGCAGAAACCTGAAGCCATCGCCTGAGGAAGTCCCGCTGTCACCCAGGATGGGAATCAGGCGCCGCTGAGCTTAGGGTCTGTTCACCGTAAGCCATTCTTAAGGACGCTTCTTTACAAACCCTCAGAAGCCTCTCTTCTTAACTTGCAGATGTTCGCTGGGTTTCATCTTTGCCGAGAACATCCACTTTGGGGCCCCGATTTCTTGCCAATTTAGGTGAGGGGATGGGAAGATCTTCTATCTCAGCTCTGATGTGTGGAGAGTTTTTTTGTTTTTTTTGTTTTTGTTTTTTTTTAAGGGAAAAGAACAGCAGAGCTTTTCTGCCGGACAACCTATTCCCTTATTTATAATGCAGGGCAGCAGCGCCTTGTAAGTGTATATCCTGGTTCATCCAAGGACACACGGTTGTTCATTTTAAAATTAGATTCATCCTAATTATACGAAAACAGCCTGCGTGTGGTTAGTCAAAACAGCAGGAAAGCATTACTCAGCACCTAACGTACCGGGCCTGCCTTCTAGACTCCACTAAACTTGTTCAACACACAGCCCCTGCCCTCTTGGAACTTCAAATCCAGCAGAGAAATATCCATCTCACTGACCGATATGAGGTTTGGACACTGAGCAGTGAAGAAATGCATATAGTAAGTGACTAAACATGTAGTATTACCTTCGGACAAAAGGGTGAGGGAAACTGTCATTAAAGGGGCATGCTGCAGCAGGGCAGAAGCAGAGAGATACTTTGGATCTCAATCCTAATGAATCATGGCAGGACTGGGGGAGCTCCCTGAATGAAGGCTATTAGGATGCTGCGTTGAAACAGAAGCAGGAAAAAATCGGTATTAAACCGGAAGGGACAGAAGTTTGATTGTGGACAGCAGAACAGCATAAGAGCAAGAGACAGGAGTAGATGCTATGAAAAAAGGCAGGAAGGCGGTCAGTTTCAGCATCACATTCAATCCGAGGCGGAGAGCCAACTCTGTGTTCGAGAGGCTGCAGTCCTGGGCAGGTAACCAAACATTTATTCTTCTTTATTTTTTAAAAATTTTAATTGGAGTAGAGTTGATTTACAATGTTGTGTTAGTTTCAGGCGTACAGCAAAGTGAATCAGTTGTACATATACACATATCCACTCTTTTTTAGATTCTCTTCCCATGTAGGTCATTACAGAGTATTAAGTAGAGTTCCCCGTGCTATACAGCAGGTCCTTGTTGATTAACTATTTTATATATAGTAGTGGGTGTATGTTAATTCCAAGCTCCTAATTTATCCCCCCCCCCACCATGTTTCTTCTTTGGTAACCATAACTTTCTTTTTTACATCTGAGACTCTATTTCTGTTTTGTAAATAGGTTCATATGATATCGCTTATATGTGGAATCTCTAAAAATGGTACAGATAAACCTACTTACATCTATTATTCTTATTTTCCACAGACCCTGAGGGTTCCCTAAGTTCAACGATTGACCATGGAACATATCTCTTGAGGCTGAAAAATGCCAGGACATCTATAAAAAGGAGATTGTTACCAGTAAACACATCTTAACAATTTAAAACTGAAAAAAAAGAATAACTAATGATACAAAACGATCAAGGAAATTTGCAGGTTGACTTTCGGGTCTCTCTCTTTGATTTCCTGCCTTTTGGACAATCAAGCTCCGTACTTCCAGGGTGAAGGCTGACTGAACACAATCAATTTTACAACTTTTGTAGTCATAAGATGATGATAAAATTGTTTCCCATGTACTGGGCACTCCCCAGGCACTATGCATGGGCTCAGCAGTCCATAACCTTGATTCCACTCAATCTCCTCTATGATGCCGTCAAGTAAGTACCAATATTATTTCACTGCACAGATGAGGTGACTGAAGTTCAAGGCGGTTAAGTCACTTGCCTGAGAGACCCCGAGCTAGAAGGGGACAAAGCCAGGCATCCAACTCAGCACCTGTAGGGACGTCCACCACCCACCGGTAACTCCTGATCTCTCTCCAGTGCCCCAGCTCTCAACCAGTCCAGGACCCAGGACCCTCCGTTTCCACCCTCCCCACAACACACTTGGCCTCTGAGGGAAGGGGGGAGGGTGTCTCTCCTCCCTGCTCTGTGACAGGACTTTAAAACAGGATATGACTGGTGCCCACACTGCAGGTTACTCTGAGCCCCAGGGATCCCAGTGATGAGCCAGGAACAAGTTGGGGATTACTGAGAAAATGATGTCTTCTTTATTATGGAATATCAAGAATTAGCTGGATTCAAAAAGATACATGCACCCCAATGTTCACAGCAGCACTATTCACAGTAGCCAGGACATGGAAGCAACCTAAGTGTCCATCGACAGAGGAATGGATAAAGAAGAGGTGATACATGTATACAATGCAATAATTACTCAGCCATAAAAAAGAACAAAATAATACCATCTGCAGCAACATGGATGCAACTAGAGATTATCATACTAAGTGTAGTAAGTCAGAAAGAGAAAGACAAATATCCTATGATATCGCTTACATGTGGAATCTAAAATATGACACAAATGAACCTATCTACAAAACAGAAACAGACTCACAGACATAGAGAACAGACTGGTGGTTGCCAAGGGGAAGGGGGTAGGGGAGGGATGGAGTGGGAGTTTGGGATTAGCAGATGCCAACTATTATATATAGGATGGATAAACAACAAGGTCCTACTGTATAGCACAGGGAACTATATTCAATATCCTGTGATAAACCATAATGGAAAAGAATATGAAAAAGAATGTGTATATATATATATATATATATATATATATATATATATATATATATATGTATGTATGTATAACTGAATCACTTTGCTGTACAGCACTAATTAAAACAACATTGCAAATCAACTATAATAAAAAAAAAAGAATTAGCTGGATTCTGTACCTGAGAGGTACTTTATCAGGATTAACTTCTTCATACTGCAAATTTTGATTTTCAAAAATATTGCAAAATATTTTACAAAAATAGACTTGAAGTCAAAGACAGCCCTACCTAGGGTAATATAAAGGCAAACAATTCTTTCTTTTCCTTTTACAGGTCTTTAACATGATACTTCTGATCACTTGGTCTTATTTCTTAATAATCTAAAACACATGTGCACTTGGCAACTGTTTCCTTACTCTCAGATTAAGACATTTTAATAATAATTAAATAAGTTTTCACAAAGGTAAAATATGCAAAGTTCGAAGGAAAGAGCTTCTTTGTTCTTTTCATTTACCTCACTTTTATTATTCATGCCCCTCTTACATTTCCTTCGCCAGAGGCACTTCTATAGAACTGGCTGAATATTTGATCAAGCACATTTACAATTTGGGAAGAAAACAAGCAAATATCCTTTTTGACTGAAAAAGAGCGTTCCCCATTGTAGTAAGGAATGATAAGTAGAATAAATACTAGGAAAACTGCTATTTTTAGTCAAGACATTATGTAATGAGCCATTTATTTAAACTGTCTAAAGCTCTGCAAAATGATTCCAGGAAAATGGCTTCAATTCCTCTGTCAACACACCAAGAATCGGCTCTGCCCTCTGCTTCCTGATAGCTCTACTTTAAATTTTAGTTTCCTTTAAAAAAATCAGCACATTAATAATGTGCCAATTATACCAGGATTGATCAGTAAACTCCCAACACTATGTACATGTTATGACCCACATAGATCTATCAAGAAAATCAAAATGATGATCAAAGACTAAAAGGGAAAGCCGGGTGTAGCAACATTAACGATGACCCCGTAAAAGTGAGCAGGAAGTGAGGAAACCGAAGTGGGTCAGCTAGGAGGGTGGTACTGCACCGAAACCCAGAACTGGGTTATGTCATTGCTATCGGGATGTTTCCATCACTTGCCAGTGCCTCCAAAAGTACCAAGACAGTGCTGTGAGGAGAGCCTCAGAAGAACTGAAAAACAGAGTGACACAGGGTGGCAAAGACAGTTCACTGGCCACCAAATATTCCGGCTCCCCTTCCCCTTCTACAGCACAGAGCCATTGCAGGAAAGCAGCTGTGAGACAGGGGCTGTATCTCCCATCCTGCTTCCTTCGGCGGGAGGTGGGCACGGGATTGTTCTCACCAGTGGAATCAGAGCAAAATGATTCTGGGTCACTTCCAAGCGGAGGCAGTTAGGAGGCTGGTGTGTTTCTGCACTCTGTTGCCTTCTCAGGGGTCTGATGCAGTGAAGACATGGCCTTGGAAGCCTTGAGCTGGAGATGGAAGAGCCCAAGACCAAAGGAATCAGGACTCCTCAGAATCGCCATAGAGCAGAGTCACCAAGCTAATCAGGAACAGCAATTTTCAACTTCACATGGGTGAAAGATAAACTTCTACTTTCTTTCGCCCCCATGCATTTTTAATTTTATTTCAAAGTGTAGATAGTGTTTTCCTAACCAATATACGTGGCAAGAAAAACTAAGTGTCTCAATCACTTGAAATAATGCATACAATTTATTTTTTGCATGGAATTTGATAGAACCATAGATTTTTTAAGGCTAAAGTTGTCCTGCCCAGTTCTAGCAGCTACCAGCCACTAATGGCCATTGAGCACTTGAAATGCAGCTAGGTCAAGACTGAGATGTGCTACAAATGTAAAATATACACCAGATATTAAAGGTTTAATACAAAAAGCAAAATATCTCATTGGTATTTCGTATTGATTATATGTTAATAATTTTTGGATGAAATAAAATATACTATTGAGATCAAACTCACTGGTTGCTTTTTACTCATTTGTAACATGGCTACTAGAAAATTTTAAACTACCTATGTGGCTCACATTATATTTCTATTGGACTCCTGCTTGGCTAGTAGGTGTTAGCAAAATACAACCCACCTTCTGTTTTTGTAAATAAAGTTTTATTGGTACAGAGCCATGACTACTTACATGTTATCTATGGCTGGTTTTGCATTACAGGGCAGAGCTGAGTAGTCCTGAAAAGCTGAAAATATTTATTATATGGGCTATTATAGAAAATATTTGTAGAAAATCTGTTTGGGATTACTAAGAAATAAGACCAAACAATGATAAGAAGTTATCATGCTAAGGGCATGTAAAAGGAAAAGAAATCATTGTTTGACTTTATATTATCCCAGGTAGGGCTGTCTTTGACTCCAAGTCTACTTTTGTCAAATATTTTGCAATATTTTTAAAAACTAAAATTTGCAATATGAAGAAGTTAATCCTGATAATGCCCGGACTAAGGATAACTTTGAAATTACCTAATTTATCTACTCTTACCATTTCATGACTAAGGAAATGAAAGCTCAGATAAGTGAAGAGACTTGTCCAAAATATTTTTATTCTAAATTAGGTGGTATTTCCATAAGGTCACTATTCATTCATGGATTCATACTCTCCACCCATCTCTAATTTCGATCATTAAAGAAATAAAATCCCTATCAGTTAGAAAAATCAGCACTTAAGAGCAGAGAAATCCTTGAGTAATAACAGCGACAAATAGGCTGTGAGATAGTTTTTAAATTAAGCTTCATTTGAAAACACTTTAAAGAGAACCTATCATGTAATCTGCTTTCAAATTAAACTTGAAATTCCCCCAAATGTAGAGCCAGCTTGCTAAAAATATGCCTTATTGGAATTAAATGTTAAAAATTTGCCACATCTTGGAGAAAAGGAAATCTGTTCCCAAAGACTTCACAGCAAAATATAACTGCCTCTGTTCTAGCAGCCATCCTCTCTCAGTGTATTATTCTAGAACTTCTAACTGGGCTTACCATTTCCAGTCTCTGTCCCACTCAAGACCTATCCCAAAGAGCCCTTCTAAAATAAAAATCTGACGTGCTGACCATTCCTTAGTCTCTCCATGCTGTCAAGATAAAGTCCATCTTCCTTATTTGGTCTGGAAAGTCTTCATCATGTGGCTTCTACCTGCTCCTACAGCTTCATTTATTGCCCTGTGCACGTCAGAATAAGCTCCTTGCAATTTCCCAAATGCTTCATACTTTTATCCCATTTCAGGCACTTGTATATGGTGTTCTTACTGCCTAGAACTCTCCCCACTCCGGACTACGGGTCCCCACTGTACCTTGTACTTACTCCATCACAGAACTTAGCAATACTGTAGTTGATTGTAACTGTTGAAGCCTTAATTCTACCACCACTAGGAATAGCTAATATTTAGGAACACTGAATTGCAGGTCAAGTGCTACACTATTTCATTTAATCTTCACATGTTACAGATGAGGAAACCGAGCAGGTGTAATGAAGCCAGGGGAAGCCAAGACATGAATCCACACATCCCCACTCTGCAGCTCTGGTTCTTAACTCGACACCAGTGGTTGTCAGTGGGGGTGATTTTCCTGCCCATGAGACATCTGGCAATATCTGGAGACATTTTTCCTTGCTGCAACTGGCGTGTCGGGGGAGCTACTGGGATCTAGTGGGTAGAGGTCAGTGATACTGCTAAACATCCTATAGTAATTAGGGCAGCTCCTCAAAGGAAAGAATTATTCGGCCCCAAATGTCAATAGTTCAGAGGTTGAAAAACACTGGTCTACACTAACTTAACTCCTGTAGATTGACCCAGGAGTTTCTGAGTATCTATACAGCAAGGATTTTTAAATGTTCACCATGGTGTCTTGGAACCTACTATAGAGCCTGGTACCCAGTAGATGCCCAATGCATATATGATGGATGGATGGGTGGAGGGATGGATGAATGGGTGGATGGATGCAGGAATGGATGGATGAATGGGTGGAGGGATGGATGGCTGAATGGGTGGAGGGATGGACAGATTCCAGGAGAAAAGAAACAAGTTTCCTTATTTTACGCCTTGGTTCTTGTGACAACTTCAATAAAGATAAATCTGAACACACATTCTTAATTAACAGTAAATGAATGCATGCAGAGTACATTCCAGAGGATGCCTTCACCTTAGCAATACCTCACATTTACGAATCTATAGTGTGAGATCAAATTAATAAGCCAAATGCCTAGCATTATATTTTTTCGAGTCCCTTACAACTACTACACTGCAGGATATATTGATATGTTCATCATCCACATAGGCCATAACTTAAATTGTTTTAAAAAATATTTCCTGTATAAGGTTCCCCTGGTTCCTTTTTTTTATATAAAAGACAAATAATACAAGAATATACAACCTCATGCTTCCCCCTGTTGTAACTACAATTCCGATATAAATACATTATTCTAGATTTCCAGATGCTTGGGGTAGAAATTACAATGAAGCTTAGGTGAAAATCAAAAAAGTAAACAAAAACATATATGGCAGAAATAAACCATTCTCTGTCTTACGTAAATTAATATATCTAAATACCAGAAATGAAGTCAAGGAAAGATATATTTTATGATTATAATATTTTTAAAGTAACAGCAATTTAGTCTGATTTTTACATAATCACAAACACTTCAACAATGGCGGCATTAATCAGTGTTGAATACAAACTGATAGATTTTCTACAGAAGAGCACAAAGGTTCAGCTGTGCGGCTGGCTCCTTTGAGTGATCAATCATTATAAAATGTAGTAGAAGTTAAAACAAATTGTACTAATTTTTTTAAGTGCAGTACTATGAACTATCCCTCACAACCTTCTGCACTGAACTTTAGCCGTCTGTGGTTTTATGCATACATGCACACACACACACACACACACACACACACACACACACACACACACACACACACAAAGAATATGCTGACCCAATAAGTTTTGGTACCTGCTCTCCCTCTTGGAGATTCACATGCACACAAGCATAAAAGTAGGCTCTGAGAATGCTTGCGTTAAGTTGTTAAACTCGGGATTTCCCATAGAGTAACAAATAAAAAGTTAAATCTGATGAGGATCTGCCGAAACATTTAGGAGTAGGGAGAGGCCTAAAAGCGATGACAGGATGTGTAGCTGGGGACATCAGCATGACTGTGGCATTTCTTGCCATGGGAACCACAGCTGATGCCAGAGACGAACAGTGCCTTTTTCACTGTATGTGAGAACATGACACGCACTTGTCACAGAGGCAGACTCTGCATGTATGGACATGCAAGTGGTGAGACATTGCTGCATATGGAAGAGCAACACGAAAAAGCTGACCCGAACCCAGGCATGTCATGATTGCTAATATCAATCATGATTTTCTGAGCACCTGTTCTGTACAACCATGGCTGAAATCTGGGAAAACAGAGCCTTAAGAGAAACAAAAGAGGGGAAAGTATATCTGAACCATCTTGAGAACCACGGAACAACACAAGTCACAAGAGTCAGAATACTCAATGGGCCCTGGATGCCACACTCATACAGTCTGCCACCAAAACCAGGACTGTCTTCTCCCCTCTCCTCATCCTGAACACTCCTGGGTCTCCAGAGGAATCACACAAGTGTACTTCCCAGATGAAGAAGATATACCTGCTGTCAATTAACATTCTTTTGTCCAAGCTTTTGCTTTCATCAGCTTATCACTCATGACTTTTTGAATAAACCCCTACGTTCTTGATCCCAGAAGAGAAGCCATGATCCTTAAAATCTCTTTTTTTAGAACAAGCAAGTTGAATGAGTAATTAGTTCAGATCAGTCCTTTCCTAATTGTTATATGTGCCCCATCCACAGTCCACTCTCAGCACGCACACACACACACACACACACGCACACGCACAGGCACACACATGTATGCATATGTTATTATATGTATTACTATACTGTTATATACACATTGCATATCATAATATACACATTATTGTATGTGTTGTATACACGTATACATATGTATATGTATATGTAAGTGTATATGTTAGAGTGTCTATCATGATGAAAAGGCTAAAGTATGCTTCCTGGGACAGAGTCAAGGTTCCTGGGTCCAAATTCCAGGCTCTCCTGACTTGCCATTTGGAAAAAGATACTTAAGTTCACAGCAGAGCTCAGTTTCTTACTCAGTAAAAATAGTACTGCACAGGAAGAGCTGCCAGTACATAAAGATCCAAAGTCCCTGGAAATTAGGACAGTACGGGCAGGCAACATTAGCATTAAATGTAGATCACGATTCTCACTGTCAGTTGGCCAGAGTCCCGAGAGGAGGATATAGAAATATGTTATCTGTGACTCAGTGATCGGGATAGTCTCCCCTCCCCCACTTGCTTAAATGCTGTAATTGACTAACACTTTGGGAACTTAAGGTGGAGAGTGAACATCCTTAATCAGAAGACTCACCAGCCTACACGTATTCAACCCCACACCGCGTGAATCCCAAGACAGTCCCGGGTGAATCGCGCTGCAATTTACGCTAATACACATGGGCGACAAAACCCACAAAACCATCACATCCTCAGATTAAAAGAACTTTATTTCACCTAGGGGGCCATATGAGGGACCCCGATAGGCATATCCATTCCATCACAGTGGAGACCACTTCAGAATCCCTTTGCATTAACATATGCATATTGTCTCATAGCTCACTAGGCTACACACTGAGCTGCGAAAACAGGCCCAGACACATACGAGGTACACAAATTTTTGTAGACTGAATGAGGGATCAAATCAAGTAATGAAAATGACTTTAAATAAAGCAAGGAGTTCACCTGCCATCTATTGCTCAACCAGCTCAGACACTAGAACAAGCCCTTCTAGCAAACTACTCTGCTGTGATATGGACATACAATGTAATCCAGGCAGCAAACATTCACATTGGGCAAAACTAATTCAGAAGATGACACTTGATACACTATCAGAAAAGAGAGAGAAGCGTCTCCCCTTCTCCCCCTCTCATTGATTCTTCCAACGAGCTTCTCCCTGTGCCCATGTGTCAAAGCCTTTGCTAGGTCCTACAAGTCAAGGATGAGGAAACCCATAGCCCATCACCACAGTTCAGAGGGGAAGACAGAAATGAAACAAAAACAAACACACTGCCCTGCAGGGTGAAAACTGTACAGACTAAAGCACAAAGCATGGAGGCCACCTGCTGAGAGAGGTTTATGGCCATAGGGTCATTTTCAAGTACCTGGCTGTTCCGTCCCCCAGACTGCTCCAGTTTAAAAGCTTGGCAGAGATACTGGATATTTGAGGAAGTCAGCCTAAAGAACATGCTAACCATTCATTCCTCTAGGTTTTCTGAGCTCTATTTCTGTACAGGGGACAGTGTCCCGAATCTCCTCTGCGGGGCCATGGGACCTCAGACCCCCAAAGGTAAAGTCCCACTGGGTGACTTTCCGTTATTACGCCTTCTACATTTTTTTCCCTCGAGGGTTGGTAAAAGACTTGACCATATAAAGAATTTTACTTCATTTTCTGTAGAAATGAAGTTCAAGTATTGGCCATTATATGATCTGACATGTCATAGGAGTATATACTAGTTGCCATGTACCATGGTAAGCACTCTACAAATGTTATCTGATTTATCCTTACAGCTTCAGTGCATACCTGCCACATCAATGCTCCCACTCCCCGTTTTCTTCTGTTAACTTGGTTACTGAGAAGCTCAGAGCTAAATTAAATACTGAAAAGCAATAAGCACTTACGATTTCAGTGTGATTATCTGTACTCCTCTACAAGATTTTGATCTCTCTTCCTTTACCATTTTTACCGGTCTCATCACTTTGCGGGATTTTTACTATGCATTTACTGAGACACATTTCTGGAAGTCAATACTCTACAAACAAAAACAAATGACCAGAACCATCAATTGTAATTTCCTTTTAGTTTCAGTTGTCACAAGAGTTTCCATGAATAGCTAATTTGAAGATGACCCCTTGTGTGTCATACCTCGGTCACCTGGAAACTCAGATAGTGTAATATTTCCCACAATCATCAGGTTCAGAATCTGTTCATGAAGTGCAGAAAAGGGAAAAGGGGAGAGGTTGACTGACGTAACTTACCCATAGGGTAACCACTAGGTTGCTTCCTAATCTACTACCAAGGGATATTTCTATCTTGTGCTGGCTCCTGACAGCCTCGCTCACCCCTTCCCCAACATCTACTTTTGTCGACCAGCTATACCACCACATGCCCTTGGTCCCCTTAGGGCTGCCAAGGCCAAAGGCACCGCCAGAACCTGCTGAGTGAGAAGGCATCGCTATCACCCAGTGATGTCTGTCCCCTGGAATTTCACTCTCTGCACTGACAATGCCTCTGGAACTCATAAAGATTCTGCTGAAACCCAGGGAGCTGAAGGTCAGTGTCTTCAGGGAATCAAGGTACCATGTAAGACAAACTGCTGCTGAGGATTTCCATGTACTCAAGGCAAACGCTCCCAGGAAGAACTCACAGAAATAACTCTCTGCGTTGTCACTACATAGAGCAGGGCTAGCTTTCGTATCCAAAAAAAAAAAAAGAGAGAGAGACAGATAAAAATCGAACCATGTATACATGGCACACACACACACATACACAGGCACAGATCTTGGCGTATCCAATTGGTACCCACTTAGATGCTTAGTCAGGTATTTTTTGGAACACAGTGTTTGGGCACAACCATTTATTTATTCAACAAAGATTTATTCAGCACCTACTGTGTGCCAAGCACTGTTCAAGATGCCAGAGAATCACAAGTGAACGAGACAGTCAAGATTCTTTTTCTCAAGGACTCTAGAGTCTAGACAGGTACTCAACAAGTAGCAACTGAAATGAACAATTCAGATGGAAAATAAGACCAAGGAAGGAAAAAAGTAAATAAATAAAGGAAGGAAAAAAACAGTGTCATGGCTTTGAGAAGGAATGGGAGGCTGCTTCTTCTCCAATGGTCAGGGGAGGGCTTTTTAAAGAAGTAACACATCATCTTACAATAAAATGACAAAAAGGAGCTGAAGAAACCAATCACCTTTACTCTGATTTCCATCAAAAAGATGCGCTTACTAAAACAAGAAATGTGCAATCCCATTTGTGGCTTCACACACCCTGTGCTTCAAACAACTGCAAAAAGCCCAGGAAAGGAAAAGGATCCACAACTTTCTCTGCTCTTCAGGAAATTTTAACAAATCTCCTTTCCCCAAAGATGCTAAATGAAAAGGGAGTTGCCTTAATTCATCTCTGTGGTAGGATTTACTACAAAGAATCTAAAAGGGGGAAAATGGAATGTTTATTCCTCTTTTAAAGGTCAGTTATTTTATAAAATAATGTTCCAATGTCAATAAAATTATGCCTTTGCATTGTAATGCCAACAGGAATTCCTTCATTAAAAAAAAAAAGTCTAGGGCTAAATTCAGTATCATTTATTTCACTTGTTGGAAAAGAGAAGCAAGTCATATTTACTAGCAGACGATACCACTTCCAATACATAATAAAACTTTGAAATTCATTAAAGATAAGATTCTGATAGTATCTTTTCAACGTGCACAAATAATAAGTGGTTGTTCACCAGTACCTTCCCATATCCCATATCCCAGCCCAAATAAATCGCTTAGTATTGAATTTCTGTTGGAGTCAATTAAAATGCTTAGCCAACTGGCATGAAAACTCCTGAAAACGTCCACTGCTCAAAATAACTTTCATCAAAACACCTTTTTCTTTCATGTTTCCTAGTCCCTGACTTGTTTCATAATAAAAGAGGTAAGCAGAAATAAATTAGGGAGCAGATCCCTTACCGTGAATATTCAGAATGAATCATGGAATATTTTGACTAAAACGCAATTTGTATTACCTTGCAATGCAGGGCATGCTATATATTACTGAAATGTAAATACGCATACGAAACTAAAAGAAGGCCGAATAATGTAAAGCTATTGTCCAGCAGGTCTGCATCACCCAATACATGTATCACTATCAGAAGCTGCTCTGGTATTAATACGCTGTCCAAGGAACGCTTAATTTTTTGAACTTCAAAACGGGTCTTTAAAACTGACTCTCACTGGCACCTAAGACCAATAACATGCTAAGGGGAAGACTCTGTTTCATTTATTTACTGATGAGGCTTAGTGTTTGAATCTTCACAAATTCTCAACGTGCGCGGAGCGGGGCCGATGTCGAGTCTGCGCTTTTCTGCCCAGGTAAACTCTTGTCTCTTTCTTTCACTCACTTCACGAACTGTTAATGCTTCTAGACCCTTCCTTTAAAATGTCCCATTCGGGGAAAAATTATACACTGAGCCTTCCGTAAACAAAACACTCACCCCGCCCCCATTAAAACAAATCAGAAGGCTTAAGAATTAGCACTAATAATGAGCCTACAATGGTCGCCGGCAAATACAAATGACAACTGCAGCCGAGAAGGACCAAATCCACCTGGAGTAAAAACTCCCCCAATGAGTCCTTCTCCGAGGGGTGCCCGGGGTGGGGTGACGACCGTGCAGCTGGCACAACTCGGGGACCGGAACCGCCTCGAGGGGGCCCAGGGGAAGATGCTGCGTCAAGAGAAGCGAAGCAAGAAGCGCGAACCGGGAGGCGAGCGACGTCGCCCCCCATTCCCCGGGGAGGTGGGGAGAAGCCAAGTCGCCAGGCACGGGCACCAGCGCACGCCACCCGCAGGATCGGTCCCCTCTCAAAGCCCGGAGTTCCGGGGCAGGAGAAATGGGGGACCCACAGTCCCTTTAAACCGCCTCCACACACACACCCCCGCCCCGCCACCAGCCCCGGTGTCTGCCAACCTTTTCCGAACCCTCGTGTCACAGAACTTCCTCATCATGGAAACTTCCACTCGGCTCGGCGCTGAGGATGCCAAACTCCATGTCACAAGGAGGCTGTCAACAGCCGGGCTCGGGGTTTGAGGAACACCGCCGCCCCAGCCGCCCCGCTCCGCCGCTGCCCACGCCGCGGCTCCCCGAGCGGTGCCCGGGCGGAGAGGGCACCTCCTCCCCCCAGGCGGGGCGCGAACCCCCGGAGGCGGGTACCAGGGCGGCTGACACCCCACCCACGCCCGCCCGCCCGCGCGCGCGCGCGCGCCCGGCGTCGCCGCTCGCACCCCGTGGGTTCCCGCGACACCCCGCGTCGCCCTCCCGCCCACCCCCCGGACGGCGGGGACCGTCGCCCCCTCCCCTGCACCCCCGCCTCCGCGCCGTCCTCCGGCCAAATTACCGGTGTCCTCCAGCCGGCCGGGTCGGGCGCCCCTGCCCGGGGAAGGCCGCCTGCGGGCGCTGCCCGAGCCCGGGAGCAGAAGGTCTCCTTCCCCGGCGCACTCACATTATTCATGCAAAGTTAATCCCCGCCGCGTCACGGCCGCCCGCCTGAGGATGTGCGCCTTCCTTGGCCAAGCCCCGCAGTCTCCACCCTCCTCCGCCCCCTCCTCCCGGCGGCGGGGTCCCGGGGAGCGCCGGCGACGGGACGTCGCGCGAGTCCTGCAGAATGTCAACTCCCCGGGCGCAGAGGGGCGGCCGCAGCCGGGGCCGCGCCGCCAGCCCGGGCCGCTCCACTTTTATAGGCGCAGGAAGCGAGCGCGGCCCGGCCGCAGAGTCCCCGCCTCTCGGGCCCGCGCGCCCGGCCGGCTCCCGGCCGCTGCCCTCCTCCGGCCCCGGCGCCCCTCCGCGCCGCGTCTGCCAACCGGTGACCTGGTTTCGCATCCGGCCCGCCCGGCGGTCCGACTCGCGCGGCGGCGGTGGCGGCCGGGAGCAGGCCATTCGGGCTCCTCCAGGGGCGCCGCGAGGAAATGGCCTCCCGGCCGCGCGCCCCGCCGCCGTCGCCCCCGCCGCCCCGGCCGCCCCGGCCGCCCCGCCGGCCCCCGACACCCCCGCCCGGCCCCGGCCCGGCGCTCGGACGCGTCCGCCGCTCCCTGGCCCGCGCCCCCTGCCCAGCGCGCCCCTCACGCGCCGCCCGGCTCGCCGCCTCCGCACCTGCCGCCCCAGGTGCGGGCTCCCCCTCGTCCCCGTCCCGGCCGTGCCCTCCACCCTGGGAGTCCTCCCCGGGTGGCGATGTCGCGGCGGTGTTGGTGGCGCGCGTCCACCCACCAGGTTGCGTGCGCACGGCGGTTCGGGCTTGGGCGTCATTCCTCTCGTCGGCAAAGAGGAAGGGACGGGGGGACGAGGGACACGGGGCCGGGGAGGGGTGACTTCCAGAAGCACGGGCTCCTCTTGGCCCGGGCCGCCGCGCTCCTCCCTCCTTCTGCGAACCACTTGTGGCGCGTGTCAGGCCGACACGGCGATCTGGCTCCTCCCGGGGCCTCGCTCCCGCCGGGCGTCTGGCGTTCCCCATCATCGCTACCCCCGGGAATAAAGTTTGCAAAAAATACCCGGCTTGCGCCTGAAGGAAACACCCCCTCCACACCACCCGGCACATCCTGGGAGACGGGCGCAGGGTGGGGACCCTCCGCAGGTTCCAGAAGGGCCGCCCTGTTCATTTGTCTTTGCCCTGGACATGGACAAATAAAACCCGGAAGACAAAAATAATTTATACTCTTGGAAAGTCCTGCCCCGGTCAAATATGAGCTTCTAAAATCCCCCCCCACCCCCAGCCCTGAACGCCAAGGGTTCAGGCTAGGAGAAAAGCAAGCAGGCTGCCGCGTCCTGGGCTAGAAGCATGCTTGTGAGAATCCTGAGCACCCAAGAAGAGTAAAACGTCATCGGTCCGAGGCTAGGGTTACAATAAACCTATTTTGACGGCAGAGCCCAATGATTTTCTTATAGATAATATCAAAATAATTCCGACTTCATTATTCAATATACACAAGTATTAGTATAACGAACCGCTTTGACAGAGGCTTTTTTAGCCTCAACTGTCTGAACGATGATTTATTGGGAGAGTTTTCTAGATTTCCAGCCGGTGACGTGTGTTTTATTCCCAATTCTTGTGAGCGTCCCAGGGAAACGGATGAGAAGCCTACTGACAGCGTGAACTACCACAACGGTCAAGAATTCAGAAACTGCTGCTGCTCCTGGGTGCAGAGTTTCAGCGCGCGGGGCGAGAGAGAGGGAGTCGCAGACCCCAAGGCTCCCTGGCGAGAGGGAGGGACCTCTCCCTTCAGACTCCACGGACCCTGTTTCCGCTGGGTCCTTGGCAAGAAATCCGTGCTGTATTCTTCACTCTTTTAACAAGGCTGCAGCCTAGGACTTGCAGGTTTTGTAGCTGGAGAGAAGTTGTTCTCCTTTTGCAGCTAAGTTCCTGGGCTTTGCTCCAAAGCTGCCCGGGATGTTTTGGTTGGTTTGGAGGAAAGCTGTGGAGTCTGCACCATTTGATCCAAACAGGCGGCCCCCTGGTGGCTAACTGTGGGTGAAAAGCTGGCCACTGGCGGAGAAGCCTGCCCTGACAGGCCACCGCAGTTGACAGCCGGTCTTCGCAGGGGCCATGGAGCCGCTGGAACAACTTTGCAAGGAGGGGAGGGGGGGGGGGCGTGATGTCACTCCTCCTTCACAAAGGTGAATGATAGGCCCTAATCCGCTGGGGCTTTTTTTTGTTTTTTAATTTTATTATAGTTGATTTACAATGCTGTGCTTAATTTCTGCCGTACAGCAAAGTGACTCAGTTTTACGCATATCCACACTCTTTTTTATATTCTTTTCCATTATGGTTTATCCCAGGATATTGAATATAGTTCCCTTTGCTGTACAGTAGGACCTTGTTTATCCATCCTATATATAATAGTTTGCATTCTCTTCCTGAGTGTAACTTGGAGCTAAATTCCTTATTAAGTAGGAAACATCACACAGAGAATGAAAAATAACAAAACCTGTTGCTTCCCTTTGTTCCAATGGCTTTGTTTTCCTGATCTCATTTTTGGCCTGGAAACTTCTGAAATAAAGAGCAAATGAAAGTGAAATAAACGTGGCATTATTCAAGCGATTCATGAAGCAATGTTACATAACAATAAGGGAGAACAATTTTAAGGCAACGTTATTGAAACAGCACGATTCCATTTGAATCGACCCACTGAGGGCAGTCTTTCAGGCTGCATCACGGTGAGGAAGGGTTACTCACAGAACATGGCATTTATTTTTCTAATTTTACACAGAGGGGTACATTGGAGGAGAATTTTCATGGGGACCTGATTGAAGGCAGAAAATAATAGTCAAATTTTAGAGCACGTGGTCCCATGTTCCCATCTGAGAGGGCACACCAAAGCTGTTTTCATGACCCATGCTCACCTTTCACCATAGCCATCCTCATTAGCAGGGTCTACAAATTTCAAGCTGGTGACTTGGTTCAAGGAAGCGATTCATTCGTATATTCATGTATTCATCAACTGCTGGGGTAAGAAGATAAATAAAACATAGGCTCCAACAAGGCTGGGATTACACTGAAGCCAATGAGACCGGTGGTGCAAACACAGGGTCCAAGCCTCTCTTGATCGAAAATTTTGATACATTGTGCATCATGGATAATTGTTGCATTCATTTTGATGTTTAAAATATGGCACTAAAATATCATTTCTCGATTACTGGGTTTTTTGATGTTCTCTTACATTTTGCACTCAAGGCAAAGGCCTCAGTGGTTTCACCCTAGTCTCCCTCTGCTGTGCCCTCAGTGCTAGCGGAGTCCAATCAGAGAACTACAATTCAATTAAAATTTTGTTAGTGTTGAAGATAATTAATATATGGTAAGGAACTTGAGGTCAGGGAATTTAGAGATGTGGTGTGAGGGGAGGAGAAAATTTGGGAGATTTCACTCAACAAGGTTGCCCTTAAAGTCCGTTAAGGATGGACCAGATTTTACCAGGGAGTATTGGAACCGGAACCGGAAGACGTGCCATTCTAGGGACCAGAGCCATTGGTATTCTCTCATTCACTCAACTACTTCTCAGGCTAGCTGTGCGACCAAATGACCCAGTCCTGGAGCTCCTGATTCTCTCTGTTCATCGTTAATTCCTGGAATTTATTTTGGCCATGAGGGCCCCAGTGATTCTGGTCCATGGCCAGGCAAATAAGAATGCGCAGTTCGTCCCTGCCCTTCAGAAGAAAGACAGGCTATTAGGGGAGATGACATGTTCAATATTAACTCTAAGAGTGAAGATGCAATGGGAAATACATAAAAGTAAATCGCTAGATCGTTGCTGGTGAGGAAGAATGAGGGGATTGCATAAGATTTTCTGCAGAAGGTCCTGGGTGGAATTTTGGGGAGAAGCTGGAGAGAGGGAAAGATGCCGCTGGCTATATTATTAGCAGGACCCAGTGACAAATGAAAATACAGTGCCCTTTATTCAAAAAGCAAGAAAAAAAAAGTGCCACGAAAGACACAAAATATAACGCTGTCTCCTTTCTTCCATGTGTTCTCTTTGGAAAGGTTATGGTATTTTTTATTTGCAATTTAATATCATTCTAAGTTAAGAAAAATAAGCATTAGCATTTTAAATGATTAGCGTCAATTTTGCTGTTCATTTTTAGATCGTGCAATGCTAGTTTTAAGGAAAAATATAAGAGCATTTAACTCATTGCGAAATCACCACAATCTGTGCTTTGTAGCGAGTATGTGCACATGTACATTGTGGTTCACACATGCAGATGTGTTTCGTACTTACCAGAACAGTTGAAACACAGCACAAAACTGACTCAAATGCTTTTTTTTTTTTTTAAATGCTTTTTTAAAAGATTGAAGTAGAGTTGATTTACAACGTTGTGTTAGTTTCAGGTGTACAGAAAGGTAACTCAGTTATGCATATATATATATATTCTTTTTCATATTCTTTTCCATTATAGTTTATTACAGGATATTGAATATAGTTCCCTGTGTTATACAGTAGGACCTTGTTGATTATCGATTTTATATATAGTAGTGTGTATCTGCTAATCCCAAACCCCTAATTTATCCCTCCCCCCCCTTTCCCCTTTGCTAACCATAAATTTGTTTTCTATGTCTGTGTGTCTGTTTCTGTTCTGTAAATAAGTTCATTTGTATTATTTTTTAGATTCCACAGATAAGTGATATCATATGATATTTGCCTTTATCTGACTTACTTCACATAGTATGATAATCTCTAGGATCATCCATGTTGCTGCAAATGGCATTATTTCATTCTTTTATATGGCTGAGTAGTATTCCATTGTATATATGTACATCTTGTTTATCCATTCATCTGTTGATGGACACTTAGGTTGCTTCCACGTCTTGGCTTCTTGATACATGCCCATTCTACCCACACTCTATCTTTGACTTACTGATGAATAAGGAAGAACCGAAAGGAAGAGGAACTATGGGTTGCCCTTTCCTTCTGTGTCTTAATTTCAGAGTAAATGGTTAGCTAATACAGGGAAGGAGAACAAGTAAGAAAGGACATGATAGGGTTCCTTGGTTGTTGTCTTTCTTTTGCATTCAAAGCACGTTCTGGTTGGAATGGAAAGCATGGCCTCTTGGGGTTGTCCCACTTAGTTGTTGATGTAACATGCTTACCCTGTACCTGATTTGAGTTTTGCTCACCTCCCAGACATCGTGGAGTCATCAGAATTCTGTGTTCAAGGGGCATCAAGCATGCCAGATGTGAGTCGAGCAGGGAAGAACACAATGGACACGTATATTGTGTGGATTTCCTCTGCTCCAGACTTCGCTTACAAAACGCAAGTTCAAAGATAAAATTACTAGCAATTTCAAGATGGTAAAAACAGAGTGTTAAGCTAAGTGCCAGGCCCCAAGCATGGGGCCCCATGTGACTGCACAAATCCATGCCCATGAAGCTGGCTGGGGGAAAGAAGTGGACTCTTCGTCATGATAGAAGCCTAGGACATGTGGAAGGGTAAGTAGACATTCTGGCATGGCTAGTTATAGCAAGGAGTATACAGTACAGCTGACACTTATTAAACTTGTATTATGTTCCTGATATTGTCCGAAATACTTCACATCTTTTTTAAAGTTTGCCCAGGAGCTCTGTGAAGCAGTATTGTTATGTACTCCATTTTTCAGATGTGGAAACTAAGACACAGGAAGATCAAATAATTTGCTCAAGCTCAGGCCCAAGCTCTAGTGGCCAAGGCTGCTCTGAACCAGCCCCTCGTGCTTCGTGTATGCAGGAGAGGAAGTGGTGGATCCAGAAAATGTGAGCTGGTCCTGGGAGTCACGAGCTGTCCCTCTAGCTCCTCACTTAAGGGGCTGTTGTGCCCTGGGACAATCAGAATAGGCCTAAATAAAACATGCATGTCACCAGGTAGTAACCTAGAAAATGCCCTAATTACATTCGCTCCCCTGTTTTCCAATGGGAGGTAGAAGATTCTGAGGCTCCTGGGCAGGAAGTTGTAAGCCACAAGCTGGAAGGAGCCTGGGTCCCTTTATCACCATATGGAAAAGTCCGAGAACATCCACACTGGCCTGGACAGTGTTTGAAGCATCGACTTCTGTTGTGTGAAGCCGCTGAAATGTGAAGGTTTTTTTGTTGCAGTAGCTAGTGTTATCCTAACTCACCCATCCGCCAGACCAAATTCCACCAGAGCATAAACCGTCTTTGCTTTAAACAGATATAGTTCAAATAATGAAACGGGCCTAGGCATATCAACATGCATAAAGCTCTAAAACAAAATGCTGTGTTATAAAAAAGTTCAGTGGTGATTTTTTTAATTGAAATGAAATTTACATAATAGTAAAATAGACAGACCCTCAGTGTTCAGTTTGATGAATTTTTATATTTTTATACCCTTGTGTAGTCACCACCCAGACAAGATTGAAAACATTTCCAGCAAGCCAGAAAGTTTCTCAGTATCTTTTCTTTCTTTTTTTAAAATTTTTATTTATTTATTTATTTGGCTGCATTTGGGTCTTTGTTGCTGCACGCGGGCTTTCTCTAGTTGCGGTGAGCGGGCTTCTCGTTGCGGTGGCTTCTCTTGTTGCAGAGCACGGGCTCTAGGCACGCGGGCTTCAGTAGTTGTGGCTCGTGGGCTCTAGAGCGCAGGCCCAGTAGCTGTGGCGCACGGGCTTAGTTGCTCCATGGCATGTAGGATCTTCCCAGACCAGGGCTCGAACCCATGTTCCCTGCGTTGGCAGGTGGATTCTTAACCACTGCACCACCAGGGAAATTCCTGTATCTTTTCTCTCTTGACAACCACTACCTTCTGGAGGAAACGCTATTTTGACTGCTATCATTGGTTATAAACTTCACTGGTTCTTGGACCCCATACAAAGAGAATCACACTCTTGTATCTGGTTTCTTTTACTCAGTGTAATGTTTTTGAGATCAATCCATGTTATTGAGTGGATTAGAAAGGTTTTCTATTTTTCATTTCTATTTGATATTTAATCATATAAATATACCACAACTTGTTTATTCATTCTATGATTGATGGACATTTGGGTTGTTTCCAGTTTGGGACTATTACAAATAAAGCAGCTATGTTTGAACAATTCTTTTTATGGATACACGCACTCATATCTCTTGGGAATATTCCACTTAGGAGTGGAATATTCCACTTAGGAGTGGAATTGCTGGTCATGTATCATTTCTTAATCATTCTATTAAGGCTCTCTGAGGTACTAGCACAGTTATAAGCAACTAGGAGATGGGCAATTAGCATTTGCTGACTTCTGTTCATTCCTACAATTATCACAAATAAAATATTCAATAAAGTTATGTGAGGTCTACATTGAGTGAATAAATATTATCCTTAACACAAGCATGAAAGTGTTCAAAATAATGAATATTCAAAACTAGTATTGCCTTATGTAGCAATTACAAGCTCTGTTCGCAGCCACCAATCATTTCTTATGAACTAAGCCACAGACTAAAAGCCTATGTAGAAATGAAGATGCTGATTAATTAAAGTGCATTTGGAAAAAAGTGAATGGGGAAAGGAAGGTAAGAATACCAAAACACTTCTAAATTAAATCTTGATTTTCAGCGGTCTGAAAGATCAGTTTAAGATGAGCTGAGTAATTGCTAAGTGGACTACAGTAATCTATGTACATTGTGAGCACACAAAAATATAGTACGTTGTTAAATTCTGTGTCAGTTACAGAAGAAATCTAGTGGTTCAAGACACATCTTCTCAAAACATGTCAATTAAGCGTACTTCTTTTTTGGAGTTATGTTTATACGCATTGAAAGTGGAAATGTAATTTTTGAAAATTCGGTGAAAATATTCTTTCTATTTAGGAAGGGAATAAAGTGAATCTTACTCATTTTCATGGAATAAACGAATTCATCTATAAACAATAACACATATAATGCTTAGGATTACGGGCTATTTCCAGATTCTTAAAATCCCTGAGTGACCATCATAACTTCGAATTTACTTGTCTTTGTCAGTTTAAGTGAGATTCTCAAATTGAGGACAATACATGTCTTAAAGACACTTCCTATTTCCATGTATCATAGCAATTTGCAATAAACCTGCCTCATCCCAAATTTACAAAGCATTGTGTAAAATATTAGTCACACAGCTGCTACAGATGCACTGCAGAACAGATTTTGAGCATCTAGAGATGATCCACTTGGAGCAAACAATTGAATCCAGAATTGGCAGAGAAAATAAGAAAGACCTGAATTACCATTTATGCAGATTTAGAACAAAACCTTCTACTGTGGTCATGCCAGATAATGGCTGGCTAAGGATTTGAGCTCCAGGTCTGTGTCTTTTCTGACCACTTTGGGCAGGTAACTTAGCTTCTCTGCGTCTCAGCTTCCTTATCTATAAGAATGGGGAAGGTAACCATGCCTGCTTCTAGGGATGGTGTGAGGAATAACTACGACAGTAGATGGATATGCTATACACAGAGTTTGGCACAAAGCAGGTGGTCAGTGAGAATGATCTGTTATTTTGGAAAAAAAATAAATTGATGATCTTGGAAAACTTAGAAAAATGCCAAAGGCTAAAAGCTTTTCTTGAAGATACTTCTTTATAAATTAATTAACACAACAGAAATTTGTAACAGTGTTTCCAAGCTGCCTACCCCTGGGCTGGCACTATTATAGGCTCTGGAGAGAGAAGAGTGAGCAGGGTAGACAAATCCCTCCCCTTGTGGGGCTTCACGTCATTGAACAGGATGTAAATTCTCTGAAAGAGGAGGGATGCTCTTATCTTGGCAAAAACTGAGCACAAACCAGATACATGGCTGAATTCAGACTTGCAGAAATAATATCTTCTGGTGACAGACTCCTTTGCTGATCTACAAGTTCTAGCCTTTAATGATGGTATTTTGAGAGAAATGACTCAGTTCTTTGAAAAAATATTTTTGTGAATATTTTTTTCCATAGCATTTCCTAACTGCAACCAACGTATCCAGTTTCTAGAATGCCTGGAAATTTTTTTCCAATGGGTGAAGATACAGTCATCCAGAAATCCTCAAATGCTGGATTTGGCACTGAGCTGATCTGATCTGAGCCATAGTCACAATTACTTGTATTATCTTGACCTATTCATTTCTTTTCTGGTCATTCCATTCACATAAATAAATGCAAGGGATTGGACTAAGTAATTCCTAAAATCCCTCCCAGCTCTTAATTTCTTAAAGTGAATGCAATTTCATTCCCATTTAAGGACCAGAGAAATAACTTTATTTTATGGAAAGCTCCTTACTCTTTCTTAACAGTATTTTCGCACTCATTAACTAAACTAAGAACCTGGGAAATTTAATTTTTTAAAGCAGATTCTGATATTATTCTCCACTTTATGGGAGCTGTGTCTATTGGGAAGAAAGGAAAGCAGTTTCTTTGTTATCCCGGTCATTTTAACAGCATTTTCCATTAGATATGTAAGTTGAATGACAGGAAGCTTTATTTGTTTGTTTGGATAAACTACAGGTTGAATTTGGCATCACTTTTGGATTTAATTAATTAATGGCAAGAGAATCTAAAAATTCAGATCATCAAATGTTCTTTTCTGGCAATTCCTTCAGTGATTCTTACACATTCTTGCACTTGTTCATGACATTAAAAAACAATGATGATGAACAAAATCAGATAACTAAATAATTGGAGAGATGGTCCATGATGATGGATGGGAAGACTCAATGTTGCCAAGATGTCAGTTCTTCCCAATTTGATCTGTAGATTCGATGCAACTCCAATCACAATTCCAGCTGTCATTTTGCAGATAATGACAAACTAATTCTAAAGTTTATATGGAGAGGCAAAAGACCCAGAATAGCCAACAAAATATTGAAGGAATAGAAGAAAGGCGGAGAACTGACATTACCCAATATCAAGACTCTAGTGAGCTACAGTAGTCAGGGCAGTGGTATTGGCAAAAATATAGACAAATAGATCAACTGAACAGAATAGAGAGCCCAGAAATAAATCCCCATAAATATAATCAACTGACCTTTGACAAAGTAGCAAGAGCAGTAGAACGGAGCAAAGATAGTCTCTTCAACAAAAGGTGCTAGAACAACTGGACATCCACATTCAAAAGAATGAAGCTAGACACAAACCTTACACCCTTCACAAAAATTAACTTGAAGTGGATCATAAATCTAAATGTAGAATGCAAAATTATAAAACTCCAAAATATAACAGGAGAAAGCCTAAATAACCATGGGTATGCCCATAACTTTTTATAACACCAAAGGCACAATTCACAAAAGAAAGACTTGATAAGCTGAACTTCATTAAAAGTAAAAACTGTTGGTCTGCCAAAGACAATGTCAAGAGAATGAGAAGAGAAGCCACAGACTGGAAGAAAATGTTTGCAAAAGACATATCTGATAAAGGACTGTTATTCAAAATATACAAAGAGGTCTTAAAAGTCAACAAGAAGAAAACGAACAACCCAATTAGAAAATGGGCCAAAGACCTTAACAGACACTTCACCAAAGAAGAAAAACAGATGGAAAATAAGCATATGAAAAGATGCTCCACATCTTACGGCAGGGAAATGCAAATTAAAACAAAACTGACACACCTATTAGAATGGCCAAAATCCAGAACACTGACAACATCAAATGCTGACAATGATGTGGAGCAAACAGAACCCTCATTCGTTGCTGATAGAAATGCAAAATGGTACAGGCGCTTTGGAAGATAGTTTGGCAGTTTCTTACAAAACTAAACATACTCTTAAGATATGATCCAGCAATCGTGCTCCTTGGTATTTACCCAAAGAAGCTGAAAGCTTATGTTCACACAAGAACCTGCACACAATTGTTTATAGCAGCTTTATTCATAACTGCCAAAATTTGGAAGTAACCAAGATAGCCTTCAGTAGGGAAAAAGATAAACTGTGGTACATCCAGACAATGGAATAGTATTCAGCACTGAAAAGAAATGAGCTACCAAGCCAGAAAAAGACTTGGAGAAACATTAAGTGCATATCCGTAAATGAAAGAAGCCAATCTGAAAAGGCTACTTACTGTAAAATTCCAACTGTATGACATTCTGGAAAAGGCAAAACTATGGAGGCAGTAAAAAGATCAGTGGTTGCCAGGGGTTGGCAGTTGGGAGAGGGATGAATAGGTGGGGCACAGCGGACTTGTAGGGCAGTGAAACTCCTCTGTATGATACTATAATGATGGATACATGTCATTTGTACATTTGTCCAAACCCATAGAACATACAACACCAAGAGTGAACCATCATGTAAACTGTGGACTTTGGGTAATTATGTTGTGTCAGCAAAGGTTCATTGATTATAACACATGTACCACTCTGATGGGGGATGTTGACAATGGAGGAGGCCATGCCTGTGTAAGAGGCTGTTGGTATATGGGAAATGTCTGTACCTCCCCCTCAGTTTTTTTGTGAACCTAACACTTCTCTAAAAAATAAAGTCTTGATAAATAAATAAATAATAATGACAAAGATAATGATGAAATGTAGTTCTTCATATGAGGACATCTGAGGTTTTTAAAGGAGGTGGTGGTCATTCCCTCTAGGTTAATTTTTTAATCCCTTTTACCTCTGAGCATAAAAAGAGTGACTTGTTGGGTTGACTGCCACGAAAGTGTTCTACCAGGAGGTGTCTCATTCCTACCAAGAAGTGTGTACCCACTTCTTGGTTCTTCCTTCGGGCTTCAGTGGAGTGTTTAAAAGAAGCCTTTGTGGCTATTGAGGTTAGAGGAAAGACCAGTCATGAGAAGTGATGCAGAGCCACTCACATTGTTGCCCTCAGACCCATTAGTTAACTTCCTTGAGCCTCAGTTATTTTCACCTACAAGATGGAAAAAATCCTCGTTGCCAAAGGGATTAACTAAAATCTCACTTTAAACATGTTGAATCAAGGTGCCTGGATCTTGGGTGCTCAGTGAAGTTTAGTCCTCCTTTTTATTTACTTTTTTCTGTTAAAAAATTTTTTTTTTAAATTAACATTTATTTTTGGCTGCCTTGGGTCTTCATTGCTGCCCACGGGCTTTCTCTAGTTGCGACGAGCGGGGGCTACTCTTCGTTGCAGTGCGCGGGCTTCTCACTGCGGTGGCTTCTCTTGTTGCAGAGCACAGGCTCTAGGTGAGTGGGCTCAGTAGTTGTGGCTCACGGGCTCAGTTGCTCCGCGGCATGTGGGATCTTCCTGGACCGGGGCTCGAATCCATGTCCACTGCATTGGCAGGCGGATTCTTAACCACTGCGCCACCAGGGACGTCCCTAGTCCTCCTTTTTATCATGGACGATGACGATGAAAAACTGCACACGAGTGGTAGGCAGAGACCTGAGACCAAATGTCCTCAAGAAAGGCAGTGGAGGGAAGGTCATGGGCTTGGCCCCCCTCCCCCCACCCCGCCCTACTCCACTACTTACCTTGTACGTGTCACAGCTTGCACAATCAGTTTGCCATTGAGAAAGAAGACCATAGGAAGAGTAAAGAAAGAAATGGTTCTGAGTCTTGGCTTCTCCAAGCCTCAGTTTTCTCATCTGTAGCATGGGAATGACACTTCCTGCATGACATTGAATTGTGAGGCTCTAATGAGATAAAGAGTGTGAAAAACTTCTCCCAAATGTAGAGCATTCTAAATAACGGAATGCACCGTCGTCTGCACTGTTGTCTGGGGAAACCCACAAATACAGAGGGAGCCATGTTGAGATAAGTCTTGTCCTGAAAAATCACAGACCTTTTCGGCAAGCCAGAGGCAAGGACGTGGAGACTTTGAGAATTTAAGTTATACCCAGTTCTGGTGTCCAAACTGAAACCAGTGGACCTATACAAGTGAAACATGACACGTGAGCAGTTTCCTCTTCTTGTTTTGGCATATTATATAACCTAAACTCCTCAAGTCCTAAAGCTCCTTTTTTTCCCATTAAGTATTTCTAAATATGAGTTTTATCAATAATTCAGCTGAAAGCTCAATTGCATTGGGCCTAGCAGGCCTGTGAAGGACCTGTGGACATTAGGAAAATTAGTTCTTGCTATTCCTCCAGCATAACAAGGTCAGTTCGGCCTCAGGGCCTTTGCACATGTTGTGCTATGCCCTCCACATAAAATTCTCTTCCCAAACCTCTCCGTGGTTTCTCCTCTCACTTCACGGAAGTCTCTGACGGGCCTTTCCTGACCTTTCCTTTCTTGCAACATCCGCATCACCTGGGAATTTGTTAGAAATGAAACTTCTCAGACCCCATTTGAGAACTACTGAATCAGAAACCCGGGGGATGTGGCCAAGAAGTCTGGATCTTAAGAAATCCTCAGGTGATTCTGATGCAAGCTGAAGTTTAAGAACAATGCTCTAGCCCTTTCTTGGTTTTGCTTCGCAAAGTCCTTATTCCCATCTGACGTTATATTAGCTCTTTCTTTCCAGATTTCATGTCCACTTCCTCTTCTAGAATCAAGCTCTCATAGAGAGAATTGGTCACTAATGTATCCCCAGCACTCAGAATAGTATCTGACACACAGCAGGACCTCAGAAAAGACTTTGAAATGAATGATTTGTCACTTCAGGGTTGGCATCAGAACAGAATATGGTATGAGGACTTCCCTGGTGGTCCAGTGGTTAAGACTCCACACTTCCAATGCAGACGGCGCAGGTTTGATCCCTGGTTGGGGAACTAAGATCCCACATGCCATGCGGCATGGACAAAAAATTAAGAAAAGAATACGGTACAGAGTGCAAAGTGTCAGTGCATCATCTAAATTTCCATCCCAAGTGACATGAACAGGTGGATAAGGACCTAGAAGGGACTCAGGGCAGGAATTACATCTTTCATTTTACCTAATTCTACCAAGTTAGATTCACTAAAGACACTCTACGGTTTGTAAATACTATGTCTTGAACCATAACCCAGATCTCACACTTCTTGTCCAGTCCCCTGACTATTCTGTTCAGAGTAGGGTGTCAGCAACGATAATGCTAAGAGGTCATAAAAGTTTGGAAAGTGAGGAGACTTTAAAACTTCTTTTAGCAGCTTTTTTTTTTTTTAACTGCATGATTCCTCGGAATATTTAATGTACTAATTTATTTTGCAAATCTCTAAGTGGAAAATGCTTTAGAATGCAGTGATTCCCAAACTTTGCATCAGTAAGTCCCTTTTTTATTCTTTGGACAATCTCAAGGCACTAGTGAGTTCAACAAACTCTACCAACCTCTCAGTTCTGGCCACCAGACATGCCTCCTTGGTCAGTCACACAGTAATATGTCAATGGTGAGTTGACTGTATCAATTAGCTCCTGCTGTGTAACAAGCCACTCCACTGCTAATGACTTAAAAAAAAATCATTTATTATTTTTCATGATTCGGTGGGTTATCTGGGCAGTTCCTTAATTTGGGGTTGGATGATCTATGGTCCTCTCACGTACATGTCTGGTGGTTGGCAGCCTGGTCAGCCTGGGCGGCCCTTGGGTATAATGCATCAGCCTTGTTCCTAGTTGTCCTTCATCTCCTGCACATGGTGGTCTCGGAGCCCAAAGACCAGCAAGAGAGCAAACCCCAAAGCACAGCACTTTTTGAGTCTCTGCTTATGTCACATTTGCTAAAGTTCTATCAGCCAAAGTGAGTCCTTTGGTCAATTTGGATTGGAGGGAAGGAAAAACAGACTCTGCCCGTCAAGGGGAGGATTAGCAATGTCACTTTGCTAGGATGTAACTGAGGCAAATGGCTGATATTCAGAGGCACAGAGCCAGACGTCTGGCTTGAGAAGTTTTGAATGAGAACAATCACAGGTCCCTTTCCTTCTCCTCTTGTAATTGAGCAGCAACTTCAAAGGGCCCTCCTAACCTATCCCTGGTTCTTTGCTCGGCTTAGGGCATCATGCCAGGAATTTTTCTGTATCAAGACTAGACAAAGTTTTCCCACATGGCTTCAGAGATTGATACCAAAAGCCAAGAGCAAAGGTCACGGTGTGGAGTGGCACAGTCTTGGCATAACTGTGCCACATACTGTAGGTTGGAATTCACCTTCCTTTTATGCCACATGCATACACAGGAAAAAATGACCAAGGCCAAATAATGCAATGTATTTGCACACAGCACAAGGTGGTAGGGTGTGTTCACCTTATCACAGCAAATGGTAGGAAGCATGCTTTGACAATCTCGGCGCTCTTGGCAGTGATGAAAGAATGTTCACATATTGAGTTATGGGAAAGTCATTCTGGCTTACCCACAGGTTAACTTGAGTTTTATGCTACCTAAAACACCCTGTTTGTGGCCTATCAAACATAATTAGACATCTGCTTTAATTATAAAAGAAAAGGGTGCATGGGCCAGAAGTGAAGAATGCCCACGAAATGCCTCCCTTCCTGGGATGCCAGTGCTGGTAACCCCTTCAGTGATAAGCTTCCCTTCCCAGGTGCTAAGGTCATACTGATTTGCTGGGTACGTGCTGGTCTGTTTTTTTGAAACCTTGAAGGAATGTCTCCCTGACTTCTTTGATGTTCTTTGTTCTGACAAGATATAACACTGTGCTGAAAATGATGTTTCTCTGGAGTGGTTCTTCAGAGTAATCTGAGAGGCTGTCTTCTGGGCTATAGTTCGGCTCAAATAAAACTCTTTTCTAGTTTTATTATAGAGTGTTTATTGATTATTTTCACCGACAGCAGTCAATACACCTTGAGTGTGTAGCTTTTATCTCCTCCATAAACATTCATTGAGGGCAAAGTTGGGATCAGTTGCTGGGCTCTTGAAAGATCACAGTGGACAAAGTAAGATAATCCTTCCGTTTGTGGAACTTTGAGTCAACTGGACTAGAAAGACGTTTAAAAATATATCCAGATAGAGAAATAGATAGATACAAAGATAGATACATAGATAGATATATAGATAGATAGGCAAAGAAAAACAGAAGGTGGCATAAAGAAAGATGATGGGTGAAGGCACTTAGTTTAGCCAGGGCGGCCAGGGAAGGCTTCTCTGAGAGGGACATTTCAGCTAAGTGCTGAGGGATAGGTAGGAGACCGCAAGGTGAAGGGACGTGGGGAAAGCACTGAGGCAGAAGAAAAGAGTTTCTACCATGAGTCGTGGAAGACTCATGGATTCTTGGATGAGATTTTATACCCTTTTCTGTGTGTTTTAGAAACTGTGTTGCACTGTCATTCACTTGGTCTGTCTGCAGTCTATGAATTGTTTATTTTCACCTTCAAAAGCAATAAGTAAATCTTCTGTGGATACATTTCTTCTTCAATCATTCTTGGAGCAATTGAAACAGTATCTAAATAGTCGATTCCCTCCTTCCCCATTGGTTTTGTACCGATTGCCATTTTGTGTGATTTTCTTCTCAAGACAGGCCAACTTCATATATTTTTTAAATACACGTTTATTTTGTTTAAAACCTGAAAGAAACAGTATTCGAAAGGAAAGCGTTTCTTTCGAATTCTGTGATTGCTCTTCGCCGTGCGATTTTGGCCAATTGGAGGAAGAATGTTTACTCTCAATTAAGTTCTGAAATAAGTAAGGGAAGAGTCACAGAATGTTTATATTATCGTGGTGCGCGCATGTTTTCTTACATGTACATATATGTTTGCTTTTGCGTGTATATGTGTGTAAGTTCCATGACAGCAGGGTTTTCAAGTTTTGTGTTTTGTTTTCTGAATTATCCCGAGCACCTAACATAGGACCAAACCCATAGAAAATGCTTAGTAAATATTTAATGAATATACGGTTTCAAATCCTGCTCCGATTTTTTTTTCAAAAAGGAATAATGGCTATTATTTAATGAGCCTCTGTTATGTGCCCGACACCTTCTAAGCTTCACTTATTATACACAACAACCCTCTTAGAGAGATAGTAGTACTATTCCCATTTTACAGATGAGGAAACTGAGACTTGTAAGAAATTACCTAAAATAATTTGCTTAACCTCTAAGCTATAAGAAAGGGTTTTATAATATATGGTAGTGGCCAGTGGGAAGAAATGTTAAGGAAAGACTATCATAGGCATAGTAGAATATATATATAACATATGCTATGAGAAACCAAGAGTGAATCAGGGTAACGCAACAGGTAGGGTAGAAGGAAATGGCAAGAGAATCCACCAGAATGTGTCCTGAAAAAGAAGAGAACACTCAAATCATTGTGCAATATATAAAATCCTTTATCTTGAAGCCCCATCAAGGTTTCCCAGTTTTTTTTCTTTTATCATATTGCTGGATTTGAACAAAAAATAATTTAGAAAAACATCTGCTTTAAATTATCGCCCTGTTTTAAATGCTGCGCTCTATAAGCAGGATAAAAAGCAGAAGAAGGAGAGGATATACTTTCACAAGTTCAAGACCATCTTTAACCATCAGCTTATGCACTATTAGGAAAAGGAAGAACAAATTTCCTGGTGTACGGTGATGCCACATCCTGATTTTACAGCATCTTAAAATTAGGAATAACAAATAAGATGATTTGTAGGAACTAATGAACAAGTTTTCATGATTCAATGTCATGGAAAGGTTCACGCACTTGTGTTTCTTAATGAGATACGGAACCCAAAGGAACAAATGTTTCCTTTCTTCTGATATCCTAGATTGAGTTCCTCTTTCAGGGTTGCTACATTCTCACCTTTGAAAAGGATCGTGATCCAGTATGTAAAGTTCAGACTCTCTCAATAGTTTTCCTTTGCCTTTATATTTTAAAAAGATTCCAGGCCAGGTTTCTTCAATCTAAGCACTCTCGGTGTTCTGGGCTGGGTAAGCCTTTGTTGTGGTTTGCACTCGTTTACATAAGTGCCCATCAGACAGGGAGCTGGGTAGCATCCTTGGCCTCTACCCACTAGATGCCAGCAGCACATCCATCCACCTCATCCTGCCCTCCCCAGGATGTGAC
Source organism: Balaenoptera musculus (assembly GCF_009873245.2). Lineage (NCBI taxonomy): Eukaryota > Metazoa > Chordata > Mammalia > Artiodactyla > Balaenopteridae > Balaenoptera > Balaenoptera musculus. The sequence goes on along the minus strand of NC_045788.1, from coordinate 2,522,493 downwards.
AATCCAAACTGTCTCCAGACTTTGCCAAAGGTCCCCTAGGGAGCAAACTCATCCCCAGTTGAGAACCATTCTTCTACCATATTGTCAGAAAATTTGAACTTTGCTGCCAAAATGATTTTCTAGATTAAGAAACTGCTTACTGGCATGTTTCAGCACCTGATAGAGAACAGAGAAAATGTGCAGTTTATTAATAACATATTATTGAATCCATTTCTATCCTAAAACCATTTAGTTGACTCAAAAACTTAATGTTTTCCTCAAAATAGAGGAAAAGAAAAAAAAAATCAGCAAACATTTAAAAAAATCTGTTTAAATAACAGACTTCTCACAAACTGCCCAATAGACAGAAATGAATGTACCAAGAAGTGAGATGATTTTACAAGCGTTGCTGCAAAGTTAAAAAACAGACATTCACTAATTATGAATTACCTGCAGTTCTTTTGTTTGACAGTAAGTCCCTAAAAATGTAGCAAAAGAAATTAATAACCTGGGAAATACACAGCACCCCAGAATGGATCTAAATATCTTGCAGTCTCACCTCGTTCCCTTTTATAGATGTCTCAATACAGAAACTGTGTATTTAAATTCATCATTCTATACTTTCTCTTGCCTTGCTCACATGCTACCTCATTACTCAGTGGAAACATTACAACATAAAACAATTCATCCTTTCAGAATACATCAGCAGATAAATAACCTACTCAAGTTGAAAGGACTCTACAACGAAGGTTCTTTTTCTCAGGTTGTGGATTAGAGAAAGTGATGCGTACTCCAACACCATGAAATCATGAGAGCCAAAAGGACGTGGTTTACCCAGTGAAGGTCGGCTGCCCAATGAGGATAAATGAGCAGGGAGTTGTTAATATGCCTACATGACCCATGGCTAGTCAGCAAAATGCTTACCTCAGAAATAAAATCCCAAGTCAGTGAAATACTTACAGGTCATTAGGAATGATAAATGAAAAACCTGTCAGACCGTAACCTAGACTTGACTGAAGATATTCACTGATTAAGGGACATAAGTGCCCATCAGACAGTCTATCAAGTAAAGCTGATGTACGGTTAAGAAGGTCCTCACTACTAGGGTGCCACCCAGGGAAAGCAGATGTGGAACAAAGTAGTGAAGTAAAATGAGAATGATTTACTTAAGTTTCCTCTGAATTCTTTTCTTTCTTTTTTTAAAAAAAAATTTTATTGGCGTATAGTTGATTTACAATATTGCGTTAGTTTCAGGTGTACAGCAAAGTGAATCAGTTATACATATACATATATATCCATTCTTTTTCAGATTCTTTTCCCATATAGGTTATTACGGTGTATTGAGTAGAGTTCCCTGTGCTATACAGTAGGTCCTTGTTAGTTACCTATTTTCTGAACTCTTTTCTAATTAAAACATTTTCCCATCTGTCATTAGGAGTTATCTCCTTGGCAATAGCAAATGAGAGATTGGGGATTGCATGCAGGGTATGTATACATATACAGATACAGGACAGTTGGCTTAACACTGAGCTTGTAACCTAATTTAATTGAACAACAAATATTTTCAAGCAGAATATAGAGCATTACGCTATTTCACATTCTGTTCATTTGCAGCAACCTTTTCAGAAGTCACCTTTGAATAAAATGAACACAATTTGCTCTGAAATGTGAATGATCACTGAAAACATGGCTGAGTCTTCTTATGGTGACATAGGACAGCTCTGGAGGCCAAAGTTTGGATAATTTCATTCCTCTAGAACATACACTTAAACAGAAAACACCGTCTGAGACCCTAAAGCCAAACCCCACAAATGGTCACTTACGTTCTTCATTGATCGGCTTACTCTCCTTGCATTTACATTTCTTATCAAGTCTCATTACCGGTTTCACATACCTCTGTAGAGTGGAAGGAACAATCTAAGAACAGGTTGAAGAGAGAAAACATACGTGAAGGGGTAAAAACTGGGTGGGCAGCAAGGAATGTGTTACTGGGAATTAGAGTTCATTTGCTGTCATCCTGTCAACAAAGACCAAAAACTCTAAGGCAGTCACCTACCTATGTTGGATATTATGCCAGTTACCATAAGAAGTGATCCTTACTATCAGAGAACCACAGACTTCTGGATTGGGGGGTGGGGGGACTCATAGTCTACCCTCCTCTCCCCTGCCAGACTTTCAAACCCTTTATTTTTCCTGTCAAATGGTTTTCTCACTTATGTTTTAACCCCCATGGGAATGGTAATATGTTATATTCTGACTCAGAATTTTTCAATCAAATTGAGAAAGAGTAAGACAAGGCTAAGGATAGAATTGGCTGGTACTCTTCAAGAAACATCTACTCAGGACGACACCTTCTATCTCAAAATACATTGATATTGGCTGGTATTCCTGGCTAGTCCAATTTCTATACTTGCATCCCTTCTCCAATTTGCCAATCTAGAAATCATAACAAGAAAATAAGGTTAGCCTGAGACACTTACTCTTAGGGAACTCATGCTGCCTGGTAAGTATCACCACTATCTCTTTTAGGGATCTAGAACTGTTCCTTCAGGTTCATTTTACATTCATAAGTCAAAGGCCACAGTTTCTCATCCCTTCTGAAATCCAGATGAACTACTTGATGATTTTAATTGTATATAAGGGCCCTTGCTCACAGAGATGAGAATAAAAATGATACTCAAAAAACTTTCATCAAAAATGGATAGAAATGGGCTTCCCCGGTGGCGCGGTGGTTGGGAATCTGCCTGCTAATGCAGGGGACATGGGTTCGAGCCCTGGTCTGGGAAGATCCCACATGCCGCGGAGCGGCTGGGCCCGTGAGCCACAATTACTGAGCCTGCGCGTCTGGAGCCTGTGCTCCGCAGCAAGAGAGGCCGCGATAGTGAGAGGGCCGCGCACCGCGATGAAGAGTGGCCCCCGCTTGCCACAGCTAGAGAGAGCCCTCGCACAGAAACGAAGACCCAACACAGCCATAAATAAATAAATAAATAAATAAATTTAAAAAAAAAAAAAAAAAAAAAAAAAAATGGATAGAAATAAGAAAGTATCTCGTGTGAGGTCAGCTTCATTTATGTGGAAAATTCACTTGCCAGGGATTCTTCATTTCCTAATCATGCCAGTTATAGGAAGTAATTCTGTAGATAAAGTGTGGTTTTCAGACCTGTTAGAAATGTAGAATCTTGGGTCCCACCCAAGACCTTGTTACTAAATCAGAGTCTCTGGGGGTGCAGCCCAGCAATCTGTGTTTAACAAGCCCTCCAGTTGATTCTGGTGTTCACTGAAGTCTGAGAACCACTGCTGTAGAAAGGAAAATATATAGAATTGGGATAATAATACTCAGCCTTTCAGTGCTCCTAACTTAATGATAATCGTGATGATCATGATGCTAATGAGAGTTTTAATGGATAATTTTTTGTGAACACTTTCTGTGCACTGAAGCCTTGTGCTATGTATTTTATGCACTATCTCATTAAATCCTCCCCAAAGCCCAATGAAGTACTGTTATCCCGTTTTATAGACGAGAGAATGAAGTCAAGAAAAAACTAAGCAATTTGCTCCAGGGCAACCATTAAGTTGCAGAGCTGGTCTAACAGCCCATGCCTGGTTGATCTCTCTCACACACACACACACACACACACACACACACACACACACACACACACACACACACTAAACAAAAATTCTCACTCTTCATTACCATGCCATGATGCCTTCCAGAATTAAGCAAAAAGAAATCTCCCACCTTCAGTTCCCTCAAGCCTCTCTGCCTCTTTACTTCCACTTCTTAAATTGCCTCTGTCCTGAGGACCACATCAGGAAAATCCCCCTTGGCCAACCTTTTTCAGCAACCCACGCCCTCCCAACCCTTCAGCTTTGTCTTAGCCTTCCTTACCAAGATCCAATGGAAGTCTAGAGACATAAGACCCTGGTTGTCCTGGTTTTCCTCTCAAGTGAACCTGCGTCCTTGATCCCTTCTTTATGTGCAAAACGGGCCGCGGTCATAATTATAAACTACAGTTGCAAAGCTGGAAGAGAGTCCTGCCGGATGCCACCTACACCTTTGCTACCAGGTGTGATACACAGGCCGGCAGGCAGCAGGTCGTTCTGGAAACTTGTTGGAAGTGCAGGATCTTAGCTCCCATCCCCACCCCTTCAGAGCTGCTGAACCAAAATCTACATTTTAAACAATATCCTCAGGTGATTCTATGCACAGTGAAATTTGAGAAGCACTAGTTTATCTAGACCTACCCCCTTATTTTACCTGAGGAAACTGAGACCCAAGGAAATTGTATGACCTAGGCAAGGTAACAAATCTAGTTAAACTGGAACTGATCCAGTTAAATTGGAATATGCTTTTCTCCATATCCCTGCAGCCCTCAACTACATGCCATGAAAACGTTGCTGCCGCTGCCACTGTAATTATTGAGAGCTTCCTAGGTTCTTAACTTGGGCTCATCCCTTTACAGGGATTATCTCATTTACCACATCCTGTGAATTCAGTACTATTATTACCTCCATTTTTTTCTGATTGGGAACCAGAAACCTAGAGAGGTTTAAGTACTTGCCCCAAATCATGCAAATTCCAAGTAGCAAATCAGAGATTAGAATTTACGTAGTCTGACTTTGAAATCAGGATTGTAGCTACCGGATGTATACTGCACGTATCCCTTTATCTTTTCCTATGAGTCTAAAAGCTTCTTCCTAGCTATTATCCATCCATCACCATCTATCTAGTTGTTTGGAGATTGGAGAGTGCATAAGATGAAGTCATTCTACTTGGTGTCTCTTTTCCTTTCATTGATCTCAGTGACAGTGTTACCAAGGCTGTTGCCCCAGAATCATACCCCTGTCCCTCCCTCACATAGAAACCAATTACTCTTATCTAAGTTTCAGAAGGAAGCTGCAAAGACAAAAAAAAAAAAAAAAAAAGAACTGGTTAGAACATACTAGGCCCAAGAAGGTAGAGCATTTGACTTCCAGTGGGCCTTGAGCGCTTATTACACCAGCGCCATGGCAGTTGCCAGTTGCCATGACAACAACCGGAAAGTCCCTACAAGGACTGAAAAGGAGAGTTGCATCAGTTCCGAGTCCAAACCACACCCTTGTTTTCGGATAACTCATGAATATTCCTCTCACTCTTTCCAATTCCCTCCCGTTTACCCCGACTCTCCTACAGATTTGGTGCCTCCGCCAGAATTGAGTTGAGAAGTTGATTTGTGAACTAGGTTCTCGCTTCTCCATCCTTTGGCCATTGAATAAAGCTTGTGCCGTTCCAGTCTCAGCACGGGTCGCCTTACTGGCTGTGCGAATCCCATCAGAAGAACCTCTCTGGCTGAGGCAAGGGGTCTCCGGCTGGACTAGGACCCTGGCGCAGTCCAGTCGACCAATTTGGTAACACTAGCAGTACAGCTGGTTAGAAAAGAAAGCGAAAGGTCCCTTACCACTGATGCACCTTCCGGGCTGTGCAGCTCAGTGGTCCTACTCCTCAGGTCTTCGTCCCCCTCACCTCTCCCATCACCCCAGGAGCCCCGGCTTAGCAGTCACTGCACTTCGAGATTGTGACACCCCTGACGACGGCAGTGGGGGAATAAGAAGGCTCTTGATCCATCTCCCTCCTCTGGAGCACTCAAACGTTGAAGAAAACAAAGTTTAAGAACAGTTATTACTGAGCCATACCTTAGATAAACGAATTGCTTTTGTGTGGTTTTCTTGAAAACCCAGCATGTTAAAAGGTTGTTTCCCGTAGAAACCTCTGCATCCCAATCATCTTAACATCTGAAATGTAACCCAGGAGTAAACTGGAAACAGCCTTTATTATGTTCCAATATAATTATTAACAGTTTCACTTCTCCATAGCACCTTTTAAAAAGTGTTTGAATGTTTCAGAATAAAATTTTTCTGGCAGTAAGCCAATGCATTCTCCTCATCCCATGTACACGTATATTTGGTAAGCAAAAATAATATGAGAAAGCCCGGATTTACAGAAATATTTAAATTAGAATGAGTTTTAAAAATTTAAATTTGAGCTAACCATTAAGTATAATTAAAATATCATGTCATTTACACAAAAGCACATTTTTACACAACTTTTCAGAATCTGGCTATTTTATACAGTGAGATGAACTAGGGTCACTGTGAATCTAGACAGTAAACAGGTACTTTAGAAATCGTGGCTATATGAATCATAAGTAATATAATTGCACAGATCTGTAATATCCCCAAAGGAAAATAGTCCAGAATTTTATTTATATCTGGAAACAAACTGAGTCTGTTTATTGGTGTTCTCCATAAAGAATATTACCTATGCATTCATGCATAATGCACATGCGTGTGCACACACACACTCACACACACACACACACAGTGTTTGATTCCAAATATCGTCTATTAGGCTTCAAGATCCTCAAGGTAACAGGCCTGCCTAATTCATGTTTTAATTTCTGTTATGAAAGTAACATGGGTTTTTTGCCTTAATAAATGTTTGCTGAGCTGACTACCACACCTTAACTACATATATCTGGAATTTCTGTTGTGAACTTTATTTAATAGGGAATGGAAAAGATTTGTGGTTTTTTGTGGGACTATAATTTTCAATCTCCTGATTTTTGTGATTTTTTTTTAAAGCTGGTCATAATGCTATATAGTTCTCTGATTTTATTTCTTTGGTACAAAAAAAGCAAAATGAATGCATTGTGATTGAGCCATGGAGGCTGGTTGCTTGCATATGTAATAGGGGCTCTAAATTACCGCATAAACACAGCTGCAGTTTCTCAGTCTGGAGCTTTGAGAAGCATGCCGACTGGTGAGTGAGGGTATTTGGAGCTCTAAATTTAAGAGCATTATTATGAGCTGCAATAGACAATCATCCCGCCTTATTTAAATCTCTGGGTAACTGTAAAACTGGAGTAGGTCTTACTTAAATATTCAGGTTTCTTATCTATGCCCAAATCTGAACCAGCAAATTTAGCCCATATCTTAAAAGCTGACAAATTGTACTTTATGGTATATCATTGTCTACTGCATTTATGAACTTATCAAAAGGGTAACAGTTTCAAAACAGTCTATATTTAAATTAATTGTATATATTTAATTAATTTATATCAGAAAAACTGATATAAACCATGCTTTCTTACAGGGAAAATAACCCCATGCAGGAAAATCGATGAAAATATTTAGATCTCTATTTATCGTGTTACATATACATACACATAAACACACACACATTTGTATTAAAAGCCTTCTGCCTGAATTTTAGGTTGAAAAGCAATGAGGAAATGTAAATTTAAAAATATATTTTCCGTTAATTTTCAAATCACCCTTATTTGAGGAGAAAAGATACTTCTAAAGAATAGGTACCTTGTTTGCTAAATGGGGTATTTAAATAAATTTAACAGGAAATATGTCTCATAATTTAAACAGTGCTTTCATAAAATTTATATGTTCAATGCCTTCTTTTTAATATTCCTCAAGAGGTTTTTAACAGAATTAACCACTAATTTAATCGCAGGAAATCAAATCAGGAAAGTTTTGCATACTAAATGAAATGGGAAATATCATTGTGTTCTAATACTAACTCAATTCAATAGAAAATTGGAATTAGAGTCAAAGTTGTCATTTGGTCATTCTTCTATGGCTAGCTAGATTTATGAAGAGTCTAGAGACCAAGGTCAGGGCTGGATTAATTGCATTATAAATTATCTACTTTGTGGTGTAACCTTGGCCAATTATAAATCCAAATACTTTTTCCTGTGGGCAACCAATACTTTAATGGATTATCTCCTTCTATGATCACTTCAGGAAATTCAGCCTGAACACTATAGTTAACCAGTGTTACATTGAACAATAAACACTATTAGAACAAACAGACCAAAAAAACCAGAATAGGCCACCTGTCCCTTCACCCACTCTCTAAGGTCGATGGCCTTGGTGGTGATCGTAATGTTGAATATTTCCTGATTTTCTACTCACCATTAAAAATATTTGTAATTAAAAATTATTTGTAATTGAAGAAGTGTTTGTTTTGCGTGCTTTTTTAAAAGAAGTGATATTTATTCCTAACATTTTTCAGACCACATGGTTAATTCAAACAACCATAAAACATTTACATTTTTCCACTGTTCTAATATTTTTTTAAAAATTTATTTTATTGAAGTTTAGTTGATTTACAATGTTATGTTAATTTCTGCTGTACAGTAAAGTGATTCAGTTATACATATATATACAATCTTTTTTTCATATTCTTTTCCATTATGGTTTATCATAGGATAGTGAATATAGCAGCGCCCTGTGCTATATGGTAGACCTTGTTGTCTATCCATTCTATATGTAACAGTTTGCATCTGCTAATACCAATCTCCCACTCCATCCCTCCCCTCCCCTCCCTCCCCCTTGGCAACCACAAGTCTGTTCTCTATGTCTGTGAGTCTGTTTCTGCTAAGTTCGTTTGTGTCATATTTTAGATTCCACATATAAGTGATATCATATGGTATTTGTCTTTCTCTATCTGACTTACTTCACCTAGTATGATAATCTCTAATTGCATCCATGTTGCTGCAAATGGCATTATTTCATTCTTTTGCATGGCTGAGTAATATTCCATTGTATATATGTATCACATCTTCTTTACCCGTTCATCTGTCGGTGGACATTTAGGTTGTTTCCATGCCTTGGTTATTGTGAATAGTGCTGCTATGAACATAGGGGTGCATGTATCTTTTTGAATTACAGTCTTGTCTGTATACATTCCCTGGAGTGAAACTGCTGGATCATATGGTAACTCTATTTTTAGTTTTCTGAGGAACCTCCATACTGTTTTCCATAGCGGCTGCACCAACTTACATTCCCACCAGGGGTGTTCCTCCTCTTCTCTTGAAAGCACTTCCTACAAAAATTGCTTCAACAGGAATCTTGGTCATAGACTCTGTTTCTAGGGAACCAGACTTGAGACACTGGATTTCAAAGTCAGACAATCCTGGGTTTGTATCTGGATTCCTCTAAATGACTATAGGTGAGTTAGGTAAATGCCTCAGTTTCCTTATGTGTTAAATGGATCTAATGCTGCCCACTTGACAGGTTTGTTGCGGGAATTAAAGGGCACCGTGTAAAAGCTCTCAGCTCAGTGACTGGAGGGTGGGAGGAACTGCCCAGAGCTGCCTTTGATCTTTCCCTGACTTGCCCTTTGGCCTTGGTCATGTTAATGTTTTCGTGCTGTCTGTTTCCTTTGTGGGAACTCCACGTGTGTCTAACACCAGGCTGCCTAATCCATGATTGGAAGTCAGAAATATTTTTTCAAGTGGTAAAGTACTTGGCAAAATGTGGAGTGCAGGCATAAAGCATAATGAGCATTAATTATCCAGCCGAGGGTGGAACTGACCTGGGAGAGAAGTGGCTGGGAGTTTAGAGGCCAGGAGAGACGGGTGGTCCAGCCAGGGCCTTTCCTGGGCCTTTCCTGCCCAGCCAGCAGTGCTGTGAACGTGAGGACCTTGGAAACTGCAACCTGGTCCCCCCAAGTCCAGGGAGCCCAGTCACCTGGAAACAGAAAAAGGAGGGAGAGAGTTGGGGCGCCTTTGTGCCTATGGCCTGTCTCCATGCAGAGTTGCTTCTTGGCTTTGAGGTCTGGACTCAGTGGTCACCTCCTCATAGAGGCCTCTCTGACCAGCCCAGTTGAAGTGCCCTTCCCTACAGCATGGCCCATTTTACTGTTTTCTCAACACTTAACCACCATCCGGCATTAGCTTGTCTAGGTATTTGTCATTGTGCATACTGTCTCTCTGCTGGAACTCCTCCAGCATAGGGCCTCAGTGTATTCTGCTCACTGCACACAGTAGGTCCTCCATAAATCCTTGGTCTTGGAGCCCCCAGGAATTCTCACGCATTGCTGGTGAGAGGTATAGCACTTTGGAAATCTCTTTGGCTATGTTTCATGACACCAAACATAAAAGCCTTCTTATGCCCCAGCAATTCCATTCCTAGGTATGTATCCACAGAAGTGCAAACATGTCACCAAAAGACACGTACTAGAATGTTCACACCAGCACTTTCTGTAATAACCTCTGAACTGGAAGCTACCCAAATTCCCCAGAAAATAGAATAGATGAACAAATTGTGGTATATCCATACAAGGAAATACTATACAGAAATGAGAACCCTCAACCAGAGGCAAAAACAGGCATGAATCTCACTAACATGATGATATGTTGTTGAGTGAGAAGAAACCACACACAGAAGAGCACACAGTCTATGATCATGTGTATGTAAAACATGAAAACTGGCAAAACTCTCAGTGTTAGAAATAAGGATAGAGGTCGCCTCAGGTGGGTGGCCGGGGAGCTGCTACAAGGAGCTGAGGGGGCCTCGAGGCTGCTGGTCCTGTTCTGTGTTTTGCTCTGGCTGCTGTTTACACAGGTATGTGCAGTTCGGGAACATTCGTCCAGCTGGGCACGGTGCGCCTTTTATACACACTTCAGACTATAATAAAATTGACGTTGAAACGACTGCATGGTGGTCTGCTCGGGAGAGTGTGGGAGCTCTCAATAACATTTACCTTACAAAAGAAAAAAAAGTGCTGGGGGCTTGGAGCCCTGGCGTCTGGCGCCCGCTCAGGGGAGATGGGTCCACCGGCCTGGTTGGCCTCGGCGGCGCCCGGCGGCGCTGCGCCCAGGGCGGCCGACGCGCGTGGAGGAGGGTGACACCGAGCCTCTAGGGGCCGCAGGACCGGGGCCGGGGGCTCCGGGATCTTCAGGGCAGGACCCGCACGGGGTGCGCACCGCGCACGAGCCGCGCGATTCCCGGCCCTGGAGGCCCCCGGCGCCCCTCCGCTCGCGCCCGCGCCGCCCCCGGCGTCCCCGCGGCCAAGGGCACAGCGCGCTCCCCTCCGCGGAATCGCGGCCGCCAGGGTCCGCTCTCGGCGGGGACGGGCCGGGGCTCCGGGGAGGGCTCCGGGGTCGCGCGGCGTTCTGGCTGGGCTCTGCCGCGGGAGGGCCGGCGGCGCCTGTCCCCGAGTGACCCCGCGGCAGAGGAAGGGCGGGCGCCGGCTGGCTGCGGGGACGGCCCGGGGGGAGGGGAGGGGCGGGGGGGAGGGAGGAGAGATGGGCGAGGGGGTGGGGGCCACACGGGCCGGCGCCTGGGGGCGAGAGGGTGCGAGATGCCCCGAGCCCGGAGCCCGAACCTAGGACAGGGGTGGAGAGAGCGCTCCTCCTCCCCATCCCGGGACCAGGGGAGGCACGGGGCTGGGGGACCCCGGGGGCTCAGGACCCAGGGGCGGGGGAGGGAAGGGTGGCCCCGGAAACTCAGGAACCCTGAGCCGGGGTGGGATGGGCAGGGGAGGGGCAAAAGGGGCCGGAGAGTCGGGCAGTGGGGGACGGGTGTTAGCAAAGACTGGCGACAGTCACGCGGAGGCTTTCTGAGTCGCCAAGTTTCGCTTTAATGCCCCTGGGCTTTCAAAACCAGCGGCCGCTAGCGGGAGGTATTTTCCGCGGGCCTGACTTCAACCGTGCGCGGCCAGCCCGGCTGGCTGGCGATTCCGATCTCCAAGAGCCCCCTGTACCTACCTACCATTCACCTGATCACTAGGCCTTTGCCGGGACCGGCGCAGCAGGGGGGAGGGCTCCCACCTGGGCTTCGGGCTGCGGATTGCGGTCCCGGGTCGGGGGCGGGGAGCTGGGGGCGGGGGAAGGGAGTTGTTGGAGCTTGTGGTCGGAACAGCGGCACATCTCGAGTTTATTTCTAAAAACAGAAGTTTCTCTTCCCCTGGCCCAACTCCACCTCCCCTCACCCCGCGCCCCCCAACTAAATTCCCCTCTCTCCTGGGGTCGGTGGCTGGGGAGAGTACAAAGGCTGGATTATCCACGAGGGTAGCTGATTCCGCTCCCCCCTTTAGCTTTGAAAGCATCATCGGATGAGCACTTAATTTTCCAGTCGTCACAAAGGAAGGGATCCTATTTTGAGTTTTTCCGAAGTGATTATAATTTTCATTTGGGCAGCCAGGGATAAATCCTGAAGACACCAAGGATTAAAAACAAAGGAGAGTGCCCGAGCTGGAGGGCCGCAGACAAAGCAGCTCACAGCCTTTTCCTAGAGGCCTGACTCAGCTAGTTTGCAAAGACCAGTAACCCCTATAAGCATTGTTTGCTCTGGGGGAAAAAAAAAAAAGATTTTACCAATACATCTCTCCCCTCTTTTTACCCATTTCCTTTACTTGGTCCTATTTTTACTTGGCCAAAGATAGTAATCATCTGCTTGTATTATATACTCAGATTTTCCCCTTAATTACAGGTTTCAAAAAACAGGAAAAAAAAGACAAAATGTAAAGTGTTGGAGCACTGTCTAGAAACTATTATAATGAAACCAGAAAAGGAGGGTCTTGGAATGACTTTTGGGAGACCTGGGACCTTTTCTCTGCCACTCATTTGCTTGTCAGGTGACCCCGTTTTTCCTGCATCTGTTTCTTCAGTAAAATGTGGGTGTTACCACAGGTGACCCCAGATCTCTAAGTCTGCTATCCTAAGTTTCTTTTGAGAGAGATTAAACAATTTGATTCATGAGGAGTTGATGTAGGAACATACATTTCCTCATCCCAGATCCCTTTTATCCTCTCCTAATGCTCACGGTGCGGTGTTGATGTCTGGCAGGCTTTGTGTTCAGTTTGTACCATTTGCAAACACAGTGAGAATTACCATGGAACGGAGCGAAGAACGGCTATAGATTTCTTGGATCTGCGTCGCTCACACTTCTCTTTCCATTTTCACTCTAATTAGCACACAACTTTTAAAAGTTGGCCTGAGCACAGCAACGCTTTCACACATCCGTACTAAAATCCATGCTAATCTTTCCCATGGGATGTAATTCAATTGAATTGACATTCTAATAAAATACTGGCAAAGACACAATCACAGTTTGCCTGTGATGCATAATTAAAATAGCACGACGCAGTTGCTTAAACCTCAGATAATGGCTTCCTCCATATTGTTGGTTATGAGATTTCAGGGTTTTTATTCCTGGATGTTAATAGGACATTATGAAGCTACTCTTTTTAGCAAAGTGGGTTGTGATCTTAGCTTGTCGTTGCTAGGAATGCACTAAAGCCTAAGTGGCTTTCAGACTGGTCTTGGGCAGTTACTTAATGCATCCAAACTTGCCTGCAAATTTGCATTGTCTGTTGATAGCTGACTGAGTCTCCTCCGCTATCTTCAAATCATTGACACAGCTATACATTGGCTTGGAGGTCATTTGAATCTACCATATCTGGCGTTTGGAAATCTTAACTTTTCTAAAAGTCTTGAGGACAGGAGGACTTGCCTTGGGTGATGAAATTCAGATTTTGCCATTTTGTTCCAAAGTATTTTACACTGAAAAAGCAACCTTGATTTAGCATTGTCATTGATGACATGCTACAGAAATGCTACACAGTTTGGGTTCCTACATTTCACTTAAAGCCTGTGATTGCTAAATAGTTGACACTTTTTAGGTTATTAGTTAATCTGTAGTCAAACCAAACAATTCCATCATGGACAGTTTTTGTTTTATGGCCAAGCAGATCTGAAATTTTGACCAAGGAGCTAGAGAGAAAGAGCGAGCCCCTTTGTGGATTCCTACAAGCTATAAGGTGAAGCTTGGGTAGTTTTATCCCACCTATATTGTGAGGACATTTCTGGCAGTGCCCTTAGCTAGACGGATTCACTCATGAGGCACAACTTTATTAACATTGCACATTGTGATATTAATAATCTCTGGCTTCACGGATGGAACACATTAGAAAATGGGTGATGGTTGCTACTGGAGCTGGGAATGGCCATGTCATTTATTGGGCCATTTAATCCCCTCTGACTCACACGTGAGTCCATCCTCCAAAGTGGAGACAGGTCCTGAGTGCCCAGACCAGAGCAGTGGGGAGGGCTGAACGAGGAATTATATTCCCCCGGAAGCAGGAAACTAGAGTGTGTCTTTGAAGGAGCTGCATGTTTGGGTGAGACTGCTCTCAGGCAGATGAAACAAGATGGCACTCACCACTCAAGACCAGGAACCAAATGGGAGAGAATCCAAGCTCAGTATCTGCAGGGCTTTCATGCTTAATAAAATGCATGCATACTTTTATGGGGATTCTTAGCATCAGAAATCTGATGGCATACATACACTCAGCCCCCTGTTTTGTCTGTGTTAAGGAAAGTTAGGTCCGGGACACAGGAGGGGAGCACATATCCCTGGGAGCTGTGCAGAATGAACAATATTGGAGGAAACTTCAGCTCAAGAGAGACACTATATGGAGATGTGAAGCTGGACGGCTAAGCTGGACCTTTCATTAATTGAAAATTTCTTATTTGTTTTATTGTGAGAACTCCTAATCCACCAGACCAAGAGTATTCTAAATGTGAATCCTGGCTGTGAATCCAGTTGTTTTGGTTAGTCAAGGTAAGTTGTAGTAACAAACAGATCCCAAAATAATGGCACAAAGAACAGTGCAGGGAAGTTGTTCTTGGCTGCGGTGTAATAGTGGCTATGTTCCTTCATGCAGCTATTCTGGGACTCTGGCTTCACCCCTCTTGTGGCTTCTTTATCCCCTAAGGACTTATAATTTTTTGCATCTAGGTGAAAGGGGAAAAACAGAGTGGCGGGGGCAGTAACTTTTGTCGACTGAAAAAAATGCACAACCCCAAAATTGAGAATTATGCTTTATTTGGCAGACTTTCTGAGGACTTAAGCCCAGAAGACAGCCTCAGATATCTCTGAGGGACTGCTCTAAGGAGGTAAGGGACGAGCCAGGGTATAGAGGAGCTTTTGCAACAAAAATCAGGTAGTCAGAACATCTAAAGATTACTGTTAATTAAAGAAAACTAGACATCTCAAGTAAATGAATTTAGTGCTTTTCTGTGTATGGGAAGATGCAAAGTCTGAGTTCATTGAAATCATTCCTTTGATATGCAACTTAACTATCTAGGGCCAGCATCCTCTTCCTCTCCACTCTGAATCCCCTCAGGGTGCACAGTCTGGGGTTTGCTGCAGCGGCTGCTGGCTTAACTGCCTCTGCAGCCTTTGTTTACTGATATGGCAGGCAGCATTCTTAGTCCACGGTGCTTCCTCTTGGTCATAAATTTGACCAATGATTGAGAGGCATTTCATGACCAGTTTTGTCCCACTGCACTAGGAAGGCTCATTCCTAGATCAAAAGAAGTTTCTATTGATAGGCCACTCAAGGTGTTATTTTTTGGATCAGGTCCTATAGATCAGGGGTCCCCAACCGGGCCTCGGACTGTTACTGGTGCGCAGCCTGTTACAAACCAGGCTGCACGGCAGGAGGTGGGGGCAATCGAAGGAGCGAAGCTTCATCGGCCGCTCCCCATTGCTCCCCATCGCTCGCATTACCGCCTGAACCATCCCCGTCCCTGCCCGCCCCCCCCCCACCCGGGGAAAAATTGTCTTCCACGAAATAGGTCCCTGGTGCCAAAAAGGTTGGGGACCACTGCTGTAGATAATCTAAAATTCTCTGGATCACCTGTCTTACTAGCCTATTATGATCCAGAAAATGTTTTCCCTTGTTTCTTCTTCCCATATCTAGAGTTGCACTATTACAATTATTCTATAGAGAGTTATTTGTATGGTCAACTGCCTCAAGACTTTTAGCCATCATTAATTTTGTCAAAGGCCTGGTTACACATTGGGTAATGTAAGAAACAATCTTATAGAATAGACAGGATATAAGTATTACAGCTAGTAACATTAATAAAGTCATAGCACAGAAGAGAGATACACAAAACATAAATAATTTGAAATAAATAAACTTGAAAATAATAAGAGAGAGAAAATTAGAACAATGATTAATATAACTTAGTTGTAATCTGGTCACAGTAAGACGTCAAGTCCACAGGGGAGCCAGCTGGGGAAACCACATTCTGGAAGGATCAGCTAGAGAGAAAAAGATAAATGTTTTATCTTTGTTCACAAAGGTATACTCTATCAACTTGTTGTAGGTCATAGCATAAGAGGAAAGGTTTTTCTGGAGAGCAAAGATAAAGCCAGTAAATTTCAGAAAAAGTCATAAAATTATAAATCATTTTTATCAGTTCATTCAGTCCCATGAAATTAACTTCTGTTCATCTGGATGAAATCATCAGGTTTTCCATTAGAGTTTTGTAATTTCTGACCCAGTTCAGTGGTATTTTGAAAAAGTTATCAGAAACCTGTATTTGTCAAAAAGTCCTTTTTATGAATCTTGAATTTCTTCATTTTATAAAAGCATCAGGGTAAAACAATGGTTGTCTATAAACGACAGAAGACTTAAAATGGCATGGTTAAAGATCTGATTACAATGCAGTCGACAAGAAACTTGGATATTTCTGTGACATACAGTATTTTAAGATAATAACTTAGTCATAGAATTATGACTGATAAATTGTCAGGACATATCATGTTTTTATGAATTCCACATAAATTTTGGAATATCTATATTAACGACACTTACCCATACTACATAACCTAAGGTTTATCCCCAGTCACTTGACAATGATTCTCAAGTAATTTAACATACCAAATAAGCCTAATTAGTTTGACATTCCTATCTGAGCTGTCTCAGAGTTCCTTTGAAGCATCCCAGAGTTAGTTGGGGGTCAAAAGGACTTTGATAATTTTGATGTCTGGGAACTTTGTCAAAAATATCAAAAAAGTTTCAGAACACTTGGTCAAATAGGATCATAGGTCACTGTGAAATAATACTTATTCACTTAACCAAAGTGACAATAAAAGATTTTTCAGGCAAGTGCAGATCAGCAAAGAAACTCACACAGTCTGTTATCAAAAGTAGTATTCCAAGAAAACTTTGTTCTCTTAACAGAGAGAGGAACCAAATCCAGTCTTGCATCAGTATACTTTTAATAACGAAATCCATTTACCTAATTGAATTTAACCTAATCCCAGCCTGACCGTGTACAAAAGTCTTTTTCAGGGCTCTCTTTTTATAAATCTCCCACAACTTTGTGTATTCATATTAGTTTGTCACTTATTTTTCCATCCAGAAACAAACACCTCTGGGACAAAATCATTCTTTCCCGTTAACAAAATTTGTTTCCATTTCTCATACCTTCTTTTGCTGAAAACACACATCCTACTTTCCTTGCATAGTGAAATGTTTCCCTTATTATCTTTAGTAGCTTTAATTACATATTACAGTTTTAACGCTTAAAAACCTTGATCTCTAGCAAAAACCAATAAGCAGCAGGTAATTGTGAACTGTTTGTCATATCAGCATTTCTTGACTGGAATATCCCATAACCTCTAGAAGCATACATCTTCTCATAGTATAATTTCTTTTTTATTTCTTTATTCTATTTATTTATTTATTTGGCTGTGTTGGGTCTTTGCTGCTGCGCGCGGGCTTTCTCTAGTTGCGCCGAGCGGGGCTACTCTTTGTTGCGGTGCGTGGGCTTCTCATTGCGGTGGCTTCTCTTGTTGTGGAGCACAGGCTCTAGGTGCGTGGGCTTCAGTAGTTGCAGCATGCAGGCTCAGTAGTTGTGGCGCACGGGCTTAGTTGCTCTATGGCATGTGGGATCTTCCCGGACCAGGGCTCGAACCCGAGTCCTCTGTATTGGCAGGTGGATTCTTAACCACTGAGCCATGAGGGAAGCCCTAATTTCTTTTTTAAATGTGGTACAAGATGTGTGTCTAATCAACCCCAAATATCTTTAGTTTTCCTCTTGTAAGATGACAAAAGTGGTTACATTTAGACCTCTTTAGCAATTAATGTTTCAGTATTTTATCGTATTTGCAAGGATCTGGATAGTAAATGAATTCACATCATTTAACTTAGCAAAACTCAAGCCACCAGAAATCTGGAGAAATTATTTAAAAAAATTTTTTTTTATTTTAAGGATTTATTTTAAGTGAAGTAAAACACACGTCACATACCCTTTACCATCATCACCATTTTAAGCGCATGTTTCTGAGGCATCAGATATATTCACCTTCTCGTGGAGCCATCACCACCATCCCTAGAACTTTTCATCTTGCAAAACCAAAATTCCACAACCATGAAAGTCTCACTCCCCATTCCCTCCCACTGCCCCTGGCACCGATATCCACTTCAGTCCCTGAGTTGTCGACTCCAGGGCACCCACTGGAGTGGAATCCTGCAGTGTTTGCTGACGGGTCATTTTGGAAGAGCTGACTTTCACTCTGAAGCTCTGCCTGTTTGCATCTGAAGAATCTGCATTTAAGGAGAGGGTGTATGAGGAAGGGGATGTATGAGGGACAAAGGTGTCCGGGGTGCAGGTGAGCCAGGACCTGACCAGCTGCCTGTTGGGTCCTCTGGTCCCATCTCTTGGTCTGGGCCTCATCTGCATCCTCACTGTCCCCGCTGGCACCCCTGGGGTGTTGTTGTCTGAGTGAGCTTACCCTGGTGCCCCTGCTCTCCTCCCCTCCTCCTGCTGGTTGGGGAGGGAACTGCTTGCTGTGTGGTCTCTACTCCTGAGGCACGAAGGACCCTGTAGCACGGACCTGCAGAGTGTGGGGTGTGGTCCCAAGAGCATGGGGCCCACATAGGACACAACATCGGGGCGCGACAAGTGCTAGGGCTGCCTCATCACTGACAGGAATGTTGCCCAGATCCTGCTCGGGAGGGCGTGGTGGTGGCCTGGGACCCCAGAGGCCCCATGCCTATCCTGGAGTTTGGAGATGGAGAAAACTATTTTAGATAGACATACCCAAAACATAATTATTCCTAAAGCATCACCTGAAAACCCTCATCTCATCTACTTTTTATTTTATAATTTATGAAAATATCACTACACCAAGTTAATTTTTTTCTTGCTGACAAACTCTGTAACAGAAGTAACATGAACTTATTGACCTTCAGTAAACCTAGGTATAATAAAGTAAGACATGTTTATATTGATTTAAACCAGCAAGCTTAAGCTAACTTTAATACCAGCTATTAATTTAATATTGAATATTTCCTAGATCACGTGAACCTGAAATTCATTCTGGCCAGTTTCTTTAACATTTAGAAATATTTAGTTTGTAAGCACTTACTTTTAAGTCAATTAAATCAAGCTCTTATAGAAATTTAATTCTGATAATATTTTCCAGAGGTAGAGACATCTCATATATTGTACACACAGACATATAAACAGACAAACTAAAGATCTCATAGCTTCACTTTAAAAACTTACAATTATTACAATATAAACTTACTAGTTATTTATAACAGTTGGAATAAGTTAAATTTATTTGCTCAGATGACTAAGGCTCTACTAGTTGTGGAAAAGAGTTTTAAAATTTGTATTTTTCCTTGATAAACCCTTTAGGAGGCTATGAATTAGATTTTGGGTGAAGGAGCCTTTCCAGCAGTTTGAGTTTTAAAGGCCTTTCTCTCTCTCTCTCTCTTTTTTTTCACCCCCTCTGGTTTCAGGTTTTACCTGATTGAACTAATCAGGCTCAGTCTCAGGTTTTTGTGGTTTGTATTTACATTTCTGATTTGTAGAGATTAGCGAGACAGACAGTTGCTTTTAATTCTCTATAGAACTGGTTTGTCGCGTAAATGATATTAAAAGATTGATTTGCCCAATCATATTTTCTTTAATTTGCTTTTTTATATCAGTGAGATGTCCAGCTAAACTGAAAATTAAGAATTCTATGTTCTAGAACGTTAGGATTTAATTTATCCTGCCTTCGAAAGCTGGCATAAGGTATTCAACAAAGGCCCTCTTTCTGAGTGCACAGGTTAGACCCAGAGCAAAATCTCTATTATTATTTTTTTAGCCCCCTGAATATTAGTTCCCGGTTTTACTTTATATTGTATGGCTCAGCTTACCCTATTGGTTTCCTTTACTATGTTTAATTAATATTTCCTGAGGGGCAGATTTATATGCCCTCCCTGTCTTATAATACCAGGCAGGGGAAGCATTCCTCAGTGAAACATGTCTATCCCACAATATAATTAAGCAAAACAGATGTAACCGTCTTATATAAAGCCCATTTTAATACACCAATATTTATAAACGTTCATCTCAACTCTATTAATTTTTTATACCTTTGACTGTAGTTTCCATTGGGACCCAATCAACAAGTCTTGAACTTACAAGGAGTCCTAGAAACTTTCCTTTCTTTTATCCCCTGACCATTTAATCTATTTTGTATAAAAGGCCCTGTATAAAAGATATATATATATATATCTTTTTCCATCTAATTTTGTTTTTTTTTTCCTCCATAGGCACCAATAAAACAGCTGTTTACAATGAGCGCTCTGAAAAATTTACCAATTTAGAAGTTCTCCAATTTAAAGCATCCATCCTCTGGCTATTGATGAGATATCTCTTAATAGTGACTCAAACCAATAAGACACAAGAGGCTTCCCTACAAGAGAGTGCAAAGGATGTAGCTTTCATAGGATGGAGAAAGTTTACTCCCAAAAATAGTCTAAGAAAGTAAAGGCCTTTGTTGTACAAGCTAACACAATGAAGGTTAAGATGGTTAAAAAACCCCTGAGAGTTGTTACAATCAGACAAAAGACTGCTCAGAATCCCAGCTTATTTGATTGGCTGCCAAATGAATGCCATACATGTGCCTTCCGATGGCAGAGAGGAAGGGCTCAAAACACGTACACACACACACACACGCACACACACAATGCAGAAGAAAATCAGGTAGAACACTTACATCTCAAAGACACATGAAGAGAAATGCAAGTTCCCTAGAAGGGCTTTTGATTCTTTAAGGTCAGGATTCTGAAAAGATGTTTCATCAAGCTGGCTTTCTCCAACTTCACTGCGTATGCCATAAAAGACTCCCATCTTAGTCATTTTCAGGGCGAGATTCCCTTTAATTTCCAATTAAGTGGGTACATGAATCTGGCTGGGGTGTTAGTTGGAGGTTGGCTTTCTGATGCCCCTCGTTTCTCTGCTGAGTTTGTCGGGGATAACACTTACTAGTGAAGTCGTGGAGAGGGGGCAGTGTGCTGCTTGTGAGCTCGGCTCCTCTAGGCTTTTACCCCGGAGTTGTTTCAGCTCCTCTTGTGTGTCTCGGGTACCCCTACAGTAGCGTAAGACCACTGTGTGTGCTCAGATCATGGGCTGGCCAATTCTTACTCTTGCCCCCAGCAGAGCAAGTTTTTTTTTTTTTAATTAAAATTAGTGGGTTTCCCTACAGGGATGGCTGCAAGGTATGAGGACTTGCCTTCACCACTCTTGCAAATCTCTCAGTTGCCTGGGAAAGCCACTGCTGGCCGGGAGGTGACGTCCCTTCTTTGGAGCTGAAAGATCTCGTGGAATATTTTCACTTTTATCCTGACAAATTCTTGTTCAGGTAGCCAATTTGAGGAAAGACATCAGGTCAGCCTTCTCCCTAACCACTCAACCCAGACCACTCAGTACCTTTCAGCTGAGCAAATCTCAGTGTCTTTCAACTGGGCTCCCCCAGTATCTTTCAGCTGGCAAGCCAGGTACCTAAAGCTTTGAGCTGAAAGTGGTACACATGCCTTTTGTTCACATCTTTGCTAGAACTCAGCCATGTTGGACCACCCCTCCCTGCGAGAAGCCTCGGATACACAGACTAGCTGTGTGGCAGAGAAGATGAAATGGATTTTCAGTGGACTGTAGAGCCTGGGATATAACACCCTGTTCTTCCAAATGTTGTAGTCATAATAGCTAATATGAATTCATGCTTCTTATGTGCTAAGGGTTTCATATACATTTTTTCACTTAATCCTCACAACAACCCTAGGAAACAGGGAACAGTATTCCCATTTTACAGATGATGGAACTGTGGTTTAGAGAGGTTAAAGAACTTGTATAAAGCTCCACAGCCAATGGAAAGCCAGGATTCACACTTAAAATGATGCTTGTCTGGAGGGTCAGGATTCTTCTGCAAGCTCAAGATTTGGCATAGACAGGGAAGCAAAAGCAACAGCTCACAAATGCCTTCCCCACTTTTGCAAAGAATTGTTCTCTCTCCCTTCTTCACCTAGCCTCCCCCTGGAGAGGAGAGAGAGGCTGGTGGAAGAACTGGAGAAGGGAGGTGATTAAATCACCTTAAATCTGTTTTACGATCTCTGTTTTCAATAGCTTTCTGTTTCCAACAATGCTTGACTCTGTGAGAGACACTAGCCCCTTTTCGGAGCCAGCAGAGAAACAGAATGCAACTTCTAACAGACTGGCTGGCATGCTAAGGTAGCAATTGTATTTAAATTTCAGTATCAGTAACGCTAGCTGGAACCACCTAAAGCAAAAGGAAGGAAGGGGTATCAGGGCACATTTTTACTCCTTCACCTGCCTTAGGGTCTAGAAATGGAAAGTTTCATGTGACAAGAGTTTATTTTGCAACTTGAAATTTTCCTCTCTTTGGAAAATTAAGGCAGCCTAACAGAGCATTATATTTGGGCCAATACAGCAGTAAATTTATGAAATGAAAAAGTGGAGGTTTTCACGGTGTTATAAGCTCACCCACACTGAACATAAATGTATTACTTAGAATACTACAGATTTAAGTTTCATTATAGAGCAAGTGTGCTATGAACACGTTAACTTTAGATTTTAGACTTTTTGAAATTAAATAGCAGCTCGTAGCATCCATGTAATTTGTTTCTCTTTTATAACAATGCTTTGTTCTGAAAATAATGACAAAAAATCATGGTCTGAAAATCAGCTTCAGGTTTCTACACGCCGGGATGCAGAAAGTTAGAAAACATCGACTTTTAATTAAGCCAACATTTTGAAATTTAAAATTTAGAAATCCTTTTCAACAAAGTCGATGTTTTGGATTATTATTTTTAATATATAATGGTGCATATGTATTCATAAACTATGAAATTCGATTGGTAAAAATGTAGAAATGGGACCCAAAACGCTCTTTAAGGTGATTTTCTGAACTTCCCCTTGGAGGTCTATTTATCCTGAACTGGCAAGGCTTCTGCATTTCAATTCAGGGCTTCTTTTTCATGCAGAGGTACAGACTTGCTGAGCTGAGCCGAATTTGTCTATCCAATTACTGGGTAAGAGAGCAGACTGGAGCTTTAGGAAAAACCTGTAATCTGTAAAACACTGTAGTAACAGTGACAGCCTAATGAAAGGGACAGGCCAATAGAGTGTATATGTTACTTGAGCGATACACAGAGGCACAATTCTTGCTGCAAAGAACCAGCTTCGAATCTAACACCAAAGAGCAATGAAGTCTACAAAGCCTTGAAAAAACATCATGTGATGTGTCTGCAATAATTTTTGGATAGAATGGTTTACAATGGAAACAAAGTCTCAGTGATATGCTGCCGGTCACTTAGCTAAGCACTAGTTTGAATGCTTTTATTATAACCTGATTTAACTACCCTTGCTCTCAATATCTGGATCGACATCAGAAAGAAGAGATTAATAAAAATGAGTATGGGTGAGGCATTTTTGAGCCAAATATTAGCTTTGTAGTCACAAAATACAGAGTCAGCCAAGCAAAGATTTTTTTTTTTTTTTAAAGAAATTGAGATTACTTCCCATTTTGGTTTTTAAAAACAGTTGCATTTTCTATGGAAAGAAAGTGGTTTAATATATATTGGATTGCAGTGGGAAAGTGAATTCTTTCTTCTCATGCATGAAAGTCCAGGCAAGAATAAAATCAGGGCAGGGTATACTTAAGAAGATATTTTAATTCATGTTATCAGTATATCTTATAAGAAACCTAAAACCTCTGTAAGCAAGGTTTTGCTGGGCCCAGCACTTTCAGTGGTAATGAAGTTTCACGGTCATTATCATGACCATCTGGTAATCAATACCTGGGATATCTACTCCAGTAGAAATAAAAACCTTGGTAAAATGTTTCCATTTATAGTTTTTTTTTTTCTTTTGTAGAGGTGGCAGCAACCATACTATTTTTAATAGATAATGGCTTTACTCAATTTTTTATTTATTTTAATTTCTTAAAAAAAAACAGCAAGAAATTCCATGTGAATTTAGCCTCATTCCATAGCAGCAAGGCAGATGACTTAGTTCTTAATTCTTATATTCATTGTGAAATGGGGCAGGACCCTATGGCCCTTGTCCCCCATGTCCTCAGCCTGCCTTTTGTCTGTAGAAAAACTTTAACCAAAGAATAAGTTTAACCAGAGAAGTGAGAAAATGCAGAAACAAAGGAAAACAGACAAAGGAGATCAAATAATAATAGTTTAGTCACTAAGCAAAGTCAAGGACCTTTACTTTCACCTCAAGGGCTAGAGATAATATTCTGAGCCGTATCCTGTGAGCTGTCTTATAGATACTAAAACCCTCATCAGGTGGAAGAAGTTAACGACATGATGACCAGACTGTAGCCATGACATAAGCTGCCACAATTCCGAAAGCTGGCCTCAAAGAAATGGGAACAAACCGACGCTGGAACTATAAAGACTAACTGTACTTAAAACAGTCAAGAGTTGGGACTTCCCTGGTGGTCAGTGGTTAAGACTCCACACTTCCATTACAAGGGGCACGGGTTCGATCCCTGGTTGGGGAACTAAGATCCCGCATGCTGTACGTAAAACAATCAAGGTCTGACCCTGATCAGACCACCACATGACCAATTGCAAGATGACTGTCAGAGCTGCCTGTGCTGTTCCTGCAAATAGCCCGCTCCCTCCACCTATAAAAGCTCTTGCCCCCTGATTGTCAGTCGGGGGGAGTTGGCCTTCGGACAGGAGTCTGCCCTCCTCCCCTGGTTACGGGCCCGCAAAATAAAGCAAACTTTCCTTTCCACCAACCTTGCCTCTTTATTGGCTTTTGAGCGGCGAGCAGCCGGACCCTCCCTTTCCGTTATAATTCCACCAATGTTTATTGAGGGCTTTCTATTTGCCAGGCCATGGCGAAACAGTGATGCAGAAACATGGGCTTTGTCTTCAAGCTTACAGTCCAAGAGGAGTACTTAATTATCCACTCAATAAACATTTTTTAAGTGGCTACTATGTGCCATACCCCGTCTTCGTGAGGTTTACATACTACTGGGGGAAGACAAACAATGAACGTAATATTTGAAGACATTCTTTATATTTAAAGTGTGTTTCTAGTACACAGCGTAGAGTAGGATGTTGGTTTTTTATCTCGTCTGACAATCTCCACCTTTTGGAGTGTTTAGTCCAATTACACTTTCCATTAGTGCACATTTCCTGCAAATCAGGACATCCTCCTACACATTTACAATACCACCATCAAGATCAGGAACTTAATACTGATTTATTACTGCCTCCAAATCTTCAAATCTCAGTCAAGTTTTGCTAGTGGTACTAATAATATCCTTTATATAGAGCAAAAGGTCCACTTCCGTATCACCTGTTGTATTTAGTCCTTATGTCTTTCCTTGATTTCCATAACCTTGACACTTTTGAAGATGAAAGGTCATTAGTTTTATTTTGTAGAATTGCCCTTTGATTTTTTTCCCTTATGTTTTCTCATGTGGTTCAGA
Organism: Balaenoptera musculus; assembly: GCF_009873245.2. NCBI lineage: Eukaryota > Metazoa > Chordata > Mammalia > Artiodactyla > Balaenopteridae > Balaenoptera > Balaenoptera musculus. The sequence continues at coordinate 2,497,119 of NC_045788.1, read as the reverse complement.
GAATGCATCTTTGGCAAGAATACCACAGAGGTGATGCTGTGTTCTTATTGTATTATATCAGGTGGCACACAATTTCGGTTTGTCCCTTACTGATGATATTCACATTGGTTACCTGATTACAAGGGTGTCTGCCAGACTACTGTGAAGTTACTTTCTCTCCTTCATGATTCATAAGCACGTTATGAGGATGTATTTTGCACTAAGCAGATGTCCAGCTCCTCATAAATTTTGAATTCATTCATTCTTCTCTTTATATCAGTATGGACTCGTGGCTTCGCATTTTAATTAATGGGTTATAATGAATGATTGTCATGATTCATTTTGCTGCTCAGAATTATTTTGTTGGTTTTCTAGTTGGCTTCTGTGTCCTTTTGACGTCACCATCTTTCTTTGACCATGTCCTTATTTTTGGTACAACAGAAGTTCCAAGTTCATCTATTATTTCTTCTACCCAGTGCTGGAGGTAGTCCTTTGTCTCTTTTCATGTACTGGATGCTGTCTTTCACTCAGCCTCCAAATTCACATCACAGACTCTGCTTCTCTGGGGCTTCCTCTTTCTCCCTTTCGTAGTTACTCAGTCTCCACTCCTCTTCATTCCTTCCTGTAGATCTGAGTTTCTGCACGCTATCACTTTCTTACAGCCTGAAAATCTTCTTCTTAACATTTCTTGTAGAACAAATCTGATGGTGGTAAATTCTCTCAGCATCTGTTCATCTTGAAGTATTTTTAGTCTGCTTTCATTTTGGAGGGATATTTTTACTAGATAGATAATTCACGGGTGACAGCATTTTCCTTTCAGCACTTTATCGATATTATAGCATTGTCTTCTGCCTTCCATTGTTTCTGGTGAGAAGTCACTGGTAATTCTTACCATCATTCCCGGTGTGAAATGTGTCTTTTTTCCCCACTTTGGGCTTCTTTTAGATTTTTCTTTTTGCATTGGTTTGTACATTGGAGTAGAATGTGCCTAGATATAGTCTTTCTTCTTCTTTGTTTCTTCTTATTTTTAAGAAATGTTGCTTAGGATTAATTGAGATGTTTGGATTGGTGGTTTTGTATTCTTTTTTCTCAGCCATTAGTTTTTCCAAAAAAAATTTTTTTGTTCCCATTCCTCCCCTCCTTGTGCAAACCTATTTGCAGGTATACTAGCTGCCTGATATTTTCCTGGGAGTCACTGGCTTGTCAGAATTCCCATGACTCTCAGCCCTGGGCCACTCTAGAATCTGTGTTCAGCTCATTGTTCTGGCATTTGTTTCTTAAGCTTGTCCTCATGTGCACAGCCTGGTATTCCATTAATGACTAATGGGAATGCCTGAAAATTTCTGGAACTCCTTCTCTGCACAGTTCCCTCTTCTCCAGTACCCTGTCCTGCAAACCCAAGTCCCCTCAGCAGCCCTGAAGTCTCATCTCTCTCCTCAGGTCAGTGAGACCCCCAGGCTCTAATGGGGCTGCCCCCCACTGCACTGCAGTCTGGATAGTGACGCCAGGCAGAAAGCCAGGGCTGTTGTGGAGCTCGCTTTGGAATTCTCCTTCTCTCAGAGACTATAGCCCTGTGCTGCCTATTGTCCGATATATGAATACATTTGTTTCATGTATTTGTTTCCAGTTTTATAGGTCTTTATATCAGTAGTGCTAATCCGATACCAGTTACTCTATCATGGCCAGGAGTGGACACTAAGTATATTCAATGGTATGTTAGAAGGTAATAAAAGTTATGAGAAAAACAATAGAACAAAGTAAGGAGGATGGATAATGCTGGGTGAAGGAGGTACAGTCTTGAATTACAGACCAGGAAACAGGCATTACAGTTCAGCATGATGAGTATAAGCAGAGAGTACCTGGGGCATCTGAAGAAGAAAGGGCACCTAAATGATCTAGGGGTGTCTGGGAAGATTACACAGAGGAAGTCATACCTACCTGAAGACCTGGGGGATTAGTGGGAGCTAACTGGTCGATGGGGTAGAATGTGAGAGTGCTGATGTGTGTTCCAAGATATTGGAAACAATATTTTAAAGACTCAGGGAGAGGCTCAGAGCACACACTGAGTTTGGCAGAATATAAGTCTTTTTTTATGGCTGGAGTTATACTGTGTGATAAAGCAGAGACCAAGTCATAGAGGGCCTTGCAAGCCATATTGAGAAGTCTGCGCTTTGTCCTATGGCTTTGGAAAGCTATTAAAGGATTTTAAGCAATCGTGAAAGTTGATCGTAACCTCTGAATCTCCACATCCCTGCCTATAGAATGAACATGTTGGAAATAATGGCAACGATTGTCTCTTTCCTAAATGAGTCTACTTTTTAATGTGAGGATTCAAGTCTGTATCTATATCAAAAGCCAAGGTCAAATGCCTAATATAAGAGGTCCTTGAAAAGATAATGCTTTTCAAACAACTTTGTGGGCCGCATATTTTCTGAGAGGTAAAGTGATCTCAACACAATAAAAGAAATTGATGGTGAAACTCTAAAAACAGAACACAAAACCTTTGATTTCTCAATTATCACCATTAAAAGATGTAAAAGATTGACTCATAAAGAAGGTAGTCAATTGCATTATGATATTTGTCAGTACATAAAAAAATCTAGACAGTGAATTAAATCTTTATAGTAAACGGTTAGTAGAATCATAAAACAGAGGAGAAGAACAACATGAAAAGAAGGGCAGCAAACAAGAAATCAGTCTCTTTATCTCCATGCCAGATGGGCCACAGAGAAAAAGAAAGTTGCTTTTTATTTTTTTGATATTATTCTGGATTCAACTCAATTCAACATTTCTTTGGTTTCATGCTAGGTACTAATGAAAAAGGATGGCTTTGGCTGTTTTCACACCAAAGGCGTTTATAAACTTTTGAGGAAGCAGGTGTTTCTAATTATTTGTTACAAACAGCAGAAGAAAATGAGAGCAGATAAAATGAATGAATTCCACCTTGATTTGGGAGAAAAGAATGGTGAACATTGAACTATATTAAAAAGCATGCAAAGTAAACGCTACGGGAGAAGTACAAAGAAACTCCCATGGGGAACATAGGGTTAATGAATTGAGGAGCCAGGGAATTTTCACAGATGAGAAAGTGTTTGGAATATAATAACAAGTTGAGCAGGTGTTCTATAGTTGGACAAGGTAGGAAGGCTGTTCCAGGAAAGGTATGGAAGGATGGATGTGCCGGGAATGTTTAGGAAATGTCAGCATTCTTGAGTGGTTGGTGCTCAGGGCAACAAGGTGAGACAGGTTTAGGGATGGCCAGAGATACTGTTGCTGCTGTGCCCAGATCCCCGCTAGCAGGTCATCCCTGTCCCAGCTCTAATGAGGTCACGGCTCTGCCCTTTTTCAGAGAACCACCCTCAGGGGAATGGAAACCACCTCAACAGAGAGCTTACCTACTCCCCCTGCCCCATCTTCAGCCCATGTGACTGACTGGCATGGGGGTACAAAAGAGCAACCCTCTTGGCCACAAGGTGGGACTAACTGTGAATTTTCCGCTCTGGAGCAGTCTAGGCTGACTCTAGACTCCAGCTGAGACCACATCCTTCCTTGGTTCCTTTCCTTCCCCATCCTACTTTCCTTGATTCCTTTTTCCTGAGAGCACCAGCTCCCCCAATAACACACATACACCTGAATCCCTGTCTCAGCCTCTGCTTATAGACAGTCGGAGCGAAGATGGGTTGAGTTGGAAAGCAGATGGAACCAGCCTAGAGAGGGTCTTGAATGCCATGCTGAATTTAGGTTTTGTTGGCTAGGCAGTAGGGAACTGACCACTGAAGGTTTTTGAGTAGGAGCAGGACTTGTTCTCTGGCAAAGAAACTTTGATAGCAGTTTAATGAGGTGAAAACACTGCAGAAGTAGAACTTTTAAGACGTAATATATGATTGGATGTGAGAGAGGGGGTAGAAAGAGAGAAGAAGGAGGATGTCCTTCTTCTCTTGAGCTGTCTAGTGACAGTTGTTGAATGTGAGGTGCCAGAGGAAAACCAGTATGAAGAGGTCCAGCAAGCAGTTGGATATTCAATCTGCAGCTTATGGACAGATTGGAATATATATTCAGGAAACACTACTCATTAAACCAATAAATATTTATTTAGCGCCTCTGTGTTTTACTGACACAAAGGCAAATCAGACATTATCTGTGGAGGACACAGAGATATTACAAATAGTTCAATAGACATGGTTAATTGTTGTAATATACTGGATACAAGATGGAGGTAGGATGATTTATTTAAAACTAATAGACAATTCACTAAGGAGGCATAAGCTAAATATCCAAAATCATTGGCTTCCTTCTATACTTGGGATAAATATTCAGAAAATGAAATGACAGCCCATTCCCATCGACCACAAAAAGTACCAAATATCTAAGAACAAATTTAAGGTACAAGACCTTTCTGGGGGAAAAAAAAAACTTTAAAACATTACAGGGGACTTCCCTGTTAGCGCAGTGGTTAAGAATCCGCCTGCCAATGCAGGAGACATGGGTTTGAGCCCTGGTCCGGGAAGATCCCACATGCCACGGAGCAGCTAAGCCCGTGCGCCACAACTATGGATCCAGCGCTCTAGACCCCGTGAGCCACAATTACTGAGCCTGTTTGCCACAACTGCTGAAGCCCGTGCGCCTAGAGCCCATGCTCTGCAACAAGAGAAGCCACTACAATGAGAAACCTGCTCACCGCAACGAAGAGTGTCCCCCGCTCGCCGCAACTGGAGAAAGCCTGTGTGCAGCAACGAAGACCCAATGCAGCTACAAATAAATAAATTAATTAATTAATTTAAAAAAAAAACAAAAAAAAATTACAGGGAGATGTGAAAGAAGATCTGAATAAATATATAGGCAAACCATGCTCCTAGTTAGGAAGACCATATTGGAACAATGTCAGTCTTCTCAATCTCTTAAATCCAACGACATTCTAATGGAGCACCAGTGGAATTTTGGGAGAACTTGTCAAACTGATTCAAATATTTATCTGCAAAGAACGAACAAACAACAGCAACAAAAACTGATAACAAACCTACGTGAAAATAGACAAGAATATTTTGAAAAATAAGAATGAGTGTGGCACTTATCCTCTGGGACATTATAGAAAACAAGAAGTTACTATAATTTAATGTTTATAATGCTGGCATGAAAACAGACAAATAATTTCATGCAACAGAATAAAGAGTTCTACACAGATCTAAGAATATATAGCAATTGAATATATCAAAAGTTTGCCTGAAGTGAAGAAAGGACAGGTCATTCAGTAAATTGTGTTAGATATATGGCTTTTTGCAAAGAAAATAAACCTAGACCCCTCACATCACAAGACACATAAATATATTGCATGTGTAGTACATATCTGCTGTAATATTATGTTATTAACTTGGATAGGAAAAGATACCTTTTTAAACAAGTATGAAATCTAGAATCCATGAGGAAAGAGATTACAGATTTGATAGAATTTACAATTCTGTACTGTTATAAGCTGGTACAGAAATACAAGCAAAGAAATCTAGCAGACCAATAGTATTGTTAATAATCAAAGAGCTCCCACACAGCAATAAAAATGTACAATATAAAGTGGACAAATTATAAGAACAGGTCAAAAATCTAAATGGCCAATAACACATGGAAAGAAGCTCAACTTCACTCATAATTAAAGAACTGAAAGTTAAAACAAAGATACCATGCTTTTTTCTATTAAAATGACACTTTGTCAAATATATCTTTAGAATTAGCACTTTGTTGAATGTATTATAAACACACATACTTTGACTCATTTGTCATTTGACTTTGTTTATTGTATTTTTGCCTGAAAAAAATGATAGTGTATTTTTCTTACCAAATAGAACAAACTGCCTGTGTGGCTTCTTGGTGTTCACCTGTTTTCTTCTAGTTATTTTAAAGTCTTATTTTTTAAAAAAATACTGAAATTTTTTATTGTTCTAGAATTAATTTTGTTGTAGAGAATTGAGCAGTGATCCAGTTAAGTTTTCCAACTATTAGTCTATTTTCAAATACCCTTTATTAAATAATTCATCTTTACTCCATTAGCTAAAAATTCTGTCTTTATCGTCGACAAAATCACCTTATGCATTTGGATCTATTTCCGGATTCTGTTTCATTGCTGTGTCTCTTCACTCCTCCACCAGTATAATGTTATTTTAAATATTATGATTTTAAAGATTTTAAAATACTGACAGTGCTTGTCTTTTCTCATTACTTCTTTTTTTTTTTTTAATTACAATGTTGTGTTCATTTCTGGTGTAAAGTGATTAAGTTATGTGTGTGTGTGTGTGTGTGTGTGTGTGTATACATGTATATGTATATATATTCTTTCATCATTCCTCCTATCTTTTCAGGTTTCTCTTAGCTTTTCTCACATATTCATTTTTTCCAGATGAACTTCAGAGTAATCCAGGATTTTTATTTTTAAATTAAAAAAAATTCTTTTTTCCAGCTTTTTAAAGGTATATTGATAAATAAAATTGCATATATTTAAAGTGTACAATATGATGATATTATGCAAATATACATTGTGAAATATTTCCCACAATCATGTTAAGTAATACATCTATCAACTCACATAATTACCTTTTTATTTATTTTTGTGTGTGGTGAGAATACTTAAAGTCTACTCTCTTAGCAAGTTTCAAGTTTGCCACTACTATGATTATAGTATCATTAACTCTAGTCCCCGTGTTGTATGTTAGATCCTCAGAACATATTCCTTTTACAGCTGAAAGTTTGTACTCTGACCAATATCTCCCCATTTCCCTCTCTCCTATCTCCTAGTAACCACCATTCTACTCTCCATCTCTATGAGTTAGGCTTTTTTCCCCCTATGTATAAGTGGGGTCACAGAGTATTTGTCTTTCTCCTTCTGCCTTATTTCACGTAGCATGTTGCCCTCCAGGTTCATCCATGTTGTCGCAAATGCAAGATCTTCTTTTTTTTAAGGCAGACTAATATGCCATTGTATGTGTATTTCACATTTTCTTTATCCATTCATCCATCAACAGATGCTTAAGTTGTTTCATTATCTTGGCTATTGTGAATAATGCTGCAATGAACAGGGGAGTGCAGCTATCTCTTCAAAGTACTGATTTTGTTTCCTTCAGATATATACCTGGACGTGGGATTGCTGGATCATATGGTAGTTCTTTCTTTTTAAATTGTTTGAGGAATCTCTATACTGTTTTCCATAGTGTCTGTGCCAATTTTCATTTCCATCAGCAGTGTACAAGTGTTCCCTTCTTTCTGCATCCTTACCAACATTTGTTATCTCTAGATTTTTTGATAATAGCTATCCTAACAAGAGTGAGGTGATATCTCATTGTGGTTTTGCTTTGTATTTCCCTGATGATTAGTGATGTTGAACACCTTTTCATATACCTGTTGACCATTTGTATGTCTTTGGAAAAACGTCTATTCACGTCCTTTGACCATTTTTAAATCAAATGACAGTTGACCCTTGAAACAATGAAAGGGTTAGGGACGTAGACCCACACACAGTTGAAAGTTCGTGTCTAACTTTACAGTCAGCCGTCCATATCTGCAGCTCTGTATCCTCGGATTCAACCAACCGTAGATCATGTAATACTGTAGTAGTGTTTAACGAAAAAAAATCTGAATATAAGTGGACCCGTGTGGTTCAAACCCATGTTGTTCAAGGGTCAATTGTATTTTTTTTTTTTGCTATTTAATTGCATGATATATATGTATTTTAGATATTAACCACCTATCAAATTACTAGTTTGCACACCCAATATTTTTAAAGCCTTGCTCCTTCCAATTCTAAACTTTTTAGTAGTTTTCATTGGGATCCCATCAAATTTAGAAATTCAACTATTAATATTCCTTTACATTTTTGACATTTTCTATCCAATATCAAGATATACTTTTCTATTTATTCATCACCTTTATAAATCTCAGCAGAATATTAAAGTTTTCTTCTCTTTTTTCGGGTGTGTATACATTCTGCCTTAGTCATTTGAAGTTTATCCCTAGACTTTTGCTATTATAGACAGTACTGTTAAATCCATTATATTGTCTTTTATATAATTGTTTTGTAACTACTAGCTTCCTACCAAGCTTTTATCAGACATAGGTTTTTGCTTTTTATATTTTTTAACATATGAATTGCTCAACCTTCCAAGATCAGATAAATTCAGTCTATTTAAATGGCTCCAAAATAAAAAGAAGAAACACTTTCAAATTCTATTTGCAAAGCCAACAAGCACTATTTCATAGATAGCTCCTCCAAAGGAAACCACAGATAGTCTTGTTTGTGAAAATTATGCAAAAATACTGAATAAAATCTTATATTTCTATTATTTTCCTTCAGTTGATAACCTTAAAGTTTTCATGTATACTGACAAATCATCTGCAAATAGCCCTAAGTTTACTTTATTTCTTGTATTTATACCTTATATTTCTCTTCTCTAAATGCATTGTTACTTTGCAAACAAGAGTAAACTGAAATTTCTTTTCTTGTTTCCGTTATCAAGGGAAATTTTCCTCATTTTTAACTATAAAGCATGATGCTGAAATGAAATTAGCATCATGTCAAGAAAGTATCATTTGCTCCTATTTTTCTCAAAGTTCTTTTAAGATAGGACTGCAATTTGGATTTTATCAAAGGTCTAATTTGGCATTATTTGAAACAGTGATTAAAATTTATCCTTGTCCTATTAACATGTCATTTTAATTCAATAAAATTCTTACTATTAAATCATTCTTCAGTCTTTTATTTACCATTTTAATTTTTCTACTATATTTGCTCATATTTTATTTATTATTTCTGCATAATTTCCACAAGTGAGATTGATCTTTTTCTTTTTCTTTTTTGCGGGGGGGGGGGGGGGGGGATATCTATATCAGGTTTCTTATCAGTATTTTGCTGGCTTCAAGAAAAGTATTTCAAAGTGTCGACTTAAAAAATGCACAACGTGAGAGGTGCGGGTTAAGTTTTATTTGGGGCAAAATGAGGACTGCACCCCGGGAGACAGCATTTCAGGTAGCTCTGAGAAACTGCTCCAAAGAGGCAGGGGAAGGTCAGTATATATGTGATTTTGGGGAAGGGGGAGTACACGCAATGAAGCACATATTTTTTTACGGAAGGTTTCTGCTAGTCTCGTGCAGGTTACTGCTCGTCACGAGGAGCAGACATCACCATGAAGGATTTTAGTGCTTTTCTAGATATGAAGAGATACAAGAATTGGGCTCATAATATCGGCTCCTGAAAATATCTAACTATCTGAAGACCTGTTCTGCCAGTTTTTCCTAGAGCACAGAGGGCCTCATTTCTGCTCTCCACCCTGAACTCCTTTCAGGGGGTGTTGAAAATCAGCAGCAGCGCTTGATTTAATCCTTGTAGAGGTAGATGGCAAGTGCCAATTTGTAGTTGACAAAAGGTTCCTTCTTCATGTTTTGGAGCAATTCAAATAGACAAGATTTATCTAATTTTTGAAGGCTGAAAAAATTTCCCCCTCCCCAACTCCTTTTTTAAAAAATGTATACCTGAAAAAATTCTGGCAGAAAGCACACTAAAGGCTTATCATCGATTTTTCTCCTCTTTCTAGTTATCTAAATTTGGGGAAATTTTGAAACACATTTTATATTAAATATAAGAGAAATAAAGGAAGGAGAGAAAGGCGGGAGAAGGATACTCTCTATAGGATGAATGGTAGTTAATAAAATAGTCATCAGGAACGGATAACCAACAAGGACCTACTGTATCGCCCAGGAAACTCTGCTCAATATTATGTAACAATCTAAATGGGAAAAGAATTTGAAAAAGAATAGATACATGTATATGTATAACTGAATCACTCTGCTGTACGCCTGAAACTAACACAACATTGTTAATCAACTATACTCCAGTATAAAATAAAAAGTTAAAAAATGTATATAGAAAAAATGTCACAGGAAGATTGTTTAGGCAGCTTTGTGAAAGTCCAGGAAAGAAAAAAATAAGGCTATATATTAAAGCAGTGACCAAAAAGGAGAGGATAAAGAGAGTGGATAATTAAAGCCTTGAGGCTGGATGAAATAGCAGAGGTAATAACTGCAGAGATGAGGGGGAAAGTCGAGCTGAAGTCAGAACCTTAAGACGTTGCCAAGCACGTAAAAGGCACTTGACAGTTATGTGTGGCAGGTATGAGGAAATAAACCGAAGAAACGTGTGCCTAGAAACCCAGGTCTCAGCAGAGCACACAGAGGAAATCCTCAGAGAAACCTGAAGAAAAGGGAGAGGACACCCTGGCCTGAGCCAAGAGAGAAGGGAGCTTCCAGAAGGAGGGGACAATCATTAGGGTCACGTGGCGCATGGCGGTCTTTCAGAATCCGAGGATCCTGGCACCTTTGGAGAGAGCAGTTTGAAGAGAATGGTGGGAAACCAAATAAATGGGAAAGGGGAAAGGTTTTCAAAATAAATTAAGTGAAGGGAACCAGAGACTTACATGCTGACTTAAGTGGTGTCAGGGTGGAGAAACAGTTTTGCACAAAAGGACCGGGGAAGGTAGGACCTCACGTTCCTGACCAAGTAGACAAGCTTCTTGTTGCTTTGGATTTTTTTGGCCACCGTAATTGCTGATCAGAAAGTAAAATTTATTTCACTATTACACTGGATCCAGCTGAATTAGTAAGCTGACCAGAATAACTCAAGAGTACATTTTTTTTTCATGGTCTGAGAAAAGGGCTCCATATTGGTCTGAAATATCAGGGAAACAGTTACTTCTGAGCTTTATAGAATTCTGATTGTAAGCCATCTATTTACTGGTGAACTCTTGATTTTTGTTTTACTGTTTCTTCTGAGCAATGCAACCGTGGAAAGTTTAACTCCTCCAAAATAGCTAGAACACTGCATACCTTGAAGTTGAGCATTTACTTTTCTTATTGAGAAGGGAAAATAAAGAGACTGGCTGCTTCGTTTTTGGAGAGCCCGATTCCCCAGCAACTGTGCAAAGCTTCATTTTGCCAATTCCCTGCAGAGTGGCAGGTCTTATCTTGGCCTCTCATTCTGAAAGTGCCCTGTCTTTGGAAGTGCCATGGGTGGCACTTGGGGAAGTGCAGCCATGGTCGCTGACCTTGCATTTTAAAATATGTCTTCCAGTGAAAGTGATTCCATTATTTTGAAACAGAAAATATTACAGGTATATATGTTTCACATGTGGGTCTGCCTGGAAATAAGATAGGTAGTACAAGCATATGCACAGTGATTATGAGGGCTACAGGGTAACTTTATTTCTTTGGAAAAACGACAACTTAAAGACACAGGATGTAATCATCTACAAAATATCGTCAGCATTATCCAGAAAACAGCTGCTGGTATTTGTGAAGTCCTGAAAGTACTCCCGTGCAGGCTTGTTCCTTCCCGGTGTTGTCAAAGCAAGCTGAGGGCTTCCTGGAAGACAGTTTGGCAGAGTCTTATAATTCTCGAACATTCTATTGCCAGAGCATCTGGCAATCACACTCGTCGGTATTTACCCAAAGCAACTGAGAACTTATATCCACAAAAAAACCTGCACACAGGTTATCGTAGCAGCTTTATTCAGCATTGCCAAAAGTTGGAAGCGACCAAATATGCTTCAGGTGAATAGGTAAATAAACCGTGGCACATCCAGACGATGGAATGTTACTCAGTGCTGAAAAGAAACGGGCTATCAAGATGTGAAAAGACACAGAGGAAACTTAAAAATGCATATTCCTAAGTGAAAGAAGCCAATTTGAAAACGTGGCATACTCTTTGATTCCAACTCTGGAAAAGACAAAACTAAGGGGACAGTAAAAATATCAGTGGTTGCCAGGGATTGAAGGACGGAGAAAGGGATGAATAGGCAGAGCACAGAGGATTTTTTGGGCAGAAAATAGGTTGTATGATACCGTAATGATGGATTCATGACATTATACATTTGTCCAAGCGTAGGACGTACAGTAACAAAAGCGAACCATAGTGTAAACTATGAACTTCGGGTGATTATGATGTGTCTATGTAGGTTCATCTGTTATAACAAATGTCCCAACTGATGGGGGGATGTTGGTACTGGGGGAGGCTATGCATGGATGGAGACAAGAGGGTATATAGGAAATCTCTGCATCTGACCCTCAAATTTGCTGGGATGTTAAACTGCTTTGTAAAGTCTTAGCTTAAAAGCCCAACGAATTGTAATATTTCACCAGTGACCTGATCTTCTTCAGAGTAACTGTGGTGTCACGCTTCCTTTCCCCTCACACACTGTCCTGTGCTATTTCAAGACCCTTGAAAACATGTTCTGACATGGTGATAGGAGATGAATTGGGGAGAAAGGAATGAGGGTTTCAGTGTCTACTCCTTTTTAAAGATGGTTGACGGAAATGCATATGGCTGACCCCCTCTCTCATGGGACACTTGCAAAGCTAAGGCCCTTGGGCACTTTGCCTTTTCAGAGTCTCCACATTGAAGAGTCTGCTACCTCTTGTTACATTATGTGTGTTCCTTTTTCTGACAAGAGTGCATGGGGGTTTCTTAAAGATCAATAAATACTGTTGAATGTTGAATAAAGGTGAAGGGCGAAATACAAATGTTGGGTTTTTTTTTTTTCTTGTTTATAAGCTTCTCTTCTCTTTGGGGATGTGGGATCCCCTCTATAGACTTTGAGGAATAGAAAGCTATTTATTTTATAATAAATCCCCATCAAAGATAGGAATATGTGGGAAAATTTGTTGTCTCTGGAAAGAAAGAGCCTTGATTAGAGGACATGAAACTAAATTCATGATCATCGTAAGACATTTTTTATTCCCTCAAATATATAGTGTTGAATTTTTATGCCTGTGGGATACTCAGGATTTAAAAAATAATATAAAAAGCAGAATTCTTTTTCTCACAGAAAGTACAGATTGGAGAGATAGGACAACACACACACATATATATATAATTTTTTTTGAAATCATGTATTTTGAAAGTGTGAGAGCATTTTATTTTCCTGTTCCTTGGAAATGGAGAATGTTACACATCTATAAATAATGGTTTAGGGTACATGCACTGGGATGGAAAATGTCCCCCCAAAAATTTCATGTCCTTCCAGGAACTTCCGAGTGTGACATTATTTGGAAATAGGGCTGTTGCAGATATAATTAGTTAAGTCGGAGATTGTATTGGAATAGGGTGAATCCTTAGTTCATATGATTGGTGTCCTGATAAAAAGAAGAGAAGAGATACAGAAGGATGGTGGCCCTGTGAAGACCAAGGTGGGGATCGGAGTTAAGCTGCCACAAGCCGAAGAATGCCTGGGGATACCGGAAGCTGGAAGAGGCAAGGAAAGATCCTTCCTCTAGGGTTCAGAGAGAGTGTGGCCCTGCTAACAACTTGATTTCAGACTTCTGGTCTCTGGAACTGTGAGAGAATAAACCTCTGTTGTCTTAAGACAGCCCAGTTTGTGGTACTGTTACAGCAGCCCTAGGAAACTACCACATGACATAATCATAGTGCATATATTTTAAAAGTCATGACAGAGGTCCAAATATTGGGAAGTGAGTTAGTTAACTGTGGTATGTCAATAAAATATTTGATTGCCTATGAATCTGACAAATATGTGGACTTTAGAGATACACAGAAAACTCTTTGCTAAATAATAAACAGCAATCACATGGTATGGACACAGTGATTACAAGCATATATATATATATATATATATATATATATATATATATATAACAATGGAGGTTTAGAAAAAAACTTTATTCTGATATAATTGGTGCAAGATGGTAAAAGATTTCTTGTTTACTGTTTCTTTTAATAAAAGGAATAAATATTTGATATAAAAATTTAAAAACAATGAGTCACAAAATTAGTTTGACATAAAAGTCACCTTTAAGTGACTTAAATTGAGATTGGAACTAAATTTGGTCTATGCATATGGAGTAATTAACTTTCCCCTTTGTGGTGCTTTTAACCCTGAACTAGTAGCATAAATTGTAAAATGATACAGGTGGTCCTTAAGGAATTCGGTTTGTGGAAAACTCCAAGATCTATAGATTATATTGATTCTCTAAAATGCTGAACATCCTGCTAACTGAGACTAACAGAGTAGAAAAAATAGTGATGGCCAAGCAATTCAGGAGCCAATAGACATAGAAGCTTATGACTCTTCTACTTGTTTTTTGTAGAATCTAAGCTATAATTAATACTTCAAGCCCACAAAATGAGCAGGATTGGAGGGTTTGGCTTCTGGAGAAATATTTGCAGTGAAAGTTAAGAAGCTGGTGAAACAGCTCATTAAACTAGCCCATCCCATATAAGTGCCATAGCCCGTGTAATGATGAAATCTTGCTGGAAACCTCCAAGCGAGCCTTCGGAGCTGGGGTCAGCTTTCATTATACAACGGGAGTTGGCTGTTTTTCAGGCCAGCTGACCTCTTACTTTATGTGGGAGTATGTCCTCTGGCTTCTCTAAAAAAAAAAAATTTGCTCCGCTATCTGCAAGGCTGTTTTTGGAAATTAGTTTGTCATTTTGGTGAGTCCCAGAGGGATCAGTGCATGGCAAGTGTGGAAGAGTTACAAACCAATCGAATGCCATAAGGAATCCTTGCACTGTTGGCCAAACCCATGTGAAACACAGTTGCTATTTATCTGAAGAGCAAAACAGGAAGTCATTCTCTAAGGGAACCGCCCATTAAGAATCATTTTCCATGATGATTTACAGCCCCTGTACAAAACCACCACTATTTAAAGCAACGAACACCTTCCAAGTTTTCTAATAAGATTTTTCTTCTTGTCAGACAACTGGAAGTATGACAATGTTTGATATATCCACAGTACAAAGAGTCAAATCATCTACTTAATAATTTTCCAAGAAAAATACTATCAATGAGAGAAGTCATGCAAGCAAAAGGTATTGCCCCAGATTTTTCCCACTGGGTGGGAATCTTCCAAATGGCAGCGCAACTACTCATCTTGGTGAAATCTCTCCTTAGAGATCGTCTGAGGAAATGAAAGCTCAGAAAGAATAAGTAAAGCACCCTAGGTGTAGAAGGGAAAAAATAGTTGCACATTTTCTAAACTTTGGGCGAAAACAGTGGCTCTAGAACTTTCCAGTGTTTTGGGTGATTTAGACTCTGGATAGTTCTTGGTGGGCGTATCCCTCTGGGAGCCCTTGTAGGAACTGTTTGGCCCCCACAGGCATTGGAAGGAGATCCACGAATGGAAAGTATTGGATCTAAAAGTTAACAAGTTTCCCTCCAGAAAAAGGGGATTCTGAGTCACCAGAGACATACTTTCTAAGCAGAAATGCAATCTCAAAATTAAGGTTCTTGATGTGAGAATGTACAATTGTATTTTTCATTTGAGTAGCTCTAAAAATATTGTTTCAGGCCTTTCACCTAACCTTAAGATGATTGTTATATTCCTGATGTTATATTTTACTTTTTCTAAACAGGCCAGAAACTCTTAAGAATACAAAGATAAAGAAAAGAAGAAAATTGCCTGCACTTGCCCAGATACCTGTTGTGTAATGACCTCACTCCACTGATCATTTTTCCCTTTTAGGTGCTAAAGTGATGTCACCTCCTGCAAGAGACACTAACCAAGCCTTTAAGAATATGTCTTTTTATGAGCAATGATTTTATTTGATTGCCAGAAGAGATTATTTGGAACAGACAATTTCTAGACTTTCCACATTCTCCCAGGTCACAGTTGGAGCATGAAAAGTGGGCCATTTCCTGTTAGTATTTTGTAACCTGAGGAATTTTATGATTTTCCTTTATTGGCAATTTCTGGGAAAGACAATTCTGAAACACATTCTGTTGATTATCCAAGCACTATTAATTTCAGGTCTGAAAATTCCCAGTGAAGTTTATTGACAGCCAAGGCTCTTTCTGAGGTTTATGGAGCTTTACTGATATCTGCTTTGTCTAATAGCCCATGAGGAGTTCAGGGGCAGCATATAGATTCCTGACAAATAAGTCAGTTTAAGTGAGATGACAACATTGCTGACACTTGTGCTACCTCAGAAGATTGAATCCTCCTTACCTCCAATGTTCCAATAGATAAAAACTACCAGGGAAAAGCATCTTGCCGTTTAAGTCCAACATAAGAAAGTTTCTCTTCTCTTAGTCTAAGTAACTCCTGAACAAGCTATTTGCACAGTTTTGGCTGGCTCTACAAGGCAAAGTGTTGTAGGTAATGAATGGGGACTGACCAGATGATTCTGGCTGCAAACTCTGCATGTCTGCAATTGTAACCGAGCAGGACCCTACGGGGCCTCCCCGGGACAAACCCCTCTCCCATATCCTCTGCTTTAGCTCCTCTCTGAAGTACCTGGATAATAGTATCTGATGCATGTTTCCTGAGTTTTTCAGATGCTAAAACCACCACCAAATGGAAGAAATGAACTACTTGATGATCATGAGCATGTAACCCCCAGACTTTTTGGCTCCTAAGGATTGATCACCATGAATCCATCAGAGAATTGTGCCCGAGCTGATCACATATCCTGGGATAACCCTCCCTCACCTGGCCTTTAAAAGTGATTTGCTGAAACCCTTCAGCGAGTTCCAGGTTTTCTGAGCACAAGCCACATATTCTCCTTGCTTGGCCCTGCAATAAACCTTTCTCTGCTCCAGACTCTGATGTTTTGGGTTGTTTAGCCTCACTGTGTGTCAGGCACATGAACTTGAGTTCTGTAACACAGTGAACACTGCAGAGTGGCCACAAAGAGAATATATCTAAAAATAAACCACTGTCAAGTCCTAAGTAACTATTCTAAGTGAACTTTTTGAGGTGAGGAGATACAGAGCTGTTCCCAGCTAACGTTCTCACATTGCATGTGAGGGATTTCAAGTTCATCATTAGCTAGTCCTACCCTGAATGATAATGGTGACATATGATGGCAATGGTGACAATGATGATGTCAATGAACATTTTTTGAGGGTATGTACCAAAAGATGTATTATTATTTAATCCTCCCTGTAGCCTTGAGACATCTGAATAATCTGCAGCAGAGGTAGAGAATTGTAGGTTTAATGGTGGTTTATTTTACTTTAAAATGTAAATGTTTCTGAATTAGAGAATGCTGAAAATGAAGCCAGATTAAAGTTTAAGAAAATCACCCATAGAGACACCTTTCTAGTTTGTTCTATGATTTCCTGCACAGATGCTGTTAACTGTCCAGGGTTCTGTGAACATTTGAACCTGTACCAAATACTGAGGAAATGTGAGCAAGCAACTTCCGAGCTAATTTTTATAAAAGAAGACGCATTTTAGAAATGAATAATCACTACATTAAGCTGATTTAAATTTACATCCTTTCCCCTGGTTCCACCCTTCTCCACTGACTAATGCATTGTTTGCTCTTTAGATCTGGATAGTAATTTCACTACTTAGATAGCTTATTTAATTGAATGCTGCCAGTGGCATTTTTCCCATTTGACTCAACATAACAAGTAGCAGTAAAAGGAGTTTCAGCTAGAATAACTGCTACGTACTACTAGTTAATACATGTGGCAGGCACTCTCCTAACTACTTTCCAAGTATTATTTACTAGTCACAGCAACCCATGAGGTAGATGCTATTATTATTGAACTGAAGTAAATAGCTCAAGGTCCCAAAGCCAGTAAAATGTGGAGATCCAGTATTTGAAATCAGTTTTTAAAAAATTATATTTATTTATTTATTATTGTTTTATGGTCTCAATATCTTCTCTGACGTCTTTGATAATATCAGTACTGGTTTCATTAGAGTTGTCACTTCCTTTCACAGTCTCCATTTTTTCCAGTTTGCTCTTTTCTGGTTGTTTTTGTCTCTAGCTTTTATGTTATAGCCAAGGTTCTCAACTCTGAGTATAACCAAAGTCACCTAGGGGGCTTTAAAAAAACACTGATGCTTAGGACCACCACAGACCAATCAAATCCAAACCTCTGTTATTGAGACATGTTTCTTCAAAGCTTACTAGTTGATTCTCTGTTCAGATCAGGAGGACTCCTTGGATGTCTGGATGTCTGTGTTTAAGCACAGAAGATAGAAAGCTGATTGGAAAACTCGGGCCCAGATGATTCAATTGGTGAATTGTATTGAGCATTTAAGGAAGAAATAATCCAACATTACACAAAATCTTTCAGGAAATAGAGGATGATGGCTCTATTAAACTCAGTTCTGAGGTCAATATAACCCTGATACTGAGACCAGACAAGAACACTAAAAATACAGCCATACATACATACCAGTAAGTCTCGTGAACAGAGACAGAAAGATTTTTAACAAAATTTTAACAAATAAGTCCAGGAAGGCAAAGTTGATTTAATGTTTGAAAATCAATCAATATAATTCACTTAATAAAGGAGAAAAAGCACATTATCATTTCAATAGATGTAGAAAAATGTTTGAAAAAATTTAATATTCATTCATGATAAAACATTTCATCAGATTAGAAAATGGGACTTCCTCAATCTGATAAAAGGTATATATGAAAAACCTATTGCTAATATTGTATTTAATGTTGAAAAATTAAATGCTTTCTCCCTAAGATCAGGAACAAGGCAAGAATGCTAACTCTCACCCCTTATATTCGACATTGTACTGGAAAGCCTAGCCTTCACAATTAGGCAAGAAAGGGAATAAAATGCAAAAAGATCTGAAAAGTAAGTAAAACTATCTCTATTCAAAGATGTCATGATTGACTGTGTAGAATATCCTAAGGAATCTACAAGCAACTATTATCTACAACTATTAAACTAATTTAGAGAGGGTAAAAGGTGAATATACAAAAAGTTGCATTTTTATATACTAAAAGCTGACTATAAGCTTTTAGTGGGAGAGCGGAGCTGGCTGACATTTAGTCTCAGTATAGGGTGGTCTACTTGTTTGTTTATTGGGACATCCCAATATAAATACTTTATATCTTTACTCTTGGCCTTGTTGATTGCTCAGAGAAGAGTTTTCTAATCTTCTGTCTAGAGGATTCTGGTCTGGCTGCCAGTGTCTGAAGGTTGGGAATTTCAGCATATTCAGGGGGCATATTTTCACTTAATCCCCATTTTTTTGGTTCAAAGATTATACCCTCAACTATGCCTGGCGTCCCCGGTACAAAGGCCTTCCATTCACCCTCTCTTGAGGGTAATAGACTGATAGTCTTCTGAGAATAGATTGATAGTCTTCTGGGTTTCCCTCCGTGGCAGGGAGTGTTGGGATCTCTGGGAGGGTGACTGCTTCTTTCAATCCCTTTACCCAGGCCCCTCTCTCCTCCACCCTCCTCCAGAAGGGCCTGTTGCTCTCGAAGTGTCTGAGTCCTTTGAGAATTCTGTGGTGGGGATGAAGTAGGTTCTCAGTGCTCCCCGCTGCCGGCTTAGGCTCCAGTCCTGCTACATTAATCATTAATCGCTGCTCATCCAGCTGCTTCCCAGCTTACAATATTTTCATTGTTCTCTTTTCTCCTGTTCTCCCATCCATATATGTCTTTTTAAGAAATTTCTTCACCGGGCTTCCCTGGTGGCGCAGTGGTTGAGAATCTGCCTGCCAATGCAGGGGACACGGGTTCGAGCCCTGGTCTGGGAAGATCCCACATGTCGCAGAGCAACTAAACCCGTGAGCCACAACTACTGAGCCTGCACTCTAGAGCCCGCGAGCCACAACTGCCGAGCCCGTGTGCCACAACTACTGAAGCCCACGCACCTAGAGCCTGTGTTCCACAACAAGAGAAGCCACCGCAAAGAGAAGCCTGCGCACCACAATGAAGAGTAACCCCTGCTCACCGCAACTAGAGAAAGCCCACGCACAGCAACGAAGACCCAACGCAGCCAAAAATAAATAAATTAATAAAAAAAAGAATCAATCAGTTATCAGGTTATATAAAAATATGGAAATTTCTCCTATGGATCCTCATGAAAGGATCTTCATTAGGAAATGGAGCAAAAAACTTCCTTACCAAAAAATACAATAATGAGTTCCACTGGACTATTTCTTTTATGTCTTCACTATAGTCCAATTGTATTAGTACAAAGCATAATTTAGTAAATGTTGTTATACTAGGAGTCTAAATTAAGAAAATTCTAGAAAACTCCTCTACATGTTTATTTGAAAATATGTGAATTTTGCATTCTCCATGAAGTTATAATAAATCTACTAATATTTGCAGTTCATAAAATACTTTCTTATGCATTCTCTACCAAGGCAACTTTCAGGCAGGTGTTATCATCTTCATTTTAACACTGAGAGAATTATACATATTAAGTAACTTATACAAGATCTCCTAGTCAGGGAATGGGAAACCAATATTGGAATAAAGGATTTTTAACTCTAGATCTTGTCTTCTTAACAGCACACCAATCTACCATTTCACTACATCTAGCTGACCAAGAAAGTCCTAACACACAGTAGTTGTTTATTTCTTTTAACGTTTTATAAACTGTAAAGAGTATAATGTGTACTAATACTGAAGAGAGATTGATGAAATGTATATGGCTATGACTATGTAACAACCACCCAAATCAAGATATAAAACATTTCCAGCAGCCCAGAAGGTTCTCTTGTGCCTTTTCTTGGCCAACATTTATTCTCCCAGATCAGTTCTTGAACTTCACGTACATGGATTCATACTGTGCATACTCTTTTGTGTCTGGCTTCTTTTGCTCACAAAAATGTCTGTAAGATTCATTTCTAATGTGTATATCATAACTGGGTCTCTTTTTTTTTTTTTTATTAAAAAAACAGCTTTATTGACATTTATTCCACAAAGGATACAATTCACCCATTTAAAGTACAGAGTTCAGTGTTTTCTGGTATAGTCAAAGAGTTTTGCAACTGTCACCAAAATCTAATTTTAAGCATTTTTAACATCCCCAAAGAAATCCCATACACATTAGCAGTCATTCCCCACTCTCCTCCCAAACCTGCCCAATCAACCGCTAATCTACTTTCCATCTCTATAGATTTGCCCGATCTGGATATTTCATGTAAATGGATTTACATAATATGTGGTCTTTGTGACTGGCTTTTATTCACTAAGCATCATGCTATCAAGATTCATCCTTGTTATAGCATAATATCAGTATTTTTAATTGCTGAATACTATTTCAATTTATGAATGTACCACATTATGTTTATTCATTTACCAGTTGATGGACATTTGGGTTGTTTCCACTTTTTTGGCTATTATGAATTATGCTGCCGTGAACATTCTTATACAAGTTTTTGTGTGGACGTTTCTTAGGGCCTATCGATAGGAAGGCAACTGCTATGTTGTTATCTATGGTTAGCATTTTGAGCAACTGCCAAGCTGTTTCCCACAGTGGCTGCACCATAATCCATTCCCACCAGCAATGTGTGAGTGTTCCAACCCCTCCATGTCCTCACCAACAGTAGCTATTGTACATCTTTTTGATTATAGCAGGCCTAGTAGGTATGAGGTGGAGTCTCGCTGTGGTTTTAATTTACATCTTCCTAATGACTAATGATGAGCATTTTCTATGTGCTTATTGGCTATTTGTATACCTTCTTTGGAGAAATATCTATTCAGATCATTTACCTATTTTAAAACTTATTTTTTTAAACATTTTTTTAACATCTTTCTTGGAGTATAATTGCTTTACAATGGTGTGTTAGTTTCTGCTTTATAACAAAGTGAATCAGCTATACGTATACATATATCCCCTTATCCCCTCCCTCTTGTGTCTCCCTCCCACCCTCCCCATCCCACCCCTCTAGGTGGTCACAAAGCACCGAGCTGATCTCCCTGTGCTATGCGGCTGCTTCCCACTAGCTAGCTATTTTACATTTGGTAGTATTTATAAGTCCATGCCACCCTTTCACTTCTGTGTGTTTTATTGTTGAGTTTTAAGTTTCTCTTTGTATTCCAGATACAAGTCCCTTTGGGTCTTGATAATATTTTGCAAATATTATCTCCCATTCTGTGTGTTGTCTTTTCACCTTTTTTTCCAGAGTCTGATAATATTTATTTATTTATTTATTTATTTATTTATTTATTTATTATCGTTGAAAATATACTGCAGTAAAAAAGATACATTTGGGGCTTCCCTGGTGGCGGAGTGGTTGAGAATCTGCCTGCTAATGCAGGGGACACGGGTTCGAGCCCTGGTCTGGGAAGATCCCACAAGCCGCGGAGCAACTAGGCCTGTGAGCCACAACTACTGAGCCTGCGCGCCTGGAGCCTGTGCTCCGCGACAAGAGAGGCTGCGATAGTGAGAGGCCCGCGCACCGCAATGAAGAGTGGCCCCCGCTTGCCGCAACTAGAGAAAGCCCTAGCACAGAAACGAAGACCCAACATAGCAATCAATCAATCAATCAATCTAAAAAAAAAAAAAAAGATACATTTGGATTCTTTTCAGTTTTTGAATATTCTGTATAACACTACTATGAACATTTTTGAACATGCTTTTTGGTGAACATACATACTTATTTATCTCAGATATATATCTCTAAGTGGAATTTCTGGATCTTACTGTAGTCAACATACCTTCAGTAAAACCGTAAGTCAGTTTGGATGATTTGCTTTTGTTTCCATACTTTGGTCGTAGCAATGGCCAGTTTGAATTATTTATTAGTGATTTTGACCTCTATTTATTAGTGATTAATTGGTATTTATCAAAATTGAAGAAATAGAAAGCACTACAAAAGACTGGTTTTAATGTGATGAGTGTTAAGGAGGGTAACAGGGAAGAAGCAGAATAAGGGTAGGAGAATATTTAGCTTAAAAAGCACATTCAATAGACTTTTTTTTCTCACAAACTATAGAAAGTAAAAATTGAAAACATTTCTTAAGAGTTAGAGTCTGATTTAGTAGTCATTTATAGACACAGTTTAAACAGAAATATCATATTAGCTTCCTTCCTACTTGCCTAGTTTAGAGGTCAGTTCTTTCCTCTATAGCTAAGTCTCATCTGAAATCTAGTCTTCAGTGTTGCATTAACAGTAGTTAAAAGTCAAAGTAGTTTACTTGAATGTAAAGGAATAAGTTTAAAGAAGTAACTTAAAGACTATTTTCCCCACATTGCTCCACTTCTCTGATGAAGAGGATCAGAAAAATGAAACAAAAATTTTAACTGGAAAAATTAACTAAAGAATGGTAGTGAGGTTAAAATTTTCTTGCTTGAACAAAATCCTAGCCTATTTGAGGGAACCTTGAACAGGTTATCCAAAATCTTTTTGCATGGGAGGCAATGAAAAAAAAAATGTCTTTTAAACTTTAACTAAAAATAGGTAAAACTATACATTTCAACTTTGGCAGGATTTCAGCTCTTAATGAGAAATGAAAAGGAAGCCAAATTTGAAGAAAAATTGTTAACTGTATTTAAAGTTTGAGTAATTTATTTTGTGGGAACTTTATAGGACATTTTGACTTAGTATTTTTGGATACAGGTGATGGATTAAAGTTCTTTTTAAAGTCAACATAGTTGATTGTTTGAAAGTTTAAAATGTTCTTGAGTTTAAGGGCATTGTTTCTATTATCATCATTTATATTTATTTTTCTACCCTTCTTTTCCTAACCTTTTTTTTTTTTTTTTTGGTTATTTTAGTGTCAGTGTTTATGACTTTTCCAATATGTTGACTCCTTCTCATTTTGTAACAGCTTCTCTGGCTCTTTGTTTCACCTGGAACTGGTGAAGATTCCTAGCTCTGATATGCAGCTTTTGGACCATGATGTCCATTTCTCTCTCTCACTGATACTCTTACAGAACCTGCCCTTCTCCCTCACTGGGAAACCTCCCCTCCCTTATTTCCCACCCCTCTATTACTTACCTGAGCCTTCCTGCTTCTCTGGTGTAGCACTGAAATTAATGTTTGTGATAGCTACACAGAAATACTTTCTCCTTTGACTTTCTGGCTTGTGAGCTTTGCTAATTTCCAATTTCTGGTGAATAACAAAATCGGTTCCTTTAGCTGTACTCCTCAAAGCTGAGTTTTCCAGGAGAAGGTGATAGGACAATTATGATTGGCTGAATATTCCAAGAGGGTCAGCCGATTTCTTCTGATTGACTCCTGTCCGTAGAACCTCAGTGTTCTCATGGAGTCATGACCCATTCGACAACTAGTTCTCCTCCTACTTATTTTCCGGGAGGGGCTACTCCGATCTCAATTCTTGATTCCCACCTGGGCCCCCTCTGTCTGCTTTTCTCAAATAAGAAGTTTCTTCAGCTTGTCACCTCTCTTATCTAAAACCTCTTCACTTATCCCCTCATCCTTTCCCTCTACTGTTGTTCCTCTATTATTCTGTCATTTTTCCCCTCCAATATGAGTTCTTACGTAAGTAATTTTGATCTCATCTGTATGTTTTGAACGCTGCTCCACCACTTACCTTTCTTTCATGGTCACTTCCTTGAACTCATCTATTCCTTTATCTAAGGAAATATTCCTTTCTCTAAGCCACTGTTTCCCAACTGGGAGTGATCTGTCCTTCCAGGAGATATTTGGCAATGCCTGGAGATGTGTTTGTCACAGTCTGTGGCAAGGGGTGCTACTGTTTCCTATTGATTAGAGACCAGGGATGCTGCCCCACATTCTACAATGCACAGGGCGGATCCTCAAGGCAAAGAATGATCCAATCCAAAATGTCATTAGGGCCATAGTGGAAGAACCGTGCTCTAAGCCTAATTCAAATCGAAATTTCGCTTCTCCAGGAAACTTAAATGATATGTTTTTTATTTTTTTGAACTCCTTTATTTATTTATTTATTTATTTATTTATTTATTTATGGCTGTGTTGGGTCTTCGTTTCTGTGTGAGGGCTTTCTCCAGTTGCGGCGAGCGGGGGCCACTCTTCATCGCGGTGCGCGGGCCTCTCACTATCGCGTCCTCTCTCGTTGCGGAGCACAGGCTCCAGACGCACAGGCTCAGTAGTTGTGGCTCACGGGCCTAGTTGCTCTGCGGCATGTGGGATCTTCCCAGACCAGGGCTCGAACCCACGTCCCCTGCGTTGGCAGGCAGATTCTCAACCACTGCGCCACCAGGGAAGCCCAAATAATATGTTTTTATGACTATGTTTACTTCTTTGTGTTCTACCTTCCTCTGCCTCCCACTTTTTCACTAACAATCTTCTAGAATGGAAGTCAGTACTTGCTGGCTTCGTTTCCTTATATTCCACTCATATTGCTGAATAACACATGATGGTGATGAAAATTATGCCCCACCCCAAATTATTAAGATCTTTAACAGACTCAACTTTTCCCTGAGCTCCTCACAATGACCTTGGGAGTGAACGAAGCAGATGGGAATGCTTCTCTCATCCCAACTTGTGACTTGATTATTAGCCACAGAAGCCTATGACCTTGAACTTAGATACGTATTTAAACATTTGCTAAAGTATGGTAGATAAAAAATTATCCTTGCTGATAATTTGTGTTTGTGTTGAGAAACACCAGGTGATAGCTTTTTGAAGTGAATATTATATATTAAAGATATACTTAAAGTCCAATTGTGTAAGGTAATTTTCTACAATATATGAGTATTTGCCGGAAATAACAGAATCAAGTAAAAAAAAATAGTCAGGTTTCTTATACAGGTAGGGCCAGGTCTGTAAGATTTTACTGTGGGTGTGATTCCTGGCTGTGAGGCCATAGTGCCCTTGAAAACATCAACGGATGCAGCACCCTTCAGAGACACCTTGTCTGAAACATTAGCTTCTCTGTTTTCTCAGAGTGTTTAATAGGATATTTTTAACACACACACAAAAACAGCACATTTCTAGAAAATGGAAAATAACCTTAAATTCTTCCTCTACTCTGTAAATAGCATAGACAGTTGAAGGAGTTACTTGGAATCTCTCAAGTCAGAATTGAATTATTGTCCTTTTTGGAGGAAAAGTAATGAAACACCCTAAGGAAAAATCTTGGGTGAGGTTCTTCTTCGTAATGATAGAGAGTAACTTGCAAGGTTGAATTATTCTTTCACGGGTTTTAAAAAAAATTTTCAGCTCTATCCAGTAGCTACTCTTACATGTACAAATCAAACTCTATGATGAACATACAGCTTGTGATGAAGAAAGTGACTCTGAATTTAGACATTTTGCAACATAGAATGAAGATACTGCATTAGTTTTTTAAAAAAATTAATCATCAACTTTTTTTTTCACTGAAAAAGGCCTTTGAGAGTATTCCCTTAAGGAAATAAAGAGACTCACAAGGGATCCAGAGACTTTTTTGGTCCATTTTATGACCTAAGTGGCTTGAACTTTCACCAAGGAGGTATATAGTAAAATTTCTACCAGAAGTAGCCTAAACATATACCACCAAACTCTATAAAATCAATTTAATTTTATCTAAATTGACAATCAAGATACCAGTCAATGATACAGGTAGAAAAAACAATTTAGACAAGGGACCTGTTTGGGTTGGTAGCAGGGTCTTGAGAGTACAGATGGAAGTATTTCAAGAATAGGAGTAGAACTCTAATACTAAAAGTGACACATAGCATTAATATTGGTAGGTTTGGATTTTTCCCTGCATACAGAAATGATTTAATTCACAATATCTTCTATGAAATTGACACATAACTCTTTTCACTCTTTTTGAGGAATTTGTTCAGAAATTGAGAATATCTGTAATGAATGAAAATATCTATTATGAATGCACTTATGCCACGTAGTATAGCTGTCTAAAGAAGGAACAATAAAATTTACTGATGACAACTTCAGCCTTCTCTAAATTATTCATTTAAAAAAATTCAAAGTCAAGAAGATTAAAAAAGAGAAAAACAGTGAAAGAAATTAAACAGAATTTTTGTTTGACAGTTATTGGACACCAGTGATTGAGAGCACTTGGTGCAGTGTGTTCTACAGAGGACTTTTACAATTTTATTTATTTTTTGGTTGTTTTTTAAAGCTCTTCACCCTTTCAATGCTGCTTAAGGAAGCACAAATGTCAAACTGCTGTTGAAGTACTTTCCTAACTGGAGGAAGAAGTTTTGAAAAGAAAGTTGCATTTTTTTATTTTGAGGTTAATTTGTGCTTTTATTAGCCAGTATAACTTAACTACAGTGGCCTGCAAACTTTTTTGATCTAAAAAATACATTTTACACCACAGTCCAACAAACACACACATATATAATATGTATACATATATAAAAGTGAAACAAGTTTTGCCAAAATCTTCTACCCTGAGTGTTAATTCTTTTTGAGATTTTTTTTTTAAAGCAGTTTTAGGTTTACAACAAAATTGACAGGAAGGTACAGAAATTCCCTATATACCCCCTCCCCTCGCATGCATAGCCATTATCAACAGAGTGGTACCTTTTTTTTTTTTTGAACCGAGGATGAACTGCTTTGACACATAGTCACCAAAGTTCGCAGTTCACCTCAGGGTTCACTTTAGTGAAGTGAATCCTGTTGCACATTCTATGGGTTTGGACAAAAGTAGAATGACATACATCCATCACTATAATGTCATTCAAAGTATTTTCACTGCTCATAAAAACTTCTGTCCTCTGTGTATTCATCTCCCCTCTCCCCCCAAACTCTTGGCAGCCACTGATCTTTTTGTTGTCTCCGTAATTTTGCCTTTTCCAGATTGGCACATACAATCTATTTTTCTTTTTCTTTTCCTTGAAAAGAGAGGTTGGAAACCTTTATGTCTATAAGACCACCCATGGCCCACCCTCGCATGGACCGGACAGGCTCTGGGTGGCAAACTCCCCCACTAAATACTGTAGTTTTCCTTCCAGTATCGAGCCCTGTCCCACTGGTCCGGCCCAGCAGCCACGTGGAGGTTCAGGGGACACGTGTTGGGTATTTGTTCATAGGAAGGCCACAAGTTTTGTGCCCCTTATCACAATGAACCCAGATTCCTGTCGGGGGTGTTGTAAACAGAACAGCCATATTTCTTCAGGCCCCCTGCTCTGAGCACACCCCAGAGAGTTGCATTTTTAATGGACTATATTAAATCTTATTTCAAATTTTAGGAAAAGAATCTTCTCATTGTTCATCTAGGGTCTGAATTTTTTTTTTTTTTTTTTTCCTGACAGCAGAAGGTGATTCTGGAGGAAAATACAGTTTAGGAGCAGAGTGTGAGGAATCTCTGATTTATTAGTGTACTATGTGTTAGTGAACATTTCCTACTTAGCATTTCTAATTCAGGACACAAATGGCCCCTCAGAGGACTGAAAAGTTTAGCGAAGAGACTATTTACAGTTTTGCGGGCAGGGTTAAGGAAAACAAAAAAGAGATGGGAAAGATCAAGATCCTAGCAAGAGCTGGAAGCCTGTACTTCCAGGTGATGCAGGAAGCTGTCAGTGAACACAGAGGCAAGAGCTGTGAAGTGGTTCCATCAGAAAGGAGCTGCAGTGCCAGGAGATGAGACCTGCTTTCCCCACTCTGCGACTGCTGGCTCCTACTCGGATGCATGAGGGGACCGGAAGCAGGGCTGGGAGATTGTGGGGCAAGAGGGAGAGAGAAGCCACCGTGATTCCTTCTGCCTCTTTCAGGCCGCAGTTCCCCTTGACCCCCCTGGTCCCAGCTGCTGCCTGGTGATACGCCCCTTCCCCACTCAGCGGTGGGAGTGGGTTCTTTCTGATGCTGGTGTCTGAGTTGCCCACTGTACCATCTTGCTCTTCAACTCTTCCGTCACTTTTGAAACCAATGCACCACTTTCATTTTCTCCATTTGAAAAGCTAAAAATCGTTTATCTTCCCGTTTGATCCTGATACATACTTTACATTTTTAATTGCTATTTTGAGCCATGTCTTATTTTTCCTTACATTGTCTGTACTCTATATCTTCTTAACTATAGTCTATATCTTATCATCTATTTGGTTATTGCTGGTGTAGAGGAATGAGTTTTTAATTTAATTTTTAGATGTTTAATACAATTTTTAAACGTTACTTTCCCTTTACAGTTATTACAAAACGTTGGCTATGTTCCCCATGTTGTACAATACATCCTTATAGCCTATCTTACACCCAATAGTTTGTACCTCCCCCTCCTCCCCCCTTTGTTGCCTCTCCCCCCAGTAACACTAGTTTGTTCTCTATATCTGTGAATCTGCTTCTTTTTTGTTATATTCACTAGTTTGTGGAATTTTTTTAGATTCCACGTACAAGTGATATCATACAGTATTTGTCTTTCTCTGTCTCTTATTTCACTTAGCATAATGCCCTCTAAGTCCATCCATGTTGCTGCAAATGACATTATTTTGTTCTTTTTTATGGCTGAGTAGTATTCCACTGTATACATGTACCACATCTTCTTTATCCATTCCTCTGTTGATGGACAGTTAGGTTGTTTCCATGTCTTGGCTGCTGTAAATAGTGGTGCTGTGTATCTTTTTCAGCTAGTGTTTTTGTTTCTTTCAGATGTATACCCAGGAGTGGAATTGCTAGGTCCTATGGGAGTTCTATTTTTAGTTTTCTGAGTCCCCTTCATACTGTTGTCCACAGTGGCTGCACCAGTTTACATTCCCACCAACAGTGCACAAGGGGTAGAGGAATAACTGTATATCTACCAATCTGGCTGTACTCTGTTATTAATTTAAAGGTTTACTGATTCTTCTGTGTGTTCAATGGAAATAATCATGTCTGGGAAATAATGCTTACACCTCTTATTTCTTTTGCTTTGCATATACCATTGGACAAGACTTTAAGTCCTATGTTTGATGGTTGTGGTGACAGCATTCTTTTCCTGATTACAGTCTTTATTGGAATGTGTCTATGGTTTTTCCATTTTGGTATATTGTTTGTTACTGTTTTTTAGATATACAGATATTTACAAATTTAGGAAACTTCACTCTATTTCTAGTTTTCTGGGTGTTTTAATAAAAAAATAATGATAAACATTTACCATTACTTTTTCAGCATCTATTGAAGTAATCATACCGTTTTCCTTCTTTAATTCCTTACTATGGTATGTTGCACTGATAGATTTCCTGATATCAAAACTTTCTTGCATTACTGGGATAAACCCTACTTATTCATGACTTTTTAAAAAAACAATATTGTTGATTACATTAGCTAGAAGGTTTTGTTCTATCATGTATTTAACTAACTTTGAATCCATGTTCATAAGTGAATGGGACATTTAATTATCTTGTCAGCATTCTACCTTATTAAGGTTTTCAAAATAACAGCTTTTGATTTTATTAATCTTCATGATTATTTCTGTGTGTTTTTTATTTCTTTAATTATTTTACTTTTTATTATTGCCTTCCTTCTATTCTCATTGGATTTTCTTTATTGCTCTTTTCCCAACTTCCTTCATTGTTAATTTAAAAAAATATTTTCTGTTTTCTGCTGTATTCATTTAACAGCTATGAATTTCCTTATTCGCTAAATTTTCATAATTCTTTGCATACCAGGGATCACTTAGGGCACTGAGCTGGAGTCTGTTCTTGCCATCACTGCCTAATTCTTTGTAGGGCTAAAGTGATAAACACACGACGAGATGACTCCCTCTATATAGTGCGCCTAAGTCAGCTTGAGCTGCCAAAACAAAATGCCATAGACTGTGTGGCTTAAACAACAAAAACTTATTTTCTTACAGTTTTGGGCAGGCTACAAGTCCAAGATGGAGGGGCCAGCTGTTTCGATTTCTGGTTAACGCTCTCTTCCTGGCTTGCACACAGCTGCCTTCTCACTGTGTCCTCACATGGTGGGGAGGGAGAGAAGGGGAGGGAGTGAGGGATGGAGGGGGAAGGGAAGAGAGAGAAAGCTCTCCAGTGTCTCTTCTTATAAGGACACTAATCCTTTGGGATCACAGCTCCACTCTTATGACCTCATTTCAACTGAATTACCTCCATAAAAGCCCTGTCTTCAGAATTAATCACAGTGGAGGCTGGGGTTTCAACATATGAATTGGGGGGAACACAATTCAGTCCACAGCGTACCAGGCTCTCCCTCCTGTACTCTTTGTTTCTTAGGACTAGAGGTAAAAGGCACTGCTGTCAGCCCAGCAACAACTCTCCCCCAGCTGACCTTCCTAGTCCCCATCCTACCATGTTCTGGCAGCTAAAGTTTCAGTACGGTTGTAAAAAATCAAAAGTTATTCCTTTGGAAACCCTGAAAGGCAGAATCATGCAGGACGGTGTTGCTCATTTTTCTTATTGCACCAGGTCCAGCTGGGGAAAGTGGGAAAGGGATGAAGTGTTTAGTCCATTCTTTCCACTCTTTTAAGCAGGAAGGGATGCTCTACCCCATGGGGCAAAGCATCAGTTGATCACACTCTGGTTTTTCTCTATCCAGTTCCATAGCTTTATAGTTAGGAACTCCTTCCAGATGCTGGCCTTCCATCAGTTGTATCCATTTTCATCATTGTTGTAAGCTTTTCTAACTTCAAAGATATTTAGTTGGAAGGCAAAGAGGCTAGCTCAACACCCTTTTCAGTGGAAATGCCCAACTTTACCAGTTTTCACATGAAGGAAATTTATGTTTTTTGGCCACCAAAAAATAAAAACAAAACACCCAGGATACTGGGTGTTGAAATAGGAATTTTTATGAGTGTTTAAATAAGATCCATATTTTCAGTCATAGCTATTTTTCCTTTTTTTGTGGGCATGTCATCAATACTACAGGCCAAATAAATGAGGAGAATCCTGCCAGAATCACGTATGATATTGAAATGGGTTTGGATGTTCTTCAAGATTTTACTGTTTTTCTCTATTTATCCCAAGAGTATAATATCAATAGTTTGGTTAAATGCTTTCCTGAGGGTGAACTCTTTTGTGGTTTTGATCAATAGAAATTCTTTTTTGACTATATATGATATTATGTGATGGTAATCTAATACAAAATTAATATTTCCATGGTTTCCAGTGTTGATAATAAATAATTCATACAAATGTGTTTTATCTTTCATATTTTGAGGACTGAGATAGGGTTTTTCTAAACTGAAAAAAATCCGTCTTTTTAGGGACCAAAGTTTATCTTGATAAACTCTTGCAGCGAGGGAGGACTTGCCTTATTGTAATGATGCATAGTACAGCATTTTAAGAACAAAGACTTAGCAATCAGGCACTTCTATTTAACTTTGAGTGAATAATTAAAGCTTTCTAAATGTTAGCGTTCTAAGACATAAACTGTAAATTATAATAATACCTACCTTATAGAGCTCATATGACACGTACAAGACTTATTTAGCATAGTGCTTGCCATAAATGGACATCCCTTAAAAGTTGGCTATTGTTAAGTATTACTGCCTTGTGAATTATACCAAAGATTCAATGAAGTTTTCTACTTAAAACCGGTAGTCTTCTAAACACTTCTAGAAACAGTGTCTTCTAAAACAGTATTTTCCAAACCAAATGATACTACACACTAAGAAGCTTTCTACACACTGGATCCATAAGTGAGAAAAAAAAAATCTAAACTTAACTAGTTTTGATGAAGGATGCCTTGGAGGGGACTTAGAAAATCATAAAATCTCCTTGCTCCTTGAAATCTTAGAGGATGATGGCAAATCACATTGCGATCGTGTTATTTTTCCTGTCCTGAGAATGAAAGTACATACAGCTTTTGGAAACAAGGCAATCAATAGCCATTTCTTAGTATTTCCATCCTAAACCAATTAGGAATACACAATATAAGCTCTTGTTAGAGATCAGTTGGAATTTTGTCCTTCTGGGAATTTCAAAGATCTAGTTCTCATCTCAAACATCTGGTTTTGACCTCAAATGACAAAATGGAAGAATTATTCCATTAAAGATATCTGCTCTCTTGTGCTAATCCAAAGAGCAACACACATCAGCTTATTAGTATGTAGTATCATTTGGTTTGGAAAATACTGTTTTAGAAGACATCAGTCTGATTTTTTTCTTCTGCATGGGTCTCCTGACTGGAAAAGCAATGGTAGATGCACCAGGTTAGACCCACAAATGAGGGCACTTTGTGCTGTGAAAGAAAGATGGATAAAGGCTTCTGGTAGCAATGTCTCCTCTCTTCTACTGCCCTGCCTGTAGGTACCTGCACCCAACCCTTTTCATCAGAAGTTGGTTTAATGATCCTCAGTGACCATTTGATTATACCTCATAGGGATATTCCCTCTACTCAAGGGGTTTATTAAATTATTCTTATCACTGACCACACACACTATTTTTCTGGTTAGCTGTTGCTGTATAACAAACTACCTCAAAACTTAAACCAATGACCATTTTATTTTTTCATGATTTTTGTGAGTCAGGAGTTTAGGCAGGATTGGGTGGGCTGATTCTTTTTTTGTTTTTTTAATATTTACTTATTTATTTGGCTGTGTCGGGTCTTAGTTGCAGCACGCGGGATTTTCGTTGAGGCATGTGGGATTTTTCATTGCGACACACAACTAGGGCTTCTCTCTAGTTGTGGTGTGCGGGCTCAGTAGTTGTGGCACGAGGGCTTAGTTGCCCTGCAGCATGTGGGATCCTAGTTCCCCAACCAGGGATCGAACCCTTGTCCCCTGCATTGGGAGGTGGATTCTTTACCACTGGACCACCAGGGAAGTCCCTGGGTGGGCTGATTCTTGACTGGAATCCCTCGGTGGCATTCAGCTAGTAGCTCGTCTGTTCTAGAGGGTCCAAGACATGCCAGCTGCCTTAACAGAGTGGTGTAAAGCTCCTCCATGGGGTCTCTACAGTTGGGTAGATGGACTTTTTACATAGTTGATGACATCCCCAGACTGAGTGTTCCGAGAGAAGAAGATAGAAAGAGGAAAACTTCTTCTGACCACGTCCCTGAAGTCACCCAGGATTATTTCCACCTCTTTCTATTAGTAAAAAGTGAGTGAGTCACAGTCCCAGCCCAGATCTAAAGAGAGGGCGGATGGATACACAAGATCATGAACCCTGAGGACATGGTTCATTGGGTGTCTATCGTTAAAGACTAGTCTCTCTGAAAGGAGTATGGATAAAAACAATTCTTTCAATACTGATATAATTCCAGTGATGCTTTTGTAAGCCTTTATCATTGGCACCTTGGAAACCACCTGGCTGTCCTTCTCCTTATTCAGGCTCTGTTCATGCCAGTAACCTGTACTAGTTGCTGCAGGGTATGCTGACAGTCTTCTAGGTGGGAATTTGGTTAACCTGAGTTCAAGAGCCTGATTGCCATGTGTGACTGATCAAAGACTCTAAGTTTGCAATACTGAAGCTCAGATCACCTGCTGTACTCCCAGTCCCATGAAAATCTAGCTGGAATTCTCAGCTAGCCCAGTTCATTACCATAGAGCTCTGACGCCATGTTTAATATATAACATTGCTCCAGTCTTATACATCACTGTAATTCATATCTTAAATAATTGTTGCACAGCATCTGGTGATACTTCTGTCGTTGCTATTTATTATTGAAATACTCTTCTTCCTGTTCTCCCTGCTTCTGTCCTTCCTTCTACAGTTTAATCTGCTAGAAATCAGTATAGTTGCTTGTAGTAATCTCTCATGATCCTTTGTATTTCTGCAGTGTCAGTGGTTACTTCTCCTTTTTCATTTCTAATTCTATTGATTTGAGTCTTCTCCCTTTTTTTCTTGATGAGTCTGGCTAATGGTTTATCAATTTTGTTTATCTTCTCAAAGAACCAGCTTTTAGTTTTATTGATCTTTGCTATTGTTTCCTTCATTTCTTTTTCATTTATTTCTGATCTGATCTTTATGATTTCTTTCCTTCTGCTAACTTTGGGGTTCTTTTTGTTCTTATTTCTCTAATTGCTTTAGGTGTAAGGTTAGATTGTTTATTTGAGATGTTTCTTTTTTCTTGAGGTAGGATTGTATTGCTATTAACTTCCCTCTTAGAACTGCTTTTGCTGCATCCCATAGGTTTTGGGTCATTGTGTTTTCATTGACATTTGTTTCAAGGTATTTTTTGATTTCCTCTTTGAGAAATCAAGTGATCTTTTAAAAATCCTGCAGATCATGACAATTCTCTGCTTGGAGCCCTTCAGTGGCTGCTCTTCTTATTTAAGTAAAATCCAAAGTTCTTACAGTGATTTATGAGGCCATATGTCATCTACACCCCTTTTTTCTCCTTGTTCTTATACATTTGTTCATCCATCCATTCATTCAGCAAATATTCACTTAGTACCTCCTATATGTTAGACACTGTCTCATGTGCAGAGAGTATAGCAGTGACCAAAGTGGAGAAAAATACCTGTCCTTGTGGAGTTCCCCCCTTACTCACTCTTCTCCATACACATGGGTCTCCTTGATGTTCTGGAACATTCCAAGCACTGTCCCATCTCTGAGTCTTTGTGTTTGTTATTCTCTCTGCTTGGGAATGCTCTTCTCCTAAACATCCACATAGCTTGCTCCTTCACTTCATTTATGTTCTAATATCACCTCCACAGAGTCTATTTCTTTTTTTTTTTTTAATTTTTATTTATTTATTTATTTATTTATTTATTTATTTATTTATTTATTTATTATGGCTGTGTTGGGTCTTCTTTTCTGCGCAAGGGCTTTCTCTAGTTGTGGCAAGCGGGGGCCACTCTTCATCGCGGTGCACGGGCCTCTCACTATCGCGGCCTCTCTTGTTGTGGAGCATAGGCTCCAGACGCGCAGGCTCAGCTATTGTGGCTCACGGGCCCAGCCGCTCCGCGGCATATGGGATCCTCCCAGACCAGGACTCGAACCCATGTCCCCCGCACTGGCAGGCAGACTCTCAACCACTGCGCCACCAGGGAAGCCCCAGAGTCTATTTCTTGACTACTCTATAGAAAATAGTGGCTATCCCCATCCCATATTATTTTCCCCCCTGTTATTAATATTTATCACCATATGACAAACTATCTGTTTGATTGCTTGCTTTTTATGTGGCTCTTTCCACTAAAATGCAAGGTCTATAAGGACAGAGCTCAACTGCGTTGTAACACTGTCTGAATCATAGTAAGCAATCAATAAGTGCTTGTTGAATAAATTTTGGGATTCAGTAATGTGAATCCTGTTAACAAAAAACCAAATAGCTCCTCAATAATTACACGTCTCCTACTTGTCTGTATTTTTAATTTACCTAGACCGTTTAGCTGCAGATTAGATTGCATTTGGTGATTTGAATTCCTTCTCTCAAGGTTAAATATTTAACTACAGTAGCATAAAGAAAGAGGCAGCAGAAGCCCTACTCTGTGGTTTTACAGAACAATTTAAAGCCTCATTTGTATTTCATTAAGAGAAAATATATGGAAGAAGGATCTTGATTCATCATCCTTAGATTATCCATATTTTCATATTCATGCATCATGCTGACTTCCAATTTATTCTGTTAGGCAATGAAGCAGCAAATGTTGGTTTACTTTAATTAAAAAGCTACTCAAGTTAAACCAACACCAGTTAAAGTTCCATTACATGAAATGGACCATTATACATCATGTAGTAACTACAATGATACAGATACAATGGAGAACTGAACAGAATTAAAAAAAAAATTTGTCCCTGGAGATTCTTAAATTGATTGACTCAGCCACAAAATACCACTTATTTTTCATTCAGAGAATTTAGATAATGCCTTGGTAGGCCATGCTGCCTACGTAGACAGATTTATTTCAATCTTTTCTACCCTTAACTTTTAAGTTACATGAGATTTTGAGCTATTTTAACAATATTAACTCAAAAAAGGAAAAAAGTTATAATGGATGCTGAGTTCTGGTAGATCTGAAGCAATATTAAGTAAATTATAATTATTACTCATGAAGGAAATATTAATATCATTGATAATTTCACACAGGGTTCAGCAAATCAAGGCTGCAGGAAATATCTGCCTACCACTTATTTTTGTTCAGCCTGAGAGCTAAGAATGGTTTTTATATTTTTAAATGGCTGGAAAAAAATCAAATAGAGAACATTTCATGACATGTGAACATTATATGAAATTCAAATTTCAGTGTCCATATATAAAGTTTCACTGGGACACAGTCCCAACTGTTTGTTTCCATATTGTCTGCTTTCACGTAAAGTTGAGTAGTTTCAAGAGGGATCATTTGGCCCCCAAAGCCTAAACTATGAACTATCCAGACTTTTTCAGAAAAACTTTGCAGACTCTGATTTAGTACACTGATTGCCCCAGATTTTCTCAGTAGACCACGTGCATCAGAATTCAGTAAAGAAAAACAAAGTGCAGATTTGCCCTCTCTCCCTTGGACGGTCTTGCTCAGTGGCCGTAGAGCAGTTTCAGGTTCTTTCGGGGAGTCCATAGCATCGGGGTGGGGACTCCCTGACTCACTTCACGTGTCCTTCTAGTAAGGGCAGTGTGGGATTATTTCCTTGTTCATTCTGTGCATTATTGCACATAACATTTTCAGAAGGCAGACTCTCTCGTTAGTCTTGACAGCACACATTTTTCTCAGGGTTTATTTGGTTTACATCTTTAGAGCATTTTTAGTTACATGCTTGTGTTAATATGGTAATTTAAATAGGGTAATATAATTTAAAGAGACAAAAATCCATAAAGTGATATCGTAGATTAAACTACTCACCATGGAAAACAGATTAAGTACCAATATTCATAAGCAAAACTAGTTTCCCATTAATTTAGATTTGAAGTGAAGATGGTTCTTTATTATGAATTATGCCTGGAGAAAAAAGGGGATTCAGTTCATGTATTGAATAAAACATGGATATCTGTATTTCAGTGCATTACACAGAAGCAAAGATATTAATCTATCACTCTATATCAAGTCTACGTAAGGGGTTTTGATATGAATCCTTTAAAACAAAATTAGTGATGCGTTAGGAACCTGAGAAACCCTCACAGACTGTGTTTTCTTTCAGCCTCCCATTTTGGCTCTATTTAATATCGCTGTAACGCATCTATCCCACAAAGATTGTTATACTTTATAATGTTATTGTTATTTTATTCAGAGATTCTTTATCAAAAGGCTTACTTTTAAGGTAAAAATGTTTTCTTGATGATGGTGCATATAAACAATAAATAAATGTTAACTCAGTATGATTTGTATGACTTTTTAAATAAAGGGGGAGAAAGTGAACACTAACTCTGCTCTTGCCATCTTGTTCTAAAAAGGTTCAATTACCTTTGGCCATTCTTTATTTATTTAATTATTTATTTATTCTTATTTTTGGCTGTGTCCGGTCTTAGTTATGGCACGTGGGATCTTCATTGTGGCATGCAGGATCTTTTTGTTGCGGCACACGGGCTCTTCGTTGCAACGTGTGGTCTTCTCTCTAGTTGTGGCACACGGGCTTCTCTCTAGCTGTGGTGTGCGGGTTTTCTCTCTCTTGTTGTGATGCAGGGACTCCAGAGCATGTGGGCTCTGTAGTTTGCGGCATGCGAGCTCTCTAGTTGAGGCATGTGGGCTCAGTAGTTGTGGCGCATGGGATTAGTTGCCCCGCAGCATGTGGGATCTTAGTTCCCCAACCAGGGATGGAACCCACGTCCTCTGCACTGGTAGGTGGATTCTTTACCATTGGACCCCAAGGGAAGTCCCTATTTTGTTTTTAGATAAACTTTTTTTCTAATTAAAAATTTCATTGAGATAATTGTAGGTTCACATGCAGCAGTAGGAAATTGTACAACAAGCCCATGCAACATTTAATAGTTTCCTTTACTGGAGATATTTTGCAAAACTCAGTTAAATATCACAATATGGATATTGATATGGCTATGGCCCACCTGCCTGATTCATATTCCCCTAGTTGTACTTGGATCCTACATGTGTGTGTTTATAGTTCTATACAATTTTATCATATACATAAAGTCACTCCTGCTCTTTTATTATTGTTTTTTTTTTTTTTTAACATTAACTGTTTTTTTTTTTTTTTTTGGCTGTGCCATGCAGCTTGTGAGATCTTAGTGCCCCAACCAGGGATCGACCCTATGCCCCCTGTACTGGAAGTGTGGAATCTTAACCACTGGACCGCCAAGGAATTCCCTCTTTTATTATTGTTTAAATTGATGTTTGCCTGATATCTTTTTCCATTTTTAAAATTTCAACCTACCAATGTTGAACTTGAAGTGAGTTTCTTGTAAATAGCATGTAACTGCGTCATTTAAAAAATCCACTCTTTAATCTGTTTTTTGATTGATGTATTTAAATTGTTTACATCCCAGTAATTATTGATCTGATAGAATTGCCTGCCATTTTATTTATATACTTTTTTTGGTTTGTTTCCTCTGGTTCCCATTCCTATGTTTCTCTTTTCTTGCCTTCCTATGAGTTACTTGAACATTTTTAGAGTTCCATTTTGATTTATTTACAGTGTGTTTGAGTGTCTCTCTTTGTGTAGCTTTCAGACTGATTGCTCTGGGTACAATATGATACATACATGAGACTGATCACAGACTACTGGTATCAATATTTTACCACTGTGAGTGAAGTATGGAAAGCTCACTTGCATTTAGGTTCCTTTACCTAACTTACTTTTAAATATCATTATATTGATTACCAGATGGTTTATGTATTTTGTTTTAATCATCAAATATAGTTCATAAAACTCATGAGAAAAATGATAGTTTATTGTATGAACCTATATTTCTGGTCTCTCTGTGGTTCTTGCTTCCTGATGAAGAAGAAAACTTTGTTTCTTTATTTCCTCATTTTATTTTTGTTTGAAGAATATCCTTTAATCTTTAAGGATAAGTCTGCTAGTAACAAAATCTTTTAATTTTTCTTCATCTGAGAATGTCTTTATTTCCCCTTTATTCCTGAAAGATAGTTTTGCCAATGTAGTGGGTTGAATAGTGGTCCTTAAAAGGTGTATCTATGTCTTAATCCCCAGGACCTGTGAATGTGACCTAATTTGGAAAAAAGGTTTTATAGATGTAATTAAGGTAAGCATCATGAGATGAAATTATTCAAGTGGAACCTAACTTCATTGAAAATTATCCTTATAAGAGACAGAATAGGGAGAAAGAGAGACAGTTGTGAAGATAGAGAAAGAGGTTGGAGTTATGCAGCCCTAAGCTAAGGAATGCCTGGAGCCACCAGAAATCAGGAGAAGCAAAGAATGAATTATCCTCTAAAGCTCAGAGGGTGTACAGACATTTCGATTTTGGCCTTCTGTCCTCCAGAAACATGAGGAATAAATTTCTGTTATAAGCCTCTCAGTTTGTTACAGCTGCCCTAGCAAACTAATACAACCAAATATAAATTTTGAGGTTGACAGTTCTTTTTTTCAATATTTGAAAATTGTTGTGCCACTTCTTTCTGGTTTCCATAGGTTCAGATGAGAAATCTGTTGTCATTCAAATAGGCATTTCTCTGTCAGTAATATGTTATTTCTCTCTGGCTGCTTTTAAGATTTTTTTCTTTGTTTTTAGTTTTCAGAAGTTTAATAATGATGTATCTTGGCATGGATTTGGGTTAATCTTGTTTGGGATTCACTCAGCTTCTGGAATCTATAGGTTTGTATCTTTCACCAAATTAAGAAATATTTCAATCTTTATTTAATTTTGTTGCCTCACTCTCTCTCTTTTCCTTCTTGAATTCAGATGATACAAATGTTGATTTTTTGTTATTTCCCCAAAGATTCCTAAGTTCTCTTCATTTTTTTTCAGTTTTCTTTGTGTTCTCAGATTGCAAAAATTCCATTTTTATGTCCTCAAATTCACTGATTCTATTTTATGTCATCACTCTACTATTAAGGCCATGCAGTGATTTTCTTAACTTCTGTTATTCAATTTTTCAGTTCTGTAATTTACAGTTGGCACTTTTAAAATAACTTCTCTTTCTTTGCTGATATTTGCTATTTTTAAATCCATTCCAAGGAAATTTATACCTGATTGTGGAAGCATTTTTATGACAGGTGCTTTAAAACCCTTGTCTGATAATCCCAACGACACATTTATCTCAGTATTGGCATCAGTTGACTGTCTTTTCTTATTCAAGTTGTAGTTTTCTTGGTTCATGGTATGACAGGTAATTTTTTTATTGTATCCTGGACATTTTGTCTATTATGCCAAGAAACTCTGGGCCCTATTCAAATATTTTAATTTAGCATGCAGTCACTCTGTTTAGGTTTATCTGCACACCCTGCCTACATTTGTGGTCTGTGGTCCCAGTGTCAGTTTAATTTTTAAAGTGTCTATGGTGTTATTTTGGTCTGTTTGGTTTAGCTGGTGCCACTGGGACCCCATGGGTCCCTAC
The DNA here is from genome assembly GCF_009873245.2 of Balaenoptera musculus. NCBI lineage: Eukaryota > Metazoa > Chordata > Mammalia > Artiodactyla > Balaenopteridae > Balaenoptera > Balaenoptera musculus. The sequence continues at coordinate 2,456,192 of NC_045788.1, read as the reverse complement.
TGATGCTGCCTAAGGAGTGGGAAGGGTTTCTCCATACTGGGCCACCAGGTTTTTCTTAGTAGGGGAGGGAAGTCTCAGGTTCATGTGGTCAAAAAGTCTTCCCTGGCCAGGCTAGGTAGTAATAGTATTAAAATTCCTGCCTGTGGGAGATGAAGAACATTTCTCAGTCCAGGAGCTTGTTGTGACAGGATCTCCCCTAATGGTACCTACTGGCCATCGCTGTGTCTCTGGGTGGAGCAGTCTCAGGCCTGGGGAGGCAGTGAGACTTCTGGCCAGGCTTGTTGGGATGAGAGTCATCTTCGTGCTGCTGGGTCCCCTCAGTATCTTTTGGTGGGGGAGGGGAGTCTCAGGCCCAGCCAGAAAAGGAGAGCATTCCTCCTGGCCATTTAGTGTTAGTGGAGCTTTCAACCAATTCTCCATTCTAGGAGTGCTGGAGGTACACGTGGTGTCATCAGAGGGTCTATTTGATCTGCAGGAAGAATAAGCCTACCTACACTGTCTTCCTTTGCTAGTTTGGGGTCAGAAAATGTTGAGTCTGCATCATCTTTTTCTGTTGGGTGGAAGAATGTAAGACATCCTGCTGCTGTGTTTTTCCTCCAGTTCTGGGATCCCAAACCAGTTTGCCTTCTTTTTATCACCTTTTAGAGTTCTACCTTGGTTGCCTCTTTTGTTATTTTCAGAGTTTATAGTTTTATGAGTTAGGAAGTAGCAAAGAGAAATGGGTTCATAGCATCTTGTTTGGACTCAAAGTCTTAGGTAAACTTTTAATTCAGATACGCTATGTGTACAAAGAAGGAACACCTTATGTTACGTTGAACTTTATCCTCCAAAAAGATATGTTAAAAGGCTAACCCCCAGTACCTCAGAATGTGACCTTATTTGGAAATAGGGTGTTGTAGTTGTAGCTACTTAAGGTGAGGTCCTACTGGAGAAGGGTGAGCCCTTAATCCAATATGACTGGGGTCATTGAGAAGAGGGGAAGAGACACAGAGATACAGACACATGAGGGGAGAATATTTTCTAGTGATAGAGGCAGATCTTGAAGTGCTGTAGCTGCAAGTCAAAGGATGCCAAGGATGCCGGCAAACCACGAGAGATAGGAAGATGTAAGGAAGGATCCTCCCCTGCAGGTTTCAGAGGGAACACAGCCCTGCCAGCACCTTGTTCTGAGACTTCCAGCCTCCAGAATTGTGAGACAATAAATTTCTGTTGTTTTAAGTCACCCAGTTTGTGGTACTTTGTTACAGCAGCTCCAGGAACCTAATACACCTTATATTTTGAAAATCCCTTCCAGCCAGAGGAAATATGGTCTGATTATGAGACTGAACTACTGGTGGATCACAGAAGTATCACGTATTTTCCTAGCCTATAACTAAATTAAGTGCCACCAGCCATGAACAATTATTTCTAGAGGTGGGAACACAGGACAGTAAGCCTCCCACATGCTTGGTTTGATAACATTTTCTATTTGGACACCTCCTAACTGTGATGCATGGTTAGAGACAAAGTCTTCACTGCTGCCTGGAAACCTTGTTTATCTCTTGTTGACTCCTTTTCCATTTTCCCACACTTTTTTTCCCTAAATATCTTTTGCACTCTGCAAATTATTAGTTTATACTCTTCTAAGCAAACTCTCCCCAGATGACCTGCCCTCCTACTCATTTTGTGAAACAGAAGATTCATAAAATGAATCCCCTCAAGTCTTTTCATCTTCGAAGAAGTGTTCAAATCAGCATCGCAGCTCCTTCCACATCTTTGTACAAACAAATGTCTTTGAAGATAAAACTCTGCTTTAGGTCAACTAGCTTCTCTGGAGGGAAAGTGTTGGGTAGTAGAAAAAACATAATTTAGGTGTACTTACTCACATTTCTGAACCTCTGGATTTTTTATGCATAAATGAAGGGTGTAGGGTTAGATTATCTTGAGGTTTCCTTCCAATCCTATCATCTGGAACCAGTTTCAAGAGATCACTTATGGCAATGGACAAACCAAAGGACAGGCCATGCAGGAAGAGGACAGAAGATCTGTCCAAGAGAATCATGCAATCATAGACCAGCTCTATCTTACTTATAGTACTTTCCGGTGGTAAGAAATGAGCAAAGAGGGGAATCAAGGTGGAACCAGGAGTGTCTGGAGAGCCAGTCCACGTGACACAGGGCAAATGTGTGCAAATGAGGTGCAAGAACCAACACTCAGTATCAGGCAGTTTCATAGTCGTATTCTACCCCAGTGCTGTTGAGTGGAAATAAAATGCAAGCCACAAATGTGAGCCACATACACAAGAAGCTACAGGTGAAATCAATGTCAACAATATGTTACATTCTTTTTTAATATTAAGTCTTTGGATTTCTGTATATATTTTTTACTCACATCACATCTCAATTTGATGAGTGGTACACCATGTGCTCCAGCCACATGTGGCTAGTTGCCACCATACTAAACAGTGTAGGTCAATACTACATACTATGAGTGACTTATGGTTGTGTACACATTACCTCTTTCAATCAGCACTAACACAACCATTTACTGTTCCCCATCTTCTAGGTTTCTTACTTCTTGCCTTTATCACTGCTTTTTCAATTTCATGTCCTCTGTTAGGCTCCAAATTAGTGTTTTACAAGGACAATAATTATGCCTGTGACTCATTTCTTACCTTACCAAAATCAGAATAAAGAAGAAAACACAGTGGGAAAAAAAACTACAAGTTATTTAAAACAACTATTTAACATATTTATATAGTGTTTTACGAATTTCCATATCTTTTGGCTACAATACCTTATTTAATTTTCACGGTGACACTATGAGTTCTCCAAGGACTGTTTCCATTTTCTTCCCAGCACACCAAGGTGTCAACATGTCCAAAGCTAAAATGACAATCCTTCCTTTCTGTACTTTTATTTGCTTCTGTATTCTAGTGCTTAGAGACGGTTGTGCCACCATCTGCCCCATCAGCCTGCCTGGGAAACGACCTACACACCTACCCCCCTCACCTTCTCCCCTCTCTCATCTCCAGACCCCTTATCTGATGAACCACCAAGTTCTGCTGATTCTACCCTTAAATATGTCTTAATTCTAGATGTTGTTTTCATCTTACCTTGATGGTCAGGCCCACATCCTTTCATGCCTAAACTATTGTAATATTCTTGTAACTGGTCTCTGCCTCCGTACTTGTCCGCTAATCCACCCTGTACAGTCCCCTTTCTAAAACACACACGTGTTTATGACACTTTCCCATACAAAACTTCAACAACTCCACATTTCTTAGAACAGTGCTGCTCTAAGTTTAATGTGAGTTCAAATAATCTGAGCATCTTGTTAAAGTGCAAATTCTGATTCAGTAGGTAGGTCTGGGCCCCCAGATTCTGTATTTTGAAAGATGGTGGTGAAGATGCTTGCCCCATACCATATTTTGAGGAGCAGTGTAGGGGATAATGTACACACCTCCTAGGGTGGCATTCACTAAGACCTGGCCTCTGTCTAGCTCCCGGCCTTAAAACATATTTTCCTTCATCTCTAATCTGCCGAAGCTGCTTATCCTCTCTCTATACCCTCCAATCTAAGTCAATCAATTTTGGCATGTGTGTGAAAAAAATTCACTTAAACTGAAACCCCACAGTTAAAATTTCAATCGCTTTTTTGTCAACCCTCCCAATCCCGTCACTAAGAGGCCACCGGGGACGTGACAGGCAGCCAATTCCAACCTCAGCATCCATTCTGCCCTCTTGTGGCTTTTGCTTTCAAATGAATCCAAGGGGTTTTGTTTACAAAGTTTTTGCACTTCTGTTGACTCCCTGGTCCAATTCACCGCCCTGGTACAATTCACCATGCAGTGGGGTGGCGTCGGGAGCTGAGGGAAGAGCTCCTCCAGCTCCTGAGTGAGACTTTCTGTGGAGGCCTGGATCCGGGGGCTTATGGGGTAGGTGACAGCTCTGTGGGCAACGCTCTCATCTCTCCTTTCAAGACCACAGTCCTTGGGTCTCAGGCAGCTGATATTGTCATGTTGTCGGAGCTTTTCCTCAGTTTGATCAGCGCACAGACCCACCTCCTTCCCCTTTCCAATCAAGGTACCTGGGTCAAGTCTAATCTCCAGTTCCCACCTCCTCCGGATCCACAGACCGGACCCCTCACACTTTTGTTTGCTCGTGTGTTCACTAGTTTTCACTTTAGAAATATTTACTGAGCAACTGCTGTGTGTCAACGTAGTGTGAGGTCCTGGGGGTAAAGTGATGGAGGCAACAGCCATAACCCTGACACTTAACATTGCTTAAAGGCTCTGCATGAGACAGACGCTTAACAAACAATGAGGGTAATTCGTGTTTTAAAAAAGGAAGACAGAGTGATCAGGGAGCCTGTAGCTTACCCTACTAACCTTGAGTTCTGACACTCTACCCCAAGGCATTAATATATGGAGTTACCGTGTCACAGCTCTCACGGCATGGCCATTAAAAGGAAATCACTCTTTTTATTAATTATTAGGTTAGTTATTATGATTACTTCTTTTCAGAGGTCAAATATATCAACTACATTGCAGTTAAATAAGTTCCCTCTATATGTTAATCAGGACTCCTTTGGTTGTAAGAAACAGGACCCAGCCTGAACTGCTTAAGCAAAGAGGAGGAGACCATGATAATAGCCAAGAACAAGGTTGGACAAACAACCCAAGGGAAAGACAGAGGTGGAGGTGGATTCACCGACAACAGGAACTCAGTCCTCGAACATCTTCATCTTCCCCTTTCTCTCCATGCTTCTCATCGAGGTTTCTCTGTACTGTTTACATCGTTTATAGCTTCTGCCATCAGGCAGCAATAGACTACTTTTCCCAGTTGCAATCTGAAAAAGCTCAGAGAAGAACTCAGCCATCATTCCTGGACCAATCACGTGTGGCCATGTGAAAGACGGGGCAGCTTCCACTATGACCATGTGATGGAGGAGGGGAGAAGGGCGTCGTTCCCAGGAGAAGGCAGAGGTGATGGGCACATGATACTATAAATGTCTATTTCCAATACCTAGAAAGCAAACCACTAAGGTTTCCAAGTTCCAGACATATATTAATATTTGGGATTCAGGAATAAGAAATTAGAATTCTTGGGAATTTTCAAAATTATGTCATTCTTAAAATACCTCCAATGTTCTTCATACCCTTAAAACTCATTATTATAGATACCTAAAAATACTTGATTAATAAGAAATATTAAGTTCGGAAGCTATTTACCAAGAATCATAGCCTACAGTGGATATTTAAACACTGGCAATGCTAGCAAACATTATTAGGTAGTATTCAAATAATGTAACATTTAGATCTTCTAGCAAGACTAACAACACTATATACCAAATCACACGTCTGAATTGCCAAGTTAAGGCCTTATTTTGTTTCTTGTACTTACTGTTCATTGGAACGCCTTCCATGGGATTTGTATGAAGTACCCTGTGCATATAGGCTGTGAACACACAATATGGCAAGAGCTACAAGCCAGAATGACTGATCAGACTGATTTTTTTTTTTTTTAGTGTGGTCCTGTCCTGGCTCCTGGAAAAGTGAAACTTGACCTTCAACTTTAAGTGTCAGCTTTCACTTCTCTTGCTTTCAACTTGATATCTGTGAATTTCTTAGAACCAGTAAGGTTTCTGTGTTGATTATTAAGGTTGAATTCTTGCAGAGAGTTTAAATTATTTCTCCTGATTTCTCAACGGTTTTTTTCTTGAACTCTGGAACTTGTAAAACCATTTCTCCTGAAGTTCTGGGAAGGAATTCCTACCTGAAAACACTGCTATTTGTACTTACTTTCTATAGGAAAATGTGTTTCAAGTTCCACATGACTGACTTATCATTGTGAAAACTCTTGAAAACATCCTTTACAGGCAAAGGGGTTTTATAACATGGCCCATGTGATTATTCTTCCTTTCCCTGGAGCAGAGGTGGAATTATTATATTATTACCCATTGCTAAGAGGCTCTGAATGTTTCTTCTCAAAAGAATTTCATACATAATTCAGCAAAGTAAGGGAGCCTGCTATGCTTTGTGAGTTTCCCAGGTCAATTTTGCCCAGATAGGAAACTTGTTTATATTATAGTTTTAACATTGGTATTAGAGAATAAGGAATAAAAGAAACATTTTCCTCCGTTTTTTGAATAAGTTAAAAAAGTTTGACTCAATACTGGTTACCCCATTTGTGCACCAGGGGACGTTATAAAAGGGGTCAGATCATCTCCTTCCTTTGAAGCATGCATACCCATGTGCTTCCACGGATTGGCTGGGCAGTGCAGACAGATTCTTTTGGGCCTGGCTGTTAATCCTTGGCACCCAAAAGTACCGTAACATTTGAAAGATGAAAATACTAACCCCTCGAGCACAGAGCTGAAGAGAAGTCTAAGCAATGTTTGGACTTGGGGAGATTTTCATGAGAAGTGAAAGTAAAAGAAAGTGACAAATCACTGACACCACAGGATGGTTCTAATACTTTGCGTGTGTGCCTGCCAAACACATGTATTAAACCCCAAGGGAATAAATGCTGAAAAGCAGACGGGAAGGCAGAGAAGGGACGAAGGCAGGTGCCCAGCACACAGACATCCAGCAGACATTGGCAGCGTTGAATTAAAGTCGGGGCCTTGCCTTTGAGGTGCCTGACTATATAACCTGATCAATGAACCAATGCACAATTCAAAAACTCTTTGAATCACGTCTAAAGTAGTTCATAAGCAAGGACAAATCAACGTAGGGCAATGTTACCACAGCAAAACCCCAATTCCTCACAACCTTATTAATCACAATCCTGAATCATCTAGAGTTTGAAAGAAAGAACAACACATCAGAAACTGACTTTGGTGTTTATTCAGAATAACATGCCACTGATTTATCTCATTGCATCAAAAATACTAGAGGGTGAAAAATATGTTCAGAGTGATCCGTTTTAAGCACTGAAATGACTGACTCATGAATAAATTGTGCCTGCTCTTGAGATTTTTATTAAGAGAAGCAAATGAAAAAAATTGGAAGCGTTTAAACAAAACGAAAATTTTGTATCCAGGAAAATGTAATGATGTGGAATGACCAAATCTCAGTACACTTGGCTCACTGAGGCTGCTTTATAGCTGGGTACCCAGAGAAAACTTGGAGTCGTTATAATCATTTCAGCTTTTAAACCTTCTGGATTTTGCAAGGAGTTATGGGGATTACTAAGATCTGGCTTTTGGGACCGTCCCTCTAAAATCTGACCCTCCAATTGATACGGCCTCCACCAAGCCTTTCGGTGTCTTGGGGAATTTCCATGGGAACCGAGCAGTTAGTGGTAAATGAAGTCCTTTAGGAAATGTCCATTTAGGGGGATCTGACGTGTGATTTCTTCCCTCCAGTGCATCCTCTGGGGTCCTCTCATTGTGGCTTAGGGTTACGTGAGTCGTCTCCTTGGGCTTCTCTCCCCACTACCCGTCTCAGCCACAGAGCTGCCTTGGCAGACAGTCTGGTAACAGAGGTATAGGGCTGCAGTGGGAAGAGCCTCTTCCAGAGTCTACATAAAACTCCGGGCGGTCCCCAGAGTGTCTGTCCTAGGTGCCGTCAGCGCCCTACATACACCTGTTGGAAATGAGTTGATGACAGCAGTCCGGCAACTCATCGACGGTCAGGAAGAGGCCAGTGGGAAGGGCTGAAAGCCTGGAATGGCATCTCCATTCCAAACCCAAACTGAAACCGGAAACCCAGAGAAACTCAAAGATGATTTCTAATTCCCCAACTCCTGCAACCTAAAAGCAAATCAAAACAAATAAATAAAGGAAGAAAGGAAGAAGGAAGAAGCTGAAATAATTTATTGCCTAGGCTAAAATTACAAAGCTAATATGGAAGAAACAAAATCTGAAAATGATAACTAGACAACCCTTCCGGAGGAAGCAATGTCTTTCCACCAGGAAACTACCTGGAGGATGTCCTTAGCTAGATTTTAAAACTTGTTATTAAATAACAACTTAATTTGTTATTAAATATTACTATCATCAACAAAATTTTTAAAATGATGGTGGTAGTGAAGGAGCTATGTCTATCAAACAACCAAATAATGTGGCTTTCATTTTCTACCATGGCAGCAGTTAATGAAATATTACATTATGTTTGTATTATATTATAATATTTTATGTCATATTAAAATTATACAGCTGGCTACAGAATTTCTCCAAGGGGAAAACCATGGGGGAAGATTGACCACTGAAAGTATTTTCTTTTTCTAAAACAGAAAAAAATAGTGGGAAAAAATGAATTTAAGTTGAATACCTACTTTCAACAGAAGACATTATTGATCTTTTCTGGGCAAGTGGAATACCCTCTCTGGCTAGTCCAATCTTTGACTCACTTACAATCCATCTTGTATCTCCCACGGTAACAGGTACCCTTGGTGTCCCTGCCTCGTGGCCTCAGCTCCCACATTTCTGGGCACTCCAACCACGATTCTCCCCGAGACTCCTTCCTTAGGGGTTTTCTCCGGTGTAAGAGTCCACCTAATCCTTGATCGAGGCCGACCAGAAATGCCTAGGGGGTAACACTTTCTGGATCCACCCTCATCCAAGTGACTGAGGAAAGCTGATGGGAAAATAGCCCCACTGCCCGACTCCTTGGTTAGGACAGTGCTGGTGGGATTCTGCATAGTTAGATTTCCCCTAAGGACTGCTTCCTCGTTCTGTGGTGGTAATCTGGGGCCACATGCTGAATCAACTCTTGTGCCACATCCTTGTCTCAGGGCATGTTTTGGGGGAACCCAAACTAAATATCCATGAAAGGCCCAATTTCCCCCATTCCATCACCCATCTCCCTGCAGCTCCCCCCTCCAACCATCTAGGGAGCCTAAGGTGGAAACAGAGCCCTTAACTGCCTTCTCTCTTCTGGTTTGCACAGCCCCACCTGTAACCTCACTCCCGCCTCCCTTCCTCCCTCCTCCCTGACCCAACTCCTGACCTCCCACCTGTAAGCCGAAACTCCTCCTGGAAGGATAAGCATTGCTAATTCTCCTTCTAAACAAATGATGCTGCACTGATAAAATAGCAGCTGGAAAAGACAGGATGGATGCAGGAAGTTGCCATGCACCTTTCTCAATTCACTAGGCCCAGCATTTCTGAGGAACATCCGGAAATCCAGACATTTCCTTGGATTGTTGCAGCTCTGATAAAAGTAAGCAGACCGAGTATCTGCTCCTACACCCACCGCCCACTCTTCCCCCACTCCAAGATAATAAACTGTTTAAAAATACTTTGCTTTAACCCTTCTGATATATTGCTTCTGTTATTGCTTTCTATTTATACCTCTAGCCCACCAGTTCCTGGAACTGTTGATGCCTAACGCTTAAACCAACTGCTGTAATTCTGAATAAAACTGACAGCTCTTTCTGGGTTCTCTAATTAGGAAAATCTTGAAGGCAAAGAACTGGGTAAAAAGAGTATATAATTCATTTCCAAGCAGGTACTTTTGGATGTAAATCAGGAAGAGCTATCTTCCTTCTGATTTGTCCTACATATTGTTTTGTATTCCAAGCGGATCATTCTTTAAACTTTTTGTTCAAAGGGAACCATAGCTTTGCTATGAGCTGCATTTACTCTGCCCCAGTCAATTGTGTCCCCAACGCATGTAATTTTGGGCAGACCAATGACTTTGCAGAATTTTCCAAAGCAAGGTCCTGAACTACCTGCATTAGCACAGTATGGGATCGTGGCTGAAAAACAAATTCATCAGACCACCGTTGACTGGCTCAGTGCAACTGTGAGGAGAGGTCCAGTGATTCTAAAGTACAGAAGTTTGAGAACAACAGGTTTGGGTGTTCAAACTTGACAGGAGGTTTAGGTTACGAAGATTGAACTGAAGTTTTCCTTGTCTCTCCCAGGACTGAATCCATGGTGTTGACCTCATCCTCTGGCTGCCACTAAGTAAGCTAAGAAGCGTTTACACTAGCATTTCTTCTGTGGAGTGACAAAGACTCATGCTAAGCCCTTCTGCTGGAAAGTAAAAAAGAAAACAATGAAAAAGATTGTCTCCAAAGAGGAAAATGCACCCAGGTTTTCTAATGGGAAAAATATGACGTGGGTAAGCGTAACACTTTAGGCAGCAGGAACAAGGCTCCTATTTTCTCAATTTTGATAAACTGTTCCTTTGGGAGCAGATCCTTGAGGAGAGATGTTCTAGTTTCCTGACTTGGATGATGGAGAAAAATCAAGGAGAGTTGTTTGCATTTGTACTGGGAAAGAAATGTTACCTTCAATTTTTTTCTAAATCAGTGTTCTTGATGATATCTGCAGTTCAAAATCTCATGTGGTCTTATGTAAATGCTCTTGGCTTTTCCATCTGTCAAGACGCGATTAAGTAAATTCAGTCTCTTTAGAAATAATCATTGTTTCCTGGCCCTGGATTTGGAAGGATTTCCAAAGTAGATGACAGAAGTTTGGAGCAGAATCCCACTTGGCATCATCGTGACGGGATTCATTATGGGCATCTAGAGTATAGCTCAGATCAAGGACCAAGGGATTTTACTTTAGAATCCAATGGTGAATGTGTTTGTGGATGTCAACAGACCATTGCGAGAAAATATACATGACTCTGGTGAGTAAACAAATACCTTCTTCCTGGAGCAGAGACCTGTTGTGGGCTTGGGAGATCTGAAAAAGAACAGAACAATAGTCATGCCTTTTAAAGACTCTCAGCTTTCAGAACGGTGTTCAAAGTACACATCTTCTGACGAAGAAGTTTGTATCTGCTACTGATGGGAGATAGCAGCCTGTGGCATTTTCCCATAAAGAGTTTGTGTCGTTCTTTGGGTATTTCAGGGTATTCTTACATCCTTGTCAGGACATTCCAAATGATGTCCTTTGTGGTTCGGTGTTACTGACCAAAGTCTTCACGTCAGCACTGGTTCCATATGAGAGATGTTTGCTATAGGAGTTTGTTAATAGAAATGTGGTTGATGAAAGTCGTATAAACTCTTGTACTCTGAATGGTTTTATTAACGCCACTGTCTTTCCAGTCTGGTAAGTTATACACTCCCTAGCCTCCAACTCTCAATCTTTTTATACCTAGCCAAGAATTTTCCAAGACAGAAGATCTGAAAATGCTTCTTTATCACTTGAAGACCTGGCAACATGAATGAATAATACTTTGCACAGCTTTTCTGTGTATGAGTCATTGACCCCAGGAGCATAAACCAGTTTTTCAGTTTTAAATTATTTAACCCTTTTGTTACTCTCCTCCTAATTAGTGTCCATTGTGTTTCAAAACCCATTTTTATGTGTTTATTAATAGCCAAAGTATTTAATGAAACCATAGAAACCCCTGGAGGAGAGGCAGTTCTATTTCTCTTTAAAAACAAGCAATTCACTTAACTTCTTTTCTAGTCAAGTGAAAAGATTTAACAGTTGGAAATTATCATTTAGTTACTTATTTTTTTCCAGCTTTTAGTCTCTTTGAACTTTCACCTCCATGCATAGTCTCCCAACTCCTGGAAAAGAATTATTTCAGTCCATCAGTCAAAAGTTTACAGATCATGTACATGTTTTAAATTTTCTGTCTTCCTCAATATTTGGATTTCTGAAATGTTGCATTAAAATACCTTTTTTGGAAAGTTCTCATTTCTCTATCATGGCTATTATCATTGAACTGATTTTTTTTTGGCTTGGAATTTTTAAATGACTCTCAGTTTTTCTGCTTTAATTTTATCCTAAACCCAACCCTACATACCTGCAGCACCAGCATCACCTGAAGCTTGTTAGAAATGCAGCATCTCAGGCCCCACCCCAGACCCTCTGACTCAGAATCTGCCTTTTAACAAGATTTCTTGCACACATTAAAGTTGAGAAGCCTGATTCTCACCTAATCCTTCCACCTTATGGAAGGTAGCATTTCCAAAGCAAAGGAGCTCAGAGCTTGGTTTTCTAAATTATGGTATCTAAGGAAGATACCATAATAACTGGAAGATCGTGAGTCCTCAAGGTAGAAGCACCGCAATGGTTGCACTCACCGTGGGGCATCCTGCTGGCAGCGCAGCCTGTGCTCGAGGTTTTAAGGGCTGTGGTGCTGATGTGGTGACCCCCCGGCACTGTCCTGGGAGTGGAGAAAAGCTTCGCGCATGGTGAGGAAGCTCACGGGCAGAGGAGAGACACATGGGTACATGTATGCGGGATGATTCATTCTGTGGGTGGAAGGTGGGGCAGAGGACAGAACAGGGAGGCTTCTCCGAGGAGATGACTCGATTTTGAACATTTCACCCCATGGGCAAGTTAGAAGATGTTCCAGGCAGGCAGACATGAAAACAGTGAGACATAGAAACCCTTCTAAGGAAATTCACATGGTTTGGTTTTGGTGAACGTGAGGTATGTGTAAGTGGGGGGTGAACAGTAGGTGGGAAGGAACCCATGGGAAATGAGGTCAAATAACAGATTCAGATGGTCCTGAGTGCTTGGGAGCTTGGCTTGTGTCCAAGGGGCCTGAAGAATTTTAGACAGAGGAAAAACACAACCAGCTTGGTGTCTTTAAGAGGTTGACCCTGATGTAGTGTGGAGGATGGACCAGAGGCAGATGGGGCAAGCGTAGAGCCAGGGAGACCACAGTGCAGGTGGCTGCAGTGGCCCGGGGGAGAGGCCATGATGCCATGAGACGCCATGAGGTGGTAGCTGTGGGGATGGACGGCTCAAGATAGAGTTCAGAACAAAAGGAGGAAATCCTTTTCTCTCTGTCATTGGCCTTTCCGCCAAACCTTTTGAAGACAACTGTCCTTGGCTGAGTCTTATTTAGAGCAAACACCTCCAGGTCTTTGAACTGCTGTTCACATGCCATGGTTTTGCGTCCCTCTCTACAAGTACTCCGGTTGATTTCTATCCCACGGGCATTGTAGTGCCAAGAGTTAAAGACAAGGTGAGGTTGAGTGGGGAAAGAGACCTAAAAGTTGCTGGGTCCCTAAACATGCCAGGTGCACCACAAACATTGGGTCCTTTAGTTCCCACAATCCTGCAAACTAAGTATTATTACCTCTGTTTTAGAGATGGAAAGAATAAGGCCCTGGAGACTAAGGATCTCCTTTGTGATTATCATTTACAATGAGTAGAATCTGAATTTTCCCCCAAAGATCTGTGATTCACTTATTCAACTACCTGCACCGCAAGGATGCCTAAAGGAGTTTAAACTACCACTTCCCCTGTAGTTTGCTGAAGGTACAGGTGGCAATCAATTGCCTTCTCCGGCTACCTGATTTGCCTATTGAATGAAGTCACTAGAACCAGTGGACAGGCAGAGAAGACCCCTGAGTGAGCACATAGATGACACAAATTCTCTATTTGTAAAAAAGGACCTCACAAGCAGTTCTGCTTGATTTGTTTGTACACAATTCCCTCAAGCTGGGCCACATGTTTCTGCGGCCTGCCAACGATTAAAAACAAGTCAAGAATGAGTGGGAAGCAAGTGAGATCTAATAGCTGACAAGTTGACATCAAGGGAGGAGATGGGAAAATGTAAAGAGCCAGAGATATAAGAAGTCAAGAAGTGTCCGTAATAGTTTTGGCCACTAACATAGGGACAGACAGTCCCACAGACTTTACTAGTTCCTGAAGGCATGACTGTATTATAGCACAATGTATAGACCCTAAGAGTCAATGTAAACTCGATCACCCACCCAAAGGAGAAATTATCAACGTAACATCCTGGACCAGAGGGTCATTCCTGCCTCTGCATGAGCTATTTCAGGAGTATGATGATGTGTATCTCTTTTCTGGTTAGAAGTTGTTAACATTTATAGAAGATTCTTATAGTCTGCTAAGCAAAATCTCTCTCTGAGTGATGTCTGCCAGTTGGCCAATGTTCAGTGCTTTTTTTACGTGATAATCATCCAAATATCAGGAGACCCATGTTACCAGTTCAGAATGGTAACAAGAAACTCCCAGACTCTGAGTCTCCCAAGAACTTTCTCCTTTCAAGCTTGCTCTAGAGATGATCCTCTGTCCTGCCAGGGTGGTCCCATGACATTTCCGGTCAATCTCAGGAAATAAAATTTTCTATAGTCATGTTAAGCTGTAAACACAGGCACAGCCTTATGATTTAAAGTATCCAATCAAATCTGTTAATTGATCCTCAGTTTCTTTTCTTTTTTTTAACTTTTTATTTTATATTGGAATGTGGTTGATTAACAAGGTTGTGATAGTTTCAGGTGTAGAGCAAAGTGATTCAGTTATACATATATATGTATCTGTTCTTTTTCAAATTCTCTTCCCATTTAGGTTGTTACATAATATTGAGCAGAGTTCCCTGTGCTATGGAGTAGGTCCTTGTTGGCTATCCATTTTAAATATAGCAGTGTGTACATGTCAATCCCAAACTCCCTTACTGTCCTTCAGTTTCCATTGGAAGGAGATCTTCCTATCCACCCTCCTGCCTCCTGTTTTTGAGTGCCAGGCTTTTCCTCTCTCTACCGTTCATCTCCCCCACTCTGTACCTGCCGTTTCCAGACAGGGACCTCTAAACAGTGAGAGGAAGAAAAGTTAAGGGGAACAGGAAAGTTCTTACTTGACTGGTGCCACCCTATACTGGCTCCTAAGTCTCAAAGTTTTGGGGTTTTTTTTGGTTTTTGTTTTAATTGAAGTATAGTTAATTTACAGTGTTGTGTTAATTTCTGCTGCACAGCAAAGTGATTCAGTTATACATATATATACACATTCCTTTTCATATTCTTTTCCATTATGGTTTATCACAGGATATTAAATATCCTGTGCTGTACAGTAGGACCTGGTGGTTTACTAAGTCTCAAAGTTTAATGTGTGCATGAATCACATGGGGGAGCTCATTAAAATGAAGATTCTGGGTCAGTAGGCCTAGGGTGCATTTCTAATAGTGTCCCAGGTGACACAGATGGTGCTAAGCCATGGACCATACTTTGAGTAACAAGGATTTAGAGATTCCCCATTTAATGCAGCTAATTAATGCAATTCCTTTAATTCAGGTAACCCTCTTTCAACTATAGCCCCTGATGGGACACATCATTGCCTTTTACCACTGGGGACCCTTACCCTGGCAGGTCACCCCCTTGGTCAGAATACCTTTCAGTATATCGTCAGGTTCAGTTTCCACAGGTAATTCGTCTGGTCCGTGGGTCTCGAATACCTTTGACCTTCATTTTGACCTGAACACAGTTACTTGCTAGGCATTTGCTGGGCAGCCACTGTAACTTTCCAAATGACAAATCAGGCACCACCCCTCTGTCCTCCAGATGTAGGGAATGCGTGTGGAGTTCTCCCCACAGAGCTGTCAAAAATGATACACTAGGCCTGGGATTGGAACGAGCGATGAAAACGGACAGTATAACTCTCTTTTGCTTCGCAATTCCTCTATCCTTAGTCAATAATTTAGCTCGTTTAAATTCTCAGTCTGGCTGAAGGCCATGTATCCTGTAACCAGTTCTAGATATTTCTTTTGAAAACTTGCATCTTGGTGCCTGTGCTCACAGCTAAATTTGGCATCTCATGAACTACAATACATCCCCATGTTTCTCTTCTCTGTGGCCAACATAACTGCTTCCACGTAATGCGGTTTCTGAATATTTACAATTTTCTAGATGCTTTTCCATTTGTCAATATTCTACCTAAAATAAGGTACCTAGAATCAGACATAGAGCTCCGAATAGAGTCTGGCCAGCCCAGAGTTCTTTAAAGTTGTGTGTTTCTACCCCATACACGTGTGACTTCATTAATGCTCTTGGCAGTTGAATGTATGTGGAAGAGAAAAGAAAGAAGGGAAAAGGGAGGAATCAATGATAAGTGTATAATCTTTTTGTTCTTAGTTGAAGTTTAGCTGATTTACAATGTTGCGGAAGTTTCTGGTGTGCAGCAAAGTGATTCAGTTTTATATATATACATATATATTCTTTTTCGTGTTCTTTTCCATTATGGTTTATTACAGGATATTAAATATATTATAGTTCCCTGTGTTATACAGTAGGACCTTGTTGTTTACCTATTTTATATATAGTAGTATTTATCTGTTAATCCCAAACTCCTAATTTATCCCTCCCCACCACGTTTCCCCTTTGGTAACCATAAGTTTATTTTCTATGTCTGTGAGTCTGTTTCTGTTTTGTAAATAAGTTCATTTGTATCATATTTTAGATTCCACATGTAAGTGATATCATATGGTATTTGTCTTTCTCTGTCTGACTTACTTCACTTAGTATGATAATCTCTAGGTCCCTCCATGTTTCTGCAAATGACATTATTTCATTCTTTTTTATGGCTGAGTAGTATTCCATTTTATATATATATATATATATATATATATATATATATATATATATATATATATATATACACACACACACACACACACATACACACACCATATCTTCTTTATCTATTCATCATTTAGGTTGCTTCCATATCCTGGCTATTGTAAATAGTGCTGCTATTAACATTGGGGTGCATGTATCTTTTTGAATTAGAGTTTTCTCTGGATATATGCCCAGGAGTGGGATTGCTGGATCATATGGTAGCTCTAGTTTTAGTTTTTTAAGGAACCTTCATACTGTTTTCCACAGTGGCTGCACCAAGTGTATAATCTCAGCTGTCTGGAAAATTCAGATACCATTAATATAAAATAACAAAGTTAAAATAAGGAAATGGAGGGTTGTTCCATTTTAGACATACTGTGTTTGAGGTGCCAGCAGGGCACCTATGCGGAAATGCTCAGCAGGTGGTAATAAGTTGGAGACAGGAACATACTGGAAGTTAAACTTAGGGATAGGGATTTGGGGATCCTGCTTATGAAGATAATACCTGCCGTCTAGGGAATAGAGGATGCATGCAGATTGAACTTAGGGGAGAAGGTTCAGGCCTAAAGATGATGAAGGCTCATGCAGATTCCAAGAGAAGGCAACATATTCTCCAGTACTGGACTGTTACCTATGTGACCCCAAATGTTTCTTTCCCTGGCCTGCCATATTGTCTGAAAGTTACATCAGCTTCACTTCTTAGAATTCTCCCGAAGACAAGTGTGCATGTTGCCACCTGGGAGGGGTCACATGTTAGCTGGCTGATACATCATAAGGAACACATTTACCCGATTAGTAACCATGGCCACCACTGCCTCCCAGGCCAGAGTCTGGTGAGAATGGAACATGGAATTTCTTTCTTTTTAATTCAAGTATAGTTGATTTATAATGTTGTGCTAATGTCTGCTGTGCAGCTAAGTGACTCAGTTATACACATACATACATTCTTTTTTAATATTCTTTTCCATTATGATTTATCACAGGATATTGAATATAGTTCCCTGTGCTATAGAGTAGGACCTTGTTATTTATCCATTCTAAATGTAATAGTTTGCATTTACTAACCCCAAACTCCCACTCCATCTCTCTCCCTCCCCCGCTCCCCCTTGGCAACCACAAGTCTGTTCTCTATGTCCATGATTCTGTTTCTGTTTTGTAGATAGGTTCATCTGTGCCATATTTTAGATTCCACATACAAGTGGTATCATATGGTATCTGTCTTTCTCTTTCTGACTTACTTCACTCAGTATGATAATCTCTAGTTGCATCCCTGTTGCTGCGAATGACATTATTTTGTTCTTTTTTATGGCTGAGTGGAACATGGGATTTTTGATGCCTATGAAGAATTAGAGGCGAGGTCTAGATCACTTGGGAAAAAAATAGGCTTGGGCAGTCAGGGTTGGGTGGACCAGGGTGTAGAAGGATGTTTACAAACATGGCAGGGAGACTCCAGAATTTATTGCTTCATGGAAATAGCTTATATTCAAAATGAGTTTATTATATTGCTGAATAATCCTCACCTAGTCAATGATTTTATAAAAATGTATGTATTTCAGTTAAAAAATCACTTTACGTTTACTTTCCCCCCTCTCTTAAAATAGGTTTACATTATATTATTCTTTGTTATATTATATATTTGTTATCTATAATCAAAGGAGTGAAAATGGCCATTTTACAGTAAAGCATGAAGAAATAATACGATAGAAACTGGTTTTAAAGGATATCCACAAATCTTTGTGTATTTGTCTATTTCAAAAAAAAAAAACCCCAAATAATGTATTTATTTACTTGAATCTGACATCAAACATTAAACTTCAAAATATAAATACCAATATAAATTTTGATTACTGTTTTAATTTCTACAAATAAAATACATGAAATAATTATAATTTAAAATTTAGTAATTGCATGAGATAGTTTAATAATTTCATACCTAAAATATATATTATTAAGTATATATATATATATATATATAAAATACATATAAATGGCATAAAGTATATATATTTGGTTTAAACTCTCATAAGCTGTCACCTTGACTAGTGATATATAAATTATATATACATACATGGTCTTTATTAGATACAGTAGCATGTTCTGAAAATTTTTCATTCAGACCTATTATATCTTTTAAGGAGAACCCATTCAGTAGCATAATTTCTGGTGGAAACATACTTAGCACCACACAAGCTCCATAAATTGTAATGTTTGGTAGTTTTTGACGTTGACTGAAAGTGTGAAGATGATGAAAATCAAAATTCTAAGGATTCTCAGGAAAATGTGGGGATGTACCAGAGATCACAGTAAAATATCACAAACTTGGCTTTAAACAACCAGATTTCTAATTTCCCGAAATTAGTTATTCCCAAATACCAGAGTCAGGGTTGAAAACACATATGTGGTAAAGGCTGAGCGATCTAACATTTAGTCAGCTGGAGCTCTTAGCCAGCCTGGAAAATTATAATGTAATAATTAATATTCATAGTGGTGACTCTCAGGATAAAAGTCTTAGCTACCATTTCTTTTATACCCACTGTATTCCAGGAGCCTTAATATCATTTCCAATGTAATATACTATCTTATTTAAGTAACAGAAGGATTCTATGAAATAGGTTGTATTATCTCCATGTTACAGGTGAAACAAATGGTGTTCAGAGAAGTTAAAAGTAATTTTGCAGGGTCCCATGGTGAGAAATAGGTATCTTTGTGTTGTCCTACATCCTAGGAGCATTTACATTCCAAACTTTGTTAAGTGCTCATTTTTGGAAAGCTGGTAATCCTTAGCTGATAAGTCTTTGATAAAAGAGAGTTCTTCATAAGCTTCAGTTGCAAAATAAATGAGTCATGGGTATGAGATGTACAGTGTGGGGAATATAGTGAATACTATGTAATATCTTTGTATGGTGACATGTGACTAGACTTATCATGGTCATCATTTTGAAATGTGTAGAAATATCAAATCACTATGTTGTGTAACAGGAACTAACATACTGTTGTAGGTCAATTACATGTCAAGTGCAAACACACTCATAGAAAAAGAGATCAGATTTGTGGTTATCAGAGGCCAGTGGTGGGGGGAGGGGGAACTGGATGAAGGTGGTCAAAAGGTACAAACTTCTGGGCTTCCCTGGTGGCGCAGTGGTTAAGAATGCGCCTGCCAATGCAGGGGACACGGGTTCGATCCCTGGTCCGGGGAGATCCCACATGCCGTGGAGCAACTAAGCCTGTGTGCCACAACTACTGAGCCTGCACTCTAAAGCCTGCGAGCCACAACTACTGAGCCCGCGTGCCACAACTACTGAAGCCCGCACACCTAGAGCCTGTGAGAAGCCTGTGCATCGCAACGAAGAGTAGCCCGCGCTCACTGCAACTAGAAAAAGCCCACACGCAGCAACGAAGACCCAATGCAGCCAAAAATAAATTAATTAATTAATTTTAAAAAAAAGGTACAAACTTCCAATTATAAGATAAATAAGGACTAGGATGTAATGTACAACATGATAAATATAATAAACACTGCTGTATGTTATATACGAAAGTTGTTGAGAGTAAATCTTAAGAGTTCTCACCACAAGGGAAAAAGTTGTTTTTCTATTTCTTTAGTTTTGTATCTACATGAGATGATGGAAATTCACTAAACTTACTGTGATAACCATTTCATGATGTACGTAAGTCAAAATCATGATGCTGTACACCTTAAACTTACAGAGGGCTGTATGTCAATTATATCTCAATGAAACTGGAGGAAAAGAAAAAAAGAGTACTTCAAGTTCAATCCCGTTAGATAAGAATATTTATTTGTACTTATGTATGCTGCTTGCTTCTTCTATGCACGTGTAATGCCACCATGGTCCCTAGAGCACAAGCTGCAAATGATTTTTCCAGTGTTAATGGTGGGGTTGGGTGGAGTTATTCATCCAGTGTCTGGCCATCTCCCCCCTCAGAGTCCTCTAGTGACCAACAGTCTTCTGGATGTGGAAGTCTAGGGCAGATACTGTGGCTGGTGACCACGGCTCACAGCCAAGTTAAATACAGACTTCACTGATTCCATGCTGGTCCCCCACCCCCTCTCGATCTCTCTGTCTCTATCTCTGTCTCTGTCTCTCTCTCTCTGTCACACACACACACACACACACACACACATACAAACACACTAATGAGAAAATTTAGTCTTTACATTTAATATAGATTTGGGATATGTTTGGGAAGTAGTATCAATAGAATCATACATTTGTGTGGGGAGGGATAAATCAGGAGATTGGGATTAAGATACACACACTACTGTGTATAAAATAAATAACCAACAAGGACCTCCTGTATAGCACAGGGAATTCTGCTCAATACTATGTAATAACCTATACGGGAAAAGAATCTGGAAAAGAATGGATATATGTATATGTATAACTGATTCATTTTGCTGTACACCTGAAACTAACAAAACATTGTAAATCAACTATACTCCAGTATAAAATGAAAACTAAATTTAATAAAATAAAACAAAACAAAAAAATTATAAAATGTGGGCAAAGATCTCTGTTAAAAAAAAAAAATCAAACATTTGCCATTTGCTTCTACTGATTTCATTTCCTAAATACCTCCTGAATCCTCTATTTCTCGGTTTCCACAGTTCCCACCTAGTCCAATACACCATCCCCTCCTTCCCGGATTTCAACAGCATCCTGACTGCTCTCCTTGTTTCTACCCTGGGCGCCCCCCTCCCCCAATCCATTCTCTGCAGCACAACCGCTGTGTTCCTAAAATGCAGATCTTATCTCATTTGTCTGCCTGAAATCTTGCACTGGCTGCTCACTGGGGGCTGTCAGATTTGACCCCTGCCTCTCTCCACAGTTCAGCTCATCTGAAGCTTTCTTTATTCAAGGTGCTCTGGCTTTCTTGTGACCTTTCTTACTGCCCAGCCTCAGGACCTGGGAGCTTGCTATTCCTTCGTTTGGAACGCTCCTTTTCTCCCTTTTTACTTGGTAATCATCCTTCAGGGCTCAGTCTCAATGTCAGTTTCTTAGAGCAACTTTCCATGATACCAGAGGAAGCTCGACCCTCAGGTTATACACTCTCATAGCACTCTGTCGTTTCCCCAGCATTACCCATAACTTCACCACGTAATTAAAGAACAATATGTTATTGCTTATTAAAGTCTGTCTCCTACACTTGGCTGTTAACTTCATGAGAGAAAGGTCTGGATCTTTCTTATTCACCACTGATTCCCACCTCCTAGTACAGTGTCTGGCCTTTGTAAGCACACAATAATGTTTTCTTAGACATTTTTGCCTATGCTACAGATATTAAGCTTTTTCCCCTTTAATCAAACAAGATGACTGTTGTTGGCCAATGTCTTAGAAATGGCTGCAAACTATTGAGACTGAGTATTTTAACACCAAGAATTTGCGCAGATGAACTCAGGAATTCATCACGAAGGCTAATACACCATTGTCAACTGGACCACCTTGAGTTTGTGTTTGATCATCTGTTAATGATGTCACTTATTGATAGTAAATAATGGAGCTGAGAGGACTTCGTAATGGAAGGTGCTGAATAACAACCAGGAAAAAAGGCAGCAAAAAGCCATGAATGTAAGATGGAGATGGTATAAAACGCTGAGAGATATTATCAGGTGGGGAATAAAAACAAAGAAGTTACATGGATAAAGATGTAAGGAAGAAAGACGTTTTCTGAAAATAAGTCTATTGAAGAGATTGCAGGGTTAGAGATAGTTAGCAAGTTTAGATTGAAAGAGGTAACTGAGAAAATTCAGCAATAATTTTTCTCTTTCATTCTTCCTTTCTTTCTCCCTTTCTTTCTTTTCTTTCTTTCTTTCTTTCTTTTTCTTCTTTTTTTTTTTTCTCTTTTCTCTCTTTCTCTTTCCCTCTCTCTTTTTTTCTTTTCTTCTGTCTCTTTCTCTCTTTTCTTCCTCCCCTCCCTTCTTTCCTTCCTTCCTCTCTTCCTTCCTCCTTTCCTTTAGCAATTAATATACTGCTCATGAGAGTGGAGTCATTTTACAAGCACTGGGATAAAGGTCAAGGCACAGGCAATGTTTATAGAGGAACAGGAGTTTCGATTAGGCAATTTGCTAGTAACACCTTCAGTAAATAAATGTGAGGATAATATGGAGTGTTTATCACAACAGTGAGTTTTTAATCAGATCCATTCACCAAGAAAGCTGTAAAATAATTTGCAAAGTGCTTTGAGATAATAAACGACTATATAAACACAGTCTTATCCTAGCAACTGAAATTATAAAGCTATTTGGTTTAGAAAATTCAAACTCTGGTATTTTATTTCCCTTGAGTGGTGACAATAGATTGATTTATGAAACAGAATATTTCTTCCCTTGAATTAAATTATTCTATAAGCATACTGATTAGCTGTTAGTAGGGGATGGATACTGCTAGCAATAATTTCATTTCTGTTTTTGAATTTTATTTAAAGATTTTCAAGATGCAAAAAATAGCACTTTGTGAATCACACGCGATGTTCATGACCTGGGTGAGTTTCAAGCTTGTGCTTTGCTTTTGGAATCATTCCTGTGCCAAAGCACATGCAGAAAATCAATATTCCTGAAGACAGTGACTATGCTTTTTTTTTTTTAAAGGGTATTAAAAAGGAAGAGCTACTGGCTTGGTAAAGATGAGAGAGAGAGAGAAGACAAAAGCCTTAGAAACACCTAAAACTTGATATTCTCAATGTATGGTATATTACTAGAGATAAGCAGAGATTTCTAACAGGCTGGGTTTGATTTTAATTTCTTTCTAGAATTAGAGGAAGATCAAGAGCTTCTTCACCAAGACTCACAGTTCAGTTCCCTTTGGTGTAATCCAGTAACTAGGGACACCTTGCTGAACTGGAGGTCCCCTAGGTTCAGAGAAATCATAAACCCAGATGACTTTGGGTGTGCATTCATACAATTCTGGCTATGAGTTACTACGCTTAAAGCCCATGGATGATCCATCTCAGGTCCATGGTAAGTTTATCTGTTGATTTATAGGAGACTATGTGGGAAAGCTGAAGAGGGAAGACAGCATCACACTTTTGATGTCTAATCTCGGGGATCTACTACTGGAGTTCACAGAATCAGAAATCCGCGTATGCTCGAGCTGCATGAGGTTTTAAACTGGTGTTAAGAGGACCCCACATTAGTAAAGAAATATAACCCATGACCTCAAGTGCTACCAAATCAGGTGCAGCTGCTCGCCGCTCAACAACCAATACCCGAGAGAGAGAAATGTCGGTAGAAAGGAAAGTTGGTTTTAATCAGAATGTCGGCCATCTGGGGAGATGGTGGACTCAGTGTCCCCCAAAAACCATCTCCAAAGATTCTGCTCGGCTAAGTTTTTAAAGGGAAAAAGAGAAGTAATCTCAGTGAATCATTGAGATAGGGGGTCATCACCATCCCTCACTGTGTGCAGGGGACACATTATAGAGAAGAGGAAAGTGAGACAAAGAGATTAAGTAATTGCCCAAGGTTTCACAGTTAATAAGTGAGGGGCTGGGATTTGAACTCAGGTAATCTGTTTCTAAAGCTCATGCTCTCAGATACATGCGAAAATAAATAGCTTGGATTTGATTATAGAGAAATCAGATTCCGTCAATATAAGTGTAGCATAGCTTAAGCATTCCCAGCTTCCTGCCACCCCCTCAAGAGAAATGGCTGTCCCCAGTCTACTCTGCACTCTACTCACTGTGTCCACTGCTTGTGATTTTTCTTTAGATGCTATCTTGTTTACCCAGTTTGTTCTCGAGATTACTGAAGGGGAAGCTAAGGAAGAGATCTGGTCATCTCTTAATTACTTATTCTTCATTTCTACTTCTTGAAATTTCTACGTCCATTCTTCTACGTCCGTTGGTTCTACGGAAAGAGCCAACATGTTAAGCAAGGTATTGTGTGATGGAAAGAATGGAAAGGTGTGCTAGGGCCAGAGAGGAGTACAGCATGGTGTCTGGTTTAAGGTTAGTGACACAACAAAGGGGTGCCTCCTGCAGAGAGCTGCTAACAAATGGAAATGAAGTATCCATAGGAGGTTAATCCCATCTATTGTGCTTTAGTCAGGAATGTGTCATAATATTCTAGTTTCCCCGATATAATTTTAAGGGAGTTAAACTGGAACAACTAGAAATTACATCATTAATTATATTCAGTGTCAACTGAAATTACCACTTGATGCAATCTTGCTAACAAAGCATGTGGATGGGATAAGCTACTCCCAGCTTCATCGACTAATAGCCTTAATAGCCTACTCCCTCGCTAGGGGTTAGCTAGTCAGGAAACACTACACACACACACACACATTTTTTTTTCCTTCTAAAAAAATCTCAATTTAAAAGTGGTTTAAAAACTGGGCCCTTGTTCTTGCTCTGTGCTGGATGCCTAAAGATTCTAAAACCTGAAGTGTTTTAGAAAATATTGATTCCAGTTCCCGTCTCACAGGGTCTGAGTCATTTGGGCTACAACAGGGCCTGAACATTCCCATATTTTAAAGGTGATTGTAATGAGAGCCTAAGGTTGGGGACCACAGATAAATGCTATTTCATTCCATCCTTCTGATCTCCATAGTAAGTAGGCTTTGCCATTACAATTTTGCATATCAAAAATTGACATTCAGTTTAAGGCCAACAGTTGAACCCGTGTCTAGGATTTTTAAGTCTTTGCTTTTCTCATCAGTTCACGTTTCCTAAGACTTCTAATGAGATCAAAGAACTTTCATAGAAAGTTACTGATAACTATGGCAAGAGAAAGGGAAAAGAAAATTCAATTCTAGAGGTTAGGCTAAAAATAGAAGATTTATTTAAGGCTCAGCAAATTCTCTGAAGTGCTACACATTTGCCCTGATGGAAAGCTTAATGTATCATACTTGGTTATATAATGTCACATTGAAAAAGCTGGCACTGAAGTATCAAAGCTTCTCTTGTCCTCCCCACCTGCCCAATATGTGAACTTTGTAAACAGGGCACAAAAAGATGACACTGCAGTTTTCTCCACGTGCATTTTAACTTTATAGAAAACAAAATTTCAAATCAGTTTTCTCTGACATTCAATCTCTTCCATAAAAAAATGGACAGTATAAACTATTATATATCTAGCATTACCGTGGCTGGGTATTTCCCTTGAATCTCTCTGCTCCTCATTTATGTTAGGGGATAAGAGGAGGATTTTGAACAGACAAAATATTATCAAGGGCGTCTTAGCTCTTCTGCATCCTCAGAACACAAATAATAACCTGAATGTAAAAGTCTAAACCTGAGCCTTCGGTAGGTCAGTTTCAGCCAGGATCAAGCACATTCCGTCTTTCTTTCCTCCCATTCTCATCTGCTCTCTGGCGGAGCCTCTGGTAGCAGATGTAGTAAGAATGTGTAGAGCTGCCAAGATGCTTAATCAAGTCCTTGTGATTGTTGTGGCTGTCACCTCAAATTTCAGATTCAAAAGCATAACTTTATGAACTCATCCACAGAGGATCAGGTTCTTGAGGGGAAGAATAACTCGTATTGACAGAACGCATAGGCAATTAATTTATAAATCATAATGCCAGTCTGTTTGATTACAGTGACCTGGGAAGAGTTTGCTCATTGGATCTTGTTCTTTTTTGCTGTTTATTCTTTCAATAACGAACTAATTGAATGACTCTTTCTTATAAGATACTCTTCCCATGGTGCTGGTTTTCACAGGGTAACAGGTTTTAAACCAGACATGTTTTGCGGGTGTTTATTGGTTACAAAGAGCAGAAACCCACTCAGCCTTGTTGGACTTAGAAGGGGATTGTTGGAAAACTAATGGATACATTCAGAAATAAAGTGCAGGGAGTGAGGAGCGTGGAAAGTCATTAGGCATCTCTCACCTAATCAAACTTAGAAGCTTTTGCACAGCAAAGGAAACCAGAGAGTCCTTTCAGGGGCTCTAGCTCCCCTGCTCCAGGGAGCAAGCTTCGTAGAGCCTCTGCCATGTGTTTGGAGGACAGACAAGACAGCACCAGAAGAGAAAGAGGCTGAAACCCACATAAGGGAAGGCACTGAGACTTTCTAGAAAGGATCCTAGTCACTAGGTATAGTGGGTTGAATAGCAGCTCCAAAAAGACATGTCCACATCCTAAACTCTGGTACCTGTGAATATCATCTTTGCAGATGTGAGTAAGGTAAGGATCTCAAGACGAGACCGCCTTGGATTAGGGCGGGTCCTAGGTCCACCCTAAGGTTCCTTTAAGAGATGGAAAAGGAGAAGGCAGAGAGACACAGGGAAGAAGGCCATGTGAAGATGGAGGCGGAGACTGCTATTTTGCTGCCACAGGACAAGGAGCACCAGAAGCTGGGAGAGGCAAGGCAGGGTCTTCCTGAAGCAGCTTCAGAGAGAGCATAGCTCTTGCTTCTGGACTTTTGGCCTCCGGAACAGTGAGAGAATAAATTTCTGCTGTTTTAAGACAAGAAGTTTGTGGTAATTTGTTATGGAAGCCCTGAGAAACTAATACGTTGGGTTTATGGTAGGCACGGCTCTTCTGGGAAGAGATAAGAATCAGGCACCTAGAGAACCCTCCTGCACTGTTGGTGGAAATGAAATGTAAGTTGGTGCAGCCACTATGGAGAACAGTATGGAGGTTCCTCAAAAAACTAAAAATAGAACTACCATACGACCCAGCAATCCCACTACTGGGCATATACCCTGAGAAAACCATAATTCAAAAAGAGTCATGTACCACAATGTTCATTGCAGCACTATTTACAATAGCCAGGACATGGAAGCAACCTAAGTGTCCATCGACAGATGAATGGATAAAGAAGATGTGGCACACATATACAATGGAATAGTACTCAGCCATTGAAAAGAATGAAATAATGCCATTTGCAGCAACATGGATGGACCAAGAGATTATCATACTGAGTGAAGTAAGTCAGAAAGAGAAAGACAAATATCGTATAATACTGCTTACATGTGGAATCTAAAAAAAGGGTACAAATGAACTTATCCACAAAATGGAAATAAAGTTACAGATGTAGAAAATAAACTTATGGTTCCCAGGGGCAAGTGGGGAAGGGATAAATTGGGAGAGTGGGATTGACATATACACATTACTGTGTATAAAATAGATAACTAATAAGAACCTACTGTATAGCACAGGGAACTCTACTCTGTAGTGACCTATACAGGAAAAGAATCTGAAAAAGAGTGGATATATGGATATGTATGACTGAGTCACTTTGCTGTACAGCAGAAACTAACACAACATTGCAAATCAACTATACTCCAATAAAAATAAAAGAAAGTAAAAAAGAATCAGGCACCTGGAGCCTGCTGCCTTCTTTAATAGCAATTCCCAGACTAGGAACAAAAGGGTGTGAGGCACTGACAGTGGGGATCAGGGGGGCCCAGTCTCAGTGTGGATATAGACTCTGAGCCAGACTGGATGGAGGGCGGTCTTTGCTCTGTGTTAAGGTGGACATGCTGAATTGTGAGACTGTGAATAAAATGACCCAGGTTCACCCCTTGCTGACTCCCTGCATGTATTTGTATAAGTTCCTCACCCTCTAAGCACCTCAGCAACAGCAACCATGTATAGAAAATTTGCACAGGATAACCTGTAAAGGTCCTCATGGTTGCGGCCTTCTGGTCCCTAGACCTGTGTGATTACGATAAGGGGAGAGCCAGGTCTGAGCCTGCAAGACTTTGTCTTGTGGACTGGCCCTCTCAGTTGGACACACCAGTTGGATGGAGGTATTTCCTCTCACCACCACCCTCCTGGGAGAGATCCTCAGACTTGATCCTCTCCATATCTCAACTGCTACCTGGGACCAATAGTTGCCTTGGGAGGATTCGGCCCTTGAGTACCCATACATAGTCAATGTCCCTGCCTATCTCAGGCTTTGGAACAGTTTGAGCAGTCCAGCCATAGAACCCCATAGGGACTTTGCTGGATGTCCCATGAGGTGTATCCTCTTCCAGGCTCAGACCAATGCTGGAATGCTCCAGGTGACTTTGGAGGCGTATGGGAATGAACTACAAGTGCTCCCCCAGGATCCCTTTCTGAGGGTATGGTTTAGAGCTGTACTCTACAATATGGTAGCCACCAGCTGCATGTGTCTTTATAAACTTAAATTAATTTAAATCACAGTTAAAAATTGAGTCTCTGAGGGACTCCCCTGGTGGTCCAGTGGTTAAGACTCCGTGCTTCCAATGCAGGGGGCACAGGTTCAATCCCTGGTTGGGGAACTAAAATCCCACGTGCTGTGTGGCCAAAACAACCCCCCAAAACAACGACAACAACAACAACAAAAAACAAACCAATTGTGTAACACAACATTGTAAGTCAACTATACTCTAATAAAAAAGATTTTTTTTTAATTAAAAAGAAAATTGAGTGTCTGAGTTGCACTAGCCACAAGTCAGTTGCCCAGCAGTCATATGGGGCTGGTGGCTGCCATGTTGGACGTTGCAGAGAGGGAATATTTCCATCATTGCAGAAGGTCCTATTGGCTAGCACTGCTCTACATCAGCGTTTCAAGTTGTCTGAGGATTTTGCTAAAATACAGATTCTGATTCAGTTGGTCTGGGTTGGGGCCTGAGATTCTGTAATTCTAGCAAATGTCCAGATAATAATGCTGCTGGTTCACGGACCACGCTGAGAGGATTCACATCACTGCGAATTAATTATGGCCACTTTGCTGGCTGTATGCTGGGGCTGAGGAGGGGGGGGAGGGGAGAACATTTCATCTGCAAGGAGTAGAAAAGTGACTGGACTGGCCTGGTTGGAACAGAGTCGTCACAGAAGAGAAAAAAAAAGGAAGTCACTGGCTGAGTTAGTCAGGCCCTAAATGTCAGCCCCAGAGACACAGTCTTTCCTTTGTAGAGCAGGCCTTCCAACTAAGGTGAGAGATACATTAGTCCAGCGTTGGCAAACTTTCTCTGTAAAGGGCAGACAGTAAATATTTTAGGCTTTTGGAGGCCATCACATCTCCATCTCAATTACTCAGGTTTGCTGATGTAAAATGAACACAGCTATCGACAACTTGACAGCATGTCAAGAAATGAGTGTGGCCGTGTTCCAACAAAGCTTTGTCCACAGAAAGTGGTGGCACATGAGGTGTGGCCCGTGGGGCATGGTTTCCTGACCCTTGCACTAGTGGGTCACAATGGGTAAGAGAGTGTCAAGTGAAGTCACAACTTATCAATGAGCCTTTCTGTATACCTTAGGGTCTGCTTCAGGTACCCCTGTTATTAGTCATTACTAATAAGAGCATAATTGCTTTGATTTCAGTTTCAAAGCAACAATTCCCTAACACATACAATACAAAATCACATGTCATGGATATTGAAGTCAAACCAGGATATGCAGAAATTGCAAATTGCCTAGAAACACAAAGTGCAACACCTAGACAATCAATTCAAAAGCTAAAATCTATGCATGAGTTGGCACCTTCTATTATCATGTGACAGCAGAGACTAATGATCTGAATGCCAGGTTGTAGAATTGTCTTATTTACCATGAGGGTAAACAAAGACCTAGGGAGAGTCACTGGTTCAATGTCCAATTTAGGAGAAAACCAGAGCTCCTATTTCCTAAGCAGCGCATAACCCTCCCCTGACATTACATCCCCACCAGAGGGGACAGAGCATTATTCAAATACTGTAAGTACAGGTGTCCCTTGTCCAGGAAATGCCCACTGAGCCCAGGGAAATGCTATTATAGACATTCATTGAACATTTCATAAACCATCTCCTCACTTTCCCAGACGTTTGGGAGAAGGATCTGGATGATAGATCTCTCTCTAAAGGGCTATCCAAAATATTTAAATGAAGTCTTTAGTCATTCTGCAAGAATTTTTCTGTGAGGAGCACAAAAACCAAAATTATTTCATTTATGTTTTTTCTTTTTTAAGAATAAATCTTTCCATACAACAGTTTGAATGGAGGAATCACTGAGATATTAAGAGATCTTAGGTCCGAGGAAGGTCTGTTGAGGCATTTGACGATTTAACTTTCTGAGACCTGAATTCCAGATCGCCCTTAGCCCCTCTCCCCCCCGCCACTGCCAGGTCCTTCAACTGTCCCTGATCCTCTGAGATTTAATTGTAAACACATTATCCTCTCAAAGACATGGCTTTCTTCATGCAGTCCAGTTGGCAGTCATTCAACCAAGTTCTAGATCACCCTGAGCTTCAGAGCAGGGCATTTTAAGAGGATCATGAAGGCTCTGGGGTTTGAATTAAAGAGCCATGATCCTGTGACACCTCTGTGAGCCACCCAGGACAAATCAATCCTATCTGATAGATGAGGAACCCAAGGCTCAGAGAACTGCATCCATATGCTCAAGGTCATCTGGAGGGTGGAAGACGGGTCTCCACCCACATCTTCTGTCTCCAAGTCCCTGCCATTTTCCAGGTGTCTGGTGAGACCTTGGATGGGGTCAGGGCCCAACCATGATGGATATAGAGTGTCCCAATCACCTCATGTGATGAAGAACTCAGGGTCAAAATTACTTTGTTTTGAAAGAAATAAAGTAACATTTATTGAATCTTAGTATGTAAACTGACATTTACCTTTGGTATAAATAAACAGGTATTTATTGTGTGAAAATATTCGTTTATTGTCACTGGAAACGTCTTTATCTCAATGAATGGTACAACCTAGAGGATCAGTTGGCCAGACCAGAGTCTGGAGGGTTTCTTGACTCTTTATTTGCCCTAATTCATCACAACAGTTAATTTTAAGACAGTGCTTCATTGTTGGATTTTTTTTTAATCACAAAATTAATAAATCCTCATTAAGATAAGTAAAACACTACAAATATATATGAAGAGAAAAATTAAATCTCTCATCTTTTGGCTCAGTATCTCCCCTGGACCCTGAGATAATTAATTTTACATTTTGGTATGTATCCTTCAAAACATATTTATGCCTATAGATAGGGCCTTTCTTCCTTCCTTTCTTGAAAAACATATTATACTGTACATATAGTAAAAAATCTATAACTTGCTTTTTTTCCTTGTTAGAAGTTGCATCTTATTGTTGTTTTAGTTTCCCAAACTAGAGTGATACTGAGCAATTTTTCATAGGTTTAGCCACTATTTGTATTGCATATCCTCTGCTCATTTTTGTATTTTACTTTTCAATATGTTGTAGCTTTTAATGTATCAGGGATATTGATCGTATGGGTGGCAAATAACTTTTCCCAATCTAGCATTTAAAAATTTTTGTTTATATTATCTTTGTTGTATAATTTTTCATTTTGATGTGCACTAGTCAACTTCTTTGGTGATGTCTTGTTTTTTGTGTTACCTTTGTGTCACCCACATTATCTCCTCTACTTTCTTTTTAATATTTTTATATTAAAATATTAGATCTTTAATCTATCTGCTATTTTTGTTTACATATGGTGTGAGGAAGGGGTCTACTTTTATTTCTTCTAGATGGATAGGCATGTAAACACATATCTTTTCCCAGTGAAATGGAATAGTGGATATATCATATATTAAATTCCCATATATCACAGGATATAATTTGAACCCTTCACATGCCACTCATCAATTTATTGGTTCATTTGGTAGCTGCCTCCTCTTAAAAGTCTCCAGAGTAGAAGCTTCTACCGGCTCCCAACTCCTATTTCATGGATGACCTTGTTAGGTAACACATTTTCTCATTTTTGTCTGGAGCCCAAAGGACTCAATATATTTCTTAGGAACATACACAAATGTTTTAAACAAAGCCCTCTACTTCCCTGTGACTTCCAGTGAACACTGACTTTCCATCTCAATGTTCTGAAAAGGGGACACAGGGAGACTCTCTCTTAGGAAAATGAGTAGCAGGGCACCATCTCTTCTCACAAAATGCTCATTCCATCAAACTTCTTCCCTACTGCATCCAGGCCTTCCCTAATCTCATCGGTTCCAGGTGCCATGGCCTGCATCTGAAGTCTTGTCCACCCCACAAGTACTCTCAACCACCCATTCAATGCACCCTGACCCTACTATCCCTATAAATCAGACACTACAGAATGTAAGGAGCCCACAAAACTCAAAGTTTTTGCCTTGAGTGCTTTGAAAGTTAAAATAGGACATAAAGAAAAATGCCCCATGTTATCTGAAGCCCTACTGTGAAAATATTTTTATAACTTGGATTAATGATAACCTCTGAACTCCAGTTTCTAAGGTAAAAAATGTAATATTAATAATAATGATAATAATACACCAAAAAATAGATAAAATTGCTTTAAGTTGTTTTCCAGTAAGAAAAAAAACTCTCCACAGCTTTCCCTCCCTTCCCCCTGCCACTTGCCCCCCACTCCTCCCCCACATAAGGTACCTTATGTTCCTACGTAAAAATAGGTTTTAAATGTGCAGAGGTGGTGTCCTCTGAAGCTGAAGGTCCCAGGGTAGAAAGCAAATGTCGCAAATTGCTAACTAGAGTAGGAAAAAAATGTAGCCTGACTTTCACATCTTAAATCCTCCTCCAAGCTGTTGATAGCTTCAAAACACAACAGCTTGTGACAGAGAAGCATGGCTGTAGCCATAAAGCTGGCATCCAATCCAGCCTGTGACCTTCTCCACCAGCCCTCACCTCGAAACTCCAGGATTTCAGAATCACCAAAAAGTGGGTTTTCACTAAGGCAAGGCTCTTCCACACCAACCACTTCCTTCAAAATGGTTGAATGGGACATTTCTGGTGACTAAGCCCCTTCTAAGTGATGTGGCAAATGGTTATAAAATATGCATACGGACTCAGAAAAAGACCCCACCTCTGTCTCCTCTGAATCATGGGGACTCTGTGAAATATATTGCCCACCAGGGACAAAAGAGCAAAACAGATGGTGCAATTTCATGCTTTTTCTGGAGGGTTAAAAATATCAACAATCATGTATTTAGAAATTGGCAGTAACAGAAGTTCTGTGATTCCATAAGTTATACCAGACAGAAAGTTTTTCTAGCAAAAGAGCACGGATGTCTACCATGAAGTAGACATCGTCATGATTTCTGCCTGCACAGTGCATCAGCGGAACCCAGAAAATTCTTCCTTAGCTTCCCATGTAGCTGGTACATGTACCCTAAGTGCTGCCAGTCAGAGGCGTTGAATATGAGACGTCTGTTTGGGAGTGAGCATCTTGAGAAGACAGTGCCATCTGGACTCCACCATGGTGACAGCCGAGGCCTCCAGCTTTGAGGTGGCCGTAATTGTGAGCCTGAGTTTCCGTCCGAGGAGGGGCATTGTTAGGTGGCAGTGACAGGGGTCCTGGACTCCTCACCAGGCCAGCTATGCTGCAGGGTTTGGGGCACTGATCCTGGAAGCTTAGCTTGGATAGGGCTCTCCATTCCTCACAAGGATGCTGTGAGATACCCAGTATTGTCTTCATAGACTCCTTTTTCTGTTTTATAAACGAGAGGCAGTCTCTGCGTCTTGCAGTTAAGATTCCCAAGTAAGAAAACACCTATGGCTTTTACTTATGTATATTGGAAGTGGAAAATATTTTGGATTATCCTATCTGGTCTAAGTTATGGATAAATTTAACCTGACAGAAGATGTCTAAGATGCCAAAATTGCCCCTGGCGGAGGGAGGTCTTTGAACTCCCAGAGGTCTTCCATGGGCCCCTAAAGGAACCCGCAGAAGTTGTACAATGGAGTGACTGATTGACCTGCATCCAGAGCCCTAAAGACCTTTCCACTGAGAGGCAGTAATCTTGCTCAAAATATCCTGTGTCCTCCAAATCTGGAGAATTTATGGGCCGAGGAGATACTTGCTTTAGAGATGTGAGCCCTCTTCCCATTGCCTTTCTTTAAACCATGCATGCACTACCCACAGAGTTATGCATTAATTATTTTGGGTGTTGTTTCTTTTTCTATATTAGATTGAAAGTCTGACTCCAAGTGTGAAGGAGAAGGTGGAGGAAACAGATGCCTCACATCTGATGAGACGTTTGGAGAAGATTGTGGTGGACTGGGTACTTTGATTTTCTCAGTAAAAATTGCAAAACATAATACACATACCAGAAAGCATATAAAATGTATATGACCTTTAAAGAATAATAATGAAGTGAACACGCATCTTGCCATTGCTGAAAATGAGCATAAAGAATATGAGCAGTAACCTACGAGCCCCATGTCTGTCTTAGAGTGCATTCCCCTTACTCCCCTTTAAGAATAGCCAGTATCCTACTTTTAAGAATAATCATTCTTTTGTTTTTCTTCATAGTTTATCACCTATATATGTACCTCTAAAAATACTATTTCATTTTTCCTGTTTTTAAACTTTATGTAAACATACCATATTATTCCTCTGTGTCTTGTCTTTTGCACAGTGTTATGGTTGTGAAATTTGTTCATGTTGTTGTGTGTGGTTGTAGTTTGTTCATTTTCATTACTGGGTAGTATGCTGTTGTATGAATGTACTACTGTTTACCTGTGTATTCTAGTGTTGATGAACACATGGCTGGTTTTCAGGATTTGGCTATTGCACATAAGGCTGTTGTGGACATTTGGAGTGCATCTCCTGATGTGCACATGCACTTGTGTTTGTAAGTATATGCCTGACAGTGGGATTGCAGGCTTATGGGATATGGATATTTTTCCCCTTTCTGAGTCATGCTAAACTGTTTTGTCAAGTGGTTGTAACACTTCACAGTGTTAAAGGTAACATGAGGGAGAATTCCTACCTTCCTACTCACACTTGTTGGTGTTTGTAATGATCTCTCCAGTTGGTTTTAGGTTGCATTTCCCTGATAATACTAGTGAAGCATAGCAAATATTTTTGTTTATTGAGTTATTGGTGACTGGTTTATCGGTAATTTGAGGTTTCTCTACTGTGAAGTGCCCTTTCAAGTCCTTTACTCTTTTCCCTGTTGGCACTTTAAAAAAAAAAAAATTATTGAAGTATAGTTGAGTTGCAATGTGTGTTAGTTTCTGGTATACAGCAAAAATATGAAAAAGAATATATATATTATAATATTCATATTCAAACCATTATGGTTTATTGAAGGATATTGAATATAGTTCCCATGCTATACAGTAGGTCCTTGTTGTTTATCTATTTTATATACAGTAGTTTGTATCTGCTAATCCCAAACTTCTAATTTGTCCCTTCCTTACCACCTTTTCTCTTTGGTAACCATGAATTTTCTATGTCTATGAGTCTGTTTCTGTTTTGTAAATAAGTTCATTCATATCATATTTTAGATTCCACATATAAGTGATATCATATGGTATTTGTCTTTCTCTGTCTGACTTACTTCACTTAGCATGATAACTCTAGGTCCATCCATGTTGCTGCAGATGGTAATATTTCATTCTTTTTTATGGCTGAGTAATATTCCATTGTATCTATGTACCATCTTCTTTATCCATTCATCTGTTGATAGACACTTAGGTTGGGAAGCAGTAGACATAGTAATTGGTTAACATACTTGAAAAACAGGGTAACCACAAATCAAAAACATACAGTAGATTCACAAAAACCAAAAAGAAGAGAACACAAGCATAATACAAAAGAAAACCATCAAACCACAAAAGGAAAAACAGAAAAAGAAAGGAGCAAAGAAGAAATACAAAACCAACTGGAAAACAAGGTTTAAAACGGCAATAAATACATATCTATCAATAATTACCTGTTGGTTTTTTTAATTGTCTTAGTCCAGGTTCCTGGAAAGCAGAGCTTGCAGCGAGCAAATGTGTGCTTTATGGTGCTTTGTTGTGGAGAGCGTTCAGAGATGCAGCAGCAGGTGGGGGGAGATGGAGGCCTGGGAGCACAGAGGGCATGTCTGACATGTTAGGAGGGCATTTTGCCACTACAGTTTCCTTTTTCTGCTTAAACAATAGATGCATTATATAATTATGATGACTTTTTAATAACTATTTATAATATCTACATAAAAACATTGGTTAAGAAAACACAATACTGTACAGATGTCAAATTCCCATTAAATTGACCGAAATTTGAACTTTTAAGAGAAATCAGTGGAGGTTTTTGTTTGTTTGTTTTGCTCTGTTTTTGTTTTGCATAAAGGATACTTGGGGCAAACTAAATGAATGAAATAATGAAAAGGCAGAAAGATGAAGATAGACTTGCCTACTATATAACATGTTAGCTGGCACAGTACTTAGACACATCAATGGTACAGAAAGGGTCATTTAGAATCAATGAAAAAACACAAAGTATTCCACAATT
This sequence comes from Balaenoptera musculus, assembly GCF_009873245.2. Classification (NCBI taxonomy): domain Eukaryota; kingdom Metazoa; phylum Chordata; class Mammalia; order Artiodactyla; family Balaenopteridae; genus Balaenoptera; species Balaenoptera musculus. The sequence continues at coordinate 2,419,783 of NC_045788.1, read as the reverse complement.
GATACAGAGACAAGTGGCAATCATAAAAACGAAGAAAGAAAACACAAGACAAAGCCAAGACAAACAGAAATAGAAACTTAAAGCCTTACTTTAACCCTATAAGGCACCCCTTTTCCCCCAAATCCACAGGTAGAAATGGTGGGAGGGTAGGAACACTCTAATCAGTACACAGAAGCTAGAAACTATAAAAGAAAAGATTGGTAGATCTGGCTACAAAATTTTAACCTCTATACAGAAAAAAAAACATATAATAAAGTTAAAAAAAAACATCAAGAATATACTTGTGGTGTGTATCTACAGAAAAGACAAATTAAAAAATGAAATAGCAGCTCAGAAAAAAAATTTAAAACTTCACAAAAAATACAAATGATAATAAATATTGAAACTGTGCATATTCACAACAGCAATCAAACAACTCTTTTCCATCTAATAGATTTGTGAAGATTTAAAAGATTGATGAAACTCAGAGTAGGGAAGGACACGGGGAAGGAGGAACTTTTGCACAAGTGTGATGGGTCTGTATATGGTTACAACTAGACTTAAAAATGGGTATAACTTTGAATCAATAATTCCACTCTAGAAATTTATCAAAGAGAAATAATCAGAGAGCACATCAAGGTATATGGGCAAAGATGTTTGTCAAAATATTGTTTATAATAGCAAAATAACAGAATGTCCAGTATATTTACTGAGAAAATTTTTACATTTTAATCCATCCATATAATGAAATTCTATTTTACCACTAACACTGATGAGAAATATCATGAAATAAAAACAGACCAATGGCCTGTCAGAAATAAGTACTTAGATGAGAAAACAGTCTTGCGTTTAAAAAAAAAAAAAGAGTTAGGTCTATGGAACTCTATTAGCTATAAGAAATAATGACAAGAAAACTTGTAGTTCTTTGTAAACTTTGGGTCCCAGAGCGTAATATGGTTGACACGTGTTTAGAAGAAAATCACTTGATAATTAGGGTTATCACTGAGGAAGGACAGCATAGGGACTAAGGAAGGCATGCCAGAACAGCAGACCTTCTTGTTATGCCACAGTCGGACAAGAAGGTGGGCCTTTACCCCTCACTGGAGCTCAGGAATCGATGCAGTGAGTGGGTGGTACAGAAAATAGAGACCACGTAGACTCCTGAGTGGAGTCAAAAGGGGGAACAATAGCAGAGGTTTCTAGTGCCTCTGATATTTTCAGTGCAAGCATCTGTGTTGAGGACATCTCAGAGTTGCACACCTGTTGGTCCTCCCAGGAATCCAGGTATTTGTCAGGGTAAGCAAACATGTGCTACAGAAGATTCTGGAAGCTTTGTTGCCTCCACCCATCAAGATCCCTGCAAAGTTTGCTCTTGGGTTGGGAGAAAGGAGGACTTTTGGCAGGAATTGCAAGATCGATTGGAATCCCAGAGATCCTGACCATTGGCTTCTGAAGCTGAAATGATTCTCTGATTCCTTATACCTGCAAAGAAGGAGGTTTTTCAACCTCTGCACTATCGACATTTTTGAGGGGGGTCATTCTTTTCTGTTGTAAGGGGTTGGGGGCTGCCCTGTGCATTGTGGGATATTCCACAACATCCTTGGCCTCTATCCCGAAGAAGCCAGTAGTAACCTTGCCCCAGGGTGACAACAGACAACATCTCCAATATTGCCAAATGTCTCCCGAACAAAATCGCATCTGGTTGAGAGCCACTGGAGTAGAGATGGATGACATTTTATAAAGTGAGGTGATATCTGAAAGCCGGAAATCCTATTTTTATTTGAGAAAACCTGTATCTACACATGGGTACACATTAAGTGTTGGAATGATGAGTGTTGTCTGTTTTATACTATATGTGTTTTGGTATTTTTCTAATTTTTGGACAATGGACATGTAATAGTTACATGAAAGAAAAACACAGATATTTTAAATTTTAATATTTGCACATATGAATACAAAATCTTGAAAGGATATAAAACAAAATGGTAATGATAGTTACTTCTTAGCATTAAGATTTTTCTTTTTTCTTGTTTTTGTTTACATTTTCTTAATTTCTTAGAGAGAACACATACTAATTTTGTAATCAGAAACGAAGTAAACAGAAATTATTTCAAAGGTAAATCCAGGATTTCAACTAACAGTTTGGTGCCTATAGATAATTAAACCCATTAAAATGCATGCTTCTAAATTTGGCTGTTCTAACGCTCGGACAAAGGTTTAATGACCTTCTTAGTGGAAAACAGATAGTAAGTCTTACAAATATTCCTCACTCACCTCATCACACCTCCATCCCAGCTGACGAATCACTTCTTCGTTTAATGTGAGAATGGAAACCCACCAGTGTCAGCAGTCTCAGTATTTCTCCCCTCAAAATCTGTGTTAATTTTTTTTTCCTTATCCTTTGCATTCTGTCAAGAATGATCTATGTGGGTTTTTTTTCCAAAATTCACAAAGAAGTTTTCCTCTTTTGCTTTTTCCTACCACAATTAAGGAGAGAATCCATGAAGGAAATAAGGGTGATGACTCTTCTCCCTTTAAGACAGTGGTTCACCACTGAGGTTCAAGATTCGGGATCCAGGATTGCCTGGGAGGGTCTGCGTGCTGGTCTCTTGTCTCGCGTTTTGTCAAGTAAAGAATCTGAGGATGGAAAGTGGGCGTGTGAAGCTTGATAAAACTTCTCCATCACACCCTGGTTTGAGTAACGGCACCCCCATCCCCATCCCGCCTCCCTGTAAGTCATGTGTCCTCCACCCCCTCCCCACAGCAGTGGTCACGTGGGTCCGGCAGCACCACCCACATCCCCTCTGCCTGGAATTTGAATCCTGAGTGGAGACACACAAGTACAGAAGGTAGTCAGGGTTGGGTTACCCGGCATGGGAGACCTCAGAAGCTGCCATGGTTCTTGAGGAATCATGGGCTGTACATACCTGACTAGTACCCTTCCCGACCCAGGCCAGCCCGAAAAGAAACTTCTCAAGTTCTGGTTTACCTTCTCCAGGTAGTGAGGGAAACCTCACTGGAAGCGTAGGCGTAGTTGCCCAGTAACAGAGTAAACTGTAGTTGTTTCTAGCCTTAGTAAGTGCTTACCAGGTGAAAACATGGGTGGCTGCACCTTTTAAATGGAAACTTTAACGTGAAAACGGAGACAGCAATCAAGTCATGGAAGGCTGAACACATGTCAGGGGTGCCAACGAGGAAGGAACAGACCCAACGAGATTTTCACTGAGTGAAATCCCCACCCCCATATACCATGACCACTATTAAATTAGAGGTGCAGACTTTGAAATAACACGGGCCAAGCTACAGGTACCGCCTTGAGGAAGAATGAATCAGAAAAAAATGAGAACAGAGTGGATGGGCACCAGCAATGATATTTTTTCTCTCTACCTAGAAGAGATGCCCAAACAGGAATATTCTGTCCAAGTTGACCCTGTAACTTCATTATGTAGGAGCAATTTTGAAGTAGAGCCAATTAACTAGATTTTGGAAAATCCATCAAATAGTAACAGATTATTTTGCCTTACTTCTAAAGATTAGGACTTCTATACTTCTAAAAGGAACACAGTAATCTTAAATTTCATTGTTTTGAATTTCATTGTTTTGAATCATTCCTAACATTTATACTGTTCCTATTGTGTATACTGCTTCCAATTCATACTGTAATATCTGGGCATAAGAGCAAAGATTAATTTCACCATTTTATGATAATAGGCTGAAACCCAGAGAGATGAAATGCCTTACCAACGCAAACTGGCTAAATGACCTGAAAAATCAGAATAAAAACTCAGATCTTCTGAGTTAGGTGTTCTTTCCACCATGGCAGTTATCAGTTATCATGCCAAGTTTAAATCATGACTCATCAAATTAGCATAGTTGAAGCAGCACTTCACTCAAAATACTCAGCCCTGGGTACAGTGTTCTGAGGAAATGCAGTTTGTGAAGAAATTACCACTACCCAGATCTCCTCCAGCTATTCACAGAACCATGTACTAATTCCACCATTGATTTAAAAGGGTTTCTTATGAGAGTTGAAAACAGTCTGTGAAGATTATGAATAATTGGAAAGTTATTTATATGGTCAGAGTATATGGGAAAGAAAGACACACTCATTTTAGAAACTACCAAAAGTAGGAATAAACGGACGCCATCTGCCAAGATGAAACCTGTGACTGGACATGGGACCATCATCATACGGTCACCCCCACCCATGGGAACTAGGAATTTTACCACTGAGGTCAGTGTTTTGAGCATCTGGCTATCAGTGTCTCCGTTAAGCGATAAAAACTTCAAGCAGGCCACCCAAGATGGGCCAGTGCCAGCTACCATCTCCACTTCCGAGAGCTGTGGTCCCCGCCCCCTCCTGACAGATGAGGCCAAGCTGCTGGGACATTCTGCAGGCAGGCCGGGGGTTGACATCAGTCTCTCTTCCTGTCTCTCTGGGTGTCACTTTTTATTTTATTTTATTTGCCATATTAAAAAAATTTATTGAAATAAAGTGGATTTCCAATGTTGTGTTAGTTTCAGGTGTACATATATATATATAAATGAATATATTCTTTTTTACATTCTCTTCCATTATATGTTATTACAGGATATTGAGTAGAGTTCCCTGTGCTATACAGTAGGTCCTTGTTGATTATCTATTTTATATACAATAGTGTGTATATTTTAATCCCAAACTCTTATTTTATCCATCCCCCCTTCCCCTTTGGTAACCATAGTTTGTTTTTTATGTCTGTGGGTCTGTTTCTATTTTGTAAATAAGTTCATTTGTATCATTTTTTTTTTAGATTTCACATAATAACAATAGCATATGATATTCGTCTTTCTCTGTCTTGCTTATTTCACTAGGGTGATAATCTCTAGGTCCATCCATGTTGCTGCAAATGGTATTGTTTCATTCTTTTTTTATGGCTGAGTAATATTCCATTGGATATATGTACCACATCTTCTTATCCATTTATCTGTCATTGGACATTTAGGTTGCTTCCATGTCTTGACTACTGTAAATAGTGCTGCTATGAAGACTGGGGTGCATGTATCTTTTCAAATTATCATTTTCTCTGGATATATGCCCAGGAGTGGGATTCCAGGATCATGTGGTAGCTCTATTCTTTGTTTTTTGAGGAACCCCCATACTGTTCTCCATAGTGGCTGCACCTATTTACAATCCCACCAACAGTGTAGGATTTTCTGACTGGAGTCAAAGAAGGGGAAGAGTTCCAACATCACACTTCTGAGTTGCAGTGTTTCACATTTTGGTTCCACCCTGCCTAGTTTAAAGTCTACTCAACCCAGGGGAAAATGAACCTAATTAGCCAATTGGACTTTTTAAAAAAAAGAAGAGAAGTTTTAGCTCTAAAACTTAAGATCATCTTCCTCAGCAGTCAAACATACTGGTGGGGTCACCAAGTATCCTGAGACTCAGGACTTTCAGTACCAAAACGGGGAGCGTCAGGGCCAACCAGGAGGCTGGTCACCCGAATATCTGGGTGTATTGATAGAATAGGGCTTAATCTCCCAAATGGCTGGGGAAGGTAGTCAGAATAAAGTCACATCGCCGTTACCAAACCTAAATATGATTTTGTTATATTTAGGTTTATATGTTGAGCCTTAAAGGGCTAGTGCTGGAGTGGCCTTCATTTTAATTCAATCTATAGCCTTAAAAAAAAAGAACAACAAAAATCTCCCTTTAAAATTAAAGTTCCTTAGAAAAATTTATATGAATTTTCAGAATCAAATCACATCAAAGGAATACTTAAATGCAAGAGGAAAATCTCTTTAAAGAGCGAACATTTGTGGAAAAGTTCACACAGTGGTTGAACATTCCTTTCACAGGTGAAGAAACAGAGGGCTTCAGAGGAGAACTGTGTAGAGTCATTCCACACTGTGGACTCAGGGTCACACTTAGCCTGTGCAGAGCACCTGACCTTCAGCCCAGATGATCCTCTTCAATACCTTATCTCCCTCTCTTCCTAGGCTGAAAATGATTAAATCATTGTGTGCTAGAAAGGGTATCTTTCCCAAATTTAATGCTAAATATTTGGAAAGCATGGGAGAGTTGTGAATCATCCTTTGCTGTCAACACCTCTCTTTTTTTTTTTTAAATGGTAGTATAGTTGATTTACAATGTTGTGTTACTTTCAGGCATACAGCAAAGTGACTCAGTTACACATATACCTATATTCTTTTTCAGATTCTTTTCCCATATAGGTTATCACAAGATATTGACTATAGTTCCCTGTGCTATACAGTAGGTCTTTATTGGTTATCTATTTTATTTATAGTAGTCTGTATCTATACACTAGTTAATCCAAACTCCTAATTTATCCCTCCCCCTCCCTTTCCCCTTTGGTAACCATACGTTTGTTGTCACTGTCTGTAAGTCTATTTCTGTTTTGTAAATAAGTTCATTTGTATCATCTCTTTAGTTTTGAGAAAAAACACAGAAGTTTGTTAACATGTATATGTCACATATACATGGAAGATGACCCAGGGGAAATGAGGGAGTCCAGTGCACCTTTGAGAGGGCATGGGAGCGGCCTGTGGAGCTCATATGTTAGTGAACTGCTGACCCCCAATCATCCGCGATGAGTCACAGACGTGGTAACAAACAGTTGACAATAGCGAGTGACGCTAGACCTCAGGGATTCTCAAGCTTCAGTGCATTGGAATCACTTCACTTGTTAAAAGGCAGACTGTTGGGCTCTCCCACCAAAGTTTCTGAGTGGTGGGTCTGGGGCAAGCCTGAGGATGTGCATTTTAAACAAACTCCTAGTTGCTGCTGCTGCTGGTGGTCTAGGGCCATCCTTTGAAAACTACTGCTGTCTCTGGGGTGCCACACACACACACACACACACACACACACACACGTGCACACACGGCAGAATTTTCATGTTAGTGGAGAGGTCAGGAGGTCAGGTATTCATTTAAAAAATATGGCAATACTTAATATGAAAAACTGCTAAAGTTTATAAATTCTAACAGAAAATTTTTCACACGTTCCCCCACCTGCCCAGTGTCAAGTCTCAGTTTTGTGGATAAAAAGATTTTAGAAATTGCCTTACTAAAAAAAATTCTGCTGTAGCAGGAAGAGAAGTATAGGAGAGCTCTTTTACTGACCTATTTGCAAATTGTGTTTTTATAGCCTTTGAGTGTAATACACCTTTAGAAAGAGCTCAGTAGGCTTACCTGTGAATCATTTACAACAACAGATACAGCTTTTAACCCATCATTAATATTCACAAGAGCTGTGGTTTTATGACTCAAGTAATTAACTAAACAATGTTTTACAAGCATTTTAAACAACTAGTTACACCGAGGGCCTTAATGTGTGCGGTGAGATCGTAAATTAACAGGTTTATTGGCACTGGGAAAATTATTACCTTGTCCTCGGGAGTCAGGAGCTTAAGATGAGCAAGTTTAGTCAAATCAGACCTGTAGTTGCTTTGAGTCTCTCAGCGTTCAAAATCTAGCTCCCAAGCTACTTATTGTTCTGAAACTGATTTCCATTCTTAGAGAGACATATTTCTGATCCTATCTTTTTCTAAAGAGGAGCATATAACGTTTCCTTCTACATTCTCTCAATTTTGAAGCTTATTTCAACACAATCTTTCCTCAAAACTAAATCCCCCATAATGCTTTTAAAGCTTCTTCCCAGCTACTCCTATTCATCCCACAGGGATTAGTTGAGAAGACACTTCCTCAGTGAAGACTTCAGTGATTTCCCTGCTATACTTGCCTATAGCACCATAAGCTCATTCTTTCAGACAAGTTTTTGTCAACTACAGTTGGCACTCACCACTGGCGCTTGCCATCTACCTCTACAAGGATTAAATCATGGGCTCTGCAGCTGCTGACCTTCAATACCCCCTGAAAGGAGTTCAGGGTGGAGAGCTGAAATGAGGCCCTCTGCGCTCTAGGAGAAACTGGTAGAACAGGTCTTCAGATAGTTAGATATTTTCAGGAGCCGATTTTATGAGCCCAATTCTTGTATCTCCTCATATCTAGAAAACCACTAAAATCCTTCATGGTGACGTCTGCTCCTCATGACTAGCAGAAACCTCCTCCAAAAAAATATGTGCTCGATTTCGGGTACTCTCCCTTCCCCCAAATCACATATATACTGACCTTCCCCCCTGCCTCTTTGGAGCAGTTTCTCAGAGCTATCTGAAATGCTGTCTCCCGGGCTGCAGTCCTCATTTTGCCCCAAATAAAACTTAACTCGCAGATCTCACGTTGTGCATTTTTTTTAAGTCGACAGTTAATAAGAGTAGAAACATAATTATTTGTTCAGATCAGTTCTGCTTTCAAAATGGAAGCTCCATGAAAGAAGGATTTATCAGGGAGCAAGAAATTTCCCTCTCCCCTTCCAGGGTCTTCTGGCTGGTCTAATAATTAAATTGACATGAGACAGATTAACAGGAGAAAATCAAACAAAAGTTTAATAGCATGCATATGTGGAAAAGACCCAGGAATAGTGAGTAACTCGCCAAAATGGCTGAAATTCTCACTTTAAATACCGTCTTTAGCTAAAGACAAAAGAGGATGTTGGGGGTAGGGGTTTGGGACTTCAAAGGGAGAGGAAGGCAATTCACATGGAAATGGCGAAGCAAAGGTTTGGTAAACAAATGTTTTCTGGGCCATGCCTCCAGGACACCCAGCCCATATTCGTTGCAGCCATCTCTGGTGGTAGCACTATTCTGGGAACAGGCCCTCTATCTAAATTCTTTTAGGCAGTTAAGGGGGGGCGGTAACAAGAAAAACTTCTTGAGTTTTCTGTTTCTTGAATATAATCAGCCTAGATTAATCCTCATGCCAAAGAGACACATTCTGAGGGAGGGGCAGGCTTTGCTCCCCCGCAGATTCATGTCCACGTTCCCCAGTACCTCATGCATTGCTCAGCCAGTAGAAGGGGATGTGGGATCCGTTCTCCAAGATGGCCCCATGGGTACCTGCCTGCCGGCATCCTCATCCTTGTCAGTCCTTGCTCACACGTAGCAGAGTTGATTTGTGTGACCGGTAGAATACTGCAGAGGTCATGGTATGCCACTTCTGAAATCAGGTAGTATGGCACTGCGATTGCTACCTTGGGCTCTCACTTGTTCTTTCTTCTCTGTGGAAAGCCAGCTGCCATGTTGTGAGAAGCCCTGTGAAGGGGCCCATGTGGCAAGAAGCTGAGGCCTGTCCACGCTGGAGAGAGCTTAGAGGAGAAGTCTCTAGGCTAAGCTGAATTTTGAGAAGACTGCAGGCCCACAGCTAACTGCGCCCTCTGGAGACACCCTGAGTCAGGACCACACATCTAAGGTGTCTTTATCCTGACCCCCAGAAGCTGTGTGGTAATAAATGCTTGTTGACTTAAGCTACTACATTTGGGGTAATTTAGTACGCAGCAATAGATACCTAATGCAGTGCTAAATAAATACGTGGTGACTAAATGAATGAAAGGTCTAGAAGTACTATGACTCATATGATAACGATCCATTACAATTAATTTGTCTCAACTTCTGTGACATTATTGTGTTTGTATAAGAACAAAGTCTGATACAGATAACTGAAGGCTTGGAGTTGTATAATTTGTGGGAATTAATTTTTATTATCTTTTAAAGATTTAACCAATTTAAATAGTTCATTCAGTATAGAATTTCTGATTAGCCCCTTAAAAATCTCAAATGCGCAATAATTAGCGAGGCCACTACTAGTCCCAAAATACCCAAAAATGTTGGTGCATTGTCAATAATAACCAAACAATATTATTATATATGAATTACACAGATCAAATTATTAAACACAAGCTCATCCTAAAGTGCAAAATTTTAGTCACAATAATTAGGCATTCAAAGTCTTAGGATTTAACAATTCATTACAAAATATTGACACGTCTTGCTTTCATAGAAATAAAATTCCTTATGATAGTTTCAGAATTTACAGTAAGTCCGCTACATACTAACCTTCCAGTTTCGAACTTTCAAAGATGCAAACGTGCGTTCCATCCACATCAGGCGTGAGCGACATTGCAGCTTACCCTCCGTCTCCTATTGCTGACGATCCTTCAGCTCTACCATCTCCCACCTCCTCTCCCTCCTCCAGTCAGTAACTCTTCCTGCCTGTTCCCTCGATGCCAGCCCCTGGATGCCAGCTGTTGTACTGCACTACGTACTTTGCAAGGTAGTGTGCTGTAAGATTAAAAATGTTTTCTTTATTTTTTGTTTGTTTTTTCTGTATTATTTGTGTGAAAAGTATTATAAACCTATTACAGTACAGTACGATATAGCTGACTGTGTTAGTAGGGTACCTAGGCTAACGTTGTTGGACTTACGAACACGTTGGACTTAGGAATGCGCTCTCAGAACGGAACTCTTTCGTGTGTAGGGGACTTCCTGTAGTTACTCTGACACCTAAAGTGACTAGATGTAACAGTCTTCCTTGTAAAGTTATAGTAGAACTTTACATAATTTCTAATATATTCCAATTTTGAGAAGCTATAGACATCCTCCACTGATGGAGTTAAATATATCCTGAGAGCTATAAAGTATTCACAAATATGTCAGGTAACTTCTCGCTCTAAATATACTGTAGTACTTTAACAGGCATCATATTAGATTTTTTAAAAACAACTTAAAAGTTGTTTATTTCTTACACATTCAATATCTCATAAATATGCATTCCTCAGTATGTTAGTCAATTAAATTGTACATTTTTACATAGTTGCAATACTAGCTCACCTTCCCTCGAATTCTTCAAATTTCACATGTCATCTGAAACATGGAAAAGGTCATGACATTCTTTTAGTTTCTTAAACTTTTCTTTTAAAGGTGATGTCATATCATATGTAGGCTGATAATCAGACTTGCAGCAGAACTGAGTGTTCTTTCTCCTTTTTCCCCTAGTATTTTCTACATAGGAGAAGTTGTTGTCAGTGTCGGGGGTGACAATTTGTTTAGCATATATTGTCAATTGGGCAGACTCTGAGAGACAGATTAGCAGGCAAAAAGTTTATCATTGAGCGCTCTTCAGATGAACACCTTTAGAAGGGAAAGAAGGGTGGAAAAGGCAGGACAGGAAAGGAAGGGAAGAGAAGAGAAAGGAAGAGAAGGAAAGATCCTGATGTAGTTTGAACGAGGCCTTAGCTGACCACACAGCAGGGTCCGGAACTGGAGTGGTCCTTCATAGTTGTTTGGAGTTGGAGCCAGAGAGGCTGGCCATCATACCCCTCTGTTGATCAGAGCTGGAGCGTTGGCTGCCCCAGGAAGGAGGTCTGTCCTTGGAGGAGGTGGGTCTCTTCAGCAAAGGCAGCTCAGGAAGAGGGCTGATAGCTGAGAGCACTCGTCTGAGAGCCCCCAGCCTCAACAGCAGATGGAAGAACCTTGCCAGCACAACTGGGAGCCCACTGCATCATCAATGATATACTCTCGTAAAGCTAGCTTTATCCTTCTTTGCATACTTTCTTAACGCTTTGATGTATTCAAGGTGATTAGGTATACTGAATTCTTATTCTTGCATCATTTTGTGGATAATGCTTGGTCATTACGCCAAATGAGTCCTAAGCAATTAAATTTCAAAAGGAATCTGGTCATGCTTTCTAAAGTATACATTCTACAGTCTACACCTTTTAAATAACATCAGTAACTTGTAAAGAAAAAGCACAGTTCACTGTCTCTAGTTGAAGTTTCAGTGATAGGACAGCATCATTTCCACTTCCCCATTGGGTATTTGGTAAGAGTTCAAATTTATGTTTGGTAAATGCATTTTAAATCAGTATTTTTACTCACTATACTCCAATAATTCACTGAAGCTCAAACTTCATTGTGTAGTCATTGGAAGCTATAAAAAAAAAAATGAGTGGTGTTGAGACTTTTGATCTATTGTTCACTAATCAGGTTTTAAAATGTGCAGAAAATCAAGAAAGAATTTCCTGTAAGATTTTTTCTTCATTTGTTTAGTTTTTTTAAGGATCTTTTGTTATAAGCTCTTATGTTTTCCACATACATTTTTGGCATGTTGTATGCCTGGACCTGCAGACTATTTCTGTCTAGATTTGGTTACGGAAGTTATTTACTATTGTGTGTGTATGATCATGTTATTCTACTGGAAAAAAAAAAAACCCAGATGTTCCCAAAATGAAATATTTATATTTTGAGGAAACCATAACTCTACCAATAATTTTTATCTGTTTTACATTATTTATGACAGATGTTGAGAATGATATACAGAAATATTTATAATTTTTACCTTATTCTAAGAGATTTCACTCATTGCATATGCTATGATTTTATTTACTTGGTTTTTCATTTTATACACTCAACTATTACAATATTTTGGTTTCATTGTTGATATTCTGAATTAATATTCTGACCTAAAATAATCAAATTTTTTACAGTTTCTGCCAACTGAAGAAAATTACCATTATTATGCTCCTGTAATTTTATTGGCATTTCTTTACTAGAAATTTAGCATGCAAAAACTGAGTTGGTCCATCCTAAAATTCATATGGAATCTCAAGGGACTTCAAGTAGTCAACAACAATCTTGAAAAAGAACAAAGTTGGAGGTCTCACACTTTCTGATTTTTTGTAACTTACTACAAAGCTACAGTAATCAAAATATGCAGTACTGGCATAAAGACAGACATAGAGACCAATGCAATAGAAATAAACCCTTGCATATATAGTCAAGTGATTTTTGACAAGTTTCAAGGTGGTTCAGTGGAGAAAGAACAGTCTTTTTAAGAAGTGGTGTTGGGAAAATTGAATATCTTCATGCAAAAAATAAATAAATAAAGTTGTACCCTTACCTTACACCATATACAAAAATTAACTCAAATTGGATCAAAAACATAAATGAAAGAGCTGAACCTGTAATATAAACCTGTTAGAAGAAAACATAGGGTAAAAGCTTCATGTCAATGATTCATGTCAATGATTTCTTACCTATGACACTAAAAGCGCAAGCAACAAAAGAAAAAATTGATAAATTGGATTACATCAAAATTAAAAACACCTGTGCCTCAAAGGACACAGTCAACAAAGTGAAAAGGCAACCCATGAAATGAGAGAAAATATTCACAAATCATATATCTGATAAGGGGTTAATATCCAGAACACATAAAGTACTCCTACAACTCAACTATAACAACAAAAAACAAAAAACCAGTTAAAACATAGACAAAGGACATAGACATTTCCCCAAAGAAATGGCCAATAAACACATGAAAAGATGCTCAACATCACTAATTATTAGAGAAATGCAAATCAAAATCACAACGACATACCACTTCACACCCATTCGGTTGGCTACTACAAAGAAAAACAAACAAAAAAACAGAAAATGACAAATATTGGCAAGGATATAGAGAAACTGGAACCCTGGTGTACTGTTGGTGAGAATGTAAAATGGTGCAGCAGCTGTGAAAACAGAATGAAGTTCCCTCCAAAAATTAAACATAGAGTGACCATGTGAATCAGCAATTCCACTTTTCCATATAGACCTAAAAGAATTGAAAGAAGGGTGTTAGAGAGATAAATGTACACCCATGTTCATAGCAGCATTATTCCCAATAGCCAAAAGGTAGAAGCAACCCAAGTGTCCATTGATGGGTAAATAGACAAATTAAATGTGGTATTTACGTACTATGGAGTATTATTTAGCCTTAAAAAGGAAGGAAATCGTGACACATACTACAACATGGATGGACCTTGAGGAATTATGCTAAGTGAAGTTATCTGATCACAAAAAGACAAATACTGTCTGATCCCTCTATATGAGTACCTAGAGCAGTCAAATTCATAGAGACAGAAAGTAGAATGATGGTTGTCAAGGCTGTAGGGGAGTAGGGAGTTACAACTGAACGAGTCCAGAGTTTCATTGTGCAAGATGAAAAGAATACTGGAGATGGAGCGAGGTGATGGTTGCATAACGATAGGAATATACTTAATCCCGTGAACTGTCCACTTAAAAATGGTTAAGATGGTAAATTTTATGTTATGTGTATAACAGCAACAACAAAATGAATCAGGCTTAACAGTAACACAGTATGCTTTTTACCTTTCTTGCTCTGTAGAATTAATAGACAGCTATTTTAAAATTCAAAGTTGAATATTAACATAATTTTTGATGGACACTTGGATTTCTCTATTTTACTAAGAGGTTGTGATAAATGGTGTTGCCAATATTTGAGTCGTTTTTAATCCCCAGAGAGTTTAGTATACAGAATTCTTAGAGGTAGATTTGTGTTTAATATGTTTCTGAATTTTTTTAACCTGTTCTGTCTTCTGGAAAATTAAAATTTCATGCTTGAAGTGGATAACAGTCAATGAGAGGGTTGTTTTTAACATCTGAACTACACTGTCATGTAGTTCTATAAGCAGACAGAATACTGATTTTAATGGGGTTTTTTTTTCGTGATCAGTTTTCCTTGAAATTCATCTATTGTGGTTGAGATCGAGTTAGAAAATAAATTCGTATCTACTCCATTAGAGATAAACTATAAGTTATTAGCTCTAAAGATAGAAATTCTGGAAATAACCTAATAGAAATCAGCTGTAAATTTTTTTTTTTTTTTTGCTTTCCAGCTATTTCCCCCGAATGTATTTAATAATACAAGTATTATTTATCATTCTCCTCTTTAATACCTTACCATTTCCTGTTTTCTGATTCTATATTCTGATTCTATTTAAAATTTTCTGTTTTACCTCAGGAAAAATAGTTTATCTTAGAATTTATAACACTTTAACCCTCTTAATTTTAACAGTGATTAATTTTTATACCAGTGGAATTTCCATGAAAAATTACTACAATATAATTAGCATAATTTTGTTTATATAGTGTTTACTTATAGCTTATTAAAGGTAAAAGTATTAAGTTGTTACATGATGTTTCATGACACAGTTAAGGTCCCTGTAAACTTTATTTTGGTACTACTCAACAATTCCCTTCAGGTATATATATAAACTGCAGAGTGTATAAATAGCAATCTGAGATGTTGAATTTAGCCAAGGCACTAATAGCAACACTGAAGAACAGCAAGCAGCTCCTTATTTAGTGGCACAGGTTCCTTGAGATTTTTAGAGCAATGAGGGTTTTTTTATTTTCCATTTTTTATTGTGATAAGATACACATAAAATTTACCATCTTAACCACTTTTAAGTGTACAGGTCAGTGGTATTATATACATTCATAAAGTTGTGCAACCGTCACCACCATCCGTCTCCAGAGCTCCTTTCATCCCTGTAAAACTGAAATGCTATGGCCGTTAAACATTACCTCCCCATTCCCTTTTCCTCCGGTCCCTGGTAACCACTGTTCCACTTTCTGTCTCTATGATTTCAACAACGTGTTTTAATTGTTAAGCTTGTTCCTACTTTGTGCATTTTCATATGTTCAGTATGAAGGTTTCCAAAAATTGTAACCCTTGTAGAGTTAAGCACTCTATTTCCATCAACCAGAAAACTGGCAAAATATACCTACTTGGCTAGAAGAAGTTAACTGCCATCTGTCAGAAGTTTTCAAAAAGATGATATAAAATTGCTTGATTATAATGAACACTTTTCAAAATCATAAAGATATTAATGACATCAAAGGTGCCCAGTTAGATGTGGCACTATGTTCAGTCAGAACCTGAGCAAACGACGGTGTCACCCTTGCAAAGAAGCTGGGAGACTAAGTAGTGCAAATGCATTCTTGAAAAGATGTCCATGCAGAGGTAAAACCTATGTTTGTATTATAAAATTGGAAATCTTTTCTTTCTGTAGCTAAGTTGAAAATACCTGAGGTTCAGAACTCACAGTGATGTCAAGCTTTATAATAAACACTTAAAAATGTTCACAACAGGAATAAAGATGCAGACATAGAGAATGGACTTGAGGACACGGGAGGGGGGAAAGGTAAGCTGGGACGAAGTGAGACAGTAGCATTGACATATACACACTACCAAATGTAAAATAGATAGCTAGTGTGAAGCAGCCTCATAGCAGAGGGAGATCAGCTCGGTGCTTTGTGACCACCTAGAGGGGTGGGATAGGGAGGGAGACACAAGAGGGAGGGGATATGGAGATATATGTATACGAATAGCTGATTCACTTTGTTATAAAGCAGAAACTAACACGACATTGTAAAGTGATTATACTCCAATAAAAATGGTAGAAAAATTTTTTAAAAATAAAAATGCTAAAAAAAATGTTCATAAAAGTTTCCTATGCTTTTGAGTGAAACAATTTATCTTTAAAGCTTTTCAAAGTATGGTATGTTATACAAGCGTATGTACATGCATATTTTTTATACCTATATAATAATAATGTTTAAATATTAATGTTAAAGTTGTTATTGATAATTTTAAAACCCAGCTTAAGAAATACCTCAAGACTCTTATAAAGTTCTTATTTACCATATAGAGGTTATGTGCAAATACATGCAAATGTACAGAGAAACCAGTGTGTTGATCTTAAAGGAAAAAAAAGCAAAAAGAAAGAG
Organism: Balaenoptera musculus; assembly: GCF_009873245.2. Lineage (NCBI taxonomy): Eukaryota > Metazoa > Chordata > Mammalia > Artiodactyla > Balaenopteridae > Balaenoptera > Balaenoptera musculus. The sequence continues at coordinate 2,403,338 of NC_045788.1, read as the reverse complement.
TGAAACAATAAATTAAAAAATATTTTAAAATTTGGAGCTAAAATGATGATCTTGGTGGCAGAGAATCCTAAGAATCCCTTTATTTTTTTCTTGTATCATAAAACCTCATAAACACCAATCTGACAGTCAGCATATAATTATATCCCTAGTACTTGGCACATAGGAGCTGTTTCTTAATATTTATCATATGCACTCTAAATGGAAGGTACTGTAATACATCTGTATTTCCTCCCTTCACAATTCCCACTCTTGTAATTTTAAGAAAAAAATCTATAATTTACTCCCCTTCATATCCTCTGGTCTTTTCTGCCATTAGTGACTCCAGAACTTCTGAAAATTTTTGGAATTTTAAAATTCTGTAATAGGTGTCCACATTTTTTCATCCGTTCTTTGATGATTGCCTTCAGCTTCTTGCCACCAAAAACCAGCACAGAGATAACCATCCTTTTAGGTTTCCTTGATTATAAATTTCCTATCTTTTGCTTATTTTTTAAGCTGAATTCCCTGTCTTTTTCTTATTGATTTAAAGGAGCTCTTTGTATATTCCGGATATTGATGGCTTCATGATTTTTGTCAGTCTGTCAACTGGCTGTTGCCTTTGTCCATAGTCATTGAACAGAGGTTGTAAATTTTGATATAACCAAATTAATCTCTTTTTGCCCTTATGAGTCATAATTTTAGGGTTTCAATTATTGAGTTATTTTCCTTAATTCTACTTCAAGTCACAAAACCCATGCCCCAGGTTATTTTCTGTAAATTTAAAAGTTTTAACTTTCATGGTTAGGTTTTCAATATATTGAGAGTCTGTCTTGATAAGATTAGCTAACTACACATTTTTATTTTTCTCCATGAAAAGACAGTGTTTTCTGCACTATACTGGGTTTTTTTTTAATATTTGTTTTTTATTTCATTTTAATAATAAAGTTTTCTTATACACATAAGTTTTTTTTTCTGAAGCTCCTATTTTGTTCTATTGGTCAATTTCTCTGTTCTTGAACCAATACTACACTGTTTTTATAATCTTGGCCTTATAATCTTAATATGCAGTAGGACAAGTTTACTTTCTCCTTCAAAGTTAACTTAACTATTCATGTGCCTTATTCTTTTGTTTACATTTTAGTTTATTGAGTTCTTCAAAGAAAAATCCAAGAAATTTTTATGTGGATTGCAGTTGATTCATATTATTTTATTATTTATTTGTTTATTAATTTATTCAATCTCATTTTTAAATGCATTTCAAAGTTTTTACAGACATCAGAACATTTTCACCAATAAGCACTTCAACATGCATATTGTTAATCAGAATTCAAGATTTATTTAAGGTTATTTATATTTTTTAAGGTAAAATGTACATAGTACAGTGAAATACAAGTCAACTTTTCTATGAGCATTGCAAATGCATAAACCTAACCTGTGCAGCCCTGGACCCCCATCAAAATGATCTTGAAAATTCTGAACACACACAAAAAATTGTAATTGTGTAGGTAATGGATATTACCTTGACTTATTGTGGTGACCATTTCACAATATATATAAATATTGAATGGTTACGTTGTATACCTGAAACTAATACAATGTTATATGTCAAATATATCTCAATTAAAAAAGATGGTGGCTACCTGAGCTGTTTTTGGTTTTGGCTATTATGAATAAGACTACCATGGATTCAAATTATTTTAAATTGACATTATTATAATATGAAATTATTCAACCCAGTAGCATGGAATATATTCCCATTTAAGATAATTTTCTGTCTTTTATTAGTTTTTAAATTTTTTCTCCTTAGACTATTTGTATATTCTTTGTTATTTCTGGATATTTTATAATTTTTGTTCCTATCAGGACTGGTTTTTTATTTTTATTTGTAACTTCCATTTGGTTATCTATAGGATAGACAGATTTTTCTAAGATGATCTTGTATCCACCAATTTTACTAAACTCTATCATTATGTATGGTAGTTTAAAAATTCGATTTGGGTTTCCAGCTGCATCATCACTATCATCTCTAAATAATGACAGTATTATCTCTAACTCTCCAATTCTTAGACTGCTTAGTTTTAATTCACAGCATGGGTGGGGACTTAAGCAGCAGTGATGAGAATGGCCATCCTTGTCCTGTTGTCCATCATAGGAGAATGTATTTGAGATTTGTCCATGAACTTACATTTCCTCTAATTTTTTTTGCTTGTTTTATAAACATTACTGAGTAGATGAGAGTTTGGGGTTTACTACTCATAAATAGATGTTGAACTTTATCAAATACCTTTTTCTAAATACTCTGAGACAGTTTCTAAATCTTCAAAGTTTTCTCTCTTAATCTGTTAATGTGGAGAATCACACTGATACTCTGAGGGTGAACCATTCTCTTATTCCCAGGATAAATCCTACTTGATCATGATTAATTACTTTTAATCATGATTAATTACACTCTTTGATTTATTTAGTTTACATTTTATTTAGAATTTTTTGATTCTCATATTTACAGAATGAATGAAATGGCTTTGTTTCTGTTCCAATTTTGACTTTTTATGCTTTTAAAAGAATTGATTTATCTGTCTAGCTTTTCATTATCATTTAATATTTTATTTATTAGCACATATTTATTGAATGAATGAAATGGCTTTGTTTCTGTTCCAATTTTGACTTTTTATGCTTTTAAAAGAATTGATTTATCTGTCTAGCTTTTCATTAGCATTTAATATTTTATTTATTAGCACATAATTTTTTACAAATTCCCTCTTGCCATCTAAAACATTTTTATCTGTGGTTATTTCTATTTCATTTATTTTCATATGCTCCAGTTTTATTGACCACTTTTGCCATGTCTCATTAATCTTTTAAAAGAACCACATTTTAATTTTAATATTTTCTATTGATTAAAAAATATTATTCTGTTGTTTTCTTATCTTTATTATTTCTTTCAATCATGTTTCTTTGGATTTCCATTGTTGCTATTTTTCTAACTTCTTGAGTTGAAGTTTTAGCTTGTGGCTTTTAACTTCTTTTATTTCCTGGTCAATGTATTTAAAGCTATAAATATCTCTCTGTGTTGCTTTAGCTGTGTCAAATAAATTTGGACATGGGATTTTTATTGCCATTTGATGTGAAGCATTTTGTTATTCCTCTTTTAGTCCAAGGGTTATTTCGCAACATATAATTTAGTTTCTACACATACAGGAATTTTTAAAATCTTGCCTTTTATTATTAACTTCTAATTTTACTGCATTATGAGAATATAGTCAATATGATGGTAAGTCTGTGGAATTTATTGAAATTACCCTTGTGGCCTAATGTGCAGTCAATTTTTGCAAGCATTTCTCATGTGCTCCAAAAGAATGTGTTTTCCTTGCTTTTTGTTTTTTAAATTCAGGGTTCTATATACATTTAATACCTTGAATATTAATTGAATTGCTCTGATTTTTCATGTATCTTTTGTCTGTTTGAGTTCTAAGTTTCTGACATTAATGTATAAATATCCTCAACTACAGTTATTGAAAAACATATTTTCTCTCTAAATTTCTGCAGATACTCTGAAGCTGTTTTGTTTTTGCAAGTATAGGTTTATGGTTGCTAAAATTCTTGTTCTGTTATGGCTTTTACTAGTACATAATATTTCCTTTTTATCTCTCATTCTATATTTTGCCTTAATTAAATTTTGCCAAATGTGAAGATTTCTATTCTAGCCTTCCCTTGGTTAATATTTCTTATGCCTTTTTTCATCCTTTTATTTTTAGTCTTTCTGATCTTTTATTTTCAGTGTGACTTTTGTAAACAACATGCTGTAAGATCTTATGTTTTAACAAATCCCTGGCTGACTTGTCTTGTTTCCAATGTCTTTTGTCTTGTTTTATTTGCACGTTACACACGTTTTTACAGATGCTTTCGACAAAAGTGTTGGTCTGGTGTTAGCTACTCTGTCATATCTGGAAAAAAAAGAAGTGCATTTTTTAATTTTAACAAATCTCATTTGTTTCAACTAAATGAGATTAAGGCCATTTTTGAAGGAAACAGTACACTTTTCAAATAAGAGTCTTGGTAGCCTTTTGACACAGGAAGGATAATGCAGTAGTTAATTCAGAACTCTTTAAATGTAAATGAATACAATTCACCAGTCAATCTTATCTTCCATGTGGTTTTTAAACTCAGAATCTTCTGTACTTAATACAAATATCAGATACTGTTTTTGAAAATTTACATTATAAAGACAACTTTAAAATCTATCACATTCCCCAAACTGATTCACTCTGCACAAAGGCATTGCATACATGTCATAAATGACCTTCCTGGACACAATTATAAGCGGTCATCTTGCCCATAATTCAAAGACAGGTCCAAGAATTTCAAGACTCATTTTTACAAATTGTCCATGTCTCTACCATTATGACCAAAGCTGATAAATCAATTTCCATGAAAACATTTAAGTAGAACTCTGGTGAATATGGCTTTCTAAATTTTGTCTCCTATAAACTAATGTTGATAGGCCCAGGGCAGTCAGTGTATGCCAGTTGTGTAAAGTGACTTTAAAAATCTTCTCATAAAAGCTTTTGTCTTTAAAAATGCATTTAATCCTTTTAAAAATACCTTCTTGAACACACAGAATTGCTAAAAAAGCATACTGAGAAAACATGGTAAATATAGATAGTTTATCCTCAGGTCTGTGCCCACACTGTCTTGGGCTCAACTCCCCAGGAATATGGTGAGGGCGTAGGGAGAGGCTGGTAAAGGACAGTAAAAGAAACTGCCATAATCCCAGCCAATTTTTGCAGAAACCCACGAATAAACGTCTTGCAGTGATAACATGAGATAGAATAGGTGGGACAAACACATATTTGAGACTGCATGATTTATCCGCCCGGGCTGCAACCAAGATGTGGGAGAAGCAAAAAGTACAGCTGGCATCCAGAGCTTCTCTGCACACAGGCCCAGTTTAACCACTTTTATGCAAACCCCCAAACCCACCCCTTATAATCACGCCCTTTGTCTGCTGCATAAACCGCTCCCAGTCTCTTCTCTAATCTTTGCCCCAAGATGGAGCTGACAAGACTAATTGTTGTCCGTGCTTGGTTCACATTTCATGTTATTTATATAAAGCTTTTCTCATTTTAGTATCATGACAGGCGGAAGGTGCCCTTTTCCTGAATTGGGCTTGAGGTGATTTACTGAGGTGACTGGTGTGTGCAAGTTCAGTTTTCCTCTGGGACCTTGGCTCTACTTGGTTGAATTCCTAAGAATACTCGCAGTCATAATGATCTTTTTAAATATCTTACCTTAAATCCTACAGATATGTTTATTTATACACACACATAAAAGTCTAATACTAACAATGTACAAGAGTTAATATATTTTCCAAAATAATGTTATTCTTTTCCTAGAACAATAAAATCTGATATAATTAAATTCTCTTCTTTCTGCCATCTCCCATCATAGATAGGTAATTCCTTTATTCTTTTTGATTAAAATGGATAAAGTACAGAATAAACATCAGTTGCTGAGGTTAAAGAATGAGTTTATATATATATATTGTTATTTCACTCAGGCATTACTATGAATAAAGTCATCCCATCAGGTGGTTTGCACATTAAAGTAAGTGTTTTTTCTTTATACCTCTGGTAGAAATGAACCCTAGTCCTAAGCATTTTTCATAAAACTATGAAGATTGTCATTTAGCAGAATGCCAATTTGACCAACTTACTGACACTATTTGAACAGAAATGTGCAGCTACAGCGGGATTACTATGTTCAAAGTTAAAGGCAAAGAAAAAAATAGTTAAAGGCAATATGGAGTGTTTTATTCCTCAAATTCAGAAAATATGCATCACTAAAATTATCAGTATCTAAAAAATGATTATTACAATTTACTAAGTTCATTCACAAATATTATACCATTTATACAAAGATCAGAAGACAGGTTAAAGGAATTAAAGCTCTTGATAAGCCCAGAAGAGAGGGTGCAGTTGCAGCCTAACAGAAGCTTCCAAATTGAGGGGAATATCCAAAGGGGATTATCACCATAAAATGACAAACATATGAAAATTCATGTAATTTATGTTTTCTTTAAGGAATTATTTTTCAAGAATATGGCCTACTAAAATGTGTGGCTGAGATGAGCTAAAAATCCGTGATTAAAACCCTCTTTTCTCAGTTCTGTTTTAATGAAGGATTAGATTAAGGACACGTAACCCAAAGTCCCTGTTCTGAGGGTTTTACATGAGGGCATTGGGGTCCCTGACCCCCCTGAAATTATGTGCACAGTCCATGCAAAGAGGAAATGTTTCTGTGGAGAGGACACCTAGCTAGCGTCACATTCTCAAAAGGGTCCACACATGATCCCTCCTCTCCCTGCAAAGTTACCAACTAGTGGATAAAATGCTTTCACAGAGCTCTTGTTAACAGCACCAAGATGAAGACGTGTATATATTTCTTCTTTTAATGCTGAATACAATGACAGAAAATCATTCTGTAAATGGATATGAAGGGCAAAAAGAATAAGTTGTAAACGAAGAAGGTCCCCCATTTAAAAATCATTTATACCTAGATAAATTGCCACTTTTATATAATTGTGACCTGGCAAGTTTCCCAGATAAAATTGTGATGATATATAATCCGGAAGATCATCAAATTTTTACTCAGACAGAGGTCAGACACTCTCATCTTCTTGAAGATTATTTCAGTTTTAAATCATCAGGCAAGAGAAAATCCCAATTTTGATAATGTGAACCTAAAGATTTGGACTTGCAAACACAGTTGAACTTAATAACATTTAAAACTAAACTTTCTTTATCTTGCCAAAGCATTCTCAAGAACACTTAGTCTACAAATAATAAATGCTGGAGAGGGTGTGGAGAAAAGGGAACCCTCCTACACTGTTGGTGGGAATGTAAATTGTTGTAGCCACTATGGAGAACAGTATGGAGTTCCTTAAAAAACTAAAAATAGAGCTACCATATGATCCAGCAATCCCACTTCTGGGCATATACTCGGACAAAACTATAATTCCAAAAGATACATGCACCCCTATGTTCATTGCAGCACCATTTACAATAGCCCAGACATCAAAGCAATATATATATTATATATATATATATATATAATGAAATTTTACTCAGCCATAAAAAGAATGAAATAATGTCATTTGTAGCAACACGGATGGACCTAGAGATTATCATCCTAAGTGAAGTAAACCAGACAAAGAAAGACAAATATCATATGATATCACTTATATGTGAATCTAAAAAAAAAAAGATACAAATGAACTTATTTACAAAACAGAAATAGACCCACAGACATAGAAAACAAACTTATGGTTACCCAAGAGAAAGGGGGGAGGGATAAATTAGGAGTTTGGGATTAACATATACACACTGCTATACATAAAATAGATAACTAACAAGGACCTACTGTATAGCACAGGGAACTCTACTCAATATTTTGTAATAACCTATAAGGGAAAAATATCTGAAAAAGATAGATATATATGTATGTATAACTGAATCACCTGGCTATACACCTGAAACTAACACAATATTGTAAATCAACTATACTTCAATTAAAAAAAAAGAACACTTCTGATGTTGTTGTACCAGTAATGTTGAAAGTTAAGACTCACAGTTAGATTTAATTATTAGAAAAACTAAAGCTATTGCTGTTACTGCTTAGTTTTTATGTTACGTATTTTCCTTACAGATAAGTGGGCCATAAACTAAATAGGTGAGTCACTTACCCAAGTCTGTTTATGACCTCTTTCAAATCCAGAAAACACTGCTGTCAATTTATTTTTTGCAGGAATCCTAAGTCAACAAGTCTTTTGCCTATTGAGTAATCCTTGGCAGGTGTGGAGCAGTAAATCATGTTTATTTTATTATTGCAAGTTACCAGAAGCTATAAGGTTATCTAAAACTTTTTATAACCTCTCTCAGTAATTTTCCATTCACAGGTCTCTCATCCAATAATTCTGATAAAATTTTAGAGTTGGGCCTTTGCTGGTAATAATCAGTAAAATATATGGTCCTCCCCTTCACCATACCCTCACCACCCTCCATGCCCACACTTCCCCCACCCACTCTACTTTTCATGTTCAAAACTCTTCTATATTTGCTCTTAAAAGACAATTTGGCTGGTTGTAAAAACGCTGGGCTTGCACATGCTTTTCATGGGTGCCGTATTTTGTAGTTGTTAGGCCACCGTGCTCAGGTATTAAACATTGCTGTGAAAAGGAAAGATCTGATGCTTAGTTTTCTTCCTGTTTGAAAGGAATTGATCTTATCTTGCTGCCCAAAGGATTCTTTCTTTATTTTGTAACTTTAATAATTTTAATAGTATATATCTTAACATTACTTGTCCTGGGTTAATTTTATCTGTATTATAGTGTTCCTTTTTAACATATACAAGTTTTTTTTTTAATATCAGGAAAGTTTAATTGAATTATACTTTTTCATATTCTTCTTCAGAAATTCCACTTAATGAGTATGTTTTGCTTCCTTTGCTGTCTTCTCCAGCTATCTTTTTCTTTCTTTTTTCTAATTTTTCTGTTTCTTTTATTACTTTTGTGTCATTTTATTGGCTTGTTCCTCTTCCATCCTCTATGTTCTCTGTTTTCCATAGTGCCTTTTTCTGTCGTACTCCTTGTCTTGATTCAGAATGATTTCACCTCTCTTTTCCTGTATCTTCCCTGAGTTTCACCAGCTACTGTTCCACCATATCCTGTTGTCCAGGCCCAGTTTCCCTGACCCCTCTGACTGTTTTCTGGTCTTCATTCCTGGGCTCGCCTCATTAACAATTCTTTAGTGTCATGTTGGAATATTGGTACCATTTTCATATGTAGGGAATTTTGCTGCTTCTTGTCTTCATTTTCTAACAGCTCATTGGTATGGATGGTGTGCTTATGTTTTCTTTTCTTTTTTTTTTTTTTACTGTTCTGATCGTTGCCTCTTTTAAAAATAAACTTTACTTTTTAAAACAGTTTTAGATTTGCAGAAAACTTGTGAAGATAGTAGAGAGAGTTCCTATATAACCACAGACTCAGTTTCCCATATTATTATTATTATTATATATATATTTTTAAATTTATTTATTTATGGCTGTGTTGTGTCTTCATTTCTGTGTGAGGGCTTTTTCTAGTTGCGGCAATTGGGGACCACTCTTCATCGCGGCGCGCGGGCCTCTCACCATCACGGCCTCTCTTGTTGTGGAGCACAGGCTCCAGACGCACAGGCTCAGCAATTGTGGCTCACGGGCCTAGTCGCTCCACGGCATGTGGGATCTTCCCAGACCAGGGCTCGAACCCATGTCCCCTGCATTGGCAGGCAGATTCTCAACCACTGCACCACCAGGGAAGCCCAGTTTCCCATATTATTAACATATTACATTAGTGTGGTACATTTGTCACGATTAATGAACCAATATTGAAACACTATTATTAACTAAGGTCCGTATATTATTCAGATTTCTTTATGTTTTTTTTTTTCTTTATGTTTTATCTAGTGTCCTTTTTCTGTAACCAGGACAGCATATTACATTTAGTTGCCATTCTCCTTAGTCTCCCCTTGGCTGTGACAGTTTCTCAGACTTTTCTTATGTTTGTTGACCTTGATGGCTTTGAGTACTGGTCAGATATTTTGTAGACAAATTGGAATTTGTCTGATATTTTTCTCATGATTAGACTTGGGCTATGGGTGTGGTAGAGGAAGACCAAAGAGGTAAAATTTCGCTTCCATCACATCACATCAAGGGTATGTACTATCAACATGACTTATCAGTGTTGGTGTTGGCCTTGATCACCTGGCTACGGTACTGTTTTCAAGTTTCCCCACTGTCAAGTTACTCTTTACCCCCCTTTTCCATACTGTACTCTTTGGAAGGAAGTCATTATGTGCAGCTCACCTTAAGGAGTGGGGACTTATGCTCCATCTCCTTGACAGCAGAGTAGCTACACAAATTATTTGGAATTTTTCTGCGTGGGAGATTTGTCTCCTCACCCCCATTTATTTATTTCTTCAACCATCTACTTATATCAGTGTTGACTCATGGTTATTTATTTTATAGTTTAAGTTTTACTTCAATAGTACTTTATTTTACTGCTCAAACTGTTCTACTTTTGGCCATTGACAGCTCTTTCATTTGACTGCTGTGCCCCTTTGGCATATCCCTATCATTGCAGGTTATTTATTTACTTATCTGCGTGTTCTTACTTTCTGGCATTATAAGATACTCCAGGTTCATCTTGGGGATCTTCTGCCCCACCTCTGAGAATCTACCATTTCTCCAAGGAGCTATGGGTCCTTTTATTGGAAAAAGCTGTTAGAAATCAAGACCTAAAAAAATGAAAAACAAAACAAAACAAAACAAAATAAAATAAAATAAAACAAAAGAAAGAAATCAAGACCTTGGCACCAAGTGTGCTTGTTCCTGCTGGAGCATTGATGCTTCTAGCCCTTCTCGAATGACAGAACAAGGAAATATACGTGTGGGTACTAAGCTGGGCATACACATATCTATAACTATTTCTATGGGTGACCATTGTATCTATGTTGAGTTAACACGAATTTTTACTGATGTCTCCAATTCCAACCCATTACCTCATAGGTCATTCTAGCCTCTTCCTCTTGCTGATCCATAGCTGCCCACTCCAGCAGTGAGAAGTCTGGCTCCCATGATCTGCCATCCATTGACTTAATTGTTTAATTCCAGTGTGCATGTGTAGCAGTACCAGAATTGTTCATCTGCACCCCCATTGTTGATAAACAACTCTATCAGCTAGAGTACAGTGATTACAGACAATTTTTTTTAAGTTACGCAGGCCAGTAACTTTTCCCCCACTCCCTTCCTTAAATGATTCTTTCATATATTTTTAATACAGTTAGATTATTGTCACATTCTGCATTCCATCCTAAGAGAGTTTTTAAAAATTTGCGTACACTAAAGTTCACTCTTGATGATGTAAAGTTCTCTGGATTTTGACAAATACATAGTGTCACGTATCTACCATAACAGTATCACACAGAATAGTTTCACTGCCCTAAAAAATTCCCTATGCTTGACTTATTTAACCCTTCCCCCTTTTTCTTGAACTGCTGGCAATGGCTGATATTTTTACTATTGCTATAGTTTTGTCTTTTGCAAAATGTCATATAATTGGAAGCATGGAATATGTAGTCTTGTCAGACTGACTTTTTTACTTAGCAATATGTTTTTAAGATTCATCCATGTCTTTCTTTGACTTGATTACACATTTTCTTTTTATTGCTGAATAATATTTCATTGTGTGAACGTGCCATGATTTTTTATCCATTGTAGTTATGGTTGCTTCTACTTTTGGTGATTGTGAAAATAGCTGACACATTCATGTGCAGATTTTGTGGGAACATATGTTTCCAAATCAACGAGATTGTTAGATTATATGGTAAGAGTATGTTTAACTTGTAAGAAACTGCCAAACTGTTTTCCAAAGTAGCTGTACAGTTCTCCTTTCCCGGTAGCAATGAATGAGAATTCCTGTTGCTCCATATTCTCAACAGCAATTGCTCTTGTCAAGTTTTTAAATTTTTTAATTTTAATTTTAGCATTCATAACTATTCTGATAGTTATGTAGTAGTACCTTGTTGCTTAAGTTTGCAATTCCCTGATTATAAAGGATTTGAGCATCTTTTCATTGATACATACTTAATTCCTGTCTGTATATCTTCTTTGATGAGGTGTCCATTCAGATCTTTTGACCTTTTTAAAAGTGGGTAATTTGTTTCCTTATTATTGAGTTTTTAGAAATCTTAGGTATTTTGGATACAAGTCCTTTATCAGATACATATTTTGCAAATATTTTCTCCAAGTTTGTGGGAGTGTCTTTCACAGAGCAGAATAAAGTCCAATTTCTGGATTATGCTTTTGGTGTTTTATATAAAAAATCATTAGCAAACTCAAGGTTGTCCGAATTTTCTCCTATGTTTTCTCTGTTTTGTAGTTTTGCATTTTACCTTTAGGTTTATGATTCATTTTGAAGTAATTTTTGTGAAAGATATAAGATCTAAGTTCTTTTTTTGCATAAAGACATTATTGTTTGTTGAAAAGTCTATCCTTTCTCTGTTTAATAGCCTTTGCTCCTTTACCAAATATCAATTGACTATATTTGTGTGGGTCTATACCTGGACTCTCACTTCTGTTCCCTTGATGTATGGTGTCTACCCTTTCACTGATATATCACTGGCTTGATTGCTACAGCTCTGTAATAAGTCTTGAAATCAGGTAGTGAGAATCTTCCAATTTTGTTCTTCTTTTTCAGTATTATCTTGGCTTCTCTAGGCCGTTTTCATTTCCATATAAACTTTATATTCAGTTTGTCAATACCTACAAAATATCTTGCTGGGATTTTGATTGAGTTTACATTGAATCTATAGATCAAGTTAGGAATAATTGACATGTTAACAATATTGAGTTTTCCGTCCATGATCATGGACTATCTATCCATTTGTTTAGATCTTCTTTTACTTCTTCCATCAGTTCTTTTACTTCTTTCATCAATTTTATCATTTTTAGCATATAGATCCTACACATATTTTGTTAGATTTATACCTTATTATTTCCTATTTTGGGACAGTTTGAGTGGTATTTTCTTAATTTCAAAATCCAATTGCTCATTGCCGGCATATGGAAAGCAATTGATTTCTCTATATTAGCCTTGTATCCTGTGACCTTACTATACTCACCCGTTAGTTGCAGGAGTTTTTTGTTTGATTTGTTCAGCTTTTTCTTGTTGTAAAAACAGTGATCATTTCTGAGCTCTTTACGTGTCATAGCTGCAACTGGAAGTCTGTTTATTCTTTTGTTGTTAGCAAATTTGAGGGACTTGCATTGTCTTGGACTAGCTATTTTGCAGGAGGTTCCTGTACATGTCAGGTGTGGGGGTCGGTAGTAGAGATAGGTGAGTTCTCAAGGTTTTTCTGCTTCTCTTCCTCCTTTGCTGTTACCATGACGGACTGTTTCTTGACGATAGGGCTCTCTGTGTAGCCTCGTTTCCTCTGGCCCTCAGAGCCTAACTGGATCCCAGAGTCCTTCTATCACCAACCCTGAACACCACCCTAGGGTCTTCCACTGGCTGCTACCACCAGGAGACACAGCCTTTCTCTTCCAAGACATGCCTCTTCTCTTTTCAAAAGGGGGTACTTTTTGAGATTTGCCTTTTCTGGGTTCCACTCATTAATTTTCATGCCCTTCTCCACCTTCTCCAGCAATTATGCTCGTATATTTAATTTCTGTCCAAATAGGTTTTACTCAGGATGGGTTATTTGTTGATTTCCAACATTTGATACCAAAAGGCCTCCTCTATACTCTCTGTTCTTCCCCACTACATCTGGCAGCTTCCCGCTCAGGACTTGCTGGTCTTAGTTTCTTTTGGCCACGCTTACACATAATTTGGAGTTTGTGGATTTTTCTGTCTCCTGTTTCACTGAAGATGTATTTCATGGCTTTATTTTTGTTCTCCTTGTTGCTCTATTTGGTTTCCAGGAGAAGTAGGAAGATTCAAAACTAAGCAGTCGCCATGTTCCTAACCTCTGTTCCAAATTTAGAAATAAAAAGAAACGTGAAGAACCAACAGGAAAGGGAACGCCAGAGTCGCCCTGCTGCCCGGCGCAGAGTGCAATGTCAAAGGCGCCCCCTGCAGTGGAGTGTAAATACACCACTGTCAGTCATCGTTACTCCTGTAATCTGAAAGCTGCGCGTTCTTTTCCTTCTTGATGTTATATGCTCCCAATTGGGATTTTAATAAATAAACAGGTAGCGATGTAAATGCAAAGTAATTTGGTCTTATTTGGAAGAATCAGGCTTTGAGGATTTCACTTTGATGAGATCATACAGGAGAGAAAGGCAGTTAAGCTGGATTTTACTTCACCAGGGATTTTCCCCTTCATCTATGAACCGTGACTACATAAACAAATGATTGTAAATGATTCTAAAGGTCCGTCCATCCACCTAAATACACATACATTCACACAGGGGAATTTTTCTTTTTAATCTTCATAGGCACTCTGATAAAGATTTTAGGAGAGAAGTGCTTCTTCAGTAGTTTGTGTCAGTTTCCTTCCTCAAGGCAGGAAACCTTAAAATAAAAATATCTTCATTCTATGCAATTACATATGGTTTTCACATTGCCTCTGAGTAATTACTTAGACAGTAATAACAAAATATTTTAAATGCATTTGCATCTAAGCATTTAAGTGTATAATTAACGGTGTCCACGTTATTTATGTGTGAAAGAAATCTGGCAACTTACTGAGGAAGCTAAAAGAAATATCAAAACCTGTTCTTCTCAATAAAAACTACTTTATTGAGTTTTTATAGGAATGTGTGTTGGAGATATAGATATATATATATATATATAACTGAATCACTTTGCTGTACACCTGAAACTAACACAACATTGTAAATCAATTCAATTAAAAAATTTTTTTAAATAATAAAATAAAAAGAATGCATGAAGGAAGATAAATGGAATTTATGTTGTGTCAGTCGTAGGGATAGATAACATGATTTTCAACACCTCATAAAACCAGCTTATTCTGACCTACACAAATCTATTTAACCATAATGTAGCAGCCCTGGAGAGCAAAATTCCTTAAAGAGGCTTCTTCTCACATCAGAAAACTTACGGTCCTAAGAAGTACAGCCTGGCTTGTGACTTTGCAACTGGAAACAAAATGTTAAGGACCACAGACCCCAGAAAAAAAGAAAGCTAAGTTAGGCTAAGTGACTTTACTAATCCCATCTAGGGAGCAAGTAAGACCAGACATGCCCAGAGAGGGACTGAGGATCCAGAAAACACATTGACGATCCCAGGAAGCTGCACGGTGGCCACCCTGGGAATGAGTCAGGAATAGGGGCAGAGACAAAGCCATACAAAGCCTTTGTGTTCCTCAGGGCTGTGCAAATGGCCTAAGTCCTTAGGGGATGGAGAGGATTCTGGGCATAGACACAAGGTTTAGAAATAATAAATAGGAAAGATTCCCTTCCATCCCCCCAAATAGGTAAAGATTCCTTTGGACTTGGGAAAGAGGTGAGGGGGAGAAATGAAGTAGAGGGTCCTTGAGCCCAACACCCTGGGCAGAAACATTAGGGAAGAGGTGAGAATCCAGAGCAGAAGTAACTCTCAGAAAAGCCAAGGGCTTGTTTTTTTCTTTTTTTAAATTTATTTATTTATTTATTTATTTATTTATTTATTTTGGGCTGCATTGGGTCTTCGTTTCTGCGTGCGGGCTTTCTCTAGTTGCGGCGAGCAGGGGCTACTCTTCGTTGCGGTGCGCGGGCTTCTCATTGCGGTGGTTTCTCTTGTTGCGGAGCACGGGCTCTAGGCGTTCAGTAGTTGTGGCTTGCAGGCTCTAGAGCGCAGGCTCCGTAGTTGTGGCGCACGGGCTTAGTTGCTCCGCGGCATGTGGGATCTTCCCAGATCAGGGATCAAACCCATGTCCCCTGCTTTGGCAGGAGGATTCTTAACCACTGTGTCACCAGGGAAGTCCCAGCCATGGGCTTGGTTTAATGCTCTGGTGCTATATTCTTTCAAGAAGAACTTTAATGATTTTATCTTTGAACTTGTGTTTTGTAAGTGACATCTGGGGGGAAAACAGAGCATATGCATGAGTAGAGGACCATTTGGCAGTGTTGACAGAGCTCAAAATTCCAGGGGACTCGAAGCGAGTGAGTGTGTTAAGTCTGTGAATGAATGATTGGGGGCATGGACAGCCCAGGGAGACCATGCTCCCCATCAGACCCAGAACGTGTTTCAAATGCAGAAGGTAGGCAATGGTACTGTAAGAAATGGGAATGACCTCAACCGAGCAACCCGACACATCCTCTCTTACCTGCGTATGTCCCTATGGTAGTCAACCCCTTGTGCTGAAAATGATGACGTGGAAGGACAGGAAATGACAGGACAACCCATAGTGCCTTTTCCTTTCAGTCTTCCTGACACATCAGCAACCTGAAGGTAGAGTCTGTTGGTAGGATGTGCACGTATCTAGAAGTGAAATAAAAGCAGTTGAGCTAGTTTTCTGCAGGGTTTCCATTGTTCCAGTAAAAACAGAATACATGTGTATGTACTAGCTGCAAATGACAAATTGTGTAACTTAGGGATTGTGCATAGGCATTAAATGCTCCTACACTTGCTCTTAAAACTGGCATTGCACAGTATAAAGAAGATAGTGATATTCATGGTAATTATTTCACATTTTAATTTTTCTATTTTAGACTTGCATTAAATAGCAAATAAAATACACTATGACAAGGTGAAAGCCAGTGGAAAGAAGAAAACAGTTTTATATTTAGGACATCTAATGACATTTTTTCCTGCTTTTCCTACAACTTACGTTGCTGCCTCTGGAAGTAGGAGGTCAGTTATCCATGTAGCTACTTCCAGATTCTGTGCTCGAAGGCAGTAGAGGAATCCATGGGGCTGAAGGGGCCACACAGGGAGAAATGGCACTTTGTCAGCAGCCGCATGTGGATGGATGCTGAAGACCAGATGGGTCTCTCTTCCAGCATCTTAGCACCACGACAGAACCCCAGGATCTTGACGGGTGCCTCTGGAAGGGGAGGATCCTCAGTAAGACTGAATTTAAAGCACTGTATGTTTCCTGTTACTGCTGTAACATATTACCATATACTTAGTAGCATGGAACAATGCAAATGTATTACCTTACAGTTCTAGAGGTCGAAAGTCTAAAAGGGGTCCCCAGATGTAGAGATTGGACTTGAGGACACGGGGAGGGGGAAGGGTAAGCTGGGACGTAGTGAGAGAGTGGCATGGACATATATACACTCCCAAATGTAAAATAGATAGCTAGCGGGAAGCAGCCGCATAGCACAGGGAGATCAGCTCGGTGCTTTGTGACCACCTAGAGGGGTGGGATAGGGAGGGTGGGAGGGAGATGCAAGAGGGAGGAGATATGGGGATATATGTATACGTATAGCTGATTCACTTTGTTATACAGCAGAAACTAACACACCATTGTAAAGCAATTATACTCCAATAAAGATGTTTAAAAAAAAAAGAAAGAAAAAGAACTGCCCCCCAAAATAAATTTAAAAAATAAATAAATAAAAATAATTATCCTTTAAAAAAAAAAAGGGGGGGTCCGCAGAGCTGTGTTTCTTCAGAGGCTCTAGAGGAGACCCTGTTTCCTGGTTTTTCCATCTTCTAGATTTCTGCCTACACTTCTTGGCTCAAAGCTCTTTTCTCTGTCATCAACGCTGTGCAGCATCTTCTCTCTCTGCTTCCATAATCCCATTGCCTTCTGGCTTATAAGGACACGTGATTGTATTGAGCCTGTCTGGATAACCTAGGATTATCTCCTCATCACAAAGTCCTTAATTTAATCACACCCGCAAAGTCCCTTTATTTGCCATAAAGTAACATATTCCCAGATTCTAGGGATTAGGACATGGATATATTTGAGGGGCCATTATTTAGCCTACCACACTTACCGTCTAGTGGGTTGAGTGCTCAACGCAGAAATTAAGCTTAGTTATAACAAAATAAGGCTATTTTGTAAACTTGTGAGCTGCGACTCATACCCCCTACATTTAAGTTCAAACTAGACAGAGGAAGAAAATAACACAATCACCATTAAAACCTCCATCAATGTTAGTGACAAAAAGAAAGTTTGCATTTCACAGCAGAGGATTTCTCTCCCAGGTTTTATTGTTAAAAGTACTGGACAGAAGGTGCAAAGTGTATTTTTAAAAATGCATTTCTTAAAAATACAACAATCCTTCAGTTCATTTATTATGCTATCAAATATGCCTTGACCCTCAGTAACCACCATATAGGATTAAAAAGCACCAATATTAAGGAAAAATCAGTAGTACCCTTGGTCCTAAAAGGTTGGAGGGTTTATTAAGTCCATATACCTTTAGAAACTTGTCTTAGTCCATTTGGGCTGCTATAACGAACTTTTCCATAGACTGGGTGGTGTATAAACAACAGAAATTTATTTCTCATAGTTGGAGCTTTCCAGAGATCAGGGTGCCATCATGATCAGGTCCTTGGCTGAGGGCCCTCTTCCTGGTTTACAGATGGCCGTCTTCTCACTATGTCCTCACATGGCAGAAAAAGGGCAAGAGAGCTCTCTGGGGTCCCTTTTATAAGGGCACTAATTCTATCCATGAGGTCTCCACCCTCATATCCTAGTTATCTCCCAGAGGCCCCACCTCCTAATACTATCACGATAAGAGTTAGGATTTCAGCATATGAATCTGGGGGAACACAAACATTCTGTTCATTGCAAAACGCATACTCAGAAGCACTGTTTCTGTAAATGAATGGTAGAGCAGACACAGTGCGGGCCTGACCAGCTACTTCTCCTACCACCAAACCCATTCCCATTCTGTTCAGTTATCTGCTTTCCAATCCTTTAGGGCAGTACTTCTCAAAGTTCAATGCGCGTATGAATTATCTGAGGATATAGCTAGAATGCAGATTCTGATTCAGCAAGGATGGGGACAGGCCTGAGAATCTGCATTTCTAATGAGCTCCCAGGTGATGTCAGTTTTGCTCCTCTGTGAACAAAGGCTTCTGGAGATGAGGAACGGGGGATACAGCCAATAATATTGTAATAACTTTGTACGGTGACTGATGGAACTAGATTATCGCAGTGATCATTTTGTAACAGATAGAAATATTGAATCACTGTGCTGTGCTCCTGGAATTAACATAGAGCCGGAGATCAGTTGTACTTCAATGAAAAAGAAAAGAAAGTCAGTCCTGTTCTGACCCCCTTTGCCACTGGAAGCACTCTGCCCAGCGGCAAGTCCACCAAGGATGGATCAAGCACAGTATGCAATGGGATTTACATGTGCGTTCTCAGCAAGTCCTTCCAACAACACTACAAGGAAGGCATTACAATCCCGTCTCACGGAGCAGGACACTGAGGAGTTAGGTGCCCAGGTTTGCACAGCTGAGGCTTGAGGAAGTCTAGGTATGAACCAGGCAGCAGAGCCTGAGTTCTTAGCCATGGGCTACAGCTGATGCTGGTCCACTGCAACTCGGTCAGTTATCACTGTATGATCAGAGAAAGATTACCAAGAAGGCTTTGCTGAAGAGGTGAAAAGAGGTGTTCTAGGTGGTCAGAACCACCTCTGCAAAGATTCAAATGCAGTCAGCTCACTCTGAAGTGCACGGGCTGGGGTGCAAGGAAGCATGAGGTTTCTGTGTTGGGCCATAATGATTGTTATTGTATCCTATAAGTATGAAAACCATACATTAATTGCCTGATTCGAAAGTGGGCAAAGGATTTGAGTAGGCATTTCTCTAAAGATCTGCAAATGGCCAGTAAGCACAAGAAAGATGCTCAGCATCATTGGACATCAGGAAATGCAAATCAAAACCACAATGATGTACCCCTTCACACCTGCTGTTCCAAAGGACAGACTGTAACCTCTGCTGGCAAAGGCGTGAAGGAATAGGAACCTTGGTGCATTGCTGGGGGCAGCCACTTTGCAAAATAGTTTGGCAGTTCCTCAGAAAGTTAAACCTGGGGTTGCCAAATGGTCCTGTGATTGCACTTCTAGGTATAAACCTAAGAGCACTGAAAATACATGTCCACACAAAAACATTATACGCGAATGTTCATAGCAGCACTATTCATAGGAAGCAAAATGTGCAAACAATCCAAATGTCTGTCAGATGCCGAATGGATAAACAAGATATGGTGTAGCCGTATGATGGAAAATTATTCAACCTTAAAAAGGGGGGTGAAGTTCTGACACATGCTCCGATATGGATGGTCCTTGAAGACATTATATTATACTCAGTGAAGAGCAGACGTGAAAGGCCACACATATGATTCAATTCATGTGAAATATCCAGAATAGGAAAATTTATAGAAACAAAAAGTAGACTAGTGATTTCTAGGGGCTGGTGGCTGGGGAGGGTGGGAACTGACTGCTAATGCAGTTTCTTTGGCTCGTGATGTTCTGGAATTAGATGGTGGTGGTAGATGATGTATGACTTTATGACTACACTAAACACTACTGAACTGTACACTTTTTTAAAAGGGTGAACTTTATGGTATGCAAAATATACATCAACAAAGCTGTAATTAAAAATATGTACCGCGTATGTAAATATATATAGTTTGAAAATGCCCAGACTAGAGAAAAAATTTGTAAAAGTGACCCATACCATCAAAGCTTTAAAATTTGATTGCAGTAAGATATGGTGAGAAAAGTATGGTTGAATCTTTTTTTTTTTTTTTTTATTGGAGTACAGTTGATTTACAATGTTGTGTTAGTTTCAGGTGTAACTTTTTTCTTTTCTTTTTCTTTTTCTTTCTTTTTTTTTGGCCACACCTCAAGGCTTGCAGGATCTCAGTTCCGCAACCAGGGATTGAACCTGGGCCATGGCAGTGAAAGCCTGGAATCCTAACCACTAGGCCGCCAGGGAACTCCCTGATTCTTATTTAAGGAGTGAAATCCTGTGGGTGAAAGGTGAATGGAGCTGATAAGGAGTTGTAGCATGTCTGTGGAGAACACTGCTTGCTTTAAGTCTATTGCTAAAAGCACATGTACAATGCTTGTGTGACAATGGGGTATAAGTGACAAAATGTATGGCCTATAAAGTGTTTCCCCATTAATGTACTTCTGAGCCTGTTTGCAATATCTGATCAGTTTTCCCCCAACATAAATATCTAGGCAAATAGAAAGGAGGCCTAGCACCAAAGAACATGATCTAGACTCAGGGCAAGCAGCTAAATCACCCTGGCATCAAGGGGCATGTTTCGGTCTGTTGAAGGATTTGCAATTAAAAAGGGAGATGATGGAAAACTCTGCACATATTTTGAGGTATGGGGAAGTCATTCAGGCCGATACCTGATTTACCTTAAACTTTACTGACCAGAGCAGCCCATTTTGTGGCTTTTCGGGCATGCATTGTACATCTGCCTTGGCCATTGAGGAGGAGAATACATTTGAAAGTCAAAAATGGAATAGCTGTGGTTCAGACATCCAAGGTAAAACTAGGTGGCCATTGTGGATGTGATTTCAGACGCACCCCGGTATTGCTGAGAACCTGAATTTTCCGAGCTGTGTCACACTCGGGATGCCACCAGCCATTCGCAAAGCAGTGTCTGCTGGCAGATGGCAGCTGCAACCTTATGACCTCAGGGTCTCCACTGGTAACTATTAGCAGAAAAAGGAGACGTGTAGTGGTCCACAGCTCCCGTTATGTACGTGTTCATACCACATTAGAGGTTAAAACCTACTTAGATACAAGTGTTATTTACACAAGACTCGGATCCAGGACTTGGAACTTGGGGAATACTTCCAATTCAGCGTCCATTCCCCGAACTGAGGCAGGACTACGCCCCATTTCAGCATGAAATAGCCAGAGCCATTGTCACCCCATTCCCCGAAAGCCTTGGAGAAGGATGAAACCGGATTGGAGGTTGAAACCGAGTCCCCCTAAAACCGAGCTCCTCTGCCGGGTTTATGATGAACCTCTCTCTCTACCCAAGAGGTTATACCCACTGCTCTCCTCAAGATTGAGGAGTATCAGATACAAGACGGGTATTGTTTTGGGGGCTGGGCGGGCGCAAAGCTGTTATCGCGAGACCCTGAGCGCAGTTAGGGGGCCCCGCTCCGCCCACAGTCAGGCTCCCAGTGTGCCTCGCGGCAGAGAACGTGGTGAGAGGCGTGTGCAGCGTTCTCTCCGGGCCCCCTGGGCCCTCTGGTGAGGTGGGGGCCCGGGGACAGGCTGGGGGCTGTGTCCCGCGGAGCCCCAGAGCCCTCGCCGCGGCTGCATGCTGGCCGGACCCAGGCCTGGAAGCAGCGCGAACCTCTCCCGCTCCGTGACCTGATGGCGGCGGTCTCCGCGGCTCCCTCGGTCCACGGAGGCCTCAGCACCTGGCGTATGCGGACACTGCCATTCAGGTACCAGCGTCCACCGGCTTCAGTCTCTCCGTTCGTTTCAAAACTGGGTCCAGCTTAGGTCAGTTGTCTCCCCCTAGGAGGTGACCGGAGGTCAGGGTTAAGTTGCCAGGACACTGCACGTCGTTACCTCAGGTCCACCTCTGTGATGGGGCTGTCCTCAAAGGAGGGCAGTTGTCGTGAGCTGGGAATTCACCTGATGGGTGTTTGCTCAGCAGGTACTCCTGTTGATCCGATACAAATGATTCTCTCCTGTTTAAAGGAAAGGCCTGAGGGCTGGCGGGGTCCTGGGCGCCTGGCTCCCTCAGTGACGACGGCCGGGCGGGCCCTGGGGACCTGGCCCTGAGGGCGCCGCCAGCTGAGACAGGGCTCCCCAAACTGCAATACTGGAAGTCAACCATGCTTTGGGCTTAAGCCGGGTCTGGTACAGCATCACTCCTGCTCTGTCTTGTTGATTGAAGTGAGTTACAGGGTCAGCACCATTCATTGTAGAAGGGATGACACAAGGGTCTGGATACCAGGAGGCATGGTTCCTATGGGGACAAGCTTTGGAGGCTACTTACCACTTTATTCAGGGGCCATTGATGATGTGCCAGCCGGATTCCATGAAAACGAGTGTTACTGGCAATAAGAGCAAACCGTCACCCTGGTAGGTAGCCAGACCTCAGCAGGGCATGGTCATGTGGTCTGTCTAGGGCTTCCACATCCTAACCCTGGATTCTCAGGTCTGCAAATATTTCTGTGTCCCAAAGGCACTGCAGAATAGGAGGTGTTGTGTGAACCAGGACAGTTTGCATCTGGAAGGAAAACTATGCAGACTGGTTTGATGATGATGTGGGAACTTTTCCAAAGCCTGGGTGCCTTCCAACACACCTCCAAACACTGGCTCAGCCTCTGGAGCTGGGCAGGGGAGCTGGTGGGAGCCTTAGAGTGGCTGAGGTCGAATAGCCTTACCAGAATGGAAAATTGATTTAAAGAACATAGGATTAAGGTATGTTTTTGCATACTTGATTTTGTGGCTTGAGACTGGCTACATTTTTTCTTTGTTTTTATAAAAGAGAAACAAAAATCTTAGATTCCTCGAAGCTGTCATGGAAGCATTGCCACCTTTCACATCCAGCAAGTTTTCTTGCTCATCTTGTTACTACCTACTCTAGTCCTACCTAACAGGTTGAATTTTAAGAGGCCTGTGAAGAAAAATAAAGATGAAGTATAATTAAATGTGATCTGATACTTTGTAGATACATACCAAAGAAAATAACACTGGTATTGACCTTAACCGTTTCTAGACAATTAAACATTTTAAACTGACCCAGTCGACTAAGTTTACATATGGCATTTATGTCTGACATCATCTCTTCTTCCTCTATCAATAAACATTCATTGACAAAAGCATCCACACTTTAACTCAAATTTTAAGGTTTTAGTTATCTTTATAAGCAATGCCTAGGTTATACTCTTACTATTTAAGTTTAGTATCTATTAAGCTACACTGACATTCGGGATTTTTTTTCCAACCTTAAACTTTTCATCAAGTTCCCAAATACTATTTAAATGCCATCCATTTTTTTCAACCGGGGTGCTTTGTAGAACTACATCATAAAAACTTTAAAAGGTCACATCTTTCCATTTGAGAATTCCAACTGCTGGTCATCTGTCTGCAGGGGAGTTCTGTGCTACAGGGAAGGGAAGAAGCAGCAGAAGAGAGCCTGGCCCTCTGCATCCTTCTGATACCCATTCCCAGTCATTGCCAGTCCAAGTTGATGCCATATCTAAGCAACCTGGTGCTATTGCTTTTGTTGGTAAATTGCTCTCCAGCAGTAACATCTTCTGGCTTCTCTGGCTGCTGAAGTATGATGGACTTTATTGCATGAGGCATCTCTATGGATAATAAATGGGGCTCTTTTCTTTCCCCTGGGAAACTAAATTGTGCTGGTCTGTTCTCAGTAATAAACAGTGTTATGAATCTTATTACATGGGGAATACATAAAACCTACTTTGGATGATGGATTTTATGTCTCCAAAGAGGGTTCAACATTGTATGTAAAGTGCTTACCAGGCTGCTAGAATTCTATGTTGCATTTGAGAGTCTAAAATATGACAATACAAAAATAGAAAATGATTTCACAGTTCCCCAGGGTCAAGGCAGGAATATACAAATCAGAGAGTGAAAGAAAATTGCATTTAAATATAGAATGTATTGAGAATTTTTACCTTTATTTCAAGCTTCTTGTGAGTCATTAAATTATAATTTTGCTGGGCAGATATACATGATATAATTTGTTATGTAAGAGATAACTAACTTGAAAGATTTGTGCAAAACAAAATTCATAAAGTAGGGAATATAGTTTAGGACTTTGAAAATTATAATTAGTTTTCAATGGAAGTAAAATATGTGGTTTCCTTTAGAAAGTAAAAACTTAATATAATTTGCAAATTACTCCTGTAACGAGTACATTTACAATGAATATAAGTTGCTACTCTATTTTCATAATGAACAAATGAGGTTTTAATGAATCACACTTTAACATTCTACAGAAATATGGGAGAATAGAGAATTGAACTGAAATATTTAATCCCTTTGATAGAATTAAACTGGAATATCCTTTATGAAAACTTTTAGGTTTTAGCATGCAGATTTCAAAAAAAGTCTATTTTTTAATTACCTTTTAAAATATATCCTTCATTAAATTTGTTTGAAGGTTGGTTAACTGTTATGGAAAAGTAAGCTACGTCCAATGAAAAAAGCTAATACATTTGGTGGTGTTGCAAATTAAAAGAAAAAGTATATATCTTTAATCACAGAGCAGGGTCAACAATATTTCTATAGACAATAGTAATAGTTTGGTATCACATTGGTCTTACATTTTATGTCGTATGATTCATCCATCCATTCAACAACTGTTTATTGAGTGTTTGCTATATGCCACCTGTATGCTAGGTACTGTGCTTTAAGAATCGTATCTGAGGAATTAGAGGTCAGTTTGTAAAGTGATCCTCAGGGCATTCCCATAGCTTAGGGAGGTTAGGTGTATACCACGATGCCCTAGTGAAGATCAAACTTGTGCTTATTTTATTCAACTCTATAGAGAGGTGCCAGGAAGTTTTCTCCATCAGAAGAGAGTAAAATTCCCTTTTGATGAACTGAAGATAATTTCTGATCTCACTTCTAGCCCATCTGTACTCCCTCAGAAGCATAGGACATATGGAAAAGGGCGAAATGGTAGCTGTATTGACTGGAAATGTACTGTTGTGGTATTTTTTTTGGTGTATGATTCTAAAAAGATAAGTTTCTAGACAGCAGAGAGATAGGGGATAGGGAGGATGGTATGGTCTTTGAGTCCTTACACTTACAGTAGCCTACGTTCTCATCTCATGGGGGTGGTGTGTGCACTCAAAGGAAGACGGCTGTACACAGCCCTGAAGCCACTGCCCATGACAGGCCACAGCATCCTGGTGGCCCAGTGGTTCTCAACTGGGAGTGATTTTGCAATATTGGCAGTATCTGGAGACATTTTTGATTGTCATGACTGGAAGGAGTGGTGTTACTGGCAAGAAGTGGGTAGAGACCAGGGTTGCTGCTAAACATCCTACAGTTCACAGGGCCGCCCTCAGAACAAAGAATTGTCCAATTCAATATGTCAGTAGTGTGAAGGTTGAAAAACCGTGTTGTAACCTTAGGGCTTAGCGTAGTGCCTTGTACACAAGGTACACTCAATGAATGCTTATCGCCTGCATCAGTGAATGTGTGAGTGAGCGAGTGACTAAACGACCTAACTTAAGAAACTGATTACTCTGTCAAGTCAGTATTGTAGTCAACTCCATGTGCAGTTTCTACCGGTGTAGGGAAGTCACAAAAAAAGTGATTGTATACAGGGTACTACTACTATCTGCTATTTGCTGGAGTTTATGGTTTATTTAATCAGCCTCATTTTAGGCTTTATGTTCATTTAACACATGTTTCCTGAGCACCTACTATGTGTCAAATTCAACTCTAGATACTGTGTATAGAACTGAAAAACGTAACAGTGGTTCCTGTCTTCATAGAGTTTGTATCCTACTTAAGAGAGAGAAAGACCAGCGTATGTCCCTATATATATACGAATCTGGAGCATGTACATGAATTTTGTAACAAGGTTTAGTTCTAGAGAGTGGTCCAGGGTTTGGGGTGTTGATCAAGGAAGATGTTACCGGTAATGTTTCAATATCTTTTATAAGAATGTACTTGCACATATTGTATAATTAAAAGTTAAACATTAATTTCAGAGAAGTAGTAATATATGCTTTAAAAATATGGATTTTTTTTGGTTAACATTTTGTCCTTCACATCTTCCCAACATTTTATTTTAAAAATTTTCAAACATAAAGAAAAGTTTAAAAAAATTATACAGTGAACACAGACATTTACCACCTGGATTCCACAATTAATATTTTAATATACTTGCCTTATCATATATCCATCCATCTATCCAAGCTTCTGTCCATCCATCAGTGCATCATATTTGCTGATGTATTTCGAAGTAAGTTGTGATGCCTCAGTGCACTTCTCACTAAATACTTCAGCATGCATTTCATTAACTAGAACTCAGGATTTGTTTACAATCCAAACATACTTTTTGTTAACACTCTCTTGTTATTCCACACAAAATGACTGAAATGTGAACATGAGTTCCGCTTTATGTTTCTACAGGTTTCCTTATGTAATTTGTTCAAGTATGATCCAGGTAGAAGTCTGAAACAGGGATTGTTGTAAGACTTTTCCTTAGGGGACACCCCTTTTAGTTACTTTACATTTAATTCTTATTAATCAAAGGATCAGTTGGCAGAGCCATTATTCATTCTTCCTAATGATGAGTTTTCACTCCAAACTGAAAAAACAGAATCTGTAGCATCATCAGTTGGCCAGTTAGGTGTTTGCTGAGAGAGTGGTGGTTTATGCATCCAGAAAGCACTGCAGGGAATGTCCTCTGTGGCTTTGGAAATCCTGCCACACTTGGATTTGGTAGTTTTTCTAGCTATGTAAGACCTAGGGCGAGGGCAGAAACCTGGTCTCTGTGTCCACAATTTTATCCCCAGACTGGAACATTAATAAATATTTGTGAAATGAATGAATGATTGAATTAGGACCTTGTACATAGATGTAATGGGTTATTTGTGAAATCGCTTAGTAAATTTCTGTAGAGAAGGCAGGACAGTGATAACCTGCTGGCGTTAGTACTTAGAGTCTTTTATCCATCCTCACCTCCTTCCAAGGTATCAATGTACAGAATATTATGAGTGAATTTTGGAAAACATTTAATTAAATAACTTTATAATAAAGACAAAACTACAAAGACTCATCATAATTACTTGGGGAAAAATATCCGTGAGCTGTCAACAAATACCAGAATGCATTTTTATCTCCTGGCTGATACATCATCATGTTCTTTAAACATGGTGTTCATTTAGCGTGGAAAGCATTATGGTGAAATGATCTTGGCGTTTTGGAAAAAAACATATTAAAATGTCAAAAGGATATTCTGGGTGAATATGAGTATTTACATAAATGAGAACTGTCCATTCTTACATAGATTACTGAGAAAAAATAAACAGTGTGAAGAGTGTGGGCCTCGAAGTCAGAAAGACTTAAGTTCCAGTAGGATTCCCACACTGCAGTCACATTTCCTAATCTACACAGGAGGATAATGCTTCTACTACATTGTTGTTTTGAGAAGTAAATGAAACAAATTGCTTAGCAGAGATTCTGGGGGTAAGCACTCCACATTTGATAGTTTTCTTCTTTTGTTAAAAAGAAAATTTTATGACAACCGTAATGATAAATTTTTAGCAAATTTTTAGAGTGATAATTTGTTTGATTTGTTCTTAATTTTTATCACAATTACACATGTACATTGGTTAAAAATACGTATTACAAAGTTTAGACCTATTACAAATATCTTTTTAAAATTCGGTTTTGTGTTTGATGCCATATGAATATAGTTGGTTTTTATATATTGACATGGTATCAGCAGCTTGCTAAACTCACTTATTAATGTTAATAACTTGTCTGTAGATCCTTTTGGGTATTCTATGTACCCATCATATTATCAACAGACAATGCCAGTTTTATTTCTTCTTTCCCAATTCTTTAATCTTCCTTTTTGATTTTTATTGCCACCTGACTTTGGTTAGGTCCCCTCCAGGGCAATGTTGAAGAGAAGGGGTCAGTCTTGCCATGCTTCCTATTTCAGAGAAAAACCTTTCAATGTTTTAACTTTATGATGTTAGCTATAGGGTTTTTTATAATTTAATTTTTATTTTATATTGGAGTATAGTTGATTTACTATGCTGTGTTAGTTTCGGGTGTACAGCAAAGTGATTCAGTTATACATATACATATATACATTCTTTTTCAGATAATTTTTCTATATAGGTTGTTACAGAATATTGAGTAGAGTTCCCTGTGCTGTACAGTAGGTCATTGTTGGTTATCTATTTTATATATAGTAGTGTGTATATGTCAATCCCAACCTCCTAATTTATCCCTCCCCTGCCACCTCTCCCCTTTGGTAACCATAAGTTTGTTTTCTATGTCTGTGAGTCTGCTATTTTGTAAGTAAGTTCACTTGTATCATTTTTTTAGATTCCACATATAAGTGGTATCATATATTTGTCTTTCTCTGTCTGACTTACCTCACTTAGTATGATTATCTTTAGGTCCATCCATGTCGCTGCAAATGGCATTATTTCATTCTTTTTTTTTTTTTTTTGGAGTTTCCCTTTGGGTTTTGAGCACCCATTAGTTTATTTTATTCTTTTCTTATGGCTGAGTAGTATTCCATTGCATATATGTACCAAATCTTCTTTATCCATAGCTATGAGTTCTTTTTTTTCGGGGTAGGAATAGATACCTTTCATCATATTACAGAAATTTTATTATATTCTTAGGTTGCTAAACACATTCGCCATGAATGGCAAATACTTTTTTGGTATCTGTTGAAATAATCATATATTTCTTTAAAAAAAAAATCTGTTAATGTATAACATTGCCATGAATGGCAAATACTTTTTTGTATTTTGCCATGAATGGCAAATACTTTTTTGCTATCTGTTGAAATAATCATATATTTCTTTTAAAAAATATATGTTAATGTATAACGTTGCACATTGATATTCTGATGTTAAAATAATTTTGTGTATCTGTAATAAACTCAACTTAGTCATGATAGTTTACGTTTTTCATATATTGCTGGATTCTGTTGACTAATATTGAGTCTAGAGTTTTTGCATTTATGGTCGTGGGTGAGATTGGTCTGTGATTTTCTTTTCTCATTCTGTATTGCTTTTTGGTATCAAGATTTTGCTACATCATAGAATAAATTGGTGAATGTCATTTCCTCTCTTTCTATTCTCTGGGATGGATATTATTTCTTCCTTTAATGTTTGATAACATTTTCTGGTATAGATATTATGAGGTTAGAGTTGTTTCTGTTTGTTCTGTGTTGTGTGTGTGTGGGGGGGGTTCATTTATTTATAGATTCATTTTAATGGTTGTAAAATTAGTCAAGTTTTGAATTTCATCTTTTGAATTTTTGATAAAATATAATTTTCTAGGAACTTAAAAATTTCATATATTTAAATTTATCAGCATAAAAGTTAATAATGTCTTATATTGTTGATGTTTGAAAGATCTGTAATTATTTGTCATTACTGCTCTTGCTTCTTTGTGTTTTTGTCCTGTTCTTGATTGGTCTTGCCCTGGTGTAGAAATTTTGTCAATCTTTTCAAGAAGAAAAGTTTGGCTTTGTTGATTCCCTTTACTCTGTTTTATATTGTGTTACTTTCTGCTCTTACAGTTATTATTTTCTTTTCCTTCCATGCTTACGTTTTAATATACTATTCTTCCTCAGACTTCTTAAACTAGATGAATAGATGTATGCTGAGTTCCTGATGTTCAGCCTTTATTATTATTTTTTTTCTCTTTTCCTCTCAGCACCTTTTATAACAATGGTTTTCAACCTGGGGCAATTGCGCCCTACCCCTGGGGACACTTGGTGATATCTGTAGACATTTTGTGGGGAAAGTGCTACTGGCCTTTAGTGGGTAAAAGCAAGGAATGCTGCTAACCGTCCCACGATGCACAGCACTATCCCCACCACAAGGAATTATCCACCCACAGATGTCAGTTGTGTGAGGGTGAGGAAACGTGCTTTAGAGCTTTCGGTAAGGTTTGAAATGTAGCATTTTGCTGTAATTCAGTGAAAAACACTTTCTAATTTCCATTTTGATTACTTCTTTAACCATGTGTAATTTATAACTTTAAGCTTTAATTTATAACTATATGGGAATTTTCTCCTCTTTTCAAACTGACTGAAGCTTTTAATTTCTGGCTTCAATGAATTGTGATCAGAAAACATTCTCTGTGTGTTTTCAGCCCTTCGAAATTTCTTGAGACATGTTTTGTGGCCCAGTAAATGATTACTTGTGTAAATGTTCATTTCATCTTTGAAAGTAAATATTTCTGTGGCTGCTAGATGAAATGCTCTGTACCTATTAGATTAATTTGGTTTATGATTAAATTATTGATATTTTTGGTGCATGTTTGAAAAATTATGCAAAAAATGTTTAAAATATTCCACTATGATTGTGCAGTTATTTATCATCTTATTTCTCTCAAATTTCGCTTTATATATTTTGAAATTGAGTTTAGGTATATAAAAATACAGGATTGTTAACCTTTTCTGGTGAATAATCCTTACGAAGAGACCATGAATAATGATCTCTTGATCCTGAATAATGTTCTTTTTTTACCTTAGAATTTATTTCATCTCATATTAACAAAGCTATACAATCGTGCTTTTGTTAAGTGTTTATGTATCTTTTTCCATCATTTTACTTTTAACCCTTGTGAATCTTTATATTTTAGGTGTCTCATAAAAAATGTGTATGTATACATGTATGTTTAAATCTAGTGTGACAGGCTTTGTCTGTATTCCATATACAGTAATTAGTGAAGTATTTGGGTTTATATCTACTGTTTTACTATCTGCTTTCTATTGTCACACCTGTTCTATGATTTTTAATTTTGCCTTTCCCCCTTCTTTTGGATTCGTAATTTTAAATTTTTAAAAAATTTTTTCTCTTATTAGTTTGGAAGTTAAACATTTTCTTACTTTTTCTTTCAGTAATTACTCAAAAAAATACAACCTGCATCCTTTATTAATCAATACATTGTTTATTTGTTCTTAAACTTTGCTCCAGACAATAAAAAGGCCTTGGAATTCTTTAATTTCATTTTCCTTTCTCCTGACTTATATGCTGTTATTTTCATGTATCTTAATTCCTTCTATATTTTACTTTACACAAGTACCATTTTTATTACTGTTTATATGGTCACATTTTATATAGTTTAATGCCATTTTATATAGTTTTCTGGTATGTTTGATACCAGTATTCTAAAGTATGTTGACCTCTTCTATATGGCTTAGTTCATGGTCAGTTTTTGTAAATGTTTTATGTTTGCTTTAAAAGAATTTGTATTGCCCAATTGGTGAGTGCACACAAAAGTGTTTTCATGCACATGGAAGCTTTTCTCCTTACATTATATTTTGCAATTGGATATTTCAAATCTATATCCTCAATGACTGGTTTTCTTTTTGATCTATTAATTACAGAAAGAGTTATGCTGAACAATCCCATACAATGGCATTTTCCAGTTTCTTCTAATTTTGTCAATTAGAAAAGTATTTTGAGGCAAACAGATTAAATAAATACTTTAGAACATTTTTCAGTCTTTCAAAAGAACTGAATTTATATGATTTGTCCTGAATGTTTTATTGGTATTTGTCATTATTTGCCTTATAACTTTTCCATCCTTGTACTTTGAATTTTTCTGTGGCTTTATATATTGCATATGTCTCCAACAACAAATAGCTAGATTTGGTGTTTTAATCCAGTCTAATGATCTTTATCATTTAACTGAGTGTCTAGTCAATTTACATTGAGTGTGAATATTCATGTTGGCATCTATTTCTACTATCTTATTTGTTCTTTCTATTTGTTTGGCTTATCCTGGTGTTTCCCCCTTTTTGAATATTTTTCTTTTTTTATTCCATTTCCCCCCCTCTTATTATTTTGGAAATTTTATGTTCTGTGTCCATTTTTCAGTGTTTACCCTATATAATATGTACACCTAACTAAGTCAATTACTAATATTTTTGCTTCGTGATGAAAATGGAAGGAGGGACCTTAGAACATTTTAAACACAATCCACCAACTTAAGTGCTATGGTGTTCTACTATTTCAATTTTATCATGCTTTTTTTTCACCTCACAAATAATTAGTCATTATCATTATTATCATTATTATTTCATACATCAATATTTGTTTCAATTTACCCACATATTTTCTGATACATTTTTCTACTATTCCTTCTTACATTTTGTAATAATTGCAATAATAAATTTTCTTTATGCCTGAACGACATACTTTTTTTTTTTCCTTGGCTGCCCCATGTAGCATGCCAGATGCGGGATCTTAGTTCCCCGACCAGGGATCGAACCCGTGGCCCCTGCAATGGAAGCGCAGAGTCCTAACCACTGGACCAGGGAAGTCTCTGAGCTACATACTTTAGATATTTTACTTTAGTGGGGCTCTACCACTATAAGTGGTAAAATCACAGTTTTTGTTTGTTTAAAAAGTGTTTTTATTTCATCAAAATTTTTGAAAGGTAATTTTCCTGAGTATTTAAATATGGGCTGATAGTTATTTTTCTCAAGATTCTGAAGATATAATTCTACTTTTTTTCCCCCTGGTTTTTATTTTTGTTATTGAGAACTTAGCCAGCAGTGTACTTACTGTTCTTTTTTTTAGGTAACCTGTCTTCTTTCTCTGACTTTAAATTTATTTTCATTGCTGTTCTGCAGCTTGACTGTGCTATGTCTGTGTACACATTTCTTTTCATTTATCCTGTCTAGGATTTATTGGACTTTCTAAGTATGAGGATTTTTGCCTGCCAACATATCTGGAGAGTTCTCAGCTAATGAGATGATGATGATGAGAGATGATGATTTCTTCAATAGTGCTTCTTCTCTATAATCTCCTTTTGGAATATTTATTCCACGGATGTTATCTCTTCTCTGTACAGCCTCTGTGCCTCACAACCTCTTCTATTTTCCTTCTCTTAGTCTCTCTGTGCTGCACTTTTGAAATTTCTTTAAACCTCTTTTCCAGTTGCCTGGGGGCATGACCGCTTGGGGACAACTTTAAATTAAATTCGCACTTGAGCTTTTGTACTTCACATGTAGCAGGAAGCCCAGCTTTCAGCTGATGTGAGGGTGGCTTGAAAAGTGGATTTCCCAGGAAAATAGTAAAGTTTAGCTACAGGCCCCTGTGGTGCTCCTCACTTGCCCGGGACTATTCCAAGGCCTGGAGGAGACCTAGCAATGTGCTCATGGGCGTATGTTCTGTCATTGTCGCCAAAGTGTCACGTTCAAACCGAAGTCGCTGTGAACCACTGTCACTTTGCCTTTCCACATCTTCTCTGTCACACTTCCCTTTGTACTGGGTGGTGATGGTGTAGCCTCAAGCTTTTTGGGGATCTGAGTAGGAACTGAGTTGGGAATGAAACATTTTTCACTGCAATTTGGGAAGACATTTTGGAATGCTTTAGTAAAATAGGTCATTAATTATAGGCTTCTACATATATATATTTTGTCATCTTTAAACTTATTTCCTGAAGAACTGAGAGAGAATTCAGATTAGAAAGTTAAATTTGAAACAGAAGTAAGAAAGATAATCAATGAAATCAAGTGAAATTATCCTGACCTCAAGAAGTAAGTTGTTGGCGGTGATTGGTTCAAGATGGCAGAGTAGAAGGACATGTGCTCACCCCCTCTTGCAAGAGCACTGGAATCACAACTAACTGCTGAACAATCATCGCAGGAAGACGCTGGAACTCACCAAAAAAGATACCCCACATCCAAAGACAAAAGAGAAACTGCAATGAGATGGTAGGAGGGGTGCAATCACAATAAAATCAAATCCCATAACCACTGGGTGGGTGATTCACAAACTGGAGAACAATTATACCACAGAAGTCCACTCACTGGAATGAAGGTTCTGAGCCGCATGTCAGGCTTCCCAAACTGGGGGTCCGGCAGCGGGAGGAGGAATTCCGAGAATCAGACTTTGAAGGCTAGCGGGATTTGATTGCAGGACTTCGACAGGACTGGGGGAAACAGAGACTCCACTCTTGGAGGGCACACACAAAGTAGTGTGCTCGTCGTGACCCAGGGGAAGGAGCAGTGACCCCATAGGAGACTGAACCAGACCTCCCTGCTAGTGTTGGAGGGTCTCCTGCAGAGGTGGGGGTGGCTGTGGCTCACCCTGGGGACAAGGACACTGGCAGCAGAAGTTCTGGGAAGTGCTCTTTGGCATGAGCCCTCCCACAGTCCGCCATTAGCCCCACCAAAGAGCCTATAGCCTCCAGTGCTGGGTCGCCTCAGGCCAAACAACCAACAGGGAGGGAACCCAGCCCCACTCATCAGCAGACAAATGGATTAAAGTTTTACTGAGCTCTGCCCACCAGAGGAGCACCCAGCCCTACCCACCACCAATCCCTCCATTAGGAAGCATGCACAAGCCTCTTAGAGAGCCTCATCCACCAAAGGGCAGACAGCAGAAGCAAGAAGAACTACAACCCTGCAGCTTGCAGAACGAAAACCACAATCACAGAAAGATAGATGAAATGAAAAGGCAGAGGGCTATGTACCAGATGAAGGAACAAGATAAAACCCCAGAAAAACAATTAAATGAAGTGGAGATAGGCAACCTTCCAGAAAAAGAATTCAGAATAATGATAGTGAAGGTGATCCAGGACCTCGGAAAAAGAATGGAGGCAAAGATCGAGAAGATGCAAGAAATGTTTAACAAAGACCTAGAAGAATTAAAGAACAAACAAACAAAGATGAACAATACAATAATTGAAATGAAAGCTACACTAGAAGGAATCAATAGCAGAATAACTGAGGCAGAAGAACAGATAAGTGCCATGGAAGACAGAATGGAGGAATTCACTGACACAGAACAGAATAAAGAAAAAAGAATGAAAACAAATGAAGACAGCCTAAGCGACCTCTGGGACAACATTAAACGCACCAACATTCACATTATAGTGGTCCCAGAAGGAGAAGAGAGAGAGAAAGGACCTGAGAAAATATTTGAAGAGATTATAGTTGAAAACTTCTGTAACATGGGAAAGGAAATAGCCACCCAAGTCTAGGAAGCGCAGACAGTCCCAGGCAGGATAAACCCAAGGAGAAACACGCCAAGACACATAGTAATCAAATTGACAAAAATTAAAGACAAAGAAAAATTATTAAAAGCAACAAGGGAAAAATGACAAATAACATACAAGGGAACTTCCATAAGGTTAACAGCTGATTTCTCAGCAGAAAATCTACAAGCCAGAAGGGAGTGGCATGATATATTGAAAGTGATGAAAGGGGAGAACCTACAACCAAGATTACTCTACACAGCGAGGATCTCATTCAGATTCAACAGAGAAATCAAAAGCTTTACAGACAAGCAAAAGCTAAGAGAATTCAGCACCGCCAAACCAGCTCTACAACAAATGCTAAAGGAACTTCTCTAAGTGGGAAATACAAGAGAAGAAAAGGACCTACAAAAACAAAGCCAAAACAATTAGAAAATGGTAATAGAAACATACATATCGATAATTACCTTAAGTGTAAATGGATTAAATGCTCCAACCAAAAGACACAGGCTTGCTGAATGGATACAAATACAAGACACATATATATGCTGTCTACAAGAGACCCACTTCAGACCTAGGGACACATACAGACTGAAAGTGAGTAGAAAAAGATATTCTATGCAAATGGAAATCAGAAGAAAGCTGGAGTAGCAATACTCATATCAGATAAAATAGACTTTAAGATAAAGAATATTACAAGAGACAAGGAAGGACACTATATGATGATCAAGGGATCAATCCAAGAGGAAGATATAACAATTATAAATATATATGCACCCAACATAAGAGCACATTAATACATAAGGCAACTGCTAACAGCTATAAAAGAGGAAATCGACAGTAACACAATAACAGTGGGGGACTTTAACACCTCACTTACACCAAAGACAGATCATCCAGGCAGAAAATTAATAAGGAAACACAAGTTTTAAGTGGCACAATAGACCAGATAGATTTAATTGATATTTATAGGACATTCATCCAAAAACAGCAGATTACACTTTCTTCTCAAGTGCACACGGAACATTCTCCAGGATAGATCACATCTTGGGTCACAAATCAAGCCTCAGTAAATTTAAGAAAATTGAAATCATATTAAGCATCTTTTCTGACCATAACACTATGAGATTAGAAATCAATTACAGGGAAAAAAATGTGAACAACACAAACACATGGAGGCTAAACAGTATGTTACTAAATAACCAAGAGGTCAATGAAGAAATCAAGGAGGAAATCAAAGAATACCTAGAGACAGATGACAATGAAAACACGACGATCCAAAACCTATGGGATGCAGCAAAAGCAGTTCTAAGAGGGAAGTTTATAGCTATACAAGCCTACCTCAAGAAACAAGAAAAATCTCAAATAAACAATCTAACGTTACCCCTAAAGGAACTAGAGAAAGAAGAACAAACAAAACCCAAAGTTAGCAGAAGGAAAGAAATCATAAAGATCAGAGCAGAAATAAAAGACATAGAAACAAAGGAAACAATAACAAAGATCAATAAAACTAAAAGCTGGTTCTTTGAGAAGATAAACAAAATTGATAAACCATTAGCCAGACTCATCAAGAAAAAGAGGGAGAGGACTCAATCAATAAAATTAGAAATGAAAAAGGAGAAGTTACAACAGACACTGCAGAAATACAAAGCATCCTAAGAGACTACTACAAGCAACTCTATACCAATAAAATGGACAACCTGGATAGGGACAAATTCTTAGAGAGGTATAACCTTCCAGGATTGAACCAGGAAGAAATAGAAAATACGAACAGACCAATCACAAGTAATGAAACTGAAACTCTGATTAAAAATCTTCCAACAAACAAAAGTCCAGGACCAGATGGCTTCACAGGTGAATTCTTTCAAACATTTTGAGAAGAGCTAACACTCATACTTCTCAAACTCTTCCAAAAAAACTGCAGAGAAAGAAACACTCCCAAACTCATTCTATGAGGCCACCATCACCCTGAGAGCAAAACCAGACAATGATACTACAAAAAAATAAATTACAGACCAATATCACTGATGAATATGGATGAAAAAATCCCCAACAAAATGGTAGCAAACAGAATCCAAAAACACATTAAAAGGATCATACACCATGATCAAGTGGGATTTATCCCAGGGATGCAAGGATTCTTCAATATACGCAAATCAATCAATGTGATACACCATGTTAGCAAATTTAAGAATAAAAGCCATATGATCATCTCAGTAGATGCAGAAAAAGCTTTTGACAAAATTCAACACCCATTTATGATGAAAACTCTCCAGAAAGTTGGCACAGAGGGAACATACCTCAACATAATAAAGGCCATATACAACAAACCCACAGGAAACACCTTCTCAATGGTGAAAAATTGAAAGCATTTCCTCTAAGATCAGGAACAAGACAAGGATGTCCACTATCACCACTATTATTCAACATAGTTTTGGAAGTCCTAGCCACGGCAGTCAGAGAAGAAAAAGAAATAAAAGGAATCCAAATTGGAAAAGAAGTAAAACTGTCACTGTTTGCAGATGACATGATGCTATACATAGAGAATCCTAAAGATGTCACCAGAAAACTACTAGAGCTAATCAATGAATTTGGTAAGGTTGCAGGGTACAAAATTAATGCACAGCAATCTCTTGCATTCCTATACAGTAATGATGAAAAATCTGAAAGAGAAATTAAGGAAACACTCCCATTTATCATTGCAACAAAAAGAATAAAATACCTAGGAATAAACCTACCTAAGAAGGTAAAAGACCTGTACTCAGAAAACTATAAGACACTGAAGAAAGAAATCAAAGATGACGCAAACAGATGGAGAGATATACCATGTTCTTGGATTGGAAGAATCAATATTGTGAAAATGACTATACTACCCAAAGCAATCTACAGATTCAATGCAATCCCTATCAAATTACCAATGGCATTTTTTTTTTACAGAAGTGGAACAAAAATCTTAAAGTTTGTATGGAGGCAGAAAAGACCCCGAATAGCCAAAGCAATCTTGAGGGAAAAAACAGAGCTGGAGGAATCAGACTCCCTGACTTCAGACTATACTACAAAACTGCAGTAATCAAGACAATATGATACTGGCACAGAAACAGAAATATAGATCAATGGAACAGGATACAAAGTCCAGAGATAAACCCACACACCTATGGTCAACTAATCTATGACAAAGGAGGCAAGGATATACAATGGAGAAAAGACATTCTCTTCAATAAATGGTGCTGGGAAAACTGGACAGCTACATGTAAAAGAATGAGATTAGAACACTCCCTAACACCATACACAAAATAAACTCAAAATGGA
The DNA here is from genome assembly GCF_009873245.2 of Balaenoptera musculus. NCBI lineage: Eukaryota > Metazoa > Chordata > Mammalia > Artiodactyla > Balaenopteridae > Balaenoptera > Balaenoptera musculus. Next base: position 2,364,871 of record NC_045788.1, on the reverse strand, counting down.
TTAAAGACCTAAATGTAAGACTAGACACTATAAAACTCTCAGAGGAAAACATAGGAAGAACACTCTTTGACATAAATCACAGCAAGATCTTTTTTGACCCAACTCCTAGAGTAATGGAAATAAAAACCAAAATAAACAAATGGTACCTAATGAAACTTAAAAGCTTTTGCAAAGCAAAGGAAACTATAAACAAGACGAAAAGACAACCCTCAGAATGGGAGAAAATATTTGCAAACAAATCAGTGGACGAAGGATTAATCTCCAAAATATATAAACAGCTCATGCAGCTCAATATTAAAAAAACAAACAACCCAATCGAAAAATAGGCAGAAGACCTAAATAGACGTTTCTCCAAAGAAGATATACAGGTGGCCAAGAGGCACATGAAAAGATGCTCAGCATCACTAATTATTAGAGAAATGCAAATCAAAACTGCAATGAGGTATCACCTCACACCGGTTAGAATGGGCATCATCAGAAAATCTACAAACAACAGATGGTGGAGAGCATGTGGAGAAAAGGGAACCCTCTTGCACTGTTGGTGGGAATGTAAATTGACAGCCATTATGGAGAACAGTATGGAGGTTCCTTAGAAAACTAAAAATAGAATTACCATATGACCCAGCAATCCCACTACTGGGCATACACCCAGAGAAAACCATAATTCAAAAAGACACATGCACCCCAATGTTCATTGCAGCACTATTTACAATAGCCAGGTCATGGAAGCAACCTAAATGCCCATCGACAGATGAATGGATAAAGAAGATGTGGTACACATATACAATGGAATATTACTCAGCCATAGAAAGAAATGAAATTGGGTCATTTGTAGAGACGTGGATGGACCTAGAGGCTGTCATACAGAGTGAAGTAAGTCAGAAAGAGAAAAACAAATACCGTATGCTAACACATATATGTAGAATCTAAAAAAAATAGTACAGATGAGCTGGTTTGCAAGGCAGAAATAGAGACACAGATTTAGAGAACGTATGGACACCAAGGGGGGAAAGCGGGGTGGTGGTGGTGGTGTGATGAATTGGGAGATTGGGATTGACATATATACACTAATATGTGTTAAATAGATAACTAATAAGAACCTGCTGTATAAAAATAAAATAAAATTCCAAAAAGAAGAAGTAAATTGTAACAATTTTAAAAATTCTATCATACCCAAAGTAGTATTTCATTAAGAGGCAGAGGTAAATTCAAATAGAAGTTGTGAACAGAATCTTGAATTGTTTTATAATCCAGCAAGTGAAAGGAGGTGGAGGTGAGACATATAAACAGATTGGAAAAAGATTTAAGCTCCTTGCCCTTTGGCCAGGAGATATTAACATTGAAAATGAAAACGTAAAAGTCACAATATGTCAGTATAATTACAGAGTTGACAAACTACTTAATGATTCTCATCAATTCAAAGAATGTTTAAGTTTGGTCACTGCATAAGAAAATGGAAAATGTCTTGAAAACTTCCACCTCACAAACGAAGAAACAAGAAGTTTTGCCATGCTTTACAGTTATCTTAAAGATTTCCATGTTAGCAATAACAAATTATGAAACAGAAGGACAATTTCTAAAGCATTAATTTAAAAACTTTGTTTTTGGTCAAACATGCTGGAAAAGACTAAATTATCTTTTTATCCTCTGAATAGAATTGGTATGACAAAACTTTTGTCATATAAAGAGGTACTCAAGAAATTTGCAACCAAAAATTGTCAGAAAATACCATTTAAAGTGTTGTGTTAAGCAATTATTTCATAGAACATGTTATGTTTTTCTGGATTTTCTGCTCTTTGTGATATTTGCCAGCTTTTAAAAGTTTATATTTTTAAATATTTAACCTTACATTCATAATCTTGTATTCTTTTTGTTAAGGAAGACTCCTTCTATAACTTGCTAAAGCTTGGGACCCCCCAGAGTTCTGGGTCTACCCCTCGCTGGCTTGTAATGAATCCTCAGGGAAGAATTTTCCCTGTGCGCACAGGACCAAGAAGAGGCAGGCAAGCATCCTTGCTCTCTCCCTCTGCTGCAGATTTGCTTCTCCCTGAGATGAGACCTTTGAGATCCCTGCTTATGCCTCCGTCTCCTGTGTCATCATGAAATGCCTGATCCCCAAGGTCACCAGCAGACCTGGTGCTTACTTATACCCCCAGATTTCCCCAATTTTTGTTTTTGCATTGTGGATTCCTTTCTTGCTTGCTAGTTCCACAATACATTTAGAAAGCTTTTAAACTCATTTCCCCCCCCCTCCCCAGCATTTTAGTTGCCTTTAGTAAAAGAACCTTTTAGATATGTAATCCAGTATCCTTCCAGAAATGAAAATGCCTGCAAATCTAATGTTCAATATTTTATAAAATATTTACCTGATTTTCACCTGTATTGGCAGGCATTTTTTTTCTTGATACATCACTATCTCTTCCTCTATAAGGTTATTATAATGACAATGTGCACCATACAATTTCCTTCATTCTAAGACAATATTTAACATCATTTATCATTTACGTCATGACTTTTACCTAATAGTGATCATCACCCCTTTGTAATAAGCCAAAGTTATGACTTTTCTATCAGTTCTCAGCTGCCAGCAACCCATCAGAGGTAAATGGGTCTAATTTTAGATATGAGTCACTAAAAATATTAAAGAAGACAAATTATAGCACTCATGTTCACATTGAGGGACCCTTGGCAAGCTGATTAGTTCTCACCAGCTTTGCTGAAAAGAGACCAAGGCAGGCAGGCTGCTGTCTCTTTAGCCCCCAACCTTCACCCAGGGCTGTGGCAGAAGCTACTGCAGTGATTATGGCATTTAAGATTACACACACACATACAAACACAAACAGAATATGAAGGTGGATGAAATGAATGACCCAGATCCAAGGAGGGATTCCGGTTCTCTTCCCTTCCCTGTCAAAGGTGGGCTGCAGAAGGAATTCAATCTCCTTACTCTTTTATAGGTTGGGACAGGTATTTATATTGTGTTTAGCATCCAAATCAAAGAATAAAACATTTTCCCTCGAGGGGTTGCTTCAGTGGTCAGAGAAATCACAACTTCTACTTCATTTTATTTTAATAACATTTACATCATTCAAAGCATCACCTGTGCTTTTCTTCATGCCCCAAAGGGCCATAGACACCTGACTGTCCGTTTGCATCCACTCTTTTGACTTACTTGCCTTTTTGTTCATAAATTGTGAAGAATAAGTGTACCAGAACATCTCTGGAATTTGTGTAGGGTATAGAGTTTTTTATCCTCAGAGGAGGTACTTCTGTTTATTTAACTCCAGGCAAAAATTCACCGCAGGATCTGACAGTGAACTGAATTCTGGGAGCAGGTGGAATTGAACGTTGCTCCCAGAGCTGACATTGCCACCACACCAGCTGCCTTCATGATAAGTGGGTTTTTCATGAAGTCTCCTTCCACATGTCAGAGTCCAGAGGTGCCCAAGAGCCGTGCTTCAAAGCCTGCTGAAAGGGAAGTCTGTCTGTCATGGCCACTGCCAACCAGTCACAGCACCATTGCCCTTTCAGAATGGTTGATGGCTCAGTGGTTCTACTAACTGTGAACATCTGCTTTATATTCTAGAGTCTGTGGATACAGAGATGACAGGGCATATTTCCTGCCCTACGGGAGTTTATAGTCTATTTCTAGTAGAGAGAAAAGGCAGCCAGCATTTACTGAGGGCCTGTCATGTTTGACAGCTCACAAGATATTACTTAAATCTCATGGTAACTATAAGTATCATGACTTAGGAGTCAAACCCAGTTTTGTCTGATTGCAAAGCTGATACTCTTACCCCTACATCCTTGTGCATTGGTCAGTTGCATACTTTGATTGCCAGTTCCTAAATTTTGGCTGAAAAGACTTTTTTTTCTTTTATCTTCCCTTGAGCCATTCAGAAGCTTGAAAATACATATGTATAATATACATTTGTATATGAAGATCACATACATACATGTATGTGTGTGAATACATAGTAATCATGGAGTCAAGTGACATTATTTGTGTCTTCAGTTATTTGCAATTGTTACAGCAGAAGACATAGGTAGCAAACTTCTTTTATTTTTCAACTTATAAATTAATGATGTTATGGAAAGCTTTTTCTGTTATGTGGTTGTTATATTTTGAGGAATTTTTGGATCTATGTGATTATAGAATCAATGAATTGTCAGCTGTAGTGGGCTTTATTTTACTTATTTTACCTGCGAGATCATAAAGGAAACGAGGTTTATGCTTAAGTTAACTGCTAACTGATTAAAATGAAGCTAAATAATCAGGTTTGTATTAACTGTTAAACCACTAGATGAAGACTGTACATGAGTTTTATATTATGTGTCAAGTTTAATTGGTTGGTGGCAGCTGTCTGGAGTAGGAAGATTTAAAATTTTATTTTATTATGTTTTTCAGAAAAAATTTGAGGCCATGTCTTGCTCACAGAGAGAAAGTATACTGAGGGATTAGTCAGATGCCTGCCCTCAGGGCCTTGGTAAAACTACTAGTTAAAAAGTTTATAAATGTTTCTTTTGGAACTCATGAATTATTTAGAAAGGACAGGTTGATCTTTTTATCTCTATTTCAAATACCATTATAGAAGAAAAAATATCTAAGGCAGCCACAGTATTCCTGCCTCTGAAGGACGTTGGGATAAGAACCTTGTTAATAAAATGTACCCATATGGTTGAAAAGCCAAATTTTAGATTCATTAATGACATTCCTGAAAAAAAAAAGGACAGTTAAATAAACGTCTTTGTGTCAGACTTTGATTTAAAAAATCAATATTATCAACTGTTTTATACTGATATAATTCTTTAAAATGAAAATGCTGAGATAGTAAATAAATTAATTACTGGGTTATTTTCTTATCACCATGTCTCCTCCATAAGCCCTCTCTGCATATCAATTATGAATGTGTTCAGTTGCTAAGAACAGAAAATCTGATTCTGGGGCAGCTTTAATAAACAAAAGTTTTATTTTACTCATACAGTGAGAATCGGGTAGCTAAGGGTTGCTGAGGTTGGCTCAGCCATTCCACAGGGCTCTGAAGAACTCAGCTCTTCCTAGCACTCTGCTCCATCATCCTGAATTCTTGTCCCCATATGGCTGTGACAAACCAAGGCACCAAGTCCACATTCCAGAGGATGATCAAAAGGGCAAAAGGCCTTCTCGTGAGAAGCCTTGGTCTTTTTACTTGGTTTGGAATAGGAAGCCTCTACCCAGCTAACTTTTCCTTACATCTGTTTTGCCAGAAGTGGGTCACTTGTCTACCCTGGGTCCATCATTGGCAAATAGAACTCATCATAACTGGCTTAATCCCCAGGGGTTGGGAGAGGCTTCCCTTCCCAGCGATCGAGTGATCTCCACCCACTCCCTCAACATGAAAGTGGCACAGTGGCTGTGAACAATAAACACCATCATCCACAAAGGGCAAACCTATTTTAGGGGATTTAGAATATCATTTGAATCAGAGCATAATTTCCTTGTTGAAATAGCTTGAGATAAATACTTGCCAAATTCTTGGGGTTTGAAACATAGACTTTTGTTCTTGCAAACAAAAAGAAATGGGTAAAGAGACACCATCTTGTCAAGTGATTGTTAGAAAAGATAAATCATATCATTAGTCTGTATCAGCCAAGAAATCCTGAACTACGTCTAAATAAAGCAAAGCTAAAGCTAAATTGATCAGTTTCCAAATAAAAAAATCTTGAATAAACTCTTGGTTGTGTTTGATGTTGTATTTTTCTCATAGTATAAGACACTATTAAAATTAAGAGTATATTTCACTGCAGTCCATATCACAGAGCTGTGTTTGTGGGAGAATGTGCCAGAATGATCCCTAATAACTTTCTTAGAATTTTAAAAACTGGGTGGTAAGTCAGATACAGTGAAACATTTGAGATGTTACCCCAATTGCAAACTAAGTTAGCTCGCCACGGTTCTGTATATTTATACTGCAGAAGACACCGCACCGTTGGTCAGTTAGAGACACTCAACAGAAACAGCAGCCAAGCAGCATACCTGTGTCCTGATTCCTGCAAGACAATGTGATACTTGTCAGGTGTTTATCTCCACAGGAGAAGGGCCTGAAATTAGGAGACTTGAAGATTTTTATGGGGCTGCTAGCACATCTGCCTGTCTTACCCTTTGGAGAGAAATATTACTCAATACCTGGGAATGTAAGCAAATCTCTCCAGAGAGGAAAGAGGAGCAGTGAATCTTTTGTGTGTAGGGATATCTCCAGATTTCTCCAGAGGAATACATTATCTCTAGCTTCCAAGGCTGTTTGCTGTACAAACAGGCCACAGAGGAATACAACATTGTATTGACGTTCTGAAATCTTATTTTTGATGGAAGTTAGTAACTTCCACAGACTAATGGGGCTTAGTATTGAAACCCAGTGATAAGAAAGTAAACAACTTTAATCACTGTATATGATGAGACATCAAATTTTTTATCAAAGATTTTTCTTAAGTCAATGGGGAATTCCCTTCTACCTCTCTGCCAGTCCATTTTACAGTCAACACCACCAAGGCAAACCTCGAGAGGGGAAGGAGAAGGGAAAGCAAACTGTGTGTCTTTCTCTGTCTGACTTACTTCACTTAGTATGATAATCTCTAGGTCCATCCATGTCACTGCAAATGGCATTATTTCGTTCTTTTTTTATGGCCGAGTAGTATTCCATTGTATATATGTACCACATCTGCTTTATCCATTCATCTGTCAATGGACATTTAGGTTTTTTCCATGTTTTGGCTATTGTAAATACTGCGGCAGTGAACACTGAGGTGCATGCATCTTTTCAAATTATGGTTTTCTCCAGATATATGCCCAGGAGTGGGATTGCTGGATCATATGGTAGTTCTATTTTTAGTTTTTTAAGGAACCTCCGTACTGTTCTCCATAGTGGTTGTATCAATTTACATTCCCACCAACAGTATAGGAGGGTTCCCTTTTCTCCACACCCTCTCCAGCATTTATTATTTGTAGACTTTTTGGTGATGGCCGTTCTGACCAGTGTGAGGTGATACCTCATTGTAGTTTTGATTTTCATTTCTCTAATAATTAGTGATGTTGAACATCTTTTCATGTGCTTTTTGGCCATCTGTATGTCTTCTTTGGAGAAATGTCTATTTAGATCTTCTGCCTATTTTTTTGGTTGGGTTGTTTGTTTTTATGATATTGAGCTTCCTGAGCTGTTTGTATATTTTGGAGATTAATCCCTTGTTGATCACTTCACTTGCAAATATTTTCTCCTACTCTGTGGATTGTCTTTTTGCTTTGTTTATGGTTTTCTTTGCTGTGCAAAAACTTTTAAGTTTAGTTAGGGCCCATTTGTTTATTTTTGTTTCTATCTTCATTACTCTAGGAGGTGGATGAAAAAAGATCTTACTGCAATTTATGTCAGAGAGTGTTCTGCCTGTTTTCCTCTAAGAGCATCTGATCTTACATTTAAGTCTTTAATCCATTTTGAGTTTATTTTTGTGTGTGGTGTTAGAGAATGTTCTAATTTCGTTTTTTTACATATAGCTGTCCAGTTTCCCCAGCACTACTTATTGAAGAGACTGTTTTTTCTCCACTGTATATTCTTGCCTCCTTTGTCAAAGATTAGGTGACCATAAGTGCGTGGGTTTATCTCTGGACTTACTATCCTGTTCCATTGATCTATATTTCTGTGTTTGTGCCAGTACCATACTGTCTTGATTACTATAGCTTTGTAGTATAGTTTGAAGTCAGAATGCTTCAATGCTAAAAAAAAAAGAAAGTAAACTCTGTGGTTCAGATTCATCTTACACAATGGAGACTCAGTTGATGACTTTTTACTGTAATAGCACTTGAAAAGTTATATGGCTTGTCTTAGTCTGTTCAGGCTGCTCTAACAAAATACCATAGACTGGGAAGCTTATAAACAGCAGACATTTATTTCTCATAGTTCTGGAGGCTGGGAAGTCCAAGGTCGAGGTGCCAGCAGTTTTGGCATCAGGTGTAAACCCTCTTCTTGGTTTGCAGACAGCCACTTTCTTGCTGTATCCTCACATGGTGGAGAGAGAGAAAGAGAAGTTCTGGAATCTCTTCCTCTTCTTAGAAAGGCACTGATCCCATTGTGGGGGCCCCTCCCTCATGACCCCACCTCAACCTACTCACCCCCCAAAGGGCCAACCTCCAAATACCATTATATTGGGGATCAGTGCTGCAACTAATTTGGGAGCTATACAAACATTCAGTCCATAGCACTACTCTTTGAACAATGAGTCTTTTTTTTTTTTTTTTTGGTAAATTGTTTTTACCCAAAACCACACTAAATAAATATGATATAAGAAATAATATTTCAACCTTAGATTTTCTAGTGAAGAAATCTCACGAATTTTCTTGATTGAACTATTTCAAGTCGGAAACTATCAAATGAAGCAATTTGATATATGTCCTATCTTTGGATGTCCCCCAATATCTTGATTTGTATTTACATGCCAAGCAGAAGGATGAAGGGTTAGCATTTCTGTGCCACTTTATGGCTATTTCACCATGTTTTGAGGCTCTCTTGTGTTTAGCTTACACATGTCTGTAAAGGTGATTACCTGTGATAGAACATTACTTTTAAGTTCAAGATAATTTTGAGCAAGCAAAAAGTTAAAAAATTAATGAAGAAAGTGTTGTCAAAAAAGGAACGATTACAATAAACTTTCATCATGTCACACTTTTTACTCAAAATATATTAATTTTTTTTTTACCTACGTTCACTTGTTTTTATTGATTAATTTTTATATTTTACTATCTGTAAAATTACTAGGGTATCTTGGGTTGTGATGGAACATATTATGCTTTTCTCCTATTAAAATTTAACAGCTTTTCACTTAATGGCAAGGTTGTCAGGAATGAATTAAAGTAATTGAGCGGGAAATGGGTTTGTTTATCAGTTTGTGGAACTGTACTCCTATGAAATCTCCACCATCTCCTTCTCTCTCAGCCAGTTCTGAGAGTGAATGGGAGATGGTTCCCAGCTTTAGAATTATTATTGGATTATCTCTTTAACATTTCCTCCCTGCTAAAAATTCTTTGAGGATACTGCCATTGTCCTGTCATCATTGAGCATTGTTTTGATGGTGACGCCAAGAACAGAAAAGAGGATTGAGGACCTGAATTACAATGAGGACTAGAGTTTGTTACAGAAAAGGCTTTTCTGTTTCATTTTAGGGAAAAAATATACTTGTTGATTCAGGTCTAAGAGGAGATGTGTGGGATCCCTGGACAGGCTAATAATTTTGATGCTTCATTATCAAACGAATGCTCCCTATTTGTGCAACTTTTATTAAAGGCTGTGAGGAAAAAAGGCGGGGAGGAAGGCCCCCTAGTGGCTGCCTCTTCATATCTTCTACTGGCCCCAGCCTTTCAGTTCTGGCTGCAAACTTGCACTGTCAACTCAGCAAGAGAAAACACCTGCCCTTCACAGGACCCACTGTCCCAAGAAAGCCATTTGGGCTCACCCTTTGCTAATGAAGTCTGACACTTAAAGATCTCAGCACTCAACAAAACCATTTATCCAATTATTTCTTCCAATCAAACACAATGTTCTCCCTGAGAGGATTCTGGTAAATGAGATTTTTCTCCATCTTGCTAGGTTTTGAGCATCTTGTATAGATTGGCTCTCCATGCAGATGCCAGGTTGGCCTGCCTTTTAATCTGTCACTGCAGCCACTCACTCAACAAGTTCTCCCCAAGCACCAGCTCTGTGCCATGCACTGTGAAGGTATTGGAGTGTAGCCATGGCCCACTCACACATAGAGCTTACAGTCTAGCCTGGGAGGCTGACAGTGGAGCAGGTTCAGGCACAAGGTGTGTTCAGCGCTCTGCGGTCGAGGGAGCACTTGACCTGGTCTGAAGAGGGCAGGGACAGGCTGGGGAGGGTAAGACTGATTGAGGCAGAGGGAACAGCTGAGGAAGGACCAGAGGTGAGAGAGCCAGAGAGAGAGCGAGCGCTCTAGGAACTGGAAAAGTCCACTGGGACTAAGGTGTGGGAAGAAATGGGAGTGAAGGGCTACGCAGGGCAGGGTCTTAAAGGAACTCAAGCCCCATGCTAAGATGCCACGATGTCCCTGAGAACAGGGGAGCATTCCTGAAAGGTTTGGAGCGGAGCAGTGTTGTGAACAAACTGCATTTTTGAAGGGCTGCTCTTGTTACAGGGTGAACCAGAGAACGTGAAGGCAATGCTAGAGACCCAGAGACCTCCGGTGACTGTCCTTGTTACCAAACTCAGGCCCGGCTGCTCACCACTTGAAAATCAATATCCGAGAGGCAAGTGTTGGTAGAAATAGAAACCGTTGCTTTTAATCCAAAAGCCAGCAACCTGGGGAGAAGGCAGATTTGTGTCCGCAAAGACCAATTCCAAAGATTCTGCTCGGCCATGAAAGTTTTAAAGGGGAAAAAGGGAAGGAATCTCAGTTAATCATTGAGGAACGGGGGTCAGAGTCACAGCCATCTCCCACTGTGTGCAGGTTTGTCAACTCCTTGTGATCTTTCCTTAGACGGTATCTTGTTTGCACATTTTGTTCACATGATTACTGAAGGGGAAGCCAGGGAAGAGATCTGGTCATCTGTTAATTACTTATTCTTCATTCCTACTTCTTTGATGTATGGAAAGAACCAACAGGTTAGGCAAGGTATTGTGTGATCCAAAGATTTTAAAGGTGTGCTAGGGCCAGAGATGAGTAGGGCACGGGGGCGCCTGGTTAAAAGTTAGTTACAATGTAACCTTGCTAAAGTGACAAGACAAAAGGGGGTTTCCTGCTGAGGGCAATTTCCTGCAAAGAGCTGCTTAAGTCTTAGGTCTGGACCCCAGAAGCTGGCTCAAAGGTGAGGACTTTGTATCAATGATTTGTGAAGGCAGTGCTGCCTGAGGAGACCTGTAAGGAAGTTGGGGAAGCAAGACAGGAGGGAAAAGAAGCCTCGAGAGGGTACATTCTCAGGCAGAGTCCCAGGTGCATCCTGACCCCAATGGGAGCCTTGAGAGCAAACTGTACTTCAGTGTTTGACCTCAAAGCAAGATGGCTGGGCCCTCATGCTGCTGCCAGCCAGCCATCCACCTGCTGTGGGTCCTCCCCAGAGAGATGTAAACCCCCTGGCACTGCCAGCTCTCCTCATCTGTGGGTGACACAGTCCAGCAGACCAGGGCAGTCCTCTGAAGACAGCTAACTAGCACAGCTGCAAGAAAGCATGCAGATGGTGAAAGAGGCACACCAAATGGGGGGAAAGGACTCCAGGGCATCTGGGTAGAGCAGCAACGGTGTCCCTACAGAGGCAGTTTTAGTAATTCAGAAGGCAGGAGACACAGCCAGAGAGAATGGTGGTTATGGCCATAGGGAAAGACACATTTGAAAGATATGGAAATATATGTGGCGACAGAATATAGGGATTGTATTAGTAATTAGCTTATCTATTTAAACATTTTATTCCTAAGTATTGCATGCTCTTTTCTAAATGACAATGAGAATATAAAATAAACATATAACAATTTTATTTAAGTAATTCAGAATAATATTTATGAAGAGAGTGCTGCATGAGCAGAAAGTCCAAGGCTCTTTTCCTGTAAACTGTAAAAGAACACGTGGCACTAGCCATTTTGCTAAGGGTGATACACAGACAGCATAGAAACGCTTACCAATTCAGAACAGGGAGAAAATCAAGAGTGTGAGAGTTAACTGAGAGCAAGTCAGTGCTAAAGAGAGAAACATGTAATATGCCATTTCCCCAGCGATTTCACGTGCATCTTAATAATGCTGCTGCTTTTTGATGAGTCCTCAACAGTGGATTCAGTCAGGTTACCCAGTGGGATTCAGAAGGTAGAGCTGGACTTCTCTTCCATAATGCTTTTGACTAGTTGCTCAGAGTTGATTTAATAAAAGGAAGACAACATATTAAAATTTTTTGAAAGCCTGTTTGGTTGAATTTCCTTGGAAAAAGCAAAGAGATGAATTGAGACATTCATTTCATTAGCCGATATTAAAATTCTCCTATCTCACTGAAATACTTCATTGGCTTTCAAGTTGATTTCCCTAATGGAGAGCCCAGCTAGAATACCATGTAGGAAAACTGATGTACTGTTATAACATAAAACTGAATTACTGAAATAATTCAATAATTTCCCCTAAAGCTCCTTGGAGAAATGCATATCTGGAAAAGGGAGTTTTTATTTAACATTCTCAAAATAGCACTCAAATAACTCAGAAAACGGGTTTATCAATGAACTGCTTGCCTAATGTGCATTTTACAAAAAATGGGCAGCATTGGCATTCTGAAAAACATTCCTACATCTCTGGGAACCAGTAACATTTCTTTAGAAAAAGGAAATCAAGTTCTAGGAGGAGCTAGCACAGTTCTTAGGTCCATTGGAGGAAGTCCGTGTTGCCTAGAAAAAGACACGCAATGTGGAAGGAGACTAGGTCTTTTACTTAACCATCCATCACGCTCAGACGGGTCAGTATTTTCTCTTAGCCTTGACTTCGTTAACCTTCTTGGAGAATGGGAAGACGCCCCCTTGTGGTGTGTGATATAATCGGACTGTTGCTTACAAGATAACTGGATTCAACCCCTCGTGGTTAGTCATCGTCCTGAGCTGCGAGGTGTGGTAGTGGGTGGGGCTTGAGGGTCTGGAAGCCCCCTGGAGTCCCTTCTGTGGCAGAGTAGGGAGTGAGACGAGAGACAAAAGAGGGTAAATAGTTGTGGGCAATCTAAGCTCATGCAGAGGCTTTTCTGGGGGTTCTTTCCCAGCCTCCATCTGGCTCTCTATGACTTATTTAGAGGATCGATGAAATAGCATTGCTTTATTCAGTGGGGGGGGGGGGGAAGAACGAGGAGTATCTGCACCATCAAAACAACTGCCTCCAAAGTGAGATTTTGGCTATCCAAAATGTCATCTACAACAGCAGTCTCCAGCCTTTTTGGCACCAGGCACCGGTTTCATGGAAAACAATTTTTTCCGGGAGGCGGGGGATGGTTCAGGTGGTAATGCGAGTGATGGGGAGCCGTGGGGAGCGGCAGATGAAGCTTCGCTCACCTCCTGCTGTGCGGCCTGGTTCCTAACAGGCTGTGGACCGGGGGTTGGGGACCCCTGTCCTACAACACACCAAATTCTCAGTTTCTTAAAAAAAATTGAAATAGCTGATTACTTGGGTGTCAATTACTATAAGTTCAAGATACTACTAAAGTTATAAAGGCAATTTTATCTTAAATTTGTGTAAAGCAACCCTATTTAAAAATCTGTGGCCACTTACCTGAGTGGAAGCTTCACTGGCACCTGTCTGTCTCTCTTATTTATTCTGTGCCAAGCATTTGTCCACTTTCCCTTAATTATCAAATGACAACATTTCCTCACTCCTTTTAAGCCCCTAATTCAACCAACACCCATCGTGTGTATCAGACCTTGCTACCAACTGCGGGTTATCGTGTGTGAGCTCCCTCTCCTTCCTGCCCCCCTTGCTACACATTTTTTTTTTTTCTGGGCATGCTGTACAGCATGTGGGATCTTAGTTCCCTGACCAGGGATTGAACCCACGCCCCCTGCATTGGGAGCACGGAGTCTTAACCACTGGACCACCAGGGAAGTTGCTACACATTTTTCTGTACACAGTTACCCTTTCCTTCTTTCCTCCAGGCTCAAAGGAAGAGTCTGCCTCTCCTTCTCTTCAAGCCCATCTTTGCATCGTCACCCTTCTGCCAGTAGTATCACAGAAAATGTGGTTAGAAAGCCTTACCCATCATTTCTATTAAATATTGTAAACTGCTCCACGTTCGGAAAAATGTTCTCTAAATTGCTTGAAAAGCTGACTGATCTCTCCTTGGATAGTACCGGAGGCACCCGGAATTATTTTAGCAGTCATTTTTCTCCGTGCCACATTTCTACATTGGTCCTTAGATTTGTGTCATATTTTCCATGGTGTAGTCTATTTTCCATGTTTGCAAGTGAGGTTGCATCAGCTGTATTTAATGTAGATGTTTCCCGGGGACATGGAAGATAGCAGAGGTCTATTTATCTCATTAACTGTTGCATTTCCTCAAAGTTTAGGCCTCGACTCTCTCCTTTTCTCGCCTGTATCCTCTCCCTAATCCATCTCATTCACACTGGGCAGCTCGGTCACTAACTGTGTGCTGACTGCCCGCAGACAGTTACCTCTACCCTGAAACCCTCTCAGAGCTCCTCCTTACATATACAGGGGTTTATCTGATGCTTGGTTTGTCATTCATAAGTGTTGAGTGAATAAATGAACAAACCAGGTACATGTTCTTAATTCCCACTTTGGGGGAAACATGAAGAGAAACAGCAAATTATTTTAAACACATTCCATGTACTCAAAACCCTAGGACCTAGCTCACCTTCTGTCTGAACTTATACAACTTTTATTTTTATTTTTAGATTTGTGACTTGCACAGATTCAAGAATGTTTTGCTCAAATGTTGCCTCTGGTCTTTCACCGTAGGTTTTGTGTGCTGTAGTAACTACTGTTGAGCCCTCTGTGTCATGGAGTGAAACAGTCTCGGGGTGGATGTAGATTTGCCTTTCTACCTGCCATAACTCCAGCACCACTATCCATGGACTGCCTGAGTGCCATATACCCTCATGATATTGTGTGATGTTCCAGATGAGGAACGGACTTACAGCAAGAGAAGAAAAGCAATGGGCTGTTGCATGTGGGATTCACTAGTCTGATCATGCACTCTGTTTCCCATGTAGAGAATGTGCCCTTAATGGAATGACAGCATGGTTTGCTGAGAACTGTTATGGCACCAGCTGGGAGACCACACATTATGGGATTGCATGCTGTCTTATAAGACAAGTATGTGTGAGTGACCTATATAGGATGCAGGGTTTTTTCATAGCCTACCTATGGGCTCCAGAACCAAGTGATGAAAGGGGGAAGTGTGCTTATCACTATTTTTCCTAATGAATCAATTGGAAAAGATGTGCTCTCTTTTCCTGTTTCTCTAGGATCTGCTGGTATGAAGGTTTGAACACTGTAGAAATGAAAGCTTCTACGCCAAATGCTTCCCTTGAATTGTAAGCTGAGAGTGCCACCTGGCTGTTTGGGGCTTCTGTGGCCTTTGGGTGAATGGGTCACAGTTGGTTGCAGCGTTGGCTTTGATAATGGGTACCGGCCATCAAGGAGACACAGGGCTGCTACTGTACAGTGGGGGCTGGGGGAGTGAGTGGTGCTCGGGCTGTCCCTGTGGTGGCCAGGACCCTCAGAGATGCTCGGGCTGTCCCTGTGGTGGTCGGGACCCTCAGAGATGCTCGGGCTGTCCCTGTGGTGGTCGGGACCCTCAGAGATGCTCGGGCTGTCCCTGTGGTGGTCAGGACCCTCAGAGATGCTCGGGCTGTCCCTGTGGTGGTCAGGACCCTCAGAGATGCTCGGGCTGTCCCTGTGGTGGCCAGGACCCTCAGAGATGCTCGGGCTGTCCCTGTGGTGGTCGGGACCCTCAGAGATGCTCGGGCTGTCCCTGTGGTGGTCAGGACCCTCAGAGATGCTCGGGCTGTCCCTGTGGTGGTCAGGACCCTCAGAGATGCTCGGGCTGTCCCTGTGGTGGTCAGGACCCTCAGAGATGCTCGGGCTGTCCCTGTGGTGGCCAGGGCCCTCAGAGATGCTCGGGCTGTCCCTGTGGTGGCCAGGACCCTCAGAGATGCTCGGGCTGTCCCTGTGGTGGTCGGGACCCTCAGAGATGCTCGGGCTGTCCCTGTGGTGGTCAGGACCCTCAGAGATGCTCGGGCTGTCCCTGTGGTGGTCAGGACCCTCAGAGATGCTCGGGCTGTCCCTGTGGTGGTCAGGGCCCTCAGAGATGCTCGGGCTGTCCCTGTGGTGGTCAGGACCCTCAGAGATGCTCGGGCTGTCCCTGTGGTGGTCAGGACCCTCAGAGATACTCGGGCTGTCCCTGTGGTGGTCAGGACCCTCAGAGATGCTCGGGCTGTCCCTGTGGTGGTCAGGACCCTCAGAGATACTCGGGCTGTCCCTGTGGTGGTCAGGACCCTCAGAGATACTCGGGCTGTCCCTGTGGTGGTCAGGACCCACAGAGATGCTCGGGCTGTCCCTGTGGTGGTCAGGACCCTCAGAGATGCTCGGGCTGTCCCTGTGGTGGTCAGGACCCTCAGAGATGCTCGGGCTGTCCCTGTGGTGGTCAGGACCCTCAGAGATGCTCGGGCTGTCCCT
The DNA here is from genome assembly GCF_009873245.2 of Balaenoptera musculus. Taxonomy (NCBI): domain Eukaryota; kingdom Metazoa; phylum Chordata; class Mammalia; order Artiodactyla; family Balaenopteridae; genus Balaenoptera; species Balaenoptera musculus. The sequence continues at coordinate 2,348,686 of NC_045788.1, read as the reverse complement.
GTGGTGGTCAGGACCCTCAGAGATGCTCGGGCTGTCCCTGTGGTGGTCAGGGCCCTCAGAGATACTCGGGCTGTCCCTGTGGTGGTCAGGACCCTCAGAGATACTCGGGCTGTCCCTGTGGTGGTCAGGACCCTCAGAGATACTCGGGCTGTCCCTGTGGTGGTCAGGACCCTCAGAGATACTCGGGCTGTCCCTGTGGTGGTCAGGACCCTCAGAGATGCTCGGGCTGTCCCTGTGGTGGTCAGGACCCTCAGAGATGCTCGGGCTGTCCCTGTGGTGGTCAGGACCCTCAGAGATGCTCGGGCTGTCCCTGTGGTGGTCAGGACCCTCAGAGATACTCGGGCTGTCCCTGTGGTGGTCAGGACCCTCAGAGATACTCGGGCTGTCCCTGTGGTGGTCAGGACCCTCAGAGATGCTCGGGCTGTCCCTGTGGTGGTCAGGACCCTCAGAGATGCTCGGGCTGTCCCTGTGGTGGTCAGGACCCTCAGAGATGCTCGGGCTGTCCCTGTGGTGGTCAGGACCCTCAGAGATACTCGGGCTGTCCCTGTGGTGGTCAGGACCCTCAGAGATACTCGGGCTGTCCCTGTGGTGGTCAGGACCCTCAGAGATGCTCGGGCTGTCCCTGTGGTGGTCAGGACCCTCAGAGATGCTCGGGCTGTCCCTGTGGTGGTCAGGACCCTCAGAGATGCTCGGGCTGTCCCTGTGGTGGTCACGACCCTCAGAGGTGCTCGGGCTGTCCCTGTGGTGGCCAGGACCCTCAGAGATGCTCGGGCTGTCCCTGTGGTGGTCAGGACCCTCAGAGATGCTCGGGCTGTCCCTGTGGTGGTCAGGACCCTCAGAGATGCTCGGGCTGTCCCTGTGGTGGTCAGGACCCTCAGAGATGCTCGGGCTGTCCCTGTGGTGGTCAGGACCCTCAGAGATGCTCGGGCTGTCCCTGTGGTGGTCAGGACCCTCAGAGATGCTCGGGCTGTCCCTGTGGTGGTCAGGACCCTCAGAGATGCTCGGGCTGTCCCTGTGGTGGTCAGGACCCTCAGAGATGCTCGGGCTGTCCCTGTGGTGGTCAGGACCCTCAGAGGTGCTCGGGCTGTCCCTGTGGTGGCCAGGACCCTCAGAGGTGCTCGGGCTGTCCCTGTGGTGGCCAGGACCCTCAGAGATGCTCGGGCTGTCCCTGTGGTGGTCAGGACCCTCAGAGATGCTCGGGCTGTCCCTGTGGTGGTCAGGACCCTCAGAGATGCTCGGGCTGTCCCTGTGGTGGTCAGGACCCTCAGAGATACTCGGGCTGTCCCTGTGGTGGTCAGGGCCCTCAGAGATGCTCGGGCTGTCCCTGTGGTGGTCAGGACCCTCAGAGATACTCGGGCTGTCCCTGTGGTGGTCAGGACCCTCAGAGATACTCGGGCTGTCCCTGTGGTGGTCAGGACCCTCAGAGATACTCGGGCTGTCCCTGTGGTGGTCAGGACCCTCAGAGATGCTCGGGCTGTCCCTGTGGTGGTCAGGACCCTCAGAGATACTCGGGCTGTCCCTGTGGTGGTCAGGACCCTCAGAGATGCTCGGGCTGTCCCTGTGGTGGTCAGGACCCTCAGAGATGGGGGTCAGCCGTCTCTCCACTTACAGATCTGCTGAGGGCGTAGTAAGTGGGAGTGAGGCCCGGAGAGAGAAGTCACAAATACCAACTATTGCCAAGGGACTAGTTGTAAAAACGAGGACTGTAGCCCTGTAGTTTCCACTCATACTTCCTTCCTTGCGATGGCTTGTTTGTATGTGTGCCGGTTTTATAATTTATACTATGCGTTACCTTAGTTATCTTTCTTCTCCCGGGTGCCATCGTGGTATACAGCGTGTGTTAGGCATGGTCCACTCTCTGGTTGAGACGAAAGGAGACTATGGAGATGGAATCATGGCAGAACAGGAAGCACTGCCATCACCCAGGGGTCCTCAACTAGATCTGGGTGCTGTGAACAATGAAGATTTTAAGTTTTCTCCCTTTGGGAAGAGTACTTTGGAAAGGAGGGGTAAATGCATTACACCAACCAGGGGCAATTTCAGAGTTTGGTTTGGGAAGTAGAGTATTGAGCAGTTGAAGGAGAGGACCAGGCAGGTCATCTGTGTTTTCTGTTTGCTACTTGGCATCCTAACCTTGCTTCTATGTTTGGCAAGTCCCCTTTGATGAGTGCTGATAGGAGGCAGATTCTATTTCTACTTAGATTTTGAAAAGGTTTGGTGCTCTGTTGTACAGCATTCTTGGCCCCAAGAGGCAAGCACCCGGCTTAGGTGTGGCCCATCACACTTGCTTGGTCTGGATTTGAGTCAGTGAAGAAGAAATTTTGCAACTGAGCAGCAATCCAGAGGCTTCCATCTGAGTGGAAGGGAAAGTGTGATCCCTTCCAGACTGGATCTGTGCAAAGGTGTGGCATGGCTGGGGCCCAACTGCCCACGTTACCTGCTGCTTTCTGAGCTCTGTTCCCTGGCCTTCGTGGTAATTCTGGAAGCTACCTGATATCTTTTCAATGGATTATTTTTCTGTTTACATCATCCAGAATCACTTTCTGTTTCTTCCAACCAAGAAGCTTGCATTCAGGACCCCACAGGAGCACTTTTTTTTTTTTAATTGGAGTATAGTTGATTTTCAATGTTGTGTTAGTTTCAGGTGTACAGCAAAGTGCTTCGGTTATACATATACACGTATCTATTCTTTTCGGGATTATTTTCCCATTTAGGTTGTTACATAATATTGAGCAGAGTTCCCTGTGCTGTACAGGAGGTCCTTGTTGGTTATCTCTTGTATTATATATAGTGGTGCGTATCCGTTAATCCCAAACTCCCAGGAGCACCCTAAGGCCCGTCTCTGAGGCTCGGGCATTCTGAACCCACGCTCGTGTGGGAGGCAGTCTACGTCTCCAAAGGAACCCAGGACCCAGCTCGCTGCAAAGCCTCCAGAAAGGCCTTCTGGGTTGCGTAAAAGAGGCATCTGTGAACAGCTGCTTCTCCTCAGTGGTGGAGGAGTGAGGTCGGTCCTGCGGTTGCCTGAGGACATGATTCACAGAGACTGTGTCAATGTTCTGAGTCACAGGAAACCTCAGGTGGGCTGTGGAGGCCCAGGAAATGTTTGTGGTATTTCCATCCTGATGTTGCAATAGGAATACGACCTATAAATCCTGCCTGCTGGCCTCAAAATGCAGAAGAGGCATTAACATAAACGTTTCAAAAAACGAGTGAGTGAACCAAAGAGGGGTTAAGTAGAAGGAAGAGAGATCCAAAAACATGTGGCTGTTCTCTCATTCACTAAGGTGAAAACGATCGAAGGGTGGGTAGGGGTTTTGTTGGTTCCTTAGAGTGAAAATCAACAAGAGCTTATTACACAGAAAGGAAGAAAAGTTTCCAAGTTAGCAAAAAATGGATGAATCCTTTTCTGAGCACCTTGTGAGGTCACTAGCTAATCACAGGGCTTGGCTAAAATGGGCAATGTGAATTATCTAGTTGTTTATTGGGAAAAAGTTAAGTAGAGCTTGCTTATCTGTTTTTTAATGTGAAGAATAGGTGGTTATTCAGAATTCTCATGAATAGGGAAGAACTATTGAAAATGTAACCACGGAAGGCAAATCAGATAGTAGAGGTGAGAATGGGAAGTGTTTATGGTCTTAGGAAGACAAATGAAAACGATTTTAGATTGCATTGAACCTGAAAGGTGCAGAAGTTCAAGCTTTGAAAGGGAAATTCTGTGACACTGTCAGAGAGAAAAAGCCAGCAGTGAAAATGTATATATCTAAAGATATATTGTGAAGTACCTACTTTATAAAGGTAATTCTACCAAAGCCTAAGACTCATTTTGGCTCTTGAGGTGCAGAAAGAAATTATATGAAAATAAAAATAAGGACACAAGACTATATGCTCATCCATAGTACTAGCTAATATAAAATAGTTTATAGTCCCAAGGATTAAGCTTGTGGTGTGGCTGAGTTAGCAAAAGCTTGAAATTGGTCAGGCCTGGGTCTGAATCCTGGTTCTGTCACCTTGGGTTTGCTAGGGCTGCTGTAACAAAGTACTACTGACTTGGTGCCTTAAATAGCAGAAATGTATTTCTCCCAGTTCTGGAGGCTAGAAGTCAGAGATAAGGTGTCAGCAGGGTTGGTTCCTTCTAGGGGTACCATGGGAATGGTCTGTCCAGGCCTCTCTCCATGGTCTTTAGACGACTGTCTTCTGCCTGTGTCTTCACACAATCTTCCCCCTGGACATGTCTGTGTTCAAATTCCCTCTTTTTATAAGGGCACCAGTCAGGTGGATCAGGTCTACTCCAATGACCTCATTTTACTTTAATTACCTCATTAAAGACCCTATCTCAATATACCATTATATTCTGAGATACTGGGGATTAGGACTTCAACATGTGAATTTTTAGGAGACATAATTCAGCCTATTACAGTCACTCTGTTTTCTTGGACAAGTCACTTAATTCTTCTGAGACATTTTGCTTATCTTTAAAATAGGGATAAAAGATTGTTGTAAGATGAGAGGTAAACCACCCAGAACCATGGCTGGCACATAGTAAGAACTAAAAAAAGTCAGCAAATATTACTGCTATTATTGTTGTCATGAAGTATATTCTAAGTGTTAAAAGCATAGAAAAGGAAAATCTCAAATCTATCTATCATCTGTCTATCATCTATCTATCTATCTATCTTTATCTACCTATCATCTTTCTGTCTATATCCATGTATATACGTGTATGTATGTATCTGTGTATGTATGTGTCTATTTATCTATCTATATTGTAAGCAGTACTGTTTTTCTTAGCTGTAGATTTATTTTTTATTGAGGTAACATTGATTTATAACATTATATGTTATATGTACAATATTATATTTCTATTTCTATGTACCCTACAGCATACTCATCACCAGAAATTTAGTTTCCATCCGTCACCACACAGTTGATCCCCTTTACCTATTTTACCCTCTCCCCCATCGCCCCTTCCCCTTTTCACCAGAACTATATAAAACAATTATTCACAGACATAAAGGGAGAAATATTTTTAAGTTATATTACTCCAGCACTGTCAGTGAGTTCAGAAAATCTCTGTACTCCGCAGTACATTTCTCTTACCCTCACAATCGGGGTGTCTTTGAACAGATATATATTTGGCCATGCCATGTGGCTTGCGGGATCTTAGTTCCCCGACCAGGGATTGAACCTGGGCCCTCGGCAGTGACGGCACAGAGTCCTAACCTCCGGACCACCAGGGAATTCCGCAGATGTCACTCTTTTTCTCCTCCTTCCTGACCCACCCAGGTCATCCGTATCTCTTTCTCAGCCAAGAAAATAGGCATCTGGCTAGGGAAAAAAAAGTCAGATTTCCTGCCTAGATACTGTTTCAGGTGAAAAACAAAAACAAAAAACGAAGTAAAAAGGGAGCGTTAGAGTATACCACATTTCCTGGGTACATGCCACCGACTTTTCTAACCACTGTTAAACCAGAGGATTCTGTTGCCGGTGAAGCGGAGAGACGCCAGCAGAGGGCAGCAAAGAGCCAGGCAGTGGGAACTGCAGGCGGGCTGGTTTCCAGGTGTAGGAGACACCTTGGCCAGGTGTGTTTCCCTCTAGGCCAGTGGTTCTCAAATTTTGCTGCACATTAGAAGCACCTGGGAAACTTTAAAAAACTCCTTATATCCTGGTCAAAGTCCAGACAGGCTGATTAAACCAGAATTTCTAGAACTGGGCGTCAAGCGTCAGTGTTCTCTTAAAGAGCCCCTGTCGTCCTCATGTGTAGCCAAGTGCGGGGGTGTCTGCTGTGGGTGGAGCTAACAGAGGAAAAGAGGTGACACTGGAGCGGATGTTGGGGCACGCGTACCAGTCCACCAGGAGCCCAGAGTGTCCCAGGCCACCCTCCCCGCCAGTGGGGCCCGGGAGCACCTTCGAGTGCACATGACTCGGTGGGAGGAGGGAGGTGGGTGGGAGGAGGCTCCGAGAAGCATCAGTACTTAGGAGCCCTGAAGTCGGAGGAAGGGACAGGGAGAGGTTTTATAGAGCTTTGCAGAAGGGGGGTTTACAGGTCATAGAATTAAAGGTTAGGGAGGGGGAGAGATTCACACGGAATTTGAATGGGAGAGCTTAACATATCTGTGAGTGAAGACACTTGTGACAGTCGTTTCTGCATGTTCAGAGTGTGACTGCTACCTGAGTAGGTAGGCCTTTTTACAATTTTCAATTGGAGTAGAGTTGATTTACAGTGCTGTGTCAGTTTCAGGTGTCCAGCAAAGTAATTCAGTTATACTTACACATCTATCCATTCTTTTTTAGATTCTTTTCTCATATAGGTTATCACAGAATATTGAGTAGAGTTCCCTGCGCTCTCCGGTAGGTCCTTGTCTTTTATCTATTTTATATATAGTAGTGTGAATATGTTAATCCCGAACTCCTAATTTATCTCTTCCCCCCTCCCCCTGCTATCCCCTTTGGTAATCATAAATTTGTTTTCTATGTCTGTGAGTCTATTTCTGTTATTTCTGTTTTGTAAATAAGTTCATTTGTATCATTTTTTTAGATTCCACAGATAAATAATATCATATGATGTTTGTCTTTCTCTGTCTGACTTACTTCACTTAGTATGATAATCCCTAGGTGCATCCATGTTGCTGCAAGTGGCATTATTTCATTCTTTTTTGTGGTTGAGTAATATTCCATTTTATATATATATATATATATATATGTATGTGTGTGTCTTTGTATGTGTGTATATATATATATCTTTATCCATTCATCTGTGGACGGACATTTAGGTTGCTTCTATGTCTTGGCTATTGTGAATAGCGCTGCTCTGAACATAGGGGTGCGTGTATCTTTTTGAATTAGAGTTTTCATCTTTTCTGGATATACGCCCAGGAGTGGGATTGCTGGATCATATGGCAACTCTATTTTTAGTTTTTTAAGGAACCTCCCTACTGTTTTCCATAGTGGCTGCACCAACTTACATTCCCACCAACAGTGTAGGAGAGTTCCTTTTTCTCCACACCCTCTCCAGCATTTATTTGTAGACCCTTTGATGATGGCCATCCTGACAGGTGGGAGGTGATACCACATTGTAATTTGATTTGCATTTCTCTAATAATTAGCGACATTGAGCATCTTTTTATGTGCCTCTTGGCCATCTGTATGTCTTCTTTGGAGAACTGAGTAGGTAGTTTGAAGTGGAGGCATTAAGAACCTATTTGTCAACCATTTGAAGAAAACGATTTTTTTTTTTCTGGTGTGACTCTAAATAATAGTGCCATTTTCAAGCCCTGTTGTTCTAGAATTTTAATAAATAATCCATCACGGAGTTCTGAGAGTTGACAGAACATGGACATGTTTCTCTGAAACAGCGACTCTCAAAATTTAGTGTATGTCGGGTTTGCTGGAACACAGATAGCTGGGCCCCCAGAGACTCTAATTCAGAGGGACTTGTGAATTTGCTTTTGTCAGAAGTTCCCAAGTGATGCCAGCACTGTTGGTCTGGGGACTACCCTTTGAGAACCACTGCTTTAAAGGAGAACATTGTTATTCTGAAGAGGATGATTCTTGACGGCAGAGGCACATGAAGAATGCTTACCTCTGTTTAGCTCAGTGATGTCGGCCTTGTGTGCTGGGGTCAACTGGGGAGTGGTAAAAATACTGATGAGTAGATCCTCCCCACCCCCCCGGACAGTCTGTCATAAGGTAAGTGGCCTGGGCCTCAGGATGTTTAAATCTGTGGATGACTCAAATATGCAGCCAGGGTAGAGAGCCGTTAGCTAGCCAGCCAACATCCCAGCTCTAGTTGTTCTTTGCTTGTGTGTCTGGATAGTTATACAGTCAAGATGAGGAACAGTCCCAGGTGACGTTTGTCAAATGCTTTTTATGGGTCTGCACGGTTTGAAGCATTTCATGTGGATTATCTCATTTAAACTTCACTGTAAGAGATGTATTTTCGGTTACCCCTACAGCAGTAAAGTCTAGGGCTCATGGCTCTGCAACAAATTATAAAAAGGGTTGAGATTTGGCAAAAATATATTGGCTCCAAACAGAAAAGAAAAACTGAACTGAAATTAATATTAATCATTTGACAATAAAATGATAAAACTCTCTTAAATTTTTTTTTAAATTAATTAATTAATTTATTTTTGGCTGCGTTGGGTCCTCGTTGCTGCGCGCGGGCCTCCTCGTGTTGCGGCAAGCGGGGGCCGCTCTCCATTGCAGTGCGCGGGCTTCTCATTGTGGGGGGCCCCTCCCGTTGTGGAGCACGGGCTCCAGGCATGCGGGCCTCAGCAGCTGTGGCACACGGGTTCAGTAGTTGTGGCTCGCGGGCTCCAGAGCGCAGGCTCAGCAGTTGTGGCGCACAGGCCCAGCTGCTCCGCGTCATGTGGGATCTTCCTGGACTAGGGCCCGAACCCATGTACCCCGCATTGGCAGGCGAACTCTCAACCACTGCGCCACCAAAGAAGCCCTCTCTTAAATATTTTAAAAATGATTCCTTATAGTTAATAAGGAGTATAAGTGCTTTTAAAAATGTGCTTTACCATTTCATTAGGTAAGACTGCCAAAGGGTTGGTGCCTAGGATTGTCTTTGAGTGGCCCTGCTCACCATAACTTTCATGATAGAAATGATGATTAACTGCATTTGGTAGAGGGCACAGTTGAGGCACAGAGGATTTCAGTAATTTGCTTTAAGTCACACAGCTAAGTATGGGATAAAGAAAGAACTCAGAGACTCTGGCTTCATAAGTCAGTGTCATGCAGTGTATCTCCTGTACACACGCACAGACACAACCATGCTTTTTGAAAAACTTGCCCAGGCAAGTTGTAAAGGAATTGCAATTTGGGGCTGTTTTAAAGCCTTTCGGAGAATGTGTGGCTCACTAAATTACCTGGCCTGAGTTCAGCAGGGCAGGGGCAGCTGAGATCAGTTCCTGGGGAAGCTCGGTGCAGGCTGTGTGACAAAGGCACACCTGGAGGTGGCCGGCATGGCAGCCTTGCATCAGGACCACTGATTCACGCATCTTGGTTGGCAGCACAGGCCTTGGGAAGTATGACGTAAAAAGAGGAAAAAGTTAGAAAAATATTCAGACTCCCTTGGTTCACTTTAAAACGATAAGCTCTTAAGCATTATGTAGGATTTGATCCCCTTGCTTTAAAAAAAGAGGAAATGGGGCACCTGCAGCCCCAAGCGCCTAGGCCATCCTCCTGTAGGTGCCGGGGACCAGGACGGGCTGGCAGCCCCGAGGAACCCGGGACTATGAGACTGATACCTCCTGGTGTTTGTTTTCCACAAGACAAACAAATCAGTGAAGAGATGTGTCCTGTGTCCACTGAGGAGGATTTTGCAGGATGCCCTGAGCCTTGACTTTATGTTGGAGACCGCATACGCCCGCACAACAGGAAGAGGGGAGGGAGTATTACGCAGAGGGCTTAGCAGACAAATATTTATCTTAAAAATTGTCACCCTCTGGCACGGAAGCTGATCATCGCCCCAGAGTTTGGGATTCTTTCTCCTCTTCTGCCATCTGGTGGTGCTTCTGACACACATCTCCATTCCGGGGTCCTGGACCCCAGCAGTCATTTCTATGGCATTTGTTCCCTTTTCCAGGTCATTACCACTCAAGTCACATTCTCCAGGAATTTGGAAATTTTGATTTGGTGTTCAGGTCAGAGTGATAGCTTATGATTATTTTTATACACTGGAGAGTTTCATTTCTGTTAAATATTTTGCTCCTAAAATTTGAGCTCATTCTGTGACATTGTTAAATGATATGAATGTGAATATGTACAAATCGGCGCTCTAAATAGAAGAGAAAATCAAGACATGCGATTCTATTCAACTGGATATTTATTTAAACCTAGGAGTCACTAGTTGCTGTGGTATCAGGTATTGAAAGAAAAAATACTGTTTAAAAAATTGCCTTTCGAAATGAGTACTTGACTGCAGCTTGTGGCTGATTTTCTAGTATCATTAGGTCGTTGCCACGATTACACCTGGAATTAATGAAAAGGAATTCAGGTTTACTCATATTGTTAAAAATTAAATTAAATCCATATCTCAAATAATCTGAGATTTTTAAAAAATTGCCCTTCCACCAGCTTTGGAGATTTTATGTAAAATTCCAGATCTCCACCTTCTCTGAGAAATAAGAAAATCTGGCAACTGTTGGCCTAGTCTTGCAGCTGCCAACTTCTCCATAATGGGTTCTATCTCTAGAGTTTCTCTCCTCCTCCTGAAACTCCAGTCTGGCAATTATGCTTCCCCCCCGAACCCAGGGCAAGTCACAAAGCAGTGGAGGAAAACTTCATCGCAGAAAAATCAAACACAAAATTATAAATAACGAATAAAAGGCCAAAAGAGACTCCCTATCATTGTATCCATATCGTCAAGTGAAATCAGCAATTTGAAAAATGAAGAATAGCAAAGTAAAATGCACACTTTGGAAGAGTTAAATGAATATTTTGATTTACTGAATGTCAGCATGTAATTAACTCATGTTTTTTCTCAACGCACAATGGCAGCCAGTGCACACAAGAAGCATGATTTGTTGATTAAAGGCTACAATGACTATTAAAGGCTTGAAAATTAGTTTGAAAATTCTTAGTTGAAAAAACATTTTAAAATATTGATATTGTTAGTCAAAAGTTTGCGGAAATACTTGAAAATTATGCCTGCTAAAATAAAACTGAACAAAATTTGTTCATTAAAGAAGACAGTGAATACAGAATGCTTGAAAATTGTTAGTTTTACCTTATATGTGTCATTTTTACCTACTCTGAATTTCCAGCTCACTTTCTCAGTCCTATTTGTATAGATAGAATGGAAAAAATGTAACATCCTGAAGTCTTTCATGGCATTGGAATAATTGCTACCACTGTTCTTTCTGGGCTAACGTACAGTATATTTTTGTAATGCCTTATTCCAAAGCTCCTAGCTTCTTAAGCAAAAGATGTTTCTTCAAGCTGACAGCCAGGCTACTGTTTTCTCCTTCTTACTGTCATATAATTTTAGAACTAGAAAACACCAAAAAAAGAAAAAAAATCATCTACCCTGTGACAAGAAACAAGGACAGAGAAGGGTCTTGATTTGCCCAAGATCAGAGCTAAGAAAAGAGATGAAGTCCCAGGTTTGTGGTCTCTAATTCCCAGTCCACTGCCTTTTACAGTTTTAGAGGAATTTCAGGTGTAATCAACAATGTAAATTTCATCATTTACATGAATATTAAGTCAACTTCTAAAATTGGCCCATTTTCTCATGAAGCTGCTTGGGTGGGCACATTTTGCCGTGATTTATAAACTGGCTCACTAAGATACCAGCATTGGCAGCCCAGAAAGATGGCAGAAACTCTCCTCTAAGGATTACACACCTTAGACGTCTTTGTGAACTCACTGCTAGATCCAGAGATCCCAGGCACCTACCTGGTGAATTCCCCAGGTGCTGCAGCCTCTTCCTGGATCGTGTGGAGGACAGGATGCTCGGGGAGACCCACAGCCAGGAGCCGGGACAGGGCACATGCCTGACTCCGAGATCCCCAGAGTGGTCTGCCTCTGTGGATAAAGGGCGACATTGTATAGGGGTTATTTTTATATGTTTCTAACTCTTTATTTTACAATTGCCTTTTTCACCTGGTGTCCCAAAACAATGTCAAGTGAGGATTTTCCAAGTCTCTGGGCTGTGGATTGAGATCAGGGACAGTTTGAAGCTGTGAGTTACTCTCTCACCAAAGCTTACAAAGCCCCCGGTTTGCATGTATATTTTTGACACCGTGGACAGATATAATGTTTTTAAAAATAAAACATTAAATGACTTGTCCTCTTTCTCACCAGCATATTGTTTTTCAGCAGATAACTTTGGCTTTTAGATGTGAATTTAATGTAGTTTAAAGTAGAAAGCAATCCTTTAGCAGATACACACAACTCAGTCAAATACATTTGCTCATAAAAACTTCTGACCCTTCAATAAGCACTGAACCAGAGATAGGTATATTCTCAGTGCTTGTCACTAAAAACGCTCATATAAACCTCCCTCTAGTGATTCAAGTTTAGACCTATGTACAATGTAGCTCTTATTCAGCAGTTTTATTTTCATCTAAATGTGCAAAGACTTTCAGCAACTGTTCTTTATGGGCCTACGTGCCACATAATGTTGACAAACCAGCGTTTTATTGACACGTAAAAGCCTTTCCAGTCAAACAGCTAGGCATAGCTATCTATTTTTCCTCTTAATATGAATATGAATCTTGCGCTTCCTGGTTCAGGTATTTTGAAACCTTAGAGAGGGTGGATTGCCCTGTGCTTTCTATAAAATGCAGCCAGTTTGATGCTGCAGCCTGTCCTCTGCATTTGACGCAGAAGTGCCTTCATCCTCCATCCCATCCCACTCCCCTCCCCCTTTTTAAAAAATCAGAGCCGTTTCCCAGTTATGGACAATTGGGTTTTATTGCCCTAGATCTGGAAACTCAGAGGACTCTTGTGAGAGCCAGCTGCCACGTAAGATGGGTTAGTAACCATGTTGAGACCGCCGCGCTGGAGAGGACGCACAGGCCCCCTGGCGGACAGCCCAGCTCAGCCCCAGTCTGTTGCCAGCGTAACTGCCAGCCACGTGGGTGGACCTTCTTGGGCGTCCGGCTCAGTGGAGCCCTAAGAAGACCACAGCTCCAGAAGTGATCCACTGCTGCCACATGAGAAATCCCAGGCGAGAATTGCCCAGCCCAGCATTTTGCCCAGAGAGAATTTTATAGGGCGATTGGACGGGATACTAGTTAAAAGTTGGTGAAGGATCCAGGGGGCACTGATGTTAGTGGTAGAAACACTTACATCTTATAAACCCATAATAATCTCAAACATAACTCTTACATTTCTACCTTATAAAGCAAAATCAGTGGGACTCTCTCTTCCCCCAATCTTTTCCCTCTGTCTCTTTCCCCTTGGTACATAACCCTATCAAAGTGTCTGTGTCATTGTGTGATTTTGGCTTTCCTGTGAGGCATCACTCTAACTGAGGTATCCCATGAATGTTTCTGATACTGCCAATGCCCCTCTGTTCCTGCACATCCCTGGAGCCGACACCATCGTTATCTCTGTATTTCTCTTTCACTCGCCTCACTTCTCGGGCCTGAATCCACCCCCATTCTCTTTGCTGTTCAATGATGTTTTCCCTCCCATTTTTTTGCCACATTTATTTCTCTTTTCTCAAAACACTACCAATCCCACCAGCTCCCTTTTAAATTGCATCAGTTATGGACATTTTATGTAGAAGAAATTTGGAGAATGGTAATTGTGGAGAGCATCTGGAAGAAGAGAGCGAACTTAAAATGATTGAGTTTGGAGAAAGTATTGTTTAGTAAATTTCACATCTGTGAAATAGAAAAGCAGTTGACTTCAGTTACATAATAAGATGGATGCAGCTAAGAGAGGGGTAGGTGGGTGGCTAAGCTCGTCCAGCAAGGCTCATCCGGGTCTCTACAGTTGCCTGGCAGTCTTCCCTTCGTTCTTCACGTGTCTCGTTTATATTCATCTTTGAAATCTCCGTTTAAAGTCATTCTGTCTAAAGTAGGACTCTTTCCGTTTTTAAAAAAATCTCAGCAATCTGTTTCCCTCACAGCACTAATTTCAATTTTGTAAGTGCGGTAATTTAAAATTTTCTGTGATTTCATAATTACTGCTTTGTAATTACTGTTGTTTATTTGGTTACTAGCCCCCACTAGGATGTAAGCTCTTTGGTGCAGGGGGAAGAGCTCTGCTGTCTTGGCTGCTGATTCACAGACGTCAAGCATAGCTCTAGGCATACAAAGTAGTTGCTCAATAAAAACGTATCCGTGAACTGCTGGTAATGCAGTGTCAAGACCATTATAGCCTCATTCTCATAGCTGAAGTAACAGTACACACTATTGCTGCAGAAATTGAAGGTATAATACGGGAGGTGAACCACCAGAATTATTTCACTGGTGTTACTTAGATAAACACGGAAAGATGGCCATGGGTAAGTTTATCAAGAACAAAGCTTGGCTGTGGTCATTCCCCTGTCATATATTTCTTCTTTCTCATTTCTAGACACAGCAGAAATATTTGAATTTTAATAAGGACAACTCTGAAAGTACCCCCTCACACACACACACACACACACACACACACACACAACCTTTAAGATCCCAGGGAGTTAATTGATTTTGCAAGTTGTGTTTAGGATGTCATGACAGGTAGGTAGTGGCCAGGGAGTGGGATGAGTTTGTTAGACGGTGACACTTTCTGGCATCCCTCAGATCACACCACGTGGGGTACTAACTTCTCTGCTAATTCATATTATCGTCTCGAACAAGCGCTTTTGGTTTCAGAAGGAGGGTGATTGGTTTATGTGAATGTGTCTGACCCCATTTTCTGGACATCTGGAAGCACCCCCTCTTTATAGGAAGGGGAATCAGTGGCATATGAGTGGATTCCAGCAAAGTAGAACTGTGGAGTGTGGCGTGAAGAGAACAGAATGACGTGGAGACGGCCAGTCTGAGGCTAAATCTCCATCCTGCTACCTACCAAATCAGTGACCTCATTCAACCATTGTAGGGCTCATTCAACCATTGTAGGGCTTATTATTTCTTTTTTTTTTTTTTTTTTTTTTTTTTACTGTAAATTGAAGATGATAACTGTGACGTTTCAAATAAGTTGCATACAAAATGCTACCATATAGTGGGAAGTCAACCAATGCCAGTCACCTGACGTATAGTCTAGGGAATCATCATTCTGTGATTCTAAGGCTCCGATTGTTATAAACGCAGTGTAAGCATTTACCCTAAATTTTACATAGAGCTTGTTATTTCCTTTAAATTTGTAAACTATACATGATACACAAGAACAGATTAAACCTTTTATTCACTTTTTACTTCCTTTCAAGGTATAGCGTATATGCAATAAAAGTGCACAATTCTTAAGTCCATAGCTTGATGTATACACCCATGTGACCACTTGTATCGAAGCCGAGGACATTTCCTGCACCACAGATGGCTCCCTCCTGCTCCCCGCCCCGTCAGTACTTTCCTTCAAAAGTAACTGCTAATCTAACCTCTGTCTCCATCAAATAATTTTATCGAATTTTAAATTTCATAGAAATGGAATAATACGGTATGTCCTATTTTGTGTTTAGCTCAACGTGCAGGTGAAATTTATCTATGTTTTTATGCGAGCAAAAAACATTATTTTAAAGCATAGTCCCGAACTTGGCAAGGATTGAGTTATTTTCAGAAATAAAAATATCACCACATCCCCCCTCAAAACTACCCATTTTCGCCCCTAACATACTCTGCACACATGCTCTACACTGTTCTTCGTGTCCCTTCTGAATAATTTTATTCTGTTTGTTACATCCACGGTGCATTTGGATGGCCTGCTCATCATGTCTAATTACACAGTCAGATTCTGACTCCACTTTGGAGTGCTAATGGATAAATAGTGATGCTTTAGATTTTAGCAGCCCAGCATAAAAGAGCCCAGGGAACTGAAATTCTCACAAGTCCAGGGCAAGGGCTTCCTGGTATCCTAAGGGTGAAAGGGATTCATTTATTTCTGCTTCGCTGGTTTCATCATTCTGTTTGATATCTTCAGGGGAACAGAGTGTTGACTGTCTCTCAGAGTCAGGTTATGGAATATTTTTAGTTTAATTACTACAGACAAGAAGGAGGAATTGAGAAAGCCTGAAATATAGGAGAAAGAAGTTTAACTGCTCCATAATGTGGCAGACATGACTCTTTTATTACAGTAAAGACCCGGCCCAGATCTGAGTCTAGTCTACTCTGTGGATATTGGCCATACGACATCCAAATTATATGACTGATTGTGTTTCTTCTGTTCCCAAGCTATGCAAGAAGTTTCTGGTTATAGATTGGCAACCCACCGCTTTTCCTTGACAGATATGTAGCTCACTGCAGATGAGTTAATTGATATGGAAACTGTACATGTCAGCCTTTGTGAGCCTTGTGCAGTTGAGTCCGTATCCTTGGTCAGAACAACTTTGTTGCACTGGAGTTTTTAAGTCTGCTCGGCTGAGGGTCGATCACCAAGAGAAGGGTGTGCAGTTAGTTTTTCCCAGGTAATATTCTGCTAAGGATGCTGTGACGCACTGCCTCCATCAGAACTAAAAGATTTATTCACCAGCCATTGGGAAGGCTGTCATATGTCACCTCTCTTTGGAATTGTCTCTGCAAAAGAGAGTCACCTTGCCTAAGGTTAGCCCATGATCAATGACTGGTCAATGTCGGAGAATATAGGCCCTTCATTATATTGTATTGGATATGGGTCATCTCTTGTCCTAACTGGGGACAATTCTGAAGGGCCATCCGGTTCCAGACCTCCCCACGGGGTCAGTAGTGGCCTTTGCTGAGACTGTATCACAGTCCAACTTCTTCTACACAACCCCGCTTATTCTCCTTTCCACAGTTGCTGACCCCAAGATCACTCCCTAAGAAAAGTCTCGCATACTGTTTTGGAATCTATTTCCTGAGAAGTTTAACCTTCAACATATCCCCTCTACAATGGACTGAGTTGTGTCCACTTCAAAGTTCATATTCTGAAGCCCTAACCCCCAGTGTGACTGCATTTGGAGCTAGAGCTTTTAACAAGTATTAGGTTGAATGAGGTCATAAGGGTGGGGTCCTAATCATATAGGATTGGTGACCTTATAAGAAGAGAAAGAAAGAGATCTCTTCTCTCTCTCTCTCTCTCTCTCTCTCTCCCCACAAGAGCACACACCCAGGAAAGCACAAGTGAGCACACAGCAAAAAGGCAGCTGTCTGCAAACCAGGAAAACAATTTTCACCAGCACCCAACTATGCTGCTAACCTGATCTCAGACTTCCAGCCTCCAGAACTGCGAGAAAACAAATTTCTGTTGTTTAAGCCACCCAGTCTATGGTATTTTGTTATGGCAGCCCTAGCTCTTCATGTTTTCTTGTCTTCAAACTTTGAGAGCAATTAAAAGTCCTTTCATCATACATCATGTCCTCAGAGCTCTTTTACTTTTTAATAAGCAAACTGCTTTCATTCCTGGTATTTGTAATTGTGTTCTCTTTATTTCTAGGCAGGGGTTTATTAATTTTTTTCATCTTTTCCAAGAACCAAGTTTTTTTTTTTAACATCTTTATTGGAGTATAATTGCTTTACAATGATGTGTTAGATTCTGCTTTATAACAAAGTGAATCAGGTATACATATACATATATCCCCATGTCTCCTCCCTCTTGCGTCTCCCTCCCACCCTCCCTATCCCACCCCTCTAGGTGGTCACAAAGCACCGAGCTGATCTCCCTGTGCTATGTGGCTGCTTCCCACTAGCTATCTATTTTACATTTGGTAGTGTATATATATGTCCATGCCACTCTCTCACTTCATCCCAGCTTACCCTTCCCCCTCCCCGTGTCCTCAAGTCCATTCTCTACATCTGCGTCTTTATTCCTGTCCTGGAGAAAAAAAATACCATATGCTAACACATATATATGGAATCTAAAAAAAAAAAAACGGTTCTGATGAACCTAGGGGCAGGACAGGAACAAAGAACCATCTTTTGACTTTGCTAATTCCCCCGTTACTTGTTTGTTTTCTATTTCATTAATTCTGTTATTATTTTTTTTTTTAGCATTTTCTTCCTCCTACCTTAGGTTCACTCTGCTCCTTCTTTCTCTAGCTTCTTTTTTTTAAATTTATTTATTTTATCTATTTAAAAAATTTTTTGGCAGCATTGGGTCTTCGTTGCTGTGTGTGGGCGCTACTCTTTATTACGGTGCACGGGCTTCTCATTGTGGTGCCTTCTCTTGTTGTGGAGCAAGGGCTCTAGGTGTGCGGGCTTCAGTAGCTGTGGCACGTGGGCTCAGGAGTTGTAGCTCATGGGCTCTAGAGTGCAGGCTCAGTAGTTATTGCACACAGGCTTTGTTGCTCCGTGGCATGTGGGACCTTCCCAGACCAGGACTCGAACCCATGTCCCCTGCATTGGCAGGAGGATTCTTAACCACTGCGCTACCAGGGAAGCCCCTTTCTAACTTCTTAACGGTAGAATTTCACATCCTTGAATTTAGATGTCTTCATTTCTAATATAAACCTTTACTACTCTAAATTTCCCTCAAGCACTGAAAATGCATTCCTCATATTTGATATGTTGTATTTTAATCATACTTAACTTGAAATATTTCTAATTTCCCTCATAATTTTTTTCCTTGACCCAAGGATTATTTAGAAACGTGGTTTACTTTTCAGATATTTGGGGTTTTTCTTGCTATCTTGTTATCATTCATTTCTTTTTTTTTTTTTTGAAGTTTTGGATTTTATTTTATTTATTTTTTTATACAGCAGATTCTTATTAGTTATCCATTTTATACATATTAGTGTATATATGTCAAGCCCAATCTCCCAATTCATCTCACCACCCCAGCCCCCTTCTGCTGCTTTGCCCCTTTGGTGACCATACGTTTGTTCTCTACATCTGTGTCTCGATTTCTGCCATGCACACTTGTTCGTCTGTACCATTTTTCTAGGTTCCACATATATGCTTTACTACACAATATTTGTTTTTCTCTTTCTGACTTACTCAACTCTGTATGACAGTCTCTAGATTCATCCATGTCTCTACAAATGACCCAATTTCGTTCCTTTTAATGGCTGAGTAATATTCCATTGTATATATGTACCACATCTTCTTTATCCATTCAGCTGTCGATGGGCATTTAGGTTGCTTCCATGACCTGGCTATTGTAAATAGTGCTGCAATGAACATTGGGGTGCATGTGTCTTTTAAATTATGGTTTTCTCAAGGTATATGCCCCGTAGTGGGATTGCTGGTACATATGGTAATTCTATTTTTAGATTTTTAAGAAACCTCCATATTGTTCTCCATAGTGGCTGTATCAATTTACATTCCCACCAACAGTGCAAGAGGGTTCCCTTTTCTCCACACCCTCTCCAGCATTTGTTGTTTGTAGTCTGATGATGCCCATTCTAACTGGTGTGAGGTGATACCTCATTGTAGTTCTGATTTTCATTTCTCTAATAAGTAGCGATGTTGAGCATCTTTTCATGTGCCTCTTGGCCATCTGTATGTCTTCTTTGGAGAAATGTCTATTTAGGTCTTCTGCCCATTTTTGGATTGGGTTGTTTGTTTTTTTAATATTGAGCTTCATGAGTTTATATATTTTGGAGATTAATCCTTTGTCTGTTGATTCGTTTGCAAATATTTTCTCCCATTCTGAGAGTTGTCTTTTCGTCTTGTTTGTAGTTTCCTTTGCTTTGCAAAAGCTTTTAAGTTTCATTAGGTCCCATTTGTTTATTTTTGTTTTTATTTTCATTACTCAAGAGGTGGATCAAAAAAGATCTTGCTGTGATTTATGTCATGGAGTGTTCTTCCTATGTTTTCCTCTAACAGTTGTATAGTGTCCAGTCTTACACTTAGGTCCATTTTGAGTTTATTTTGTGTATGGTGTTAGGGAGTGTTCTAATTTCATTCTTTTACATGTAGCTGTCCAGTTTTCCCAGCACCACTTATTGAAGAGGCTGTCTTTTCTCCATTTTATATCCTTGCCTCCTTTGTCATAGATTAGTTGACCATGGGTGTGTGGGTTTATCTCTGGGCTTTCTATCCTGTTCCATTGATCTATATTTCTGTTTTTGTGCCAGTACCATATTGTCTTGATTACTGTAGCTTTGTAGTATAGTCTGAAGTCAGGGAGTCTGATTCCTCCAGCTCCGTTTTTTTCCCTCAAGACTGCTTTTGCTATTCAGGGTCTTTTGTGTCTCCATACAAATTTTCAGATTTTTTGTTCTAGTTTTGTAAAAAAAGCCATTGGTAATTTGATAAGGATTGCATTGAAACTGTAGATTGCTTTGGGTAGTATAGTTATTTTCACAATATTAATTCTTCCAATCCAAGAACATGGTATACCTCTCCGTCTGTTTGTATCATCTTTAATTTCTTTCATCAGTGTCTTATAGTTTTCTGCATACAGGTCTTTTGTCTCCCTAGGTAGGTTTATTCCTAGGTATTTTATTCTTTTTGTTGCAATTATAAATGGGACTGTGTTTCCTTAATTTCTCTTTCAGATTTTTCATCATTAATGTATAGGAATGCAAGAGATTTCTGTGCATTAATATTGTATCCTGCAACTTTACCAAATTCATTGATTAGCTCTAGTAGTTTTCTGGTGGCAACTTTAGGATTCTCTATGTATAGTATCATGTCACCTGCAAACAGTGACAGTTTTATTTCTTCTTTTCCAATTTGTATTCCTTTTATTTCTTTTTCTCTTCTGATTGCCATTGCTAGGACTTCCAAAACTATGTTGAATAATAGTGGTGATAGTGGACATCCTTGTCTTGTTCCTGATCTTAGAGGAAATGCTTTCAATTTTTCACCATTGAGAATGATGTGTGCTGTGGGTTTGTTGTATATGGCCTTTATTATGTTGAGGTAGGTTCCCTCTATGCCCACTTTCTGGAGGGTTTTTATCATAAATGGGTGTTGAATTTTGTCAGAAGCTTTTTCTGTATCTATTGAGATGATCATATGGTTTTTATTCTTCAGTTTGTTAATATGGTGTATCACATTGATTGATTTGTGTATATTGAAGAATCCTTGCATCCCTGGGATAAATCCCACTTGATCATGGCGTATGATCCTTTTAATGCACTGTTGGATTCCGTTTGCTAGTATTTTGTTGAGGATTTTTGCATCTATATTCATCAGTGATAATGGTCTGTAATTTTCTTTTTTTGTAGTATCTGTGTGTGGTTTTGGTATCAGGGTGATGGTGGCCTCATAGAATGAGTTTGGGAGTGTTCCTTCCTCTGCAATTTTTTGGAAGAGTTTGAGAAGGATGGGTGTTAACTCTTCTGTAAATGTTTGATAGAATTCACCTATGAATTCACTTTTGTTTGTCGGAAAATTTTTAATCACAGTTTCAATTTCATTACTTGTGATTCATCTGTTCATATTTTCTATTTCTTCCTGGTTCAGTCTTGGAAGGTTATACCTTTCTAAGAATTTGTCCATTTCTTTCAGGTTGTCCATTTTATTGCCATAGAGTTGCTTGCAGTAGTCTCTTAGGATGCTTTGTATTTCTGCGGTGTCTGTTGTAACTTCTCCTTTTTCATTTCTAATTTCTTTGATGATTTGAATCCTCTCCCTCTTTTTCTTGATGAGTCTGGCTAATGGTTTCTCAATTTTGTTTACCTTCTCAAAGAACCAGCTTTTAGTTTTATTGATCTTTGCTATTGTTTTCTTTGTTTCTGTTTCATGTATTTCTGCTCTGATCTTTATGATTTCTTTCCTTCTGCTAACTTTGGGTTTTGTTTGTTCTTCTTTCTATAGTTCCTCTAGGTGTAAGGTTAGATTGTTTATTTGAGATTTTTCTTGTTTCTTGAGGTAGGCTTGTATTGCTATAAACTTCCTTCTTAGAACTGCTTTTCCTGCATCCCATAGGTTTTAGATCGTTGTGTTTTCATTGTCATTTGTCTCTAGGTATTTTTTGATTTCCTCATTGATTTCTTCAGTGATCTCTTGGTTATTTAGTAACGTATTCTTTAGCCTCCATGTGTTTGTGTTTTTTTACGTTTTTTTCCCTGTAATTGATTTCTAGTTTCATAGCGTTGTGGTCAGAAAAGATGCTTGATATGATTTCAATTTTCTTAAATTTACTGAGGCTTGATTTGTGACCCAAGGTGTGATCTATCCTGGAGAATGTTCGGTGCGAACTTGAGAAGAAAGTGTAATCTTCTGTTTTTGGATGGAATATCCTATAAATATCAATTAAATCTATCTGGTCTATTGTGTCATTTAAAGCTTGTGTTTCCTTATTAATTTTCTGTTTGGATGATCTATCTGTTGGTGTAAGTGAGGTGTTGAAGTTCCCCACTATTATTGTGTTACTGTCAATTTCCCTTTTATAGCTGTTAGCAGTTGCTTTATATATTGTGGTGTTCCTATGTTGGGTGCATATATATTTATAATTGTTATATCTTCTTCTTGGATTGATCCCTTGATCATTATGTAGTGTCCTTCCTTGTCTCTTGTAACATTCTTTATTTTAAAGTCTATTTTATCTGATATGAGTATTGCTCCTCCAGCTTTCTTTTGATTTCCATTTGCATGGAATATCTTTTTCCACCCCCTCACTTTCAGTCTGTATGTGTCCCTAGGTCTGAAGTGGGTCTCTTGTAGACAGCATATATATGGGTCTTGTTTTTGTATCCATTCAGCAAGCCTGTGTCTTTTGGTTGGAGCCTTTAATCCATTCACGTTTAAGGTAATTATCAATAGGTATGTTACTTTTCCATTTTCGTAATTGGTTTGGGTTTGTTTTTGTAGGTCCTTTTCTTCTCTTGTATTTCCCACTTAGAGAAGTTCCTTTAGCATTTGTTGTAAAGCTGGTTTGGTGGTGCTGAATTCTCTTAGCTTTTGCTTGTCTGTAAAGTTTTTGATTTCTCCATCGAATCTGAATGAGATCCTTGCCAGGTAGAGTAATCTTGGTAGTATGTTCTTCCCTTTCATCAGCTTAAATATGTCATACACTCCCTTCTGGCTTGTAGAGTTTCTGCTGAGAAATCAGCTGTTAACCTTATGGGAGTTCCCTTGTATGTTATCTGTCGTTTTTCCCTTGCTGCTTTCAGTAATTTTTCTTTGTCTTTAATTTTTGCCAATTTGATTACTATGTGTCTCAGCGTGTTTCTCCTTGGATTTATCCTGTATGGGACTCTCTGTGCTTCCTGGACTTGGGTGGCTATTTCCTTTCCCATGTTAGGGAAGTTTTTGATTATAATCTCTTTGAGTATAATATTTTCTCTGGTCCTTTCTCTTTCTCTTCTCCTTTTGGGACCCCTATAATGCGAATGTTGTTGTGTTTAATGTTGTCCCAGAGGTCTCTTAGGCTGTCTTTATTTCTTTTCATTCTTTTTCTTTTTATTCTGTTCTGCAGCAGTGAATTCCACCATTCTGTCTTCCAAGTCACTTATCCGTTCCTCTGCCTCAGTTATTCTGCTATTGATTCCTTCTAGTGTATTTTTCATTTCAGTTATTGTATTGTTCATTTCTGTTTGTTTGTTCTTTGATTCTTCTGGGTCTTTGTTACACATTTCTTGAATCTTCTCGAACTTTGCCTCCATTCTTTTTCCAAGGTCCTGGATCATCTTTACTATCATTATTCTGAATTCTTTTTCTGTAAGGTTGCCTATCTCCACTTCATTTAGTTGTTATTCTAGGGTGTTATCTTGTTCCTTCATCTGGTACATAGCCCTCTGCCTTTTCATCTTGTCTATCTTTCTGTGAATGTGGTTTTTGTTCCACAGGCTGCATGATTGTAGTTCTTCTTGCTTCTGCTGTCTGCCCTCTGGTGCATGATGCTATCTAAGAGGCTTGAGCAAGTTTCCTGATGGGAGGGATTGGTGGTGGGTAGAGTGGGTGTTGCTCTGGTGGGCAGAGCTCAGTAAAACTTTAATCTGCTTGTTTGCTGATGGGTGGGGCTGGGTTCCCTCCCTATTGGTTGTTTGGCCTGAGGCGACTGAACACTGGAGCCTACCTGGGCTCTTTGGTGGGGCTAATGGCGGACTCTGGGAGGGCTCATGCCAAGGAGTACTTCCCAGAGCTTCTGCTGCCAGTGTCCTTGTCCTCACAGTGAGACACAGCCACCCCCCACCTCTGAAGGAGACCCTCCAACACTAGCAGGGAGGTCTGGTTCAGTCTCCTATGGGGTCACTGCTCCTTCCCCTGGGTCCCGATGTGCACACTACTTTGTGTATGCCCTCCAAGAGCGGAGTCTCTGTTTCCCCCAGTCCTTTCAAAGTCCTGCAATCAAATCCCGCTAGACTTCAAAGTCTGATTCTCTAGGAATTCCTCCTCCCATTGCTGGACCCCCAGGTTAGGAAGCCTGGCATGGGGCTCAGAACCTTCACTCCAGTGGGTGGACTTATGTGGTATAAGTGTTCTCCAGCTTGTGAGTCACCCACCCAATAGTTATGGGATTTGATTTTATTGTGATTGTGCCCCTCCTACCATCTCACTGTGGCTTCTCCTTTGTCTTTGGATATGGAGTATCATTTTTGGTGAGTTTCAGTGTCTTCCTGTCGATGACTGCTCAGCAGCTAGTTGTGATTCTGGCACTATTGCAAGAGGGAGTGAGAGCACATCCTTCTACTCTGCTGTCTTGAACCAATCTCCATTCATTTCTGGTTTAATGTTATTGTCAGAGAACATAAGCATTATGATTTTAGTCCTTTGAATTTTACTGATTTTTTTTAGTGGTCTATCTTGGTAAATACAGCCTGTACATTTGTAAAGAATGTATGACTTCTACAATTTTTGGATGTAGTGTTCTATCAATACCAACAGGGACAAAGTGGTTAGTAATGTTGTTCCGATCTTCCATTTTTTTTTCTGATATTTTTATCTAGTTGTTCTATTAGTTTCTGAGAAGAGGTGTTATAATCTCCAATTATGATGATGGAATTGTTTATTTCTCATTTTATTTGTGTCATTTTTTTCTTCATGGATTTTGATGCTATGCTGTTGGGGACATACATATTTATGATTGTTTTGTCTTTCTGATAAACTGACCCATTTATCATTATTTATTTTCTTTGTCAAAAGTTTATCTGATATTAACATAGTCACTTCAGCCCTCTTAAACTTACTGTTTTAAAGGTATATATTTTTCCATCTGTTTACTTCCCACTTATCTTGTAGGAGGCACAGAGTGGTCACACTTTTTACATTCATTTGAAATATTTTTCTTTAAAGTGTTTATTTCATTGATATTTAAAGCTAATTATTTTTTTTTAAACATCTTTATTGGAGTATAATTGCTTTACAATGGTGTGTTAGTTTCTGCTTTATAACAAAGTGAATCAGTTATACATATACATATGTTCCCATATCTCTTCCCTCTTGCATCTCCCTCCCTCCCACCCTCCCTATCCCACCCCTCTAGGTGGTCACAAAGCACCGAGCTGATCTCCCTGTGCTATGTGGCTGCTTCCCACCAGCTATCTGTTTTACATTTGGTAGTGTATATATGTCCATGACATTGACATGACTAAATTTGTCTACTATTTTATAATTTAATTTTATCTCTTCTGTATTGTTTCTGTTTCTCCTGGTGCTTTCATTGGGATTAATTGAACATTTTTATAATTCCCTTTTAATTTAGTCACTGATTTTTTAAACTATATCTGAATTTTATTTTGTTGGTTGTTCTAGGGATCAGAATAAACAACTTTAACTTGACACAGTCAATATAAGGTTGATGTTGCATCCGTTTATGTAAAATGCTAAAAAACTTGTAACCATTCATGTCCATTTACCCCTTCCCCAATCATTTATTGTATATTTTTCGTATGTACCACATCACATTATATTAAAAGCCCACTATATAGATAATTGTGGCTTTAAACTGCTGTATGTGTTTAAAGTTATTAAGGGGGAATTGTTTTTTATAATTACTCATTACATTTACTATTTCCAGTGTTTTTCATTCTTTTTTGAAAAATAACATTTCTATTTGATATCATTTGCATTCAGCCTGAAGAAATTGCTTTAGCATTTATTGTAGTACATTCAGGCCTGCTGGTGATAAAACCTTTTTGTTTTCTTTTGTCTGGAAATATCCTTATTTGACATTCATTTCTGAGGGATATTTTTGCTGCATATAGGATTATGCATTGACAGTTTACCTTTTATTTTAGCTCTCAAAGATTTATTTCACTCTCTTCTGACTTTAATTGTTTCTAATGAAAAGGCAGCAGTATTTTGAACTGTTTGTTATATGTAATGTCATTTTTCTCTGACTGGTTTTAAGATTTTTCTCTTTGTTTTTAGAATTTAACAGTTTGACCAAGATGTACCTTGGTGTGGTTTTCTTTGTATTTCTCTTGTTTGGCCTTGCTGAACTCCTTGAATCCATATATTTATGTATTTCATCTGATTTGGAAACATTTTTGCCATTAATTCTTCAATTATATATATTTTTTGCTCCATTCTCTCTCTCCTTTCCTCTGAGCTTCAACTATAAGAAACTAAATATTTGGTTCATAGTCCTGAAATTTAATTTTAAAACTATATTCTTTTATTATAAAATTATTTAAAATGTTAAAGTTTGAATTGGTATGGAATTCAATTTCTTAATTTCCTTTCCAAGTGTTAATGTTCCCAAGCATTGTAGACTGAGTGACTATAATGTCTATTTTTAATGCATATTTTTTAATTCTCTTAAAGGGATTTCCCATGTTCTTCACACACAATTATCTTACCTTTGGACATTTTCCATGTGATTATAAGTTTTGAGTTCTCTTGGGAATCTTCATGCGTAGGTGGATATGTTATCAATAGTCATAAGTGGGAGATTAAACAGGTGTGATCTGAGACCTGTAGCAGATTTAGACAGTACTTTTGTTATGTAACTCATAACTCATTCATATAACCAGGTGAAAGCACCTCAGACCAGAGGAAATTCTACTGTCTCTTTGTTTAGGGAGTTAGAGATTTGATATTTTATCTCCTCCTCAGAAGACAGTGTTATCTCATTTCAATGTAACACTTCCATTTCTGGTCAGGGATAAGTAAGTCAACAGCATGTGGTGACTGTAGCACCAGTAGCTTTATGGTGGTATTATTGTACAAAGCGACCACAGAGAGATTCATAGAATTATGGAACTGTAGGGCATTTTTAGTAACATCCTATGGCTTCAGTTTTAAACCATGCAGACAAATATGGACCTAACTCAGTTTACTGAATTTTTGTAAAGGAAATTTCCTTCATCAGTAGTTTTTAGGATGTTTTTCTCAGGATTTAACAGCTTATCCTCAGCTGATTTTTTTTTTTAACATAAAAACTAAATTTATTTTGCCCCAAAGGCAACAACAAATAATCAACTTTTGATGACATGGGAAGATGTATATGTTTGCAGTTTAACATAAGTTTTATCTTTAAACAGGCAAGTACACTGAGAAAAATTAATATCATTACAAACCAGCAAGAGATAAAAATTCTATATTGCGAAATACCAATTGCTTCAGAGTAGTCATCGCCATAAGGTATGCACTGTAATTTGGGAATATGCCTTCGTCTCCACAGCCAGGCAGAGTACCACTTCCTTTTTTGATCACAGCTCCTCCTGAGACCAAAGCTGAGGCTGGCCATACAGAGAATGAAAGGAGGAGGAATGTAGCTGAGTATACATTCCTGTAGCACCAGAGCTATGGTTACATCAGGCAACGGAGGGAGTAGGTGAGGAAGGAGAGGAACAAACACTTGAGATTGCATCTCTGACCTCTTTCTGCTTCCTTTTTAATGTCTGGGTGTGGGATGGGGTTGATATGGCCACCTAAGTAGTAGGTGATAACGTGTTATTTTAATAGTCAGTAACTTCGGGGGAATTTTTATCAAGTGATTTATATTTAGTGTTTCTGAATTATTAAGGCCATTGAGTACCTTTATTATATGGGCATATTAGAATGGCAAGTATATTTGAAATTACTGGATATAACTTTACCTACATTAACATAAATCTATCTGAGCACACTTTTGACTCGTACTTTTCAACCATGAGTTTGGATCTTCTACTTCTTTCAACCCTTAATGTGCTGAGCATTTGAGAGTTAACTGTGCTCTTATTGTTCTGTTCTCCCTCAAGCCCAGAGAACAGCTCACTAACCACCGCCTCTGACAAAGAAATGGTAAGGACAGTCCCTGCCTCAAAGGGTTTGCAATCCAGCTGGGTAGACAAATGCAGAGTAAGAGACTGATTCGATGTATCCCATACAAGCACCACACCTTGGGAGGACTGTCTTATGCAAGTCGATCCTAAGCAACTCCAAGACAAGAGTAGGCTCTTGTACCTTTGGGATCTGACATGCTCTGCAGCAGGGTTTCTTAACCTCAGCACTGTTAGGTTTAGGCCAGATAATTCTCTGTTGTGAGGATATGTCCTGGGAAGGATGTTTGGAAGCATCCCTAGCCTCTACCCAGTAGATGCCAATAGAACCCACGCCCAGCTATGACATCCAAAAGTGTTTCCAGATGTCCTCTGGGGGCTAAACTGACCCCAACTGAGAGCCCCTGCTCTAGGGGCTCAGCAAATATCACACAGAAAACGCTTTGAATTTTAACCATATGTTAAGATAAAGCAAGTATTTTAAAATTAAAAAGCAGGCAATGGTACCATTCTTTTGAGCAAGAGGACATTCGACAATTTTTAAATTTCTGAAGTCAAATAATAACACTTCTAAGAAGCCATTTTATTAAGTTCCCAGGGAAATAAATAATGTGCCATTAAAAGTGAATGGGGTAAAAGGATCTTTCACCTGCCTGTACCCACAGGTATCTGTTTCAGTTTGGCCAACACTTTTGCTATTCCTACAAAAGTTTTGGATCATTCACTCAGAAAGTTTAGCCTTTTAATTCAATCCAATCCTATCCTAGTAAGGCCAAGATCTATTGACAGATGAACAGTACCAGGTAGATAACATTCCGAAAGCCCTTTCTAGTTCTAATGAAATTGTACAGCATTTTAGGAAAATAGCAAGTTGCATGTGGCTGTCACAAGAGAAGAATTTTATAGTATGGAATGAAAAACATAAAAGAGACATTTACAACTTAAAAAGTCATCAGCAAAGGGGAGTGAAAATGATGGGTAGGGAGAATTATGCTATATATCACCAGTATTTCTTAGTGCTTGAAGAGGCTTAAATTCCATCATCATTATCTAGCTGCATCAATATCATTTAAATAAAATTGCTCATACATAATCAGGATTGTGTCTTTGGAAGTTCTAGCTTTTCTATTTTGGGTTGTTTATTTTCTACTTTATAGAATTTTTCAGTGATATCCCACGGTCTTAAGCAATCTCCTAAGACCAATGAGTCAAAAGACCTTTTAGATTCTATTTAACCTTTATTTGCATCAAAGAGGCAACGCCTGATAAGTGGTATAAGGTATTACCTGCCACTAAGGTATTTGTATGAAGGCAAATTACCAAAGTAAAAGGTTCTGTACCCAGTTCCAGTGGGAGGTGGGGTGAGTTTCCGACACCAACAAGCACTTCCCGGACACTGACTTGGTGTCCTACAATTCAGCTTAGGCCTGACGCTGTCTAGCTGGAGACCCCATTATATCCCACAGGTTAAGGGCTCAGTCCTACAAGGCTGCCCCGCACCCCACTTCAGATGCCAGGTCACCTGTGCTTCTGACAGACCGGCTATGCCCCCTCTTTGGGTTCCAGTAATTTGCTAGAGTGGCTCACAGAACTCAGAGAAATATTCTGCTCATGAGATTAGCAGTTTATTATAAGAGTGTAACCCAGGAACATCCAGACGGGAGAGATGCATATGGCAAAGTGTGGGGAAAGGGCTCGGAGTTCCCCTGCTCTCTCCAAGTGCATCACCCTCTCTCCCAGAGTCCCCACAGGTTCGCTAACCTGGAAGCCCTCTGATCCCCTTCCCTTTGGGTTTCTTTGGAGGCTTCATCACACAGGCCTGATGGGTTTACCAATGGCCATTGGCAATTAAGTCACCCTCCACCCATCTTCGCTTTCAGGGGGTGGGACTGAAAGTTCCAACCCTCTAATCACATGGTTGGTTCTCCTGGCAACCGGCCCCCATCCTTAAGTGTGGACCAAAAGTCACCTCTTTAGCATAACAGAAGACAACTTCATCCCTCTCAAGACGGGATGACGCCCAAATATATATCTCTTATTATAAGTCACAATGTCGCACAAAGGATGGAGCAAGAATTGGGGACAGAAGGGTCTTCCTGAAAATCAGACCATCTTAGGTACAAGGGAATAACATAAAGACCCACAAGTATTAGCATGAAAGATGCCCAGGAGAAGATAGGTAAGGTTTAAAATTAGGGCAGAATGGAGGAAAGCAGACAGATAATGTCTCACTAGCAATCGTGTACATCTGTGGTCAGTTCCACAAGTAAACACACTTGTATTAAAACAGCCACTGCAATTAGTGTGTGCTTTATCAGTAAAGAAAGGGAAAAGTAAACACAGAAGGAATTATTGAGGGATCTTGGAGATTGGTTCTAACAAAAGGAAAAGTCTCTAGCAAACAATGTAAAAATACAGAGTGTTACTAAAAGGGAAGGCATTTAGGGAAGACATTTCAGGGAACAGTGGTCTCTTGGGTACCGATAACTCAGACACTCCTTTTGTTGCCTATCAGTCAAAATGCATGTGCAGTAGACACACACACTAATAATGATGGCTAATCCGTATTGAGTCCTTACTTTGTGCCAGAAAATTATTTAATCCTTGCAACAATACTCTGAGGCGGTGCTTTTATTATCTTCATTTTACACATCAGGAAATTGAGGCTTAGAGACGTGAAGTTACTTGCCCAAGGTCACACAGCCAGGATTTGCACCTAAGCCTGACAGACACCAGTGCTTAAGTATTTATCTACTCTACACCGTGGTGCTTCGGTGGAAGTGAATTAGATGCTTTGTGTCCAAGTGAAGGGCCAAACCAGCTGTGCCCCTCTTGTGTCGACCTGCTTTCCCCTGTCTCCCTGGGTCTCCAGGTCCCCCAAATAGATTTCTTGGGAGATTTGTCTTTACGGTTTGGACACCAATGAACTTGATGGCCACTAAGTTTATGCCAACTGTCTTGTCAAAGCCAGAGAGTGTTAGGAGTTGCATTGGGAGGACTAGGGTATAAGGCGGAGAGACTTGTAACTAAGTGTGCCTGCTATGGTTCTGGCCCTCAAGGAATGGTAGAAATTCCTTAGCAGTTCTCAGTCAGCGCGGGCAGAGCCAGCCCATCCAATAGGGATTCTGAACCACAGTGGAGACAGGCCCATGTTGCTGGGCAGGAAGGGTGGAGGATTCCAGACCTGGCCCCTTTTTTCCCCATGTTGTGACCTGCAACAACCAATTTATTTTCCTTTTCCAGGGCCCCTCAGGGCATATGAAATGACTGGATAAGAATATAATCTCTAAAAGCCTTCCAGAAATGCTTGATTCTGTGAAATCTCAAGAAGGATGAAAAGTTACTGAGAAGGGAGGTGTGTTATGATAAGTAAATAATCATGGTTCACTGTCAATGAATGTCTGTAATATGTCCCTTTTGCGAGTAAGGAAACATACCAGACCTCCTTCCCCATCACCATCCCACTACATCTTGCATTATGGAACCATGCAAATCCAGAGACTGAGTTCTCTTAATAAGCTGTGTGTTATTGTCATGGATTCATTTGCCCTTTCTGTTTTATTTTTCCCCCATGTGGGTGGCAGTGTGTGTAGTGGTTAGAACCTGGCATTTGTAGCCATGATGAACCATATTCTAGTTCTTGATTCTGTCACTTACTAATTGTGTGACCTTGGGATGTGACCTTGGGAGAGTTCACATAGTGGGAGACAGCCCCTATGTACCAATTGCTAAACCTCTAAATCAGAAAGTTAATAACTGCTACCTGAAGATGTTAATTAAATGTGATACTGCACATGGCATTCGTTAGGACTTTTCCGTTGAAAATAACAGAAACTGAACTCAAACTGGCTTAAGGAGCAAAAGAGATTTGAGCAAGTCTAAGACCAGTCTCACTTCATACATAGTTAGAGCCAGGTGTTCAAAGGGTTTCATCAGAATCATTCTCCTCCCAGTTTCAAGTCCGCTTTTTCATTCTAATTCTCAGGCAAGCTCTTCTCAAGGGGAGACAGAGGTGGCCAGAGGCAGCTCCAGGCTTAGTCAGCTCAGTGAGAAAGGGGATCTTCTTTGCCAAGAGTCCTAGCTAAGGCCTCAGCTTGGGTCTCATTTCCATTCCCAAACCACTCGTTGTGGTCAGAAGGATGGGGCTTGACAGTTGGCCAGGTGTACCAGCAGACTCTTAGAAAATTTGGCTTATAAACACCACAAAGAGGATTTTTGGACTCATGCTATGTGACAGTTCTCCTTGGGCAGAAATTTAAAGGAATTTTCTTGAAAACCCACTTTGAAATATTTCTGATTGCTCACTTCACTACTTTATGAGAGAACCATTTCATTAATTAGAGCTGGGCAGAAAATTTACTCTGAATCTTGGTCAAAGATGCTTAAAATATGCTGCTCCTAGGAGCCTAGAGTGGGATCTGCCCTATCCAAAGCACACTAATCAAGGACGTGGGAGAAGTGATTTCACCGAAGGAATACCAGGGTGAATTTACCAGAAAGGGGAAATGGACGTTTAGGCAAAAACAAGCTGTACCTGATGCTTATCATACCACCTGACACACAGAGCATGATAAATTTTATGTCTACACAGTGTTCCATAAATATTTTTGAACACCTGCAGCAGATAAAGCACTGTCTAAGGTACCGGGGATATAGTAACAGTGTTCTCGGGAAGCTTAGGGTTTAGCAGAGAGAGGAGAAAGTTCAGAAAGTAGACAGGAGATTTTATTTCTGTTAAGCAGGTCATAATAGAAGCAGAA
This sequence comes from Balaenoptera musculus, assembly GCF_009873245.2. Taxonomy (NCBI): domain Eukaryota; kingdom Metazoa; phylum Chordata; class Mammalia; order Artiodactyla; family Balaenopteridae; genus Balaenoptera; species Balaenoptera musculus. The sequence goes on along the minus strand of NC_045788.1, from coordinate 2,316,274 downwards.
GAAGTTGCTATGGGAACTACAGCAGGGCAGTAATAACAGTCTTGAAGCAGGAAGAAACTTCCCAGGGGAGGCAGCATGTACACTGAGACTCCAGGGGAACGGCAGGAGTTAGTAAGATAAAGGAGGGGGACTCCTCCAGGTCTGTGTCCATTGGCTATCTGAGCTTAAATTTTATCATCTTGTAAAAGGCCAGTAAAGATTAGATATCTTTAGCCCAGCTTGAGGGATGTTGAATTCAAAAGAGAGAAGGAGAGCAGCTGGTTGAAACATTCTGGTGAAATTTTGGAAACCTACCAGCAGAGCAGAATATTCTTGGTATGAGTATTCATTTTGGAGACACCATGTAAAAAACGTTTTTTTTTTTAAACAAGAGGAAATCAAACAAAAGTTTAATAACCTGTATATGTGGGAGAGACCCAGGAAAACTGATAACTCCCCCAAGATACTAATTTTAAGAAGACTACCATTGGGGCTTCCCTGGTGGCGCAGTGGTTGAGAATCTGCCTGCTAATGCAGGGAACACGGGTTCGAGCCCTGGTCTGGGAAGATCCCACATGCCGCGGAGCAGCTAGGCCCGTGAGCCACAACTACTGAGCCTGCGCGTCTGAAACCTGTGCTCCGCAACAAGAGAGGCCGCGATAGTGAGAGGCCCGCGCACCGCGATGAAGAGTGGCCCCCGCTCGCCGCAAACTAGAGAAGCCCTCGCACAGAAATGAAGACCCAACACAGCCAAAAATAAATATAAAAATAAATAAATAAAAAAAATAAAGCCCCACTTTCTCCCAACCCGGAAACCTAGAGCCTTTCTGAATTTCTATGTAATGTGGATTGGAGTCGAATAGCATAGGACCCCAGTAATATTAAAAAAAAAAAAAAAAAAAGAAGACTACCATTATAACTTAACATCCAAAATAAGATTTATTTTGTATGTTAAACAAAATAAAGATTTAAATAAATAAGCAAGTAAGATTTATTTCCAAAGAAAACATGAGATTTCCTGGACAGTGGGTTTAGCCAAGACTCTTACCCACCTGGACAGGACCAGTTGGGTAATCATGAACCCAGGAGCTGGCCCAAGGAGCAGGTGCTTGGGGTAGAGGAAATTCAGGCTGAGCTAGGGTGGGAGCCTGAGGACCATGCCTACCCAAGCTTGAGCCAGGCAGGTGGGAAGGCAGGAAGGGAGGAGGGAATGGCATGTTCATCCACACTTCTGTGGATCTTGGAAGTACAAACATTAGATTGGTCAAGAGAACTCAAACCATTGTGCCCCAGCATCCCATGCTTCAGAAAATCCATGCTTCCAAAATTCTATTACATGTCATAGAATCCAACTTAAAGTGGCTTATAGTAATTTGAACAAGAAAGTTGGATTTGTTAGAAGGATGCTGGATTGTTTCAGATTGGGGAACATCTTGGAAACCAAGCTTTCTGACTCCTAGTTTAGATACTCCATTTCTTATATATTAAAGCAACTAATAGACCACTGGCCATGGGGATATTCTGGAGACATGGGCCCAAGGCTTGCTTTACTTTGACCTGTCCTTCTGCCTTTTGTAGTTTCTTTTTCTATTTCCATTGTGCCTAGAGTTAGAACTTTCTATACTTTGAGTTACTGGAAGGAAAATTTTGTGAGGATAGAACCAAAAAAATAATCAAATGAAACTATTTAGGAAAATCCTACAATCCTGCCATAGAAAGAAATACCCCATGGTATTTGGGGAAGGGATGGAAGTGATCTACTTTAGAAATGCATAATGTTTTCTGCAATAACAAATGCTCTGTCTTGCATTACATCTGGAAATCCAACCCTGAACGCCTCTGTAGATTTTGAGAGATGGGAAGCATTTACAAGTTTGAGGGTTCTGTGTGGAAGCAGTGGCATTGCTTTCGATCTTGACAGAAGGATCAACCCAGGTGTGGACCCTAGAATCTTATATCTTTAGCTCTTCCACCTTCCACTCTTGAGTTCTTCATCCTGATCTTAGAGGAAAAACTTTCAATTTTTCATCATTGAGCGTAATGTTAGCTGTGGGCTTGTCCTCTATGGCCTTTATTATGTTGACATATGTTTCTTCTATATCCAATCTGTTGAGGGTTTTTATCATGTAAGGGTGTTGTATTTTGTCAAATGCTTTTTCCACAACTATTGAGATGATCATGTGATTTTTATCTTTCATTCTATTAGTGAGGTGCAACACATTTATTGAGTTGTGTATGTTGAACCACCTTTGCATTCAAGGGATAAATCCCACTTGGTCATGGTGTATAATCCTCCTGATATGTTCTTGAATTCAGTTTGCTATTATTTTGTTGAGGACTTTTACATCTATATTGATCAGGGATATTGATCTGTATAGTTTCCTTTTTCTTTTAGTGTCCTCATCTGCCTTTGGTATCAGGGTAATGCTAACCAGGTTATTCTTAACACAAATGTCATCTACTTGAAGAGACTTCTTTGACTACTGTCCTTAAAGTGGCCATAAACTCACTAGAATAGTTTGATTTCAAAATGGTAACAATTTTTCATCCCGGTCTGTATCCATACCTCTTAGCTTTTTAGCTCCTCCCATTGAGAGGTGGAATCTTGTAGATTTGATCTGCCCAATAGGATGAAACCAAAGTGACATGAGAATAAGCATGGCCTGCTGGACGATGACAGTCCATGTGGAGGAGAACCCAAGTGCCTCAGCATAGTTCAGCTGATCCCCGTACGTGTAAGAGACTCAAGCCAAGATTAGGAGAGCCATTGACCCAACATGAAGCTGTCCACTGATAAGTAAGTGAGGTTGACTGAGTCCAGGAGAATCATCTAGCTGATGTGTAGCAACAATAAATGCTTATTGTCTTTTTTTTTTTTTTGCAGATAACGTTTTTAATTTAGAGAGGGGTTTGGCTACTTTCACTTTTCTTTTTTTTTAACATCTTTATTAGAGTATAATTGCTTTACAATGGTGTGTTAGTTTCTGCTTTATAACAAAGTGAATCAGCTATACACATACATATATCCCCATATCTCCTCCCTCTTGTGTCCCCCTTCCACCCTCCCTATCCCACCCATCTAGGTGGTCACAAAGCACCGAGCTGATCTCCCTGTGCTATGCGACTGCTTCCCACTAGCTATCTATTTTACATTTGGTAGTGTATATATGTCCATGCTACTCTCTCATTTTGTCCCAGCTTACCCTTCCCCCTCCCCATGTCCTCAAGTCCATTCTCTAGTAGGTCTGTGTCTTTATTCCTGTCCTGCCCCTAGGTTCTTCAGAACCATTTTTTTTTTTTTGATTCCATATATATGTGTTAGCATACGGTATTTGTTTTTCTCTTTCTGACTTACTTCACTCTGTATGACAGACTCTAACTCCATCCACCTCATTACAAATACCTCCATTTCATTTCTTTTTATGGCTGAGTAATATTCCATTGTATATATGTGCCACATCTTCTTTATCCATTCATCTGTCTATGGACACTTAGGTTGCTTCCATGTCCTGGCTATTGTAAATAGAGCTGCAATGAACATTTTGGTACATGACTCTTTTTGAACTATGGTGTTCTCAGGGTATATGCCCAGTAGTGGGATTGCTGGGTCGTATGGTAGTTCTATTTGTAGTTTTTTAAGGAACCTCCATACTGTTCTCCATAGTGGCTGTATCAATTTACATTCCCACCAACAGTGCAAGAGTGTTCCCTTTCCTCCACACCCTCTCCAGCATTTACTGTTTCTAGATTTTTTGATGATGGCCATTCTGACTGGTGTGAGATGGTATCTCATTGTAGTTTTGATTTGCATTTCTCTAATGATTAATGATGTTGAGCATTCTTTCATGTGTCTGTTGGCAATCTGTATATCTTCTTTGGAGAAATGTCTATTAGGTCTTCTGCCCATTTTTGGATTGGGTTGTTTGTTTTTTTGTTATTGAGCTGCATGAGCTGCTTGTAAATCTTGGAGATTAATCCTTTGTCAGTTGCTTCATTTGCAAAGATTTTCTCCCATTCTGAGGGTTGTCTTTTGGTCTTGTTTATGGTTTCCTTTGCTGTGCAAAAGCTTTTAAGTTTCATTAGGTCCCATTTGTTTATTTGTGTTTTTATTTCTGTTTCTCTAGGAGCTGGGTCAAAAAGGATCTTGCTGTGATTTATGTCATAGAGTGTTCTGCCTATGTTTTCCTCTAAGAGTTTGACAGTGTCTGGCCTTACATTTAGGTCTTTAATCCATTTCGAGTTTATTTTTGTGTATGGTGTCAGGGAGTGTTCTAATTTCATACTTTTACATGTATCTGTCCAATTTTCCCAGCACCACTTATTGAAGAGGCTGTCTTTTCTCCACTGTATATGCTTGCCTCCTTTATCAAAGATAAGGTGACCATATGTTCATGGTTTATCTCTGGGCTTTCTATCCTGTTCCATTATCTGTAGATTTTTTGATGATGGCTATTTCTGACTGGTGTGAGGTGGTACCTCATTGTAGTTTTGATTTGCATTTCTCTAATGATTAGTGATGTGAGCATCCTTTCATGTGTTTGTTGGCAATCTGTATATCTTCTTTGGAGAAATGTCTATTTAGGTCTTCTGCCCATTTTTGGATTGGGTTGTTGTTTTTTTGATATTGAGCTGCATGAGCTGCTTGTAACTCTTGGAGATTAATCCTTTGGTCAGTTGCTTCATTTGCAATATTTTCTCCCATTCTGAGGTTGTCTTTTGGTCTTGTTTATGGTTTCCTTTGCTGTGCAAAGCTTTTAAGTTTCATTAGGTCCCATTTGTTTATTTTTTGTTTTTTATTTCCATTTCTCTAGGAGGTGGATCAAAAAGGATCTTGCTGTGATTTATGTCATGGAGTGTTCTGCCTATGTTTTCCTCTAAGAGTTTTATAGTGTCTGGCCTTACATTTAGGTCTTTAATCCATTTTGAGTTTATTTTTGTGTATGGTGTTAGGGAGTGTTCTAATTTCATTCTCTTACATGTAGCTGTCCAGTTTTCCCAGCACCACTTATTGAAGAGGCTGTCTTTTCTCCATTGTATATCCTTGCCTCCTTTGTCATAGATTAGTTGACCATAGGTGTGTGGGTTTATTTCTGGGTTTCTATCCTTTTCCATGGATCTATATTTCTTGTTTTTGTGCCAGTACCATATTTTTCTTGATTACTGTAGCTTTGTAATATAGTCTGAAGTCTGGGAGCCTGATTCCTCCAGCTCTGTTTTTCTTTCTCAAGATTGCTTTGGCTATTCGGGATCTTTTGTGTTTCCATACAATTGTGAATATTTTGTTCTAGTTCTGTGAAAAATGCCATTGGTAGGTTGATAGGGATTGCATTGAATCTGTAGATTGCTTTGGGTAGTATAGTCATTTTGCTTATTGTCTTAAGTCACTGAATTTTGGGATAATTTATTACATAATAATAGCTGGTATATTCACTACTTTATAGTTGTTATCACTATCTGAAAATATCTTGTATATTAATTCATTTGTTAAGACTCTACCACTATAAAGTAAGCTCTCTCTAGGCCCTAGTAAGCCAACACCTAAACTAATATATGATAGTTACTCAATAAATGTTTGTTAACTGGGAATAAACGGGAAGTAATACTCAAGTACCATTATGTATAGGTCCTTTATCTCCCTCTTTCTTATTTTAGTCTTCCCAAGAGCCCTGTAAAGAAGATATTATTATTATTAGTTTTCAAATGAAAGGCAAAAAAGTTAAGTAACATGCACAAGTCCAATAATTATAAGAAATCAGAGTTTACTATTGTATATATAACATCTATGGACTAATCAAACTATTGGCACAGGAAGGCACACATTGCTTGGGGCCAGTATGTAATATTTTCTGTTGCTATTACTTTTGGTGGTATATTAGTATAACAGCCTGTTTCTAAAGATACTTAAGATCTAAATAATGCAAACTAAAAAGTCATAACTGTAAGTTATTTATATGAGCCAATGATTTACATTTACTGACTCAGTTCACAGGTAGGTATTTGACAAGTTCTTAACTGCGCCCATTGACAAGCAGTACAACCCATGGGTAAGTCTCAGAGCTGCTGTGTTTTCCTGTGGGACCTCACACAGAAGACACTGTCACAGGGTGAATCTCTGAGAGCCTCTGTGTCCCAGTTGGGCTGGAACCTCAGGTCCCTCGGTTTCAGGCTAAATAGAGCTCATTTCCCATCTTCTTCAGAGATGGGAACCAGAAGAATCAAGGTCCTCAACAGAGTCAAACCTGAGGATTAAGAGTGGTGAGAAAAAGAAATAACCTCAGTCACACTCAAGGAAAAATTTGCTATGGCCCCAAGGGCATTGGGGCTGTGCGTGGGTATTTTGGGGACAGAAGTGAAGCAGGTTATGGAAACTTTTTTATATTGGTATGTAATTTACACACTAAAGGGAAAGCCCTTGCAATGTAGTTGCTGACAACGAGAACAACAAGCAAGGAACTGAGCTACCATGGGCCAGACAGAGGACTGGGCTCATCGCCTGGGGAATCTCATTCAGTCTTCTCAAGAGCACTGCCAGGCATGCCGATGGAGCTACACTTCCACGCTGCAATAAATGAGGTCTCAGAAAGGTTGTTTGGCCCAAGGTTATCCATCCTTGCCAAGGTCAGATTGATAATTATTTCCTCTTTGTATCAAATGGGTCCTGTAGAAGTTGCCATATGGTTTTAACAGTTTTCTATAAATACTCAAACTCTTTTGACTCATCCTTCATTTCATGTGTAGTTTTGACCAAAATACCCATCTGCAATAATAAAGGCATTTTGACTCTTCTGATGGCTGATTACCATATGAATAATAGTATCTATACTAATTTCGAGTTAGATTTTTTTGTCTAGCAATATATAATATGAAATATTATACTAATAGGAGCAATACTCATCAGAAATAGCAACTTCAGAGGTGTTGGCACCTATCTTCCCTTGGAGCAAAAATGATGCCCACATTGGCTCTCATGAGAGTCTCACATTGAAATAAATCTGACTTTGCCATATAGTTTCCATTTAAAGTCACTTTATTCTGTTTAAAAACATAGCCATTCATTTCTTAGTTTCCCCAGGAGGAAAGAGAAAGCAAGGACAAATATCAAATCAACAAGAAAAGGGGTTTTGGCCATATGGTTATTTTAAATAAATATTTGGTTTGAAGAATGGGTAGCATTTGAATCCATTGCTATTTTTCCTCTAACTGCTTTTCCTTGCCAACAGAGGAGTATTAAACTTGACTGGCTCATATTTATCCTCCAGCCCTGGCGATTTCCTAGATTATTTGCTGTTTGTGGCTTTGATGGCATAGTCTGTAGCCCTAGGAGACCTTATTCCAGAGGAGAGAGCTATAATTTAAGTTGGTTTGATGTGAGGTTCGTATTTCTCTTACTTAATATCATTAGCGAAGAGTTTTTCTCCAGGTAATTAGCTATTCTTTTAGTTCCTTCTCTCTTGGTGATCATTGACTGTTTTCTAGTGGACAAACCCAGACCAGAGAATTATTTTCTCTAAAAACAAATAGGAAAAAAATGAGTGTGTCCACATGTATTAGCTTCAAGAATGCCTCTTTCATGTCAGTGAAATGTGGTTGGAATAGCTAAAAGATTGGATCTAACTTTTGCTTTAATCCTGATAAAATAGGGCAAACTCTAAATATTTTTAAACTCAAGAATTAGGGCAAGATGGGGAGAAATGCACTGTGTGTTTTTGTGAAATCAGGTCAAAAATGCTGCATTGTTGTAAACAAGGGGAACCAATATGGACACGTTTGCCTCCCAAGCCTCAGTGAGATTGAAAACATTGGTTATGGGGTGGCAAACAGAGCAATTGGAACTATGGAAACCTGACTGGTCCCAAACAAACTCTGTGCAGTTACAAGCCCAGAGAACACCCACGGAGCTCTCAAACTGGGTACCAAAGAAGGCGGAGGCTGCTAATTTCCAAGCAAGCGACAGTAGGAAAGGAACAACCCAGCGGGGATGAGCTTGCCCTTCTCAGGTGGGCCCAGAATTGCTCGAAGAAGCCACAAGTAAAAGCTGTATTCTAGCAAACGCAGGGGAAAAGACAGAGTCTTTATGTCTTAAATAAACTATGTGTTTACGGTGTTATTAATGGGATGCATTATGTCAGAACCATCTCTTGCCAGCCAATGCAGAAGTAGATGCTGTAGCCACACACATGGCAAGGTGTTTTAAAGCACTGGCATTTCTCGGTAGGCTGAGGATTTACGTGCCGGCTTAGCTGTGTGAGGTCATTTTAAGACGTTACTGATTTTCCGAATCCTAGAGCAAAGCTTCTCAAACTTTAATGTGCACAGTCACCCAGGGTCTTGCTGAAATGCAGGTTCTGATTCAGCAAATCTAGGTGAGGCCTGAGACTCTGCATTTCTACCCATTCCCAGCTGATGACAATGGTGCTGGCCCATGAATCACATTTGGAGTTGCAATGTTGTAGACCGCATTATGTCAACGTAATGAGAAAAGGGGAGGGCAGTTTGGAACAAATTAGATTACATACACAGGATGTCGTAGAATAAAATGACGGACTTTAATTAGCATTTGAATGTGCCAATTGCAGTGTGAGATAAAAAAAGACACTTGCATTTAGAAGACTCATTTCTTTTTTCCCACTGAGCATAGCAGTTACAACAGAAGCAGAATTTGGTAATATGCTGTTATCTTTGCGTCAATAGAGACCTCAGAGGTGAACAAGCAGGTAAGCATCTTGACTCCACACCCAGGGCTGCATCCACAGTGTCCAAAGGGTCCCCTCCTCATGTTCAGCATCAGGGCAGCTGCCGCAAACCCCCTCCCATCCTGCTGTATTAGTCTCCTGTGGCCGCTATAACAAATTATCGCAAATGTGGTAGTTTAAAACAACAGAAATGTATCCTCTTCCAGTTCTTCTGGCCAGAATTCCAAAATCCTTATTACCGGGCGGAAGTCAAGGTGTCCACATGACTGCGCTCTCTCCGGAGGCTCCAGGGGAGAATCTGTTCCTCGCCTCGTCCAGCCTCTGGTGGCTCCCAGCCTTCCGGCACTTGCAGTCACATCACTCCAGTCTTCAAAGCCAGCTCTGTCTTCCTATTGCCTTCTTCTCTGAGTGTGTCTCTGGGGAATCTCTGTCGGTCTCTCTCTTATAAGGATACTTGTGAGTGCATTTAGGGCCCACACGGAACATCCAGGATGATCTCCCCCTGGAAGATCCTTACATCTGCAAAGACCCTTCTTCTGCACTAGGTAATATTGACAGTTCCTGAGGATTAGGACCTGATATTTTGGGGGGCTTTTATTCAGCCCGTCACACACAGCTAACTACTTTTGCACAATTCCTGAGGTATGCTCAGAAAGATTTACTAGTGTGGCAGGTCACAGGTAAGACATGCGGTCCTGGGACAATTGTCAGCTGAAGTACTGAGACAGCCGTTCGTGTAACACAGGGTATCAGGGCAGATCAGTTTCTCAGAGGTGCATGAAGCCTTACTCCATTTATAGGGCATTTATAGATGACATTGTCTGCCATGGAATTTAGGTTGTTGGGCAATGTATCTGCACAACCTGCTTCTTAGATCGCAGGTAATAAGCACCGCCCTTTTTTTTGTTATTTTTCAAAAGTTTAACATGCTTTATTGACATAGTTATAGATACACAGGTCATTGCAAAGATAAGTACACGGAGGCCTCTTACACCTGTCACCCAGTCTCTCCCAAAAGTAACATCTTGCATCCTGATAGTATAGTATCAAAACCAGGAAATTGACATCCATATAATTCGCAGAGCTTTTTTGGAAGACTCATATTTGTAACTGATTAAATAATAACACAGGACTTTTAAATTTTTTAATAATTATGTTACAAATAAATGTCCTTTATTTAGGCCAAATGTCATTCTTACAGCCTGTTCCAGCACACAATCAAAGGTAAAAGGCATCCGTGGTTTAGAGGTATAGGGGCACTCTCGCCAGGAGATGGCACCTGACATGTATGTTATGAACCTCAGGAACCAGCAAACTGGTGCAGTGCCTTCTCCCTGCGGCTTCCTGGCATTTCATTTGCTACCATAGAGCGAGTAATGAAAGAAATGTAAAGGCATGAATCTGACATCATACTCCACTTAGAGCCTGTAGTTGTTTGTTTACATGTATCGTTAGAGCTTTGGCGTGACGGGGTTTTGATTTTCATAGCGGACCTTCATGAATTGTAATGAATTGTGCAATATTTTTAGGGAAAGTTATTATTTTCTGTGAAAAGGATCTTATACTTTGAATGTTAAGGTCTACGCAGTCTTCTTCGCTTCACATTTTCTACTTCTGATGTTGTCAACCTGGGGATAGGAGAAAGCGTTCAGGAAATAGGTGAAAATGGGACAACCGCGTGGGTGCACTTCTGGGAGAGGACCATTTGGAAACCAGATGGAGCTGAGAAAACAAGACAATGGTAGGCCAGGGAGGAGTTTAATTTCTGTGAGGCAAAAGGAAACCCCAAATCAAACCTTCTCCCTCAAAGAGGGGGGGGGAAACATCTCGAGGGGAGCACGGACGCACATTACATCTCAGAGTAGTGCTGGGTGGAATCACATCGGAAGTTGAGGCATTTATTTGTAAAAATACTGCATTGAAATACTATTTATTTTGAATACCAAGTGGTTTGGCGCCCCTTAACTTGTACTCCGCCCTCACCTTACCCTTGCTCTTGTCCTGACCATGGCTCCTGAATAGAGGCTGGGAGCTGGGGCTGTCACTGCCGGGACTGCCCCGGGAGGTGAATGTTTCCAGGTTTCCAGACTTCCAGCTCTCTGCCAGTGCTGGGGAAGCAGCTCCAGCAGCACCCCAGATTTTCTGAGGATGAACCGTAGGTGCTGGCTGTTGGATGGGAGAGCACAGCAAAGGGTTGGAGAGAGGTACCCAAAATAGTAGAGAAGAATTGATGGAGATCTGGGGACAGCACCCACATAATTTGCTGTTATTTCCAATAATAATCTCTCAGAAACCGCTCAGCTCAATCCCTGCACCAATCTCTATGTCCTCATTCGCAATTGTTCTCTTGACGCAGTGACCTGCTATCCCAGTCGTAGTGACATACATGTACTGTCAGCGGACTCCCTCACAGGGGCCCTTGACCTAGAAGGAATGGCTGTTTGGGAAGGCTGCCCAGGGCGGGGTGGGGCTGACAGAGAAAGCAGCCCTTGTCTTTTCTCTCCCAGACTTCATTAGAACCACTGACCTTAATGAGTTATGGATTTTTCTGTCTGTTGTCTCTTCATACAGGGGATCTGGCAGGGTCAAGAGGATAAATCAGCACAAATATAGAGCCATCACTGGAAAACACATTCAAAGTAAGTAATAGACTGGAAGTAGATAAAAGGCATAATCTTTGCATTTGAACATTGTCACGCATTTCCTATACGGAATCTCTGTAGCTCTTCTCTGTAGTATGGGAGACTGTGTATCAGTGAAGATAACCAGCAAAAATCCCCCTGCCCTATGAACAACCACAGAATTGGAGGAGAAACATAATCATATTTTTTTTGTGGAAGTAAATGACACATTGGTATATGGCATACATTTAGAAATGTGCAAAAATTATAAGTGTACAACTCAATATATTTTCACAAAATTACCCGTATGGCCAGCATCTAGATCAGGAATGACCACCAGAAGCCCCCTTTCACCTCCTCGCAGTGAGCAGGCAATCAGTCTGCCTGCATCTAATCCCATAGATTAGTTAGCCGGGGTTTGTACTTCATAGAAATGAAATTGTGCAATATGTCCTCTCTTCTGTCAGCCTTCTTTTGCACAGATATTATGTTTGTGAGATTCATTCATATGTTGTTGTTTGTAGCGACAATAATTTTTTTATTTTCATTGCTGTGAAATATTCCCCTGTGTGAATATACACCAATTTATTCCACTATTTACAGTGGATGGACACTGGTTTGTTTTTGGTTTGGGGCTGTTAGGAATATGGCTGCTATGAATATTCTTGTGTGTGCACATTCTTGCATTCTAGGACATGTCTGGGGACATACAAAGACCTGCTGGGTTATACATAGGAATTAAATTGCTGTGGTTTACAGAGCTTTATTGACGTTTGTATGTTTATGAGTAGAATTGTTTATGTACAACTCAGGACAGGATTGCTTAAAACAGGCAAGATGCCTCCTCTCATACCATGGGTATCATTTGATTCAAATTCCATTTTCAGGAGAGCATTTTCTAATACGGTCACCCTTTATGCTAGTGGAATTACAGTCTGTCTATTATACCTAGCATTTATCTTGTTAAGCAATTTAAATGATTTCTTCTCCTATACATGGACACGTTATGAACCCATTTTCAAAACCAAGGGTGGCAATGTAACAAAGTAGCACCTGATCCATTTCTAAAAGGCGTGTAGGTAATCCCTAAGTCTCATCTGTTATGCCCGCATTAAATAAGCTAATAGAAACTGTGCTCACCTATTCAGAACTCTCTATTCTTCATATTTTTAATCTGTTGCAAGGTCTGACATGTCACACCTCTTTTAAGAGTAGCTTTCAAATTTTTTGCCTGATTATAAGACTTACCCGCAAAACTTGTTAAAAAAATAGATTTCTAGTCCAACTAGATCAGACGCTATGAGGAGGAATCTGGGAATGACTCTTTCAAAACTGATTTTATGATCAGGCAAGATTTGGAAACAGTGCGAAAGAGTATTACAAATTGTTGCATATTTGGTACATTCAAACAGTGATATGTGTAGAGTCATGATTTCTGAGGCTCCCTTTAAAAAAAGACTTGGGCATCCAATAAATGGCATGTTGGGTGTGTGTGTATAGAGGTAATTACTAACACTTATATTTTATTCAGTTCTTTGATATTACTGGTCATTCGTGTAGTGTTTTCATTCATTTAACAGATCTGTTGAGTGCCCACAAAGAACTGTATTTTTTAAACGTTTTACATAATATGACTCCTGCCTGAAAGAATTCTAGGTATGACACTCACAAAAGTAGCTAAATCATAAAGCGTGATGATAATGTATAAACAAAATTCCATAGGAGGGTTCAGAAGAGGGAAATAATTCCGAACAACTTTTTGCCTTTTCTGTTTCAGTTCCACCTCTCCTCCATGCACACCAGAGAAAAAAATCACTCGAATTCATGGGGACCCACATTCACCATTACCATTTATCAAAAATGTACATCCACATGGTGAAGTTAACACATATACAGATCGAGTTAGGAAACAGAAATATGAATAGCAGCATACAATGCTGGTTTGTCAGCTTTCCACTTAATTTTAAGCTTTTTCAAGACAAGAAAGTGCACTATTTGCCCACTGCTCTTTCTCCAAATTCCAGAACAGTGCCTAGAACATGGCAGGGGATCAATAAATATTTTCTGAATGAAGGATAAAAAGATATAGTAGAACTTAACTGCATTATTGGTAACAGCAGATTTATATGACCCTAAAAATGGATCTAATCTTTGACCCTGTAATTCTACCTTTGAGGAAAGAATCTAAGAGAAGAAAATCACTATGTAACATGTAGATAACGTGTGGCTATGCAGGTATCATCGATGGTCAGTAGAATTAAGTATGACATAAAGTTTAATATTTGGGTGGACTCAGGCTTTGGAATCAGAGAGAACTTAAATCCACTCTCACCCTGCCACTTGCTACCTGAGTGAACTAAGGTTTCAGTTTCTATGAAACGTGGTTGACAATAATAGTTTCTATACTCATAGAATTGTTGAGAGGATTGCATGAGGTAATTCGGGAAACACTTGTTGAACAGAGCCTGGCACATGGTACAGATTTCATAAGTAAGAGCAGCTTGCCATTAGTCTCACTCGGTGCGTTAGAGAAACTGAGTCCTTATCCCAATAGTTTCCTGCACTCTGTTGGAATATTGGCATAAGAAAAGGTTAAATCTATGGTGATTAGAAGTGTCAGTGGTGGCCTTTAGAGCGGTTCCACATCTGACCCACACAAGCGTATGTGGCAGCTCTGTCTGTGAAGCACTGTTACCATTCTCGTTATTATTATTAATGTTGGTCTATTTCTCAAAATGGTATCCTTAGAAGAAGAAAGTATCCTAAGTATTCCAAAAAGCTGGTTAATCTACTTGCTGCCTAAGATATGGCCAATAAAATTAGTAAATGTTATTGGGAGAAATTTTACATGGAAATATATATAATATAGTGTTACATATACAAATAGAACCCCAAGTTGTAATTAAGCTAGATTATCACTATTCATACATAAATACATGGTTTGTAAAATAATCGTTGGAGTGAAAGCATGGAATTGTAGACAGTTGTTACTAATTCAACAACTGTACATTGATTCTTGTTATAACATTTATGTAATAAACACACACATTTAAATATTCATATCCATCAGCTATGAAGGAACTTTCAGGGAATGAACTCAGTTTCTGAATTAGGAAACTCGTGTTAATCTAGATAACAGAAGGCCAGCGTGGTCTGCTTTAAGAGTAGAGCCTTTAATTATACTCCAATAAAGATGTTAAAAAAAAAAAAAAAAAAGAGTAGAGCCTTTGGTTCTGGCTCAGAAGTACTGTGGCCGTAAGAACCAAGTGACTCTGATCCTCAGCTCTTGGCTTGAGCTGTTTGTAAAATTTGTCATCTGAATTGAATTATTCAAACGGAAGAAATATTAGTAATACAAAAATTGTTGGCCCCGTTCACATTAATGATGAAATAAACAAGGTTACATCATCTGTGGCCTATGGAGTCCCCACGGGGCTTCTGCACGTATTATATCCATGAGGACACCACCCCCCAGTGTGGGGAGGTTGGCAGGGGATCCCCATTTTAATGGTGAGAAAAGTGAAACTCAGAGGGGTCAAATGTCCTTTCCAGGGTCATGGCGCCATTAAGTGGCAGAAGCGGGACGTGACCCAGGTTTCCTCATTTTAAACCTATCGTGCCAAGGTCAGAGGCTAAGCAGTTGGGAGTTAACGGACATAAATAAACTATATTTGGGTCCATTTGGTTGGGGTATCAAACCATGACCTAAATTTGCCTCCTTTTCCAATGAGGAGTTTCTTGAGAATGTCAATGAATCTCTGCTAATTTTGTTGAATCAGCAGCCAGACTAAAATAATCTCACTGGGAGGAAAGTCGTTTCTTCATTTATCTCAATGGGGAGTTAATTTTGAGACTTAATTATCAGAAACGCTGTCCCTTTGCACTTGGAGTAACCTACGCGGAGCTGCAGCACACAATTAGCTGGTGTAATTTCAGTCCATGCTCACGTGGCTGTAGGATTTGATGCCTGCGGTGGGGAGCTCAGGAAAGGAAGTTTAGGTGTTCACTGTTGCTCTCTGAACACAGGGAACTTTTCTTCTGATGTTTCTCTGCATCGGGGGTTGATCCCCAACTCCTTATCTTCCTGAGTCTAAGAATGTAGTTCTTCCAGACATGTGCACGTATTAAGTGGTTTGCTTGTGTGTCCTTCAAAGCCTATCACAGAAAGTGGTGGGGGGGTGATAGGGAAGTGGTTTCACATTCCTGAAAGATCTTAAATTTAAACTTTGACATATTCTCCAGAAGAGGATATACAGATAGATAATTTTATGGCATAGTAGCTGAAAGCATGGGTTTTGGAGTCAGGCTGCCTGCTTTCCAGTTCCGGCTCCACCTCTTAGCGCCGTGTGACTTTAGGCCACGTGCAGTCTTTCTGTGACTCGGCATCCTCATGTGTATAATAGGGAGAGTAATAACAAGCACCTTACGGAATTGTTGCGGGTGCAGTGAAAATACACCTTTTAAGCACTAGAAACAATAAGCCATTACTATTTGTATGTTACAGTGAAAGTGGTAATTTATAAAGTGTAAGTATTTAAAATACACTGCAATTTTTTTTAACCTGATAGGGCACTTCTCCAAATTTTTTTATGTATTTGATGTATTGAAAGCCTCAAGAAATGGAAATATTCCTCTTGCTGGAGAATTCCCTTTTTGAAATTTCCTCGTGGATTCATAGTGTTTGTGATGAGCGTATATATCTTCCAATTTAAAATCAAATCACATTCACAAAACTGATTTAACAGAAATAATTCTAGTCAAAGAATTTATTCTAACAAGCACTTTAAGCCCTCTCCCCATTCTACCAGTGCACTTTGGTGGAGCCTTTGATTTCCAAAGTAAGAAATTCATCCTAAAGCCAGTTCAGGTACTTCATCATGATGCTTTTCCCCACCATTCAGCTCACAGGGACCCTCTCCGTCCTCTGAATACCACTGAATGCCTGTAATTTCACTATCATCATGCTTTGGCACTTATATATTTCATTATATCTTAGGTTTATGAGTATATACCTTTCCCCTTCACTAGATTTTAAGCTCTTTTTAGGCAAAAACTCATTTGCAATCCACAGGTCAACTTCTATCTCTGACCCCGAAGTCTATAAGTATTGTCTCAATTTCACCCCCGTATCATTCCAGGTTCATAGCTCAGATGCCCTGATGATTTCCTGAAGAGATCCATTTACAACTGGCATTTCATGAGTTTCACAAAAATGTGCACATCATTTTGGGTAAGGCTGATTATGAGTGGTGACACTGCAGAGAATGCGTATGACTTCACCTCCTTTTCTATCTTGTTGCCCTCCACTCTGCCCTTATTAGAGAGCCCATCCAGAGTTCCAGATTCTTCTCCCTCTGGTATTTTGGGTCTTTTCCACTCTCCTTAGATGTCTGCAGGGGACTTCCCTGGCAGTCCAATGGTTAGAACTCATTGCTCTCACTCCCAGGGCCTGGGTTTGATCCGTGGTCTGGGAACAAAGATCCTACAAGCCGCAAGGTGCAGCGATAAAAAAAAAAGAAGTCTGCAGAAACAAATAATTTGGGTGCAAACATTCTCCAGCCTCTGTCTGCTTTGGTTTTCCCAGACTAGCAACTGGCATTGCCATAATGTATATGCAATAGGCACTTAATAAGTCTTGCCTGGTGATGCAAAATACTTGTTGATGGTAGAAGCAATTTTGGTAGATGGTGAGGGTTTCTTGATGGAATACTTGTGTCCCCCCAAATTTCATATGTTGAAATCCTAGCCCTCAAGGCGATGGTATTTGGAGGTGGGACCTTTGGGAGGTGATTAGGTCCTGAAGACAGAGCCCTTTCAAATGCGATTAGTGCCCTTGTGAAAGAGACCCCAGAGAGATCCCTAGCCCCTTCCACAATGTGAGGTTAGAGAGAGAAGACGGCCACCTGTGAGCAAACGGGCTCTCACCAGACGCTGAATCTGCCAATGCCTCCATCCTGGACTTCCCAGCCTCCAGAACTGTGAGAAATCAATGTCTGATGTTTATAAGCTGCCCAGTCTATAGTGTTCTGTTACAGCAGCCCAAGTGGACTAAGATACTGCCCAGCAGGACTACACAATACAGGGATGTAGTCTCACTAACAGTGGAAGCACTTTAAAGAGATGTCTCTTCTTAAGTTGGCCGCTACCACTTCTTTAACCAATAACCTCAGTTACAACTGATAATCGCTGGGAAGTTCACTACTCTAATCTCAAGGCTGGAAAATACTTGGAAGATTTTGCTTCTCTTAACTCTCATGCCTTGACTGTGTGGAAAAGTCATGGGTATTAAAGGAATGCTGAACTTTCACTCACATGCAAGCAGTGTGAATATGCAGCCTCAGGGGTAAACAAAAAAGCTAGGGAGTAGTCCCTTCGTGTGGCACTTCAAGTCATGTCGCTCCATCTTTTCCCTTGTGACAGGGTGAAGAGCTGAAGGTTCCCATCCCAGAGGGCAAAGAGAGCCCATGTTCTTCATAAGAACAGCTGGATTCTGGGGGAGAGAGCCTTAAAAAGGAGGCTAGAACTCTCCAAAACAGGCCTGGAGAGGAGACGTCTATTTATGTCTCAAGAGATTTGGGAGGTAAGACGCTGTGTAGACAAGTGCTGTTGAGCTGGAGAGAGGCCCCGCATCAGGACCAGGATGTCAGCCTCAGGTCTGGACATGAACTCAGCCTTAGTGTGCTGGAAGCAGAATTAAGACTACATATATGGGCCCTCGGGTTAACACGTTAGCAAAACTGTGGTTTACATCCTGAATGTCTGAGGATAGAATAGACCAGTGTTACCCAGAGTGTGGACTACAAGATATTTTAGGTGGTACACAGCTCATCTTTTAATTTTTTATACATTTGTGTTGACTAAAATATATAGAAAATAAAGAGTCAGTCAAACCCATGATTTCATACGCAGGTGGCCATCTAAATAGCAGGAACTATACATGATGTGTTCAAGCGTGTCCAGAGTTGTTTCAAGACTTGGATAACTGAAATTTTCACCAAAACCATCTGTAATATATATAGTTCAGATGACGTGGACTGCTAGTGTGGATCTGTGTAAATAGAATGTCCACATTCATCTTCACATGTCTTTCAGGCATACAAGAAAAGAGGGGGATTCGATTATTTAAATATCATGATGGTGGTATGTGAACAGCCAACTTGAGGACAGGGGGTTAGACAACCACTTGGTGGAGATGTCGTTGCTGAAGAGATTCAGGCACTAAATGGGGTAAAGTGGACTTTGAGGTCCCTTTCCTGTTGGAGACCTTAGGCCTGGAGAAAGGGACTTCATAAGGAAGGGATGTAGCAGTTGTCAAAGGATACAGGACCTCCTTAAGGTTCTTGGAATGATGAGTACTGGCACGTGGTGGGCAGGGGCCAGTTTCCTTTAGACGTCTTACACTGTGCGGGAGGCCCCACAGCGAGCAACTGTGTTACATCCACACAACTTTTGAAGGTCTTGCTGGTCACTTGTTTCGGTGGACAAATCTCTTGATAATTATCTGAACCTAAAACTGAACTCTGTTTGATGTATAAGCAGCTTTTTTTTTTTAGTTCTGTTATACTCTCATTTTTCCAACTCTACAACTACTGTGTCATTCACAGGACCACTGTTCAAGGATGGCAGTCCATTCTGGTTTGTTATCAATTACTTTTTATTGAAATAAGGGCATTTTATTAATTTGTAAGGAATTGTGTGTTTATTTGGGTTATAGTGTCTATGAATTTTATATCCGGGTCTGTTTAAGAATTTCTGAAGTGGTAGCTCCCTGCACACTCTCTCTTGTCACTAGTAGAGCTTCGATTTGTCTTCTCCACGGATCAGGATCTGTGAGCTAGTAAGAGAATTTTATTCAGCACTTCTGTCAAAGAAATTCTAAATACTGGAATTTCCAGAAATTTTTCATTGGAATTTCTGCAACAAACCCTGCAGATCTTTGGATTTCTACACTAATTCTGGAACTGATCGATTGACTGATGATTATACAATTTTTAAAGGTTACTTTCCATTTACAGTTATTACAGAATACCGGCTATGTTCCCCATGTTGTACAATACATCCTTATGGCCTATCTTACACCCAACAGTTTGTACCTCCTCCCCACCCTTATATTGCCCCTCCCCCCTCTCCCCACTGGTTTGTTCTGTAGATCTGTGAGTCTGCTTCTTTTTTGCTGTATTCATTAGTTTGTGGTATTTTTTGGATTCCATGTATAAGTGAGATCATACAGTATTTGTCTTTTTCTGTCGGACTTATTTCACTCAGCATAATGCCCTTCAAGTCCATCCATGTTGCTGCAAAGGGCAAAGTTTTGTTCTTTTATGGCTGAGTAGTATTCCATTGTACGTATGTACACCATCTTCTTTATCCATTCTTCATTTTATGTTGCTCCCATGTCTTGGCTATTGTAAATAACGCTGTTATGGATGTTGGGGTGCATGTGTCTTTTCAAATTAGTGTGTTTGTTTTTTTTTCAGATATATACCCAGGAGTGGAATTGCTGGGTCATAGGGTAGTTCTATTTTTAGTTTTTTGAGGAAGCTTCGTATTGTTTTCCACAGTGGCTGCACTAATTTACATTCCCACCATCAGTATACGAGGCAGGGTTCCCTTTTCTCCATATCCTCGCCAACATTTGTTTGTGTTCTTTTTGACAGTAGCCATTATGACAGGTGTAAGGTGATATCTCATTGTGGTTTTGATTTGCAGTTCCCTGATGATTATCAATGTTGAGCACCTCTGCATGTGCCTGTTGGCCATCTGCATTTCCTCTCCCCTGAGGTGTCACCACAATGAGACATTTTTCCAAAGAGGATTTCTACACTATTTCAATCCCAAGAGATCTTACCTAGTTTTCTGGATAGTAGATTAAAGAAATATCTCTATTCTACAAAAATAATTAGCCCAAATATTCTTCTTTTTAGCTTAGATGTCTTCAGACTTCAGTGTACCTTGAATCACTAGGGCCACTTGTAGAAAATGCAGATTCATGGGTCCCATCATGACTAACTTGCACTGAAAAAGCATCTTCATATTTCTGATCTAGGTAGTTCGTGAGCCACAAGTTTGAGAACACTGCTTGAGATTATATAATTCACACTAGAGTTGAAGAGAAAAACAAACCAGACCTTGACATCTCACCTGGCAAAATACTCTTACCGGTCCCACTCTGCTGTTCTGATGGGTAGAATCAGACATTAGAGTGATCCCATGTGCAAATTTCTTCTTTGAGGAAAACCTTAGGAAACACTAATGTTCAGCTTTCCGTTGATCCAGCCCCAGCATATTTGGGTGTCCTGGGATATCCCCCTTTGAGTTGTCAGCTCACCACCACCCATTTAGCTCTGGTCTTTGAGTAGCTGCCCAGAAAGGCAGGAGGAGGGCTTCCTTCTGGTCAAGGCTGAAGGTCCTGTCATTTCTCCGTTGCTCTCTTCTTGTAAGAAATGCCAATCACACTTGAGTTGGGTTCCTTGAGGCTAAAGACCAGCATTTCCCGCTTTGTTCTGGAGGGACTCTCTTCCCCCCAGGCTCTTCGACATGAGCTCCTGCCTCATTGTCTCTGGCCCCTCCCCAGTGCCCCAGGAAGGCCTGCTGTTTGTTTTCTCACCTCTACTTGCCGGTCAGCAGGATGAAGAGGCGATGTCTGCTCAGGTCCCTGCTGTTCTGCTGCCAGTCACAAACAAACACATTCCTTCTTAAGAAAACAACCTGCAGCTTTGCTTTCACACCCCCAGTTTGCAGAAAGACATCCAGGGCTAATAGCATTAGATTTGTGTCAAAGGCATTATTTACTTTCATTATGCATGGTGTGAAAACACAGTGGCTGGTACACACGCTGGGGCATTTTGTCATCTTACGTGCCAGTTCATTGCTGTCTTGTTAAGTGTTAATATAACACTTACACAGTAATTGATTATTAAAATATATGATTATGTCTAATGTTCTAACTCATGGAAAAATATACACTTTGGTTTTACATGTGTAGGAGAGTTTGTATGATTTTTCCCCAAAAATGGGGTAGTTGGTAATGAGCCTATTAAAACAAATTTGTTCAACCAAATTAAAACTCACTATATTTCACTAAGAAATGGCATCCATGTTTTTGGCATTTAAGATTAATTTTCTAAGAAAGCTAGAAGAAAGATTCACAAAGGCGCAAGAATGCATAACAAGATTGATTTCTCTTCATTCAATGGCAATCACTAAATTATATTGTTTTTTATTCCAGATATATTTATTGAGGGCCAACAAATTGCCAGGCACTGTGGTAGGCTTTATAAATGGTGGGAAACAGGCATGCAAACCCTAATTATCACAAAACTTCAATTACTATGTGGGGGGCAGGTAGGGGTGAGAAACACTGAACAAATAATGATATAGAGAAGTAAAGGATTGGTGCAGCCAGTTAGGCAGAGCTAAATGGGTGGTGGTGAGCTGACAACTCAAAGGGGGGTGTCCCTTCTTGGAGGAGGTCGCGTATCACCTTGAAAGAACTTAATCATTTAACTAATGGCCAGCGTGCAACAGAGCACTTTTCCTGGGGTATAAGTGACTTCCCAGCGCTGTCTGTGAAAGGAAATGAAGAGCACATGGGTCCCAGAGGAGTAGAGAAAGAACTGGAGGAGAGAATGAAAAGGTGTCTGAATATAGACGTGAAGCCTTTTTGTTTCCTTCTTGTCCTAGAGTTTGTGTAGTTAAACATTTCTTTGACTTTACAGAAGGAAAATGTGTGATTACGTTAGAAAGGGCCATTTACCTAAGATGTAAGCCAAGGGGGAAAAAAAAATCCCTTTCCCTCCAGCCACGAGGGCTTTTGGATGTACACACTGCAGCTGGCTCTGTCTTTGCACATCCTGTTGGTTCTTTTCTTTTTTTTTTTTTTTTTTTAAAGTCTGATTTTATTATCTTCATGCCGTAGACAATTCTTTTTTTTTTTTTGGCCTCGCAGTGTGAGGCATGTGCGATCTTAGTTTCCCAACCAGGGATCAAGCCCGCGCCCCCTGCAGTGGAAGCGCAGATTGTTAACCACTGGACCGCCAGGGAAGTCCCCATCCTGTTGGCTCTTGCTGAAGGGCCTGCTGACTTTTCTCTACTTCACTTTGATAACCTCTACCTGACCTTTGGGAATGTCCTTAAACATCCCTCCCTCAGAGCAGTCCTTCCTGATTCTTCAAGATTGAGTTAGCTTCTCCCTCAAGCAAGGGCTCCTACCATTTCCTGTCTGTAATTCCCCATCATAATAGAATTTTTGCCACACTGTGTTGTGATTGTCTGTTTATGTATTTGTCTCCACAGTTTCACTAGATGAGATCTCTTAAGGGAATATATTTCACTGACTCCTCTTCTCCTATTATCTGTTGGAGAGTCTAGGATACAGCAGACGCTTTATAAATATTTGGTGAATTAAAGGATGAATGGGTGGATAAATGAATGAATAATTGGTAGATTCATGGCCTCCTGAGAACATTCACAATATCTAAGTCCAACTAGTCTCTCAAAGATGACAGTAGGTAAAAGGTAGATTTTTCAATAGAATAGCACAAAGATTACCCCAAGCCAGTCTACTGTAGGTGTATTAGTTACCTAATCGTGTGTAACAAATAACCCCATAATTTAGTGGCTTAGAACAAGAAGAGCAATTCATTATTTTGTACTTCCTGTGAGCCAGGCCTTTAGGAGTCACTTTGTTGGGTGTGTCTAGCTCAGGTTTCTCATGAGCTGCAGTCAGATGTAGCCTGGGGCTGTGTCATCTGAAGTTTGACTGTGGCTGGAGGATACCCTTCCCGGGAGGTTTGCTCATCTTGATGGCAAGTTGGAGTTGGTAAGTCGGCTCCTCTCCACTTGGGCCTCTTCCTGGGGCTTCTTGAATATCCTAATCACGTGGGTAGCTGACTTCCCCAGAGTGAGCGGTCCAGGAGACCAAAGGGAAACTGCAGTGCCTTCTTGTAACCTCGCCTTGGAAGTCACATGCTTTGCCACGTTCTATAAATAAGGTGGCTGTGATTCAGTGTGGGATAGAACATGACAAGGAGAGAATACAAGGAGGCGAGGGTCATGGGACCATCTTGGAGGTCTGTTATCTCAACAGGCTGTGTGAAGTCTCCCCTTCGAGAGAGCAATCAGAGTCTTTTCACTTGGCCATACCCCAGAGGGGTGTTTGGGAAGGTCGTGAAGAGAAGGTTAAACCCATGGGAACTACACATGAGCTACACATGAGTTGTTGACAGGCAAAGAGTCTTTGACTTATCTTCCACCTTTCACCTATGTTCTCCCCTGCCCTTTGTAATACAAATAAATTTCCACAACACCCCTCTTTGGTGGGTGTTATTTTCCTTATTACAGATGATAAGTTAGGGTCAGAACGCAGTCAGGGGAATTGCCCAAGGGTGCACCATGTGTCACTGTCAGAAGAGGGACTGCACCTCACGGTATCGGAATTCCATGCTTATGTTTAGACTGGACGACCTTGGGTGCATAATGAGTGGTAGCAAGTGCTGACTTCTCTGAATTTCCTTTTAGCTCTGCCTAATCCTTTCTGAGTTCATCCCCTCACCCCACACTACACACACCACCACCCCAATCACGTACAGTTCAAACACAGCACACACAAGCACATTCAGACATACTTACCACACACAAGCTCACACACACACACACACACACACACACACACACACACACACACACACACCTCTCACCCTTTCCCCAGGTCTTCTGAAAACCCAAATGGCCCCTTCATGATAGCCTCGCTCTTGTGCCAATAGGGGGCCCCTAGGCAGGACTTTGAGAGTAAGAGCCAAGGCTCCCACATTCAAAATGAGAAGGCTGTAATTTTCATATTGTATCTCCTCACCAATTGTTAAATCAGTTATTTTAAGGATGCCTCTCATTCTTGTTTCCCTTCAGGCAGCTCTTATTCCTCTCCAGAAAAAGCAGAGATTTGCTTTATAGCTAACTGCAGGACTGAAATGACGTATAAAACAGCAACAGCAGGGAACAAATGTGTCCCTAAAGTGGCAATATGGTGCCTTTTTGTGTGTTTTAAAGCTTTGGAGTGAGAAGCAATTTTTCTTTTCCAGCTTCTATTTGAATAGGTGTTGAAAATTTAGAAAACAATATTAGGTATATTCAGTAATGGGTCCTGACCCGAGTTGTTCTGTACTATCAGTGGTAGGGATATATATTTTTTTAATATATTCCAGTAATAGTCTGGCCAGCTGCTCTAACAATATTTGCAGGGCAAAGCTATCAAGCTAATAACAAAGATTGTTCCATTATTAGGTGTGGGGTTTTTCTTTTACTATAAGATACTTTTCCCACCAAAATCACTGGTGTTCTATATCATTAATTGAAAACCATAGAATAAAACCCATTTATTCCCTCCTTCATCTTTCCTTTCCTTTCTTTCAGTGTAAGAAATAGCTATTCTGACCAACAAGCCTATTTTCAATTTTTTTCCTTTTATTTTTGTCAAATACGACAATTCAAACATTTCTTTTGAAACAAAGAGCCCAAAGCCAAAGTAATGTCTATATTTCTCCAAACTCCCTGTAGTATCAATAAATCCAAAGGGCTGACAGCATGGGGAAAGTTCTATGCTGAGAAAAGAGCAAATTGGATCAACAGTGCTGTTCATTATCCTCCGTATTAGAAAGGTGCTGCTGAGGGTTATTTCCTGGAGGGAAGACCCCTGTGTGACCTGCCTTCCTCACCACACTGCCTGTGCGAGGTCTCCCTCACCATCGAGACTTGAAAGCGTCGTTTCAAAAAGGGAAGGACTGCCTGTCCTTTTTTCTTCTGTCCATGCCCCTTCTCCCCTCCTTGTTTTACATCGCTAAATTAAGGTCTTCTTCTGTCCCTCTCAACATTCAACACATGTAAGACTGTGGAAAAACTTAGTCGCCGAAGGCCATCATCCTGCAGCAATTGTTGGAAGAAGTGGGATGCCACACACTGAGGCATGCTCCATCCCCTCCCATGAGGTGGGAGAATTTCCCACAATGCCCAGAGGCATGGCTTGGTGGAGATGGACCATGGCCTCGATTGGACCATGGAGGATGGACCATTCTTCATTGGCCACTGACAACCTGGGCAACCTTGGACTTCTCTGCCCAGTCTTGCCTTCTGGAAGATAATCTGCTGGTTCCCTTCTGTTTCTAAAGCTTCTCTGACTCTAGGATGCCAGGCTCATGGGAGGCGTTTCTAGATTGTGGGCTGGAGGAGGGGAGCGTCTCAGGATTGGTGATAACCCATGTGCACAGGGGACTGGGACTGGAGAAGAGGAAAAATGAAGTTTTACAAGTGGCCTGTGTTGTGGCGTAAGGGGGCTATTAGTCATGCACTGTCCTCTTACAGCTTCTAAACCATATGAGAATTGGATGCAGAGCCCGGGGATCCAAAAGTCAGCATAATTGTTGGCAACACTGGATGGAAAACCTGGTGTGGACCTAGGCTCAGATGGGCTTCCCCCTCCTTCCTCCCCTGGTTGCCCCTCTCCCAGGTAATAATGTCATACACTTAGCATTTAATGTGTGTTCCAAGCCCTCGATATAGATAAGAAACTCACTTGATTCTGACAGCAAGCCTTTGCAGTAGATAACTGTTCTGATCCTCACGTTGTGGGTGAGGACACTGAGGCACAGGTCAGCTGTGTAGCTGCCCAGGGCCGTACAGCCCTTGCGGCAGAATCGGCGTTGGCGGCCAGCGCTCGCGTCCACTGGTCTGGAGCAGGCAGAGCGGCCAGAGAGAGAAGGGTTGGCTTCCACACCCGAGCAGGTCAGGGATGAGAGCAGAGAGGCGAGTATGTGAGGGCCTGGACGGGTATGCCGAGTGCCCTGAAGGCCCTTCTCTAGCCTCACCCACGGCACCCTCACTCTCAGAGCCCGAGTAGCACCTGGAACCCTCACGTGTGTGCTTCGCTGCCTTCTAGTCCTGACCCAGGGTTCACGTGCTTCCCACGTTCAGGACTTTTACGTTGGCATTGTCAAAATAAACTAGGTTGCAGAGCTGACGTGAGTGAAGGCGCAGGCTTTCCTAGTATTTTAGTTACTTGTCCGGGTATGGGTAATAGTAAACTTGAAGGGCAACTGAGTTTTTCCAAACGTCTTGCATGTCAGCTGGCATCTGAGCCTCTTCCCAGCTCTGTGAGGTTGGAGTGCAGTGGGTGTCACTGTTCCAACTTCCCAGTTGGGGACCTGAGGCTCCCTGGGGCTCTCCACTGAGGGTCCCGGTGCTGACAACAGTGGGGTGGGTTCCTGGAGTCCAGATTAAGGCTGTGAGAATTACTCTGAACCCCAGGTTGTGATGGAGGAGGAATCTGAACGCACCCCATGGCTGGCTTGGCTTGTGGATCCCTGGGAGCAGTCATCCAAGCAAGGTGACTTTTGGGGACGCAGAGTGGGTGGCACGTGCCAGGGGTGGTTTGTGTTTGAGGAAGGGGCTTGCCAGGTGAGGGCTCTCCCCTCCCCCCCCCTCCCTGGGGCTCTTTGATTCTCAGAAAGGACTGTGAGGACAAGGGAAACATGAAAGCCAGGAGAGCTGGTCTGAGGCAGGTCTTGTGGGGTGAAGTGGCTGTTAGGGAAGCCTAGGCTGTTTAGTTCATGGCTAATACAAAAGGAATTTATGAAAGAGGAATATTAAAACAAACAAATAATTAAAAAATAACAAACTTTTACTGACTTACCCTTGACTGTGCTGGTCTGGTTAGCCGTGGGGCTTCTTTGAATTATTTTTATTAGCTTAGAAGCAGTCAAATATTGACCTACAAAAATAGCAATTTCATAGTTTCTTCTTAATATTTTTGGCATACTGTGAATTTCATTATAGAGAACTTAAGTTGCTTTTTTCTCTTTTGATCTGCTTTCGGAAAAAGTAGTAAAGGGATTTATGTGTCTTCAAGGGTCAGTAATGGCTTGAGAAGAGGAACCACGAAGCAGTGGCTGGGGAGGGGGGTCGGGGGTTGTGGAAAGGAAGCCTTTTTCAATATTAATTTGAAACTTCTTTATGCTGCACTCCCCTACCTGAGTAAATAAGTACACTGACTGCTGGGGGCCTCGACAGTGTTCACGGTAACAGTAACTGCAGTGTGTGTGGAGCAGCGCCAGACCCTCTACTAAGGACGTGACATACGTGATCTCGTTTGCTCCTTACAAAAGCCCGTTTTACAGACAAGCCAGGCTCAGAGGGGTTTAGTAACTTGCCCAGGGTCACACTGCTCATAAGAAGGTGGTGTCTGTCTGAATCTAGAAGCTTCTCTTCACCATTGTACTATGCAGACATCCAAAGGCAGCATTCGGGAATTCCCTGGCGGTCCAGTGGTTGGGACTCCCTGCTTTCACTGCCGGGCCCGAAACAAAGGCAGTGTGCACTCAGCGTTCACTCACTGAGTCCCTAGTGGACCAAACACTGCATTCGGTGCTGGCAGGAGGCTGTTATATTGATTTCCACCTGTGGGTCAGTTAGCACATTCCTAGGGGGATGTGTATCTGCTACTATCTATCTGCTTTTCCCAATGGCATTACACAGCAGGTGTACTTCGGCTTTCTAACCCAAGCTTGGGAGACAGTGGTTAGGAAGCAAGATGTGTAGAGAAATGGAGAATAGGAGAGAAGAAGGTCAGAGGCTTGCATTTTCCTGGAGTCACCTTGAGACTGAAGCTTCTCCTGGGAGGAGAGCTTTGAAGAGGCCCCCGGCCACCCTCCCCATCAGAGGATGTTGAAGGGGTCAGATGGATAGGGTACATGTGAAGACCGGTAAGACCAGAGGCACAAGCCCTGAGGCCTTTTCCAGACGTGGATGTAGATGGGGAAATTAGTAAGGCTTCTTACTAATTGAGCCATTTAATCCCCAGTGAAGTTCAATGTCAGTGTCATTTTTGGACTTATGAGTGTCATGAGGCTGGTTGCCTTGTGTTGATAATGGTAATGAGTAAACATTACAGCCACATTCATTGCTGAATCTCTGGTGATCATGATATGAGCAGCATTTATGGAGTGTCCACTATTTTTTAAGTCCTCTAGGTGTATGTTTCCATGCCCCTGCCTCAAAAAAGATGTCATGATCCCTTTTTTAGCTTGAAAAAATGCAATCACAGAGGTTTAGGAAAATTGAATTGTTTGCTCACGGTTACCCAGGGGCAAGGTCATCCTTTGAACCCATGTCTGCCCAACTCTGAGGCCTGTGCTGTTTGTCCTACCAGGCCTCTGTTAAGGACCAGAGCAGGTAGAAACAACCAAGGATGGATAACATAACAGCTGCCCTCAAGATGTTAACAAAAGTATCAGGAAAGGAGATAGACGACTGAGTGCCAGTGCTGGGTCTGAGCGTGATGAATTTGGCCAAGTTCCTTAGCTTTCCTAAGTCTCAGTTTCCTTATCTGTAAAATAGACACAATAAAATTTCCTCCTTGCTAGGGGAGTAGTGAATATTGAATGAGAAATCCCTTCAGGGGATTTCTTATTGCATAAGAATAAACACAAAGAAAACTCACTAGGGCTCACTCCAGCTCCTGCCCACCCCTCTCCACACAGGCCAACTGTGCCAGCCCTTCCTTGGGTTCTGGGAATGAGCCCTGCTCCCTCCTGCCTCGGGGCCTTTGCA
The DNA here is from genome assembly GCF_009873245.2 of Balaenoptera musculus. Taxonomy (NCBI): domain Eukaryota; kingdom Metazoa; phylum Chordata; class Mammalia; order Artiodactyla; family Balaenopteridae; genus Balaenoptera; species Balaenoptera musculus. The sequence goes on along the minus strand of NC_045788.1, from coordinate 2,287,383 downwards.
TGCGTGATTCATCTGCCTGCAACACTCTTGGCCTTTCCCCTCAAATGTTGCTTTTCCAGGAAATCTTCCTTTCCTGACATCCAGATGAAATAAATCCCCTTTCTAAGCTCTACTAACTGCCTACAATTTGTCTTCCTAGCTCTTACCATAGTTTTTATACATTTGTAAGATGATTTAATGCACATTTTTCCCAACCAGACTGGGACTTTTTCCACCTAAACTAAACTTGTAATGGCTCGCCTCTGTTTTTTCATGACTGTATCCCTAACATGTAACACAGTGCTTAGTACATAGCAGTGTCAGATACATGTTTGTTGAATGAATGAATGAATAAAAAACACCCACCGTGTCTGGCACATAGAAAGCATTCAAGACATATAAGGTATTGTGATGACTATTGTATAAAGTACCAAGACTCAATTCAAGAGTTATATAAAAACCCTCATTGACAATACAATGATAGCTTTAGGCAGTGTATCAGTTATCTACGGCCACAGTAATGGTGAGTAACAAACTACAAAACTCAGTGGCTCCAACCATATGCACTGATGGAGAATCTGTGGGCCAGCTGGGTGGTTCCTCTGGCCCCACTGCAGGCACTAGTGGCTGGTGGTTTTGCTGATCTTGGCTGAGTCAGCTATCAGAGATGGCACAGGCCGAGGCAACTGGGGCCACTCACTTCTCCATGTGTCCATCCTCCAGCGTGCTGGCCTGGGAGTGTTCTCCCGGTGAAACCAGACTGTCTCTGCTCCAGCTCTGGAACACATTGCATCGACCGTAGGGAAGAGCTGGTGCACAGGAAGAAGGGGAGATCTGGTTGGGAACAGTGGCTTTCTTCCCGTTGTGTTTTAGCCCTGTTCTCCAGCTGCTGCTGATTGTGAGCTACTAATGATAAATGACAGAATAAATTCTGATCTCCTAAGGAAATGAGGGCTTATTCTCTGCTTTTCCTGGTAGCACTTCCCTCTGGGCAGCAACCCCCCTTTGAATTCACGGGGGCCACGGAGCTGGAGAGCAGAAACAGCTCTTTTTGAGCTTGAGACACAGTCTGAGACGTGATGGATACTTGGTTGTTAATGAAAACCCTGAGGGTCAAATTGTCATGCCTGTGTCAATGGGCAATGACCTCTCAGGGCCCACACTCAAGTTCAGTGATTGCATTGCCGTTGACAGATGGCAAGTTCTTGGATGGCTTGTCCATTCATTTTGAGGTCTCCTCCTTCTGTCTCTCTCTGCCTGTCTTTCCTTCCTTTCCCTTCCTTCCTCCCTCCCTGTTTTTCTCTTTTTCCTCCTTCAAATAAGCATTTCTCAGTGGTTAAATGTTTCTGTTCTATTTATTGCACAGAATGTGGGTATGATTTTCCCCCCTTTTCTCTGCACACATAGTTTTCTCCCCACAGCATTCCGTAATGAATTCTCATGTTCTGGGAACGTTTACTCCATAGCTCTGGACTTACTTCAGTCAGGCAAGGTGGGAAATCATCCATCCTTGTATATCAGTTAATGACCCAAAGCTGGTTAAGGTGGGAATAAGTGTTCAATAAAACAATCTGTTGTATTTCTCTTCACAGCTCTAATCCCATGTTTAAATGTTTGAGAGATTCTTACTACGAAAAATTATTAACAAAATTTATAAAGTATCAGGCTTCAAAGAATTATGATTTTACGAATGAGGATATGAAGTTCTAAAAGATAGTAGGTGGTTAAAAATGAATAAGAGATGTATGTAATTAATAATATGTTTCAATTTTATACCAGGGAGTTAGGCTCAGCCAATACTTTCATGTTTTTGACACTTCTGACTGGGGTCAGTCAATTTCAGGGACAGGACCGATGAAGGTAATTGCTCCTGATTCAGTGTGGATAATGGCAGGTCCTGGCTGGGGTAGGTGACTTCTTAGCTCAACCATCTGGTCACTTCTTTTTCCCAAATCAAACTCTGGCCACTTCACTGAGAACGTACGCAAACATTGACATTTTTAATCCTTGGAGGAGCAAATAGACGGAGAAATCTACATTATATTAGAGGAATATCTGGATTGACAAACCCCATTGGAAGAACATATGCTAGACTCAGTGATGAAAAATCTAGTTGATACAGAAAACATTAATTTAAATGTATCTTTTTTTCACAATAATAATAAATATTTATTGGGTACTTAACGATGTGCCAGGCACTGTGATAGGTAGTTTTTAAATTGAAGTACGGTTGATTTACAATGTTGTGTTAGTTTCTGGTGTACAGCAAAGTGATTCAGCGATACATGTATATATATTATATACGTATTCTTATATATATTATATATTATAATATATATTTTATATGTATATTCTTTTCCATTATGATTTATTACAGGAGATTAAATATAGTTCCCTGTGCTATACAGTGGGACCTTGTGTTTTTGTTATTTATATATTTTATATATAGTAGTTTATATCTGCTAATCCCAAACTCTTAATTTATCCCTCCCCTACCCCCTTTCCCCTTTGGTAACCATGAGTTTGTTTTCTATGTCTGTGACTCTGTTTCTGTTTTGTAAATAAGTTCATTTGAGTCATGTTTTAGATTCCATATATAAGTGATATCTTATGGTATTTGTCTTTTTCTGCCTGACTTACTTCACTTAGTATGATAATCTCTAGGTCCATCTATGTTGCTGCAAATGGCATTATTTTGTTCTTTTTTATAGCTGTAATATTCCATTGTATATATGTACCACATCTTCTTTATCCATTCATCTGTCCATGGACTAAATGTATCTGTTTAAGCTTGCAACAAACTTCTTTTTCTTTTTAATTAATTAATTAATTAATTTTTGGCTGCGTTGGGTCTTCTTTGCTGTGCACAGTCTTCCTTTAGTTGCGGTGAGCGGGGGCTACTCTTTGTTGCAGTGCGCGGGCTTCTCATTGCGGTGGCTTCTCTTGTTGCGGAGCTCCGGCTCTCGGCACGCGGGCTTCAGTAGTTGTGGCTTGCGGGCTCTAGAGCGCAGGCTCAGTAGTTGTGGCGCACGGGCTTAGTTGCTCTGCGGCATGTGGGGTCTTCCCGGACCAGGGCTCAAACCCGTGTCCCCTGCATTGGCAGGCGGATTCTTAACCACTGCACCACCAGGGAAGTCCTAACAAACCTCTTTTGAACTACCTATTTTTAAATTTTTACTGATTATGTAAATAAAGTTTTATTAGAACATAGTCACACTCATGCATTTTCATATCGTCTGTGGCTGCTTTCCTGCCAAAACAGCCGAGTAGTTGCAACACAGACTCTCTGGCTTACAAAGTCTAAAATCTTTACCCTCTGACCCTTTCCAGGAAAAGTTTCCTGACACCAGCCCTAGAGCTGTGTGAACTACTTATTTTAAATTGTGAGTATCATTCCTGGATTAGACTTTGCTAAACTCTCTAAGAGTGTAGAATGATATCATCCAGAAAGTAGTTACATTATACTTCTTAATTGAAGCTTTAGGGACTGTAAATCCATTAACTAAAGATTTATTTTCTAGTATCCAAAGGAGTGCTCCCTACAAAGTAAAGTTTGCGTTTATTTGGAACTTGTAAAATATGCAGCTACCAAAATAGCATCATTTAACCAAGAGATAACTTGTTGAGTTCTGGGGTTAAGCCAGGCATTTCTAATTTATAAATAATGAGGAGACACCTCACCACACACAAAGCGCAGAATAAGGTCCCAGTTCATCCGCTCTCAAAGACCCATAATACTCAAATATCGTGACCATGTTGCATCTTTATTGTACTATTACTGTTTTTGTGTTAATTTAATTAATTGTAATTGGCATAATGGTGAGATGGGCAAAGATTTATTAAAGCACTACATGGCGAGGGGCAGTTAGGGGGTTAAAAACAACTGAAATAAGTTTCCTGATTCGTTACACATGTTCAGCTGACCGATTCCATTCAGCCAAATAGCCCACTCCAGGAGCATCTAGGTCAGACCCTGGAGAAAAGGGAACTTTCGCTGATACAGACTCCTGATTTTGAGCTGTGGCCGTGATCCACTCCTTGAGCTTCAGTCTATGTAGTTCTTACCTGGTAAAGCCCAACCTTACTCTTTCATCTACGTTCCTCCATTTCTTTTCTCTATAGAACAGAAATGGCTTCCTTGGCTTCTTTCCACTGTCTTCTTCTTCCCCAGCCCAGCTTCCTCAGGTCTACCACCTGCAGTGATGCACGTCATTGTCCAACCCCATCCTAGGACCATCACAGGGACGGTTTATCTCTGCCTGTGGTTTCTCCATCCCTTTACCTGTAGCACTGGTTGAGGCCTTAGTACCCAGAGCAGTCTGTAGCAGTGGCGACGGGTTAGGAGTCTGGAACTGCAACTGCGTCCCTCAGATCCTCCAGCACTTCCCAGTTGTTCGGACAGCTTGTTATTTCTCTCTGAACTCTCCCAAGACACTCTTTCCAATTACCATCAAATGGATGATACTGAATTTCCTACTCTTCGTGACTGATCTTTCTGAATATTTTCTTCCCTCTTTCAGCTGGACCTTTATCCAGTATCTATCCTGTCCTAATTACAGATCAGGGCGCCTCTCACTTTTCCCATTTGGCTGTTGCTAACAGGCTCTTCCCAGGACACTTTGTGGCTCACGCTAGAAAAGGCAGTGGATTAGAGAATTGCAAATATCCTTTAAGTGCTGTGATTAAGTGGTAGACACGTGTGTGTTGTAAATTACACCAAACTAAGTTTTATCTTTCGGAAGTAGTGTTGATTTACAATATTATATTAGTTTCAAGTGTACAGCACAGATTCGACATTTTTATAGGTTATACTCCTTTTAAAGTTATTATAAAATATTGGCTATATTTCCTGTGCTGTATAATATATCCTTGTATCTTATTTAGTTTATATGTAGTGTTTTGTACTTCTTAATCCCTTACCCCTATCTTGCCCATCCCCTCTTCCCTAGTTTGTTCTCTGTATCTGTAACTCTGTTTCTCCAAACTAACTTTTAACCTTTGAAAGCCAGTGAAGTCCCCATGACATAGCTGTTATGTCAACAGACAATCCAATAGCATTGAACCTGTGGTTGAATTTAATCTGGATGGTTGCTCAATTTCTTAAATTAATGGTGCATTGATCTGGTAAATTATTGAAATCACAATGTTATGATGTTTTAAGTTAGTTCATGAGTAAGTGGATGTAAAGGGAGAATTGAGAAAATAGGCTATTGTAAAAATCGTCCTAGTCTATTTCTTTTCTTTTTTTTTTTTTTTTTTGATCTACACAACTTGATTATAAAAGAACTATAAAACCCAAAGAAGATCACAGGTTACTGCATATCAAAGCTCAAAATGCTATTTTGAGAAGTTAAATTTCTAGAGTCGTATACTTTGTATCAGTTGCAGAGCTGGGATCAGACCATAACAGCTCTTTGACAATGGTGTGCAAATAAATTTCAGATTTGATCAATTTGTTAATAATCTTTGCTATTTTAGAGATTGTGTGGCCTAATGAAGATATGCTTTGCAGTACATACTAGATGAGAGTAAAAGTCAGTGGTACTTGTGCTAAAATCAGAAACTCAGGTGAACGCCAAGGTGTAGGGCAAACTCATTTGCCAGTGTTATCACAGAATGCTTCCATTCAGGACAGTGACAACATTTTAGATCTCTTGTCCTCTAGTGCAACCCTTTGAGATAAATAAATACATTTTTAAGGGAGGTGCTTAAAACATTGCTTTGATTTATTTTTTAAAAGATAAATTAATAACCCATATCCCCACCCAACAACACTCAGTGATTTGATGTGCATATACCTCAATCCTATTTGTTCACATAAAGGATCATCCACACATTAAGGTAAACCTGGCATGGGCCCATTAGTGAATCATCACTGCATTAAGAGGCTTTCAATACCGAATCTTTCTAATGTTGTTAGACAACCTTGACCTTCAGTTTCTTGCAATGTGAATAATATTGCATTGTATCTACAGAGAACAGTATAATCATCTTTTCTATTCGTGGCACTAAGACAGTCAACAGTATTTGATACAATCAGCATGTGTCTTGATACGGAAGGCACATGGTGACAAGCCTAACTGAATGTAGTTATTCGGCTGTCATGAAATGCACCTTATGGTGATAAACTTCCGCCATAAAATTGGAAGACTATCACATAAACATGTTCCACGAAGAAATACACTCGCAGAATTCATGGCCGGGTTATTGTTGGAAAACCGTGTTCTATTTATTGTGCTGTGGTTTTTCCAGTATGTGTCAGTGTTTGGATGTTCATTACGTTTTACAATGAAGTAATTACGGGCTGGTGATTTCTCAGTTCTGAACAGCAGTTCTATCTAATTAGTGAACAATAAATTGAAGTAGTTAGATTAGGGAAATTTTTTTTTTAACATCTTTATTTGAGTATAATTGCTTACAATGGTGTGTTAGTTTCTGCTGTATAACAAAGTGAATCAGCTCTACATATACATATATCCCCTATCTCCTCCCTCTTGCGTCTCCCTCCCACCCTCCCTATCCCACCCCTCTAGGTGGTCACAAAGCACAGAGCTGATCTCCCTGTGCTATGCAGCTGCTTCCCACTAGCTATCTATTTTACATTTGGTAGTGTATATATGTCCATGCCACTCTCTCACTTCGTCCCAGCTCACCCTTCTCCCTCCCCGTGTCCTCAGGTCCATTCTCTAGTAGGTCTGCGTCTTTATTCCTGTAGGGCCCCTAGGTTCTTCAGAACCATTTTTTTTTTTTTAGATTCCATATATATGTGTTAGCATATGTTGAACGGACTTAACAGGGCCAGCTAATTTTCAGTGTATAGAAGTATTGTTTAAACTTAAGGTCTCAAACTACACGCATTTTTCAATTTTATGGTAATTGTTTTTTCTACCAGCTTTTTTCTTTTACCTTAGTCTCTGCTTTCTCTCTGTCTCTTTCTCTAATATCACTACATTATTAACTAATAAAATGACACATTAATGGTGCTGATGAACTGAGATATACCACTGAAGCTAAGCATATAACCCTCCAGTGTGCTTACGTGGCCCCTAAACTGATAATGTACAACGTATTTCAAGACATTTGTCCTTGAGTTGTATTAGGCCCCTGGGATTGATCCTTGCATTCCGATGCCTGCTCTCCAACGATGGATGGACGATGGTAGGAGGGGCTGTTCCTGGAATCTGCGTGCCGGGAACCCAGCCTCACTGGTTTTGCTGAGGAAGGGTCTGAGATATCACTTTCCTCTCACAGAGCTAGGAACTATCTGTATTTATTTGTTACAATTTTTATCACATATCCCGGATGTTCAGTCTATGTTTTGTAGATTCATGCCTTGAAAAATAGCCACAACTACCTTCAACTTCCATGCATAGTAATGATAGATAAATATTTTCTAAAGAGAAAATTTAAAAACAGAGAAGACCATAGCCAGATACGAATCAAGACAAATAATTTGAAAAGCCGGGACTCAGACCCAGCCTTTGCCCTGGGGCCTTGCCAGGCTGCCTGCAAGCCGTGTTAACCGGGTCTTCAGAACTCCCGGTAACCTCTAAGCTGGCAGCCCCAGAGGCTGGTGTAAGGTCTGGTCCTTTGGGTCTGAGGGGGGCAGGTGAAGAGATTTTTCAAAACTGTTAGTCAGGGAGGAGCCAAGGCTGGAATGGAGGAGAAGGGTAAGGAAAATGAGAGAATAGAAAAGAATCTAGCAGGCAAGTAATAATGGAAGGAATAGCGGTGTAGCAATACTAAGCCAAAAATAGATTTTAAAGCAGAACAATTTCTAGGAACAGAAAGGGAAACTAAATCATAATAAAAAGAGCAATTCACCTAGAATGTATTACAGCCAGGTATATGAACCTAAAAACACAGCCTTAAATATATATGAAACAAACACTGACATGGTTTTATGGAGAAAAATTTTTAAATTACAATCATTGTGGGAGATTTTTAACACTTGCCTACTGAAAACTGGATAGAAAAAAAAATTGTAAGGATATAGAAAACTAGAGACCTTTTTAAGAGCTAATTTAAAGGTGGCAACCACTCCTCAGTTTTAGAGTTTGGTTATTAGGAGAAAATACAGGCCCAGTGCTGCTGGAACATCAGATCGCCCAAGAGAAGTTTAGAATCAAAATTTTCAGGTAAGATCTTATTGATAGTGTGACAGTTGGCCTGAGGCTTAAATAAATCAGAATACAGAGCACCTGGCATGTAGTAGACACACAATAATTTATAGCTCCGCTCTTCCCTTTGGGGAACAAGTCTATTTCTCATAGTAGCGGGCTGGGATGGCGGGGGGACTGAGTTGTTAGGATTGGTTCTAGATCAGTTCTAGATGTGCGGGGACAAGGAATGCAAGCCTGCCCCAAAGTGCCTTTCTCACCAGCCTGTTTAGATTCACTTTTCCATCCTTGAAATGTCCCTCTTCAAAGTTTAAGTCAGGCTAGGGAGTTGCTTCCAGAACACTGTTGAAATGCACACATCTCTTCTGAGGATGGACCTCTGTCATCGACTCATAAGTAGGAATGGACTTTCATAGTGGCACATTAAGAGCATGAGTGCAGCCTTTTGAAGACATCACCTTGTGTCTTGTGAAATCCTGGAATATTGCATTTAAAGCCTCTGCAAGGGATCATCTCTTATCAATGACTCCTTAACCTGTTAGGATGAAAAACACTTGAGATAATGTGTCAGGATCAACACATCACCCCTGGAATGTGCTCCTGTCCACCAGCACATGAAACGTCATGTACAATTCTGGGTGTCCATGGCCCTTCTCATGTCCCTGTGTGGGCCTCGTATCCAAAGCCTGCAACTTCCAGGGTTTGTTTGTTTGTTTGTTGGATTGATTGATTGATTCATTTTTTTTTTTTCCTTATCTGGACGGGACCTGAGTCCTGGATTCACAGACTCAGGTTGGATGTGTAATTGCAGATTGGATTTCCCAGGAAAGAGATTTGAGGTGGAGACCAGTGAGCAGGATGTTTATTAGGGAGTGTTCTTGGGTAAACACCTACGTGAGGGAGAGGGAGAAAGCAGAATTGGGCAAAGGGAGAAGTTGAGCCAAGATACATTCTTTTTTAAAATTTTTTATTTAATTTCATTTTCATTTTTAAATTTTTTATTTTTATACAATTTTTAAAGGTTACTTTCCATTTACAGTTATTACAAAATATTGGCTATGTTCCCCATGCTGTACAATACATCCTTGGAGCCTATTTTACCCCTAATATTTCATACCTCCCCTCCCCACCACCCCTATATTATCTGCCCCCCACTGGTAACCACTAGTTTGTTCTCTGTATCTGTGACTCTGCTTTTTTTTTGTTATATTCACTAGTTTTTCATATTTTAGATTCCACATATAAGCAATATCATATGATACTTGTCTTTCTCTGTCTGACTTACTTCACTTAGTGTGATAATTTCTAGGTCCACCCATGTTGCTGCAAATGGCATTATTTCATTCATTTGTATGGCTGAGTAATATTCCATTGTCTATATGTACCACATCTTCTTTATCCATTCATCATCTGTCGATGAACATTTAGTTTCCTTCCATGTCTTGGCTATTGTAAATTGCGCTGCTTTGAACACTGGGGTGCATGTATCTTTTCTATTTAGTGTTTTTGTTTTGGCAATGCATTAACAAAGGCCTCAGCTGACCTCGCGGGGACCTCTGGAGGTAAAATGACCTTTCTAGGTCTTTCCAAGTCGGGGCAGGAGGGCCAGCCTGGCTTTCTGATTGACCAGTCATTGCATGTGGACTTCTCCAGCTGAAGCTGTGCTCTTCCACGGAGGCAGTCCCTAACAGGGTCAACACTGAGATGCTCTCCTGGGATTACTCCCAGCAGCAGGGGAGATGAGTCCTTCAGTCCTGAAGGGAGAATCTGGGGAGCACATCACAGCATCCGCCATAGGCAGTGATTTGCCGGAGCGGCTGGGCCTTGGACCCAGTCTGCAGGCCCCTAGTTCAGTGCTCTTTCCCTTCCCCCTTTGCCTCTTGGTCTGTTGCTCCTGGTCCATTTCATCCCACTGTCAACATTCCAGAGCTCTTCAGCGTTCTCCTGTGAACAACTCTACCTCAGCCTGCTAAGAAGAAACATTTCCTTGAATATTGTCTAAACCTCTTTGTGTAGCTTGTTAAATGTCCTGCTGCTCTTGTGCAAGGCCAAATAACACCTGTAACGGGAAAAAAAGAACCTAAAATTAAATTCCATTACTCATCTCAGGAGCACAACAGACACAGAAAAATTTCAAAAAGGGGCAATGAAAAAGAATTGAGTCATAACGGAAGTATATGGAGTAATGAGTTTAATTTCCCAAATTCTCAGTTTCCACCCTCAGTTCCAAGCATGTTTCTTTTCAAGCAATTTAGCCATAATTTCAGGGTAGCTTTATTGTATTGACTAAGAATTAATTAGTGTGTTTAAGCGTTGCATGTGTCTGATTTGTGAATTGCAACTTTTGGAGTTTTTCTCTGCAGTTTGACCAAAGCTAAACCATCTTTCAAAATGCTACCCTTGGAGTTAAAGTGCTTTGCTGCCGAGGGGGGCCCCTGCGACTTCTGATGGCAGCCAGGAAGCTACAAGAAAGCACCTCCCTCCCTGGTGTTTTTGGTCTCAAGTGTCAGTTCTCAAGAAGAGCCCTGCTGTCCTGTGGGAGTGAAGATTAGTCTAGGCTATATGCATGCCTCCCTTTCCAGTACCTGGTCTCCTTTTTTTTTTTTTGAAGTTTTTTTTTTTGATGTGGACTATTTTTAAAGTCTTTATTGAATTTGTTACAATATTTCTTCTGTTTTATGTTTTGGTTTTTTGGCCCCGAGGCATGTGGGTTCTTAGCTCCTTGACTAGGGGTCGAACCTGCACCCCCTGCATTGGAAGGCAAAGTCTTAACCACTGGACCGCCAGGGACGTCCTGACCTCATCTGCTTTCTACCTGGTTTCTGTTGACACTCTGAAGAAGGGCTCCTCCACATCAGAATCCGAGATATCACAAATAATCATCTCTGCACGACAAAAGGCTGTGTTATCACAGGCTGCCAGTATGCGTTTGCTGAAGAGCAACTGTAGTAGACCTTACTAGCATTCCCCAACACAGGGCTCTCTTCTTCTCATCGCCCTTATAGGTGCATGGGATATGTAACTATTCTGGCAATAAAATAGTAGAGTGATGCATCTCATTTCCAGGCCAACTCAGTAAAACTCCCCTGTATTGTTCTCATCTCACTTGTCCTCGGCTCTGGCGCGATGGAGAGGGAGGCCTTGTGTTGGGATGATGAACCCCCTCACTTTCCCCCCAAAAGAGGGTGCTGCCCTGATCCTTGAGTCATAGTTTGGAGAATGCTTTCCTACAGAGTCATCCAGACCCACAGTGGACTTGAATTATTGAAAATACATCTTCGTCTTGTAAAGCCACTGAGATTTGTTGTTACTGCAGCAAAGCTGGCTTATGCTAATTAATGCACCTGCTTCCTTGTCTGCCTCATCTCCCCACCCTCGCCGCTCCACTGGCACCAAATACTGACCTAAGGGGTCGTATGTATCTAAACTCTTCTCTCTGGTCTGTAACAGCCCAACCAACTTTGGATTGTGTTCTCACTACACACTTGGAAAAATCTTTTCTGCACTGCTAGTTGATGAAGTAGGGGAATACTACTCACCTTCGAAACCCCAGAACTTAGTAGAAGCCCAGGTTAGAGGAAGCATTCAATAAAAGTTGTGGAACCAACAAATTGATCACTGAATATCTCTTTGGGGGAACAATGTGCATGTATTTTGCACTCAGGCTTTTCTAGTTCCTTTTTTTAATCCACTGCCAGTTCCAATTCATGCTTCTTTAAGTCTCTGGCAGAGAGGGCAAGAGAGGATGTGAACGTATCTCAGAGGAAATGAGACAGAGGATGCAGAATCTTCACTCTCTCTCATTGTTGACTTCTCTTTCTCTGTGGCCTTGGGCAGATTACTGAGAGCCTCCTGAAACCTCATTTTTTCTCATCTGGAGAATGGGGGGCTCCTTCACAGGTTGATGTAAAAATTACTGAGACAATGCATGTAAACAGCTTAGCATGATGCCTTGCATGAAATAAGTGGCATGGAACAAATGCAATCTACTGAACCGATTTCATACCCTTCTTTCCTTTTGATTCCTTTCTCTACTGTCCCTCTGACCCTGACTCCCAACTACTACCTGGGGTCCCTTCACTACCCAGAGACTGTCTTGCAGTCTTACTATCTGGTGACGTCTCATCTAAGCCTGTCTTCCTCAGACAGTGGCAGCAAATCCACTTTGCTGCCTTAAAACTATAGGTAGTTGGGGAAAATGGGGCTAATAATCTAATTCCTACTACTATGACTCATTGACTCAATGTGTCAATAACTAATCTGATAACTGCTTTAGGAGTGCGTGCATTTTAAGAAGGTTACCAGCATATCCAGGGCACCTGAAGCACAAAGATGGTTCTTAGTGACAGAATCCCAGGCAAGAGTGACTGGCTTTGTGTTGGGAAACCATGGCACTGGAGATCTCACTTCTTGCTGGAGTCACACCGCGTAGGTGGCCATTGATTCTGTTTGTGCTGGAACTGGTCCTGAGATCCCCACCATGACCATGTCTAGTGTTTATGAGTCAGAGAAGCCATTGTTGTTTTGCGTACATTTAAAAATGATATTTGCATAATTGGCATATAGATTGGTACTGTCCATTCCTAGATAGTTGTCAAGTTAAGCATTTATTATGTGACCTTCAGCATGTCACTTGTAAAAATTTATTCGCAGCATCTACCTACTGTCATTGGTCCAGATTCTCAAAACCTTAACAGAACCTAAATCAGAGAAAGTATCAATCACTGAATTCCCTATGTCGAAAATCTTTATTACCGAGAAAGAGGATGGTCCTTCCTTCAGGCAGGAGCAAAGCAAATTCCCAGTGTTCTGTGCTCACTTCACTCCTCCGTGTAACCCTCTGTGTGTCCCAGGAAGACAATCTCTTCCTCCTGCGTTGTGGCCCGCGAGGCTGACCCACATGGAGAGTACCATGGATTCCCTTGCCTTCTGGCTGCAGTTCAGTTGACGGGAAACACGGGCAGGATTTTGGAGGACAGGGAGAGTGAGGCCAGAGCATTTATTCTCCGAAGTGCCTCATTGCTGAGTGGCTACGGAATGATTATGTCCCTCAGGGGAAGGCCATAGCTCCTGTTGGGGGGTCAGCTCCATTTAACCACCTCCCTGGGTTTTCTGGAAGCCCACTCCCTTCCCTTACCACTCCAGGTGCAGATGCTAATGGCGCATTCACTGTAGGTAGGCACAGGGTACCATCCCAACTTGGTTTCCCTAAATCCGATTTTACCTTTGTAAATTATAAATCTTAACTAAATTCATATCAAATATCCTAGTGTCTCCTGCAGGACGCTGACATTCATCCACTTACTCATTTGTTATTTGCAGCCTGATACTGCGTTGCCCAGAGAAACTTCTCAAATGGACATAATCCTTTCCCTCTGATATCATGGAAATACCTCCACATTTAAAATTCCTGGGCCAAATGGAGTGATTTTTTCCTTACTTTATCTGCTGTCTTTTTTTCCGCCCTTAAAAAGTGTTATCAGTAGAAGAGCTTTCAGCTTATCCCAAGTCCAGGATTGGAGGCGGGGCTTCCAGAAAGTGTGACAATGCACAAGCATGTCAGGCTGTGACAGTCTCAATGGGCTGAGATTTCAAAAATCTCATGAAAGGGAGACTTTGAAGTGCCTTATTCAAAGGCAGCCAAGGCTTTTACGATCAGAGGAGGAGATTCTAACGTGGCCTGTTAACTGACATAGAGTGGGGGCCTCCACCCTCTCCAAGGGGTGAGATTGCCCTGGCTGGTATGTTCCCTGAACCCAAATGTGGTTGCACAAAGAGCCAAGGTCTCATTGCTGGAAATTTATAACCATATCAACCTTCGCTTTATGAGATGCCACATCGTTTTTTTAAAAAGCTTTAAACTTATAGAGCTATTCAAATAACCATTGAGCCATTTGAACTGAAATAAGAGTTAGTTCACAGTGGCAGTTCATAAATTCGAGGTGCTATGGTTTCATGGAGAAGGCATAAATGCCAAGCAAAGAGTCTGATGCACTAGTTTATTAACTTATTGTTATGCTTATGATTGTATAGGACTGGGGGACCAAGCTGGCAGAATTTGGCTTTTAATTTGACTTTCGAGCATAATTAGACGCCATCAGCCATGAGGCACATGCAGAACATGCTTCATGATATTTGTTTACTCATTCAGTCACTCAAAATATTTTTCTTAGCCTCAAACTGTATGCAAGGGAAAAATGAGTAAATAACAAGGCAGATCTTTAAGGAATTTTTAGTTTAATAGGGAAGTCCTGAAAACACAGAATCATGATGTAGTGTTAAGTGCTTCGTGTCAAGAATGAGCAGGAATCATGAAACAGAGAGGAAAAGGTCCTGACTGTGGGCCTAGGGAGTGTGTCTTTGGGCAAAGCCAGGAAGACTTTGTCAGAGGAAGGGGTGTGTGAGCTATTTCTTACAGTGTCTCAGAAGGGGGAGGTTAGGGAGAAATTCCCAGCAGAGAGTGTAGAGAACTTTGCAGGATAATCCTGAAAACCTCGGGGCATTCCATAGGGCTGGAAGGTGATGTTTGTGGGGTGTCACGGCAGAAGTAGTGCCTGGGTCTGGGAGTATTGCACTGAAGGGCTTTCATCTATAGGCTTATGGTCTCCTGCTTTGGCAGGCATTCATATCACCTGGAGGAGCGGGTGAAAATGCAGGTGACTGCGTCCTACTCTTTGACATTCTGATTCAGCAGGTCTGGGATGGGATTAAAGAAGCTGCATTTTAAAAAGCAACTTATGAACCATATTTGAGAAATACTGCCACTGGAAATGGAAAGCCTTGGAGGGGAGTCATGGCACTGCCCAAAGAACATATCTATGTGGGTAGTCATTTGCCCTCCTTGTATCCGTCTCTACTCTTCTGATTTGCCTCTCCTTTTGTGAGACTCAGGAAAGTTGAAGGATGCTCCTGAAATAACCTGCTGTTGAGTGTTGCAGTGCATGTGTGACCCCCGCCCCCATCCAGTTGGTCATCAGACAGCTACTTCATGTTGCCATCTGACAACTGATGTAGATCCCAGCAACTTCAAAGTGTAATTGACTAGATGAGCAGTACCAAATACAGTGTGCAGTGGGGCAATAAAACGGTTCACATAGAGAATAAAAGCAGCTGAAAGGGTGTAGCTACTACTTGGAGACTTAGATGCCTAGTTAGGAGAGACAAGTTTTGAACAACTTTCGATTTCCTGGTAACACAGGGAAAAATAGAAACTATTTTGAATTAGACATTTGCATTGTTGAGAAAAAGGGGCGTTCATTGGTTAGAGAGAAATACTTCCCTATCTAAGTTCAAGGAGGGATTTGTGCGTAATGGTCAAGGTTGATTACAGTTTTGTAAAAAGTAGAAAACATGTCCCTGTTATAAGAAGTGACACGTTTTTTTAAACCCTCAGTTGCTTGAGTGGGTTAAGGATCAGGAAGCTTGTAATTTCACACAAGTAATTTTGGTTGTAGTACAAAGAACCAGGAGAAAGACAGTGTTTTGGTTTCTACTTAGGACTGCACATACACAGGGATTTTCTTTGTTCTTACAAACAATATTATGTCTTTGTTGTAGTTATAAATGAAGTATCTACTCAAAACCTTGCTTTTAAAAAACAGCTGAGGCAGTTGATAGTAGTAAAAATCAATGTTTGGATACGTTTGGCCTTATAAAATTTAATGTCTAATACCTAATACAAGTGACCCCATAAGAGCAGGGGACATGGGCATATAATAAAAAGCACACATTTTCGAATGAAAAAGGAACAAAAAAGTAAAAGAAAAAATGCAATGAAGATCGTATAGACAGACAGAGCGAAAAGATGTAGAAAACTTTTAATAAGAGTAAGACTCACATTATAATGAGCAACAGACAGAATATTGACCTGGGAATGTAGGGAACTGTGTTGGTATTTGTGTTGCCTTTACTGTGTGTGACCACAGTTTGAAACTCTGTATGTATTAGTTTTCATCACTCACAAGATAAAGGAATAGTTACAATAGGTTAAGATTGGCAACTACAGCTCAGGAGCCAAACCCTGCTGCCCTTACTTTTTATGACTAAATTTTATTGGAATACAGCCTTGTGGCCCCATTTATGTATAGCAGCCTATGGCAGCTTTCATGCTTAATGACAAAGTGGCAACAGAAAATGTATGGCTCCTAAAAACCTAAAATATTTATCCTCTGGTCCTATACAGATAATGTTTGACAGTGCTTGCAATGAGTGATTATGTGAATTAGTGAAATATCAGGTTTGGTTACTGTAAGTGGAACCAAAATTAACAATGGTAAAACACAAAAAAACCAAAACTCCCTACTCAAGTAGAACAATGATATTATTAACTTGCCTCCAGGGCTTTCCTCTCCCATGGCCATATTTCTCAATATATGGTCCCTGGGTTGCTTTATTAAATGCAGATTTCTTAATTATTATTATTCCTCACCCAAGCAGAGGTCTGAGCTGGTAGGGTAGCTCCCCTGTACAAAGGAGCTCATTGCTCTGCTATCTTTCATGGTGACTTACTGCCCATGGTCCAGCGTGGCTACTCCAGTTCTCTAGGTCACTTCTGTGTCCCAGCCATCAGGCAGGGGAGAGGTAGACACAGAAGGCACGCCCTTCCCCTAAAGGTACAAATTGGTGGTCGAATGGATACCCCCATTCAAGTCATGCAAGCTCAAATTTATGTCGTGGTCATATCTGCAAGGGACGCTGGGAAATACACTTTTTATCTGGGTGGCCATGGCCCAACTCAAAATTCTATTTACCTGCATAAGAAGAGAATGGATATGGTGGGACTGATCACCTATAAATTTCTTTCCACTTAAAATCTATGAACCATAGATAATTTGTCTGTGTGGGCAGCCAAACAAATCCCACAGACTGGGGCGACTTAAACAGAAATTTATTTTCTCAGAGTTCTGGAGGCTGGAACGTCCAAGATCAAGGTGCTGGCCTGTTAGGTTCCCGGTGAGAGCTCTCTCTCCTGGCTTCTTCTCACAGTGTACTCCCGTGGCCTTTCCTTGGGGTGCACGTATGGACAGAGAGCGTGCTGTCTGGTGTCTCGTCTTATAAGGATGCCCATCCTGCTGGGTCAGACTCACCCTTATGACCTCATTGAACCTTAATCGCCTCCTTAAGGCCGTTATCTCCAAAGACATTTCCACTGGGGCTTAGGGCTTTAATAAGAAATTTTTTGTTGGTGGGGGCATATTCAGTCCATTAGCACAGTTTCTCTATGAAATTGACAAAAGAAGACAAGTCATGAATGCGCCAATAATAGACAATGGAAATGAGGCTATGGCCTTCTCACCATTAGCACCTCTTTAGAAAGCAGAGGGTAGTTCTTAAATTCACACCGACAATTCTATAGAATACCTAAAATTAGTTTGTGTCATGTTTCGTTTAAATGGTTTCTTTTTTACCTATAGTAAAAAGTATTCTGAAATTATTGCTTTATTTCAGAAGCTTCCATTAAAAGCTCTTTAAAGCACACATCAAAAACTGTAGCGTCTTGGGGCTTCCCTGGTGGTCCAGAGGTAAAAAATCCACCTTCCAGTGCAGGGGACGTGGGTTTGATCCCTGGTCAGGGAACTAAGATCCCACGTGACGTGGGGCAACTAAGCCCACACGCCACAACTACTGAGCCCGTGTGCCTTGGAGCCCGCGTGCCGCAACTAGAGAGAAGCCCATGCGCCGCAATGAAAGATACCACATGCCACAACGAAGATCCCGCATGCTGCAACCTAAGACCGGATGCAGCCAAAAAATAAAAATAAATAAATAAAATAAACATTAAAAAAAATTGTAGTGTCTTATGGAGGGACGTTTTACTAAACAACTTGGCTGAAATTGAATATGTCAAGGTCATGAAAATGGAGGAAAAGATGAGGAACTGTTCCAGACTGAAGGATACTAAAGACATGTGACAACTAAATGCAAGATAATGATTCTGAACTGGATCCTTTTGCTAGAAAGGACACTGGACAAATGGCAAAACTTAAGTCCAACGGTACATTAGATGATAACGTATCCACATCAACTTCCTGAATTTGATGGTTGATTGTGGTTATGTGAGAGAATAGCTTCGTTTGTAGGAAATAGATACTGAAATATTTGGGGGTGATGAGGCAACAAGCTAGTTGCTGACTCTGAAGTAATCAGGAAAAAAATTGGGGGTATTGAAATTTCTTTAAGTTTGAGATTGTTTCAAAAATGTTAAATAAAATAAAGTAGAATGATGCACACAACAGCAAATACAAAAAAAAAAAAAAAATTGTAGTGTCTTAACCTAAGCAACAATGTCCAGGCAGGCACTGCTGGCCTGGGTGCCTTGACAACAAATTGTTTTGTTGACACATGTTTGGGGTTCTAGAAAGGATTATCACTGAAAGAGTCTACCAATAACAATTCCCTCTGGGTAAACAGATAAAGGGTGCTCAAAAATCTCATCTTTTGAAATTTTTTTTTTTTAACTTTGGGTTTATTTATTTTATATATTTATTTTATTTATGGCTGTGTTGGGTCTTCGTTTCTGTGCGAGGGCTTTCTCTAGTTGCGGCAAGTGGGGGCTACTCTTCATCACGGTGCGCGGGCCTCTCATTATCGCGGCCTCTCTTGTTGCGGAGTGCAGGCTCAGTAATTGTGGCTCACGGGCCTAGTTGCTCTGCGGCATGTGGGATCTTCCCAGACCAGGGCTCGAACCTGTGTCCCCTGCATTGGCAGGCAGATTCTCAACCACTGCGCCACCAGGGAAGCCCCTCATCTTTCGAAATTTAAGCTGCATGCTATGACATCAGGAGAATTTGTCCAGTTCTCTTTGTGAGAGTCGTCATTCATTTTTTTAATCATTCCACTTTGTATTGGGGGTACTGTTTTGATTGTCTGTTGCCCAAAACTCAGGGGTTTAAAACAACATTAACCATTTATTTTCTCAGGATTTTGCTATTTGAGTGGGGCTCAACACAGACAGATTATCCCTACATAACATGGTGTGAGCTTGGGCAGATCAGCTGGGTCAGAAGACCCACTTCCAAGGCAGCTTCACTCCCGTGGTTGGTGTGTTGGTAGTGCTTGTCAGTGGAGGGCTCAGCTGAGGCTGTTAGTGGCCTTGATTCTTTCTCCATATGGGCTTCTTTATGTAGCTGCTCAAGCTTCCTTTCAAGAGGAAGAAAGCAGAAGCTGCCAGTCCTCTCAAAGTCTAAGCCCAGAACTGACATAGTATCACTTCCACTTTGCGCAGACAGTCCAAAGAGTGACAGGGCCCAGCCCACAATCAAGAGGGTGAAAAAATGGACCTCCACCTCTTGGCAGGTATAGGAACAAAGAACGCGTGGCTACCTTCAATTCCACAAAGGTGACAAGAATTATCAGCCATCCTAAATTTGTTGTAAGCATATATGCTTTGATAATTCTTTCTGGGTCCCTTCCTAAAGATCCCTTCTAGACACTTTTTCTAACTGCTCCCCCCATGAAATTTAATACCCCCGATACACTATGTATATGGTTATATGCTGTATATGTTTCTGTGTTTTGTACCTTAGAAGAGTAAGATTTTTTTCATCCCCATAGAAACTAATTTTCACCCCCATGGGGGCAATATTGCCTCCAATGAAAGTACATGGCCTAGACTCTGCAACCTAAGAAACCCCCTAACATTCCTTTTGTCAAATAACCACCAACTTTATTCACTGTCCTTATAGAAAAATGTCTCAAACAATGTGGGTAGGAGGAACATGTGTAAGGTTAATCTCCCAGGCAATGCCCATCATTGTCTTTCCTACAAATAAAATTAATTAACTAGTTCATTGTATAATTATCATCTAATATCTTTTTTTTTTTTTAGCCACGCCATGCGGCTGCAAAACCTTAGTTCCCCGACCAGGGTTTGAACCTGTGCCCCTGCCTTGGGAGCGTGAGGTCTTAACCACTGGACCACCAGGGAAGTCCTAATATCTTTCTTAATTGCAGTGTCTGTAGGGGCAGGAGCATGTCTGTCTCAGTCATTTTTGAACAGATTCTGACACAAAATAGGCGATCGATATTTCTGGAATATATTAATAAAGCATTTAATGTCTGAAAGAGAAATGAGGGCAAGACAGGTGAAAACGAGAGTATTCCTGAGCTTGTTCAGAGTTGTGTAAGAGGGGTTGCAAGAGGCAAGAGGAAGTGAGACAGCCAAGGTCATTTTTCTACTCAGTAGAGATTTAGTCCTTTACTTGAGGAGCTTTGTAGACCAAAGCTTGAGGATGGAACCTTGTCCTGTTCATTGTTAAATGCTGTAGGGGTTTTAACACAATGCCTTGGAAAGATGGTTGAATATTGTTTCAATTATGAACTCATAGTTAAGATAGAAAGCAAGTCTTTTGAATAAAGAGAGGCATAAATCCTCTTACTTTTCTCTTTTTCATTTATTTAAATATATATTTAGAATGATCTACCCTTATATCTATTAGAAGAAGCTTTTTCAAAAGAAACTTTTTATATTTAAAGAAAAATAATTTTTGACATTCATATTTTCTTCCGTTTAATATGTTAGGTTTGTATCTTTCTTTTCTCCCTTCAGATCATCTACAACATGACAATCCTTTTCCCTTTTTAAAATAGAATAGATTCTAAAAGCCCAATTATAACCCCCTCAAAAAATAAAAGGACTATAGGGAGATGTTTTAAAAAAACTAAAATGAGTTGCATATATCAGTTCTCTTTTCTGCCACATCTTTGCGGCTGCCATGGGAAGATTACAAAAGCTTCAAGTCTGATTTTGGTGGATAAATTCCCAATGAACACCCCCTCCAAGGAGTGATCGATATTCTGGACAAAAGGGGGGTATTTCTTCAATATGTCCATTTGATTTTATTTTGTGAGGCAACCACCTTTGTAACCCACACTAACATGTCAGAAATATGACACTGCTTTTAGTTCCCTGCCCTGTAAAAGATGCCTGGTGAAAAAATAAATACAACTAGGAATGCCAGAGTAAGTCATTTTATTTTTTATGATTCAAGCCCCAGAAGGTCTTGAACTGTCAGATTGATGGTCTCTCCAGTTTTACGACTTTTAGTTGTATTTATTCTTTGATGTTTACCATCAACTGTGTCTACGTGCGCCGTGGTCTGAGGGATTTCATATTGCTAAATCATTTTTTAAGCTTTAGTTGTAGCTTCTGTTTAGCATCTATCCCCCGAGACATGCCATTAACATGAATCATTTTTGAAAGTGTTTGGTGCAATGGGAACTCCCTGTTGAGTCGATCACTCATCGCGATGGAAAGCAACAATGACCTTCTCAGAAATACCCATCACAGTGAAATAATCAAGGACGCACTCAGCGCTCAGGGACTTCTGATCGGGGTGTTCCCATCGACTTCATCATCATCCCCAAAGCGGGAGATGGGTGGTCAGTGCAACTTCAGGAGGGAAAAAGGAAAAGAGGGGCAGGGGGAGAAAAACTGCTAACCCAAAGCATAGCTATTTTATCAGAGGGTGGGTTTTTCCCCACTTCCATGAAGGTGATTTCATAGAAGGTGAACTTCAGAGGCAATCGCAAACACTATTTGAATGCAATTCTTCTCTAACACTCTATTTTCAACTTCCATGTTTTCTTCTTCAAGAAAGTTATAAGGTTAGCTTCTCTGATTTCTCTTCTTTGCGATGCCCACCTCTGACCTGGGCATTTTTTCTCAGTTCAAACTCTATATTCAACTGCTCAACTGATAGAGATTTGAGGGTCTCATTCCTGACTGAAAAGTTTGTGAAAGAAATGAGTATAATTACCACTGGAAATAGTTCTTTCCCTTGGTTTATACCAAGTGTTTAGATACTTTTCAGTTGTAAACCAGGACATTAACTTGTAGATTATTCTGGTAGACTGCTATCCCTTTCTCTGTTTATGTTTGGTTAAGTCTGGCCTCCAAATTCTCCCTTATCTCCAGGTTCCTAGCTCCTTCCTCGGACTAATAAATACAAATATACTATATGTTAAGATTAGAGGACAAACAGATACATATATTCCAAAGCAGGAGTCAGAAAACTGCAGCCCACAGGCCAAATGTAGCCTGCTGGCTGTTTGTAAATAAAGTTTTATTGGAACACACACACCCATTCACTTATCTGTTGCCTATGTTGCTTTCACTCTACAGCAGCGTTTGAGAAGTTGTAATAGAATGGCACTCAAAGACTAAAACATTTACTATCTGGTCCTTACAGAAAAAGTCTGCTGTTCTAAGTTGTAGCTATTCAAACATAATCGTATTTACTAAGTAAACAATAATAGCGATTTTATTAACTGGACTCTTCTCAAACTAGAAGGCCAATTTTGAGAAAAATATCAGCATATTTTAGGAAAATACAGAAGGAGATAATTTCTAACTTCACATTGGTTTCTTGGCTCTCTGCTTTCAGCTGTTATTTTTTTACCCCTATTTAAATAGAGTATCTCCAAATTGCAAAATGTGAAATTTTGTCATATGTATATTTTAACTTTCAGGGAAATCCCAATTTCTCAGTTTTTGCCTAATTGTTCCTGAATAAACTGATCATTAATATTATTGAATTAAATAGGCCCTTTGTCAGGGAAAATGTAGTCTGTTTTTGTTTTTAATCTGCATTTTTTTTGCATAAACTGTGAGATTGAACACTGTTTTTCCTATGTTCATTGGTTACTAGTAATTACACTTTGTGAATTCTTTTCACATCATTTATTTTTCAAAATAAGCTTTTGCTGAAATTCTTGACTAAATTGGCTATACTCTTTATTTGTGTTAGTCTAGTATGAATCTTCCAATTAGAATTTATACTCCCACCAATACAGCCTCTCATGTAAGAGGACATGCAGAAAGCCCTGGGCATACGGCATAGTATCTTTAATGTGTTTTATGGTTTAAAATATAATGAAGTACCAATGGCAGTGGAAATCACAAAACAAAGAGTAAGTAGGGGGACTTCCCTGGTGGTCCAATCATAAAGAATTGGCTTACCAAGGCAGGGGACGCGGGTTCGATCCCTGGTCAGGGAGCTAAGATCCCACATGCTGCGGGGCAACTAAGCCCGCTTGCCACAACTACTGAGCCCCCGTGCCTCAACTAGAGAGTCTGCATTGCCAAAAAACTACAGAGCCCATGCACCCTGGAGCCCACGCGCCACAACTAGAGAGAGAAAACCTGCAGGCCACAACTAGAGAGAAGTCTGAGCACCACAAGGAAGAGCCCACATGCTGCAACTAAGACCCAACACAGCCAAAAAATAATAATAATAAATAAATAAAGAGTAAGTTAAACACTTTTAGGAAAGTAAAACATATATCAAGAATTAGAATTTTATATCCTAAAACAAAGGCAAATGTTTCTACTTCACTGAAATTATAACAAATTGTATCAACTCTCAACCCAACAAGGAATTTAAAGTTACTTTATAGTATTTCCCATAGTTTGAGCTTTTTTTCCTTCCTTAAGCTCACCATACTTTGGGGTCATGGGATTTTTATTTGGCATGATGCAGTATAACTGAATGAGACACTTACTTCCAGATGATAGATGCCTATGATTGAGAAGAAACTGCTTTCTTTAAATTGTAACTGACTGACTTATGGAGATGAATGGCTTGTTAGCATAAGTAGCTTTATAGCTAAGCAATTCTAAGAAAAAAGACTGAGATTAAAATATCTAGCAATTCTAGAATATTTGCATAGTGAGAGAAAAAGAAAGGGAAAGAAAGAGCGTGTGGTGTGTGTGTGTGTGTGCACGCGATGGGAGAAGGGAAGGACTGTGTGTAAACATATGAGCACACACACACACACAATGTAGAATGCACTGCTCCAAGATAAAATGCACAGATACCCTACTGACATAATGGTGATTTTTATTTTTAATAACCCAATATAAAACTGATGGGTGAAGGCAAAAAACAGTAGTCAGTAGTTTTCATTTATGGAGGTCACAGAGAGGATTATTCCATGTTGGCATATGTCAGAGAACAGGGATGCAATTCCAAAGGAAAATGTACGTGGAAGTTAGTCTCCCACGATGGTCGCCACCAATTCCTTCTTTCCCTGTCTGTGCAGGCTGCTCTTCCCCTTGAAACTCAGCTGGACTTAGAGATTTGCTTGGCCAGTCGAAAGCAGTGGGAGTGACATGCTGAGACTTCCCATGCTACATCATAATAACCCTGTTAGCTTCCTCCTGGGTCCCTTGGAAAGTTGATCCTTGAAATACTTCCTCTCAGAACCTGGTCGTCATTCTCTGAGAAATCGAAACCACATAGAGAAGTCACATGTCAGCTCCTGGTTGATAACCTCAGCCAGCAGCCAACAGCAACTGCCAGTCATGTGAGGGAACCATACGGATGTCCAGTCTAATACAGCCCTGTACTCCTGACCAGCCTGCATCTGATAGCAAATTCATGAGAGCTTCCTAGCTGAGACAAGTCAACACACAGAATTGTAATAGTTAATGAAAAATTGTTGTTTTAAACCACTCTGTGTTGTGGTGGTTTGTAAAGCAGCAAAAGAGAGTTGATATAGGATAAAACATTTATGAAACGCATCAAGGTAATGATTTCATAGAAAATATGTCAGTAGGATGAGTAGGTTTAACATATCCCACACAGAAAGTTTTCTGCCTTCCCAAACTCCACCAAAAAGTTCCTCCCAGACCCAAGAAACATTCTCCTAACTCTCAACTAAGGAGGTCAGGACCAGACCCTTTAAGTTGGAGCTCAAACCCTGGACTTCTTTCCCCCAACAGGAACTTGCATTTCTAGCCAAGTTAGTAAACACTAAATGGAATCTACACTTACAGAGGCGATTGAGACATTTGAGGAACACAGCACTATAAAAGAATAATAAATGGGACAAACCAGAAAAGATAAAACAAGGAACAGACAAAACAAGAACTTAAAGCAAATATAATAATTAACCTCGAAAAATATGAGAGGATATTGGAAACATGAAACAAAAATTAGCCAGAGAGAAGAACCAAAGGAAGACATAAAATAGTTGACCCCAGTGGATGAGGTAAATATAAAAGAGTAGTCAAAGAAAGCATTACTGAACTGAAAGATCGGTCCAAAATGCATTCATAGCAAAGTGAAAAAGGAGAACAATAAAATGCCAAATTGGCTATAACAAAGATCCCAAAATAGAGAAAAAATAAAGGGGGAGAAATATATGAAAAAGAATATTGAAAATTTCCAAAAAGTGAAGAAAAATGCTGGGCAGAAATTAACAGAACTCACCAGAACAATTGAAAAACAAGCAAAACACAACACTGTAGATCAACTATACTTCAATTAAAAAAAACCCAAGCAAACCAAATGATGAGACCCATTAAAATGTTACTAAAGAATAAGAGAGAGAGAGAGAGAGAGAGAGCTCATGCACAATATCTACAATGAACAAATGTCAGACTAGTACCGAGTTCTCCGTGGCAACTACTGGATGAAAAAAAAGCAATAGAATTAAACTACCAGAATGACAAAGGAGGAATATTTTATCTTAGGGTTTATGGCCAGATGATTTATCATTAAAATGCAAAGTCAAAATAGAGATATGCTCATTTGTAAAATGCCTCATAGGATTCTCCACACAAAGACTCTGTTGGAAGAAGTTTTTCCAGATAGCTGCTATAAAATATATGCAAAGTAAGAATAAGAAAATAATTCAGTAAGGTTTACTGTTTTCTAAAGAGTAAGCAACCAAGCAAAAATATATTCAAAACAATGTAGAATAAAAGTCTAGAAAAGCACAGTCTAATAGAAGTCTCTGAGTTAATGGAGGTCTTCTCTGTCTCTGCCATACGCAGCTATTGAACACTTGCAAAGTGATTGGTGTGACAGGGGAACTGAATCTTTTACTTATTCAACTGTAATTAGCTTAAATTTAAAGATAAATAGCCACATGTGGCTTGTGGCTACTCTAGTAGACAGTGCAGTTCTAGATGACACCTACATGGTGAGTTTGGGATGAACAGTGTCATGGGTATGAGAGACCAGAGGGAGCTGGGAGCACATGATGTACATTTCTGGTTTAAAAAAATATTAGAATCTGATAAGATTAAGAAATTTACAGGGAAGGATAAAATGTAAGTGTATATCTTAATAGTCAAGGATAGCTAGATGAAGACCCCAAACAGAATGTGTAACTTTTAAACCAGCAGATGGAAGTTCAATCAACATACAGAGAAGATAAAAAAAGAAGATGAAGAAACAAGAAAGCATGGTAAATAGAAAAAATTAAATAGAATGTCAAAAATGTCCCACCATATCAAATGATGAATATAATTATTATGAATGTAAAGTTTCAACCCACCATTTAAAGAGAGAACTTTTCAGACTGCATTAAAGAAATTCACCAATACGTTGCCTACAAGAGGCATATTTAAACAATAATATTCAGAAGGTTTGAAAATAAAGTGATAGAGAATACAGATGGATAAATACAAATCTGAAGTAAACTGGCATAGCAATTTTAATATCAGACAACATAGAATTTAAGAGTAAAATCATATAAGTAAAAGAGGGATATTAAGAGGAAAAAAACCCCACAGTAGATCAAGAAGTTACAACTGGTATCAGTAATCACAATGGGGAAAGGATAGTCTCTTTAACAACTAGTGCTCAGAAAACGAAATATCCACAGGCAAAAGAATGAAATTGGACCCTTAACCTTAAACCATACACAAAATCAACTCAGAACAGTCTAAGACTTAAACATGAGACTTGAACTAAATCTCCTAGAAGAAAACAGGGAAAAGCTTCATGATATTGATTGTGGCAATACATTAATGGCTACAACGTCAAAAGTACAGACAACAAAAGCAAAAATAGACAAGTGGAACTACAACAAACTAAAAAACTTCTGCTCAGCAAAGACAACAATCAACAGAGTGAAAGGGCAACCTACAGAACGGGAGAAAATATTTGCAAACCTTAGAAAGGGAGTTAATTTGCAAGATATGTACGTGCTCCCACAACTCAAAGGAAGAACACTAACAACCTGATTTTTTAAATGTGCAAAGGACTTGAATATACATTTCTCCAAAGAAAACATACAAATGGCCAATAATAGGTTTATGAAAAAATATTCATTGTCACTGATCATTAGGGAAATGCAAATCACAACAACCACAATGAAATATCACCTCATTCCTGTTAGGATGGCTATTATTAAAAAAACAAAAGGAAAGTATTCATGAGGGTGTAGAGAAAAGGGAAGACTTGTCCTCTTGGTGGGAATGTAAAATGGAACAGCTGATATGGATAACAATATAGAAGTTTCTCAAAAAAATTAAAAATAGAACTGCCACATGATTCAGCAATTCCACTCCTGGGTATTTATCCAAAAGAATTGAAATTAGGATCTTGAAGAGATATCTGCACCCCTATGTTCATTGCAGCACTATTCATAATAGCCAAGACATGGAAACAACCTAAATGTCCAATGACAGATGAATGGATAAAGAAAATGTGAAACATACAACAGAATATTATTAGCCTTAAAAAAGAAAGTTCTTCAATATGTGACAACATAGATGACCAATTAATTTATGTAGAAATTCTGCATTAAAGGAGGTGGAGCCTAACTCCCCACTCCTTAAATGTGAGCTGCACACAGTGACTTTGTCCAAAGAGTGCTGTATGGAAAGAGAGGGCAAAGAATAGCTCTATGGTGGAGAAACCCAACAAACACAGCTTCAGCCAGGTGATCAAAGTCGCTATCAGTAGTCATGAATCATGTTGATATGAAGTGATGAAAATGTCACTTTACTCCACAACATGCATAACCCCTGACTAAGGAGGCAAATTCCAATAGAGGGACACCCTGCAGTACACCTGTCCAGTTATGCCTCAAAACTGCCAAGGTCATCGAAAACAAGGAAAAAGTCTGAGAAACTGCCACAGTCCAGAGGAGCCTAAAAAGACATGAGAATAAATGTAATATGGTGTCCTGGATGGGATCCCGGAACAGAAAAAAAGACATTAGGTTAAAAACTAAGGAGAGCTGAATATACTATTTGGTTAATGATAATGTAGCAATATTGGTTTATTAATTGTAACAAATATAGCATACTTGTGTAAGGTGTTAATTACACAGGAAGCCATGTGCTGGAGTGTATGGGCACCCTCTGTACTAATCAATTTTTCTGTAAATCTAAAGCTGTTTCTGAAAGGTAAAGTCTATTAGAGAAAACAGCAAATGAGAGAATTACTGAGAGGAGCGAAGAAGTCAAAAATTTACTCTGGAAATTTTAACACATTCAAGGAACTGAGAGATAAAGAATTAACAAACAAAAACATGAACAATAAAAAGAGAATGTGCATTCTTTGATGAGCACCCATGGCATATTCATAAAAGGGGTCATTCTCTAAATGCTGGCACAGCTGAGGGTCACCTCCATCCCACCTCCTCCTGTGTGTTCTCCTCTCCTGAGCGACTTCACCCGGTTCTGGTTGTCTTTAAATACCAGCCATTTGCTGATGCTGTTCAGGTTGGGAGGATCTCTCCTAAACTCCAGATCTTGTACACCTGTTGCCAATTTAATATCTAAAAGACATTCTTGAACTCGGCATGTCCCCAAGTCAAACATCTCCTTTTCCCCACTGCCCCTAATTGACAACCCCATCCTTCCAATTCTTCAGGCAAAAAGCAAAACAAAATAAAACATAAAACAAGCAAACGGAAACCTCTTTACCTTATGTGCCCTACTAAATGCTGTTGGCCCTCACTTCAAATTATCAATGGCATACTGGGGTTTGACAACCAAAGTGGATTGTTTTTCTTTTTAACATCCCTATTGATCTTGTATCCTGCATCTGTGCCAAACTTAATTACTAGTTCTAGTTGTGTAAATTTGTTGGAATTTTCTATGTGGCCAATCATGTTGCCTGTAAACAGAGACATTTTTTGTTATTTCTTTTCCTGTTATTATGACTTCTTTCCCCCTTTTTCTTGTCTTATTGCACTGGCTACTTCTCCAGTAAGATGTTAAATAAAGTGGTGAGAGGGAATATCCATTTCTTCTTAACTGTCGTAGGGATAAAGCATTCATGTTTTTACTAAATGATGTTAGCTACAGGTTTTATGTAGATGCCTTTTACCAGATTAAGAAAGATCCCTTCTACTCCTAGTTTGCTGAAAGTTTTTATCCTGAATTAATGTTGAAACTTATCCAATGCTGTTTCTGCATCAATTGAGATAAGCATTTGTATTTCCTTCTTTAGTCTGTTAATATGGTAAATTACTTTGATTTTTTGAATATGGAAGCAGCCTCGCATTCTTGGGATAAACTCACTTGTTAGATATATATTATCCTTTTTATATTTTTCTGGGTTTGATTAGCTAACATTTTATAGGAGATATTTGTATCTTTTACATGAAGCATACTGTTCCTCTTCTTAGTTTTCTCTTCTTATAATGACTTTGTCTCGTTTTAATATTAGGGTAATGCTGACCTCATAAGATGAGTTTGGAAGTATAGTCTTCCCTACCATTTTCTAGAAGAGATTTTGTAGAATTGGTATCTTAAAGTTCTGGTAGAACTCATCTGCAACAAAGGTTTTCTTTGTTGGAAGGTTTAACTGTGAATTTAATATTTTTATAGATATGTGCTATTCCAGTTATCTACTTATTTCTTGAACAAGTATTGGCATTTTGTGTCTTTCAAGGAATTGGCTCGTTCCATCCAGGTTCTTGAATTTATGAGCATAGGGTTGTTTACAGTAGTCCCACATCATTCTTTTAATAACCCTGTGGGATCTGTATAATAGTCTTTTCACCTTTCATTTCTGATATTAGTAATTTGTTTCTTCGTCTCAGTTTCTTGGTTAGTCTGGCTAGAGTTTTATTAATTTTTTGATTTTTTTTAAGAAAAGGAACAGCTTTTAGTTTCACTGAATTTTTCTCTATTGCTTTTCTATCTCGTTTTCACTGAGTTCTTTCTGCTTTTTATTATTTCCTTCTGTTTGCTTGCTAAGGTTTAATTGAAATCATTTCCTAGTCTCTTGAAGAGGAAAATTACTTATTTGTGACATTTATTCTTCTTTAAAAATAAAATTTATGCTATAAATTTCTCTCCAAGCACTGCTTAAGTTTATACAATAAGCTTTGATAGGTTTATATTTATTTTCTATGAGTTAAAAATATTTTCAATTTTCATAAAATACCATCTTTGACTTATGGGTTATGAAGAACTGTCTTTGTTAAATTTTTACATATATTTAAGGACTTTCCAGATAGCTTTCTGTTACTGATTCATAGTATAATTGAATTATTTTCCAAGAACTTAATTTTGCATGATTTCTATTCTTTCAAATTTGTTAAGATGTAGAATATGGTCTATCTTGATGAATGTTTCATGTATACTTGAAAATAATGTACCGTCTGCTATTGTTGGCTTGACTGTTCTATAAATATCAATTAGATCAAACTGGTTTCTAGACTTAATCAGCTCCTCTATATCTTAGTGATTTTCTGTCTGCTTGTTCCATCAATTACTAAAAGTGTTACAGTATCTAATTATTATTGAGAGTTTGTGTACTTCTACTTTCAAATCCAGAAGTTTTTGCTTATACACTTTGAAACTCTGTTGTTAGTTGAAACTCTGTTGCATGCACTAGTATGGAATTATGTTTCACAGAAGATTGATCTCTTATATTCTTAATGTTTGTACTGAATAACCCTCCTGGTTCTGAAGTACACTTTGTGTGATACTAATATAGCCACTTCAGCTTTCATTTGATTTATGTTTGCATGGTTTATCTTTCCCCATAATTTTACTTTATAACCTATCTATATTTTTATATTTAAAGTGGATTTTCTTGTAGATGGTATATAGTTGGAACTTTCCTTTTTACCCATCTGACAATCTCTTAATTTATATGTTTAAAACCTGTCATATTTAATGTAATTATTGATATAATTGGTTTCAAATATGTCTTCTTGGTAGCTGTTATCAATTTGTTACATCTGCTCTTTTTCCCCCTACTTTTCTCTGCCTTCTCGTGGGTTAAACATTTATCCCAAATCTTAACTTATTATTTATACCTCTTGTTAAATTTTTTAGTGGTTGCTGTAAGGTTTACAAGATATAACTTTAACCAGAGTCTACTTTCAAATACTACTATACTACTTATGTTAGTTAAGGACTTTAGGAAACTTAACAGTAGATTCCCAATTCCTCCTTCTCAAACTTTGAGCTATTGATGTCACACATGTTAGATTTATCTTTGCTGTAAACACACAATACATTACAACCATTTTTGCTCTGAACAATGACTTATCTTTTAGAGCTATCAAAAAATAAGAAAAAAAGAATTTTATTTTACTTTCATTTATTCCATTTCTAGTCCTATTCATTTCCTTATGTAGATTCAAGTTTCTATTTGATTTCATATTCCTTCTAACTAAAGAACTTCCTTTACCGTTCCTTTTAGAGTAAGTTTGCTAGTAATGAATTCTTTTCAGTATTTGTTTGTCTGAGAAAGTATTTCTCTTTCATTAAAAGTATTTTTTAACTGATACAGATACTGGGTAAACTTATTCTTAGTAAGTAAACCATTTTTCTTTCAGTACCCAAAAATATCCCTTTATTATATATAGTTTGCATGGTTTCTGGCAGGAAATGACTCTAATTCTCATCTGTGTTTTGTATATGTAATTCCCCCCCCAACCCATGTCTTGTATCAAGATCTTCTCTTTATCTTTTGTCTTCAGAAGTTGACTAATATTCATATATGTGATTTTTACATATTTATTTTGCTTGATATTCTCTGATACTCTTTGATCTGTGGCTTACAATCAGTTATTCTAGATATTCTAAGCCATTATTTAAAAAAATTTTTGTTTTGCCCCGTTATCTCTGTCTTATCCTTGTTAGACTATGGGCTATTTGATATCATTCCACAGTTTCTTGAATGCTCTGTCCTGTTTATTTATTTTTTAATTGAAGTATAGTTGATTTACAATGTTGCATTAATTTCTGCTGTACAGCAAAGTGATCAGTTTTTTATATATATATATAATTTTCAAGATAAAGAAGGATACTATATAATGATAAAAGGATCAGTCATGTTTTTATTTTCACACTATTTTTTTTAGCTTCAGTTTGGATAATTTCTAATGACTTATCTTCCACTTTACTGATTCTATCTTAGTGTATGTCAGCCCTACCTCACGAACCCACTAATGTCATTCATCTCTGTTAGTGGTTTTTCATTTCTGGTATTTCATTTAATGATTTCTTATAGTTTTTGAGTCTATACTGAAATTTCCCAATCTGATCATGCAGATTTTACTCCTCTTATATTAGATCCTTTAGCTTACTATCAAAATTAATCAGAATTAATATTAATCATTTTATTTGACATATTAATCATAACATTTAAATTACCACTAATTTCCAGCATCAGTGTCATATCTGTCTGATTGCTTTGTCTCTCAGCAGTGTGTTGTTTTGTCTTGCCTTTTTTTACATCTCATGATTTTTTGTCAAAAATGAGACATCATGTGTTGGATAATAGCAACTGAGTTTTTACGCTTACAAAAGGACATGATGCCTTTCCTTCTGCTAGGTCTTTTTACCCCCTGCTAATTCTTTAATGTGCATGTTTAAATTAATCCAGCCAGGAGTTGCAAAGTTTTCCAGGTTTGCTGTTACTATCTTTACCCTCGATGCCCCACAGGCTTTAAATTCCTTTGATGATACTTTATCTTTCAGGTGGGGGCTGGTTAGCCAGGAGGTTTTACTTAATATCTGCTTCATCCTCCAGCTTTAGGTCTTTCCTTTGCACTGTACCTCAGATAATGCCTGTTTCCGTACTCTTTCAATTATTCTAGAAGTACTCTATTGTTACTTTTTCAATTTATGCTTGTTAGCCTGGTATTCTGACTCTGTCTCAGTCATAGTCAGGTGCTGTGTCTGTTGGTCTCAGGTACAACCTTTCCAGTGCTTCGCTCCATCCCTCAACTGTGCTTCTAGATCCAGCACACATTCCTTATCTTTCCCCAAAGCTAGAGGGTTTTTTTTTTTTTTCTTCCCAGGCTACAATAGGTTTACACCACTGCCCTCAGGGTGAGAGTGTTGGATGTCTTTCACTAGAGAGATTATAGATTTTTTTTCCCCACAGGAGGAGACAGGGGAGAAGATTTGGGTTGGATCTGAGTTTCTCCCACAGTGGCTGCTCTTTGACTCTCCTCAGCCTGCACCATGAGGGATGCTTTTCTTGGGACTCTCACTGGTCATTTTTTCTGAGAACATGAATGGAGTCTGTGGAGGAGAGTTTGAAAGGAAGCTTGGACTTCTATATCTTCATCTTCTGTGGCTGCACAGTCCTCTCACCAGCCCCTATTCAGCCTCCACCGGTGTATTAACTATCCTAGCTGAATTATTCTTGCCAGTGTCAGGCTTCATCTGCTCCAGGTGAACAGTATTCAAGTCCCATCTCTTCCTACATGCATCTGTCTCCTTAGATTTAGCTGGTTGGTTTCTAGCAACATCTGCTTTCTGATGTATTCAAGAAAACTTATCAACTTGCAGTTTGTGTGGCTTTTTTTATTATTATTATTGTGGTTGTAAGCTTGGGAGTACCGCTCTCCCCAGATTTCTACATCCCAAGTGGAAACTAGAAGTTTCTTGCCTCTTTCAAGATAATTTCTAAAATTAGATTCCAACTGGGAAAATAGAATTTTCAGCTGTTGAAGAATTAGGTTCTACAGAGCTAGAAGGTTAGTGCTACTAGTATTTTTTTTTCTTTTAGTATTTTTTTTAAATTAGGTTTTCCACAGGCAAATGTTCTTCTTTTGTCCTTCAATATAAAGGGCTATAAGACATATTCCATTGCACCATGACAAGACAAGGTAAGACTAATCAACACTTTTTCTTGCAGAAGAAGCAGAGAAAAAGTTCTTAAAGAAGTGAATACCTTTCCTTATCTAAAAGATGTCAAATGTTGAAATTCTTCTGATTTTGCCTTGCACCCATTATTCTTTACATTCTCTTGAATGAGCCAATCACATCAAAATTATTATTGAGTCATGTAAAATTTTATGTTGATTTTATATGGGAGAAAGAGAGGGTTTTCATTACACGTTGCAATTATAGTTACATTATATTGCTCACAGTCTTCATAAATCCATTAGACAACTGTCTTCATGGTCCCTCTTGTTTCCTGCATTTTCTTTAAACAATGTTAGGATATTCCCTATTAGGTGGAACAATTCTGCTCTGCTCTCATATTTGTGAGCCCCACTGACCACTGTGCTCAAGGATCAAAATGCCTTAGTTGTATTTTCCTCTCCCTACTTCTTCGAAGATATTTAAGATATTTTGTTGATGTATGTTGCCTCTAGTATGCCTTTTGGGTCTTTCGTCAACCTTAGGTAACTTAGTAAAAGATCTTTTCCAAATACACACAGTATTTTTCCCAGGAATAATTCTGGGAAATAATTTTATCCATATTATTACAGATACATGCCAAGAAATAGGAATTTTAGAAGAAAAAAAAATGACCTCTTTTATTATCCCATGGGATCTGGCTTACAGAAATGAAGTGCAGGAAATATCCCCTCTCACATGGTGTGCACATACTGACAGCTGGCTCAGTAGCAGTGTCTCCTGTTGGGAGTATAAGGACCTGATCTGTGCGTGAGGGTTTGGTAAGTGTCACAGATTTATCCATGAATTATGGCACCTGACAGATGGGGCAGTCTAGTTTAAAATTTATCCTCATTGTCATCATGATAGGGGATAATTAACTGAAGAAAAATTTATATTGATGCACAGCTGCCCCCCACCCATATTGCACCTTCTCTCAACAGTTTTGGAATATTGGGGGTCCTTGGTACTCTTTTGTACAAAGCCCTTTGTGCTCTTTAGATGAAAAATGTTACAAATACACAAGGTAAAAATAGCTTGGTAAAATGTAACAATTGACATTCAAGGTTTAACAGCCTTTTCTTCCTCTGATGTCTTGCAAAAGATATAACACTGCATCATTGGCCTGATGACATACCCCAAAGCATTGAATTTTTTAAAGAAGGTCCTGGATAAAAGAAAGTCATTCTGCATCATCACTTGGGATTGTGATATTTAAAGGTCATCAGAAAAGCATCTTCCTGACACATAACATCAATGGCAACCTCTTGGTATATGAGCTGATGGTATGTTGTTAAAAGCGTTGTGTGACAAATGGAAATAAGAATGTTTGTGTCAAATATTTTCTGCTGCTTGTACAAATAGAAAGATAAGGTCATGGTATTTATTCTTCTGTCTCCTGGTATATGTGAACATTCCTATCAGAGTTCTATCTTTATAGTGGTATCTCCAGTAGAGATATAATAACCTTGAATGGAGTTTTTAACCACTGGAAAGGTAAATTTTACTGTTTGTGGCCAATGTCAGAAATAATAATGAAATATACATCTGGCACTAGAGTGACAAAAAGTTTTAAAATAAAAAAAAAAAGTAGCTGCATGGGATCATATGAAATTATGTCTCCCCATGGGCCTCTGGATGATATGGCATTGCCTTTATTAAAATCATCTGTAAGTAGTTTTATTTTTATGAAATGATAAATGATAAGAAATTTTAGGTGATTTTTAAATCTAAGAATGTCAGAAATATATCAAAGGAAAGGGGAAATTGCTATAGAAATTAGGATAAGTTGAAAGGTAAACAGTTTCAGTGTATCTTCCCTGAGCAAAATTTTACATTTTGTAGGTTCTACTTTACATATAATATAGTCTATTTCTCCAGATAAAATTGGGTTTGAATGGAAGGTTGTGAGAGCTCAGATTCCACAAGGACCATCAGACAGGGACAAATTAAAATAGAGTTTGTCTCCCTGATGCAAAATTTCCCAATAAATAAGTCATATAACCTCTCTGTATTGAAAATAATTTGGAATATGAATTTGCATTTTGATTAGGTTTTGATTGTTAAGGACAGTTCTGGTTTTGAAAACTTTGCAGTTCAATTAGAATCCAAAATATTGTTAAATATCTCATGATTTTATACTAGGTATCAAACTATTGACACTTTCCTTAATATATTATTTTTTGTATTATTCATTATTCTGTCAATATAGATTGTGAAACTGACTGAAGTCGTCTAGGTCCTGTGTAGTACACTCAAAAAGTTTAATTGAAGAAAGTTCAGTGAAGGAACTATTTTGAGGGGTGTGAGCAGTGTTAGGGAAACAATTGATTGAGAACCTTGTGCGAAGCTACTGCCACTTCTAGGCTGGAAGGCACAGCCATGAGGGAGAGAGCTTGGAGCTGTGGAAGAGGGACATCCCTCCATGAGGAGCTGTAAGCCTGGTGCCAGCACTGCCAGAACCACAGTCAGGAAGAGATGGGGAAGGGGGATAATTTCTCCAACTTTGATTTCCCCTCCGCTTTCCCTTGGTCCAGACCAGCTGAAAGCCACAGAACTAGGGAGCCTGAGTAATGTAATCCATAGAGATCAACCACCACAAGGCAGAGATGGTGGGAAGCGGATATGAAGGAGGATGGAAATGGATGTTTAAGTATATTATCCACATATGAATGATATCTCGTATGTGCATGCTCTCGTGAGTGTGTGATCATTCTTTTTGTGGTCAACTTGATGTCTCTGGACTTTGACCTCCACATTTCCAATCCTTTGCTCTGCCGCACTTATCCCCCACTCCCAGCGTCATACCCAAGGACTTGTCTTATTCTAATTGCCTGCATTCCAGTGCTTACGCACCCTCTCCCATATTTCCAATTTGTTTATTGTAATATGCACACTGCAAGAGTTCTCTGACCTCATGAAGACCTAAGATCTCATATGACCACCCCCCCACCATGTTCTCTTTCCTCTTCATTTTGCTTAGATTTTATGATCCTCATTATAATCATTTTTTTAAACACCAGAACTCCCTTGTTTACTTTTTCCTTTATTATGATCACCTGGTAAAACCCCAGCCTTTGTTGAACCCAAGCTTCTCCATTACTTACATCTAAACTGACTCATCTGAACACTGCTGAAAAAAATATCACAACCCATGTGACTGGTTTCAATTTATGGAAATGATTATAAAATTCAAATAGACACTCAAATAAAAAGAAATAACAGCAAAATAAAACCATCAGTTATGCATAGAAAGAGTCACACTTTTCTCATATACTGAGACATCCAGCGGCCGGCAGTGAGACATCCAGCGGCCAGCAGTTGTAGGCTAATTCCAGAATCAAAAATGTCAAGGTGCTAGGTTAAGGTCTCTTGGTCTTTCCAACAAAGTTTTAAGGTGGCGGCAGCAACTTCAAGCACCACAGTACAGTTGACACAGATTCACAGGCCAGCCACAGGAGGTTCTGTTGCAAAGAGCACTTCTCCTCACGTAACCCTTCTCTTATTAGAAAATTCTTTCGCAGAAGATACCCCCTTATAACACATGAGCTCATGCCCATCCCTAGATCAGGGGCTGGGTCCACCTTCCCAGAAATCAAGTCTTCTCTGCCTGACTCCCAAACATAAAGGCGTGTTCTGTTAGTGAGGATGAAGCATGTGGGAATGACTTGTGTGGGGAAACACGTAGTCAGGCAAACAGCTTCTGGTGTAAATATATCATAGTCCTTTCCTTGTGGGACTGACACACATATGCACCCTCATATTCTTAGCCACAGTGGCTAAGTTTTGGTCGTGTGTAATAGCTGTAGCAAGGAGTGAGACTAAAGAATTCTGAGAAATCGTGACAGTCATTATTTAATCAGCACCCACTTTTTGTTCTAGGTGCCGTAGGAGAGAAGGAGAAAGTCTTTCATAGTTAGGATTTGACTCCAGAATCGTCTTTCAGTGTGGGTCTTACAGTTTATAAATCTAAATATTGCTTGAGCATATATGAAATTCATTTGCTGATAAATACTATTGATTTTTAATGAGGTTTGGCTAGTTCATTTAAAGTACAATTAGTAGATGTATATACAAAGTTCCAAATTGAACCTCCATGAATGCGTTTACTAATTGTTAGTGCCTGCTATAGAGAGTAGCTAGCATCTAATTACTTGCTACAATTACATGTTATTTTATCTATCTAGTATAATAAGACTGTGAGTTACTTTGTTAAAATTGATGATATTTGAAGAGGACCCAGAATCTCTTTAAATTTCAATGGTGAGAATTACTCATCCATGTTTAGTGGCAAGTGAATTTCACTGGCATAAGTCTTTGCTAAATATCTCCAATGCCACCACCTGTTATGGATTTAAAGCTAAGTCCAAAGCAAATGCTAATTTCCTCAAAGGAGCCTCAGTCAAGGGGAATAGATCAGGTACACGTAGAGTACCAAAGTGGTATCAAAATTCAAATTTGTTTTGAATTCTCACAGTAAGTGAATATCAGATGAATGTTACTTCCTCTCTTGGCAAAGGTTTGTAACCCATAATTACATTGATACATGTGCTGTGTCAGTGGCAGCAGTGAAATTCATAGTATTTTTTTGTGAAATGCACTGTTACATTGCATTAATTCATATTTAATGTGTACACAGTAATAACCATAAAGTATGATAACCAAAGTTATATATTTTCTTCAAATCATTCATTTAGAGAGCTTTCAAAAGAGTCTGAGTAAATTAAAATATCAGTCAGTTTACCTGCAGGATATAGAGCAAAGCAGAAAGCAGTATCATATCTTTAAAAGCCACCCGTTCCTCCCCACATAATGTTCTTTCTTCTGTCTGATAAAATACAATAGTCATAACTCTGTACATATTTTTTAACTAGGGTACACAAAACAAAGGTTTCTGAGAGAAGGAAAATATACCTCCACACGTAAAATTGCATTACTCCCATGATTACAAGTGGAGGGTTGGAGGTAAGAGAAAGCAGTGAAGGTCCCAAAGCCTTTCTTGGTAATGAGCTGCAGAAAGATGGCACCCATAAAGGCAGGGAGTCTTGTAGGAGAAGTGGAGGCCCAGGGGATGTTGAGAAATTACAAATGAGCAGGTACCCAGAAAACAGAACAAGAATGAAGAATCTTGGTCATATCGAGGACCAAAACAATAAGACACAGCAGGATATAATGTTTCAAAATCCATGAAAGAGGAAACAAGAAATGGCCAATTTAAACTTGGTGAACACAAAAGGGTTTACTAGCGGTACAGGAGGCTGCTCGTACCTTTTTCTTCTTCTTAATCTTCTCAGACTTGAACATTCTTGCTGTTCACTACTCTGCTCTAGTATACATATAAAAGTGTTACAAATTAAGGCATACTTCAAGACCCAATATACTGTATCCTTCAAGAAGGCACTCATGACAACTACAACACCTACTGTTTCTTAGTTGAATTCTTATTGCCTCCATATCATTTACACAGTTTTTTTCATTAATTCATACTTCATTCATTTAACATTTAAGAAGCACTTTCCATGGGTTGAACATGGCTATAGTTTATCACTGTATCATGTTCTAATTAAGACATGTGTAATAGTAACATATCTACAATTGGATATTTTTGTCATTGCTTAAAGTCATTTTTAAAAATACAAATCATACACACATCATTAAAAAAAAATTTAACCAAAAAGAAAGGTTCAACACAAAGAGTAAAGCCTCTTCCTTGCAAACTTTAATCTCCCTCACCAAAATATTCGCTTATTTTCTTGAGAGTTCATTAAGAAAAACAAAATACACATATGGCATATGCTTTTCTAAAAGTATATTTAAAAATCTAGAGAGATGGAATCTATACACATACATAGGCACACACTAATGATATACATACACATACACACACATGCAGAGGCTGCTCTGTACATTGCATTTTCCTCTTAACTCTGTCTTGAAAGGTGACTGCATTAAAGCATCATGGTCCTGAGTTGGTCTCCATCACCAGTCCAAGTCCCCTCCTTCCTAGGTTCATAGCCAGACTACATTTCCAACACTTGCTAACAGTTAGGTGTGACCTAACCAGAGTGAGTTCTAACCAGTGTATGGGAGTGGTAGGGATGTGTGCCCCTTCCATATTTAGTCCATAAAAATATCCATGCCTGATTCTTTCCCCATTTTCTATCTGCCACCTGGATGTTAATGACCAAGGTGACCAGGAAAGCCGGGTGTTGAGAGCAACAGAGCCTCTGTCAGGCTGGATGTCTTAAAGAATGCAAGGAACAATCTCCCCCCAGCCTCCTTCCTTGACCCTGACCAGTGCACTCACATTGGGCTATAACATGAGCAAGAGATAAATTTCATTATGTTAAGACACTGAAATTCTGAGATCATAGTCAGCAGTTAGTGTTGCCACAAACCTATACACACAGGCAGAAATAACTAGTTGTTGTTGTTTTTTAATAAATGTATTTATTTTTGGCTGCATTGGGTCTTTGTTGCTGTGTGCGGGCTTTCTCTAGTTGCGGTGAGCGCGGGCTACTCTTTGTTGCGGTGCGTGGGCTTCTCAGTGTGGTGGCTTCTCTTGTTGCAGAGCACTGTCTCTAGGTGCGCGGGCTTCAGTAATTGTGGCACATGGGCACAGCAGTTGTGGCTCGCGGGCTCCAGAGCGCAGGCTCAGTAGTTGAGGCGCACGGGCTTAGTGGCTCCACGGCATGTGGGATCTTCCCAGACGAGGGCTCGAACCCGTGTCCCCTGCATTGCAGGCGGATTCTTAACCACTGCGCCACCAGGGAAGCCCTAACTAGCTTTTTTTTTTACTGTCTAAGGAGCATAGTTCATTTTTGCAGGGACCGTTGTTCATTTAAGCTACCCCTTGTTGATAGGCATTTAAATTGCTAGTGGTGTTTGTTATTAATGATATCATGAATAATCTTGTACGTATGTCCTTGTTTCTGAGTATCTCCATAGGGTAGTAGATCAAAGGCACTTTTAAAAACTTTGGTACTGTGGCACCTATACTAACTTTTCCTTCAAATTGTTTTCTTTAATAGTATTTGAGCATGCTTCCTTCTTCACATCTTCATGGACACTTAGGTATTTCAAAAGTGTTAATTCTTTTTCAATCTAGTTGGTGAAAAATAAATTTCATTACTTGAAACATTGTAAATCAGCTATACATCAATTTTATTTATTTTAAAATTTTTATTGGAGTAGAGTTGACTTACAATGTTGTGTTAGTTTCAGGTGTACAGCAAAGTGACTCAGTTATACATATACATATATTTATTCTTTTTCACATTCTTTTCTCATATAGGTTATCATATACTTCAGTTTTAAGAAATAAATTAAAAAAAGAAAAAAATTTCACTTTTTGGATTCTAAAATTTTAAATACATTGTGTGTCTTTTGGTATGATTTCGGCCAATTCATTTCTTTTTCTACAACTTGAATGCTCATGCCCTTTGCAGATTTCTCTAAAGGCCTCTTTGTCTTTCTTGTATTGATGTATAACAGAACTATAAGCTGCTTGAGGGATCTCATCAGATATTTCTTGGCTTAACTCTCAGTACAGGAGCTAAACACATTTGAGCAGTTTTTGCGTAATTAGAAATATTTACAGTCGTGCACTTCTTGCCATAGCTGTATCAACCTCTGCATTCAATGGAAGAAGAAATAGAGGCTAAAGGGAGTTAATGGCTTGCCAATGTCAAGTAACCACTAGGTGGTGGAGCTGGATAAGACCCAGAATCTCCAGCATGAGATCCTGTGCTTTTTCTAGAACATCATTGACTTTTTTTTTCCTTCTTCTTTTTAAACTTTTTATTTTATATTGGAGTATAGTCGATTAACAATGTTGTGATAGTTTCAGGTGCAAGGCAAAGGGACTCAGCCATACATATACATGTATCCATTCTCCCCCAAACTCCCTCCCATCCAGGCTGCCATATATCGTTGACTTTTATAGAGTGTTTTTTCTGTATGCATGTACTAGATTTCTAAACCAAAAGTGCCCCATATAATCGTCATCATCATCATCATTATCCATCATCTATCACTCATCATCAATTATCAACAAATATCCATAGGTGAATGGTATTAGCAACCAAGTAAAATGGCTGACAAAGGGCATTCTTTACAGGTACCTATGGAAGACACTTTTTTTTTAAACATCTTTATTGCAGTATAATTGCTTTACAATGTTGTGTTAGTTTCTGCTGTATAACAAAGTGAATCAACTATATGTATACATATATCCCCATATCCCCTCCCTCTTGTGTCTCTCTCCCACCCTCCCAATCCCACCCCTCTAGGTGGTCACCAAGCACCGAGCTGATCTCCCTGTGCTATGCGGCTGCTTCCCACTAGCTATCTATTTTACATTTGGTAGTGTATATATGTCCATGCCACTCTCTCACTTTGTCCCAGCTTACCCTTCCCCCTCCCCGTGTCCTCAAGTCCATTATCTACATCTCCGTCTTTATTCCTGTCCTGCCCCTAGGTTCAACAGAACCATTTTGTTTTTTTAGATTCCATATATATGTGTTAGCATACGGTATTTGTTTTTCTCTTTCTGACTTACTTCACTCTGTATGACAGACTCTAGGTCCATCCACCTCACAACAAATAACTCATTTCGTATCTTTTTAAGGCTGAGTAACATTCCTTTGCATATATGTGCCACATCTTCTTTATCCATTCATCCGATGATGGACGCTTAGGTTGCTTCCATGTCCTGGCTATTGTAAATAGAGCTGCAATGAACATTGTGGTACATGACTCTTTTTGAATTATGGTTTTCTCAGGGTATATGCCCAGTAGTGGGATTGCTGGGTCATATGGTAGTTCTATTTTTAGTTTTTTAAGGAACCTCCATAATGTTCTCTATAGTGGCTGTATCAATTTACATTCCCACCAACAGTGCAAGAGGGTTCCCTTTTCTCCACACCCGCACCAGCATTTATTGTTGTAGATTTTTTGGTGATGGCCATTCTGACCAGTGTGAGGTGATACCTCATTGTAGTTTGGATTTGCATTTCTCTAATGATTAGTGATGGTGAGCATCCTTTCATGTGTTGTTGGCAATCTGTATATCTTTTCTGGAGAAATGTCTATTCAGGTCTTCTGCCCATTTTTGGATTGGGTTGTTTCTTTTTTTGATATTGAGCTGCATGAGCTGCTTGTTTATTTTGGAGGTTACTCCTTTGTCAGTTGTTTAGTTTGCAAATATTTTCTCCCTTTCTGAGGGTTGTCTTTTCGTCTTGTTTATGGTTTCCTTTGCTGTGCAAGAGCTTTTAAGTTTCATTAGGTCCCATTTGTTTATTTTTCTTTTTTTTCCATTTCTCTAGGAGGTGGGTCAAAAAGGATCTTGTTATAATTTCTGTCATAGACTATACTGCCTATGTTTTCCTCTAAGCATTTTATAGTGTCTGGCCTTACATTAAGGTCTTTAATCCAATTTGAGTTTATTTTTGTGTATGGTGTTAGGGAGTGCTCTAATTTCATTCTTTTACATGTAGCTGTCCAGTTTTCCCAGCACCACTTATTGAAGGCTGTGTTTTCTCCATTGTATATTCTTGCCTCCTTTATCAAAGATAAGGTGACCATATATGTGTGCATTTATCTCTGGGCTTTCTGTCCTGTTCCATTGATCTATGTTTCTGTTTTTGTGCCAGTACCATACTGTCTTGATTACTGTAGCTTGTAGTATAGTCTGAAGTCCGGGAGCCTGATTCCTCCAGCTCCGTTTTTCTTTCTCAAGATTGCTTTGGCTATTCGGGGTCTTTTGTGTTTCCATACAAATTGTGAAATTTTTGGTTCTAGTTCTGTGAAAAATGCCATTGGTAGTTTGATAAGAATTGCATTGAATCTGTAGATTCCTTTAGGTTGTATAGTCATTTACACAATGTTGATTTTTCCAGTCCAAGAACATGGTATATCTCTCCATCTGTTTGTATAATCTTTAATTTTTTTTATCAGTGTCTTATAGTTTTTTGCATACAGGTCTTTTGTCTCCCTAGGTAGGTTTATTCCTAGGTATTTTATTCTTCTTGTTGCAATGGTAAATGAGAGTGTTACCTTAATTTCTCTTTCAGATTTTTCGTCATTAGTGTATAGGAATGTAAGAGATTTCTATGCATTAATTTTCTATCTTTTAGTTTTCTGGTAGCATCTTTAGGATTCTCTATGTATAGTATCATGTCATCTGCAAACAGTAACAGTTTTACTTCTTTTCCGATTAGGATTCCTTTTATTTCTTTTTCTTCTCTGATTGCTGTGACTAAAACTTCTGAAACTATGTTGAATAATAGTGGTGAGAGTGGGCAACCTTGTCTTGTTTCTGATCTTAGAGGAACTGGTTTCAATTTTTCACCACTGAGAATGATGTTGGCTGTGGTTTTGTCATATATGGCCTTTATTATGTTGAGGTAAGTTCCCTCTATGCCTACTTTCTGGAAAGTTTTTTTTATCATAAATGGGTGTTGAATTCTGTCAAAAGTTTTTCTGCATCTATTGAGAATATCACATGGTTTTTATCCTTCAATTTGTTAAAATGGTGTATCACATTGATTGTTTTGCATATATTGAAGAATCCTTGCATTCCTGGGGTAAACCCCACTTGATCATGGTGTATGGTCCTTCTAATGTGCTGTTGGATTCCATTTGCTAGTATTTTGTGGAGGATTTTTGCATGTCTGTTCATCAGTGATGTTGGCCTGTAGTTTTCTTTTTTTGTGACATCTTTGTCTGGTTTTGGAATCAGGGCGATGTTGGCCTCGTAGAATGAGTTTGGGAGTGTTCCTCCCTCTGCTATATTTTGGAAGAGTTTGAGAAGGACATGTGTTAGCTCTTCTCTAAATGTTTGATAGAATTTGCCTGTGAAGCCATCTGGTCCTGGGC
The DNA here is from genome assembly GCF_009873245.2 of Balaenoptera musculus. Taxonomy (NCBI): domain Eukaryota; kingdom Metazoa; phylum Chordata; class Mammalia; order Artiodactyla; family Balaenopteridae; genus Balaenoptera; species Balaenoptera musculus. The sequence goes on along the minus strand of NC_045788.1, from coordinate 2,242,560 downwards.
TTTTGTTTGTTGGAAGATTTTTAACCACAGTTTCAATTTCAGTGCTTGTGATTGGTCTGTTTATATTTTCTATTTCTTCCTGGCTCAGTCTCAGAAGGTTGTGCTTTTCTAAGAATATGTCCATTTCTTCCAGGTTGTCCATTTTATTGGCATAGAGTTGCTTGTAGTAATCTCTCATGATCCTTTGTATTCCGGCAGTGTTAGTTGTTGCTTCTCCTTTTTCATTTCTAATTCTATTGATTTGAGTCTTCTCCCTTTTTTTCTTGATGAGTCTGGCTAATGGTTTATCAATTTTGTTTATCTTCTCAAAGAACCAGCTTTTAGTTTTATTGATCTTTGCAATTGTTTCCTTCATTTCTTTTTCATTTGTTTCTGATCTGATCTTTATGATTTCTTTCCTTCTGCTAACTTTGGGTGTTTTTTTTTTTTGTTCTTCTTTCTCTAATTGCTTTAGATGTAGTTTAGGTTGTTTATTTGAGATTTTTCTTATTTCTTGAGGTAGGATTGTATTGCTATAAACTTCCCTCTTAGAACTGCTTTTGCTGCATCCCGTAGGTTTTGGGCCGTCGTGTTTTCATTGTCGTTTGTTTCTAGTTATTTTTAATTTCCTCTTTGATTTCTTCAGTGATCTCTTGGTTATTTAGTAGTGTATTGTTTAACCTCCTTGTGTTTGTATTTTTTACAGTATTTTTTCCTGTAATTGATATCTAGTCTCATAGAGTTGTGGTCAGAAAATATACTTGATACGATTTCAATTTTCTTAAATTTACCAAGGCTTGATTTGTGACCCAAGATATGATCTATCCTGGAGAATGTTCCATGAGCACTTGAGAAGAAAGTATATTTTGTTGTTGTTGAATGGCATGTCCTATAAATATCAGTTAATTCCACCTTGTTTAATGTATCATTTAAAGCTTTTATTTCCTTTTTTATTTTCAGTTTTGATGATCAGTCCATTGGTGAAAGTGGGGTGTTAAAAGTCCCCTACTATGATTGTGTTGCTGTTGATTTCCCCTTTTATCACTGTTAGCATTTGCCTTATGTATTGGGGTGCTCCTATGTTGGGTGCATAAATATTTACAATTGTTATATCTTCTTCTTGGATTGATCCCTTGATCATTATGTAGTGTCCTTCTTTGTCTCTTGTAATAGTCTTTATTTTAAAGTTTATTTTGTCTGATATGAGAATTGCTACTCCAGCTTTCTTTTGATTTCCATTTGCATGGAATATCTTTTTCCATCCCCTCACTTTCAATCTGTATGTGTCCCTAGTTCTGAATTGGTGCTCTTGTACACAGTATATACACAGGTCTTGTTTTTGTATCCATTCAGCCAGCGTATGTCTTGGTTGGAGCATTTAATCCATTTACATTTAAGGTAATTATTCATATGTATGTTCCTATTACCATTTTTGTAACTGCTTTGGGTTTGTTATTGTAGGTCTTTTCCTTCTCTTGTGTTCCTGCCTAGAGAAGTTCCTTTAGCATTTGTTGTAAAGCTGGTTTGCTGGTGCTGAATTCTCTTAGCTTTTGCTTGTCTGTAAAGGTTTTAATTTCTCTGTCAAATCTGAATGAGATCCTTGCTGGGTACAGTAATCTTGGTTGTATGTTTTTCCCTTTCATTATTTTAAATATGCCCTGCCACACCCTTCTGGCTTGCAGAGTTTCTGCTGAAAGATCAGCTGTTAACCTTATGGGGATTCCCTTGTATGTTATTTGTTGCTTTTCCCTTGTTGCTTTTAATATTTTTTCTTTGTATTTAATTTTTGATAGTTTGATTAATATGTGTCTTGGTGTGTTTCTCCTTGGATTTATCCTGTATGGGACTCTCTGCACTTCCTGGAGTTGATTGACTATTTCCTTTCCCATGTTAGGGAAGTTTTCAACTCTAATCTCATCAATATTTTCTCAGCTCCCTTCTTTTTCTCTTCTTCGTCTGGAACCCCTATAATTCGAATGTTGGTGTGTTTAATGTTGTCCCAGAGGTCTCTTAGGCTCTCCTCAATTCTTTTCATTCTGTTTTCTTTATTTTGCTCTGTGGTAGTTATTTCCACAATTTTATCTTCCAGGTCACTTATCATTCTTCTGCCTCAGTTATTCTGTTATTGATTCCTTCTAGAGAATTTTTCATTTCATTTATTGTGTTGTTCATCATTGTTTGTTTGCTCTTTAGTTCTTCTAGGTCCTTGTTAAACGTTTCTTGTATTTTCTCCATTCTATTTCTGAGATTGGGATCATCTTTACTATCATTACTTTGAATTCTTTTTCAGGTAGACTGCCTATTTCCTCTTCATTTGTTAGGTCTGGTGGGTTTTTACCTTGCTCCTTCATCTGCTGCATATTTCTCTGTCTTGTCACTTTGCTTAACTTACTGTGTTTGGGGTCTCCTTTTTGCAGGCTGCAGGTTCATAGTTCCCGTTGTTTTTGGTGTCTGCCCCCAGTGGGTGAGGTTGGTTCAGTTGGTTTTGTAGGCTTCCTGGTGGAGGGGACTGGTGCCTGTGTTCTGGTGGGTGGGGCTGGATTTTGTCTGTTTGGTGGGCAGTGGTGCGTTGGGGTATCTGTGAACTTAGTATGATTTTAGGCAGCCTCTATGCTGATGGGTGGGGTTGTGTTCCTGTCTTGCTAGTTGTTTGGCATGGGGCTTCCAGCCGTGGGGTTTGCTGGCCATTGGGTGGAGCTGGGTCTTAACGTTGAGCTGGGAGCGATCTGATGGTCCAGTGTCCTGAATTTGGCTTTCCCACCTCAGACGCTCAGGCCTAACATCTGGCTGGAGCACCAAGACCCTGTCAGCCACACAGCTCAGAAGAAAAGGGAGAAAAAAGGAAAGAAAAAATAAATTTAAAAAAATTACAAATTAAAAAAATTATTGAAATTTAAAAAATTTAATAATAAAAAGAAGAGAGCAACCAAACCAATAAACAAATCCACCAATGATAACAAGCACTAAAGAATAAACTAAGTTAAACATAAAAATCAGAAACAAATCAGTCACAGACAGCAAACCCCAAGTCTACATTTGCTCCCAAGGTCCACCACCTCAATTTTGGGATACTTTCTTTTCTATTCAGGTATTCCACAGATGCAGGGTACATCAAGTTGATTGTGGGGATTTAACCCACTGCTCCTGAGGCTGCACAGAGAAATTCACCTTTCTCTTCTCTGTTCACACAGCTCCTGGGGTTCAGCTTTAGTGTTGGTCCCACCCCTGCGTGTCACCCTCAGGCATCTGTTCCCACCCAGACAGGACGGGGTTAGAGCAGTGGCTGATTAGGGGACTCTGGTTCACTCAGGCCAGGGGGAGGGAGGGGTACGGTAGTCATAATTGGAAAGTGGGGCGAGCCTGCGGTGGCAGAAGCTGCCGTGATGTTGCAGCAGCCTGAGGCGCGCCGTGGCGTTCTCCCGGGAAGTTGTCCCTGGATCACGGGACCCTGGCAGTGGCGGGCTGCACAGGCTCCCGGGAGGGGAGGTGTGGATAGTGACCTGTGCTCGCACACAGGCTTCTTGGTGGCGGCAGCAGCAGCGTTAGCGATTCACGCCCGTCTCTGGGATCCGAGCAATAGCTGGCTCACGCCCATCTCTGGAGCTCGTTTATGTGGTGCTCTGAATCCCCTCTCCTCACGCACCCCGAAACAATGGTCTGTTGCCTCTTAGGCAGTTCCAGACTTTTTCCCGGACTCCCTCCCAGCTAGCTGTGGTGCACTAGCCCCTTCCGGCTGTGTTCACGCCGCCAACCCCAGTCCTCTCCCTGGGATCTGCCCTCCGAAGCCCGAGCCTCAGCTCCCAGCCCGCACCCGTCCCGGCGGGTGAGCAGACAAGCCTCTCGGGCTGGTGAGTGCTGGTCGGCACCAATCCTCTGTGCGGGATTCTCTCCACTTTGCCCTCTGCACCCCTGTGGCTGTGCTCTCCTCTGTGGCTCTGAATCTTCCCCCCAACCCACCCCCCCGTCTCCACCAGTGAAGGGACTTCTTGGTGTGTGGAAACGTTTCCTCCTTCACAGCTCCCTCCCAGAGGTGCAGGTCCCATCCCTATTCTTTTGTCTCTGTTTTTCTTTTTTCTTTGCCCTAGCCAGGTACGTGGGGAATTTCTTGCCTTTTGGGAAGTCTGAGGTGTTCTGCCAGCATTCAGTAGGTGTTCTATAGGAGTTGTTCCACATGTAGATGTATTTCTGGTGTATTTGTGAGGAGAAAGGTGATCTCCACGTCTTACTCCTCTGCCATCTTGAAGGTCCCCCTCAAGACATTTAAATATACAACACTTTCTAAGAAAATGTCCAGCACAGAGATCTAGGTGAATTTCTAACAGTGCTCACTGGTTGATTCCAGATGTTATAAATGTACTTTGTATAAAATGTACTTTGTATACATTTTATGGTAGGTGCTTGTCCTGGAGAAGCTTACATTTTTTTCTGAAGAAAATATGAAGCAAAATTGTGACTAAAATACAATCCAGAACTCCTTTTCTATAGTTCTTTACAGGGTAACATGAAAACACTCAGAAAGGAGTCAATAATTGCATTTGGAATTTCTGAGCAGGTATACCCAAGAGATGACATTTGATCTGGGTGTTGGCAGTTGAGTAGATTTCCTGCATAGGAAACTTTAGGTTCTTTGCTGAAAACTGAGGTATCATTTAGATCTTAGTAATCACCTATATCAGACAAAATGTACTGAGACACGTGAAGATAAATATGGTATGGCCACAGTGTCAGATACCACTTGGCCATATTAGTTCCCAGCATTTAGAATTTAGGAGATGACAGAGTGTTCTATTTATGATTTCCAGGGTATGCAGCATAGAATAGACTCAATAAAATTTTGTTGAATGGAATTATACTGAATTGAATGGCTTTCTGAGATTCATATGCACCATTCTTGGGGCTAACTAGAACTTAGCATGATAAGGAGTGCTGTGTCATTAGGTACATCTTCTGATGGAACAGAATCAATTTAGAAGGAAAAAACTAAAAGCAAGGGTGACATCACAAACCTCCCAGTGGCACTTGTTCTTTTTAGTGGCTCTCAAGAAGTAAGAGTCTCCCCTAACCCTAACCCTAACTCCTGTGCCAGGAAATAGATGTTCACCAGTGATTTGCATTCTCCCTACTTCCGCATTGCCTGTAATGTAAAGTTATCGTGAAAAGGCTTCCCAGCCAGGGACTACGTATCCCAGGCCCCTTTGCATCCAGGTGGGGCCATATGGTGAGTTCTCAGCAGTGGAACGTGAGTGGAATTGGTGTGTGTCACTGGCCCTCCTCACACTCACATACACGTTGGGCCAACTGCCAGCACCTGCATTTCTTTTCCTGAAGACTTTGTCCTCCAGGGCTTGCTTTGCCCACTCACACAAGCAGGTTGGAAATGCCTGGGAATTACCATCCCCTGGAAAACAGCTTTAAACAAATGATTGACAGCATGGATATAAACCCATCTTCCTCATCCTTCAAGTGAGAAAACTCTGAGACATGTGATTTACACTGGGTCCCAGAATTTCCCCAACAGGATCAACCTCTGGTTGCCCACAGTGGCACCTTGCTTGATAATATACTCTTTATTTGTTTTCTTCCCTTTTTCACTTCCTCCATTGCCCTACCAGCATTCAAATCCATGTCTCAGAGTCAGATTCTGCACAATGCAAACTAAGATTATACATTTTCTCCTAGACCCCACGTTTCTTTCTCTTGTTTTACTCTTTTGATTTATTGGAGTACAACCTCTACTAGCTTTCTAGAAAAGATCAGTAGAAGGAACAATTTTTGATTTTGATCTTGTGTGTCAAAATACAGCCTTCACAATGGATTTTAAATTCAGCTATATGCATTAAGAGATAGATATTATATATAATAATTAGATAAAATTATAGTAATTTTCAAAATTATTTCTCTTCAACTTTGGAATGTATTAGTCCACTGTTTCTCAGTTTCTAGTGTTGTTCTTGAGAAGGCCAATATCATTATAGTCTCTCCTCTTTTGTATGTGATATATTCTCTTTCTGAAAGATTTCAGAATCTTCTCTCTATCCAGATTTCCTACAGTTTAATGATTAAGTGCCTTAGTGTTGTTTATATGGTTGTTTTTCCATTCATTGATCTGGACTCTCAGGAATTCTTACAAACTGGAAACTCCTGTCCTTCAGATCTGCAAATGTGTCTTATTATTTCTGTATAATTTCCTCCCCTTTGTTTTCTTGTTCTCTTTCCCTGAAACTCATTATTTGGATGTTTGAACTCCTGAATAGTTCTCAAATTTCCTTTATTTTTTAAAAAAATTTCATCATTCTTCTATTAAATTTTATGGAACAACTCCACAACTCTATTTGCTTATCTTTCTATTATTTTCTTTTAGATATGATATCATATGTTTGATTCCAAAAATCTGCCATTATAAGCAGAAGACGTGGAATTATATCTAAATATGTACAGCTTTTAGAGGAGGGTTATTAAGGGGGAAAGAACAAAAATATGGTTTCAGGTGCATACCTCCTATGGACACATCCGGTAGTCACTGCTACTCTCCTTGCTCACCTGGCTCCCAGCCTGAAGAAATTGTTACTGTCAGTAATAATGATAATGGTATTGATACTTGTCAGTCTAGTTAGGAAGGTGGAAATGACTCTAGTTATTTCAAATGGAATTTAACCAAGGGAATTGTTTAGAAAAATGTTGGAAGGACCTGAAAATCAAGAAAGAAAAGGACGAGATGTTACTCAGAGATTAGTACCTGAGAGGTGCTAGTACACCCCTAGAGCTGCAGGGACAAAAGGGACGGTGGTGTTTTGTGGAATCCACATGGGTTGAGGGTATTGGGGGTGGCATTAGCAACACAGCTGTTATCAATCCCCCACCACTGCTGCTCTGCGGGAAGTCAAGAGCCTGCCCTCCTGCTGACTCTGCAGGGGCCCTGGAGCCCAGTCTTGCTGAAGCTGTTGGAGTTGCTGCTGAGACTTCAGAACCCATAGCTGTTTGTTTCTGCTGCTACAGCTGCCATGACCATGCTTCTAGGGCAGCACCTGGCAGTCACCTACATTTGCTTGCCACTGTCACTGCTGCTGCAGTCAGAGGCCAGGAGCTCACGTTTCTGAAGTTTTGGGCATTCTGCCTCTGTCACCTCTAGAGACAGAAGCAAAGGAAGGAAAATGGCTTATCTTTTCTACTGCCTTTTACTCCACCAGTATCTCCCAGTGGTTAGCAGAGGATAATCAGAAACTGGGAAGGGAGTCGGGGTCATACTGCTTTGAGGTAGGAAGGTTGGAAATGGAGCTGAGAGTCAAAAGGCAAATAACCAACATCTACACTTCTTATGCACTAAATAGGTACCAGGACTATATCTACATCATCTCATTTAATCCTCACAACAAACCACTGAAAGTAGCTACGGTTGCTACCCACATTGTAGAGATGAGGAAACTGACTCAGATGGTTATGTAGCTGGGAAGATGGCAGATTCAGGATTCTAACTCAGGTCAGTCTCCAATAAGTCATGGGCTCTTCATCATTTTGCTTCCTACAGATCTTCAGTGAAGTACCCTTCATGCCTCATGGCTGCCCTGGGCGCTGCTGTCATCCTCTGTATTAGTGATTGCTGTTGGTCTTCTCCCCTTCAGGCCAAGAAAAGCCCCTTCTACTTTTTTATGAGTGGCTTTTCACATAGTAAAGCTTGATCCTAAGTGACCCAGCAGCCTTCTTGACCCTTGCCACTCCAAGTGGATCCTGTGTGCCAGCAGAACTGGCATCACCTGGGAGAAGTTAAAGTGCTGAATTTCAGTCCCCATCTACCCACCCTGTACTACTGAATCAAAATCTGCATTTTCACAAGAGTGTCAGTTGATTTTTATGTTCCCTAGAGTTTGAGAAAAGGTGCTGTCTACCTCATCTCTCTCCTGCCCAGAGCATGTCCATATATTCTGGGAGGCGGGGAGAGATGGTGGGGTGCATGTCACAGTATCACACTGTACTTGAAATCATTGCTCCCTTGTAAATTCTGCCTTGACCTTTAGATTGATCCACTTTGCCAAAGTTTTTCTTCATTATGCTGATTCTTTTTCAGTTACCACAATGTCTCTGTTGTTGATCTGGCATGTTTGGGGAATCCCATTCCATCAGATGGTCTGACTCCAAGTGTTCCCTAGTCCAAGGTCTCTTTTATATATACATCCCTGAACCTCATATAGACCCGCCCAGGTGTCCTCAGATATGATTCAATGCTTCTAGACATGCCATGATAGAAAAGAATCCCACCCTCCAGCACTCTAAGATAGCAGGAAGCTTATTTTACCATGATCATATTAGAACACGCCCTAATTCCCACTCTAATTGCACTATTCATTCCCTATAGATGGGAACAGGTGGTTGTGTAGCAGCAAGCAGAGAGAAATGAGAGAACATATCCTCAACAGCTCGTGTCACTCCTGTTTCTTGTTCTTTTGTCTGCTCTACGTGTAATGCCAGTCCCCCAGCCCTGCCTGCCCCTCCACCACGGGTGACAGAATTTATATATTCTACTTGTGTGATTAACTTCCCTCTGTTTCTGGGAGCTGCTACCAAAATCCAGACATCTAGAGAGCATGATATGAATAGACTTTTCAGGGAAACCATAGTCATAATTTCAAGCAATACATCAATGTTTATTCTGCTTCTTGAACAGCTTCTTAATTCTCATTGGAGTTTATTAGTCACCCTTGTTCTCAGTTGATTAAATTTGTTTGTAGTTGCCTCCAAGATTATATTGACAGATATTCCTCCTTACAATTTAATAGCAACATTTTTGCAGCTGACAGAATTAAGACAAATGGAAAAAGTGAATGCACCACACTGTATAGATCTGATTTGTCTTTCTTCCCATCTCCTTATTTGTTTTTGCCATGATTGGGAGCCAAATGAACAGAGTGACACTGGGTTTTAGTAAGATAACTCTATTATTTTTGATTTATGGTTTCATATTTTTGAAAGCCAATACAATAAAAGTAAAGATAAAAGTTAGCTCGTGTAATTTGTACAGTCACTATATTTTATGAGTTAGTTGTTTTAGAGTACATTATGACTGGCACAAATTAAAACAATATGGAGGGAAAAAATATAAGGTATTTTAAAAGTCTATTCTGGTTACATTTAACTGGTTCTCTTTAAATACGGACACTTCCAAGGAGTAGGAAGTGCATATGACATGCAGCATGAGAGCGGCTGGTCTGTTGAGCAATTTTTATTTAATTTACACAATATAGTATATGTGTCTACTATGTGCCCATTACTGGATTGGGGATAATTTTTGTAAGGTTGCAAGGAAGAGACAAAATCAAATAACCTTTTGTGGAATAATAGAAAAAAAAAAAGGCTGTTCTTTGTGGTCTTATAGTCACTTTGAACCACAGTTCTCCAAGATTAGTTGCAGGTTGAGCCACGTGGAGAACCAGGTCATCAGCTCAGCTACACTGTCTGCCACGACTTTCCCTTTGTTCTAGCAGGTGGGTGCCCACAGTACGTATATGAATGAGTTGATTTGCTAATAAACACCACGAGTACCCCTAAAGGATGGAGCTTGTAGATACAGTTGGCCTCTTGGGCATTTTGCCTTTCTCTGGGGTTCTGGTCTGGTGCCCACATAAGCAGAGTCACTGCCTCTGCTTGGCCCAAGTTACCAGCCATGGCAGCTTTGCTCGGAGAGCCCCAAATTTGTGATCATGAGCAGGAGGCACTTATGCCTTTATGGATTCTTCTCCATCCAGGGATCAAGGAATCCGTTTCCCTCCAAAGTCGAAGAATTTAGATAATTTTTTAATAAGCTGCCATTTGGGTGTTGCGTGAGTCACACAGCGTAAGTTCCAGAAGGGCATTGTTTTATTCACTGCTGTATCCTCAGTGCCTAGAGCGCCATTGGGTCATAATGGGCCCTCCATAAACATCTGTGGAAGAAATGTATACAGGTGGCGCAATGGTTATGTTTAACATTGTTGGCTACAAGGTAGGGTCAGGATGTATGAGGTAACCTCAGTAAACTGGAGCGTCTATGTTCTGCCTTTTTCAGTATCTAGGATGAGGAGCATTTATACCTGCCTGCCTCCTGGTTGTGCTGAAAGGATTATTTAGGTGGTGCTGTTAAGTGCTACAGGGATAGAAAATGCTCCACTCAACTGAGTTCTGCTTAATTAGTGCTTGTTGTGTTTGCTAAGTTCTTAGGGGTGTGAAGAAATGCAGGCCCTTCTCAATGCCCTTTATAATCCCATTTTTATTCTGATAGTTGTAGCCCGATGCTCACTCCTTCCCCACTGCTTCACTCTTCCCTCTGTTCTCTCTTGTGGGGCCAGAGCAAGATGGTGAGAGTGCCATCCTGACTGGCTTGTGTGTGGTGGGGGACCGCAGGGGAAGGCGGAGGTGGTGAGTCCCAGGCTGTGTCAAACAGGCTTACCTATTGCAGTAGTGGACAGCACAGAACCTGGAAATATGATGTGATGGTCTGTATGCTGAGCAAAAATAAAATAGGAGAATAAGCTTAAGATCAATATCTGGGATGTCCCAAGAAGGGCAGACGTAATTACTGGAAATGGTCCGAACACAGTGGTCAGAAGTCAAGTTTTTAATAGAGGGCGTTGGCTGATATTTAGGGACAAGGGTGAACACTTCAAGTTGCCATTCATGGTGGACACTATTAAGTGCTCACACACTTACAGTTTGGGTTCTTTTCCCATCAGTGCACACTCTTCTCCCATGGGCTTCCAGTAACATTCCCGATGCAATGACATGTGCTCTCTCTCTCTTTTTTTTTTATATTGGGGTATAGTTGATTAACAATGTTGTGTTAGTTTCAGGGGTACAGCAAAGTGATTCAGTTATACATATACATGTTCCTATTTTTTTTCAAATTCTTCTCCCATTTAGGTTATTACAGAATATTGAGCAGAATTCCCTGTGCTCTACAGCAGGTCCTTGTTGGTTATCTATTTTAAATATAGTAGTGTGCACATGACATGTTCTCTTCTACTCCAGTCCGTTATTTCAAAAAACCTTTAAAATATTTTCTCCTCAGTTCCTCCCACCAATACATAAAGATCCTATCTCAGATGACACCCAACTTTTCTTTCCTTAAAAATTAGTTCTTGGGCTTCTGGGTAAAGATGATTCATTAGAAAGTGCATTTACATCCCTTCATATTAAGTTTACAGTTAAGATGTAAACCTGAGACACACTCACAAGAGCAATGAGGGTGAGAGGAATGCCATAGCAGATAACACACCTGTATATTTCTGTAATTCAAAACTGCAAGGGTGACAACAAATGAAACTGAGCAGAGGAAGCCTCAGCCTAGAATACACACCATGGCGCTCCGAAGTGGTGTAGAATCCCAGAGAAGATTCACCGTATGGAGCAGAAATGCGATATGTGGCTAAAATGAGGGGAAATAATTAAAAGTCTGAACAGGCAGTCCCCACCTCCCTCTCCAACCTGCAGAGGTGAGGCACAGGTATCCTAGCAATTGGCCCCAGATCAAACGATCGGGGGAATGTTTTCCTTAAAGGAAATCAGAATGAACCTAAAATGAGTGGAAGTACCATAGATGAAAGCCCTTCCCACTCTGGCACATGGGATGGGCTCCGGTCATAACAGGTGCCTCCCCACCTGATGGTTCTGAGAAGCCTGCCTTTGACAAGCCCCTCAGGCCCACACAGCTGTCAGCCAGGCTTCCACCCCATGACTGGATGCCCAGGGCCACCGATTTGAGGAAAGCCTGGATCATGGGAGAAAAGACCAGAAGAGACTGGCAACCTGACCCCAGAAACTATTTATTTTTTTATTCTCCAAGTGGATTTAAGAAGGTAGTGCATCTGTAAAACAGGAGTGGACTTATCTTTAAAGTCAAGAGAGAGAGCTTCCAGAAATTAAAACAAGGATTCAAGAAATTTTTTAAAAATCAAAATTCAGTTGAGGTTTTGAATGAGAAATTTATAATATCCCTGAGTATAGTTATCCAAAAAAACTGAATTCCTACTTGCTACCATATATGATAATAAATTACATACGGGTTAAAGACTGAAAAGTAAAATAAAAAAATAGTTCAAATGTCTGAAGGCAATTTAGGAGAAAATCTTTGTGACTTGGAGAAGAGGTGGATTTCTTAAACTAGAAACCCCTATTCTCAGTATCTCTATGCCAAAGTAAACACAATGAACAGTTTACCTGTATGTGTGTGTATTTCTAGATTTTCATATTATGCAATGTATTTGTATGTAGATACACACATTTGAACCCACACACCCCTCATATATGTGTGTGTGTGTGTATATATATTTTATATATATATCATTCACTTTATTCAAACTGTAGCACACTAGATGCATGTTGGGAACCTTGTTTTTGTGTTTTGTTTTTGTTTTTTACTTAATATCATGATTTAGTAATTTTTTTCATGTTAATATGTATTGATGAACCTCATTATTTTCAATGATTAAATAGTGTTCCATCACTTAATGTGTCATGTTTACGTAACTAGCTTCTTATTGACTCACATTTATGTTGTTTCCAGTTCTCAGTGTTACAAACCACTCTTCAATGAACATCTTCATAAATGTTTAACAGTACATTTTTAAAAATATATTCCCAGCTGTAGAATCGCTTTCATTTTATCATTCAAAAATACCATATTCATCATACTATATTCCTGCTCAAGAATTTCAGAGGCCCTGTAAGATCTAGAGTGAAATATATAAACTCTAAAAGCTGACCAACCACAAACTGCCTCAGTTTACTTTTCTATGTGTACTTCCCTTTACGAACCCCCCATGAACGCTCAGTTTGATCAGGTACCTCAGGAACTCTCATCTGGTCACGTCATGCCCATTTCTGTCCCTGGGCCCCATCTAGGACTTCTCGGTTATTTTTCGGCCAGTCCAAATCTTCTAAGCAGCAGAATGCTGGGAACTTGGCGTCAAATAGACCAGGCCTGGTCCTGACTATCACCCCAGCCACTGGACCCTGGGCTAGTTACTTAACTTGGCTGGACCTTAAATCTATAAGATGGAGATAATAATGATTAATAATGCTGAATGAGATCATGCTTATAAAGGCTGGCATACAGTGCTTAATGAATCCTAATTTGCCTTCTCTGTGTATTCCTTTGGATTGAGAATAAATTCCACCTTAGCTGTAAAAATCACTCCCTACCTCCCATCCTCATTTTAGACCATGTTAATTTCTCTACCTGTGTGACCTTGGACACTTCTTGTCAGGTACATTCATTTCCTTTAAGTTAAAAAAAAAAATCAAGCTCTATGAGATGGCAAAGCTCATGTAAAGTGCTTCACACAAGTCTCGACACATAGTAAGTGCTCTATAAATATTTCTGCAGCTGCTGCTATTGCAAAGGCAACGGTCACTCATGCCCCAGCGGTAACAGCACTTCCACTGATGACTTGTTTGTTCATGGAGAGAAAGACAGGCAGTGAAAATCACGGTGAAGGGCATACCCTCTGGACCCACTGCCTGGATTAGAATCCTAGCTAGACTATTTCCAGCTGTGTGACCTCTGGTTTCCTTCACCTCACTTCTTTAGGATGCCCATAATAGTTATCCACCCGTAGAGTTGTTTTCAGGATCAAATGAATCAAACAATAAAAAGAATGTAAATACCTGACACATAAAAATACTTTGTATGCTTTCACTGGTGCTGATTTATTTTTAGCCTTTTCAGTCCTGACCGCCCCACCTCCTACCCCACCCCACCGCCGAGTATTTTCAAAGCTTCTGAGGACAGCGATGTATATTTATACCGATCTTATCACTTCATGAGGGAAAAATAAAACAACAGATGGCATAGGGTAGGCCTAGTACCATGCCTGGAACACTGTAAAAGCTCTGTAATAGCTGGTTTCCTTCCCCTTATCTTATCTACCACACCTAGTAAGTAGTTCTAGGAATTGCTCTTTAAGCATTTTTGGAAGGGAATGAATGAAAATCGATTTTTCCTATATGCCAAGGAACACCATTAATATATAGCATTATATTCAAAAGACTGCCTGTTATTCTTCCATGAAATTCTGGTTTGGTAAAGTTATGCCCTTTTTTTAACTTACATCATTTGCTATATCCTGACTGCCCCAAAGCTTCTTGACATATTTTGTTCAAAGCCCTGAGTTGCAATGTAGTGTTTAAATCAGACATTGTCTTAATTTTCTTTTAGCTTCACCTTCATTTCCTTCCCTGTTTTCTGTGTTCCTTTCCTTCTCTCTCCAGCTTACTTGCATTCATATTTAAATCACTGAACTGTCACTAAATGGCAAAATAACTTGTCTTTACAAAAGGCTAGCTGAATTGTTCTCGATGCCTTCTATCTGCAACATTTTCAAACATTTCAACATTTCACAGGTGAAGCTATGAAATCACACGGGGGGCGGGAAGCAAACCATCAAAATGCCTTGATCTTGAAGTCATCTGAGTTTGACAAGTATAATGTAAAGTTAACCCCTGAATAAATCTGAAAGGTAATAACATATAGGATGACCAAGACACATATTGTTAGGTTGACTCCGTAATCCTTTTGCCCCTAGCATTATTGAGATATAATTGGCATATAGCATATGTAAGTTTAAGGTGTACAGCATGATGATTTGATGCAACTATATATTACAAAATGTTTAACACAGTAAGGTTAGTTAACACATTCATCACCTTACATAATTGCCCATTTGTGTGTGTGTGTGTGTGTGTGTGTGTGTGTGTGTGTGGTGATAACCTTTAAGATCTATACTCTTAGCTGGTTTCAGGTATATAATAAGGTATTGTTCACTGTAGTCATCATGCTATACATTAGATTCCCAGAACTTATTCATCTTATAACTAGAACTTTGTACTCTTTGACCAACACCTCCCTGTTTCCCCCAACTCCTAGGCCCTGGAAGCTATATTTTTCTTCTCTATTTCTGTGAATCTGGCTTTTGTAGATTCCACATCTAAATAAAAACATTCAGCATCTCTCTTTCTCTACCTGACTTTTTTTCAGTTAGCATGACACCTTCAAGTTCCATCCATGTTGTCACAAATGTCTAGGTTTTTTTTTTCCTTTTTTCTTTTTTATGGCTGAAAAATATTCCATTGTATATATGGAATTAGGGTTAGGGTTAGGAGATATATATATATGTATGTATGTATGTGTGTATATATATATATATATATATATATATATATATCACTTCTTTTTTATCTATTCATCCTTTGGTAGACACTCGGGTTGTTTCCATGTCTTGGCTATTGCTAATAGTGCTGAAATGAATATGGAGGTGCAGATATTTCTTCAAGAAAATGATTTTATTTCCTTTGGGTATATACCCAAGTGTGGGATTGCTGGATCATATGGTAGTTCTATTTTTAATTTTTTGAGGAACCTCCATACTGGCTTCTGTAGTGGCTAAACCAATTTACATTCCCACCAATAGTGCTTGAGGATTGCCTTTTCTCCACATCCTCACCAACAGTTGTTATTTCTTATCATCTGAATAATAGCCATTCTAACACGTATGAGGTGGTATCTCATGTGGTTTTGATTTGTATTTCCCTGATGATTAGAATAGCTTTTCACATACCTGTTGGTCATTTTTATATCTTCATTGGAAAAAATGTCTATTCAAGTCTTCCACCCATTTTTTACTCAGATTGTTTTTTTGTTGTTGTTGTTAATCATTTGCCTGAGTTCCTTATCTATTTTGGATATCAATTCCTTATCAGATAGATGGTTTGCAAGTATTTTCTCTCATTCCACAGGTTGCCTTTTCATTTTATTGATTGCTACTTTTCCTGTGCAGAAGCTTTTAGTTTGGATGTAGTCCTACTTGTTATTTTTGCTTTCATCGCTTACACTTTTGGTGTCATATCCAGAAAATCATTGTCAAGACCAATGTCAATATCAAAAAGCTTTTACCATATGTTTTCTAGGAGTCTATGGTTTTGGGTCTTTAATCCATTTTGTCCTTTAATCCATTTTGAGTTAATCTTTGTGAGTCATATATAGTAGGGTTCCAATGAAATTGGAACCTGTGTTTCTCCAATTTTCCCAACACTGTTTATTGAAGAAACTATTCTTGGCTCCCTTGTGAAATATTAGTTGACCGTGTATGCATGAGTTTATTTCTGAGCCCTCTATTCTGCTCCACTGATCTATATGTCTGTTTTTCTGCCAGTACCATACTAGTATATAGTTTTGATTACTATAGCTTTGTAATAAAGATTGAAATCAGGAAGTGTGATGCCTCCAGCTTTGTTCTTCTTTCTCAGACTTGCTTTGGCTATTCAAGGTACTTTGTGGTTCCATATGCATTTTATGATTGTTTTTCTACTTCTGTGAAGAATGCAGTTGGAATTTTGATAGAGATTGCGTTGAATCTATAGATGACTTTGGATAGTCTGGACATGTTAACAATATCAATTCTTCCAATTTATGAACATGGGATATTTTTCCATTTATTTGTGTCTTCTTCAATTTCATTCATCAGTGGCTTGCAATTTTCAATGTACAGATCTTTCACCTCCTTGGTTAAATTTCCTCAATATTTTATTATCTTTGATGCTATTTTAAATGGAATTATTTTACTTCTTTTTCAGATAGCTCATTGTTAGTATATAGAAAGAACTGATTTTTCTATGTTGATTGTTGTATCCTACAACTTTACTAAATTTATTAGTTCTGACAATTTTTTAGTGGAGTCTTTAGGATTTTCTATATATAAGATCATATCATCTGGAAACAAAGATAATTTTACTTCTTCCTTTCTAATTTGATGCCTTTTATTTCTTTTTCTTGCCTAATTGGTCTGGCTAGGACTTCCAATACTATGTTGAATAGGAGCAGTGAAAGTGGGCACCCTGATATAGAGGAAAAGCTTTCAACCTTTCAGTGTTGAGTATGATGTTACCTGCGGGTTTGTCATATATGGCCTTTATTATGTTGAGATATGTTCCTTCTATAACTAATTTGTTGAGAATGTTTATAATCAAAGGGTGTTGAATTTTGTCAAATGCTTTTTCTGCATCTATTTAAATGATCATATAATTTTTTCTTTAATTTTATTAATGTGGTGTGTCACATTTATTGATTTGTGTATTTATACCATCCTTGCATCCCAGAGAGAAATCCCACTTGATTATGGTGTATGATCCTTTTAATATGCTGTTGAATTCAGTTTTCTAGTATTTTATTGAAATTTTTTGCATCTACATTCATCAGATATTGGCCTATAATTTTCTTCCCATGTAATGTCCTTTTCCGGTTTTGGGGTGAGGGTGATGCTGGCTTTGTAAGATGAATTTGGAAACGTCCCCTCCTCTTCAATTTTTTTGAAGGGATTGAGAAGAAATGGTATCAATTTTTCTTTAAATGTTTGGTAGAATTTACCAGTGGAACCATCTGGTCCTGGGCTTTTCTTTGTTAGGTGATTTTTTTATTACTGCTTCGGTCTCCTTACTTGTTATTTGTCTGTTCAGATTTTCTATTTCTTCATGATTCTGTCTTAGTAGACTGTTTCTAGGAATTCGTCCATTTCTTCGAGGTTATCCGATTTGTTGGCATAAAATTGTTTATAGTAGTCTCTAATGGTCCTTTGAATTTCCATGGTGTCAGTTGTAATGTCTCCTCTTTCATTTCTGATATTATTTAGTTGAGTCTTTTTCTTTTTTTCTTAGTCTGGCTAAAGGTTTGTTAATTTTATTTATCTTTTCAAAAAACCAGATCTTTGTTTTGTTGATAATTTTTACCATTTTTCTGGTCTTTATTTCATTTATTTCTTCCCTGATCTTTGTTATTTCCTTCCTTCTGCTAACTTTGGGCTTGGTTTGTTCTTCTTTTTTTTAATTCCTTGATGTGTAAAGTTGGGTTGTTTATTTGTGATCTGACTTTCCTTAATGTAGGCATTTGTTGCATAAACTTCCTTCTTAGAACTACTTTTGCTACATCCCCCAAATTTTGGTATGTTGTGTTTTCACTTTTATTTGTTTCAAGATATTTTTAATTTCCTTTTTGATTTCTTCCTTGACCCATTGGTTATTCAGGAGTGTGTTGTTTAATTTCCATTCATTTGTGAATTCCCTAGTTTCCCTCTTGTTACTGATTTCTAGTTTCATACCACTGTTTGTGGTCAGAAAAGATACTTGGTATTATTTCAGTCTTCTTAATTTGCTAAGGCTTGTTTTGTGACCTAACATATGATCTATCATGGAGAATGTTCCACGTGCTCTGGGAAGAATGTGTGTTGTGCTGCTGTTGGATGCAATGTTTTGTGTATGTTGGTTAGATCCATTGTTTCTAAGGTATAGTTTAAGTCCAGTGTTTCCTTATTGAATGTCTGAATGATCTATCCATTGTTGAAAGTGGGGTACTGAAGTTCCCTACTATTGTTGCATTGTTGTCTATTTCAAATCTGTTAGAATTTGCTTAATATAGTTAGGTGCTCTGATGTTGAGTGCATATATATTTACAATGTTACATTCTCTTGATGAATTGACCCCCTTATCATTATATAATAACCTATTTGTACCTTGTTACAATTTTTGACTTAAAGTTTATTTTGCCTGATATAAATATAAATACCGCTGCTCTCTTGGTTTCCATTTGCATGGAATATCTTTTCCAGCCCTTCACTTCACGTGTATCCTTAAAGCTGAAGTAAGCCTCTTATAGGCAGGGTTTTGTTTTTTAATCCTTTCAGCCACTTGATGCCTTTTGATTGGAGAATTTAATCCATTTACATTTAAAGTAATTATTGGCAGGTAAGGACTTACTAATGACATCTTATTGTTTTCAGGCCTGTTAATAGGTTCTTTTTCCCTTTCTTCCTTTTTTGCTCTTACTTTGTGAATTGATAATTGGAATGCTTTCAGTCTCTTCTCTTATATTTTGTGTATCTACTGTAAGTTTTTGCTTTGTGATTACCATGAGTCTTATATAAAACATCTGGTACATATAACACTATTTTAAGATGATAACAACTTAACTTTGATTACATACAAAAATCTCTACCCTTTACTCCCTCCATCATATTTTATGTTTCTGATGTCACAATTTACATCTCTTTATAGTTTGTATCTTTAACAAACTATTGTAGCTATAATCAGTTTTAATACTTTTGTCCTTTAACCTTTGTACTAGAGTTAGATGATTAACAAATCACTATACTACAGTATTAGAGTATTCTGATTTTGACTATATACTCACCTTCACCGCTATGTTTTATATTTTCATGTTACTAATTAGCATTCTTTCATTTCAGCTTGAAGAACCCTTTTCAGCATTTCTTATAAGGAAGGTCTAGTGGTGATGAATTCTTCCAGCTTCTGTTTATTGGGAAATTCTTTTCTCTTCTTCACTTCTGAAAGACAACTTTGCCAGATAAAGTATTCTTGGTTGGAATTTTTTTTTCTTTCAACTCTTTGAATATATTATCCCACTTTCTCCTGACCTGCAAGGGTTCTTTTGTGAAATCCACCAATTGTCTTATGGGTGTTCTTTTGTATGTATGGGACGTTTTTTTATCTTGCCACTTTTAAAATTCTCTCCATCTTTGATTTTTTTATAATGTGTGTCTTAGAGATATCATTTTGGGTTGAAATTTTGCGGTGACCTATTAGCTTCATAAACTTAGACATCAAATCCCTCCCCAGATTTGAGAAGTTCTCAGCCATTATCTCTTTGAATAAGCTTTCTTCTTCTTTCTCCCTCTCTTTTCCTTCTTGGATTCCCATAATGCACAGATTTTTTTTTCTTTTAATGGTATGCCATAATTCACATAGGCTTTTTTTCATTCTTTTTTCTTTTTGCTCCTCTAACCCAGTGATTTCAAATTACCTGTCTTCTAGTTCACTAATTCTTTCTTCTGCTTCATAGACTCTACTGTTGAAGCTTTCTGTGTAACTCTTCTGAGCATTCATTTTACTCTTCAACTGTAGAATTTCCTTTTTTTTAATGATCTCTATTTCTTTGTTGAACTTCTCACTTTGTTCATGAATTGTTTTCTCCATTTATTTAGTTGTCTGTGTTTTCTTGCAGTTCACTGAATTTTTAAAAAAAGATTATTCTGAATTCTTTGTCGAACAGTTCATAGATCTCCATTCCTTTTGGTCCAGTCATTGGAGCTTTATTAATTTTTTTTGGTGGTGTCATGTTTTCTTGATTATCCATGATCCTTGTGGCCTGTGTTGGTGCCTGCACATTTGAAGAATAGGCACCTCCTCCAGGCTTTACTGGCTGGCTTCAGCAGGCAAAGACCTTCACCGGTCAGCCTATCCAGAGATTTTGAGTGAACTGCCTTGTGCTGTCTATGGGTGGGCTTGCTGCTGGAGTCCTTGAGTGGGCAGATCTGGTTTCTGGGTCAGCAGGTCATCATGTCTTGTGTTTGGTTCTGTGGGGACCATTCTTGTGCCTGAGTCTGCAGTGATAGGCCTGGTACTTGGGACCTAGGAGACTAGGTCCATAGGACCTCACCTGAAGCCTGGGTCCTCGGGGCTAGATTGACAGGTATAATTTAAACTCCTGAATGAATCTGAATGGTGATAATGTATAGGATGACTAAGATACAAGTTATTAGGTTGAATCCATAATCTTTTATGTTAGCAGGAATAAAAAAGGCAGCATTCAAATTATGTTCAAACCATTGGTTTGCCACTTGCAAACTGTATATTTAAGGTCAAATAACTGAACCTCTTAGATTCCATTGATACATCTGTGAAATGAGGACAATAATATTTCTTACTGCACACAGTCATTGTGGGAATTAACTAACACTATATGCATTTATAATGTACATAAAATACTTAATACATTGGTTGTGACATTGAAGGAGCTATACAAAAGAACTCATTCTAGTGCAGTGGATTTTCAGTTAGGTTAGTTTCCCTGAAACACAGAGTCTAAGATGGAGGTTTGCCTGCTAAAATTTTATTATGGAATCATTTGGAGAGAACACCTATGAGGGAGTGAAGAAAATAAGTTTGGATAAAGTTGGGCTGTAATTAAGTCTCAATAAAGACTTCAGCTGATTGCATAGGGATCTCCAGAACTGGGATGACCCTTCAACGAGGTCCCCATTGAGGAAAGAGGGCTGGTCCTTTATACCCCAAATAGACCAGATCTGAATGTGAGCTATCCCCAAAAGGGGTCTGTTCTTGGGTGAGATAATTCTCTGCTGCTGAGGGCAAGCACTAGAGACAGATTGAGCTGACTGCTTTCAGCCACCGAAACTCCAAGCCATTGGGGAAACAAGTGTCACAGTCTTGAAGGGGGATTGGGTTGTGCACCACAGCATCCAGGATGGGTTCCTAATGATAAATGTATAATAATTGTATATGACACATCACTTTATTTTACTACTTTCTCTAGACAGTATGTTCCTATTGGGTAAGAGCTATGCCTCTCTTATCTGCCTGGTACATAGGAGAAACTCAAGAAATACGTCTTAAGTAAATGGAATTATTTATAAAAACTTTTAAAAAAACATACTCTATCCTACATTTAAGGAATTAGAAAATCTATCCTCAGACATGCACAAATTACTGATATTTTTATACTGTGGCGTCGATTTTCTTTATAATTTAACAAGGACACAAAATTCCGTGAACAAAACAGCACTCTAATTCCCCTTATTTTGGATATGTAAAGGCAAAAGGTAAACTTAATCTTCCCAAACAATTTATTGCCATGTTTATTAATTTGATCCAATTTATAATATTGTTTACTAAGATCCCTATCTTCTGAATAAATAGTTAGGTGGAGAGCTGGGATGAATACTAATGTGATGTAGTGAAATATTGTTTGTAGAATCTAGAAAGTGCCCTTTTAGGTGATCAATATATTATTTTTTTCATCTTTTGCACATTTGAAAATTTTCATAATAGAATTTTGCAGAAAAATAACTCTTTTTTCATTAAGCTGGCTATATGTTTGTGAAAATATTGAACTGGGTTAGTCCTTAAGTGAAATAAGAGACAGAGCACTAGTGTAAGCCAAGCATTTTGGTATGTAGAGGGTTGTAACAAGTTAAGGACATCTCTGTTTGAACAGTGTCCACTATGTGTTCCTAACAACAAATGCATAATAACTTTATTATGACACATTGCTTTACTTTATTAATTTTTCTAGACAATATGTTCATGGTGGGTAAGAGCTATGTCTGTCTTGACTGCCTAGCACATAGGAGAAATTCAATAAATATGTCTTAAACAAATGAAATTGTTTATTTAAAAAAAACTCTCCTTAAAAAACATTCCTGAGTTTTTATTAATTGTTCCTTTTAGAGGTAGTAGATGAAGGACATCTTGTAACAGTGACAGGTATATTATGGAAGGAGAGAGCAAAAGATTTAATTATTGAATACTTTTGTTGGTTTATCCATACATGTGGTTATTTCAGATTTACAACTTTGGATATCCTGAACTTTAGCACGTTACCCTCATGAGTCTGTGATATTTTTTTCTTTGTCACCTATTTGTACAAACTGATGAAAAATTCAAGGAAAAAAAAAGAAATATGCATAAATAAAAATTCATGCCCATTATTTTAAATAAAATAATTTTGTTTAGTATTTTTAAAAAGCAGTATGAGCTGTGCTTTTACCAAACTCAGTAAAATTTTGACCATTATTCTTTAAATATTTTTTGCTGCCATTATACTTTCTCCTCCTCTTCCTCTCCTTTCTAACTTCTCTCCTCTTCTTCTAAAACTCCATTATGTTTGTGTTATAACTTTTGATATTGTTCCATAGGTCCTAAGCTGTTCATTTTTTTCTATCTCATTTTCTTTCTGTTCTTCAAAGTGCATAATTGCATATTGGTCTTTCATTGAATTCAGTGATTTTTTTAGGGTGCCAATCTGTGATTAAGGCTATCAAGTGACTTTTTTTCAAATATTATACTTTTCAGTTCAGTTTGGTGCATTTTTATAGTTTCCATTCCTATTCTGAGATACCCTATCTGTTCATTCATCATGACTGTGTTGTCCCTTAAAATATTTATAAAAGCTTCTTTAAAGTCCCTGTTTGCTAATTTCAACCTCTGGACCTTTGGTATTGATTTATACAGACTGCTTTTTCCCTCAAATATGAGTCACACATTTTTGTTTTCTTACTTCTAGTAACTTTTGGTTATATGCTGAACATTATGAATCATAAATTAAAGGGAGTCTGGATTATGCTGCCTCCCTTAAACAATGTTGACTTTTTATGGCTGACAGATAAATCACTTGTGGATACTTTTGTTCTCGTCAGGCTTGTATTTACTCTTTATTAAAGCTTTATTTATATTTAATTTTAAACTTCATTCTAGGGCATGTCCTTACACTAGAGCAGGGTCCTTACACTTAAGAGATCATTTCCATGAAATCTCAACTGAGTGACAAGTTAGGTCACTTCACTTTGGCTAAGCTGGGACTCCAATAAATTCCAGTACTGTATGCCCTCTAGTATTACTGTCTAGCTCTCAGCCCTGAAAACACAATCTTTGCTAGGCCTTGCGGGGTCTCACTCTGCACGCATGCTGCCTAGCCATTGGCTAAGCACCCACGGTCCACCCCCACAGACACTGCTGGGTCCCTCATTAGCATAGCTCCTTTTCTCAGGTAACATGCCTTATAAGTTCCAGATGTCTCAGCAGCCTGGACCACCAATCTCTTCTTCTTCAGATCAGTGAGACCACCCTCCTGTTAGCTCTACTTTCCTGCCACTGGGAGAGTTGAGGTGATTGTGGGGTGATCATGATCACGCTTATGACTTCGCTTTCTCTTCTTTCAAGGATCACAGTCTTAGCCAGATTATTGCTTAATTTCTGAAACAATGACGTCACATATTTTCCAATATTATAGCTCTTTTTGGAAAGAAGGTATGTCTGTTATGAGTTATTTTGTCAGGGTTAAAAATTGAATTTACTTTCAGGGACTTCCCTGGCAGTCCAGTGGTTAATACTCCAAGCTTCCACTACAGGGGGCACGGATTCAATCCCTGGTTGGGGAAACTAAGATCCCACATGCTGCACAGCGAGGCCAAAAAAAAAAGAAAAAAAAAAAAGTTGAAGTTGCTTTCAATAGATATTTTATTTTTTACTTTTTATTAATTTTTATTGGAGTATAGTTGATTTATAATGATTTATAACATTAGTTTCTGCTGTACAGCAAAGGGAATCAGTTATACATATATATGTATCCACTCTTTTTTAGATTCTTTTCTCATATGGGTCACTACACAGTATTGAGTAGAGTTCCCTGTGCTATACAGTAGGTCCTTGTTGGTTATCTATTCTATATACAGTAGTGAGTACATGTCAATCCAATCGCCCAATTTATCCCTCCCCTCAAATAGATATTTTAAACCAGTTTCCTCTGACATTTCTGAACTTAACAGTAAAATCAGATAGCATGTTTTCAATAACCCTCCAAAGAAACAAACAAAATATAATAACCCCTAGTACACATCCACATGCCCTATACCTTATCAAAATAGAGAATTCCTTCAGAATTTTTGTATAACATGGATTGAACGTATCTCTTTTTTTTTTTGGTTAAGGAAATTTTATTTATGTGTGCAAATCCATTCAACTAAGAATTTGGATCTCTTTGGTTAATTTTATTTTTCTAATAATTCATTATCTCACCTAACTGCTGACAATTTTTTTTTTAACATCTTTATTGGTATAATTGCTTTACTGTGTTGGGTTATTTACTGCTGTATAACAAAGTCAATCAGCTATATGTATACATATATCCCCATATCTACTCGCTCTTGTGTCTCCCTCCCACCCGTCTAGGAGGACACAAAGCACTGAGCTCATCTCCCTGTGCTATGCGGCTGCTTCCCACTAGCTATCTATTTTACATTTGGTAGTTTATATATGTCCATGCTGCTATCTCACTTCGTCCCAGCTTACCCTCCCCCTCCCTGCGTCCTCAAGTCCATTCTGTACGTCTGCATCTTTTCTCCTGTCCTACCCCTAGGTTCTTCAGAACCTTTTTTTTTTTTTTGGATTCCATATATATGTGTTAGCATATCGTATTTGTTTTTCTCTTTCTGACTTACTTCACTCTGTATGACAATCTCTAGATCCATCCACCTCATTACAAATAACTCAATTTTGCTTCTTTTTATGGCTGAGTAATGTTCCATTGTATATATGTTCCACATCTTCTTTACCCATTCATCTGTTGATGGACACTTAGGTTGCTTCCATGTCCTGGCCATTGTAAATAGAGCTGCAATGAACAGTGTGGTACATGACTCTTTTTGAATTATGCTTTTCTCAGGGTATATGCCCAGTAGTGGGATTGCTGGGTCATATAGTAGTTCTATTTTTAGTTTCTTAAGGAACCTCCATACTGTTCTCCATAGTGGCTATATCAACTTACATTCCCACCAACAGTGCAAGAGGGTTCTCTTTTCTCCACACCCTCTCCAGCATTTATTGTTTGTAGATTTTTTGTTGATGGCCATTCTGACTGGTGTGAGGTGATAACCTCATTGAAGTTTTAATTTGCATTTCTCTAATGATTAGTGATGTTGAGCATCCATTCATGTGTTTGTTGGCAATCTGTATATCTTCTGTGGAGAAATGTCTATTTTCGTCTTCTGCCCATTTTTGGAGTGGGTTCTTTGTTTTTTTTGATATTTAGCTGCATGAGCTGCTTGTATATTTTGGAGATTAATGCTTTGTCAGTTGCTTCGTTTGCAAATATTTTCTCCCATTCTGAGGGTTGTCTTTTCCTTTTGTTTATGGTTTCCTTGACTGTGCAAAAGCTTTTAAGTTTCATTAGGTCCCATTTGTTTGTTTTTGTTTTTATTTCCATTTCTCTAGGAGGTGGGTCAAAAAGGATCTTGCTGTAATTTCTGTCATAGAGTGTTCTGCCTATGTTTTCCTTAAGAGTTTTATAGTGTCTGGCCTTACATTTAGGTCTTTAATCCATTTTGTTTGTGCATGGTGTTAGGGAGTGCTCTAGTTTCATTCTTTTACATGTAGCTGTCCAGTTTTCCCAGCACCACTTACTGAAGAGGCTCTCTTTTCTCCATTGTATATTCTTGCCTCCTTTATCAAAGATAAGGTGACCATACATGCGTGGGTTTGTCTCTGGGCTTTCTAACCTGTTCCATTGATCTATATTTCTGTTTTTGTGTGAGTACCATACTGTCTTGATTACTGTAGCTTTGTAGTATAGTCTGAAGTCAGGGAGCCTGATTCCTCCAGCTCTATTTTTCTTTCTCAAGATGGCTTTGGCTATTCGGGGTCTTTTGTGTTTGCATACAGATTGTGAAATCTTTTGTTCTAGTTCTGTGAAAAATGCCATTGGTAGTTTGATAGGAATTGAATTGAATCTGTAGATTGCTTTGGGTGGTATAGTCATTTTCACAGTGTTACTTCTTCCAATCCAAGAACATGGTATGTCTCTCCATCTGTTTGTATCATCTTTAATTTTTTTCATCAGTGTCTTACAGTTTTCTGCATACAGGTCTTTTGTCTCTTTACGTAGGTTTATTCCTAGGTATTTTATTCTTCTTGTTGCAATGGTAAATGGGAGTGTTTCCTTAATTTCTCTTTCATATTTTTCATCATTAGTGTATAGGAATGCAAGAGATTTCTGTGCATTAATTTTGTATCCTGCTACTTTACCAAATTTATGGATTAGCTCTAGTAGTTTTCTGGTAGTATCTTTAGGATTCTCTATGCATAGTATCATGCCATCTGCAAACAGTGACAGTTTTACTTCTTCTTTTCCAATTTGGATTCCGTTTATTTCTCCTTCTTCTGTGATTGCCGTGGCTAGGACTTCCAAAACTATGTTGAATAATAGTGGTGAGGGTGGACATGCTTGTCTTTTTCCTGATCTTAGTGGATTTGGTTTCAGTTTTTCACCATTGAGAACGATGTTGGCTGTGAGTTTGTCATATATGGCCTTTATTATGTTGAGGTAAGTTCCCTCTATGCCTACTTTCTGAAGAATTTTTATCATAAATGGGTGTTGAATTTTGTTGAAAGCTTTTTCTGTATCTATTGAGATGATCATATGGTTTTCATCCTTCAATTTCTTAATATGGTTTATCACATTGATTGATTTTCATTTATGGAAGAATCCTTGCATTCCTGGGATAAACCCCACTTGATCATGGTGTATGATCCTTTTAATGTACTGTTGGATTCTGTTTGCTAGTATTCTGTTGAGGATTTTTGAATCTATGTTCATCAGTGATACTGGCCTGTAGTTTTCTTTTTTTGTGACATCTTTGTCTGGTTTTGGTATCAGAGTGATGTTGGCCTTGTAGAATGAGTTTGGGAGTGTCCCTCCCTCTGCAATATTTTGGAAGAGTTTGAGAAGGATAGGTGTTAGCTCTTCTCTAAATGTTTGATGGAATTCACCTGTGAAGCCATCTGGTCCTGAGCTTTTGTTTATTGGAAGATTTTTAACCACAGTTTCAATTTCAGTGCTTGTGATTGGTCTGTTTATATTTTCTATTTCTTCCTTGTTCAGTCTCGGAAGGTGTGCTTTTCTAGGAATATGTCCATTTCTTCCAGGTTGTCCATTTTATTGGCATATAGTTGCTTGTAGTAATCTCTCATGATCCTTTGCATTTCTGCAGTGTCAGTTGTTGCTTCTCCTTTTTCATTTCTAATTCTATTGATTTGAGTCTTCTCCCTTTTTTTCTTGATAAGTCTGGCTAATGGTTTATCAATTTTGTTTATCTTCTCAAAGAACCAGCTTTTAGTTTTATTGATCTTTGCTATTGTTTCCTTCATTTCTTTTTCATTTATTTCTGATCTGACCTTTATGATTTCTTTCCTTCTGCTAACTGTGGGTTTTTTTTTTGTTTTGTTCTTTCTCTAATTGCTTTAGGTGTAAGGTTAGGTTGTTTATTTGAGATGTTTCTTGTTTCTTGAGGTTGGATTGTATTGCTTTTAACTTCCCTCTTAGAACTGCTTTTGCTGCATTCCATAGGTTTTGGGTCGTCGTGTTTTCATTGTCATTTGTTTCTAGGTATTTTTTGATTTCCTCTTTGATATCTGTAGTGATCACTTGGTTATTTAGTAGGGTATCTTTTAGCCTCCAGGTGTTTTTATTTTTTAGATTTTTTCCTGTAATCATATCTAGTCTCCTAGCGTTGTGGTTGGAAAAGATACTTGATATGGTTTCAATTTTCTTAAATTTACCAAGGCTTGATTTGTGACCCAAGATATGATCTATCCTGGAGAATGTTCCATGAGCACTTAAGAAGAAAGTGTATTCTGTTGTTTTTGGATGAAATGTCCTATAATTATCGATTAAGTTCCTCTTGTTTAATATATCATTTAAAGCTTGTGTTTCTTTATTTATTTTCATTTTGGATGTTTTGTCCATTGGTGAAAGTGGGGTGTTAAAGTCCCCTACTATGATTGTGTTACTGACGATTTCCTCTTTTATGGCTGTTAGCATTTGCCTTATGTATTGAGGTGCTCCTATGTTGGGTGCATAAATATTTAAAATTGTTATATCTTCTTCTTGGATTGATCCCTTGATCGTTATGTAGTGTCCTTCTTTGTCTCTTGTAATAGTCTTTATTTTAAAGTCTATTTTGTCTGATATGAGAGTTGCTACTCCAGCTTTCTTTTGATTTCCATTTGCATGGAATATCTTTTTACATCCCCTCACTTTCAGTCTGTATGTGTCCCTAGGTCTGAAGTGGGTCTCTTGTAGACAGCATATATACAGGTCTTGTTTTTGTATCCATTCATCTAGTCTGTGTCTTTTGGTTGAAGAATTGAACCCATTTACATTTAAGGTAGTCATCGATATGTATGTTCCTATTACCATTTTCTTTTTTCTTTTTTCTTTTTTTTAGAATCATCTCTTCATGTTGTTAAATCAGTTCAAGTTAAAGTAGGTACAAACTGAACAATGGCTAGGGATGTCAAATGTTTTAAAAGTCAACACCAAGATATTCATGATCTTTAATTCAATGGACCAACTCTAAAATACTCACTTATATAACGGAAAGTCTCTTCAGCAAGGACTGGAGAGAGGGCATCAAATCCATGTTGCTGCCGGAGTGGGGACTGAGTCCAGTCTTGATTTTCATATAGAAAGAGAGATTCCACTCTTAGCTTTTACTGGGGTAGGTGTTCTTCTAGCAGGCTCACCAGCTCGACTTCAGGGAGATCTTCATTGGAGCACACATCAGGGCTCACATGGTACAGGGAGTCAGATGTAGACAAGGAACAGCACCCAAGGCAGATTTTGATAATGCGATAGGAGACCAGTGATGCTCTCTGAGTCTCTGTGATTGATATTCATGAGGTTTTCTTCACCCATCGGTGATGTAGAAGTGGCATTCTGGGATTGACTCATGCAAGATCCTTTCTTGTTTTGGTTGAGCAGGAAGCTTTGGTTTGAATCAAAGTAAAGGAAATCCATCAAGCCATTCAATAAAGAAAGGTTCTGGTCAAATGGATATTTTCTTTTAAACAGATTTTTTTTTTTGGTGGTCAAATGACATCTGGAGCAATGAGTGCTGTCATGTGATTATCACTCCTTGGATGGTCATGACAGAGTATGCCAAGATGTAGGCATAAGAATGCCCATACAGTATTTATTTTCTTTTTTTTAAAACACACGTACACAAAGGAATGGTCTGGCGTCCTCCATCCTTCACACGCGCTTGCTCAGGGAGAAGCCTCTAAAGCAGCAGCAGCCTGAGAGGAGCAGCAGAAGTGGCCGCCGCTGCCAGTAACCGCCCAGGCGTGGCAGGGACGGACGGGCGATTTCACAACATCATCATTTGGCGACTTTGGTTTTGCAGCTACTCCAGGTCAATGACAGCCCCCACACATTTGGGGAAGAGAGAAGGAAACCCATTCTCCCAGTAGCCTGCACGGCACCAGCCCCATTTTCTTAATTGTTTTGGGTTTGTTATTGTAGATCTTTTCCTTCTCTTGTGTTCCTGTCTAGAGAAGTTCATTTAGCATTTGTTGTAAAGCTGGTTTAGTGGTGCTGAATTCTCTTAGCTTTTGCTTGTCTGTAAAGGTTTTAATTTCTCCGTCGAATATGAATGAGATCCTTGCTGGTTAGAGTAATCTTGGTTGTAGGTTTTTCCCTTTCATCACTTTAAATATGTCCTGCCACTCCCTTCTGGCTTGCAGAGTTTCTGCTGAAAGATCAGCTGTTAACCTTATGGGGATTCCCTTGTATGTTATTTGTTGCTTTTCCCTTGTTGCTTTTAATATTTTTTCTTTGTATTTAATTTTTTTTTTCAAATCATCACCTTTTTTGACCAGGATTCTTTTTATTTATTTATTTATTTATTTATTTTTGGCTGTGTTGGGTCTTCGTTTCTGTGCGCGGGCTTTCTCTAGTTGTGGCAAGCGGGGGCCACTCTTCATCGCAGTGCACGGGCCTCTCACTATCGCGGCCTCTCTTGTTGCAGAGCACAGGCTCCAGACACAGAGGCTCAGTAATTGTGGCTCACGGGCCTAGCTGCTCTGCGGCATGTGGGATCCTCCCAGACCAGGGCTTGAACCCGTGTTCCCTTCATTGGCAGGCAGATTCTCAACCACTGTGCCACCAGGGAAGCCCTGTATTTAATTTTTGATAGTCTGATTAATATGTGTCTTGGCATGTTTCTCTTTGAATTTATCCTGTATGGGACTCTCTGCACTTCCTGGACTTGATTGACTATTTCCTTTCCCATATTAGGGAAGTTTTCAACTATAATCTCTTCATATATATTCTCAGTCCCTTTTTGTTTCTCTTTTTCTTCTGAGACTACTATAATTCAAATGTTAGTGTGTTTAATGTTGTCCCAGAGGTCTCTGAGACTGTCCTCAATTCTTTTCATTCTTTTTTCTTTATTCTGCTCTGTGGTAGTTATTTCCTCTATTTTTTCTTCCAGGTCACTTATCCATTCTTCTGCCTCAGTTATTTTGCTATTGATTCCTTCTAGAGAATTTTTAATTTCATTTATTCTGTTGTTCATCATTGTTTATTTGCTCTTTAGTTCTTCTAAGTCCTTGTTAAACGTTTCTTGTATTTTCTCCATTCTATTTCCAAGATTTTGGATCATCTTTACTATCATTACTCTGAATTCTTTTTCAGGTAGACTGCCTACTTCCTCTTCATTTGTTTGCTCTGATGGGTTTTTACCTGGCTCCTTCGTCTGCTGTGTGTTTCTCTGTCTTGTCATTTTGCTTAACTTACTGTGTTTCAGGTCTCCTTTTTGCAGGCTGCAGGTTCGTAGTTCCTGTTGTTTTTGGTGTCTGCCCCCAGTGGCTAAGGTTGGTTCAGTGGGTTGTGGAGGCTTGCTGGTGGAGGGGAGTAGTGTCTGTGTTCTGGTGGGTGGGGCTGCATTTTGTCTTTCTGGTGGGCAGGACTGCATCCGGTGGTGTGTTTTGGGGTGATTGTGACATTATTATGATTTTAAGCAGCCCTTCTGCTAATGGGTGGGGTTGTGTTCCTGTCTTGTTAGTTGCTTGGCATAGCGTGTGAAGCACTGGAGCTTGCTGGTTGTTGAGTGGAGCTCGTCTCAGCGTTGAGATGGAGATCTCTGGGAGAGCTCTTGCCTTTTGATATTATCTGGAGCTGGGAGGTCTCTGGGGGACCAATGTTCTGAATGTGGCTCTCCCACCTCAGAAGCTCAGGCCTGACACCCGGCTGGATCACCAACACCCTGTCAGCCACACGGATTGGAAGAAAAGGGAGAAAGAAAAGAAAAAAGAAAAGAAAAGGGAAAGGGAAAGGAAAGAAAAGAAAGAAGGAAGGAAGAAATTAAATTAAATTTATTAAAATACAAAATAAAAAAATATTAGTAAAATAGAAAAATAAAAAGCTAATAAGAAAAAAGAAAGAAGAGAGCAAGCAAGCCAAAAAACAAATCTACCAATGAAAACAAGTGCTACCAATTATACAAAAAACAAATAAACAAACCAAAAAAAACGACAGACAGAACCCTAGGACAAATGATAAAAGCAAAGCTATACAGACAAAATCACACAAAGAAGCCTACACATGCACACTCACAGAAAGAGAAAAAAGAAATATATATATATAAAAACAAAGGAAGAGAGCAACCAAATCAATAAACAAATCTACCAGTGATAGTAAGCTCTAAACACTAAACTAAGATAAACATAAAACCAGAAACAAATTAGATGCAGAAAGCAAACCCCAAGTCTACAGTTGCTCCCAAAGTCCACTGCCTCAATTTGGGATGATTTGTTGTCTATTCAGGTATTCCAGAGATGCAGGGTACCTCAAGTTGATTGTGGAGATTTAATCCACTGCTCCTGAGGCTGCAGGGAGAGATTTCCCTTTCTCTTCTTTGCTCACACAGCTCCTGGGGTTCAGCTTTGGGTTTGGCCCCGCCTCTGCATGTAGGTCGCCTGAGGGCATCTGTTCCCACTTAGACAGGACGGGGTTAAAGGAGCAGCTGATTCGGGGGCTCTGGCTCACTCAGGCCAGGGGGAGGGAGGGGTACAGAATGCGGGGTAGGCCTGCAGTGGCAGAGGCCGGTGTGACATTGCAACAGCCTGAGGTGCACTGTGCGTTCTCCCGGGGAAGTTATCCCTGGATCACGGGACCCTGGCAGTGGCGGACTGCACAGGCTCCCAGGAGGGGAGGTGTGGATAATGACCTGTGCTTGCACACAGGCTTTTTGGTGGCTGCAGCAGCAGCCTTAGCGTTTCATGCCTGTCTCTGGAGTCCACGCTGATAGCCATGGCTCACGCCCATCTCTGGAGCTCATTTAGGCAGCGCTCTGAATCTCCTCTCCTCGCGCACCCCGAAACAATGGTCTCTTGCCTCTTAGGCAGTTCCAGACTTTTTCCCGGACTCCCTCCCAGCTAGCTGTGGCGTACTAGCCCCTTCAGGCTGTGTTCACACAGCCCACCCCAGTCCTCTCCCTGGGATCTGACCTCCGAGGCCTGAGCCTTAGCTCCCAGCCCCTGCCCACCCTGGTAGGTGAGCAGACAAGCCTCTCGGGCTGGTGAGTGCTGGTCGGCACCCACCCTCTGTGTGGGAATCTCTCCACTTTGCCCTCTGCACCCTGTTGCTCCGCTCTCCTCCATGGCTCCGAAGCTTCCCCCCCATCCACCCCCACCCCCGTCTCCACCAGTGAAGCGGCTTCCTAGTGTGTGGAAACTTTTCCTCCTTCACAGCTCCCTCCCAGAGGGGCAGGTCCCGTCCCTAATGTTTTGTCTCTGTTTTTTCTTTTTTGTTTTGCCCTACCCAGGTACATGGGGAATTTCTTCCCTTTTGGGAAGTCTGAGGTCTTCTGCCAGCATTCAGTAGGTGTTCTGTAGGAGTTGTTCCACATGTAGATATATTTCTGATGCATTTGTGGGGAGGAAGGTGATCTCCGTGTCTTACTCCTCTGCCATCTTGAAGGTCTAAATATATCTTAATAAAAATAGGTTAACCTATAAATTGCTTCACAATTGGTTAGTGTCAAGGGCATGGGAACCTTATATATTTATATTTATGTCCCAAATTAAGCATTATATTTTAAAATATTAAATCTTTTTTTAGGGAAGAAGACCTCAATTATTTTGATACTTCAGCAAATCACCTCTACTTAGAGTCTACAAATTATGCTTAATTTAGGTAGAGTCCTTTGTCCCTTAAAGACAGGGTTCAACTTACCAAATGAATTTCCAACAGGACCTGTACTCTCAGTGGAGAAAAACCCAATAAATGATTCCGTCATTAAGCTTTTTTATTTCTATAATATGGTAACAGTCTACTAAAATTTTAAACGGATACCAAAAAGACAGAATGTGGTACCTTAGATATTTAAACTAAAATTTTAGTCAGAACACCCCTTGAAGAGGTTTTGAAAGTATTTACAATATATTTTACAGATTGTTGCTAAGAGCTTTGCACAATTCATCTTCCAGATGTAGACACATTAATGAATTTAAGTGTATTAATTTTCCTCTAGCATTCACAATTTATTATTGGCTTGCCTTGTCAGTGAGATGTTAAAAGGGGTTCAAGGTCCAAGTGAAATGATTTTTAAGTGCATTTGGAATGATGAGTTATATTCATTTTAACATCACCAAGTCCTTTTAAAGGCTTTATGTTGTCAATGTTAAGGTTTTTAAATCAGAATTTCCTTTGATAAATGCCTCACTGAAACACAGAAAAGACTAAGATAGGCATTTAACAAACAAGGAAATACTTTAGACCAATAAACTGATGAAAATTCAATGTTTTAAACATCCCCATAAATAACCAGGGAGATGCAAAGTGAAACTACAATGAAGTATCATTGTCTGCCTGACAGATTGGCAAACATTTTTTAAAGTTTGATAATACCAAATGTTGGCAAAGATGTGAAGCAACAGAAAACTCTCATACGTTTCATCAGAGAGTATAAATTGGTATAATCACTGTGGAAAGTGTTTGGGCATTTTTCTAGTAAAATTAACTATATACAGTTTACCAAACCACCTTTCAAGTCCACTTAAAGTACATACATACCCTTGGAAGGGTGGTGGGTTATTAACCTCAGGATAGATATACAAGAACAGTCATAGCAGCATTGCTTGCAAGGCAAAACCTAGGAGCAATTCATTATCCATCCACAGCATAATGGATAAGGAAATTGTGTTGTTTCTGTACTGTACTGAAAAGCAATGAAAGAATTAGCTGCAACTATGGACAAATCTCACAAACATAATATGGAGTGAAAAAAGCAGTCAAAATAATACATACATTTTTATAATCAGATAAAATTCAAAAGAGTTAAATCAAACTACATTGTTTAAGGATGCATGTGTAAGTGGAAAAATTATAGAGAAAATCAAAAAAGTGATTGTTGTGGAAATCAGGAGAGTGGTTATTGCCAAGGGGAACGACAAGAGCTGTAGTTGGTGAGTGGGAAGTGGAGGAGACTGGGTAGCTGGCCATGTTTTCTTTCTTTTTTTAATTGAAGTATAGTTGATGTGCACTATTATGTTAGTTTCATATGTACACCGTAGTGATTAGATCTTTAAATACATTATGAAATGATCACCACGGTAAGTCTAGTAACCATCTGTCACCATACAAGTTACTACCGTGTTATTGACTATATTCCTTATGCTGTATGTTATATCCCTATGACTTATTTGTTTTATAACTGGAAGTCTGAACCTCTTACTCTTTCACCTGTTTAGCCCAGTCTTCTACCACCCTCCCCTCTGGCAACTACCCATCTGTTCTCTGTATCTATGTGTCTGTTTCTGCTTTGTTTCGGTTGTTCATTTGTTTTGTTGTTTCGATTCCAAATGTAAGTGAAATCATATGGCATTTGTCTTTTTCTGTCTGGTATTTCACTTAGCCTGCCTTCTAGATCCATCCATGTTGTTGCAAATGGCAAGATTTCATTATTTTTATGGCTGAGTAATATCCCATTGTGTGTGTGTGTGTGTGCGTGTGTATGTATGTGTGTGTATATATATATATATATATATATATATATACACACACACATCACATCTTCTTTATCCATTCATCTATCAATGGGCACTTAGGTGGCTTCCATATCTTAGCTATTGTAAATAATGCTGCAATGAATATAAGGGTGATCATCTTTTTGAGTTAGTATTTTTGTTTTCCTTGGGCAAATACCCAGAAGTGGAAGTGCTGGATCATACAGTAGTTCTATTTTTAATTTTTTGCAGAAACTCCATACTGTTTTCCATAGTTGCTGCACCAATTTACACCCCACCAACAGGGTACTAGTGTTCCCTTTTCTCCACATCCTCACTAACACTTGTTATTTCTTGCCTTTTGATAAAAGCCATTATGACAGGTGTGAGGTAATATGTGATTATGGTTTTAATTTGCCTTTCCCTGATGTTTAGTGATGTTGAGCATCTTTTCATATGCCTGTTGGCATTCTGTACTTTTCCTTTAAAAGATGTCTATTCGTGTCCTCTGCCCATTTTCCAATCGGATTGTTTGTGGGTTTTTTTTTGTTGTTGTTATTGAACCATATAAGTTCCTGTTTGCTTTCCTGACCAAAGTAGTGTTCATAGTAATGTTTGCTTTAGAACAATTCATTGTACTCTACATTTCACATTTTTTATCAATTTCTGACACCATGTTTTCTTTCATAATAAAAAAATTTAAACATATCCAGAAGAGTCTATATAAATGATTAGAAACAGAGGGAAAAAAGAGGTTAGATAAAATAGCATTAAAAATGTGGTATAATGCTTTTGTCTGTAAGTAGAGTAAAACAACTCAAAATAATTGAAATAACTTGAATCATCTTATAAAACAAGAAGTCTTAAAATAAGATGGCTCTAAGTTAGATAATATAGAGGCCCAACAATGTCATCAAGGTTTCTTTCATCTTTCTACCCTGCATTTTCCATCATATTATACTATCTGATTGTTATAGGATGGTTGTCCCCCGAACAGAACAAACTGTGTATCCCTCTTTTTATTAATAGAGAACTTTTTCCACATGCCTACACACACACATACACATACACATACATAGACTTTTCCTCTTGATTCATTGATTGAATTGCATCCTATACTCCTGCCCCCAAAGCAGGGAAAGGGCCCCCATGATTGACTTAGACCAATTATGTTTTACCCTCTTACTTTCCTTAAACACAGTTGTGGGAAAGAGTACAGATAACTGAGTAAAATCAAGGTTCTGTTAGATAGGAGGAAGAAGTGTGAATGTTGTCTGTTACACATTAAAAAATATAGAAAATTTCCCTGAAAATTTTGAGCCTTGGATGGAAGCACTCTTAGAGTACTAATCAACACATTACTGAAAATGGCCCATTATCAAGCATTTCCTAATGTACCTTTTTAATTTCAAGAATTAAATTACCAGTAGGTAGACACCGTATTACCCAAAGAGGAAACACAGTCAGGTTATATCAAAATCCAAATGCT
Source organism: Balaenoptera musculus (assembly GCF_009873245.2). NCBI lineage: Eukaryota > Metazoa > Chordata > Mammalia > Artiodactyla > Balaenopteridae > Balaenoptera > Balaenoptera musculus. The sequence goes on along the minus strand of NC_045788.1, from coordinate 2,205,704 downwards.
ACAAAAGGGGAGCATCTACAGACACTTTAAGGGAAATACTCTTTGTTTCTGATCATATTTATTCCTGGTTAGGCTACTGTTCATGGTAAAGGACAACAAAAATATACTGTCAGACAGGTAATAAATGTTACCACCCCAAGAAACTTGCTGCCAAAAAAAATGCCTGAAAAGGATTTTCCTGATTTTCTAATCATGAAGAAATAATTTTAGATTTGCAGAAAAGCTACAATAGTACAAAATTTCCTGTATATACTCAGATTCTCCAAGAATTAATATTTCACTATTTTTGCTTTATCATTTTACACACACACACATACATTCACACATACCTATATAAACATTTGAGAGTAAGGTACACACATAATCCTCCATCCCCAAACACACAGCATGTGTTTCCTAAAAACAAGGACAATCTCTTTCACAACTACAGTACAATGATAAAAACCAAGAAAGCAACAATGATACTACTATTTAATCAGTAGGTCTAATTATTTCATCGCTTGTTTTAAGAAAGCAGAAAGAAAAAGGCTAGTTCCAAATCAATATTATGCCCTCAGTTTTCATTGATAGTTAATACAAGGATAGTCAGGAAAAACTGTTTCTTTATTAGCTATAAAGATATTATGGGGCTTCCCTGGTGGCGCAGTGGTTAAGAATCTGCCTGCCAGTGCAGGGAACACGGGTTCAAGCCCTGGTCGGGGAAGATCCCACATGCGGCAGAGCAACTAAGCCCGCGCGCCACAACTGCTGACCCTGCGCTCTAGAGCCCGGGAGCCACAACTACTGAAGTTTGCGTGCCTAGAGCCCGTGCTCTGCAGCAAGAGAAGCCACCGCAATGAGAAACCCGCACAACTGCAATGTAAAGTAGTCCCCCCAGCCCCCCTCCCTCCAAGGGGCGAAGAAACAAAGACCCAATGCAGCCAAAAATAAATAATAAATTAATTTTTTTTAAAAAAGCTATTATGGAAAACACAGTCTACTAAATTTTTCATGTTTTCTCGTTAAGAACCCAGTGGTAAGTTGCTTTTAGAGCTTAGTAAAAGGAAAATATTTGTATCTCTTAAAAAAGTTTATACTTCATTCAGTGTATGGGGAGGTTTCCCACTAGGCCCTGTCAAAAGCTCAAAACTAACTTTGTGGCTTAATAACCACAACAGTATTAGCTTTCTATGCATTCTGTTGTGAGCCTATCTCCAATGCAAATAGAAACAAATATAACAAATAATAATATATAAAAAAATTAATAATATGACAAATGATAAAATCTCCAAGACTCTATATATACTTGTTATTCTTTAAGTTAGAAAAATACTAAATTCCAAGGATATTTTTGCATTGTAAAGATCTTTCTTAAAATTTATCAGGATTTGAAGTTAGTATAGAAGTCACTTAAAAAATAAACATCTACAAAAGTGGTCAAACTTAATTTAATGAACGGACTATACTATTTATCAACTGCTGCATAGCAAATTACTCCAAAACTTATAAGCTGAAAATAAAAAATATTTATTATCTCACATCATTTCTGAGGGTTAGGAATCCAGGGAAGATGGGTAGTTCTGGCTTAGGTTGCAGCCGAAGCCACAGTGATCTCGAGAAGCCCAGGACCAGAGCGTTCATTCCCAAGTTTACTCAGGTGGTGTAGACTGCTCAGCTCCTCTCCACAGGGTCTCTCCAGAGGGCAGCTACTTCCAGCACAGAGAGAGAGAGAAAGAGAGCCCAAGACAGAAACCTCATCATGGAAGTGTCATATTGTATGCCAACTCTCATCACTACTTAACTTTAGAACATTTTCATCACCCAGAAAAGAAACCCTGGAAAACTTTTGCTCTGTAAAACACACTGTCCAGAGAATAAACAGACAAGCCACAGGCTGAAAGAAACATTTTTCAAGAGACACATCTGGTATTCAAAACATGTAAAGAACACTTAAAACTCACTAACAAGAAAATGAATTAAAAAATGAGCAAAAGATCTGAACAGATAACCTCACCAAAGAATATATACGTATGCAAATGAGCATATGAAAAGATGCTCCACATCATATGTCCTCAGGGAAATGCAAATTAAAACAATGAGATACCACTATACATTTTTTTTTAATTTATTTATTTTATTTATTTATTTTTGGCTGTGTTGGGTCTTCGTTGATGCATGCAGGCTTTCTCTAGTTGCGGTGAACGGGGGCTACTCTTCGTTGCGGTGCGAGGGCTTCTCATTGCAGTGGCTTCTCTTGTTGCGGAGCACGGGCTCTAGGCATGCGGGCTTCAGTAGTTGTGGTGCATGGGCTTAGTTGCTCCACGGCATGTGGTATCTTCCCAGACCAGGACTCGAACCTGTGTCCCCTGCATTGGCAGGCGGATTCTTAACCACTGTGCCACCAGGGAAGTCCCCACCACTGCACATCTATTAGAATTCCCCAAATCTGAAACACTGGCAACACCAAATCCTGGCAAGGACGTGGAGCAAATGGAATTCTCATTCATTGCTGGTGGGAATGCAAGATGGTGCAGCCACTTTAGAAGACAGTTTGGCGCTTTCTTACGAAACTAAACATACTCTTAAGATACCATCCAGCAATCTTGCTCCGTGGTATTTACCCAAAGAAGCTGAAATTTTAGTCCACACAAAAACCTGCACATGGACTTTTATAGCAGTTTTTTTCATAATTGCCAAAATTTGGAGGCAACCAAGATGTCTTTCAGTAGGTGAATGGATAAATAACCCATGGTTCATTCAGACAATGAAATCGTATTCAGGGCTAAAAAAAATGAACTATCAAGTCATAAAAAGGCATGGAGGAAACTTAAATGTATATTACTAAACGAAAGAAGCAAATCTGAAAAGGCTATATATATATCCTAACTATATGACATTCTGGAAAAGGCAAAACTATGGAGACAGTGAAAGGATCAGTGGTTGCCAGGGGTTACAGGGGCAGAGGGAGCACAAAGACGTTCAGGGCAGTGAACCTACTATAATGTGGATATGTGTTATTATACATTTGTCCAATCCCATAGAATGTACAACAGCCAGAGTAAACGCTGATGTGAAGTATGGACTTGGGTAATTATGATGTGTCAATATAGGCTCATCAGTTGTAACAAATGTACCACACTGGTGGGGGATTTTGATAGTGGGGTAGGCCATGCCTATGTGGGGCAAGAGGTATATGGGAAATCTCCATGCCTTTTCCTTAATTTTGCTGTGAACCTAAAAGTGCTTTAAAGATAGTGTATTTAAAAACAAACAAGAAAGAGAAAGAAAGAGAGAAAGAAAGAAAGAAAAGAAGAAAGGAAGGAAGGAAGAAAGAGAGAGAGGAGAGAGAGAGAGAGAGAAAGAGGAGAGAGAGAGAGAGAGAGAAAGAAGGAGGGAGGGAGGGAGGGAGGAAGGGAAGGGAAGGGCAAAAGAATGAGAAATCCCTGAATCTATTAGCAATCACTCACCCTTCATAACCTGCTACCACCAGCCCCTGGTAACCACTAATTTACTTTCTGTCTCCAGGGATTTGCCTATACTGAGCCATTCATACGTGCTGAACCATACACTATGAGCCCTCTCTGTCTTCTTTCTTTAACTTATCATAACGTTTTGAAAGTTCATCCATGTTACAGCATGTAGCAGTACTTTATTTCTTTTTATGGCTGAATATTGGTCTGTTGTATGGAAAGACCACATTTTGTTTTCCACTCCTCAGTTTATGGACGTTTATAATGTTTCCACTTTTTGGCTAGGATGAATAATGCATCCCCAAACACTTACGTACACATTTTTGTGTGAGTATGTTTTCTATCCTCTTGGGTATATATCTAGGGATAAAATTGCTGGGTCATTTGGTAACTCAATGTTCAAGTTTTGAGGACCTTCCAAACTGTCTTTGGAAGTTGGCTGCACCATTTTATATCCCCATCAGCAACGTATAAAGGATTCCAATTTCTCCACATCCTCACCAGCACTTGCTATTGTCTGTCTTTTTAAAATTTATTATTATACCTATTTTAGTGGATGTAAACTGGCATCTCATTGTGGTTTTGATTTGAATTTCCCTGATAACTAATGATGTTGAGCATCTTTTCATGTGCTAATTGCATATTTGCATATCTTCTTTGGAAAATCATCTACTCAGAACTTTTGCCAATTTTTAAATTTGGTTATCTTTTTTTTTCTGTTGAGTTGTAAGAGTTATTTATATCTTCTTGATAGAAGACCTTATCAGATATACTGTTTGCAAATATCTTCCCCATTCTATGGCTTGCCTTTTAAATTTTTGATAGTGTTCCTTGATGCTTGAAAGTATTCCATTTTGATGAAGTCCAATTGATCTATTTATTCTTTTGTCACTTGTGCTTTTAGTGTCATATTTAGGAAACCAATGCCTAATCCAAACTCAAAAATATTTACTCTTGTGTTTTCTACTAACAGTTCTATAGCTTTATCACTTGTATTTAGGTCTTTGATCCATTTTGAGTTAATTTTTGTGTATGGTATGTAGTAGGGGTCCAACTTCATTCTTTTGCAAATGATTACCTAGTTGTCAGATTATCATTTGCTTAAAAAATTATTCTTTCCCCATTGAATGGTCTTGGCACTCATGTCAAAAATCATTGAACATGAATATATGAATTTATTACTGGACTCTTTTTTTCTAAACCGTTAATCTGTGTATCTATCCTTATGCTAGTACTACATAGTCTTAATTATTGTAGATTTGTGGTAAGTTTTAGTGGAAGTCCCCTAGCGTTTTCTTCTTGCTCAAGATTGTGTTAACTATTTTGGATCCTTTCCATTTCTGTATTAATTTTAGGATCAGCTTGTCAATTTTGGCAAAAAAAAAAAAAGAAAAGAAAAAGCCAGTTGGAAGAGTCTACACTCTGAACCACTGAACCATTATTGAAGATTATTTAGTACCACAGAAAAATGCCTACCGTGGTCCCTGAATGTAAGATTGTATTATACTCCGGTAAGCATAGATACGAATTAAAAGTTAAAGTAAAGTGATTGTTATTAGGAAGATGAGATCATGCATTGTCTTCTTTTTCCTTTCATAATTTTTTGTTTTAATGCTATTTTATAATAAGGAAAATATGTGTTACGTTCTTGAGGGAAGGATTTATTTCTAAACTCCTTAAAGTACCTGGCATATTGTATTGTACATAGTAGGCACTCGGTAAATATTTCTTGGAATGAGTTTTGCACTGCTCATTTGCAGACCGAAAAAATGTGACTTCTTTTGTATTGCATGCAGCTCAAAGCTGCTCTTACAAAACAACTATTCAATCCAGCTAAATTCAACAAGAAAAGAAACTTTATGCCTACAAATGTCCTTGAGTCAATTGTATTAGAGATATAGTAGACCCTTCATAAATACTGATTTTTCTCAATAGATTCACAATCCGCCCCCCATCAATATTATCAGTTCCCTTAAAACTGAGCCTTTAAGAAATAATTTTTGAAGTATCAGGAAAGAATTTTTTTTTCAAGTGGGCAGTGTGAGCTAGATCTTATGATATTTTCCCCAAAAAATCTAATCTTTGGGAGATTAGCAGCTGAACTCCCTTCTGAAGTGTCAAAGTCTAAGGCTGTGGTTAGTGAATAAACTTTGGCAACCTATTAATTTATTCTTGGAAAGCTTTACCTGGATAACAAGATGACACTAATTGACGTCCTAAAAAGTTATATCAATAGGGGGAAACGGATAATTGTAAGTTACTCACAGGTAGCGAATTGCTCTTAGCATCATTAAGGAGAGCAGGTGAGGGTTAGTGGGGGAGCAAGAGGGAGTGGAGAAAACCTATCTCCATGGCATCCCAGTAATACCACAAACCACTCCGCTTTTGCTTCCATGATTGATGATGCCACTAAAAACCTCCATGGGACCTCTGCACTTCCTTGAATCTCAAACTGTAGACCATTCATTATGCTCTATATTTTCTACCCTGACCTGATATTGATGTACGCTGTGTTTAATGAATCATATTTATCACGCACTGTAACAGCACGGAAAGTACTGTGTATCTTATCTTAGAGGCATGATCTAAGTGGGAAATGGAGCAAGTGAGGAGTGGGAATAGAATCAGGTGAGAAGGCAGGTCAGGGAGCTCAGGACAGGAAGGGGGAAGAGAGGGAACACCTGAGCTGGACTCTCCAGCTGCGACAACACAGAGCATTCGAAACACGGGTGAAAACCCACAGTGGCCTCCTGCCATCTGTGTGGTGGCAAAGTGGCAACAGCAGCAAAACCAGACCTTCCCAGCTTCGGATTCTCATCCGAATCGTTCTCCAGCTGATGCTTGGAACAGTTTCCCCAAGTACTGAACCCACGTGCGTGTAACCAGAGCCAAATATTCTAACCAAAATAAACCAACGTAATATTCATATAAATATTTTGAAGAAAAATGAAAAGGAGAGGAAACCAGCCTATGCATATTTCTAACTAGTGCTTTTCCTTAAAAGAAAGCAAAAGAAATAGACTTATACATGGTGCTGAGCCACGTGTACTTTTATTGTAGCTTTTCCTTTGTGCCTTGCCTTGCTAATGTCCCCAACATTTCAGAGCATATGGTAATTGGGCAGGATGTGTCCCCAGGCAGTGCACCAGCCTTGCCAGGCCACAGCCATTGCAGTAAACACTGGTGTGGAGGCTCCCCTAAGGTAGAGGGAGTTACCTGAGGACACATCACAGGAGGCAGCCAGGAGAAGTAAACAATTCCCAATATAACCAATTGATTGTACAAACGTAAACGTAAACATGAAATTACATTTTTCTCAAACCACTGGCCCCAAATGCATATGCCAAATCTCTCTCCTGACCAGGTAGAAGACCCCTTAATAAGACCCTGGGCATATTCCATAACTTCTGGGTCACTTCTGTTATTCACTTTCACTTCTTAGAAACCCGTCAAGTTTCAATTTCCAGTTTCTTCTCCTATTCAGAGCTCTCTCCCTGATCACAGGCCTGTCTTGCGTCTAAGGAGCCTCAACTGGGAGGGGCCGTAGCCTGTGCTTACTTCTCTTCTCAAAACAGCATCCAGGGACTTCCCTGGTGGCACAGTGGTTAAGAATCCGCCTGCTAGTGCAGGGGACATGGGTTCAAGCCCTGGTCCGGGAAGATCCCACATGCCGTGGAGCAGCTAAGCCCGTGCGCCACAACTGCTGAAGCCCGCACGCCTAGAGCCCATGCTCCGCAACAAGAGAAGCCACCACGATGAGAAGCCCGCGCACCGCAGCGAAGAGTAGCCCCCGCTCGCCGCAACTAGAGAAAGCCTGCGTGCAGCAACAAAGACCCAACGCAGCCAAAAATAAATAATTTAATTAATTAAAAACAAACAAGAAAAAAACAACATCCAGAATTCCAGGGGAATCAATGTTTGGTTTCAGGGTTTCTCTTTTCCTTCCGTCTTCAAGGCAAAAACTCCCTTCTCCTCTGCTCTTAGGGGCTGGGAGGGGAGGGGAGGAGGATGGGCAGATTCTCTCTACCACACTGCCTTTGTGTGGGCTGTCACCACTTCTCTGGCTAAGATGAGCTGGCCATCCATGCATTGTCATCCCAGGCTTCCAAACGCTGGGCTCTTACCGGTGACAGCATTATGAGGACACTGCCAAGCCAGCCTAGAGCTCTGGTCCTGCTGTGACTCAATGCCCTCCATGCCCCTACTACCTGACCCCATAGGACATCCCATAGAGGCTCGCTGGTGAGCTTCCTATTCTCAGTGTGGACCCCTCTGCGGGGGTCAGGGGCGGGGGTTCAGCCACTCAGCTCATGTCTGGTGTTTGAGCTGGGAAAACTCACATATTGAAACAAAGTCAGTGCTCAGTTCAGATACTCTCAAATCTTTTCTACTGTTTTTGTGGGATATGCCACCTCTTCCAAATTTCTGAGTGCCACTGGTTTCAAGAGCTAGCACCCTTGACTTTTCTTTGAAGGACGGCCCTCAAGCTACTGGAGCCGACGCAAGGGCCAAGGAGTTTATTCCCCTTGGGAGGTTGTTAACCAATAAACTGTCTAGCAAAGGAATATGAATGTCCAGCCTTCTTAACTCAGTTTGGGACAATTTAGAGTCTTAACTGAAACTCCAGAGCTTCCCTGCAGAATGAGGCCAAGGCCAGCTCGCTGTGGGACTTCTGGACCCGTGAGTGGCTTTCTTCTCTCCCCTGTTCTGCTCTAGAACCCTAGTTCCCTTAGTGGTTTCCCCTGGAGCCACTTCCTTAATAAATCTCTGGCCCAGAACTCCTCACTCAGAGCCTGCTCTTTGGGAACTGACATGGCCTTGGGTAAGAATGGAGCTCGGCCACCCTGTTGCCCTTGTGATAATTTTATGAGTCAACTGGACCGGCTCACTGGATGCCCAGATTTCTGATTAGACATGACTTGTGTGTGTGTCTGTGAAGGTGTTTCTGGAAGAGAGTAGCGTTTGAATTGGAGGACTGGGTAAAGCAGAAGGCTGTCCCCAGAGTGAGTGGGAATCCTCTAGTCCCCTGAGAGCCTGAATAGAACAAACAGGTGGCAGAATAGAGAGTTCGCCCTCTCTCCTCCTGAGTGCTTGAGCTGGGACCATCTTCTCCTGCCCCCAGGCTCCTAGTTCTCAGGCCTCCAGACACTGGGTAGAACCCACGCCATCCGTTTTCCAGCTCCCAGGCCTTTGAACTACAGCACTGGCTCCTCTGGACCTCCGGCTTGCAGACAGGAGATGGTGGGACTTCTCAGCGTCCACAGTGAGGTGAGCCAGTACCTGATAATACATCTCATTCTGTACATCTGTATCTACAGTATATCTGTGTCTGGACCTTATATATCTCCTATTGGTTCTGTTTCTCTGGAGACCCCGAGTTAAAGCTCCTCCCCTCTTTACCATGCCATCTCTTTCCAGTTTTCTTTTTGATTCGTTTCTAAGGCCTGAGTAGCAGTTAAAGTTCCTTCCCTCCCTCCCTCTCCTCTTCCCTTCCTTTCTCCCTTCATTCTTTCTTTGTCTTTCTTTTCCCTTCATCTTCTAACTCTCATCTAGAATAAGCCCTGTGATACCAGATTTCTAGTCCTTTCTCTCACATCACTCTTGGAATCTGGGGGGAAGCTAAACTGTTTTGGATTCTTTAATGGACTAATTCTCTTAATAATAATTCTCCCCCTTTCATTACTGTACTTAAAATGGTAATGCTATTAGTGCTGAGCGCAGGTTGTCGTTTTTTATGAAAAAGGAACAGGAACAGGGCAGAGAAGAGGGCTCTTGAAGGCCCCCTTGCTCTGGGTACCACTGTCGAGTCTTCCTTGAGGACCAGACTTCCAGCTTCCAAATCTACCCAAAATAAGGGTGCAAAGCCAGAATAAGTCCCTGGAGAAGCCCCATATGTTCTCCCCTGGCAAACAATCATCAGTTCCTCTGGTGCTTAGTAATAGCTGAAGCTCTGGAAAATACAGAAAAGGATTAGGGCTCACTACCAATAAAACTGTGAGGTGACTTCCATTTGGTGCTTAGAGTTTGAGTCAAGTGATGCCTTGCGAAGTTGAAACCAGAAGCCTGGACAACAGCTGTGTAATTAAAATGGCTACGTGGGCAGGTGTAGTCCCCCGTCTCTGATATACAGCACTCATGAATGGAAGTGCTCAGCATCCCAGTGGCTCTCCTCCCGAACTGACTCATCCATTACTGGGGTAATGATTTTCCGTCTGAGCAACAGCAAAGCCAAAGGCCTATTACACAGGCAACATAAAGTTAAAAAGACATTATGAATAAAACGTTGGCTCTGGCAGGCTTTTGCCAACTCTTCTCCAGAGAAGATTGCCTGATGCCGACACGTGTTTATTACACTTAATAATGTTTACATAAGTCTTCCTTGAGCTCATTAGAGCTGTCAGATCAGAAGTAAATGTGCTCCCCCCTCGGTTTATCTTTAAAGACTTCGCAGTCAATAAAGCAAGATGAATGGCATCCAGGGCACAGACAACAACGTACTCTCTCCGGCTTTGCAAAGACTGCTAAGTTAAACCCCTCGGTCCGGTTGGGCTCCTGGGTCTTAGACCTGCATCTGGTCAGTCCCTTCGTTCTTGAGCAAGAGAGCTGTGCTTCTCCAACGTTAAGGGGCTTGGAATCACCACAAGAGCTTGTTAAAATCTGCTACCTTCATTCCTGGTGATTCTGCATCAGTGGATCTGGGGTGGGGCTGAGAAACATGAATTTCTAGCAGGCTCTCAGGTGCTCTTCAAGTGCATTGGCCCTTACTCACCCTGTTCTAGGGGTCATTTGCCATCATCTCGTTTGTTGGGGTCAGGGGTGCCCTTTGACAATCCGGGGCATCCTGGTCTATGGCATGCAACAGCAGCAGCAGCAGCAGCAGCGGCGGCCACGCAGCGACGGCCGCAGCGACTGGGCAGCAGCGGGAGGAGCAGCAGCCGCGGGGGTTGCCGCGGCTCGCGGGCGAACCCTCCTGGGCTCGCGTGGGTCCGCGCGGGGGCTCGGCCAGCGTGGAGGGGCGGGGCCTGGGGGCGGGGCCTGGCGCACGGGGGCGGGGCGCGGCGCGCGGGGCTCGCACTGTCTGCTCTCCGCGGCGGCGGCAGGGGTAGAGGGCACGGCCAGCGGGCGGCGCGCCGCGGAGTCCCAGGCAGTCCGCCGAAAGGTAAAGCCAGGAGAGCGCGCTGGCGGGTCTTGCCCGGCAGCTGCATAAGCCCCGGAGCGTCCGGCCCCCAAACTAGGTTTGGGCGCCCAGGGCATTTGTCTAGCATCCAGGGACCGGCTGCTGAGCTGGGGGTTTGCATGTACGGCGCCGCCGGGGCCCGGGCGGGAGGTTTGGGGACTGCAGCTGGAGCCTCCGGCCATCCCGGGACATCCGGACTCGGAGACAACTTTGCGCAGCGGTCCTACTCTAAGTTCCCTTTATTGCTGTTGTCTTAGCGCCTCCCGTTCGACAGTCTTGCCGGACTCCAGCTTTGTTCTCACCAGGCCAAACCCGCGGTCCCCTAGGGCTTGAACCCGGGAATCGCTGGCAAGTTGCACCTGCCTGCCGGGTCCTCCCCGGCTCCCTTCTCGGCCCTGCGAGGTCCAGCACGGTCCTATGCGCACTAAGGCTGGGCACCTCGAGACCCGGCGCCCACGGGGCCAGCGGTTTTCGCAGTTTCCCTGTGGTCCGGGATCAAGGGCAGAGGCGTCAGACCTTCGGGATGCGCGTGATTTGAGGCTGGAGAGAGGGCAAGAAAAAGTTTGGAAGCTCGGCTAGTGCTGGGGAGCCGGCAGCGCCCGGCTGCCCATGGCACGAGTTGGGGAGAGTGCTACGGGCTTGTCGCCGGGCAGAGGGACTCTGGGTACCTAGACGCCAGGTGCAGAGAGGGAACCTCCAGGGCAGAGGCTCCAAGCGTGGACTGTCAGCAGAGATGGGATGCTTGTTGTGTGCGCTCATTGGCCAGAAAAGGCTGTGCGTTGTTGCAGAGAAGATGGGCGAGAGAGCGAGAGGGAGAGGGAGGGACTAGGGATACACACACACACACACACACACACACATATAATTGCGCTGTACCCAGCGTACACTTTTTCTTCCTCCAGATATTTTGGGAAACCTATGCACGGGATGCCTTCTTGTACCCGAACTCCCAGAGGTGGGGGTGGAGGTGGGGGAAGGGATAAGTTTTCCCCAGTGCTGGAGCTCGTTTTGAAAGCGAACGGGTGACAGGAGCCTTCTTGGGGTGTGTGTGTGTGTGTCTGTGTCTGTGTGTGTCTGTGTGTGTGTGTGCGCGCGCGCGCAGTGGCGAGGGATGCTGGGCCGCCCGCGGAACCTCCTCCCCTCCGGTCCCCCGTCCCTCTTCCCGCTTCCAGCTCGCGACAGCGGTGTGAGTTTTCCTGCCACTCCTCGCCTGAGGCTGGCAGGCGAGAGGCGAAGTGGTGGTCGCCAAGTGGAGCAGACAAAGGGTGCACTTGGACGACCCTCCGAGGGCGAGGCGGCTGGGGTGTGTGTGTGTGTATGTGTCTGGAGGGGCTCCCTTTCCTGCCAGCTAGGGAGAAAGCATTGGTAGCAGAGGGATGAGGTAGGAGTGGGAGAAAGGTGAGGTGGGGCGGAGGGGAAGAAACCCTGTGGGAGGAAGAAGAGAGCAGAGATTTAAAACCACCTTGCATGATTGGCTGTAAAATTATAAGTTAATTTTAAAAAGGGTTGGGGACGGGTGCTGAACTAAAATTTTAGAGGATAGGGACCCAGTTAGTTTGATTAATAAAGGTATTTTAGCGAGTGATGTTAAAGTCTGAAACCTTCGCCCAAGTTTATTGCTTGTTTTAGATAATCTCCTTTGACATATCTTTCCAGCACCTACTCCGGAAGTATCTTTTCACTGTCTTAAAGAAGTAAAAGACATATATACACAAATAAAATGCAGCTACAATGAAGTTTAACTGAAGCTTTGAGCAGGATTAAATGGCTTGTGTAGCTGCTGAATGTTGCTAAAGTACTGTCAGGAGTATAAAACAGCCAGACAAAAATAAAGGAAAAAAATAATTGTAACAAGAAAATGAAGGCTTTACAAGAACTTCAGTAATGAACACATAACAATTGGTGCTATGATGCAGTAATTATTTTCGTATTTACGCCATTAACGATTGTCTTTTAACGTTAATGTCCTGATATTTTATTCCTTCTCATTTGCAGGCAAAAGCGCATCTGAGACTCCATCAGGGAGTAATTTGGTTATATAAAGTCATGAATAGAAAACACTAAACCATGCTCAGAACTCTGACAACACAGAGCCTGAAACATAACAACCTCATTTGCTGTTTATTATCTGTCTTTATAATTCTGTTTACCATCATTTGCATAAATGAATAGCTAAATTGTATAGTATATCCCTTTTAGGAAAATAAATACTTGATGCTTATAGAGAGACTGGGAGGGAGAGGAGGGCTAGCAGGTAATTCTTACATCAAGCACGAAAAAGATTTTTTAAAAACTTTGTGGGATTAGAAGCCTTCTGGAAATAATCAGAATGCAAATTCAGCCTACTTTAGGCATCCTTAATTTATTTAACTTGGTTCAAGTACTTTTTAACTATATATGTAATTTGTCAATGGGCAGATTCTAAACTTCTTTCCTAGCTTATCTTAACAAACCAAACCAAACCAAAGTACTCTATCCTACATCATAAAGGAATTTTTGTTAACATGAAAAACTCTTTTTTTTTTTCTATTCAGACTTTCAAAGGGTAAATTTTCTGAAATGAAGGAAGAGGTTTTTTTCTGAAGGAAGCTCAAAACAAAATTCTTTCAGCAGAAATTTAAATTAATAACATTTCAAGACAAACATCAGAGGTCACACATTTTAAAACTATTGTTAATTATTTTAGCCGTCGGATCTTTGCTAAAATTGTCTTACTCATATGATAAAGGGAACAACTAATAACTGTATTAAGAGGGCTCTGAAGTAACTTGCCAGCCAAACAGCTGAGCAAAACATGTAGTGGTTGGGGGAATCAGTCAATCCCATGAATGTTTAAAAAAATCTATTTATTCTTGCCAGGCACACAAAATATCATGATGATTGAATGCACCATTTCCTGCCCATACAAATATGCTGGTCTCATGTGGAACAGCACAATGAAATCAGTATTACCTGAGAATGGATTCCGTGTGGGAATAAGAACCTTGTATGTATTTTAAGTGCAGGGGGAAAAAAAGAATAAGTGACAAGCAAGCTGTTCATTATAGTGGAGGCTGTTGTAAGATTGTGTAAGATCAGGGCAAGTTCTTACAGTTTTGCTGGTTGCAAACTTGGGAAATGTAATCGTGTGAATAAAGTTCATTTTGAATACAGGTTTATTTATTATGTTCATTATTAAAGTCACTACTCCTGTTATCACTTCTATATTCCAAACGTTTCAAAGGCTTCCCAATATCTCTATATTTCTATTGTTCTTTATATCATTGCTCTGTAGGAAAGTTGTCTATTTTTCTTTTTTTTTAAAGGCTAAAATCTGACTTCTGGTTAAATGATTTATTTCTGTGACATACATTTACTAAGTACCCATTATTAACTACCAGATACTGCACTAGGTGCTAGGGATTCAAGGATGAGTTAGACTCAGTCCTTGTTCTTAGAAAGTGAGGGAGACAGTTATGTGGATAAACAAGTGCAATAGAACGTAATCCGTGGCAGTCTGTCCTAAGGCTCTGGAATGACATAGACTGGGTTCAACTTTCAGCTCTGCCTCTTACTAACTGTGAGACCTTGATCCAATTTGTCAACCTTTCCGAGCGTCAGTTTTCTTTTCTGGTCAATGGGGGCAATAATACCATTCAGGTCACAGAGTTGTAAAGATGACATGTCAACATATTTTAATGTCTTACATCTTAAAAACAAACCCTGGATCCCATACTTCTGAGCACCGCTCACGTCACTTCTCTGCTCCATGCCGCCGTCAGATTTCTGAGGATGCTGTATCTTCACGTCCTCTCTCCTTTGCTGTTCATCCTACACTTGTGCGGCTTCTGCCCCTACCACCTATGGAAACAACGTCTGTTGAGATCAGCAGTGACCTCTGTGTGGTCAGACCCAGGGACCTACATGCTTCCTCAACTTCTTGGAGCATTTGAAAGGGTTGATTGGTCCCTTTTAATTCATAAGCTATTCTCTCTTGGCATCAATGACTTGGGTGGCTTCTGTGACACTAGACACCTCCAGTTTTCCTCATTAGGCTTTTACTATTTCTCAGCTGGCTCCTCGTTCATTATTTGTCTCTAAATGAAGGTTGGATCTTTTTTCCAACCTTGTGGCTCCATCCTAGCCCTCTTATAGCTCCATCCCACACCCAGATGAAGGTCCACCGCTACAGAAAGTAAGTTTAAGTAATCACCATTTGGAATGGTCTGCTTTTTCTCTTGGTCAACAGAGTACATTTAATCAAAGGCTAATCTAGACATATAATTAAGAGACTGAGTATCAAGCATGCTAAATGTGGGCATACAGAAGTTTTGACAAATAGTAGAAACTGAAAGCACAGTGACCAGAGTGAGGTGTACCGTCGGGGCCGGCCCCAGGACCACCGGCTTTCCCGTCGCCCCCATTTTGGTCGGGGAGGCTGCGTTCTTAGCACTGAGAGCACCCTTGAGTCCACTTCACTTTGCAGTTGCCACATTGGCGAGTTACAAGGATTTACTTCAAGAAGGTAGCGGTGACGTCCATGTAACTGTGTCAGCAAGACTCGGTGACGTGATTGGAACTCAAAGATCAAGCATAGTCTAAGCTTCAGTTTTCTAAAGATGGAGGCATTTTCTTTCACAAAAGAGGCACCGAAATGCAAGAATTGGTTCCACTGTAAGCATTCTCTCTATTCTGTGGAAGCCTGCTGGTGCTGACCCTGGCTTTTCCCTTGGGTGACAGCAGGCTGTAGACTCAGCCTCTTAGTGGTCCCACTTTCTCCCTGTCTTGTTCTCTCTTCCTCTTCCTTCCTTCCACTGTTTAGCTCCTTCCTTCCCCTTCTTCACGGCTTCCTTTTTGTTTCTTCAGTTTCTCTTATTCCTTTCCTTTCTTTCTCCCCTTCTCCTGTCCCTCATCCTTTTTATTGTCTTCCTTCATCGTTCTTACGTAAGCAGAAACAAAACAGAAAGATCTACATGAGCTTTTGCCCAGCTGTTACCACCATCAGAGGATTGAGTCTACCACATGGCCTCTGCCTTTTCTACTTGGTGGTCTTTGCATCCATCACTTGAAACTTGAAGAACCTTAAAATTCTTACCTCCGTTTTCCCTGTGTCAACAAATAAACATAGAAGAGGTGGAAGCAAGGGATTAGAAAAATTGGTTTGTGGATCCATGCTCTAGAATGACATTTTCCAAGAAGGAGTCTTTACCACCAGGTGATATATATAAAGGTGGCCTCCCTGCTTCCTGAGCTTGGGTACTGTTTATGTCCGTCTTCGCAGTGATGATGACAACTAGAATAATGGTTTAAATGATGAAAACTAATATTTATGGAGTGCTTGCTACGTGCCAGATTCTGTGCTACACATACATGTGATACATGTGAGACATGTATTTGTTCATCATCTATTTGTTCATTGATACATGTTTTATCTATTCCTCACGCCCAGTGGGCCCATATTAGAGGTGAGGAAACAGACCAAACAAGGTTAAATTGCTTGAGCAAAGGTTGCAGGACTCAAAGTATGGGAGTAGCAACTCAGCTCTTCTTAGCTGCCGTGCTCCATCCTGCAGCGACACGGGGGTTCTTTGACTACGTTCATATTGACGGTGAGCCGCAGGAATGCCCTGAAGCCATAGTATCTGATCTAATAACACTGCAAAGTAATGATGGGTGGGGAGACTGGCATTCATGGGCCTGTGGGCTCAACTTGTAGAGGAGGTCAGCTGGGCACATCTTAGGATGAGAGCCTTTATAGGAAAGCATGGTAAGGGCTGTTCATCATTGTCTCTCTCTCTCTCTCTCTCCAGTGTGGCTACTGGGGAAGCCTGAAAACTAGGGGTTTTTCAGGTGGGGTGACCTAAGCACCACAGCTTTGGAAGAGCCTTAAGAGACTTCAGAGGCTTCTTGCTCTTCTTTCTGAGGAAATGCACTGTTTAATTTTTGAAAAAAAAAACATGCTGTAGTTTGTCTTCAGTGCGAATGAAGGGTACAAAACACTGGGTTGGAGCAGAGGAGAAGCAGGATGGCCTTGTGTGGGTGAAATGAGGCTTGGCCAAGGCATAAGCACAGAGGGACCTCCTCTTCTGCAAGCGGGGGTGGTATGTCTGATTCTTTGCAGAGGCAACGCCCAGGAGGCCGTGGATGCTGTACGTGGGGAACTGCATGTGAAGGAGACGGCAGCTAGCAGTCAGTGCTGACTGTCTTAGAAGGGCTTCCAAGATGTATCTTGTGCTCTGACAAAGTTCCTTCCAGAACCTGGTTGGAGCTGTATGAGAACATGGGCAGTCAAAAACAGGGGTCTTCCAACAGCTCCCTGACTGGTGACCTTGTTTCTACCTTTGCCTCACAAGATGGGCCTCATTCAGATGTTAATCAGAATAAGAAACTTCCTGAATGATGGGCCACCCACGGCTTCCCACCTCTCTCTCTTCCTAAAAACCCAAGACCTTGCAGGGGCCTAGGAGGCTGCGTGCTCTGCCCCTGGTTATCCTTCTGACCTCCTCCACTGGCCTCCTTTGTTGAATAAATGAATGACTCTTGAGCGAACCAGGGATCATCCAAGGTGCTCAATAGTGTCTTTTGAACAAATAAAGAAGGAGAGACTTCCTGTTTCAATGGCGACACTAGAGAAATTAAGGTTAGAAACGAAAGGCATAGGGACGGTTTAGTGAGTGGAAGAATGAGGGTAAATGCAGTCTCTCAGAACTGCTGGATGCTAACCTAGAATTTTCATCATCTATTTGTTCATTCATTTAACAAGAATTTATTGAGAATCTACCATGTTCCAGGCACCAGTCTAAAGGCTGGCTGTCCATCAATGAACGAGCAGGCAAAGTCACTGGCCTCTTGTGGCTGACATTCTATTAGGAGAAATATATTACAACAAAGTAGACAAAATGATAATTTCAGGTAACAGTACATCCTATGAGGAAAAGTTCAGCACAGAGTTGCAGGAGGATAGGTTTAATTGCAGATCCCACACCTTCCTGGTTTTAAACTCCGTCCCCCTTTCTCCTGTGCTGAAAATGGTACTGATCTCAAAGATGAGTACGGTTTAAACAGTCTCGCATAGTGTGAATATATTGTCTTGTCTTCCTTAAGGTTTTTCCACTAGGCAAATAAGGCTTACTTTACAGATATTATTTGAAAAACAAACAGTTTGGCAAAAGAAGGCCCCAGAGTGGTGGCTTCTGTGAATCTGTTCTGTATTTAATCTTAAAACTCTAGTAAATGTTTCACGGATACAAATGGCAATTTTAGGATTCTTTTGATAAACAATTTAATAAAGAAGTCAAACGTGGAGTAGAGAGCTTTTTCTTGCCCTCACACGTTAATGCATTCAACATTATAGTTAAAAGAGATCATTCTGAAAAATTTAAATTGAAGAGGTTCCATTTCCATGTGATTTATCATTACTTACTTAATTTTCTCAGTACCAATTTTGGCCCCTTTATTTTCCGGTTAGTGTTAATTTGTTATGGCAGTGATAGAAAATAAATACAGGCTCCAAATCAATAGGATTAGCTTAGAAACATAAATGATTAACAGCAAAGTTAATGGTTAACAACACAGAAATAATGATTGCTATGGATGAAGCATTCAGAGCCTTTCTGATACTACCCACTGGGGTTACTAGTGACCATGGGGCCTGGATTCATTTTCTATCACTGCCTTAATAAATTGACACAAACTAGGTGGCTTAAAACATTACAAATTTATTATCTCATAGCCTCCGTAGGTGAGAAGTCCAGGCAGGTCTGGCTGGATACTCTGCTTAGGGTCTCACAAAGCTCAAAATCAAGGGATGGCCAGCCTGAGCTTTCATTGGAAATTCTGGGAAAGAATTTGCTTCCATGCTCATTCATGTTGTTGGGAGAATTCATTTCCAGGTTCCAGGTGGTTGTGAGACTGAGGCCCTCACTTCCTTGTTGGCTGTCAACTGGGGATCATTCTCCACTTCCGGAGGTGTTTCTTGGCTCGTGGACCCTCCCATCTTCCAAACCAGCACCAATGGGCTCAGTCCTCCTCACGCATCAGATCTCTCTGACCTCGTTTTCCCACATCGTTCCTCCCTCCAGCCAGAGAAAGTGCTCTGCTTCAGAAGGACCCCTGTGCTTAGACTGGGCTCGCCCAGATAATCCAAGATAACTCCCTATTTTAGGGTCAACTGATGAGTAATCTTTTTTTTTCAATTTTTAAAAATTGAAGTATAGTTAATTTACAATGTTGTGTTAGCTTCAAGTGCACAGCAAAGTGGTTTAGTTATACATGCATATATATATATACACATATATATGTATATATATATTATTTTCGGTCTTTTCCATTATAGGTTATTATAAGATATTGTGTATACCTGTAGTTCCCTGTGCTCTACAGTAACCTTGATTACATCTGCAAAATCCCTTTTCCCAAGTAAGGTAACATATTCAGAGGAAAGACATCAGAGCGTGGGAGATACGGGGGCACACATTTTGTCTACCTGGGAAATAGCCTTGTCAACTGAGACAGACCAGATGACCTGACATGGAGATGGATTTGAAACCTATACACTTTCGGTGAAGGAGGAAGTGGTGTTCTTTAAGTATATCTTCTATCCGAGCCATTGCAGATTAAAGACACCCTCAGTGTTAAAACAACAAAACAGAACTCGCTTATTTAGTAATGTGAGAGGTGGCCGTTGAAGAGCAAGCTTAAGTAAAGGAGGAAACGCTCTTGTCCTGGGGTAGAACGCGTCTGGATCAGAAGGCAGCAGCAGGATGTGTGAGAACTCGAGAGAAGGCAGCCCAGCTCCAGGTACTTGCTTTGCTCTGGAGCAATTTCAGCCTCTTAACGACAAATGTCTGACTTGAAATGATGGTTTAGAAATCTGGATTTTTCTGTGAGCCTGGAACTCTGGGTAACATCTCCAGGGTATTTTTTTTTTTTTCAATGCCAACTAAATCAAAATTAAAAATAATGGGAGCACCAAAACTTAATATATTTGGTGCCTAAATTTGGCTCGTGGGCTGCCAGTTTATGTTTGAGTATTTAGTATGATAGAAAATACTCGAATTTTCTATCGAACGTTGAGGAATACTCGAGGAATTGGCTTGGACAAAGATGTCAAAGTACTCCAATGCAGTAAGACTAGGAAATGTTTGGCTTTGGCTTCCAGATGTGAGAGTGTGCCTTAACGATGTACTTTTGTTTTGTTTGCCAAGCAAACAAACAAAAAACCAAGGAAGATAGTTAAAGCTCTAATGCTATTTCCTGAGGGTTTAACCTTACACAAGTGTTTAGAATGCCACTTTTTCTTGGGTGATACTCCTCATGTTTGCACAAGCAAAAGGGACCAGGGAAAAGTGTGATGAATTACCCACGGAATTTGAAAGAGTGTGAAGGAACAGTTTGGATAGTCCAAGCGTAGCTCCCAATCTGCAGTATATGACATTTGTCTTAGAGATTGGGACAATGTCCTTTAAAAACACTGATTTAAAAGAAGAATTTATTTTACAATGTATCAAAGTGCACAAGGAGGCCCAGAAAGCTTGTTCTACAGATTGAGTTTGAGGTTCATAAGGTTTTTATAATTGTCTCCCACTGCATGGAAGCAAGGGTAACAAGATGGTGTGGTTGTTGAGAGAATAGCTCTGAGTCAGACGAATTGAACTTTGAATTAGGACTCTGACACTCACCAGATGTGTGACCCTTGGCAAGGTTATTTCACTTCTCTGAGACTCAGTTTCCTCACCTGCAAAATGGGATCATTAACACCTAACTCAGTGGTGGTTGTGAAGATTAAATGGACTGATGGGCTTAAAGCACTTGGGTTCTTATTACATGATTCTAGATTGGGACACCCAGCATTTTATCAACCACCATCACTTCTCATGCTGTGGATTTAAAAATGACAGAACGTGGAACTGCCCATATCGGACCAGTGTTTATCTGTTCTTTATTAAGTGAAGCAGTGAGGACATAAAGGAATGGTATAGGTAGAATTCGAATCCTGGGTTGAAGCTTCATCTCTTCTTGGCCTGTTGCTGCCTTAGTTGAGGTGGATGGAATTCCAGAAATCCCCAGCATGGAATGTTGCTTTTGGAATTTTGTGCCTAAGGACCTGGATCCAAGCATCGCTTTTACAACATTCCAGCCCAGCTGTAGGAATATGGGAAAGACACACTATATGAGCTCTAGATTCCCTTTGTATGAAATACAAAACCAAGGTTTCTTACTCACAATGGGCTTGAAAGGATTGCTTGAGACAACATATAGAAATACTATTTATGGATTTGGAATCTAAATGGTTAGCATGTGCTCCTATACCTACTGGGCCATTTTCTTTGGTCTGGCATGAGTAAGAGAAAAGCAAAATATGAAAATGACTTGAAGCACAAATGTGAAGATGACACCCAGCACAGCCACTAGTGAATCACTTAATAAATATTTATTGAGCATCTATCCTGTTTCAGCTATACGAGGTGTCCAGGATAAAAACAAAACACACACAAACCAATGACACAGTGCCTAACCTCTGGGAAGTCAGGTTCTAGCTGGGAAGATAAACATCATAATGCACTGTGATACACACGCTGATTCAGGTTCTTCAAAGTATTGGGTTGGCCAAAAAGTTTGTTCGGAAAGCCTGAACGAACTTTTTGGCCAACCCAATAGTTTGGAGAGCAATGGGGCAGTAGATTCCAGGAAGACATTTTAAATGAAAACCATTACAGTATTTTCCCTAGAGGTCAGCATCCAGGAGATGCTCTAAAAGACGGAAAACAGTCAACCAAACAAAACCAGATGTTTGCCTATTGCTTTCTTGAACTTTACTTACTGTATATTCAAGTAAGCAATTCCATGGGTATTTCCCCAGTTTTTCCATTTAAGGTCATCTTTCTAAAAATATTACTAAGATTTCAAAATACAATTAGAAAAAAAGAAATTTACCTGCCATAGCCCTAGAGATGACATCAACATTGATTGTATACAAAAAGACATACACAAACCCAGCTCTTCGGCCACAGCACATGGCCACGTGCTTGTAATTGGTCAGAACTGCTGCCTAGGTGAGGGTTACCATAACCTTCTCAAACTGCTGTCGTGAGTCAGAAAGTCCTCACTTAATTTAAGATATTCCAGGGCTTCCCTGGTGGCGCAGTGGTTAAGAATCCGCCTGCCAATGCAGGCGACACAGGTTCGATCCCTGGTCAGGGAAGACCCCCCATACCGCAGAGCAACTAAGTCCATGCTCCACAACTACTGAGCCTGTGCTCTAGAGCCCGCGAGCCACAACTGCTGAGCCCACGAGCCACAACTACTGAAGCCCGCCCACCTAGAGCCTGTGCTCTGCAACAAGAGAAGCCACAACAATGAGAAGCCCATGCACTGCAACAAAGCCCACTCACCACAACTAGAGAAAGCCTGCGCACAGCAACGAAGACCCAATACAGCCAAAAGTAAAAACAAATAAATAAATATTTTTTTTAAAAAAAGATATTCCAGAAGGTGTGTTGCAGTTTTGATGACTTATGAAATACCATAAAGTATTTTAGTAAGGTCAAGCTTAGAACTAGATTTCAAAGAAAAAAAATTAAATTTATAGTAACCCCTTAAATCAAAATTAAATGCTATTGTGTCTTCACCTTTTAGATGAGTAGAAAAATTAGACCAACAGCAGGCAAGTTAATTACATAATTCTAATACTAATAGTCCTTTATAATATAACAAAGAACAACTAATAAAATAATTTACTATCAATGAGATCATTAGCAAACATTTTATAAATAGTTTTATAACTATTAATGATAATGGATTGCAATAGGTTTAGAAATAATTGAAATATAGACATTTTAGAAATTATTTAATATTTATTTATTAATGCATATTTTGGGGGGCTTTCTATCTATTGCCTTTTATATTATTACATGGAGCTACTACATATAATTATACGTGAAAGAGCTGACTGAAAAATGGTTTCTTTTGAGTTTTAATAATCTGAAGACAGAAAATATACTCCTGGACCCTTGTCTTTAATTGATGTCTCCTATTTTCATGCTCCAAAGGTCTAATGACGCATTAAGAGTTCTCCATTTTTGTTGGTTCGATTTTCTATTGAGCAACATTCCTGAGAGTAATAGAATGAAGTGGGGAGGGGAAAGATTGAGAACTACCCAAGACTGGCTGCAGTTATGGAAATAAGCAAATGATGGGAAATAATTCAGGTCATTTTCATTTTTAGTTCTTATCAGAGATTCATTGTATTTAGATATAAAACACGGAAACTATCCCATTATAAATTCAAAGCTATAGTTAGATCAGCATATTAAGAACTACCTCAAAATGGAATTATTTTATCATTTTGACTTATTTCCCTTATAGAAGAAGAAATGCCAATTGGGCTGCAAATTATAGAGGATTATCTTCTCTCCTTAGAAGAGTTAATAATATTAATATTATTTTGTGAGGAATTTGATTTGGGAGTTGAGAGTGATCTTATTAACACCAGACTCCCTTGGCTAATAATCTCCTGACTATGGGATCTATATTAAATCCTTTTCTATTTATATTCCTTGGCAGGCTGTTATTCATTGCTATTGTGGAGATTTTGTTAAGTAATAGTTCTCTTGAGAAATCATGGGTGCTTTTTGAGGTCACGATCTCCCGTGAGCTTAAAGAGAGGGCTATACATTCTCTCTGCAGTTAAGAATCCACTCCGTACCCATTTTCTTTAACACATACTTGATTTGTAAGGTTTCTGGCACTCCTTTCTTCCAAGAACTGAAGAGTGATCTATCACTCTTTATTTCGTGAAGTAAAATTGATTAGAGGAAACAATAAACATAATTCTTTAAGCATGAAACCCAATATATTTTGAATACTTGGCTGAGCTGCCATAGCAATCCTCGTGTGTTCGTTCTCTGGAGACTTGCTGGGCTGTGCCATAGGCCTCCTGGTAAACAGTCCTCACAGTATTTCTTTTAATGCTGGAAGGAATTTCACCCTTGGCCTTTGTTGTTATTGTTTTGCTCCGACATGACAAAAATCCATCACCTTCCAGATATTGATACCTGTACATTGCTGTCAGGTCATTGCCAGAAGGGGAAAACTTACCAATTCGGTGTTGTTGCTATTCTTTAACATCCATAGAGAGGCTTTAATGATAGCGATGGTTTTAAAAAATTGGATTAATTGAGCAGTGCTGGCGAGCGGAGAGCCACATTTTAGATTTTACTGGGCTTCGAGGGCCACCTGAAAGGCAACTCCCATTTCGAAATCTGTGGACTTCAAGCCATCTCTTTTGAGACAGAAGTCAGCCTAAATGGATGAGGGGACAGTATGGGGGGGGTCAGTAAAACGTGGATTTTTAAAGATATCTAGACTTCATTTCAAATCTTACCTTTACTACTAACTAGCTGTGGGGCTGGAGACAGGTTACTCCGTTACTCTGAATTTACGCTTTCTCACCTGGGAAAGGGATGTAACGGCACCTACCCGTGAGAATTTGTTGAATTTACATCAGCAAGGTACCTGGCGTGTTATAGACGCGTCATACAAAGTGAGTTCCCTACACTCGTTTCCTTATGGGCACACGTAGATTTGAATCAAATATATCCCTCCTACCTGCCCGCACAACAGCCAACTCCAGTATCAGAGCAGCATGAAGGCCAGGTAAGCCTCGCGCTCCTCGAGGTCGGGTCCTCAGATGAGCGGCATCGGCGTCACCTGGGAGCTGGTGAGAAAGGCAGAGTCTTGGGCCGGGCCCCAGACCTGCGGAGTCAGAAGTTGCATTTGAACCAGGTGACTGTGTGCACGTCGAAGTTTGAGGAGCGCTGGCATTTCTCTCCTGACCAAGTCCATCCCCTGTGCTCTGCGTTGGTGGTGTCTTTTCGGTGTTTCTTTGCCACTCGTCTGTTGTTGGGTGATGCTGGGGGTATGGACACCTGTGCGTGGTGCCCAGGAGCGCAGCTCACGTCCCTACACATCCAGAGAACAGCCCTCAGCTTCCGGCCTGGCACGAGGAGAACCTCAATAAATGTTTATGGAGTGAAATGGAGCTGCCAACAAGCAGACAAGCAGACTCTCCCATCTGTTCTGCAGACGCACGGCAGACCTCGATGGGCCTGGGGAGAGACGGATGTGCCCGAGGTCTTTGCCAGGAGGCATTACCCATGCCCGGAGGGGAGGAGGGCCTTGCCCACTGCCGCTCCTGCAGGGAGATCTGCGGAGCTTCGGAGCCTGGCAGATGCGTGCAGCCGGAGCAAAAGCCAGGGAGCACCCTCTCTTCCTTCCATGCCCTGCCTGGCAAAGGCGGGTGCCACCGTGCTTCGGGGAGCAGTTTTCTTATGGTGATTGTCTTTCTTGCTCGTAAGGGACAGAGGAATATGCTCAATGGCAGTACACCAGTGTCATATTTTTCCACATCTGTGACTAACTGGCCTGTGTCTCAACTCTATTCTCTATTGGTGTCAAATTTCCAAGTTGCTGGTTCACAGGCTGGCACAGGGTATGGGTGTGGGGACAGCGCGGCGGGAATGGGAAGCTGATATGGCCCCGAGGACGATGAAGTGGTGGGCAGAGCTTGCTGCCTGGGGCTCAGGGAGAAACAGGAAACTAGGATCCTAAAGGTTTGGGGAATGAATTGTATTGCATGATCTCGGGCAAATCAAATGTGTCACTTTCCTAATCTGTAAAATCGTGATAAATGTACTTAAGCCAAGCTCCATCAACCTATACCCAGAGTATATTTCAGTGAAGTTCACTCCAAGGTCGCTGGACCCTAGAGATCCAGAACCTGCCTCCCCAGTGGGTCGGTGCTCTAAAGCTCCTCTTCCCCTTGCTCTCAAGGCCAGTCTTGGCAACACTGTCAAGTCAGGAGACATCCTACCTCACTCTCTGACTCTGCTCTCGCCTAAAGAATCTGCTGAACTCAGAATGGCCAAGTTCTTCTCTTCAGCAAACTCCTCCTCCATCCTTGCTGTACCATCTCTTCCTGGTCTGCTATCCCTCAGTCAAAACTCTCATTTACCGACCTGGCCGACCTCAGCTGGGAGTCAAGAGGAAAACAGTCAGATGAGCACACATACAAAGTAGAATCTCCCCTAATTCTTGGAAGGACATTTTTTCTTTCTAGATGGAATCTTTATTTACGGAAACATGCAACAATCTGAGTGACATTTAAAGGGGCATGCAGAATGAAGCAACTGACAAAGGATTAATCTCCAAAATTTACAAGCAGCTCATGCAGCTCAATATCAAAAAAAACAAACAACCCAATCCAAAAATGGGCAGAAGACCTAAACAGACATTTCTCCAAAGAAGATATACAGATTGCCAACAAACACATGAAAGGATGCTCAACATCACTGATCATTAGAGAAATGCAAATCAAAACTACAATGAGATATCATCTCACACTAGTCAGAATGGCCATCATCAAAATATCTACAAACAATGATATAGCCACTATGGAGAACAGTATGCAGGTTCCTTAAAAAACTAGAAATAGAATTACCATATGACCCAGCAATCCCACTGCTGGCCATATACCCTGAGAAAACAATAATTCAAAAAGAGTCATGTACCACAATGTTCATTGCAGCTCTATTTACAATAGCCAGGACATGGAAGCAGCCTAAGTGTCCATCGACAGATGAATGGCTAAAGAAGATGTGGCACATATATACAATGGAATATTACTCAGCCATAAAAAGAAGCGAAATGGAGTTATTTGTAGTGAGGTGGATGGACCTCGAGTCTGTCATACAGAGTGAAGTAAGTCAGAAATAGAAAAACAAATACCGTATGCTAACACATATATATGGAATCTAAAAAACAAACAAAAAAAATGGTCATGTAGAACCTAGGGACAAGACAGGAATAAAGACACAGACCTACTAGAGAATGGACTTGAGGATATGGGGAGGGGGAGGGGTAAGATGTGAAGGGTGAGAGAGTGGCATAGACATATATACACTACCAATTGTAAAATAGATAGCTAGTGGGAAGCAGCCGCATAGCACAGGGAGATCAGCTCGATGGTTTGTGACCACCTAGAGGGGTGGGATAGGGAGGGTGGGAGGGAGGGAGATGCAAGAGGGAAGAGATATGGGGATATATGTATATGTATAGCTGATTCACTTTGTTATAAAGCAGAAACCAACACACTATTGTAAAGCAGTTATACTCCAATAAAGATGTTAAAAAAATAAAATAAATCCTAAAAATAAATAAATAAATAAAGTGGCATGCAGCAGATTTTGGGGTAAAGGAGATATTGATCAGTGTAACAGTTTGGCTAAAAGCAGCTGCCAACGTAGCAGACAACCTCCCACATTTCAGTGACTTAATAAATGAAACTTGATGTAGCATGTGGGTAACAGGGGAATGACGACATGAGTGGGAGGAGCAGTAGTGAGAAGGGTGGCTCCAGGCGGTCATTCAGGAACCCAGGCTGCCAGAGGTCTGCTGTCTTCCACGCCTGCTTTCCTAGGGTGCTCTGGGTATTGGCATCCAACTGGCAGATGGGGCAAGAGAGAGAGGATCGTGGCTGGCAGGTATTTATGGGGTGAAGCTGGAGGAGGTATGCATGCCTTCTGTTCACCTTTCCCTGTGAAAAGCAAATCCCATGGCCAAGTTTAACTGCAGAGGAGCTGGGAACTACAGCCTAGCTGGGTGCCAGGTTTGCTGATTCATCATTGCTCCTGTGCACATAGGAACTGCCCTGTTCCTTTTTCCTCTTTTCTCCTGCAACCCCTCAGAGAGGTTCGGCATTCCCTCCCCGTATTGAGCAGCAGCTCTCTGCAGTGAAAAGCCCCCCTCCACCCACCTGAAGAACAAGAATAGAACCTTGGCATGCCTCATTTTGATGGTTGCCAACAATTAAGCCAGTCTCAATTTCCTGTATTTCACAAGGACGTCTTGAGAATTAATAAATTATTTTAGGTGATTACCATCCCTCTGATCGTCGTCTTCGTCCTGTGCTTTTACAGTTTACACAGTGTAGGCACAGACTTAACACAAAACCTCCTTGGGGAGAGGCAGAGTGCTTTTTACTATCCTACCCACCACAGGAAGAAGCTGAGATGCACACAGGTTAAAAGACACATTCTGTAGAGTGCAACAGGCTTCCGCCTGCAATATACTTTCCGATAGTACAATTTTTTAAAACCCAGTGTGCAAAGATATGACAAAAATGATGGTTTAACTTCTTTTATTAGTGCACCGACTCTGGAATCTGCCTGCTGGATGACTTTGGGCCAGTTACTCAGCCACTCTGTGTCTCAAATTCCCTAATCTGTAAAATGGGACTAATCATACTAGTTACCTCCTGGGTCATTGTCTGGAGTAAATAAGATAATGGATGTTAAGTGTTTAGTATAATATCTGGAACATAACATGGGCCTCGTAAATATTAGCTATTACTTTCTTTTTCAATTCCAGGAGAATTGGTATCTAGTTCAGGGAATCCAAAGAAGTTACAGGGTGTGTAGCCTTCTGTTACTGAAAAAGTGAAGTGAAGGTAGAAAATGTGACAGCAATATTATCTATTTGCAGAAGGGAATATGCTGCTTTTCGGTAGGTTGAATGGGTTGGAATCAAATTTTCCCAGGAGCCACAGCGAATAAATGCTGCCCCTCATTCGGAAGGTGCAGGAACTCTTGCAAAGGGCAGGGATTCCGAGGTCTGGCCGCGGGCACTGGTTCTGTCCAGATGTCCTTAGTGGGCTGGGGGGGCTTCTGCTGGGTGGCTGCTTCCCTGGAGGGGCCAGAAGACCTTATGTCCCCCAAGCCAGTGCAAATACTCCTTCACCGGCAGCGACAGAGCTTTCTGTTCTTGGCGTTGCAGGTAAGGTGTTTTATCCATGCTGATGGATGAATCTGTGTAGCTGTGAGAAAACAAACTTTCTTCTTCTTCTGTGGTTAAAATAAAAATAAACAAATGAGTAAAGGAAGAGAAGGTTATAGAATACTGGTTCCGAGGAGGTAAAGCAGTGGTAGTTACATGCAGGAGGCAGATTTACCAACCTCTGAACAGTCCCTGTATCAGTGCATAAAGGAAGAGAAGAGAATACTGGTTCCGAGGAGGTAAAGCAGTGGTAGTTATATGCAGGAGGCAGATTTACCAACTTCTGAACCGTCCCTGTATCAGTGCATAAAGGAAGAGAAGAGAAGACTGGTTCCGAGGAGGTAAAGCAGTGGTAGTTATATGCAGGAGGCAGATTTACCAACCTCTGAACCGTCCCTGTATCAGTGCATAAAGGAAGAGAAGAGAAGACTGGTTCCGAGGAGGTAAAGCAGTGGTAGTTATGTGCAGGAGGCAGATTTACCAACCTCTGAACCGTCCCTGTATCAGTGCTCCTCAGACCTTACTGTGCAAGTCAGTCGCCAGGGGATCTTGGTAAAATACAGATCCCGACAAAGCAGGTCTGGGTGGGGCCTGAGAACCTGCATTTCTAACAAGCTCCCATGTGATTTGGATGCTGCTGGTCTGGGACCACACTTTGAGTAGCAAAATACTGCATTGCTTCATTGTTGTGCTTTTGTTTTGTTTTGTGTTTTGGAGAAAAGGACATGGCATAAAGGCAGCCGTTTCTCCCAGAACGAGAAGCTGGGACCCTTGAGAACAGCAGTTCATGAAGTGTGAGCCCAGCAAGTCAGCCTCTGCATGACCTGGGATCGGAGCGTGTTAAGAATGCAAAATACTGTGCCCCCATCCACCGCCGCCCAGACCTCCTCAATCAGAGAGTGGGAGGGTGGGAGCCAGCAGTCTGTGTTTACAGGCCCTGCAGGTGATTCTGACGGAGCTAAAGTTTGAGAACCGTTGCATTAGAGCTGCAGACTCTGGCTTCAAAAGTTCTGGTGAGGACGTAACCAATGCTGCAGAATGGCTCTGAGCTCCCGGAGCAGGTCTCCTGGTCTCTTTCTACTCAAACTGGATTCCTTGGGCTGTGATGTCCTGGAGTGAAAGGATTGGGTGTAGAGGAAGATGGTTCTTCAAAGGCTTAGCTGCTCCTCTCTCACCCTTGTTCTGCTTTCCTTATGTGGGGACCACGCAATACCAAATGTGTCTCCAAAATGAAACCTGGGAAATTGTTTCAGGGTGCTGTGATTCCTCAGTGGCTGTGAGTCTCAGATCTCCCTGTCGAGAACTTCCTTTGGTTGTGGTATTGGGATAAATAGGGTGACCAGCTGTCCAGATTTCCTGAATGGTTTTCCACAGCACGGGACTTGCAATGCTTACACCAGGCCCTGGACTGTTGGTCACCCTAATTGCAGGCTACTGACGGTCCAGCTGTAAAGTGTGAATCACCAAGAGATCTTGTTAAAATGCAAGCTCTGATTTAGTACTCTAGGTTGGAACTGGAGAGTCTGCATTTCCAACAAGCCCCCAGGTGATGTCCTGCTGCTGATCTGTGGGCCACACGTGGGTAGCAAGGCAGTATGTCACCCTCGGGATTCAGAGCTGGCCTATGTGCAGATAAATCGGGGTGCCCCATAGCCACTTACACTGCAGGTGGGCTGCTTGGCCTTAACAAATTCAGAGAGAATTTCAGGGCCACCTCCAAGGCTTTAGGATTGTGGGTTTTGCCTACAAATATAAAGTATTAACTAATCCTACACTTCTGGGCTATAGATTTTTTACCCATCAAATCCAAATACTCTTTTTAAAAACTTGTTCTTCACGAGGACAGGTGACTGCTGTTGACCCACGAATAGAACATTCGCAAGCCTGTTGATCTCGGTTCGTGTTTGAGTACAACTTAATACTTCTCCTTGTTTGGGCTGAGCATCTGCAAATGACCCCAGATGGTGTGTCTGTCATTTTTGGTCTTGTCTCTGCCTCGCAAATGGTACATTTGTCCTTGGGTTTACAGCTGTGGTCGACTGCAGGATCTTTTGCTTTTTGCAGTGTTTCTGCTTTTCAGCATAATGAGTTTTGCTTTGTCCATAGCCTGCTTTACTAATTGCAACACAGCAGCACATTCTATAGCCCATCTGTTTCCGTGATTGATTGTCTTTTACTTCAGGGTGTCCTAGAGAGTTACTTTAAAAAAAAAAGTCAGGCTTCAGTGTAACCTTTAAGATCATCATAGATTGTGTTTACACATTGTGACCACCCAAAACACAAGAAGAAACTGATGTTGAGGATGTGATTTCTCCTTACTCCCCACTCTGGAGAGGCATGCACTGAGCTCTATTGCCTTGTGACGTCTCCCTCATTCTGTTTCCAGCCCCCATGGTCAGTCTTCCTGGCTACGTGCCTTTTCTGCTCATGGACAAAGAGGAAGTGGTTACATCTGTGGCAGAGCTTTGAACTCACTCTCAAGAAGCTGCTGGTTATAGGAGTTTCTGATAATGTATAAAGTTGTCTGCATGAATAGTGAGAATTAACTCACTGAATAGTTAATTCTCACTGTTCACGGTAGTTATTGTCTATAAAGACACCTCAAATTCTGAGCTAGCAAAAGCTGAACAATTGCCCCGAGGGAATGTACAGGGTTGGGTTCCCGGTCTTATGGTCACAACATTTTTGTCAACTGATTAATGCATCACCTTGTGTTATGTGTGTTTCTGTTTGAAGACACCTTACTTAATATATATTGTTGACTCATTCACACTGGCCTCACGGCCAGCAGCATTGCACCCCATGCCTGAAGGCGGCTTATCTAACACATGTGTTTGCTCTGTAGTGCTCAGCACAGCCTTTCTGCATTTCGGACTGCTAGACAGCACTACAGCACTATGCTTGGGAGCCACTTTAAACAGCGACATCAACAAAAAGCACACCAAAAATGTGAAAATTGTGGCACTAAAAAAAAAACACACAAAGAGGACATTTGTTTACCATATGAGAGCTGAAATAAGAAGGCAGAGTGTTGCCTTGTTCAGCCCCCAGTGATGTGTGCATAGGGTGACTCACATTTTTCATGGCTTTGGTCATTTTCACCAATGACTGTGAAAGTGCTGTAAGTATTGATTTGGGGGTTACAAATACATTTTAGTTTATTTTAAAATTTCAGAAATATGGACTCTACAAATAATGAAGATTGTCTATACATTGTTTTATGACCATACTCTTTCTTTTCTTTTTTAAAATTTTATTGAAGTATAGTTGATTTACAATGTTGTGTTAATTTCTGCTGTACAGCAAAGTAGCTCAGTTATACATATATATATTCTTTTTCATATTCTTTTCCATTATGCTTTATCACAGGATATTGAATATAGTTCCCTGTGCTAAACAGTAGGACCTTGTTCTTTATCATTCTATATGTAATAGTTTGCATCTGCTAATCCCAAACCCCCAATCCATCCTTCCCCCACCCCCCTTTCCCCCTTGGCAACCACAAGTCTGTTTTCTACGTCTGTGAGTCTGTTTCTGTTTCATAGATAAGTTCATTTTGTGTCGTATTTGAGATTCCACATGTAAGTGATATCATATGGTATTTGTATATGACCATACTCTTTTTTTTTTTTTTTTTTTTTATTCACACACACACACACTGTATTTTATTTTTACAAGACATAAATAGACTGACACCAAGCATTGTACATGGATGACCACAACAAAAGCAACAATGATTGCAATTACCAAACATGAAACACCCTCATACTATGTCATAATATTGACATTCAGTATGACCATACTCTTGATCGCTGGCTCTGCTTAGTCTATGAAAGGGCAAGGATTCATTGATTCTACTCACGTAGAGGGGTAAAGGCATTTGCTTCAGCCATTGCACAACTGCTGGGCGCATGATGGTAGAGGTCTGCGTTTCATATGAATGGAGACATATCATCACCTTGGCAACACCTTCTCGTATACCAGTATCCAGAGCCCTCATTTATGAACAAACATGGCAGCAGGCTTTTGTTGGATACCATGTACAAGGCATTAAGCTCAAAGCATGAATCCCTGTGTTTCAAGGATCTTGCAGTCTCCATGAGAAAGGAGGCTCAGATACATCATGGTAAACATTAAGTGCTTAATGGGTAGTACAGACAATAGGTGCTAGAGAATTTCAAACTCACCAAGGATTGGCTAGTTTTTCTTTCCCATTAGACTGCAAATTCCATGTCTGTCTTTTTACCATTATGTCCCAGTGCCTAGCATATAATGGGGACTCAAAATGCATTTTTGGAATAAACATGGAAGTATTTGAGCTGGTGCCTCAAGGCGTTACTTAGATCAGTTTTTCAAGCTCTGTTTGATAAATTGCCATGGGATATTTATCAAGCAGAATTACACTTCACAGATCAATTGTTTATATCCAAGACTTAGAAACTTTAGCTTTGGTATACACCCCCCCTCAACATTTTATTATGAAAATTTTTCAAATATACAGAAAGGTTAGAAGATTTTTACACCATCCATATCCTACAATTAACATTTTACTATCCTTGATTTTTCACAAATCTATCTATCTATCTATCCATCTATCCCTTTACCCATTCATCAATCCATCTTATTGTTTTATGTGTTTCAAAGTAAATTGAAGACATCAGTACATTTCTCCCTTAATACTTCAGCATGCGTAACATTAACTAGAGTGCTGTTTTTGACATGACTTTTTAATTTGTTTTGGTAGCAATTTCTGTATCTATAAGATTATAGGGTTAAGCTGAAAGATATCTGTTACTCTTTCAGGTGAAGTTTCTGTGGTTTTGTGAGTACTTAATGCCTGGCTTAGTTTAGAGGGGTTAAAGTGTGGAATAAGAATAACCCCTAAGTTTTGAACCTTGAACCAAGAAAGTTTTATTGGAACACAGCTGCACCCATTCACTTTTGTAGTTTTTAAGGGTGCATTCATACTATCACCATAGAGTTGAATAATTCTGAGAGAGGCTATATGGCCTACAAAGCCCAGAATGTTTACTATCTGGACATGTACAGAATAAATCTGCTGATCCCTGTTGTAAAAAAAATAAAAATTATTATGCAGACTGGGAGGAATCTGGAAATTAGAAGAATGATAATTCTAAAAAAATTTTGTCAGAGTTGGAGAACAGGACGACTTAAGTGATAGAGAATTCAGATTTAAGTGTACCCTTCAATAATATTCATCTCTCTAGATATGCTCTTTCCTATTTTTTCTTTAAATGAAAAAGGGAAAAACAATAGTGATTCGATGCGTATCAGTCAACTTATGCTAAAGCATGCTGTAACAAATGGACCCCAAATCTCTGTGGCTTTCAACAGCAAATCTGTCTGCCCTCTGTAGGTCACCTTTGGTTCAGGTCCATGTTGTCTTCTCTGGACTCTAGTTGACAGAGCCTCCTCCATCTGGGCCATTGCCAGTCTTGTGATAGTGAAGAGAGAGAGAGGACAAAGCATCAACTGACTTGAGAGCTTCTGCCTAGAAATGACACATATCACCTTTGCTTGCATTTCCTTGGCCAGAGATCATATAGGCAAACCCAGGTTCCACAGGATGGGGCTGTTTAATACTCCTACAGAGAGAGGAAGCAGATCAATGTGAACAATAGTGCACTCTTCCTCACAGGGGTCACAGGGCCAAGAGATATGTGTTGTTGTTGAAAAGAGAGCGACTTTAGTATGTTTGGAGGCAGAGGGAAGAAACCTATGCAGAGAGAAGGAAATGCTTCTGCTGTTACTCTTGCTAGGGGTAGATTTTCAGCTGGGTCATGTGAGGTTCTGGGTCTGTGGGTTAGACCTGGAAGTCCATACTAGCTAAAGTTAATGATCTAGCACATAGGAATCACCTGGGGAGATTGTTAAAAGGCAGATTCTGATCGGTAGGTTAGGGATGAGGCTTGAAATTCTGCATTTCTAACAAGTCCCCAGGGGATGCTGATGGCCCATACTTTGAATAGCAACGATCTACATCACCAGATATTCTAAAACAGAAGAGGGAAACAGGCATTCATTTGCAAACCATGTGAGTCAAACAGGCCAAATAATGAATCCAAAGGGAATAAAGGTGTTCTGAAGTGTTGGGCGTTTCTAGTTCAGAGCATCCCCAGGCAGAGAAGAACTAGGCTTTGAGACAGCAGAATGGTCTTTTGAATGGCAGTGACCAGATCAGAGGGATTCATGATTGGTGACACTAGAGTGGGTAGATCAAGAGAGTGGGTAGCCACAGAAGAGTGAGTGAAGGTTTTGAGCTGGAGCAGTTCCCTCCGGTGGCTTTGGCCGTCACCTTCTGCCAGCAGCCTATGTGGGATGGAGTGGGAGCCAGATGAGACATCAGTACTCTTCAGTCACAGACAGGACTTCAGAAACTGCAATAAATGTTTTTTGAGCACTCAGACATCAACAGCAGTTGTCAGAATTCCCATCTTTAGATAGTAGCAAATGATTCAGTACAGTTAATAAAAACCATTCAGCAATTTCATTGCCATGAAGTGTTTCATTTGAGTTTTGATTGTCCTAAATATCTTGCTAGTTAAATCCTGAATCAAAACTACAACTATGGGATTTGACATTTGAAGAGAGAATTTTGAGGTGAAATTATTCTCTAGAATTCCAGTATAATTTCTTTTTTAAAAAAATAAATTTATTTATTTAATTATTTATTTTTTGCTGTGTTGGGCCTTCGTTGCTGCGCGTGGGCTTCCTCTAGTTGTGGCGAGCGGGGGCTACTCTTTGTTGAGGTGGGCAGGCTTCTCACTGCGGTGGCTTCTCTTGTTGTGGAGCACGGGCTCTAGGCACGCAGGCTCAGTAGTTGTGGCATGCGGGTTCAGTAGTAATGGCTCACGAGCTCTAGAGCACAGGCCCAGTAGTTGTGGCGCACGGGCTTAGTTGCTCCGCGGCATGTGGGATCTTCCCGGACCAGGGCTCAAACCTGTGTCCCCTGCATTGGCAGGCAGATTCTTAACCACTGCGCCACCAGGGAAGTCCCCTCAGTATAATTTCTTCAAAAGAAAATCTGTAGTTATTATATATGTATATGTATAACTGAATCACTTTGCTGTACACCTGAAACTAACACAACAATGTAAATCAACTATACTCCAATAAACATATTTTTTTAAAAAGGAAAATTCATAGTTATTAGAAACAGTTGAATTTATTGTTTGTTGAGCCCTCTCTAATGACATTAAGTGTCTTGGCCATATTACATTTCAAATATATCTTGACTTTTGCATGAATAACTCTTGTAGTCAATTTTTTTTTTTTAAACATCTTTACTGAAGTATAATTGCTTCACAATGGTGTGTTGGTTTCTGCTTTATAACAAAGTGAATCAGCTACACATATACACACGTTCCCATATTTCCTCCCTCCCACCCTCCCCATCCCACCCCCCAAGGCGGTCACAAAGCACCGAGCTGATCTCCCTGTGCTATGTGGCTGCTTCCCACTAGCTATCTATTTTACATTTGGTAGTGTATATATGTCCATGACACTCTCTCACCCTGTCACATCTCGCCCCTCCCCCTCCCCCTATCCTCAAGTCCATTCTCTAGTAGGTCTGTGTCTTTATTCCCATCTTGCCACTAGGTTCTTCATGACCTTTTTTTTTTTTTTTTTCTTAGATTCCATATATATGTGTTAGCATACGGTATTTGTTTTTCTCTTTCTGACTTACTTCACTCTGTATGACAGACTCTAACTCCATCCACCTCATTACAAATACCTCCATTTCATTTCTTTTTATGGCTGAGTAATATTCCATTGTATATATGTGCCACATCTTCTTTATCCATTCATCTGATGATGGACATTTAGGTTGCTTCCATGTCCTGGCTATTGTAAATAGAGCTGCAATGAATATTTTGGTACATGACTCTTTTTGAATTATGGTTTTCTCAGGGTATATGCCCAGTAGTGGGATTGCTGGGTCGTATGGTA
Source organism: Balaenoptera musculus (assembly GCF_009873245.2). Taxonomy (NCBI): domain Eukaryota; kingdom Metazoa; phylum Chordata; class Mammalia; order Artiodactyla; family Balaenopteridae; genus Balaenoptera; species Balaenoptera musculus. The sequence goes on along the minus strand of NC_045788.1, from coordinate 2,169,296 downwards.
GTTCTATTTTTAGTTTTTTAAGGAACCTCCATACTGTTCTCCATAGTGGCTGTATCAATTTACATTCCCACCAACAGTGCAAGAGTGTTCCCTTTTCTCCACACCCTCTCCAGCATTTATTGTTTGTAGATTTTTTGATGATGGCCATTCTGACCGGTGTGAGATGATACCTCATTGTAGTTTTGATTTGCATTTCTCTAATGATTAAGGATGTTGAGCATTTTTTCATGTGTCTGTTGGCCATCTGTATATCTTCTTTGGAGAAATGTCTATTTAGGTCTTCTGCCCATTTTTGGATTGGGTTGTTTGTTTTTTTGTTATTGAGCTGCATGAGCTGCTTGTAAATCTTGGAGATTAATCTTTTGTCAGTTGCTTCATTTGCAAAGATTTTCTCCCATTCTGAGGGTTGTCTTTTGGGGTTGTTTATGGTTTCCTTTGCTGTGCAAAAGCTTTTAAGTTTCATTAGGTCCCATTGGTTTATTTGTGTTTTTATTTCCATTTCTCTAGGAGCTGGGTCAAAAAGGATCTTGCTGTGATTTATGTCATAGAGTGTTCTGCCTATGTTTTCCTCTAAGAGTTTGATAGTGTCTGGCTTTACACTTAGGTCTTTAATCCATTTTGAGTTTATTTTTGTGTATGGTGTCAGGGAGTGTTCTAATTTCATACTTTTACATGTACCTGTCCAATTTTCCCAGCACCACTTATTGAGGAGACTGTCTTTTCTCCACTGTATATGCTTGCCTCCTTTATCAAAGATAAGATGACCATATGTGCGTGGGTTTATCTCTGGACTTTCTATCCTGTTCCATTGATCTATATTTCTGTTTTTGTGCCAGTACCAAACTGTCTTGATTACTGTAGCTTTGTAATATAGTCTGAAGTCAGGGAGCCTGATTCCCCCAGCTCCATTTTTCGTTCTCAAGATTGCTTTGGCTATTCGGGGTCTTTTGTGTCTCCATACAAATTGTGAAATTTTTTGTTCTAGTTCTGTGAAAAATGCCAGTGGTAGTTTGATAGGGATTGCATTGAATCTGTAGATTGCTTTGGGTAGTAGAGTCATTTTCACAATGTTGATTCTTCCAATCCAAGAACATGGTATATCTCTCCATCTATTTGTATCATCTTTAATTTCTTTCGTCAGTGTCCTATAATTTTCTGCATACAGGTCTTTTGTCTCCTTAGGTAGGTTTATTCCTAGATATTTTATTCTTTTTGTTGCAATGGTAAACGGGAGTGTTTTCTTAATTTCACTTTCAGATTTTTCATCATTAGTATATAGGAATGCAAGAGATTTCTGTGCATTAATTTTGTATCCTGCTACTTTACCAAATTCATTGATTAGCTCTAGTAGTTTTCTGGTGGCAGTTTTAGGATTCTCTATGTATAGTATCATGTCATCTGCAAAGAGTGACAGCTTTACTTCTTCTTTTCCGATTTGGATTCCTTTTATTTCTTTTTCTTCTCTGATTGCTGTGGCTAACACTTCCAAAACTATGTTGAATAATAGTGGTGAGAGTGGGCAACCTTGTCTTGTTCCTGATCTTAGTGGAAATGGTTTCAGTTTTTCACCATTGAGGACAATGTTGGCTGTGGGTTTGTCATATATGGCCTTTATTATGTTGAGGAAAGTTCCCTCTATGCCTACTTTCTGCAGGGCTTTTATCATAAATGGGTGTTGAATTTTGTCGAAAGCTTTCTCTGCATCTATTGAGATGATCATATGGTTTTTCTCCTTCAATTTTTTAATATGATGTATCACGTTGATTGATTTGCGTATATTGAAGAATCCTTGCATTCCTGGAATAAACCCCACTTGAACATGGTGTATGATCCTTTTAATGTGCTGTTGGAGTCTGTTTGCTAGTATTTTGTTGAGGATTTTTGCATCTATGTTCATCAGTGATATTGGCCTGTAGTTTTCTTTCTTTGTGACATCTTTGTCTGGTTTTGGTATCAGGGTGATGGTGGCCTCGTAGAATGAGTTGGGGAGTGTTCCTCCCTCTGCAATATTTTGGAAGAGTTTGAGAAGGATAGGTGTTAGCTCTTCTCTAAATGTTTGATAGAATTCGCCTGTGAAGCCATCTGGTCCTGGGCTTTTGTTTGTTGGAAGATTTTTAATCACAGTTTCAATTTCAGTGCTTGTGATTGGTCTGTTCATATTATCTATTTCTTCCTTGTTCAGTCTCGGTAGGTTGTGCATTTCTAAGAATCTGTCCATTTCTTCCAGGTTGTCCATTTTTTTGGCATAGAGTTGCTTGTAGTAATCTCTCATGATCGTTTGTATTTCTGCAGTGTCAGTGGTTACTTCTCCTTTTTCATTTCTAATTCTATTGATTTGAGTCTTTTCCCTTTTTCTGTTGATGAGTCTGGCTAATGATTTATCAATTTTGTTTATCTTCTCAAAGAACCAGCTTTTAGTTTCATTGATTTTTGCTATTGTTTCCTTCATTTCTTTTTCATTTATTTCTGATCTGATCTTTATGATTTCTTTCCTTCTTGTAGTCAATTTTTGTGCCACACACATCTGGCATTGAATTCAGATCCTGCCACCTGCTTCCTGGGATTCCATGGGTAACTGTTTAACTTTTCTGAGCCTCGTTTCTTTATCTGCAAACTATTGATAATAACTTGCTGACTTAAAAAAAAAGTGCAACATGAGAGTCGCGAGCTAAGTTTTATTTGGGGCAAAATGAGGACTGCAGCCCGGGAGACAACATTTCAGATAACTCTGAGAAACTGCTCCAAAGAGGTAGGGGGAAGGTCAGTGTATAGTGATTTTGTTGAAGGGGGAGTACATGCAATCAAGCCCATGTTTTTGCAGAAGGTTTCTGCTGGTCACGAGGAGCAGACATCACCATGAAGGAATATAGTGCTTTTCTAGATATGAGGAGATGCAAGAATTGGGCTCATAAAATCAGCTCCTGAAAATATCTATCTGAAGACCTGTTCTGCCAGTTTTTCCAGAACACAGAGTGCCTCATTTCTGCTCTGAGCCCTGAAGTCCCTTCAGGGTGTGTTGAAGGTCAGCAGCTGCAACAGCACCTGATTTAATCCTTGTAGAGGTAGACGGCAAGTGCCCATGGCAAGTGCCAATTTGTAGTTGACAATCTCATTGTGTTAATGATGGGTTAACAGTAATATATTTAAAGAACATTACATAGAGTAGTCCCTCAATAAATGTTAGGTGTATTTTTATATTTATGGTACAAATTTGAAATCACTCTTATTTCAGCATTTAGAGTGAACCAAAGATGGGCAATAACAAGTGTTGGAGAGCATGTGGAGAGACTGGAACACTCATACATTGCTGGTGGGGTTTTAATATGATGCAGCCATTTTGGAAAACAGTTTGGCATTTTCTTAAAATGTTAAAGATAGATTTACCATATGACCCAGAAAGTCTACTTTTAGGAATCTACCCAAGGGAAATGAAAATATGTTCCCATAAAGGCTTGTACACAAATGTTCATAACAGCATTATTCCTAGTAGCCAAAACAAAACAAAATTCCATCAACTGGTAAATGAATAAACAAATTATAATATATCTAGAAACTGTTCGGCAATAAAAAGGAATGAAGAAAAAAAAAAAAGGAATGAAGTACTGATATATGCTACAGCATGGATGAATCTCAAAAACAATATTCTAGGTGAAAGGAGCTGGGCATGAAAGACCACATATTATATGATTCCATTTATATGGAATTCCCATAAAAGGCAAATCTGTAGAGACAACAAGTGGATTAGGAGTAGAGTGGGGCTGGTGGTGGGTAACTGCAGATGGGCTTGAGGTGTCTCTTTGGGATGATGGCAGTGGTCTACAATTAGATAGTGATAGCTGCACAGCTTTGTAAACTTACCCAAAATCATTGCACTGTACACTTTAACAGGTGAATTTGAAACCGCATCCCGGTAAAGCTGAGTTTCTCTGCCCAGTTTATGATTAACCTCTTTATCCAAAACTTTATTCCCTTTCTTGACCCACATTTGTTCCCCCTCGAGATTGAGGAGCATCAAAGAAAAGGGGAGATTGAAATAGAGCTGGACCCTGCAGGGCCCTCCCAGGTGCAAAAGTGTTTCCCTGCCTCTGTATTTTGTTTGTAGGCCTTCCCTAAGTTCCAAAGGGGAGATTCAGACATCTGAATTAGGGAAGTGAGGGAATGCAGAAACAAAGGAAAAGCAGTCAAGAAACTGTAGTACAGTGATGGTCAGAGTCCTAGTTCCTCCTCAAGGGATACATATAACAATCTGATACACATCTCTGAGTTCTTCTGTAGGAACTAAGGTCCCCATCCAGGTGGAGGATGGTCACTACATGCTGAGCCCAAGCACTAGACCCCAGACTGGTTGGAACCAGAAAGCTGATGATTGAGATTCCTGGAGCCCTGTTACCTCCCACCAACCAATCAGAGAAAGGTCACACACCCTGCAGCCTTCCCCCCCAAATTTGCTTTTGAAAACCCTTCCCTGAAAGCCATTGGGGAGTTCTGGTCTTTTGAGCATGAGCCACCCGTACTCCTTGCTCAGCCCAGCAATAAACCTTTCTCTGCTCCAGACTCAGAAGTTTCGGTTTGTTTGGTCTCACAGTGCATCAGGCACACGAACATGGGTTTGACAACAAATTCCATAGCATGTAAATGACAACTCAGTAATGCTGTTTTTCAAAATAGTGAACTGTGTTCATTTTCTAAGATTTTGATTATTTCTGTGTAGATTCTCACTGTTGTACGATGAAGACAATCAATGAAATACTTTTTCACTTTCTGAAATGTGTTGGATTCTCCAAGCCATCATGAATGCCTTGGCTTTCTCAATTCAGTGGGCAGGCTTCACCCTGAAACTAATAGCCTGTGGGCACTGGCTGAGGATCCTAACATCTGAAAACAATAGAAAGTTCAGTCCTTAAATGCGAATCAATAGTGCTGGCTGATGATTCCACATGAGTGAAAAGAGATTTGTAAGATGGAGTGTCTTCACTTTAGCCATTAAACTTCTCATTCACCAGTTCTTCATTAAATGCCTGTCTTAAGCAGGGCAATTGAATCTAAGATATCAGACAATTTTGAATTATGGGGATCAACGGCTCCTCCACTGCTGGCCTTGGGCACAGGTTAAAAGGAACTGAATTTAATATTCCCCAGAAAATGATGTAAGGAGAGGTAGTAGGCAGCACCTGGAAGATAACATCTTAGAGAGAACTGTTGCCATAGATGAGGTTATGGAAGCACAGGTATATTCGAGAAGATGCCCTAAGTCCCATGTGTTAAAATGCTGCAGACCTCACTCAAGCATCAGATTTGAGAACTAAGTGTATGTGTGTTTATGCATGTCTGTGTGTGTGTGTGTGTGTGTGTGAATGCTCTGGCCTTACTTTTTGTTTGTTTGTTTTTTTTGGCCGCACCGCGAGGCTTGCGGGATCTTAGTTTCCTGACCAGGGATGGAACCCAGGCCCCTGGCAGTGAGAGCCCCAAGTCCTAACCACTGGACCACCAGGGAATTCCCCCTGGCCTTACTTTTTGAAAATAGGAATTGCTTGACAAGTGGTTATAGGACCATGTCGTACCATCATAAAGAAATAAATAGCAAATGCAGGGACTTGCATTTGGCTGATTTTTTGGAGGCTCTCTCTGTGGAGATGTACCCTGCACACCCTCTGGGCAGACAGTTAAGGGTGGCTGGGCTCACACGTGCACTCCAGTCAGACTTCTTTGAAGACCTGAGGAGTCAATGGGAAGAGAAGGGGTCTCAGAGTTGCTTCCAAAACAACAACAGTCAAAAAGAACTCTTGTTTCTCAGTGTCTATGACAAGGATCATTGGTATAAAAATCAGTGTATGGTCGAGGTGGGGCTAGGATAGGGGTCTTTTACTAAAAAATTAGAAACTTGAGTGACTCTGCAGCACTCTGTTGCTGGGGAAACAACAGTGAGTAAAAGAGACCAAGATCCCTGCTTCATGGAGTTTTCCTGCTACTAAACTCTTCTCCAAGAGCGGGCGCTGGACCAATAGCATCTCCATTACTTGAGTAGTTAGCAGAAATGTACATTTTTAGACCTCCACAGTGGACCAACTTAAAAATCAGAAACTTTGGGGATGCAGTCTGACAATACAAATTTTAACAATCCTTCTAGGTGTTGATGCATTGATAGTGTTTGAGAAGCACTCTTCACCAGCAGGGTTTCTTAGCCTTGGCACTACTGACATTTGGGGCTGGATAATTCTTTGACATTTGGAGGCTGTCCTGTGCACGGTAGGCTCTTTAGCACACAGGATGCCAAGTAGCTCCCTTACCCCAGTTCTGACAAAAAAAAATGTCTTCAGATAGTGGGAACAGTTCCCCGGAGGGCAGGAGAATACCGGATGAGAAACAGTGCCTCAGGGCAAGGCTGTTCAAATGGCAGGCTGAGCGGCACCCTGAGCATCCCTTCCATCAAATCTCTGGGGCAGGAATGAGGAATCTGTGTTCTAGAAAGTCCTTCTGGCGATTCTGATGCTGCTAAGTTTTGAGAACCACCTGGAGACATAGGCCATAAACAATTACGTGTATACACACATGTAAATCACTCAGAGTGCTTGGCGTCCTGCACCTGGCATTTGTAAGATGGAGTGTCTTCACTTTATCCACTCCATGCCGTGCTTTGGAAGGATAGGAAAGACAAGGAAGGAGACCAGGGTGTTCTGGGGGAGGGGAAGGGTATCATTTAAAAATATATGGTTGTGAAAGGTCTCACTGAGAAGGTGATACTTGATCAAAGGCTGAAGGAGGTGAAGGAGTACATCCAGCGATGATGGGGAAGAACCCTTCAGGCATAGAGAAGAGAAACAGCAAAAGTACTGGGGCAGGTGGTATACGTCTAGTAGGTTCAGAGGACAGTAAGTAGCCTGGAGTGATGGTAGAGGGGACTAGGACTAAAGCCGTTAGGAAAAAGGTGAGTGTAATTATGAATGAGTGAATGATGAACTTTCCTGTTTCTGGACTTGACTTCTGCTTGTACTAGTGAGTGTTTTTGAGTATATTCTGTGGTCTTTTGTTTTTTTAAATAAATTTGTTTATTTATTTATTTATTTGGCTGCGTTGGGTCTTTGTTGCGGTGCGTGGGCTTCTCATTGTGGTGTCTTCTCTTGTTGCAGAGCACCAGCTCTAGGCATGCGGGCTTCAGTAACTGTGGCATGTGAGCTTGGTAGTTGTGGCTCTCGGACTCTAGAGCACAGGCTCAGTAGTTGTGGCGCACAGGCTTAGTTGTTCCACAGCACATGGGCTCTTCCCCGAGCAGGGCTCGAACCCGTGTCCCCTGCATTGGCAGGCGGATTCTTAACCACTGCGCCACCAGGGAAGTCCCCTGTATGTCTTTGGAGAAATGTGTCTTTAGATCTTCTGCCCATCAAATAATTCTTGAATATGTACAATATATTGAGAATCTTCATTCTTATATATTTATTTGTATCCCAGTCCCCACTTAATTACTTGAAATGCCCTATCAGCAGAATTTTCCAGGTGTGAAAATGAACACATGAGGTTCCAAAGGCCTTCCCAAGGGGGAGGCCAGGTGGTAGACCTACTATGGGATGCTCAGGGAATTATACTGAGGGACTTTTAACTTCATGGTGGGGCTTCTTGGGTTGAACATTCAGGAGACTACTCAGAGGGAACTAATTCCTTTTCCTTTTTGGTTTGTTCAAGCCAATCAGTAATGTTAAGGCATAGAAACACTTTTTGATCCATTCTGTGATGAAAGTAACTCTGAGGTAAATAAGGTCTTATGTCCACCATAGTGTCCTTGAAGTTGGTTAAAGTCATCCAAGGCAAAATATTCCTTGATTCCTTGTACCCAGTTATTTAAGGGTTTTTTTGTTTGTAAGTTTGTTTTTGCACTGAACTCACCTCTCTCTGAAGACGACCTATGTCATTGTCCTTTGGTAACTTAATATGAGAACCTTGAACTTCTGTAGCTTCTTCCCTCCTAAATGCTCAGTGTTTAGGGCCATTTTCAGTCCTTAAAAATAGATCATTCTTCAACATGTTATTTGGTTAACATGTTGGTTATTTGGTTATTTATAATAACATCTGGTTATTTTGCTCAACCTTATTTGCCTTAGGGAACCTCAGAGATTAAATCTTACCAAGTCTTGACGGGGCAGTGGTTTAAGTGGCTAGGTTTTTCTGCCTTAATTTCCCCTCTGTGAGTTCAAGAGGTCAGACATGGTCTGCGGCAACACTTAAGGAGTCTGTATCTTGAGAAAGCAATAGGATTAGTTGGTTTGAATCCCCTTCTTTTTTTTTCCTGCATTGAAATGATGTGGCGGGCGAGTGTCAAGATGAGTTTTAAATTGATTTATTTGGTTGAGAAAAACGCACCAAGGCTGAAGAAGAAAACGCCTTCTCGTTATTTAGTTGCTGAGCTAGACCGAATAGTTCATGATGACGGCCAAGAGTGGAAATGAAAGCACCCAAACAGTTTTGTCCACTCAGTTCACTTCTATGTTATAAGTATTATCAATTAATTACACTAATCAGTAGGATATGCACACAAGCAATTTAAGGAAGTCAAAAAATCAAGGATGTTTATCTTATAAGGGGGTTGTCATTACTTTCAATTACTTCTCAGAGCAGACCCATGAAACATTTACATACCCCTCCCCACATTTCACAGATCAGAGGAATGAGGATTAAAGGTATTTGGGTCTGGGGCTTCCCTGTGGTGCAGTGGTTGAGAATCTGCCTGCCGATGCAGGGGACGCGGGTTCGAGCCCTGGTCTGGGAAGATCCCACATGCCGCGGAGCAACTGGGCCCGTGAGCCACAACTACTGAGCCTGCGCGTCTGGCGCCTGTGCTCCGCAACAAGAGAGGTCGCGACAGTGAGAGGCCCGCGCACCGCGATGAAGAGTGGCCCCCGCTCGCTGCAACTAGAGAAAGCCCTCGCACAGAAACGAAGACCCAACACAGCCAAAAATAAATAAATAAATTTATTTTTTAAAAAAAGAGAATTATTAAAGGTGTTTGGGTCTGGTTCGAACCAAACCTGGTCGCCATCCAGGAGTAGGCTCAACGTAGGTGCCAAATTTTCCCCACTACTTGTCCACCAAGAAGCATCTTGAATTAAAGTTGTCCTAGGATTGGCAGAAAAATTAGAATGCCCAGTTAAATTTGAATTTCAGATACTCAACAGATACATATTTAGTGTACATATATTCCATGCATCATTTGGGATATACTTATATTTGGGGACATATTTATGCTAAAAATATATTTGTTGCTTATCAGAAATTCAAATTTAACCAGGCGTCCTATGTTTATTTGTTAAATCTGGCAACCCTAGTTGCTTCTGTCTGGACTAATGCCATTGGATTTTAGGAATGTCCAGTTGTGATCATTAAACCTCAAACCAAGAGTATCTCGGAGAAAGTTGTTTGGCTTTTCTACCAGAAGAACATTAAGAAAACTGAATTATATTCTTTAAATGAAAGATAATATAGGACCTAGGACTTTTTTTTTGGAAAAGCTATGATTGGAAGCCACTGTCATGTTTCCCTAAGATGACGAGGCAGTAATTACGGGTATTTCTCAGTAGACCCTAGGGCCTTTCTATTGTGTAAAAAATGAAGAAACCCAAAAGATCGCCACATGTCTCCTTTTCTTCTTTAAATCTTCATGGGTCTGAATTATAGCAGAACTTCTATCCGGTCTCCTTTCACTTTGCTCTTGGGTCAAAGGTCCATCCTAGTGATGAACCTTTTGCCTGCCTGAGAACCTTAGCTCACACCAGTTCGTAGAAAGCTCAGTGCAAGAGACCTGCACCCCATCACTCCGTTTCCTCCCTCTTGATGGTCACACCTTCAGTGGAGGTGTTTCAGGTTTGTTTAAGATTTAGCAAAGGAGCTTGTTGGTTCCTCTTCATTGTGAGAAGGGTAAACATCATGGAAAGAGGAGGTATTGGGAAGAAGCAGGCAGAAACTCTGAATAATCAAATTTAATTTCTTTTTCTGCACTGTCCTGCTTAAGACTGCTAGGTGAAGCTATTTGCTATTGCAGGATCCAAAATAGCATCATAAATATGAACTGAATTTCTCTTACAACTGCCACGCCATCGGAATAAACAGTTAAACATTGGAATGACTTCAGGCGTCCTCTTACCGTCCTCACCTGGGAGGTAGACAGAACGTCCTAGAGCAGGTCTCTCACATTAGAGGATTTTGGTCTCCAACCACTGTACTCTGGCCACTCTAAGTGGGATTTAGAATTCTAAATCTTTCTGGTTTACAAAATCCTAAATTCAACTAATATCAGTATGCTGTGCAATATCATTAAACTTTGCCATGGTGAAATAGGCACAGATATTAGAATTATAAACATGAACTTTATATACTTTGTGCTGGGGATAGGGGACTCAGGAGTTTAGATCAGATGTTTGTAAACTTTTTCTGTAAGGGACGAGATAGTAAATATTTTAGGTTTTGAGGGTCATATGGTCTCTGTCATACTAAGCTCTGCCACTGTAGAAGCAAATCAGCCCAAGACAATATGTAAATGAATGAGTGTGTCATGTTCCAATAACACTTTATTTATGGACATATTGAAATCTGAAGTCTATATTTTCAGGTGTCATGAAACATCTCCTCCCTCCCTCCCTCCCTCCCTCCCTCTCTCTCTCTCTCTCTCTTTCTTTTCCCAGGTCAAAGCCTGGGAATACAAACAAAAACAAACAGGTAGAGCTCTGAATTTGGCCTGCGGGTTGCAGTTTGGATCAAAAAGCAAGACAAGTTCTCCTGCGAATGTCTACTGAGTTTGTGCTCATTAACACTGCAGAGACCTTATATTCTGCTCCTGTCATAGTAATGGTTTCCCAAAGAGAACTGGGCTCACATCAGGGGAGTGAGGGCCTCAGAGGGTCAGACAACACATCCTCACCCTGCCTGCGGGAGAAGGAAGGGGTGTCAGATATGGCAGACGCCCAGTGCGTGCATCCTGGGTGCTGGTTCTGTGTGATCCAGGACAAACCTCGAGCACCTGAGCCATCTCCTTCCCAGCCAGTGGCCTTTCACCCGCCTCCCCCCTCTCGCAGCCTTTTCTGAGCTCATTAACTAGTTAGCAGGACTCGAGGGAGTTTTAAGACTGGCGGCTGCTCTTCAGCAGGTCATGCGGCAGAGGGTTCTTTACATTCTGTGTCTACTGCTTTTCTGTGATTAAAGCATTTCGTTTCAAACACTTGGCAAGGAGTGTTTGAACATGGATGTGCCCCAGTGTAGGCAAACCCAAGTGTAAGAAACTAACAAACCCATGCGCCCCCGTCCCTTGATTCTCTACACACACCTACATAAATACACAAATAAGTTGGGGCACGATCATTGAAAAAATAATTCTTTCTTTTTTAAATTTTTTTAATTTATTTTTTTTGGCTGCGTTGGGTCTTTGTTGCTGTGCGCGAGCTTTCTCTAGTTGCGGTGAGCGGGGGCTACTCCACTGCGGTCCGTGGGCTTCTTTCTCATTGTGGTGGCTTCTCTTGTTGCGGAGCACAGGCTCTAGGCGCACGGGCTCAGTAGTTGTAGCACGTGGGCTCAGTAGTTGTGGCTTGCGGGCTCTAGAGCACAGGCTCAGTAGTTGTGGCGCACGGACTTAGTTGCTCCGCGGCATGCGGGATCTTCCCGGACCAGGGCTCGAACCCATGTTCCCTGTATTGGCAGGCAGATTCTTAACCACTGCACCATCAGGGAAGTCCCGAAAAAATAATTCTTTACAAAAGAAATAATTGCAAGTGATCCTTAAATAATGTTTCCTTAAAATTGTTCCAGGCTTTCTCTATTATTTTGTTATGACAGCCTTAGAAACTCAAATGCATGGGATTATAAGGGATGTGTGTAGGGGACTCCATCCCTGAACTGACTTCCTGGAGCAGAGGTCACAGTGTGAGCATGGTCCCCTCCCTCCTCCCTGCTGCCCCTAACTCAGGGTCAGGAGCATTTGGTGGGAGTGGATCTGAGAGCAGGGCTTGGGTTGTCTGGACGCTAACTGCCATCCTTTGGAAAACGCTCAGTGTTCCAGACCTTAATAAAAGACAGAGTCATCTTCTGTTGTGGGTGTATTTTTCATGTCTTATCCAGAATTCAGAGTCAAATTTATTTCTTACATTTGACAGATATTTATCTCATACCCTTATTGATACAGAGAAGTAGTTCCCAAATGTTTTATTCTTCTATGCTCTTAAAAGTTATTGAGGACCTCCAAGTTCTTTTGGATGAAAGAACTATTGATAACTATCTATTGATATTTACCATATTAGAAACAAAAACCCAAAAAGCACATATTAGAGACATGTGCTTCTTGCTTTATTTAAAATATAAGCCTATTACATGGTAACACAAATAACACTTTTTTATGAAAAATGATAAGCAAAAAGACCAGTAGAAGTATAACATTTTCCTACATTTTTGCAAGTCTCTTTAATGTCTGGCTTAATAGAAGATAGCTAGATTTGCACGTCTACTTCTGCGTTCAAGCTGTTGTGATATCACGTCATGACAGGCTCTGGAAACTGCAGTGTATGCATATGTGAGCACAAGAGTGAGAAGTCCAGTGGGGTCTTAATATTACTATGAGATTAGTCTTGACTTCATGGATGTCCTGCAGGGGTCCCCACCAGGACTTGCTGGATTACAGTTTGAGAACTTCTGATACAGCAGGACACCCAAAAAAAAAAGGTCTTTATCATTCGTTCAGTGAAACTTAATCACTGTCGTGTTGACCAGGCATAAACTTCTCATTGTGATTGTGTTTTTGAAGTTGTGGCCTAAAGATGGTTGTCACCTGAACACTTTTAAAAATGTAAGTGAACGTGTCAAAATTAGCACCACTACCTATGTATGACCTACATTGCTCTTCATAACTTAAAAAGGGTTGGCCAAAATTAAGAGAAATGAAGGAGAAGAATTGTTGCTGGTGACCCACATTGCCCGTTAGGTTTGGGATTTGTGTGTTTTGGGTTTTGTTTTTTTGCACTCTGGTCATAGATTTGTCTTTATTCAGTCATTAAGTGTTTCTTGAGTGCTACTGAAGACCGATGTGATTGAACAGTCTAAGGCAGAAAATTACAGTCTTGTGGCTTTTCATCTTTCGAATGAGAAAATGAAGGTGCAGAAAGGTTACAGGTTACCCAAGTTTACCTAGCAAGGAGTACTGCCCTTGAAATAGAAAAAAGATCTCCTTTTAATATGATATTGTGTTTTACCTGTGTTACCTGCCCTTGGGCAGCTTAGAGTCTCAAACCGAATATAATTGTGAACTAAACCGTGGAATAGAGATTCCAAGGGTGTTCTTTCATCTCCAGGGAGACTCACGAAGGCTGGAATCAGCTGAGAAAAATACTGGGTGGGACTGGAGTAAAATTGAGGCACTCTTTGAAAAGCAGAGAGGGACTGGACTGGAGCAGGATAATCACAATGGGAGGATGAACTGGGGAAAAGGAACAGAGGCCAGGAAGGAGAAGAGCCTCGTGAATAGGAAGGGACCTCTCTGAAAAAGGAGAGAGGAGGCTGCTGGATGGGGTGGTGGCCGCCACACCCTCTCCGAATCCGAGCCTCCTTTGTGGGACGTCTCATCTCACGGGGGCTTCAGATAAATGGCTTATCGACAGAGCCACACTAACAGAGCTTTCAAGGCTTCCACCTAAGACTCTGGTCATTTCACTTCGCGGATGAACCAACCCAGCTAACTAGCCACAGATGTTTTGTTTATAACCGGAGGAATTCATGTGAGCTCGGTGATGACATTTCCTTGTCATAAAATGCTGAGAGTTAAACAGCGATACTGTGTGAAACACGTGGAGTCTTTATCTGGAGAGGCAGTTCTTAAGTGGAATGGTTTAATGGTCATTTAGCATGATGGGCCTTCAGAGTGTAATATCATTTGCCTGCCAGTTAAAATGTACACTTCTCGGTGGGAAGTCAAAGATCATGTCAGCGTAACTTGGGTTAGGTGAAAGAAAGCATCAAGAAGTGAAAGCCGGAATAGAGGTTGGGGAATAGAAGCTCCCGTGCACTTCGCCTGTTCATAAATACAGTGTCATGAGAGAACACCACTAATTCTGACTAATTGGGGGAAATACACTCTGAATTGGTGAAAAGTTTGATTCATTTTTAAAGAACTGCGGCTTTGTTATCTTCCCCACTTTCCTCATAATATCTTTCTTTTTTTTTCTGTTTTCTTTTTTTTAATTGAAGTATAATGGATTTACAGTGTTGTGTTCATTTCAGGTGTACAGCAAAGTGATTCAGTTTTCTGAATATATATATATATATATATATTTATATATATATATATATATATAAAAATATATATATATATATATATATATATCTCCTTTTTCGTAATCTTTTCCCTTACAGGTTATTACGAAATACTGAATATAGTTCCCTGTGCTATATGGTAGGTCCTTGTTGCTTATCTATTTGATATATAGTAGTGTATATCTGTTAATCCCAAATTTCCATTTTATCCCCCCCTCCCCCTTTCCCCTTTGGTAGCAGAGATAGACCCGCAGACATAGAATACCTTTCTAATCTTGCTTGATAGCTTTACTTCCTACTTTGTTGATAAAATTGAAATTCTCAAAAATAAGAAAGCTGAACTTGTTGCCCATTCTGAGACCTCTGTCTCCGTTCTTCCTGCAGGTGCGCGGGGAAGGGGTGCGCTTCTTCCTGTTTTGGGCAGCCCCTCCGCCTAGGCTCTTGGCGCCCCCCTTTCCCATTCCTCAAGGACCTCCATCCTTCCGGTGCTCCCCTCTCTCCGATTCTCTTCCCTCTGTCTCGGCTCGGGATTTCTTGTCCTCTCTTAGAAAGGGAGCGACGTTTCATCAGTTTTTGCTCCCCTCTCCTCCTGTTACTGCTGCCACTTTGAAGGTGTTCACTGCCTCCTGCCTTCCCCCCTCCCCCCGCGCCCCCGCGCTTACCTGTGAGTTGCGCACGTGCTGCCCGCAGGCGTGATGGCCTCTCGGCAATGCTTACACCGCGGCGAGGGCTGGGACCCATCATCGCCACCTCCTCTCCTCCTCTGACGTCAGGCCCCCATCCTTACCGGTGTCTTCTCTTCCTGTGCTGTCTGGTGACGGAGGTCCTCTGGATGCCGTCGTGGCATCTTCCCTGCTCGTGCCTCACGTGCTTCGTGGGCAGTGTCGTTTGCCACCCACCTTTTAAATAAGCCTCCTACCCTGACTTTTAAATCTGTATCTTAAAGCTGTTTCCTTCAAGCTCCAGAACCAGCTTGCAAATTGCTCATTACTGCCCCAAGCTCACCATCTCAAACCCAGACTTAGTTTACCCTTCAGCCTTGTTCCTTCTTATTGAGTGCCTCAGCCACTGGCATCAATATCCCCGAGCAAGGGTCCACAAACTATGGCCAGTTGGCCAAATCCAGCCTGCATGTGGTTTTGTAAATGATGATTTATTGGAATACGGCCATGCCCTTTCGAGATGTGTTTTGAAAGGGACCCTGTGGCCTGCAAAACCTAAAATATTTACTATCTGACCCTTTACAGGAGTTTATCAACTCCTGTGCCAGAGCCGCAACATCATTTGAAGGGCTTGTGAAAGCGGGTTGCTGGGTTCTACCTCCAGAGTGTTTGATTCAGGGACCTGAGAATTTGCATTTCTAACAAGTTCCCAAGGAATGCTGGTCCATGAACCACGCTTTGAACAGACTCATAGAACAGTTCTTAATCACTGTCATTCACTTCTATCTCCTAAATAGGTATTAAATCTCTCCTTTCCTCTCCATCACATCTATTCGATGAAAAGATTTTTCAGAAATACACATCCATCTGTAACATGACAAGTTCTTAGAGCCGTCTGCCTACCTACAGATATGTTTCATCAACTTGAGTAAGTTATGGGTCTCAAGAAAATGACAACGATGATGACCACATAACACCAGTATGAGCTGTTTCTGTTTTTTGCCAGGCACTTCAGCATGAACTCACTGAATTCTCACAATGACCCAGTGTGGTAGGAACTTTGATGGTCCCCATTTTCCAGATGAGCAAACTGAGTTTTGATGACAGTGTCATACAGCAGGAAGGTAGTAGAATGAGAATTTGAACACAAGCAGTCTGTCTGCAGAGCCCATGCTACACTGAGGCTCTCAAAGCCCTACTCTCTCCACCACCCACTCCCTGGTTGATTTTATTTTTATCATACATTATGTTAATACATACAATTGTAAACCTAGATATATTCTCCTGTGCAACTATAAAACCAAACCAGAGTGAATACAAAGATACAGTTCTGATAAAATCTAAGTTCACATAAAATTGGTATGACACATGATTATACTGAGTATTAAATTGTCTCTTGCAACATGAATTGGTATTGGTTTGCCTTCTTGTGAGGTTCTTGTGAGTTTGGCCTGACTTGTGTAGCCTGAGGCAGTTTCTATCTATTATGCTTCTGTTTTTGAAACTCCTGTGAAACCTTCCTTTTTATACCTGAATGGGCCATACAAATATTAAGATGACCTCTTTTCCCCTCCTTAAACTATTTCTAGATAGTATAATTTGCCACTAACACACTCGAAAGAAAAACAATGGTCCTGAGTTCCATAGGGACTCTGGGTTTTCAGGTGGTTAGCAGACCCCAACTGGAAGAACAGTGTCCCCCAGGATGAAGTCTTATTCCTGTGCTGATGTTCAAGGCCCTTCATGCCAGATCCCCGCCTACCTCTCCTCTTTTCATCCCCTGCTATTTTCTCATACTTCACATTTCATCAATACTCAACTGCCTGTAAGTCCAGATACTCAATGAACTGTTTCGTTCCTTAGGCCTTTGTATGAAATCTTCCTCTGAATGACTCACTCTTCCAATTCTCAACTCCACCCCTCAAATCCACTCTACCCCAACTCCTATTCATCCTTTAAAACCCACTCCAGCATAGCCACCTCATAAACCATCAAACTGATGTGTGTATAGGGAAACCAGCTCATGACTCATTGTGATGGCAGTCAAGGCCCTTGTGAGCTGCCTCTTCTCCTGCATCGTGTTTCAAGATGAATTCCACAATGTCCCCCAGTGTGGCTTCAGAAATAGACATTGTGGGGAAAGGTAGAACTTACAGAGTCACAAGAGGAGGGGCCATGTGGGATCCCGACCTCCCTCACCCACCCAGATGTGCTGTGGGTCACAGTTCTGTTCCAAATGCAGAGTGTTCTTTCCTGTTGTGCTTCCTTTTCCAGAGGAAGCTGACAGACAACCTTCTCAGTGAGGAATAACCAGAAAGGCTGAGCACCAGGCAGTCTGGATTTGGGGGCAGCAGCTATTCAGAGTGGTCTTGGAAAGCCAGCTGCCCACAGCCTGGAAACCCTAAAGCCCCAGGGAAGCTGCTTATCCCTCCTATGTACAGGGAAGGGAGCATGACAAGGTCAGGCCAGTGGTCTCATTGGAAGCTGAGTTGGGGTGCACTCCCCTTCCTGGCACCAGGGGAGCTGGCTCAGTATCCAGGCAACTCAGAACAGGGCCTCAGGGTCCTTTTCAGATGTGTTTGCTCACAGTGTTCGGGTCCTGCTATGTCTTTAGGGGTTCATTAAGTTGAAAAATCAACTGTGGGAATTCTCTCAAGAAAAATCTACAAAAAGACCAAGTGAATGAGTATAGACTTGGGACACTTCCATTGACTGCCATTACAATCAACTCTACCACTGGGCAAATTTCCAAGTCAAGTGTCAAATAAGGATTCCCATTGGGATCAAAGTGCTCACTGTGAGAGTACATACAGGTGCCTATTAAAGTGATCAGTGTTTGAGACAATTCATCCCTACTGAGGAAAATGCAATTCCCTATCTCTGCATGGGTTGCAGAGAAAATGGGGCTAGATATCTGTGTTGTAAGCACTATCAAATTACAGTAATTTTGGTGGGCTGAGTTAGCACTCAAAATTCAATCTCTTCAATGATGATTCACTGAAACAGTAAAAAATGCATGTGTTACATGTGGGTGTTAGCCTTTTTTAAGATATAGCCTGATGATATTGTCTAGATGTGGAAAATCTAGGTTTTTGAGATCAAAAGAATTCATTTAATACACAACAAGAACAGAAGACACTTCAGAAACACATCTATAACAAATGATGCTAAACTTAGTTTAATCCATTTATAAGGCTGATAAGGCTTTTAACAAGTGAATCATTGTCAAAATACTTCCTATGTTAACTCCATTTGTGGTTACTTTCCATTTCTATGAAGCAAGAAATCAACACTTCATGTTATATTTCTCTTTTGTCCAAGAAACGGAATGATTCTTAATAAGGTATAGCCCTTTATTCACTCATGTAAATGTTGTTTTAAATGCCTTACATTAAATATACAATTAAAAGTGCAAATTTTTGCAATTATTTGCATATGTGAGTTTTTTTATAATATTGTTTCCTGGGTTGTTTTAGAAATCTGATGAACTTTTGTCATCTGTGTGAAGTATTGGAAAAGTGAAAATGTTGTGAAAATATGTTGATCTTAACAGGAGGTGCAAAGTACATGTTTAGAGTTTAGAATACATGGCTTTTGCACAAATAAGAAATTTACTTAAACCAACTAAAATCATCCTTCACAATCCTTAGAAATTTGAGTTTAACCCTTATTTTCTTTTGAATAAGTAATTATAATGTGTCCAAATGTTAAACATTTAGAGGATAGAGAAAAAAAATATAAAGGAGAAGACAAATCACTCACAAAACATTCCAGCTTTCTAAAATATACACACAGTTGTTAATGTATTCCTTCCTCTAAATTAGAATCATACTTCAAGTCAACAGTTCTCTAAGCAAGAACATTTCTTGTCATTGAATATTCTTTGAAATTGTGATTTTTAAAAAAAATGTCTGCATAATATTCTATCATATAGAAGTACAGTAACACAGAGGCTTTCCAGGCAGGGTGGGTGGGAACTACTCTCAGCCTCAGCTCTGAATTAATTCCCCCCACCTGGACGGTAGCACAGGAACCCTCCACATGGTTCTGGCTTTTCTCGGGAGGCTGTCAGCCCTGCCCACCCACCTCACAGCTCCTGCACTGTTGGCCACGCAGCTTCCAGGTGTCAGCTCCTCTGGTGAGACGGGGCTGGGAGATGCTGTCCTCAGCTCCTTGCCTGGGTGGGCAAGTCAGACTCTAGGGCTGGCAGAAATCCATGTTTGAGGGTCCCACCGAGCTCCCCGGTCAGAGTGCTGCAGCTGAGTGGAGCAGCTGCTTGGGACTACTGCTCAGGTGCTGCAGAAAGCCTTCTTGGAATCTGACATGTTACCACTTTGGGACCGTTGGCCACCTGCTCCTGATTGGCCACATGAAGGCTCAGGCTGTCCCAGTCTCTGAACTGAAGAGAACCAACACTATTAGCATATCTCTCACCACCATGAATGCAAGGTATTTCAATGAAGAGTATCAGGAGGACATCTACAAATCCCAAACTGGC
This sequence comes from Balaenoptera musculus, assembly GCF_009873245.2. NCBI lineage: Eukaryota > Metazoa > Chordata > Mammalia > Artiodactyla > Balaenopteridae > Balaenoptera > Balaenoptera musculus. The sequence continues at coordinate 2,149,862 of NC_045788.1, read as the reverse complement.
ATGTGCAAGTTCTGAGGAATGGTGGAATAACCCAATGTATCTGGGTGACCTTTGGAGACAGCTGAGACAGAGCTACAACAGGGCAGTGGCTGACACCCAACCCATAGCCCGTCTTCTCCAGCCATGTGGCTGACAGGGTCTTGGTGCTCTAGCCGGCTCTCAGGCCTGAGCCTCTGAGGTGGGAGAGCTGAATTCAGGACACTGGTCCACCAGAGACTTCCTGGACCCACATAATATCAATCAGTGAGAGCTCTCCGAGAGATCTCTATCTCAACACTGAGACCCAGCTCCACTCAATGACAAGCAAGTTCCACTACTGGACACCCCATGCCAAACAACTAGCAAAACAGGAACACAACCCCACCCATTAGCAGAGAGGCTGCCTAAAATCATACTAAGTCACAGACACCCCAAAACACACCACCGGACGTGGTCCTGCCCACCAGAAAGACAAGATCCAGCCTCATCCACCAGAACACAGGCACCAGTCTCCTCCACCAGGAAGCGTACACAACCCACTGAACCAACCTTACCCATGGGGGCAGACACCAAAAACAATGGGAACTATGAACCTGCAGCCTGCAAAGAGGAGACCCCAAACACAGTAAGGTAAGCAAAAGGAGAAGACAGAGAAATACATAGCAGATGAAGGAGCAAGATAAAAACCCACCAGACCAAACAAATGAAGAGGAAATAGGCAGTCTACCTGAAAAAGAATTCAGAGTAATGATAGTAAAGATGATCCAAAATCTTGGAAACAGAATGGAGAAAATACAAGAAACGTTTAACAAGGACCTAGAAGAACTAAAGAGCAAACAAACAATGATGAACAACACAATAAATGAAATTAAAAATTCTCTAGAAGGAATCAATAGCAGAATAACTGAGGCAGAAGAACGGATAAGTGACCTGGAAGATAAAATAGTGGAAATAACTACCACAGAGCGAATAAAGAAAAAAGAATGAAAAGAATTGAGGACAGTCTCAGAGACCTCTGGAACAACATTAAATGCACCAACATTCGAATTATAGGGGTCCAGGAGAAGAAGAGAAAAAGAAAGGGACTGAGAAAATATCTGAAGAGATTATAGTTGAAAACTTCCCTAATATGGGAAAGGAAATAGTCAATCAAGTCCAGGAAGAGCAGAGAGTCCCATACAGGATAAATTCAAGGAGAAACATGCCAAGACACATATTAATCAAACTATCAAAAATTATATACAAAGAAAAAATATTAAAAGCAGCAAGGGAAAAGCAACAAATAACATACAAGGGAATCCCCATAAGATTAACAGCTGATCTTTCAGCAGAAACTCTGCAAGCCAGAAGGGTGTGGCAGGACATATTTAAAGTGATGAAAGGGAAAAAACTACAACCAAGATTACTGTACCCAGCAAGGATCTCATTTAGATTTGACAGAGAAATTAAAACCTTTACAGACAAGCAAAAGTTCAGAGAATTCAGCACCACCAAACCAGCTTTACAACAAATGCAAAAGGAACTTCTCTAGGCAGGAAACACAAGAGAAGGAAAAGACCTACATTAACAAACCCAAAACAATTAAGAAAATGGTAATAGGAACATACATATCAATAATCACCTTAAATGTAAATGGATTAAATACTCCAACCAAAAGACATAGACTGGCTTACTGGATACAAAAACAAAACCCGTATATATGCTGTCTACAAGAGACCCACTTCAGACCTAGGGACACATACAGACTGAAAGTGAGGGGATGGAAAAAGACATGCCATGCAAATGGAAATCGAAAGAAAGTTGGAGTAGCAATTCTCATATTAGACAAAACCGACTTTAAAATAAAGACTATTACAAGAGACAAAGAAGGGCACTATATAATGATCAAGGGATCAATCCAAGAAGAAGATCTAACAACTGTAAATATTTATGCACCCAACACAGGAGCACCTCAATACATAAGGCAAATGCTAACAGCCATAAACGGGGAAATTGACAGTAACACAATAATAGTAGGGGACTTTAACACCCCACTTTCACCAATGGACAAAACATCCAAAATGAAAATAAATAAGGAAACACAAGCTTTAAAAGACACATTAAACAAGATGGACTTAATTGATATTTATAGGACATTCCATCCAAAAACAACAGAATAAAGTTTCTTCTCAAGTGCTCATGGAACATTCTCCAGGATAGATCATATCTTGGGTCACAAATCAAGCCTTGGTAAATTTAAGAAAATTAAAATTGTACCAAGTATCTCTTCTGACCACAATGCTATAAGACTAGATATGAATTACAGGAAAAAAAAGTGTGAAAAATACAAACACGTGGCGGTTAAACAATACACTACTAAAAAACCAAGAGATCACTGAAGAAACCAAAGAGGAAATCAAAAATACCTAGAAACAAATGACAATGAAAACACAATGACCCAAAATCTATGGGATGCAGCAAAAGCCGTTCTAAGAGGGGAGTTTATAGCAGTACAATCCTACCTCAATAAACAAGAAAAGTCTCAAATAAACAACCTAACCTTACACCTAAAACAGTTAGAGAAAGAAGAACAAAAAAACCCCCAAAGTTAGCAGAAGGAAAGAAATCATAAAGATCAGATCAGAAATAAATGAAAAAGAAATTAAAGAAACAATAACAAAGATCAATAAAACTAAAAGCTGGTTCTTTGAGAAGATAAACAAAATTGACAAACCATTAGCCAGACTCATCAAGGAAAAAATGGAGAAGACTCAAGTCAACAGAATTAGAAATGAAAAAGGAGAAGCAACAACTGACACCGCAGAAATGCAAAGGATCATGAGAGATTACTACAAGCAACTCTATGCCAAAAAAATGGACAACCTGGAAGAAATGGACACATTCTTAGAAATGCACAATGTGCCGAGACTGAACCAGGAATAAATAGAAAATATGAACAGACCAATCACAAGCACTGAAATTGAAACTGAGATTAAAAATCTTCCAAGAAACAAAAGCCCAGGACCAGATGGCTACACAGGTGAATTCTATCAAACATTTAGAGAAGACCAGACACCCATCCTTCTCAACTCTTCCAAAAGATAGCAGAGGGAGGAACAACCCAAACTCATTCTACGAGGCCACCATCACCCTGATATCAAAACCAGACAGAGATATCACAAAAAAAGAAAACTGCAGACCAATATCACTGATGAACATAGATGCAAAAATCCTCAGCAAAATACTAGCAAACAGACTCCAACAGCACATTAAAAGGATCATACACCATGTTCAAGTGGGGTTTATCTCATGAATGCAATGATTCTTCAATATACGCAAATCAATCAATGTGATACACCATATTAACAAATTGAAGGATAAAAACCATATGATATTCTCAATAGATGCAGAATAAGCTTTCGACAAAATTCAACACCCATTGATGACAAAAAAAACCTCCAGAAAGTAGGCACAGAGAGAACATAACCTCAACATAATAAAGGCCATATGTGACAAACCCACAGCAAAAATCTTTCTCAATGGTGAAAAACTGAAAGCGTTTCCTCTAAGATCAGGAACAAGACAAGGATGTCCACTCTCGCCACTATTATTCAACATAGTTTTGGAAGTTTTAGCCACAGCAGAGAATAAAAAGCAATAAAAGGAATCCAAACCAAAAAAGAGTAAGTAAAACTGTCACTGTTTGCAGATGACATGGTACTATACATAGAGAATCCTAAAGACGCTACCAGAAAACTACTAGAACTAATCCATGAATTTGGTAAAGTAGCAGGATACAAAGTTAATGCACAGAAATCTCTTGCATTCTTATACACTAACGATGAAAAATCTGAAAGAGAAATTAAGGAAACACTCCCATTCACCATTGCAACAAAAATAATAAAATACCTAGGAATAAACCTACCTAAGGAAACAAAAGACCTGTATGCAGAAAACTATAAGACACTGATGAAAGAAATTAAAGATGATACAAACAGATGGAGAGATATACCATGTTCTTGGACTGGAAGAATCAACATTGTGAAAATGACTATACTACCCAAAGCAATCTACAGATTCAATGCAATCCCTATCAAACTACCAATGGCATTTTTCACAGAACTAGAACAAAAAATTTCACAATTTGCATGGAATCACAAAAGACCCCGAATAGCCAAAGCAATCTTGAGAAAGAAAAACGGAACTGGAGGAATCAGGCTCCCTGACTTCAGACTATACTACAAAGCTACAGTAATCAAGACAGTATGGTACTGGCACAAAAACAGAAATATGGATCAGTGGAACAGGATAGAAAGCCTAGAGATAAACCCATGCACATATGGTCACCTTATCTTTGATAAAGGAGGCAAGAATACACAACGGAGAAAAGACAGCCTCTTCAATAAGTGGTGCTGGGAAAACTGGACAGCTGCATGTAAAAGAGTGAAACTAGAACACTTGCTAACACCATCCACAAAAATAAACTCAAAATGGATTAAAGACCTAAATGTAAGGCCAGACACTATAAAACACTTAGAAGAAAACATAGGCAGAACACTCCATGACTTAAATTACAGCAAGATCCTTTTTGACCCAGCTCCTAGAGAAATGGAAATAAAAACAAAAATAAACAAATGGGACCTAATGAAACTTAAAAGCTTTTGCACAGCAAAGGAAACCATAAACAAGAGAAAAAAACAACCATCTGAATGGGAGAAAATATTTGCAAATGAAGCAACTGACAAAGGATTAATGTCCAAACTATACAAGCAGCACATGCAGCTCAATATCCAAAAAACAAACAACCCAATCCAAAAATCGGCAGAAGACCTAAATAGACATTTCTCCAAAGAATATATACAGATTGCCAACAAACACATGAAAGGATGCTCACCATCACTAATCATTAGAGAAATGCAAATCCAAACTACAATGAGGTATCACCTCACACCGGTCAGAATGACCATCATCAAAAAGTCTACAAACAATGAGTGCTGGAGAGGGTGTGGAGAAAAGGGAACCCCCTTGCACTGTTAGTGGGAATGTAAGTTGATACAGGCACTATGGAGAACAGTATGGAGGTTCCTCAAGAAACGAAAAATAGAACTACCATATGACCCAGCAATCCCATACTGGGCATATATCCTGAGAAAACCATAATTCAAAAAGAGTCATGTACCACAATGTTCACTGCAGCAGTATTTACAATAGCCAGGACATGGAAGCAACCTAAGTGTCCATCGACAGATGAATGGATAAAGAAGATGTGGCACATATATACAATGGAATATTACTCAGCCATAGAAAGAAACGAAATTGAGTTATTTGTAGTGAGGTGGATGGACCTAGAGTTTGTCATACAGAGTGAAGTAATTCAGAAAGAGAAAAACAAGTACCATATGCTAACACATATATATGGAAGGTAAAAAAAAAAAAAAAAGGTTCTGGAGTACCTAGGAGCAGGACAGGAATAAAGACGCAGACGTGGAGAGTGGACTTGAGGACACAGGGAGGAGGGGGGGTGAGCTGGGATGAGGTGAGAGAGTGGCATGGACATATATACACTACCAAATGTAAAATAGATAGCTAGTGGGAAGCAGCTGCATAGCACAGGGAGATCAGCTCGGTGCTTTGTGTCCACCTAGAGGGGTGGGATAGGCAGGGTGGGAGGGAGACACAAGGGGGAGGGGATATGGGGATATATGTTTACGTATGGCTGATTCACTTTGTTATATAGCAGAAGCTAACGCACCGTTGTAGAGCAATTATATGCCAATAAAAATGTTGGGGAGAAAAAGATGTACAGTAGCACATATTAACTATTCCTTTTTGTGGGCATAAAAATATTTCTAATTTTCATATGTCATAAATAAAAAACAAGCATAGTTGTGTTTATAGTGATTATTCCTTTAGGATGTCTTCTTAAAAATGGAACCACTGGATCACTAAGTCAAAAACGGAGCTTCCTTCATACTGACAGAATATTTTCCAGATAAGGTAGACAAATTTACATTGCTATCAGTGGTGTATGGAAGTGCTTATTTTACTTCTTCTTTGCCAGTATAAAATCTTATTTTTAAAACTCTCATTTGGCAAACCATCTTTTGCCAGCTGTTGTGAGATACTGTAATCCAGCAGTCCCCAACCTTTTTTGGCACCAAGAACCGGTTCTTTGGAAGACAATTTTTCCACAGACAGTGGGGGCAAGGGGCAGGGGGAATGGTTCAGGTGGTAATGCGAGCGATGGGGAGCGGCAGATGAAGCTTCGCTGGCTCGCCTCCCGCTCAGCTCCTGCTGTGTGGCCCGGTTCCTAACAGCCCAGGGACAGGTACCGGTCCATGACCCGGGGGTTGGGGAACCCTGCTCTAATCTGTGTCTACTTCTGGTTTCTCTATTTGGTTCCATAGGTGTGTCTGTTGATTCATTAATTACTATAACTTTATAATAATACTTTAATAATTGAGAGTGTCAATTCCTCTTATTACTTTTTGTTGGTTTCAGCATTTTCCTGGCTATTCACACCTGCCTATTTTTTTCCTTATTTGAAGATCTGAATCAAATTTGAGTTACAATTATAGTTCAGGAAGAATTGTCATCATTGCAGTAATTAAATTTCCAATATATTTGTCTTTATATTCATCCCTGTGGTGGCCTATCAATTTTTTGTTTTGCCTTTGAAACCTGGTGACTTTACCAAGATAGCCATGGTGTTGATTATTTATTCCATATCACTCCCCCCCTGCCCGCACTCACTATACCCTTTTCATTTCTTGGCTCAGACCTTCCCTTATTTCAGAAAAAAATTCCTTTGAATATTCCTCACTTTATTAAGGATATAATGTATGCATTTCTTGTATAAACTTGATCTGACTTAGACATCAGTAATTTTTTCTCCATTTTAATACCTTAATTTCATTTTGCTCAGTTTCTCTCAGCCTGTTTTTCAAGTTGCTGACTATTTTTTACTCTGCCTGTCTGGTTGATTTAGTATGATTTCATTTCTGTAATAATTTTGTCTTTCACTTCCATTCTTTTCAGAGCTAGGCTAGCTAAATTTTCATCTCTTTCTGTTGCCTTATGGGTTTTTTTTGAAATCTTGCATTCCATCTTTGTATTCTTGTTTCAGAGAGTTCATTTGTTCTCTAACTGCTCTGAGATAATGAAGAGTTTTAGCTGAGATTTTCATTCTGCTTTGTGGGTTAAATTTCCATTGTTTACTTTTTCGGGGCAATTTATAGTCATGAAGTTTAATATATGGAAGAATGTATATAAAAGATAATGAAATAGTGAATAAAATATTTGAAAATAGACCAAATAACGAATACAAATAAGTATTTCTTTACTATAGAAATATAAAAACTATACTCAATGACAAAATAATGAAGCAAACAATATAATGAAGTAATCAGCAATAAAATAAAATAAAAATAATAAAATAATAAAAACTAGAGTAATCAATAATACAATAATCCAAGAGCAAAATATATAATAATACATACAACAAAACCTCCATTATCCACACTCAGTTTAAGAAACAGAATGTTGTCATTACCTTTGAAGCCCTAGTGTACCTTTTTACTATCTCTGCCACTTTTTGTAACACAGCCTTAGCACTCCCTGAGATTTGTGTTAATTATTCCCTTGTTTTTGTGTATGTCAAAATAGTATATTGTGTATATGAGTATTTCAGTTGTTTTATATATTCATCAACACTTTGTATTGCTAAACCTTATTTTACCACACTTGCTTGGTGTGGAAAAATATCTCATGGCTTTAGTTGGCATTTACCTAATTTACTAATGAGGTTGTGTATCTTTTCATGTTCAATGAACATTTGTGCTTTACCTTTTATGAAACACCTGTGATATTTTCTGTTGCTTTCTAAAAGTTCTTCTATATCCCATAGACTAATCCCTTATTAATGATATGTTTTGTAAATATACTCCCAGTTTTAAGCATATCTTACTATCTTTGTGGTGTCTTTTGGTGAACACAGCTTATTAATTTTAATACATTCTAATTTTATTTTATTTTATGACCTATCTCAAAGAAATGAAAGTATTTTATTTTCTTATAAACATCTTAGTTTTGCCTTTCACATCATTCATTTGGAACTGATTTCTGTAACCGGTGTGAGGTAGGGATCTATTTTATTTCCTAATATGGAAACCACTTGCTCCAACACTGTTTATTTCATAGTCTATCCTTATCTCAGTGATTAATATCTTTTCTGTCATAAATAGAATTTCCGTGTGTGTGTGTGTCTTTCTGGGTCCTTACTTCTGTCTCTTTGTTTATAAGTTTACTCTATATCAATACTGCTTTGTTTAATTACTATTCTTTTACACTGTCTTGATTTCTTATAGGTTAAGCCTCCTACCTTGTACTTCTTTTTTTTTTCTTTTCTTTTTCTACTTTGTACTTCTTAGGAACATTTTGATTTCTCTTTCTCTGCTTTTCCTAATAATTTTCTGAAGTAGCTCATCAAGCTCTATGAAAAACTCCATAGGGATTTTGGTTGGAATAGTTTTGCCTATATGGATCAATCTTGGAAGACATAATTCATGAATATTGGTATTACTCATTTATTTGACTTCTTAATATATTTCAAAAACTTTTATATTCTTCCTCATGGAAGTGACATAAGTTCTGCTTGGCTTATTGTAGATACATTATTTTTATTAATATTTTAACAACAGCTTTTTAAAAATCACATTTTCTGCTTGTTCAGAGCATATAAATATGATTGATTTTTTATATACAGAGTTTAGAAACTCATATTAATTTTAATAATTTGCAGCTTCTTGGGATAATATTATATGTGATTCTTGTTCTTCTTCCATCATTTTGCCCTGTATCAATATGTTGGAAGAGGTGAAGAAGGGTGGATGAGTGCATCTTACTCTAAGACCTCTAGTAACATTTTCAACAGAACTCTGTTTTGTTCCTAACTTTTAAGGGAACATTTTAAATCAGTGAGTCAGAAGTTTTTGTATAACAAACCCCTTATTAGGTTAAGGAAATTTGCTTATATTCTTCACTTTCTAAGAATTCTTATTATGGTAGCTGATTTTTATTCAATGTTTCTTTTCTTTTTTTTAAACATCTATTAGGACAATAATGTAGTTTTCTTTTTAAATCTTTTGGTGTTGAACCGAATGGTCAGTGTTCACCCTTTGCGTTATTTTATCTATCAGCCTCTAAGTCGTTCAGGCCCTCTTTCTTGATACACTTCTCGTGTTTGGCTTTTTAGGCACCCCTCACCACCACCTCTCTCCTGGGTTTCCTCCTTACTCCATTTCAGGTAGCTTTCTAGTTCTTCTTCTCTTTTATCTTTATCTCTATCTTTGTTCTTCTCGAAATTTATTTTCTTGGTGATCTCTGGGTTTTTATGCCTACATCTCCAAATTTATATTTTCTGCCCCGACCCCTCTCCAAAAGGCCAGACTTGGATATCCAACTGCAACTTAGCCCCTCTGCCTGGACGCCTAGCAGATATCTCAAATCTAACAGGTCTAAAACTGAGTTCTGATCTCTCTCCCCCACTCAACAGAGCTATTCCACACATGCATGGCTTCTTCACTTCTGCTGTTGGTGACTTTGTTCCTTGAAACAATCAGACAAAACCCTGGGAATTTTCTATTTACAGGAAGGTTGCAAAGATATTTCTGGAGTTCCTATATAGCTTTACAACAACTTGCCCTAATATTAATACTTTACATAACCGTAGCACAATTACCAAAACCAGGAAAATAACACTAAGCAGCACTATTAAGTAAATTTCAGACCTTGCTCAGATTCTATCAGTTGTCCTTTTGCTGTCCCAGAGCACAACCCGGGATCCCACACTGCAATTCTGTTGGCATGTGGCCTTAGTCTCCTCCCATCTGTGACAGTTCTTCAATCTTCCCTTAACACTTTTGAAGAGTACTAGTCAGTTATTTTCTAGAACATCTTTCAATTTGGAGCTATCTGACAACTTGAGATTGGATTGAGGTTACATATTTTGACTAGAATCCCATAGAAGTGATGTGCCCATTTTAGTGCATCATATCAGGGGTACATGATGCCAATATGTCTTATTACTGATGATGATGATGTTAACTTGGAGCACTTGCTTAGGTGGTGTCTGATGTGTTTCTCCACTCTTAAGTTACACTTTTCCCTTTGTGATTAATGAGTAGCTTGGACTATGCAAATATCCTGTTTCTCCTCAAACTTTCAACTACTAATTTTAGCATCCATTTATTGATGGATCTTGCCTGAAAACCCCCATTATTAGAGTGTTTGCTTAATGGTGATTTTTCTATGTTTAGTAATTCAGAATTTTTCCTATAAGGAAGACCTGTCTTTCCCATTTATTTAATTCAATTATTATGGGTTATATTCCAATAAAAATAAATTACAGTAACGATGTGACTGTTGTGAAGGAGAGAACCACCAACAGCTCAGAATCATGAAGTATATATAACATTAATCAAATCTGAAATGTTTGAATCTGTGAACATATTACTTAGAAAGCATTTAACATTTAATTTTTTAACCCATAATACACTGGAGCTGTAGATCTTCTGAACTGTACAAGCCTTATTTCTCAAACATCTCATGTAGTATAAACCGAAGTCTTAATTCTATAGCAGTTTTTAAAATGTGTATCTTTAAGAATCCACTGCTGGAATTTTTTAGCTTTGGGAAACATAAAACTAGCCAAATTATATTTTACCAAAACACATTACACATGAGAAAATAACATTTTCTCATGAATAGAAACAGTGCCAATTAGAAAAATGAAATTTAGACAGTAGTATTTTATTTATCAAGTATTTATTGCTATGGGTTGATGTAAGAATTACAATGTATAATCTCATTCCCAGGCATAAGCATATTCAGAAGCAACATTTACATAAATTTATCATAAAATAGTAAGTAGCAAGAGAAATATAATTTTATTAACCCTGAGGCTATCTTGGAATATTAATAAGAATATTTAGGACTGAGAGCTAATAGTACAAATTGGAATGACAATATATGTCTCCACTAAATGCAAATGCATTTGTTCTATCATATGCCTTTCCTCTAATTTTATTAGCAGTGCCCTGAGTTGGAAGAATGTTTAATTTAATAGTTAGATGTGCTATGTAAAAGTAACACCTATACACTTTTTTGAAAGCTGTTTGTTTCAGTTTAAAAGGAAACATTCCTTAGCTGCACAGTGATTCTTAGCACCCTCCTTTTAACCATTTATCTCAAAAAGGATAAATACATTAAACTGGAAAGTTTTGATACATTTCCTTGCAACATCTGAAATTAGTCATAATAAATTTTATCCGATTTAGTCATTTTTTTCAAAGAAAGTAACTTTACTTTTTAAATATATAAATTCACATAATCTTTCTAAAATTCTAGAAAGACTTAGGAAATTCCCAGGAACCTTCACATAATCTTTCTAAAATTCTAGAAAGACACAGAAAGTCCCAGGAACCTTTAAAAAGTAGAGTGCAGATGTGGCTGAAATAAGATTTCTTGAAAGTCTGTAAAAGGAACAATTACAATGACTTCACCCTCCCCTGAAAAATCCTAAAGGTCCACTGGTAAAGATGTTGATCCAACGAGACCACAAGACTGCAGCCAAAATGCCAAGTACAGCTAGGGTTGAAAGAAGACTTATAGGTAGTGATGATTGAGGGCCTGTTAATGGGAAATCTACCTTTCTACAGGCCTCCAAGATGCATGTGGACTCTCTAATCAGCTTTTAAAGATATCATCAGATTTTTCTTTTTATTTAATTTTTAAAATATATCATATACTAGGTATTTTTACAACACAGACACACATTCAGAATGAGAGGGAAAATGGCCCAATTTACCGCCCAGACAGCCCCCTGCTGACATAAAAGGAAAATAAAAGTAGTATATGTGCAAGGTTTCAGAATGAGAACAGTAAAGAAAGGCACAAAATGAGTGCTTTGAGGCTATGTTGTGAGCTGCATACATGTTTAGAATTGTTATTTTGTCCTGGTGAATGAAGTCTTTTATCATTTCGTAATAACTGCTCAAGTCAAACTTTTGTCCTTATGTCTCCCTTTGTCTATATTAATATAGCTAGACCAATTTTCTTTTTTGGGGGTAGTTTTCTGGTATGTCTTTTCCCACCATTTTTTAAATGTTTCTGTGCTTTATGTGTGTCCCTCATAAATAGCACATAGTTGGATTTTGTTTTCAAAATTTTCTTCTTCCTGCCTGACATATTTCCTTCACGTTGCCCTTTTTGTTCTCTCTCTTTGCTTTCTTCTCTATTTTCCATTTTCAGTGCTTTCCTTGCATATGTGGTAAAAGCCTTAGTTGACTGTTTTATGAGTTATAGTGGGAAACAGGCAGACTGGAAGCTCTGAAAGGGTAGTTGGGCATATCAATGGTGAGGATTGCTTTAAGTCAGAAATTCTCAATGCCAGCACTATTACATTTGGGGCCACATAATTCTTTGTTGTCAGGCACTCTCCTGTGTTTTGTAGGATGTTGAGCAGCATCCTTGGCCTCTACCCATCAAATGCCATTAGTATTCTCCAGTTGTGATAACCAGAAATACCTCCAGACATTGCCAAGTGTTCCCTGGAATGCAGGGTAGCGTGCAAAATCAACCTGGTTGAGAACCACTGCTGTAAGATGATCTGCATGTACTGTTTATTGGGGAGCTCCTGGTGTCAGAATACTTGTGGTTCCTCTTGAACTGATAAGATTTCCAGGGGGAAAAAATCCTTACTATCTACTGCCTATAAGATAAGGACCTGCTTGAAAATATTTCATGTCTCATTCTCCACATCCTCTCTTTGGCCGAATGCCCATTTGTTCAGAAACTCCACCCTCCTCCTCATGGACATATGTTTACCCAACACTGGCATTCCCATTCTCCTGACCAATGCTGAGTTGACAAATGCACATATGACAGAATTCTGACCAATTAGACCTGAGGGAGAGACTTCACTGCCGAAGATGTCTGGAAAAGGTTGCCTTACTGTGAAAACACAAGGACAGATAGTGTTCTCATCTAATGGATGGTGTTGACGTGGGTTGTGTTCCCTGGAACTGCAGGCAGCACCGAGGGGAGCTGAAGTTGAAGATGCAGAGCAGAAAGAGAGTGAGACCATGAGTCCTTATGCCATTGTGGGACCATGAAATTAACCAACCCTGGGAACTAAACCCTGTTTTTGTTTTTGTTTTTAAACTTAGATTTTATAAATCTTAATTAAGTCAGTCAGTTGAATCTGAATTTTTAAAACTTGCAACTGAAGTCATTTTAATTAATATTTTTCCAAAAGTAAGTTTCATTTTATAGTTACATTGACCTCTAATAATTATATCATTTTATGTGCGTTATTCCTTTGATACCAGGGGTGAAAGATACATATTTACTTGGACATGATTGAAGCCAGACTTTCCACCGTCATAATGTGGTATTTTTTTAGGCTACTAAAGGAACACTTTTAAACTCAAAGGAATGATGGTCTATGAAGCAAACAGACTTTTAAATATTATAAAGTGAAGTAATCAAGAAACAGGGCAGAGCAGGAACACTATTGTTTTGACATTCTAATTATAAATATGTTAGACGGTGCAGAAAATTATCAAACCATCAGTCTTGGCGATGGTTAAGTTAATTCACTTTTTGAATTTCAGTATTTCACCTGCGAAGTGTCAGCCACTGAGTCTTGTTAATTGTAAGCCTCTCATTCCTGTTAAATCAATTGTAAATAATAGAACCCCTCAGAGAAAAATGATGAAATAAGCATTGATTTCCAAACTGGATGTCAGATATAGAGCATTAATAAAACACATCGCAAGCAAACAATTACCTAATATACTCAAATCACTGAAATTGTAATCAGAGGGGGAAAAAAATCAATGATCTTTGTGTAAGTTGCTAGTATTTTTACATTTCATTTATATCTGTGTATCATCATATCAAATTTCTCATTTCAGGCCCTATGTGGCTATTTAATTTTTATTATCCTTACCAGAAAAACCAGGTTGTTTTGTGTCCTGTTAGATTTGTTTCTCCCTTCTAAATAGGTGACAAGTGTCTGGTCACATAGTTTTTTAGTTGCCTGACAACAATGATTTTGTTGTGTTTAATGCAATACAATAATCATTTACAGTAAGTCACATAAAACACTGCAGAAAAATGTAACAGCTTTAATAAAACTTTTAAGGAAAATAAAGCTCTCTAGCAGGTGTCCATAAAAGTGCTTTATGCCTGCAAACTCTATTAAATGTTAATGCCAGTGTCCTGTGAATACCACGTATGGGGTCGGCTGAAAAGAAAATGTGTCAGTGAGACAGTGTTGATTCTCCAGGAAAGGGGGGGTGGGTGGAAGGGCAGTGCTGTGCTCTCCATCAGACTGAAATATGAACGTCATCAGGGGCTCTACTCAGTGTACATTTTGTGAAGGACTAGTTTGAAGGAGAGTATGTAGATTTATTTTTTAAAGCCATACATGGACAAGGATGGAAATACCAAGGGCACAAATTTCAAAAGAGCATTCATTCCCAAACTCTCCTAAGTTATATAGTACGGTTCCCCTCCCCCCCGCCCCCCCCCCGATGGTCTCTAGATATAAAATAGCAGCGACATAGTGATAGTAGATTTGGGCTTGATTTTTCTGGTGTAGTGCTGGTTCCTCACATTTCATGACGAATTGCATTCTGACTCTCAGTCTCTATTGTGCTGTCATTTTTATTTCTATATTTCTTTATGAAGCCCCCTTGTGAAGTTACTCAAATAGTTTGAACTGTTGTCAATGGTTATATACCATTGAGTGGGGTCTAATGTTGCCTTTGACCTCAATGACAGGCTGACTCTTTGTGGGAGTCCCATTCTGAAGAGTAGATAGACCCAAATGGTCACTGCAAAAATAGAAATGGAAGCTATTACTCACGAGAAAGAAAATATTACAAGCTGAATGCAAGATGTGAAGTGTCTGTCAGTGTAAAACAACACATTTACAGAGTACAGGAAACTTTGAGATCTGTCATCTTTTCCCCAAACCCGCGCAGAGACCAGCTGCTTGTATTCAAAAGAGGAAAACAGGAAGGTTATAGAACTTATGCCAGGTGGACTATTTGAAGGATCTGGAAAAGTTTAGCTGGGAGGAAAGGAGACTCAGGTAGTCTCCCAACTGGTCAAGACCTGTTATATTAGGATGACCATATCATTGATCTTCCAGGAGGGCACCTTTGTGAGTGAAAGGAAGGAAGTATTAATGACTGAGTGGGGACAGCCATCGTATACAAGGACTGAACTGAGCAAACAGACCATGCACTCATCCGAATTTTAAAAAAGAAGACTTCGACAGCTGGCCTCAAAGGGTTCAAGTAGGATCCATGAGAGAGGGACAGACAGACCTTGGCTTGCTAGACAAGGAAGAAATTTGCAAGGAACTCTGTGTGCCTGAAAGGGGATACCTGCATTTGGGAACTGTCAGTTGGTCAATGGAGTTGCTCAAATAAGATGGTCAGGCCTTTGATCAGGGTCATTTTAGTGGGGATTTGAGGGTCAGAATTATGGTTGGACTGTATGAGCTTACTGTTGTCTCAAACCTTGAGTGGCTGTGGTCCTATTAAATGAAGAAGTTCCATGGAGAGCTGTGGATTCTAACACAAGTTGTCTTAAAGATCTGGTCCTAGAATCGTACTCTAGAATGAATGCAATCTCACATGGCTTAGTGTAGTCTAAATCACTGACCTCAGAATGAGCTGGGCAGAAACCTCAGGATCCTAAATTTGGGTGACAGGACCTAGTGTTAGGACCACTAAACTAAAATTGGGCAAGATACCAAATTAAGGTATAGGGAATTCCCTGGCAGTCCAATGGTTAGGACTGCACGCTTTTGCTGCCATGGCCCAGGTTTGATCCCTGGTCAGGGAACCAAGATCCCACAAGCCAAGCAGCCTAAATAAATAAATAAATAAATAAATAAATAAATAAATAAGATTAAGGTATAGATTTGGAGACCTTGGGACATGGAGAAAAATTCTCTTTGAAGCCAAGTCGGCAATGCCTAGAATGCTCTTCTACTTGGACTTCTGAGAAGCCAGAATGATGTTGCAAATAACCAGTCTGAAATTCCTTACAGTGAAGTTGTATCATTTGTGCATTTAATGTAAGCAATTTGAGCTATATAGGTATACATTAAGTAGTGCTATAAAACTGTCCTCTATATTTGTACTTTATCAAGTGGTTTAGGGGCTTTTCAAGCGTGATCTTAACTTCATGATTTTAGCCTCCTTTGCTGACATAGATTCGAGCTCCTGTGCTAGGGTACTGCTGACTTTTATCTGGCCAACAACTCCTTTTCTTCACAGTCAACTCAACTCCCATGTTCTCTGTGAACCTTCCCTGTTAGCCACGGCTAAGGCTGGGCCGCCCTATCTTAGCCTCTGGTGGGATTTCTTGTCTGCAAGGCAAATTTTAGCATCGAAATATCCCTGGCTTTATTGTCTTCTATTTGTAGCTTGGGTCCATCTGGCCTCTCTAATTAACACTGCTCATCCCTTGCCCAAGGGACTGAGTCACTCATCTCACTGGAGTCCTCCGAGCGTGGTACATCCCACGGATGGTTGTTTAGTTGAGATGGGCTCACCTGATCCTTAATTGAGAAGAGGGGCTTGCAGGAGCCTCATGTGACCTCCCAGGTGAAAGTGTCTGTAGATGAGTGTCCAGTCCTACATTTAGGTCTGGAATCCATTTTGAGTTTATTTTTGTGTATGGTGTTGGGAAGTGTTCTAATTTCATTCTTTGACATGTAGCTGTCCAGTTTTCCCAGCACCACTTATTGAAGAGACTGTCTTTTCTCCATTGTATATCTTTGCCTCCTTTGTCATAGATTAGTTGACCATAGGTGCGTGGGTTTACCTCTGGGCTTTCTACCTTGTTCCATTGATCTATATTTCTGTTTTTGTGCCAGTACCATATTGTCTTGATTACTGTAGCTTTGTAGTATAGTCTGAAGTCAGGGAGTCTGATTCCTCCAGCTCCATTTCTTTCCCTCAAGACTGCTTTGGCTATTTGGGGTCTTTTGTGTCTCCATACAAATTTTAAGATTTTTTGTCCTAGTTCTGTAAAAAATGCCATTGGTAGTTTGATAGGAATTGCATTGAATCTGTAGATTGCTTTGGGTAGTATAGTCATTTCCACAATATTGATTCTTCCAATCCAAGAACATGGTATATCTCTCCATCTGTTTGTATCATCTTTAATTTCTTTCAGCAGTGTTTTATAGTTTTCTGCATACAGGTCTTTTGTCTTCCTAGGTAGGTTTATTCCTAAGTATTTTATTCTTTTTGTTGCAATGGTAAATGGGAGTGTTTCCTTAATTTCTCTTTCAGATTTTTCATCATTAGTGTATAGGAATGCAAGAGATTTCTGTGCATTAATTTTGTATCCTGCTACTTTACCAAATTCTTGATTAGCTCTAGTAGTTTTCTGGTGGTAACTTTAGGATTCTGTATGTATAGTATCATGTCATCTGCAAACAGTGACAGTTTTACTTCTTCTTTTCCAATTTGTATTCCTTTTATTTCTTTTTCTTCTCTGATTGCCGTGGCTAGGACTTACAAAACTATGTTAAATAATAGTTGCAAGAGTGGACACCCTTGTCTTGTTCCTGATCTTAGAGGGAATGCTTTCAGTTTTTCACCATTGAGAATGATGTTTTCTGTGGGCTTGTCGTATATGGCCTTTATTATGTTAAGGTAGGTTCCCTCTATGCCCACTTTCTGGAGAGTTTTTATCATAAATGGGTGTTGAATTTTGTCAAAAGCTTTTTCTGTATCTATTGAGATGATCATATGGTTTTTATCCTTCAGTTTGTTAATATGGTGTATCACATTGATTGATTTGCGTATATTGAAGAATCATTGCATCCCTGGGATAAATCCCACTTGATCCTGGTGTATGATCCTTTTAATGTGCTGTTGGATTCTGTTTGCTAGTATTTTGTTGAGGATTTTTGCATCTATATTCATCAGTGATATTTGTCTGTAATTTTCTTTTTTTGTAGTATCTTTGTCTGGTTTTGGTATCAGGGTGATGGTGGCCTCGTAGAATGAGTTTGGGAGTGTTCCTTCCTCTGCAATTTTTGGGACGAGTTTGAGAAGGATGGGTGTCAGCTCTTCTCTAAATGTTTGATAGAATTCACCTGTGAAGCCCTCTGGTCCTGGACTTTTGTTTGTTGGAAGATTTTTAATCACAGTTTCAATTTCATTACTTGTGATTGGTCTGTTCATATTTTCTATTTCTTCCTGGTTCAGTCTTGGAAGATTATATGCGATGTTTTCCTTTGAGTCTTTGCCCTGTTACAGACCCCTGCTGCTTCCTGGGAGGAGGATGTCACTGACTTGTGCAACTGGGCAGGGTTTGGTCCTGCCAGCAGTGGACTGACCATGGTGTTAGCCCTCTTGGCCTGCAAGAGAAAGCTGACCGCCTCGGGGGAGAGGGCAGCGCAGTGGGGAGTGAGGCAGCGTAACTCAGTGGGCTTTATCTGGATCTTGACCCCTTGGTACTGTGTCACTGCCTGGCCCATCTTCATTGCTTGAGTGCCCATGGCGTACAGGCATGTGCTGGATATTGTTATAATTACGTGACACTCAGTGCCTAACCTGCCGTGAGTCTTCATTTTTGTGGATAAGAAATGTTTCCACCCTTGTTGCATAGAAATACTAGAATAGTCAGGTATGACCCTTTCCACACATCCTGAAACCTGAAAGATAGGCTGTTCTACATAAAATAAGAATTTCTTTTTTAAAGTATAGTAACAACAACAAGGATAAGGGTAATAGCAAATACTTGGTAGTTTTCAGTACGTGCTAAGCAAATGATTCATATGTATTAATTTGATAAACACTCACCACAACCCTGTGAGAATTGAGGACAGAAAAGTAAAGTAACTTAAACAGGTACTAGTGGTGGAGCTGGAATCTGAACCCAGGTAATCCCAACCTTTTTTTTTTTTAACAACCATGCCTAGTGGCTAAAAGCTAAGGCCCTGTGATCAAAGTTGGATTTAAGTGCTGGCAATCTAATACTTAACATGCATGCTTTTTAAAAAATATTAATCTGTAAAATAAGGATAGTAAGTAATAGGATCTAACTCGAACATTGTTTGGGAATTGTGGTATCTCTGGCATATACTAAGTGCTCAGTAGATGTTAGCTTCGTGTTCTTTCTAACAATGGGAATAGCAGGGCTATCAATTGATGGGTATAAAACAGTCTGGTATTTTGTATATAATGGGCACAGATGAGAGGGGGTTGTAGAATAAGAGAGGTGGAAGGTGCCCATATTCTTGTTTCAGCTTTTGTAGTTGAATCTGCTGTGTAGGGTTACTGTAGCAGGCCTGAAGTTCAACTTTCATTCCTAGCAAGTTCACCTCACTTTTCAGCTGACAGTCCTGGATCTTATTTAACTGGAAAACAGCAACTGTCAGACTAATTTCCTCTTGATAATATTGTGTATTTCCTTCTCTAATTGGATAATAGAATTATTGAGAATTTTGCAAATAGAAGCGGGGGATGATCTGCTGAGGGCAGGCTGCGACAGCAATGTGCCGGATTCCGTGAGAGCTCACTGCACACGATCCAACCCACAAAATGTGGATTCATCACAATCCTCCGGCTGACATCACTTTTTCTTTGTTTTTACTTCCTTTCCTTTCGCTGCTGATGTATGTGCTATCACCACAAACCATCATCACCTCTTTTAGGAGCCTTGCTTCCTTCGAGTAATTCTTCCTGGGCAGTTGAATCTCACTCATAAGAGAGTCAACTGCATGCATTCAAATCTAGGTTTTTCATTGGTGAAACGAAGCAGGAGAGACAGTCAAGATTTTTGGAAAAGCCATGTTTTTTCAACCTCCAATTACTGCAGTGTTTACATTTTTTATTACCTTATGTTTGTTAAAGGGGTGAAAATCAGTTCAAGAAATAACAGGAGCAAATCGTAATTTTTACTATTTCCGAAGAAATTTTTATGTTGAGGAAATTATATGGTACTAGTTTGCAATTTTGGTGCTCCTGAAATCTTCATAGGAAAAATTTGCTAAGAATATTTTAAAATTTTCAATATCTACTACTAGTGTTTGGGTTGTGTCTCTCTCTCTCTCTCCCCTCTGCAAATGCATTTAGTTACCTCTTATTATATATATGTATATGTGTGTGTGTGTGTGTGTGTATCTGCAATAAGGATACAAATTCTGATTTTTTGAGGGTTTTTTTTTTTAAACATGTGGCCCAAGATATAAACGGATTCTGGAAATAGGAAAAGTTTCATATTATTAAAAGGGTGTTGAGAATTTGGGGATACCATTCAAAGACATTACCTTCAGACTAAGAGTAAGAATGTAAGAAAAGAATATCTGAACTCAAAAGTGTATCTTGGATTGCTGTGAAAAAACCCTTAATAGTAAATGTTTGTGTAGCCAATTCAATATTATTGTGTGGTCAGTAGTACACACAGTAATTACGTTTATAACAATTCTGCATTACTAGATGACAATAGTGAAGAATTAGGGTAACCTAGGTGTGATTATGGTTTACCTCTGTCTTAACGTGGATGCACTCTTTTCATTCCCGAGAGGTTATTATTCTTTTTTTGATGGGTGGCACTTATCTTTCAAAACAAGTTTTTATTGAAGTATATTTGATTTACAGTGTTGTGGTAGATTCAGGTGTAGAGCAAAGTGATTCAGTTACATATATATGTGTGTGTGTGTATATATATATATTATTTTTCAGATTATTTTCCATCATAGGTTATTACAAAATAATGAGTATAGTTCCCTGTGCTATACAGTAGGTCCTTGTTGATTATCTATTTTATATATAGTGGTGTGTGTATGTTAATCTCAAATTCCTAATTTATCCCTCCTTCCCACCTTTCCCCTTTGGTAACCATAAGGTTGTTTTTTATGTCTGTGAGTCTGTTTCTGTTACATAGATAAAGTTCATTTGTGTCCTATTTTAGATTCCACTTACAAGTAATATCATAGGATATTTTTTCTCTGTCTGACTTACTTCACTTAGTATGACAATCTCTAGGTCCCTCCATGTTGCTGCAAATGGCATTACTTCATTCTTTTTTTATGGCTGGGTACTATTCCATTGTATATATGTACCACATGTTCTTTATCCATTCCTCTGTGGATGGACTCTTAGGTTGTCATCACTCTTCTGTGGTCTACAGCACCGGCCTTGGCAGTTGCCTTGCGGGCGCTGACCACAGCGGTTCAAGGACAGGGTTGGTGACGCTTCCCTCTTCCCAGTTGGTGCTGAGCCCACGCCTGCTCCCGTTTCTCCCTTGTCAAGTCCCTGACCGTGGCTGATGTTGAAGTTCCTTAGCTTAGTCTCTGACAGTTACTGAAGGGGAATTCCAGGAAACTCAAGACCCACTTTCGTTTCTTCCAAAAGCAAGGGAAAGCTTTATCCTTTGATCAGAGCATGGACAGGTGGGAGCCGCGCTCTGGAGCACAGGTTCTCCCTGACAGGCCGTGGGCGGGGCTGCTTCCCAGGGATCTCGTCAGTGGGGAGGGGGGGACGGAGTTCTCGTGGGGCCTCGCGAGGCTGGAGCAGCGTCTCTGCGCACGGCCCGCCGCCGCCATCTTGAATTGAGTGTGCTGCGCGGCTTCTGCACACGGTCCCGAGCTGAGGTGTCGGCACAGCTGTTTCGCGCTGGGAACGCTGGTCTGAAGGGCCGGGGGTGAGGCCTCTGCACGCGACCTCCTGTGAGCAAGTGAAAGTAAACTAAGCACCAAGGGAAAAAGAAGGTAAGACTTTACTGTATTACCCACATGCCCCTGGAACCGCTAGTGGGCTTTGCCGGTGAAAAGTCCCTCCTGTGACTTTCTCCGGCTCCTCATTCTTGAGGGTCGAAGGTCCGTCCTCCGAACTGCTTCCCGCTGATTTCGGTGTTCTTACCGCGGGGACAGGAGCGGAACTTCCCTCCAGCTGCCCTTAGATGTGCTTGACGGTCACCGGGCCTCAGCATTGACTGCTCGTGTCCCTGAGTGCCCACCATTTGTCTGAACTTTGAGAGACAAAGGACGCCAGATAATTTAGGATGCATGGACCCAGTGTTAGCAAGAGTCATGGCCACATGACAGATTTCTCCTAAAACTGAACGTATCTTTTGCCCGCGGGGAAGGGTGCCCTGACGCCGAGGCTCACTGCCGCGGCCTGAATGTTGCCAGTCACGTTTTGGTGGTTTTTCGGAAGAGAAGCTTCAGGTCAGAGAGGGGTTCACACGAATGCTCCAGGGGGCCATTGCCCAAGGTTGCATCTCTGGAAGTTGGGGCTCTGGGGCCTCTTCCCTCGAGTGTGCTGTCCCCACGGAGTGACCCCTGCAGCTTCAGGGAAGATGGACGGTTAGGGTCACCAGGTGGCGTCGGTCACACTCAGCAGTGAGCTGACCTTGCGGCTGCCATTTTCCAGGTTTTTAGGTTCACCTGGTCTCCTGGCCCAAAGAGGGGGGAGGGCCAGGTGGGTGGATGCGGGTGGCAGCTGGTCACCGTATTCCGTGAGGGCTCTCATGGTTTCTCCCACCTGGAGGGCACTCTTGAGTTGTTCCATTTCAAGGGGGCTAAGGTGTCCCTTGTCTCGGGCTTGGGGAATGGGTTTACCATCCACGAGTTCAAACGCACTGGACTTTCACTTACCCCTTGGGGCTACTGCATGGGGAGCAGGGCAATCCGAAGCAACATAACTTAGAGACCCATTGATGGGCCAGCTTTCCCCATCTCCCAGGGCCAGGCTGTGTTACACAGGAAAATTACATGTTTGGGGGTCAGGGAGCAATACCCTAAAAACTTCCAGTTCTGCCGAATGCACCCTAATGAGCTGTCCTTCAGTATGGTGGACGTTTGGTTCCCAGTACCTTAGACGTTCTGCTTTCAGGGTGTAGGGATTTGTTTCCAGCTACTGAGGGGGTAGTTGGAGTGATTTGTTGGCACACAGATGCCAAAAGATTTGAGCCAAATAAGATTTCTGGTTCTGGAAATTTGGAACCAGCACCAAACTGTTAATGAATTCCTCAAAAGACTCAAAAAGGAGGCGTCCAATGGGCTTAGACTCATATAACTGGGGGCCCCCCTTGAATTTGTAGTGACCCATGCTTTAGATAGTCCCTCCTCCATCAGAATATTCCACAGGAGATTGGAGGGGATGCTTCCGGGCCAGAGCAGCTTAGCCACGTTAGTTCTTGACTTATCTGGTCCTTTAGGGAGTGGCAGCATCTTCTCTTTCCTCCTTTCAACCAAAAAGGAGGAGTTTTCAGACTTCCCACCAGGTGAGGGCTAGAAGTACGAGAGATCCCCATGGGGTACTCTCCAGATCACCACGGTGGCTGGTGTTCTGTGCTGATACCAGGAGGAGAGCCCCTGGGACCTTGGTCGAGGTCGACAGAGAATCACCCAGGATTCGCCTCACCAGCGGAGGGGGACGGAGCAATAACGGGGTTCCTAGTCTCGCGAGCGGCTTGCAGGACCCCTCAGCCCACTTCAGAGAAGCCAGTGCTGACCACAAGAGGTCAAGTCACCAGTCAAGTACCTCCTCTGGGACTCTTTCACACTTGGGCATCCCCGGTGCCTGTTCCTGAACTCGGATCGATTTGTCAGTGGTCCTCGTTATCCAGGGCTTTTCCCAGTCTTGCCTCTCGGCTCACGGGGTTGGCCACTTTCCTTGACCAAATGGAAAGTGACGATGGAGAGTGCTGCTGTTGACCCCTGGAGATGGGTGAGGAGGGGAGAAAGCCCTGGTGCGGCCGTTCTTGCTTTGTACTAGGGTCAAGCGGTCAGCACTACTGGTGAGACAGTGGGCGAGACTGCGTGGCTCCCTCTCGTGCACAGACCTGTCCCCGGTGTCCAGTTCGGCAAGAAGGCCAGCCAGAGGCAGACGCAGGCGGGTTTCAGTCTCTGATCCCCAGCGATGCCGCCGTGGGATCCCCTCGTGGAGGCATGGTCCAGATTACCCTGGAGGCTGTGTTGTGTATGCACCGCACCTGGGCGTCAGTTGCTGGGCAGAGTTGCTCTTGTTACGGAACAAAAGTTCGGTTGTTTGTGTAGGTGTTTCCAGACGCCTCCACGCTATTGCATGACAGATGCTGGGGGCTCTGGAGTCTGACAGATGTAGCTTGAGTGTGGGTTCACTTACAAGCTGTGTGACCTTGGACACATTACTGAACCCTGCTGAGCCTTCATTTCTTCATCTGTGAAATGGGGATAACAGGGGGGGTTTTGGGATGGAGGCCTATCAGCAGCCTTGGTAAACTATGGCTTACCCCTTGTGAGTAAAGTAGCACCAAGGTTAAAATGAACATGGAAAAACTCAGTGCATTTGAATCTGTTGGCAAAGTTGTGACCAATATAGCCCATAAAATTTGATTTTAAGCAAATGAAGTACTGAATGGAAAAAAGTAACCCTACCAAGGACTGTACATTTTAATTTTCGATGATATTGCGTGACATTTTACCTTTGAAGTCTCTATCTGCACATGTTTCTATCTTTGATTTTGACTGTCCTCAAAGCAAGGCTATGTTTCAGTCATGCTAGAGGTGGTCTGTGGTATGTATCTGTTCACACCGTGGGCTCTGGAGCTTAGACGGCCTGCACTTGAATCTTGTCTGTCCACTTGCTGGCCAAGTGGTCTTGGGCGAGGTACTTAGCCTGGTTATGCTTCAGTTTTCCCATCTCCCCGGTGAGAATAATAATATCACCTCCCTTATGGGTTAGTTGTGGGTATTATGAGATACTATTTTAAATGCTTTATATGCATTTCTCAGCACATGGTAAACATCCAGTAAATATTACCCACTCCTTACCCATCCCCATTCCCGTAAGCATATAGTTAATGCTAATGATCATTTGCCTTTATCAGAATTTCTCTTTATGGCTAATTAAACATTGGCTTTAATAGTGAAAAAAAAGTCAGGCAACAGGAACAGATACAGGGGTATTAAAGAAAAGTCTAACCATTTTCTGGCCTATGAGAAATGCGGAAAAAACAGTCAAACATTCTAGAATAGGTGAGTAGAGAAGAAGTAAAGACAGAGCCAGAGCTTCCACCTGTTGACCTACAGAGGATGGAGGGGAGCACCACCTCTCAGGCTGCTCACAGCTGGGTGTGCACCTCTAGGGCTCAGGTTTCCTGAGTCACCCTTGATTCTGGAGATGAACCCATAGAAGTGGGTGAGATGGTGGCTGAGAGCTTGTCAGAGGGCATCACTAGCAGGAGGGGGTGGAGACCTTGTGAGAAGACTGGTCCAGGCCCAGTGGCTGCCCAGCTAGACCTCTGAGGGAGTAAGAACTTGTGGGGAGACAGGTGGTGAGTTAAGCCATCCCCTGCACATCAGCAGGGGATGTTCCAGGGCTAGACGTAGCCAGGTGGACTAGGACATGGTCCCCAAGGAGCCTGACTCATCCACACTGAGATAGGCAGAAAGTGACATACCTTCTCTAATTCACTCGAATGTCATCTTAGGAAAAAAGAGGAATGTGGATGGCCTTCCCTAATCTTGCACCTGATGCTCTCCTAGGGAGAAAATAGGCTGGAGGTGGAAGACTGAGGGTGCTCTGAGAGATGGTGTATTGTTATAAAGTGGAGCTGCATACGATCCCTAGGGACTGGTTAAAGCTTACTCCAGTTGGTGGTATAAACTGGTCAGCTGTTTCCCTCTACCAACCAAATGGAGGGGACTGACAGAGGAGGCTAGGTTAATTGAGGTTTAAGATATGTTCTCTGCATTGTTTTCAAGTTATACTTTGAATTAAACTTTGCAACGTAAGCCAATAGGCAAAATGTGTGTTTTTCGTGAGTTTTTCAGTAAGCATTTTCCAGGTAGAATAACCAAAACACATTCATTGCCTTCTCAAAGGAATCGGTGACCCCCCCAAATCAAGGGATTATGACTTTGCCAAAGATTTAGAGAGAAAATTGCTGAAAGTGCTTTCGTATCTGTAAAAGGCAAGGAGCAGTAGTTACCTCTGTATTTTTTTTTCCAGCATGGATTCATGTGTAATATATGCCATTAAAGAAATATAAAAGATGCACATCCAAAGCATGATGTTAAATTCAGTCGATGATCTAACATGACATGTAGTCAGATGTTAGAGATCGGAGACTTTCTCCAGATACCATGTTGTCAGTGATCTTGTGACGATTGCTTTTCATTCAGGATGCTGTTCTCTGAGTCCGCAGAGGGGCCACATTCAGAGTAGCTTGATTCAACAGAGTTTTGTCTGTTTCCTGTACCACACACGTAAAGCACCAGGGTGACATTTAGTTATCAAGCCAGATTCCCTTCCATATCTGCCTAAGGGGAGAGCCTTTGAGCTCCAATAGTGGGACACCTGCTTAATGACAACTTTACAAAGGTTTCTCACCAATCACATGGGATTAATGTGCACCTGAACCATGTTAATTCATTTGCTGTCTTAACCTTGACAAACATTGGGGTGGTCCCTGGGAGAGTTTTGTTCCAGGAAGGACAACATTTACGTATGGTTGCCCAGATTTGTTAAGTAAACACAATCTCAAAATAGAGGAATAAAAGGAATGTTAAGAATGGATTGCCTAGTATTCACCTAAACATTCAAGAAGTTATTCATAGCTTTAATTTTTTGACCACCCACTCCGTGCAAGGTATTATAAGACAGAGATGAATACAATAGGCCTTTTTACCCCAAATGTCTTCCCCTAATGTAATAAAAATACCTGCGTACAAAAAATTGCTTTTATGCATGTAGTCATGTGCATTTTCTAGGAAGAATGTTTATAACACTTTCATTTGCTTTTCAAATAAACCAGTGACTTCAAAAGGGCAAGAACAAAGGTAGTTTTAGTCTACTAAATGTAAGCCTGTGCTTTTCGGTGATAATTATTCAGAAAGTTCTGTGACTTAGCTAGTCAGTCTGCTTTTGGTTAGCAATGATAAAATGATATCAATAAGAAAGAGAATTCAATTATTTAGCATATTTGTAGATTAACCACAATATATTAAGAGTGTGTTAGATGCTAGAGAAACAAAAATAAGGAAGATGTAGTACTTGCCATTATGGAGACCAGTAGCCAATGAGAACAAAACAAAATGGTACAAATTATAGGAGAGGTTTGAGCTAAGTGTGTGGGATAAAGAGGAGAGTTGGTGAAGCTTCTCAAAGGACTGTCATTTAAACTGAGCTGAAGAACATATATAGAGAGGCTTTTCCTTCTGCCAGTGAGATGTACAGGTATACCTTGCTTAATTGCACTTTGCAAATATTGTATTTTTCACAAATTGAAGGTTTGTGGAAACCCTGAGTCTATCAGCACAGTTTTTCCAACAACATTTGCTCACTTCGTGTCTCTCTGTCACATTTTGATAATTCTTGTGATATTTCAAACATTTCCATTATTATTGTATTTGTTATAGTGATCTGTGATCAGTGATCTTTGATGTTACTATTGTAATTGTTTTGAGGTGCTACAAACTGTACCCGTGTAAGACAGCTAACTTAGTCGTATGTTCTGTGTGTTGTGATTGCTCCACCAATGGACCATTCTCCCATCTCTCTTCCTCCCCTCGGGCCTCCCTGTTCCCTGAGACACAACCATATTGAAATTAGGCCAATTAATAACCTTACAATGGCCTCTAAGTGTCCAAGTGAAAGGAAGAGTTGTGTAATCCTCACTTTAAACCAGAAGCTAGAAATGATTACGCTTAGTGTGAGGAAGGCATGTCAAAAGCTGAGACAGGCTGAAAGCTAGGCCTCTTGCACCAAACAGTTAGCCATGTTGTGAATGCAAAGAATTATTTGATTTACTCAACCGTTTATTTTTTTAATTAAAAAATTATTTTATTGAAGTATAGTTGATTTACAATGTTGTGTTAATTTCTGCTGTACGGCAAAGTGATTCAATTATCCATATATTGATATATACCTTTTTTTTTGTATTCCTTTCCATTGTGGTTTATCACAGGATAGTGAATATAGTTCCCTGTGCTATACAGTAGGACCTTGTTGTTATCCATTCTATATGTAATAGTTTGCATCTGCTAATCCCAAACTCCAAATCCATCCCTCCCCAACCCCTGTCCCCCTTGGCAACCACAAGTCTGGTCTCTATGTCTGTGAGGCTGTTTCTCTTTCATAGATAAGTTTATTTGTGTCATGTTTTAGATTGCACATATAAATGATATCATATGGTATTTGTATTTTTCTTTCTGACTTCACTTAGTATGATAATCTCTAGTTGCATCCATGTTACTGCAAATGGCATTATTTCATTCTTTTTTATGGCTGAGTAATATTCCATTGTATATATGTACCACATCTTCTTTATCTGTTCATCTGGCCATGGACATTTAGGTTGTTTCCATGTCTTGGCTATTGAGAATATTCCTGCTATGAACATAGGGGTGCATGTATCTTTTCGAATTATAGTTTTGTCTGGATATATGCCCAGGAGTAGGATTGCTGGATCGTATACTCAGTGATTTATGATAAAGGAACTGAGGCTCAGAATCTTGTGGACTAATATTACACAGCTAATTCATTAAATAGGTAGAGTAAAAATTGATTTTATCGGTTTATTTAGATTATAGGCAGCTCCCAGTTAGACTTGGATTGCATTTTTTACAAGCCGCTTCTTAGTAATCCTGAGCTCTAAATTGGTGGTTCTTAAGCTTTTGCACATCAGAATCACCCGGATGGCTCATATAAACAGACTGCTGGGTTCTACCCGCAAAGTTTCTGATTTACTAGGTCTGGGGTGGAGTCCTAGAACATGCATCCACAGACCACACTTTGAGAACCAGTGCTACAGATTAAAAACAGGCTTATTTATCTAAGTGTTAATGTTTAAAATGCGCTCATGGATTAATGGAAATTTACATCTTTTTCTTTTTCCATATACCAATTATCTCTTTCCCATTTGCTCCCTACAATTGGGTCTTTTAAAGGAAACAGTGAAGCCTTTAGGATGACTATTGTAAAGTACAGGTGTTGGTGAGAATGCAGAGAAATTGGTATCCTTGTTCGTTGCTGATGGGAATATAAAATGGTGCGTCTGCAGTGGAAGCCAGTCTGGTAGTTCAGCAGAAAATTTAAATGTAGAATGAACATGTGATCCAGCATTTCAACTCCTAGGTATATGCCCTAAATAAGTGAAATCAGGGATTCAAACAGATATTTGTTCATAAGAGCAATATTCACAATGGCCAAAAGGTGGAAACGATTAAAATATCCATGGATGGATGAATGGCTGAACAAAATGTGTCA
The DNA here is from genome assembly GCF_009873245.2 of Balaenoptera musculus. Classification (NCBI taxonomy): domain Eukaryota; kingdom Metazoa; phylum Chordata; class Mammalia; order Artiodactyla; family Balaenopteridae; genus Balaenoptera; species Balaenoptera musculus. Next base: position 2,120,604 of record NC_045788.1, on the reverse strand, counting down.
TATAGATACAATGGAATATTATTCAGCCTTAAATGGGAATGAAATTCTGTAACATGCTACAGCGTGGATGTACCTTGAGAACATTATGCTAAGTGAAATAAGCCAGACTCGAGAGGAAAAATATTGTATGATTCTACTTATATGAGGTACCCAGGACAGTCAGATTCACAGAGACAGAGAGTAGAATAGTGGTTGCCAGGGCTGAGGGGAAGGACAAGTGGGGAGTTACAATTTAATGGGTAGAATTTCAGTTTAGGATGATAAAGTTCTGCAGATGGGTGGTAGCGATGGTTGTACAGCATGGTGAATGTGTCACTGAAGTGTACACTTAAAATCGTTAAAGTTATAAATTTCGTTATGCACATTTTATTATAATAAAAAAGGACTTTAAAGAGTATAGTCCATACCCTCCCTCTTGCTTATCTCAGTATTTCTCCAAAGCTTGCTAGAATAACCTAGACTTCTTTGAATGACTGATGAATGTAAAATGGGGCAATATTTACTCCTAGAGTGGAAAGATAAACCTCTATTTTAGATATGTCTCATGCCAGAATTTGAGCTGTTATAGAACCTGACCCAGAAAAATAACGCACACGTTGAACTCACCCAGAAGTTAACCCTTCACATCCAACCACTGGCCAGACTTCGAGGAAAATAACACGTCTCAATTTGTCTGAATGGGAAGCCGTTGTCTGTAAGTTGAGCTCGTGGAAAATGGCTGGGAGTCAGAGGCTGTCTGATTTGGCATCCCTGATGTCTGTCTCTGACACTTATGTCTAAATTAGACTGCTGCTAATTAAATAAACGTGTAAAGCCAGCATCATGCCCTATCTCTCCTCCTTCATAAAGCAAGGCATTGCCATTTGGGGTAGTTGTTCGTATCCATCATTTCATAATTTCTAACCTTAGGCATAACTGTTTAACTCAATTAAATGGGACCAAAGTGAACTTTGTTGAAAAACCTAATAGTAAAATAAATATATAGTAAAATAAATAAATATAGTAAAGTAAATAAATAAATAAATATATGGAGTAAAATGCTCAGGGTGATTTCTGCAACTCAAGTTAAGGCTATTAATTTTGGGTAACGTGTAGTTCTTGATCATGGCATTTTTCAAAAGAAATTTCTTTTGTCTGGAATTACGCTTTTGTAAAGGGGAAGAGTGCTCCTGGATTTAATACCCCACTTTTATTTTCATGAAAATTTCATGACATTGAGTGACCAAGTTTCTTAATCCTTACAAAGGCCATAATTATACACTATAAAAGTATATTAAAAATATAAAACTATATTTAAAAACTATAAACTATATTTATTTTGATAAAACGTTTTGGGTACAAAATTAATACTTGATAACTTGATGTGGTCATTCCTTTTCTGGGTCTTCCATTTCTTTTACTCAATAAAATCTTAAAACCAGAAGGGGCTTCTATCCAGAAAATACCACAACAGGTTCCATAGAACACCATGTGCTGAGAAATTTTGATGAGTTTTTTCCTTGAAGAAAGTCTTCTATGGTCAAATAACTTTGACGAATTTTGGTTTAAACAAAACTTAAAAAGAAAATAACTACAGGGCTTTTAAGAACCTTTATAATTTGCATTGTGAATTGCCAAGAAGAAATTTGTGGAATTCAGACTCCCAGCACATACTCATTATGGAACCTCTTTATTTTTCCAGAGGCATCTCTTAGAATTAGGGGAAAATGAAAAGTTAGTACAACTTCCTTCATTGGACAAATAGAGGAAGTAAAGACTTTAGACCTCATGGCTTATTTGGTGTTGTATGACCTTGAAAAGAGATTATTTTTCCCTTTGGAGTGGACAGGTATGGGGTTAGGAGTCAAGCCCAGAGTTTGGGTGCCTGCTCTGTTAGCTGGTGGGCTGGGCACCCTTGGACGTTTCTGTAGCTCTGATGCTTCGTCAGTGCCCTGGGGCCTTGCTCCCTCTCATGCCCAACTCATAGGATTGTGGTCAGCAAGTGAGAAAGTGCTTGTGAAATAACCTTGCAAACGGTGAAGCACAAACAATTTCAGAGCATTTTTATCATAAGAATGATAACTATAATTAGACAACAGCCTTGGTAATTACTATTTCTATGATTACATTAAGATACAAAATCTAATATACAGTAGGATTATACAGTATGATCACAGCAATGTCCAAAAATAACCCTTTGTATAGAACGAAAATATCAGAAGGCACAATGCACAATTGTTGACAGTGTTTTGTTTTGATAAGGTTTGGGATGAGTACTTTTTTACACGTTTGCGTTTTACATAGTAATTGTAGTACACAGTTTTCTTTTTCTGGTCAGTTCGATTTCCTAGGAATTCCTCCTTTCCCTAGGGTAGAAATCTGCTCCAACATGTTCAGCTTTAACTCTTGTTGCAAGATGGCTGCTGTGCTACCAGGCCCTACCACTGCATTCCAGGCAGGAAGGACAGGGGGAACAGTGGAGAATCTGTTTTTTGGAAGGGTTATGTGGGCGCAGGAAGGGAGGCCCTCCTTAGTAGAATTCTATTCACAATTCATTGGCCAGAATTATGTTTCATGACCATCTCTTTCTTGAGATGGCTTGGAAAATCAAATATTTAGCAATCTGACTTCTAGCAGTGGTTCTCAAAGTATAGTCCCCAGACCAGCAGCATCAGCATTGCCTGGATCTTGTTAGAAATGTCAGTTCTGCTGTACCTGTGAACTTCTGTCAGGACCAGGACTTAATTTGTAGGACTCATTGAAAAATGAAAATGTGGAGCCCTTAGTTCAAAAATTATTTAAAATTTCAAGACAAAAACAGAAGAGCCTTAAACCAAGCAGGAGGCCCTGTGCTGAAAGTTCCCATGACCATGAAGCTGGCCTTACCTTCTGGAATGGAAAGAGTAACAGGCTTCCCAGATGCTTAGATTTGAGAACCACTGAAGAAGATTTTGCAGCCTAGAATAGGTACTTTATTTCCCAGACCTTCCAGCCTCTTGAGAAACCTGCTGGGGTGTTTGTCGAAAGATCCAGTCACTGGTCAGTCACGTGAGAGGCAGAACATTGCCTGATTTTCTTTGCCATTGGTGAAAAGCATCTCTTGACATCTTCCTTTCCCCTTAATTGGGGACAGAAGCCCCGTGGGATCTGAGTAGGACCCAGAGGAGCTTCTGCCAGCCAACAGCTGTGGCCGAGGATAAATTCCAGACTAATAGCCTGGGTAGTGTTGCTCCCTGATGAATGGTTGTTTCAAGGGGTAAAAAAAAATTGCAGATGAGCCTTAAATGAAAGTGAAATTAAAGTCATTTATCGCAGATCATTTGGAAATATCAACTCTCTTCTTAAAGAAGGAAAATATAATAAAGCTCCCTCATAAATATATAAAATATTTAACATGTGACTTCTGCTTTGTACCAACATTACCTCTTAATGGTTCCATTATTTTGTTATGTTTAACCTCAATGAAAAATTTAGGAGGAAGGATGGGCAAATGTTTAACCCAAATCAGGATTTTTTTTTGCCTGAAACCTGTGATTACATCGTTAGCACATTTATATTGCAAGACATTTTTACGATATGAGCATTTTTTCATTTGGACAGCAACCATAATAAATTGAGATAAAATTCAGTCTTGATTGATGTTGTAAGTGTCATGTACAGGGCAAGTACCATCTGTTAAGTGTGGCTTGCCAGGGCAGCAATAATAGTAGCATTTGAATGTTTTTCTTATTAAGGAGAAAAATGGTCACGAACATTGGTTTGGTGGACTCCAAGGACGGCGCTGAATGGAAAATGCCTGCAGCATGTGTGACTCCTTCCCTGGCTTTAGGATGAAGGTGGTCCAAAGGCTGCAAGAATTGTTTTTCCTTTTTTAAAAATTAGGATTAACTATGACAGTTTGTGGAATGAAAGAGAGGGTCTGATTACAACATAATGGAGTGTACCATATTCATCTCTTTGAAATATGACCTCACCCGGCCTTTTCCATTTTACAATCGATTCTCTCATTCCCTTAATGAACCTTTGCATTCATGAGTCTTCCTTGGAAGTATGCACATGAAGTATTGCTGGAGTAAAGAATAATTGTCTGCCAAGTAAGTAAGAACAAAGTGCCTCTCTTGTCGTTCAGTTCAATAACATTAGAAACTGTTAATGCATCATGTTGAGCCCCATATTGTTTTGCTTAATAATTATCTAATTTGCCAAAGCTTGCTTTAAAAAATATTTTTTGAAAACTGGTACAATAGAGTTGTTTGCCTGTTTTTCTAAAGATGAGATGAGAGGGCTGATGTAAATGCATTTCAGCACAATTTTAGTTCTTAAAAATGTTGCTAAGTGGGTCTAATTTGAGCGAAGTAGCACATGCAGTTTGAACAGCCATAGTGTGAAAGTGATGGTGTAATAAAATTATAGGGAAAAGTTGAATGCTGATAACAGAAAGAATGCAAAACAATAAATAATATAACTCTCGAGTTTTAAAATAATAACCCATTTACATAATTTGGAATACATACCTACAAGGTTCATTGATCCAATATTGGAAGACTAAAATATGATAGGTTTCTCCATAATCCAAGACTTAAAATATTCATCTTATCTTTTGCTTTCCTCCCTGTACCAGTGGGAATATATGTTCTGTTAAATATCTTAGGGATAAGACTCTGTGTAAATTGGTAAAAGTCTCGGTGTGAATTGATGGCATATGGCATGAAAAAGGAAAGAACAGGATCGCACCATGATTGTACATTGTCATCCACAGAACAATCTCAAAGACCGTGCCCTTTCCTGGTATGCTGGGGACTAGGATTGCCTGTGTGTGATGGGATATTCAGTTGAGCCCAGGAGCATGATGGGTAGACACAAACCAGTGAAATTAAGAATATCTTCAGGGGACTTCTGTCATGGTCCAGTGGTTAAGACTTTGCCCTTCCAGTGCAAGGGGCACGGGTTGGATCCCTGGTTGAGGAACAAAGATCTCACATGCCATGCAGTGCAGCCAAAAAAAAAAAAGTATCTTGAAAGGAAAAAAAAAGGATTGGGAAGTAGTGGGCATTATCATGGGGCCCTTATCTGAAAGAAAGAGAACAGAATGAGAAGAGAACAAAATCCAAAGTTATGGGGATTAAAAAAATAATAATAAAAGTAAGCACAATGTCACCAAAGCCTGTGGTAACCAATTCTTGAGACCATACATAAGAGATTTCAAATACTTGCCTAGCATGTCTGTCAGCTCCTCTCTCTTGTCCTGTCTTCTGATGATGCCCGGGTCACCTTCCTTTGGGGAACCTCTTCTGACTGGCAGCGGGAGGGAGCAATTCCTTTCCAAGTTTTCACTTCTTTGGAAGCACTTTTAAACTATATAGTCATTAGGTGTTTATATGTGCCTTGCTGATATTTTGTTGAGCATTTACTATACCAAGTGCTAAGTGTTTATACATATATCTTCATGTAACTCCTTAACTGTCCATATGAGATTGATGCTGTTCCTGAGATTCAGGAAGGTTACACACCTCGTCCAAGTTCCTACAGCTGGGAAGTAGCAGATCTAGAATTTGATCAGATTTAGCGGTCGGTCCCCAGAGACGATGAACACTGCTTCCAAAACACATCTCCTTCTTTTTGTTAGGCTTTTTTTAAAAATTTAGGCTGTGCTGGGTCTCAGTTGTGGCACTTGGGATCTTTGTTGTGGCATGCAGGCTTCTTAGTTGCGGCGTGCATGTGGGATCTAGTTCCCTCCCCGACCAGGGATTGAACCCGGACCCCCTACATTGGGAGGGCAGAGTCTTACCCACTGGACCACCAGGGAAGTCCCTTTGTTAGGTTTTATGTGTGGGGTGTGCCTCTCTATCTAACCTGTAAACCCTCTGGAGAAAGTAAATGAATGGAGCAAAAGTGTGAGTTTCCACGGAATTGTTTTCTAACCTCACATCCATCCTTAGTTGAAACCAGTTCTTCCCCAACTTTTTCCACTTTACAAAAGAAAGGAACACATCACACCCTCCAGAATCCTGCCCAGGCTCATTGGTAGAGCATTGAGATTCAGCCATATTCTGTTGAGGACAACCTGAGATGATAGAAATGGGTAAATGGGTTTGTGTCGAGAACTTCTGAATTTAAATATATTGTAGAGTCAAATGAGAATGAAGAGACTGTTCTGCAACCTCCCCTTTTCATCTCCTGACTTGTCTGAGATGGCTTAACTCCCCGCCCATCCGCCTCTCTCTCAGAAATAGAGAGGGTTTTGGTCACGTGAGGGATGTTTCTTGCCATGTTTATTTGAAACGAAAAATGATGAAGTCAGTCAGTCTCATCTGGCTGATTGGTTTGACAATGACGTTGCCATTCTAGTTATATGGTAGCCGTTTTACATAAATTACAAGCACTAAATCTGTAGTTTAAAGGTTGGTTAGCACAAATACAAAGCACTTGATAAGATCAAAGTATTTTATCATCGTTATATTGGGAAGGGTGTTTTTAAGTTAATACTTGATTTTTCCAAATCTTTCAAAGTATGTTGAGAAATATGAGGTATCCCTGAGCAAAAGAGTAAGAGGCATAATTCATAGTCATTTGATAAGTCTTAGAAAAACCATCTGAGATGCTTCCAAAGTTGACTAAAAAGCTTAAAGCTCCATCTCACTAAAATAAATTTTTAATACTGTTTCTCCTGATGTATAATAGCTATAAGAATTTTTTTTTTTTTTGGCCTCACGGCTCTCAGGATCTTAGTTCCCTGACCAGGGGTTGAACCCCGGCCCCCTGCAGTGGAAGCACAGAGTCCTAACCACTGGACTGCCAGGGAATTTCCAAGAGTTTTTAATATTTAATTTCAAAAATACGGTAATAACTGTAATGATAATTCAACCCAAAAGAATTTTTGTTTTTCACAGTAGGATAGCCTATGGACCATAGGAAATAAAATTAAAATGCACTGTGGTGGAGAAGTAGCATGAGACCACAAACATAAAAATATATTAAGACAAAATCCTATGTGAACCAGGTTGCAGGAATGCAGTAGTCCAGGTCCGATGACCAAGAGCTTCTCTAAAATACTCAGTGTTTTTTGTAAATGATACATATGTCTAAAAGCATTCGGATGATTTGACATATAGTATAACTGTAAAGTTATAGGCAGATTTTCAACTGCGGGGTGGGGTGGCGGGTTGGCTCCTTAATCCCCGCATTGTTCCATGGTCAGCTGTGTATGCTTCATCTTTGTTCAAAATCCTTCCGACATCCTGGACAGGTGATGTGATCAGGCTTTTCAGAAGGGGCCACCAAGGCCCAGGAACGCCCTGATTGGCCGGAGGGATTTGCCCTGTGACTGAGCCCCAGACTGGAGGCAAAGGCTCAGATTCTCCTGGTCCTTCTCCAAGCCAAGATACCTTTGCTAATAAAACAGAAAAATAAAGGGGAAACTGGACCCAGAGTGACTTTTTAAAATGGCATAGATTAAGTTACCATGAAAATTACCAATAATGACAAACACTTGAAAAAAAAAAGTCAATATACTAATAAAATGTTAACAATGCAACTCTTCAGATGAGAGAATTCTCCAGTAAATCTCTGTTCAGGGCCTTGATCTTCAAGTGGAATACATCATGTTTTCTGGTGAATTTTCAGGTCAGGGCCAGTAAAGGGAGCATATTTTGAGAAACATTTATATTTTGTGTCTGGTAACATGGAGGAACCGTGCATTTTAAAAGGCGATTTCAACTTAATTGGAAAAAACAGACATTTAACTGCTACAATGTAAAGTAGTTTTCGGGAGATGTCACATTTTATAGTCTTTCTTGTACCAAAGTTACAGGTCCTGGAAGTGAGAAGAGTGTTTCTGAAGGATTGCTACCACTCTGTCATTTGTTCCCCAGGTCACAGTTGCAGTCTGATTGTGAAGCTGGCTTTGGTTTCCACGTGTGTTTCGTGGAATCTGTCTTTTTCCTTAAGGTGGAGAAAAATCAAATGTTAATTCAAAAAAATACAGCAAGTCCACTACCTAGGAATGAGTTTGTAAGTCCAATTTGTTCGTAAATCCAACAAAGTTAGCCTAGGTACCCAACTAACACAATTGGCTATATAGTACTGTACTGTAATAGGTTTATAATACTTTTCACACAAATAATACATAAAAAACAAACAAATGCAAAAAATAAAGGAAACATTTTTAATCTTATAGTACAGTACCTTGAAAAGTACAGTAGTGCAGTACAACAGTTGGCACTTCTTAGCAGTACCAGCTACATCACTGCTGCTTTTACACTTGCTTCCAGACATCCTGGGCTTAAAATAAAGATACTGTACTACTGTACTCCGTACAGTACTGTACAGTAAAGTACACAAAAGCACAACCACTTATAGAGGATGCACACACATGACAGTGTATGCCAGACACAGGAACTAACTTACATGATTGGACATGCAAACCCATGTTCACATCTTTGAAAGTACACAACTTGAAGGTTCGTATGTAGGGACTTACTGTCATAAAAATAGTTGGACGCTTTACTCTGGCCCTAACTAACTAAACGGGGGCCTATGGTTGAGCAAGTTCTTTAACTTTTCCTCGTCCCTGCAGTGCGAAAGGTGGCATTGACCTCCTAGGGCTGTCTGAGGATTAAATGATGTAACGTGTGTTCTTCTGAGCCCTCTGAGAAGCAGATGCCAAGATGAGATTAAACGTGCAAGAATGTCACTGGGGAAAAAGCTTGTGAGAGACGGTGGGGAGAGAGCCTGGGAAAACGAAGAGGGCCAGAGACCAGGGAAGGACAGAGGGAACAAGGCTGGGAAAGCGGTACCTCCAGGCAGTTTAAGAAAATCTCCACACAGCTGCGGGGTCCTGGCACCGGAACTGTCCCTGTTGGAGGTTGTAAGGTGAATCTGTGGCTGCCACAGTATGTGAAGATGTCTGGCACACAGCAGGTACCCTGCTGCAATTTGTTTTTTGTACTTCTAGAGTCATGGCTCATTCTTTCTTGGCTACAGTTAGTTTATTTTCTTAAGCCATATTTCCCTTTACTTCTCTCTCTCTCTCTCTTTTTTTTTAAAAATTCAACCGAAGTTTCTACCACAGTGCTAACTTAGAGAACAGTGACTCTGTGATTTACTCATTTCACAGATGATAGCGTGAAAAGCTATCTCTTCCTACCCCGGGCCCTTGGAAGTTCCCGATTTGATAGTTTCGAATGTGATTAGAATTGTAGTGAAAATGAGCTTTCTAAAACACAAATCCAATTGTATCTCTTTTTGTTTTTCTCATTGTCTAAGGCTGGGTTTTAGCACAGTCTGAAAAACTCTGCTTACTTTATGCCTCTGAGCACACCTCTTCTCACTCTGCTCATCTTTCTGCTCTGGTGATTGCGGTGATGGTACCCAGCAGTGACAGGCCGACTCACCTCTGACCACAGCCCCCTGCTCTTTGGGGATGCCCAGGTGACATGGTTCTGGCCAGTGCAACACTGGGGGAGATTACTAGAGTGGGGCTTTTGGGCACGCCTTCTTTTCTCCATTTAAAAAGAAAAAAAGAGTTTGGGCTGGCAAACATTTTGTCCTTTGCCCTTGTTTCCTTCCTCCCACTTGAAAGCTGGAGAAGCAGCAGTCATCTTGAGTGAGACAACAAGAACAAGGAACAGTCCTGCACCACAAGGATGGTAAATCGTAGACCTTGTTAGAGCCTGGATCCTTGAAAGCATCACTGAGCCGTGGCATCAGCCAAATGATTAACATCTATTGATCAACATCTATTCATACCACTGAGTCAGGTTTTTTGTTACAAATGCAATCAGGACTATTTTACCATAGTTGTATTTCACTTATCAAAGCACTTAAGGCCCGGTGTTTTAATTGTTGGTTTCCTTGTCTGCACTGGACAAGACAGTGAATGCTCTGGTGACTTTTTGTCTTCACTTAACTAGGCTTAAGTCATTGAGCTGAGCCCTGGGATATAGAAGGAAGCCCCCAGCCCCTCTCAGAGAGTACACACATCTCAACAAAAATTAGAAGGAATGAGTGTGGAGACAGCCTATCGAATGAGGATCTAATCTAGGCAGGGAGGAGGTCATGGATACCTGAGTATAAGAATAGCCAGGTAGAGGGAGGGAGAGATGGTAGTAAAGAATAAGTGCAAAGTTCTGGAAACCACTGTATTCAAAGAATTGAAAGAAGGTCACTGTAGCCAATGGGTAGAGTTGGAAGAAAGCAGTGGTAATTGATGAAGAGGAACAGAAAAAGGGGGCCTTGAAGCTCATGAGATGGAGCTTGGACCCAATTTTATGTGCAGTGATAAGTGTTGATGAGTGTTCTGCAGAGATGAGATAAAGGAGGGGGTATTGTAGCCCTATTTGTGTGTTACAAATCTTGCCATGGCTAGTAGCTGGGCAGTGGTGCCAGGGGTGGGTATCCAGTAGAGAGGATTTTGTCAGATTCCAGGGAGAGAGATTGGAGTTTGGGGGTACAATTATGAAAGTGGGTTTGGAGAATGGATGAGTACTAGTGTTTGGATTGACTGGATGTAAAAGATGCAGGCAGAAGGAAAATCTAGAATGTGTTACAGATTTTTGGTGAAAATGGTATAACAAATAACCAGATTAGGGCATGACATTGAAGACATTACAGTTCAGATTGTTGGATCAAAGATACCTGAGTGTGTATGGGAGGGAGTTCCAGCCTTTATAACCTTGTGATCTTGGCGAGGTTAACTCTCTGATCAAGACTCCTTACCTGTAATGCTGCACTAACCTATACACCTCACAGGTAGTGTTGACAGGACTAAGTGAGACAATTCACAAGAAGCTTGGAGCATAGAAATAACATTTAGTGTTAATTATTATTATTGGGTCGGGTTAAGGGAAGGAAGAAAAAGAGGGCAGTTTTGTATATGGTGAATTTGAGAGGCCAAAAGACCATCAAATGTAGATATCTGGTCAGAGTATTCAGGGCTGGCTAGAGATGTAGACTGGAATTATATGTTCATTTAATCACCCAATATTTATGGAGCACCCACCATGCAATAAGTGTTATACTAGGCACTGGTGTGTTGATGGTATTTGAATCCAGGAGAAAAGGACCATTGGCAAGCCCCAGAAGAACCAGAATGTGGGGTAGGGTAAAAGTTCTCAAACTAGTATCAGAATCACCTGGAGGGCTTGTTAACAAGTTTCCAAGGCTCCAGCCAAGAGATCTGATGCAGTAGGGTCTGAAGTAAGGGCTGAGATTCTGCATTTCTGAAAATCCCCTAGGTTGTGATACTGATGCTACTGGTCTAGGGCCCACTCTTGGTGGTACCAGACTAGAAAAGAGACTTGGCTATAAGAAGACTGAGAGGGAAGAGATAAAGGGATATAAGGAAAGGCCAAGAAAACGAAAGTTTTGAAAAAGAAGCAATAGGTATATCTGCTGCATGTTGCTGAGTGTGCTAAAAAGTCAAACTGAGTCAGAAACATTCCCTGGATTTAGTACACCGGGCAAGAAGAGCTGAGCAGAAGCATGATAGCTGTGACTAGAGGAATAGAGGAATGTGAGTAGTAAGGATACAGGATGATACATAGAATCAGCTTAAGAAATTTGCTTCTTTCCTAAATAAAAAGAGGCTTTGAACACATTTTTCCCAAAGTGCTTTCCTGGTGTAGAGAAACTGTATCTGAAAAGCAAGTTTCTCTGGGTAAATACCTGGTTAAACACTGTCTGAAATAAAGCTAAACATATTTGTTTTCAGCAACACTTCTTCATGCCTTTTGTATGCAAATGAACTTTGCACATTGCCAGTAGAGGAATTCAGTAAGCAATGTTTCCCAAAATGATTTTACAGTGAAATAATCTTCTCTACGACTGTCTTGGGGACAGGTAGTCCAAGAACACCCCCTGGAAGTCACCCCTCTATAATTCTAAACCTTAGGGATGAGTGATCCAAGGAACTCCCTTTGGAATTGGTCTCTGTGCAGTTCTAAACCTGACTGTGGTTTATGGGGGTCACTGGGGAAAGAAGGTCTTGTGTCTTTATCAGCCTCCCAGAAAAGCTTGGGAATTGAATGGGATTCTTTTCTGAACCTAGGACTGTGCATAAGTCCTGTGCAGTATTACAGCATATTCCAAGTCTGCCTGATGGTCAGCTTGGAGATGAAGTACTGATACTTGTCCAGGTATTTGGTCAAGTATACTTGGAGGTATACTTGGATTTTTATCATCAGAGTGATTGATATTTATGGTGTTTGCTCCCTTAAATTCTTCCTTTAAAAAATTGTCTAAAGTTAAAGATAACTTCTATGTAACATACAGAAGCTATATATATTAGTGTTACTTTTTTTTTTTGCAAACACCTCTTTTCTTTAAAATATGTAGCAGTAAAATCTATACTAGAAGAGACTGCAGTCACCATATGCTCTGCACATTGAAAGCCAATACATGAACGGCTTCAGTCAAGGAAAATCAATGAAGCAAGAACCCTAACAATTTGGATCTTCTCTTTGATAAGACCAATACATGTGTGCAGCTTAGTTCAACATAATGAACAGAATTTAGCTGCTTTGGTTTGGAAATGCTTTCTTGAGGAGCAGAAATAAGGTCAAATCAAAGACCTTAGTGGGAGGAGGATAAATTGACTATATAAACATGAAGCCTTTTGTAGCTCTAAAATTCCATAATTCTTGAGAAATCGCGAGTTCTGTGTTTTTTGGCTAACATGAAAGTTAATTCACATTGTAGAGAAGATATAGGGAAAAAAATAAAAAAGGAAATGCATTGATGTGTACTGCCTCTTAGTAGACTAACTCCATCTTACGTTTCTAGTCCTAGGAGCTGTCAGCAGTAACCTATCAGCAGTAACCTACCAGCAGTAACCTATCAGCGTTAACCTACCAGCAGTAACCTATCAGTAGTAACCTGTCAGCAAAAACCTATCAGCAGTAACCTATCAATCTAGTTGACTCACTATTGTTTGGGTAAAATGTGAATTTATTTTATTTCCATCTTCTGTAACCTCGACGCACACTCTGCTCTCTCAGATCCCTCGACTGTCCATGTGCAACTCCCCATCATGATCTAGCCAAATCCTCAGTTTTCCGTGAAGTGTTCATTTGCTGAGCACTTCAACAGAGAAGCACGCTATTGATAATAGTGGTAACTAATCATTCGTATAGTCCATTAAACACATCAAAGCATGTTTACTCTTCAAGATATCCTTCTTACTCTTCAAGATAATCCTGGGAACTAAGTTATTATCATGATGGACTGTTTAAGGAGGAAGAAAACAAGTCTCCAAGAGGTTAAATGCCAATAAGTTGTCGACTTGGACCCAAGTCAAGATTTATGCTACAAATTTTATACTCCATTCTCTTATTACTTGTCTGTCTTTACCCCATAGAACTGTTAGGCACTTACTTATCCATTTATTCATTCAACAAATATTCGTTGATCCCCTACTCTATTCTGCTGTAATACATGTTTCTGTAATACACGTTGACACATACACAACTGGTAAATAGGAGAGTGATGTCAAAACATGGTGATCATGGTGGGAGGGAGATAAATTAGGAGTTTGGGATTAACATATACACACTACTATATATAAAATAAGTAAACAACAAGGATGTACTGTATAGTACAGTGAACTATACTAAATACTTTATAATAACCTATAGTGGAAAATAATCTGAAAAAGAATGTATATATATATACACACATATATATCTGAATCACTTTGCTGTATACTGAAACTAACACATTATAAATTAATGATACTTCAATAAAAGAATAGTAAAAAAGAAAAAAACGTGGCGGTCACATTGGTTTTTCCTGGCACATTAATGTTTAACATACTAAAGTTTACTAACACAGCTGAATGCAGTAAGCTATGAGGGAATGTGGTTGTGTGCATTGGCCCATTTCTACGTGTGTCTTCCTAACTTGGTGTACCTACATGTTCTGTCTGGGAAGCATTTATTATGCTAGTCTTCATCTTTTGGCATTTTTACCTTGTCTCCAAGACTCAATTTTTAAAAGATTTTATTGAAGTATGTTTGATTTACAACGTTGTGTTAATTTCTTCTGTGCAGCAAAGTGACTCGGTTATACATATATATATATTCTTTTTCATATTCTTTTCCATTAAGGTTTGTCACAGGATATTGAATATAGTTCCCTGTGCTATAGTGTAGGACCTTGTTGTTTATCCATCCTATATATAATAGTTTGCATCAGCTAATCCCAAATTCCCAATCCTTCCCTCCCCCACTCTCCTCCCCCTTGGCAACCACCAGTCTGTTCTCTATGTTTGTGATTCTGTTTCTGTTTCATAGATATGTTCATTTGTGTCACTTTCCCTTTCTGACTGACTTTGCTTAGTGTGATAATCTCTGGGTCCATCCATGTTGCTGCAAAATGCAGGAAGAAGACTCAGTTTTAACCTTCTCTTAACCTACTTCCATCAAGCTACCCCACCCTTTTTGTTTGTTTGTAAATTAAAATCCTTTTATATACTGTAGTTTTATTTACTAAGGATTCATCATGTCTTTTGACTGTGCCAGAATTTTTATTAGGCTTGTTATTTTGTTTGTACTCTGATCACAAGGTGCATACATTTAGAATGGTCTGCCCTGACCTATTTTTGTTCTGTCACCTCTGACTTTTAATGTGTAATTTTCCAGGGCATAAGGACTTTAATAATGTATATATTGCATGTTTGCATAGATGCCTATACTTGCTGAGTAACTATTAATATTCATGTGTGTATATGTGTCTGTGTGTGTATTCTCTACCAAGTGTCTAGCTTCAACATACTTGCCCTGAAATATTTATGTCTAAAAAGTAAAGAAGAATGTCAGCTTTCAATTATCCTAGGCAGGGATTATGGAAAAGCTACTATGTGCTAGGTGCTTGAATGTTTTATTTAATTCTCACAGCAAATGTAAATCTTGGTCTTCCTAGCTGCATTTTTAGCAAAGGATAGGAACCTAGGGCGGTCTTACTCTATAATGCTTCCTGTTTTACTTTTTCATGTTGTTTTCATTTTTTGGAAAGCTAAATATTGAATTTCTTATTTTAAATATTGTTCTACCTAAGCCTAGAAACTGGGGAGGAGGATGCTGGCAAAAAAGTTATATTGTTGGCCTTTCTACCTTACCTTCAAAGGCTTTCAAGTAAGTTTTATAGTTTTCTCCCTCCTGCCTAGTCCTTCTAACATTAATGTTTCACTCTTTTTACCCTGTCTAATAATGAAACTCCTTAGCAAAAACTCATTCAAAGATGAATAAACACTAGCATAACCAGATGACATGTAATGGTAAATATAAAATATAGAGTAATGGTTTATCAATTTTGTTTATCTTCTCAAAACACCAGGTTTTAGTTTTATTGATATTTGCTATTGTGTCTTCATTTCCTTTTCATTTATTTCTAATCTGATTTACATGATTTCTTTCCTTCTGCTAACTTTGGGGGTTTTTTTGTTCTTCTTTCTCTAATTGCTTTAGGTGAAAGGTTAGGTTGTTTATTTGAGATTTTTCTTGTTTCTTGAGGTAAGATTGTATTGCTATAAACTTCCCTCTTAGAACTGCTTTTGCTGCATCCCATAGGTTTTGGGTCGTCGTGTTTTCATTGTCATTTGTTTCTAGGTATTTTTTGATTTCCTCTTTGATTTCTTCAGTGATCTCTTGGTTATTCATCAAGAAAAAAAGGGAAAAGACTCAAACAGAATTAGAAAAGAAAATGGAGAAGTAACACCTGACATGACAGAAATACAAAGGATCATGAGAGATTACTACAAACAACTATATACCAATGAAATGGACAACCTGGAAGAAATGGACAAATTCTTAGAAAAGCACAACCTTCCGAGACTGAACCAGGAAGAAATAGAAAATATGAACAGACCAATCACAAGCACTGAAATTGAAACTGTGATTAAAAATCTTCCAACAAACAAAAGCCCAGGACCACGTGGCTTCACAGGTGAATTCTACCAAACATTTAGAGAAGAGCTAAGACCTATCCTTCTCAAACTCTTCCAAAATATAGCAGAGGGAGGAACACTCCCAAATTCATTCTCCGAGGCCACCATCACCTTGATACCAAAACCAGACAATGATGTCACAAAGAAAGAAAACTACAGGGCAATATCACTGATGAACATAGATACAGAAATCCTCAACAAAATACTAGCAAAGAGAATCCAACAGCACATTAAAAGGATCATACACCATGATCAAGTGGGGTTTATCCCAGGAATGCAAGGATTCTTCAATATACGCAAATCAATCAATGTGATACACCATATTAACAAACTGAAGGAGAAAAGCCACATGATCATCTCAATAGATGCAGAGAAAGCTTTTGACAAAATTCAACACCCATTTATGATAAAAACTCTCCAGAAAGTAGGCATAGAGGGAACTTACCTCAACATAATAATATAGTCTTTTTTTAAAAAAAATAATTAATTAATTAATTTATTGGCTGTATTGGGTCTTCGTTTCTGTGCGAGGGCTTTCTCTAGTTGAGGCAAGTGGGAGCCACTCTTCATCGCGGTGTGCGGGCCTCTCACTATCGCGGCCTCTCGTTGCGGAGCACAGGCTCCAGACGCGCAGGCTCAGTAGTAGTGGCTCACGGGCCTAGTTGCTCCGCAGCATGTGAGATCTTCTCAGACCAGGGCTCGAACCCGTGTCCCCTGCATTGGCAGGCAGATTCCCAACCACTGTGCCACCAGGGAAGCCCACCTCAACATAATAAAGGCCATATATGACAAACCCACAGCCAACATCGTTCTCAATGGTGAAAAATTGAAACCATTTCCACTAAGATCAGGAACAAGACAAGGTTGCCCACTCTCACCACTATTATTCACAGTTTTGGAAGTTTTAGCCACAGCAATAAGAGAAGAAAAAGAAATAAGTGGAATCCAAATCGGAAAAGAAGTAGTAAAGCTGTCACTGTTTGCAGATGACAAAATACTATACATAGAGAATCCTAAAGATGCTACCAGAAAACTACCATACCTAATCAATGAATTTGGTAAAGTAGCAGGGTACAAAATTAATGCACCGAAATCTCTGGCATTCCTATACCCTAATTATGAAAAATCTGAAAGTGAAATTAAGAAAACATTCCCATTTAGCATTGCAACAAAAAGAATAAAATATCTAGGAATAAACCTACCTAAGGAGACAAAAGACCTGTATGCAGAAAATTATAAGACACTGATGAAAGAAACTAAAGATGGTACAAATAGATGGAGAGATATACCATGCTCTTGGATTGGAAGAATCAACATTGTGAAAATGACTCTACTACCCAAAGCAATCTACAGATTCAATGCAATCCCTATCAAACTACCAATGGCATTTTTCACAGAACTAGAACAAAATATTTCACAATCAGTAGGGAAACACAAAAGATCCCGAATAACCAAAACAATCTTGAGAATGAAAAACGGAGCTGGAGGAATCAGGCTCCCTGACTTCAGACTATACTACAAAGCTACAGTAATCAACACAGTATGGTACTGGCACAAAAACATAAACATAGATCAATGGAACAGGATGGAAAGCCCAGAGATAACCCACGCACATATGGTCACCTTATCTTTGATGAAGGAGGCAAGAATATACAGTGGAGAAAAGACTACCTCTTCAGTAAGTGGTGCTGGGAAAACTGGACAGCTACATGTAAAAGAATGAAACCTAACACCATCCACAAAAACAAACTCAAAATGGATTAAAGACCTAAATGTAACACCAGACACTATCAAACTCTTAGAGGAAAACATAGGCAGAACACTCTATGACATAAATCACAGCAAGATCCTTTTTGACCCAGCTCCTAGAGAAATGGAAATAAAAACAAAAATAAACAAATGGGACCTAATGAAACTTAAAAGCTTTTGCACAGCAAAGGAAACCATAAACAATACATAAAGACAACCCTCAGAATGGGAGAAAATATTTGCAAACGAAGCAACTGACAAAGGATTAATGTCCAAAATATACAAGTAACTCATGCAGCTCAATATCAAAAAAATGAACAACCCAATCGAAATATGGGCAGAAGACCTAAATAGACATTTCTCCAAGGAAGATACGCAGATTGCCAACAAACACATGAAAGGATGCTCAACATTACCAATCATTAGGGAAATGCAAATCAAAACTACAATGAGGTATCACCTCACACCAGTCAGAATGGCCATCATCAAAAAATCTACAGACAATAAATTCTGGAGAGGGTGTGGAGAAAAGGGAACCCTCTTGCACTGTTGGTGGAAATGTAAATTGATACAAGCAGTATGGAGAACAGTATGGAGGTTCCTTAAAAAAACTAAAAAATGAACTACCATACAACCCAGCAATCCCACTACTGGGCATATACCCTGAGAAAACCATAATTCAAAAAGTTTTATGTACCACAATTTTCACTGCAGCACTATTTACAATAGTCAGGACATGGGAACAACTGAAGTGTCCCTCAACAGATGAATGGATAAAGAAGATATGGCACATATACACAGTGCAACATTACTCAGCCACAAAAAGAAATGAAATTGTGTTATTTGTAGTGAGGTGGATGGACCTAGAGTCTGTCATACAGAGTGAAGTAAGTCAGAAAGAAAAAAACATACCATATGCTAACACATACATATATGGAACCTAAAAAAAAAAAAAAAGGTTCTGAAGAACCTAGGGGCAGGACAGGAATAAAGACGCAGATGTGGAGAGTGGACTTGAGGACACAGGGTGGGGGAGGGGTGGGCTGGGATGAGGTGAGAGAGTGGCATGGACATATATACACTACCAAGTGTAAAATAGATAGCTAGTGGGAAGCAGCCGCATAGCACGGGGAGATCAGCTTGGTGCTTTGTGACCACCTAAAGGGGTGGGATAGGGAGGGTGGGAGGGAGACGCAGGAGGGAGGAGGTATGAGGATATATGTATATGTATAGCTGATTCACTTTGTTATAAAGCAGAAACTAACACACCATTGTAAGGCAATTATACTCCAATAAGGATGTTAATTAATTAATAAATAAATAAAATATAGAGTAAATATATTAAGCTTTGTGATTTCTCAGGACCCATGGATATCTATGCTTATTAAGGGGAGCTGTGTTAGTTCAAATAATGCTAGCTGCTATGACAGATACAACTTGGACCCCTCAAATCTCATGTAAGAGAGCTTTATTTGTCACTCACCTAAGAGCCTACCTTGAAGTCGTCCTGATCTGGCAGCTCTTCTCCAGGTTTGAATTTAAAGCCTCCATTTCCTTCCGTTTTGTAGCCTTACAATTTTCGATGTATGGGTCTCAGACTGGCCTGGGGGTCATCTCCATCACAACTAACCAGAAGCAGAAAAGACTGGACAGTTACAAGGAAGGATTTTACATGCAGACCCCCAAATGGCTGCTCCATTCCATTGGCCAGAACTCACTCATCTGGCTACTTTTAACCACAAGGAATATAGTCCAACTGTGTCCCAAAGGAAAGGAACTGAATTTTGTGACCAGCTAGCCAGTTTCTATCTACCACAGGGTGGACATAAGTTCTTTAACAGCTCAAGTTTTACATCTAAAATTATTGCTTCCAGAAGAATAAATTTCTCTCCTTCAAGCTGTGATAAATGTTATGACTTTATATTTTATTTTATAGCACCTCTGCTTCATTCCTTCTAAATTGCCTTATTGCCTTTCATTATGGGCCCTAATGATGAATTAAGTTGGACTGCCTAATAATTAAGAGTATCTCTAGGATAAAACCATATTTTCTCTTGGAGGAAATTTATTTGGCTTTGTTCACAGCTGCAATATACTGTGTAAGTGAATTAGAATTCTTAAGAAATAGATGAGCAGACCTCTCAGTAAGTGACATGGTTGGGATTGTGCAGCTTATTCGATTGTAAAAGAAAAGAACTTGTACAAAATATAGAGAGGAACTTTTTACCGAGGTAACGTAAAAAGGAGTGGTGCACACTTCTGAGAATTACTTTCAGAACGCCAACCCTTGAATGAGCTGATATGTCTGGAAGAAAACACTAGAAACAACCAATTTCTGATGCGTATTTGGAGAAAGAGGCTAGGAAGAATAGTTCCACGGAGTGGGATCAAGCATAAGTGTTACCTAATGTCAAACAAAGAGTTACTCAACTTTTATTTTTTGTTTTTTCTGTAAAGTAGTATCATCTTAACACTGCAAAAATTTGAATAAACCTAGATCCTATGCTTCCTCCATGGATGGCAGTAGAGGATCTATACATGTACCAATTCAGGTTAAAATGTGTGTCTTTGGGTGTCCAGAGTGCGGGTGTTGGCATCAGGCACCAGGGTTCAAAGCCCTCTCTTCCACTATCTAGGTTGTCTCCGATGGGATAGGGAACCTCGCCATTGCTCCATTTGTTCCCCTATAGAAGGAGGATTCATGCACCTATTTCTCTGTATTGCTATGAAGAGTAAATTCATAATACATGTAATTACTTCATATGGTGCCCAGTACACAGTAAAATCTCAGCAAGTGGCAGTTAATATTTGGTGTCTTTAAACATGATATTTGTCAGGTGATAAGATGAATGAGGCTTACTATGGGTGGCCCTGTAGGGAGGATGGAAACGGAGTTATAGGAAGACACAGTTCATCTTAACAGAGAGAATCTTTTAATAATTATAGAAACAGATAAAAATAGAACCAGGGCACAGGGCAACGAGGTCTATCACTGGGAGTATTTAAATAGAGGAAGCCACCACTTCTCTCAGGAAGTGATTGATTAAACTATATGATTAAACTAAGTTGCATCTGACACCCTTTCTAAAATTAGTATTCCATGAGTATTTTCAATACCTACCCAATAGATCTGGTTGTTAGAAAGAACTTGAATCTAATGATGATTTTGGTGGTGTTTTTCTACCTCTCGCCCCCAAGAGAACCATGTTTTCAAAGAGTAGTTCATTAAATTTCTCAACTCCAGCAAGAGATTAGAAGATAGAAAAATGATCCCATACAAGTAGGTCTTTCTTCTTTCAAGAAAGCTTGACCCATGAGTATCTGAAGTGACAGTACACATATAAGGTAGTTATTCTTTGCTTAACAGAGTGTGTTTTCCTCTGGCATTTACTTCAATTTACAGACAACGCTGTAGGGATACAGCAAATGTAAGAAATCTTTTTTTCTTAAGTCAGAGATCACCTGTACTACTGAATACAGAAATATAGTTAACACCTGTCTCTTAACGCGAGGGAAGAGTGAAAAATATACTTGTAGAAAGAATTTATGCATTAATTTCTTTCTAGAACAGCAAGGTTGAAATTAAATGAGGTGGGTAGACCTAGAGTCTGTATACAGAGTGAAGTAAGTCAGAAAGAGAAAAACAAATACCGCATGCTAACACATATATATGGAATCAAAAAAAAAAAAAAAAGGTTCTGAAGAACATAGGGGCAGGACAGGAATAAAGACACAGACGTAGAGAATGGACTTGAAGACACGGGGAGGGGGAAGGGTAAGCTGGGACAAAATGAGACAGTGGCGTGGACATTTATACACTACCAAATGTGAAATAGCTAGTGGGAAGCAGCCGCATAGCACAGGGAGATCAGCTCTGTGCTTGGTGACCACCTAGAGGGGTGGGATAGGGAGGGTGGGAGGGAGATGCAAGAGGGAGGAGATATGGGGATATATGTATACGTATAGCTGATTCACTTTGTTATACAGCAGAAACTAACACACCATTCTAAAGCAATTATACTCCAAAAAAAAAATTAAAAAAAAAAAAAAAAGGCAAACAGGCAGTGCTCTGAAAAACTAACCCAACCCAAACACAGGTTATCACTACAGAAATTTAAAGAGTATGGTACCCTGAGAATAAACATGACAGCAATAAATCTCAAACCCAGCTAATCTCCCCAACCAGTAAGACAATGATTGCCAGACTGAATGAAAATCCAAGAGCCAAAACAATAACAAATTAAATGAAATAATATATTAGGAAGTATTATTTACAGAAAGTATTGTAGCTTTCTACCTATGTCCCTATGTCTGTCACAACTAGTGGACAACAATATGCCAGGAATTCCTTCCATCAAAATACAATCACATGCTTTAAAGTAGGATGATTCACAATCTGGGTTTGTTCATGAGCTCATCATGGACATTGGTCTTTATGGTCCAGTATTTTCAGCTTTTTTTTGAGAAGTATCAAGATTAATTTTAATGGTCGGGTCAGTAGTTATAAATTTATAAATAAGCCTAGAAGTAACATAAGAGAACATTGGATGTCCTGTCTAACAGTACTTCATCACTACCCACTAACAGTCTGGGTTTACTCAACTGTGTCTTAACAATAGAATAATTTGTTTTGGAAATCAAACCAGCTCTGTAAAGCTCTTTGTAAAGCCAGCTTGTCTATTTCTATGCAGTGGAAATATGTACAAGTCATTCAGATGTGGAAGGTAGCTACAGCCACAGGGAGAAGATGGGTGTGGCTGAGACAGTGCCAACCACACATGGAATTGTGTAGTGCAGGACACTAGTTACGCAGCGTTAGAAAGAGAGGGATCAGAGATGCTATCCTTCCAAGTCCTACACCACCCCTCCCTCTGTATGCCCCAGCATGTTACCACTCAGGGATCAGAGGCAGGGAATGTGTAAATGAAGCAACATCCCTTAGTAGCACAGGAAGGATCCAGACACGTGCACATCTCCTGAGCAATAACCCTTTCCAGGGCTTTCCTGTGGCATCTCAGCGATGGGGCAGGGGAGAGGTCTTGGATTCCTGGAGTATTGCCACTCTGAAGTTTCGAAGCTTTTCAAGGTGGGAGGGGATGCTCCAGCATTATGGAGGCAAGACATGCATTACGCCTTCTCAGATGGGCCTCACCCTGCTCATAAAAGGAGGCCTCTGGATATGGCACATATGACATCTTAGGCTGATTATGTTTAGAATACAATGGTCAGAAGGATGTGGTCATCTCAGTACTAACAGAGCTGCTATTAGCGGGTCCTAACCACATGCATGTTACAAATATGCTTCTCTGTGATCTGTTTCTGTGACACTTGTCCTGCCTTTGGAAGTGGATATAGCCCCTTGGCTTTGCACGGGAGACCCAGCTACCATGTGTAGCACATGGAGATCCACACTGTTTGGCTTTAAAAATCAGACTTGAAAGATAGAAGTGATTGTTTAAAACTGTGTACTTAGTGGAGGAAAAAAAAACCTTTCTATAAGAAACATTTCTGAAGCACTCATTCTGTTGACTTTAGATGAGAAATGTTCAAGGTGAAGTGAATAAGAACAAACTGTTGGGAAAGGAAGACCTTCCTTTAAAATGTCCTAGGTCCATGCTGTCCGATGGAAATGTGATTCATGTCAAATGTGGGATTTTAAGTTTTCTGATAGTCACATTGAGAAAGGTAAAGACGGAGAAATTTTAACAATTTTATTTAATTTTAGTATATCCAAAAATATTTCAATGTGCAAAAAATGTTTTAAAATAATCAGCATATTTTAGCATTGCTGTACTCTCTGTAACATGAGTGTGACCTTTACACTTAGAGCACACCTTCGTAGCACATGTGACTGGTGACTGCCATATTGGGCAGGGCAGCTCCAGACCAAAGGCCACATTCCTCAGTTGCTGGGAAATCATGCCTGATCCATTGGAGGAGTTTCTGACTGGAGAATAAATGCCCCAATTTTTTTTTTCATGAAAGAGCTGTTTTTTTCCAATATTTTTTGTTTATTGAAGTATAGTTGATTTACAACGCTGTGTTAATTTCTGCTGCACTGCGAAGTGACTCAGTTTTATATACATACACACATATATATATATATACATATATACACACACACACGATATATACTTGTTTTAATATTCTTTTCCATTGTGGTTTATCACAGGATATTGAATATAATTCCCTGTGCTATACAGTAGGACCTTGTTGTGTCTCCATTCTATATATACTAGTTTGCATCTACCAACCCCAAACTCCCACTCTAACCCTGCCCCAACCCCCTTCCCCTCGGCAACCACCAGTCTGTTCTCTATGTCCATGAGTCTGTTTCTGTTTTATAGATAGGTTCATTTGTGTCATATTTTAGATTTTACATATAAGTGATATCATATGGTATTTGTCTTTTTCTTTCTGACTTACTTCACTTAGTATGATAATCTCTAGTTGCATCCATGTTGCTGAAAATGGCATTATTTCATTCTTTTTTATGGCTGAGTAGTATTCCATTGTATGTATGTACCACATCTTCTTTATCTATTCATCTGTCAACAGACATTTAGGTTGTTTCCATGTCTTGGCTATTGTGGATAGTGCTGCTATGAACATGGGGGTGCATGTATTTTTTGAATTACAGTTTTGTCGGATATATGTCCAGGAGTAGGATTGCTGGATCATATGGTAACTCTGTTTTCATTTTTCTGAGGAACCTCCATACTGTTTTCCACAGTGGTTGCACCAACTTTCATTCCCACCAACAGTGTAAGAGGGTTCCCTTTTCTCCACACCCTCTCTAGCATTTGTTATTTGTAGACTTTTTGATGATGGCCATTGTGACTGGTGTGAGGTGGTACCTCATTGTAGTTTTAATTTGCATTTCTCTAATAGCAATGTTGAGCACCTTTTCATGTGCCTATTGGCCATCTGTAATGAAAGAGCTTCTTAAACTTCTCAGAAAAGGAAAAACATCTTCAGGCATTACATATGTATTTGCCATGCAGCACTGTCTGTGTGATGTGTGACTTTGGATCTGCTCCAGCTGACATGTGAGATGAGGTGACTTTCTCAGCCTTGGTGACTCACCAAACAGTATTCTTCTGGAAATATCATCAGTTGCCTCTGAGTCTATACAATTGCAGGTGAAGAGGTAAAGCATTAAATTGAATGATCAATCTGTAGAGATATCCTCCAGGAGAAGGAATGGGATTTCTGAAGTCAAGAAATGAAGCGCTTGATCACCAAGCTGGAAAAGGAAGCCCTAGTGCCTCCAGGTTGAGGCTGAAGGAAGCAGGCTTGGAGGAGGAGCAAGGGGAGGCCAGCTTTGTGCAGAGGAAGCAGAGTGTTAACCACTGCAGGAGTAGAGAGCATTCAGAGCTTGAAGGAGGTTTGTTGGCTAGTGGACATGGAGAATTGATGAAAAAATACCCAGCCTGTCCCTATCCGTTTATTTCCTTGTAAAGAGAGCACAAGTGTTTATGTCTGAGGAAGGAAGGAAGGGAGGGAGGGAGGGAGGGAGGGAGGAAGGGAGAGAGAGAGAAAAAAGAAAAAGGTGCTTTCACAGAAAGCAGTAGGACACAGAGAAGAGAGAGAGCCACCTTCATGATTTGCAGGGAAGTGTGACATTCTCCTCCACTCGGTCACAGGGCCAAAGAAGACAAAAGGGAAAGCTGGAAAGACTCATAGGGACCACCAGTCTTGTTTCTCTTCTAACCTTGATTTTCCTAAGGCCCCACGGAAAAGCAGTAGGAGATGAAGACCAACATAGTCTTGCGTCTCTTGAACAGTGATGTTTTACTCCAGGGCTTTTTCTGCTGAATCTTAGTGTCCCTTAGACACCTGCGGCAGTCCTGGTCTCCTGTTTGCAAAATGGAAGCCTGGACTGGCTAAATTGCTCACTCCCTCTAGAAATATTGTAGAACTATTCTTTCATCCTCTGCGACACCCATGATGTCTGATGTTCTAGGGAGTAGTATTCACTCCTGGAGAGTGGTGTTTCCCAGAAAGTACGTTGGTGGCAATGTGGAACAATTAATGGGAAATCTCCCATGTTGCTGGTGGGAGTGTAAAATGGTACAAAACCGCTTTGGAAAAAAGTCTTGCACTTTCTCATAAAATTAAATACACATTTATTTTATGACCCATCAGTCTCATTCCTAAGTGTTTGCTGTGCAAAAAAAAAAAAAAAGAAACTTGTATAAGAAGATACATAGCAAGTTTGTTGTACTGCTGCAAAATGGAAACAGCCCCGGTGTCCATCCACAGGAGACTGCATAAACAACCTTCAGTACATCCATTCAATGGAACACTTAGCAGCAACATACGTGAATCTCTGAAATACTTTGCTGAGTAAAAGAAGCATTACACAAGAGTACCTACTATCTAATTCCATTTGTATGAAGTTTTTATGAAGTGGAAGGAGAGACAGAACTAATTTATGATAAAGGAAATTAAAACAATGGCTGTTGGAGTTGGGGGCAATTGACTGGGAAGGGACATGAGAAAAATTGGGGGATGATAAATATATTTTGATAGTATTTGGGCTAAAACAGTATGCGAATTTTTCAAAAAGTGAGAAACAGTATGTAAATTTTTCAAATGGTATACCTAAAGTTTGTGCATTTCACTATATGTATACTTGCCTTAAAAATAAAATAATTGAAAACAATTTTAAACTTTAATAATATACATTTCAATTTATTTTGAAATGCATCAAAAAGTAAGATGATGGATGGATGAATAGATATGTGATAAAGTGAACACATCAAATGTTAACAATTATAGAGTCTAACTGATCTATGGGTATTCACTGTGCAATCTTTCCAACTTCTCTGTATTTTGAAAATTTTCATAATAAAGTCTTGGGGGGAGAGGCACATGAAATTACAGGTTTCCCCTGCTCTCTGAAAGTTTGCAATACACCACTTCACTTTTACAAAAGGCCTACATTAGTAAATGTTTTTCCTAACTGAAAGAAACCTGAAGAGGATTTTAGTGTTTACCAAAAAAAGCCATCTCATACTAATGTAGGTCTTACTTAAAAGCGAAATGGCATGTTGCAAACTTTCAGAAAGTGGGGGTTACCTGTATCTGTAAACTCTGGTCCTTTAGTGGGCACAAATTACTTTAGACTCTTAACCCATACCTTTCACAAAAATTAATTCAAATGGATCACAACCCTAAATATAAAAATAACACTATAAAACCTATTGAAAAATAAAGAAAAACTTTATGACCTTGGGTTAAGCAGAGTTTTTAGATATAACACCAAAAGTATTCACGGAAAAACAATTGACAAATTGATAAATTGTTGAATTGATAAATTCAACATTTTTAAAACTTTTAAACTTCATAAAACTTTAAGAAAGTGAAGACAAATCTCAGAGTAGTAGCAAATATTTCCAAATCATGTATTTAATAAAGAACTGTTTCCAGGATATATAAAGCACCTCACAACTCAATATTAAGACAACCCAATTAAATATGGGCAAAAGATTTGAATAGTCACTTCACCCCGTGAAGCATACACAAGTATATTCAATGTTATTAGTTATTAGTCTTTAGGGAAGACCACAGATCACTTCACACGCACTATGATGGTTATCATCAAAAAGACAAAGCAAGTATTGGCGAGGATGTGGAGAATCCAGAATCCTCATACGTTGTGGGTAGTAATGTAAAGGGTTGCAGGTACTTTGGAAAACAATTAGGCAGTTTTCTAAAAGGCTAAACATAAATTTACCATAGAATTCAGCAAGTCCACACGTGGGACGTTATACAAGACAAATGAAGCCATAGGTTCATGTACAGGCAGACCTCGGAGATACTACAGGTTAGGTCCAGACCACTGCAACAAAGCAAATGTCGCAGTAAAGCAAGTCACATGAATTTTTTTATTTCCCAGTGCATATAAAAGTCATGTTACACTATATTGTAATCCATTAAGTGTGTAATAGCATTATGTCTAAAAAAGGTACATACCTTAATTTAAAAAATACTTTATTGCTAAAAAATGCTAACCATCACCCGAGCCTTCAATGAGTCCTAACCTCTTTGCTGGTGGAGGGTTTCGCCTCCGTGTTATGGCTGCTGAATGACCAGGGTCGTGGTTGCTGAAGGCTGGGGGTGGGCGTGGCAAGTTCTTAAAATAAGACAGCAGTGAAGTTTACTGCATTGATTGACTCTTCCTTTCAAGAACGATTGTCTGCAGCCCGCAATGATGTTTGATAGCATTTTACTTACCCACGGTAGAATTATTTTAAAACTGAAGTCAGTTCTCTCAAACCCTGCTGTTGCTTTATCAACTAAGTTTATGTAATATTCTAAATCCTTTGTTGTCATTTCAACAATCTTCACAGCATCTTCGCCAGGAGTAGATTCCATCTCAAGAAATCTCTTTCTCTGCTCATCCGTAAGAAGCAACTTCTCATCTGTTAACATTTTTCTCATGAGATTGCCGCAATTCAGTCACGACCTCGGGCTCCACTTCTAATTCTAGTTCTCTTGCTGTTTCCACCACATCTGCAGTTACTTCTTCCACTGAGGTCTTGAACCCCTCAAAGTCATCCATGAGAGTTGGAATCAGCTCCTTCCAAACTCCTATTAATGTTGATATTTTGACCTCTTCCCATGAATCACAAATGTTCTTAATGGCATCGAGAGTAGTAAATCCTTTCCAGAAGTTTTTCAATTTACTTTTCCAGATCCATCAGAGGAATCACTAATCCTTGGTACCTATAGCCCTATGAAATGTATTTTTTTAAATAATAAGACTTGGAAGTTGAAATTACTTCTTGAACCATGGGCTACAGAATGGATGTTGTGTCAGCAGGCATGAGAACAACATGACTCTCCTTGTAGAACTCCCTCAGAGCTCTTGGGTGACTCAATGAGTAGTCATATTTTGAAATGATTCTTTTTTCTGAGCAGTAGTTCTTAACAGTGGGCTGGAAATATAAACCATGAAAATAAACCATGTTGTAAACAGATGTGCTGTCATCCAGGCTTTGTTGTTCCATTTCTAGAGCACAAGCAGAGGAGATTTAGCATCATTCTTAAGGGCCCTAGGATTTCAGATGGTAAATGAGCATTGGCTTCCACTTAGTCACCAGCTGCATTAGCCCCTAACAAGAGAGTCAGCCTGTCCTCTGAAGCTTTGAAGCCAGGCACTGACTTCTCCTCTTTAGCTATGAAAGTCCTAGATGACATCTGCTTCTAATATAAGGCTGTTTCCTCTACATTGAAAATCTGTTGTTTAGTGTAGCCACCTTCATGAATGATCTTAGGTCTTCTGGATAACTTGCTGCAGCTTCTACACCAGCACTTGCTGCTTTTACCTTGCACCTTTATGTTACGGAGATGGTTTCTTTAAAAGTTATGAACCAAGCTCTGCTTAAACCTTTTCTTCTGCAGCTTCCTCATCTCTCTCAGCCCAGCAATAAGGCTATTTCACTTTCTTATCATTCATGTTCACTGAAGTAGCACTTTCAATTTCCTTGGAGAAGTTTTCCTTTGCATTCACAGCTTCGCTAACTGTTTGGTGCAAGAGGCCTAGCTTTCAGCCTATCTCAGCTTTTGACATGCCTTAGTCCTTTCTATCTTTTGATTGAAAGTGAGAGATGTATAACTCTTCCTTTCACTTGAACACTTAGAGGCCATTGTAAGATTAGGCCTAATTTCAATATTATTGTATCTCAGGGAATAGGGATGCCCCAGGAGAGGGAGAGAGATGGGGGACTAGCCTGTCAGTGGAGCAGTCAGAACACACGCATTTATCAATTAAGTTTGCCATTTTATATGGGTGCGTTTCATGGCGCCCCAAAACAAATACAGTAGTAACTTCAAAGGTCACTGATCATAGATCACTATAACAAATGTAATAATAATGAAAAGATTTGAAATATTGCGAGAGTTACAAAATATGACACAGAGACACGAAATGAGCAAATGCTGTTGGAAAAAATGGCGCCAATAGACTTGTTGGTCACAGGGTTGCCACAAACCCTCAATGTGTGAAGAACACAGTATCTGTAAAGTGCAGTAAAGTGAAGCACAATAAAATGAGGTATGATTGTAAAGACTTAAAAGGGGATGCTCAGAGTTCCATTTTTCATAGTCGCAAAAACTGGAAATAATCCAAACGTCCAGTTGGTGAAGGGCTGAACAAAATGCGGTTTATTCATACAATGGAATGTAACTCAGCAGTAAAAAGGAACAAAGTACGAACACGTGCCGTGACCTGCTTGAATCTCCTAAGCATTTTGCTGAATGAGTGAGTCCAGTTACCAAAAGATCTCATACTCTACGTTTCCATTTGTATGAAATGTCCAGAAAAGGCCAATCTATAGAGACAGAAAATAAGTAAATGACTGCCTAGGAAGAAACAGGTATGGACTGCCAATGACAAGAAAGCTGTTTTTGGGGTGATGAAAATGTTTTAAAGCTGGATTATGGCTGTGGTTGCACATGTCTGTAAATTCACTGAAAATCACTGAATTGTACACTTAAAACAGACGAATGATGTGTTAGTATCTCACATTTATTACTAATAGCTGTGAAACATAAAGACTGGTGGAACTCAAAAAACGGGGTTCTCTACAGTGATATGATGGTAGAGTTTTGTGGTTATGAGAATGGAATCTGGTATATGATTCCCTTCATCCTTACTATGTGACTTCTAGAAGTTAACCTCTCTATGATTTATTTTACTCCTCTGTAATACAGGAATAATAGTAGTATCTACTTCTTACTAATGTTACGAAAATCAAATGAGATAAACAGTACACTTTAGCACAGCATTTAGCACACTGAGAGCTTAAATGTCAACCCTTATTACCATGATGATGATGATGTAGGGGAACTGGCTAGATTTTCACTTTCTTTTTGGCTCAGAGATCTTAATCTTGGATGAAAGTATTTGCTCCCAAGATACGGTACTGGGTTTTGTCGATATCCTTCCTGAAAGAGCCTGAATGGTATATGCTTTTCTAGTTCCTTATCTGACTTCTAATTTTACTCTATCTCCCTCTTGGCTGTGGTGCCTTTAATTTCTTCTCATCAGACTTTCCAGAGCGCTAACAAGCAACTTCCTGTTCCTACTCATTTGTGGCTTCCTGTGGTGCTGATGAACTCTGATCCGCTTTTTTTTTTTTTAAACCATCTTTATTGAAGTATAATTGCTTTACAATGGTGTGTTAGTTTCTGCTTTATAACAAAGTGAATCAGTTATACATATACATATGTTCCCATATCTCTTCCCTCTTGCGTCTCCCTCCCTCCCACCCTCCCTGTCCCACCCCTCTAGGTGGTCACAAAGCACCGAGCTCATCTCCCTGTGCTATGCAGTTGCTTCCCACTAGCTATCTGTTTTACCTTTGGTAGTGTATATATGTCTATGCCACTCTCTCACCCTGTCACATCTTACCCCTCCCCCTCCCCATATCCTCAAGTCCATTCTCTAGTAGGTCTGTGTCTTTATTCCCGTCTTGCCACTGGGTTCTTCATGACCTTTATTTTCCCTTAGATTCCATATATATGTGTTAGCATACTGTATTTGTTTTTCTCTTTCTGACTTACTTCACTCTGTATGACAGACTCTAACTCCATCCACCTCACTACAAATACCTCCAATTCATTTCTTTTTATGGCTGAGTAATATTCCATTGTATATATGTGCCACATCTTCTTTATCCATTCATCTGTCTATGGACACTTAGGTTGCTTCCATGTCCTGGCTATTGTAAATAGAGCTGCAATGAACATTTTGGTACATGACTCTCTTTGAATTATGGTTTTCTCAGGGTATATGCCCAGTAGTGGGATTGCTGGGTCGTATGGTAGTTCTATTTTTAGTTTTTTAAGGAACCTCCATACTGTTCTCCATAGTGGCTGTATCAATTTACATTCCCACCAACAGTGCAAGAGGGTTCCCTTTTCTCCACACCCTCTCCAGCATTTATTGTTTCTAGAGTTTTTGATGCTGGCCATTCTGACTGGTGTGAGATGATACCTCATTGTAGTTTTGATTTGCATTTCTCTAATGATTAATGATGTTGAGCATTCTTTCATGTGTCTGTTGGCAATCTGTATATCGTCTTTGGAGAAATGTCTATTTAGGTCTTCTGCCCATTTTTGGATTGGGTTGTTTGTTTTTTTGTTATTGAGCTTCATGAGCTGCTTGTAAATCTTGGAGATTAATCCTTTGTCAGTTGCTTCATTTGCAAAGATTTTCTCCCATTCTGAGGGTTGTCTTTTCGTCTTGTTTATGGTTTCCTTTGCTGTGCAAAAGCTTTTAAGTTTCATTAGGTCCCATTTGTTTATTTTTGTTTTTATTTCCATTTCTCTAGGAGCTGGGTCAAAAAGGATCTTGCTGTGATTTATGTCATAGAGTGTTCTGCCTATGTTTTCCTCTAAGAGTTTGATAGTGTCTGGCCTTACACTTAGGTCTTTAATCCATTTTGAGTTTAGTTTTGTGTATGGTGTCAGGGAGTGTTCTAATTTCATACTTTTACATGTATCTGTCCAGTTTTCCCAGCACCACTTATTGAAGAGGCTGTCTTTTCTCCACTGTATATGCTTGCCTCCTTTATCAAAGATAAGGTGACCATATGTGCGTGGGTTTATCTCTGGGCTTTCTATCCTGTTCCATTGATCTATATTTCTGTTTTTGTGCCAGTACCAAACTGTCTTGATTACTGTAGCTTTGTAATATAGTCTGAAGTCAGGGAGCCTGATTCCTCCAGCTCCATTTATCGTTCTCAAGATTGCTTTGGCTATTCAGGGTCTTTTGTGTTTCCATACAAATTGTGAAATTTTTTGTTCTAGTTCTGTGAAAAATGCCATTGGTAGTTTGATAGGGATTGCATTGAATCTGTAGATTGCTTTGGGTAGTAGAGTCATTTTCACAATGTTGATTCTTCCAATCCAAGAACGTGGTATATTTCTCCATCTATTTGTATCATCTTTAATTTCTTTCATCAGTGTCTTATAATTTTCTGCATACAGGTCTTTTGTCTCCTTAGGTAGGTTTATTCCTAGATATTTTATTCTTTTTGTTGCAGTGGTAAACGGGAGTGTTTTCTTAATTTCACTTTCAGATTTTTCGTCATTAGTGTATAGAAATGCAAGAGATTTCTGTGCATTAATTTTGTATCCTGCTACTTTACCAAATTCATTGATTAGCTCTAGTAGTTTTCTGGTAGCATCTTTAGGATTCTCTATGTATAGTATCATGTCATCTGCAAAGAGTGACAGCTTTACTTCTTCTTTTCCGATTTGGATTCCTTTTATTTCTTTTTCTTCTCTGATTGCTGTGGCTAACACTTCCAAAACTATGTTGAATAATAGTGGTGAGAGTGGGCAACCTTGTCTTGTTCCTGATCTTAGTGCAAATTGAAGGAGAAAAACCATATGATCATCTCAATAGATGCAGAGAAAGCTTTCGACAAAATTCAACACCCATTTATGATAAAAGCCCTGCAGAAAGTAGGCATAGAGGGAACTTTCCTCAACATAATAAAGGCCATATATGACAAACCCACAGCCAACATTGTCCTCAATGGTGAAAAACTCTGATCCGCTTTAATGCGAGAAATCTAGCATAGCTCAAGGAGGGTCTGCGGTCTTTGCCTACGAAGTAAAATGGGTGGGTTTTCATACGTGCATTTTGTGATGACTTTGTTAGACACATATAGGCTTATTTTTGTAATGTAATTTTTGGTTGACATCATTTGAGGGCTAATCCTCAGCTGAGAAAAATAGGGTATTATTCAAGTTTGCTGGGGGTCGGTGGGTGTTGAAGAGAAGATAAGAATTAAATTTCTGTTTACAGGAGTTGGGTGAATGCCAGTCATACACAGTGAAGAGACTGAATTTAAGATTATTGGAAAATAAAGAGCAATTTTATTACTTTTCAAGAACACTAACAATGTGAAGTAGCTGTTAACCAAGTGTTTCCATGAAGAGGTCCTGCTGGGGCTTCTTTCAATTTGGCAATTAGCAGCACCATTTACATACAAATCAAGAATGTGCTGAGATCCTTAAACAGTCCCTCCCACCCCAGATTAAGGTCACAGTCCAAAAGAAATCTTATTAATCCTATTAATTTGTGGGGCAAAAATTTCCTGCATATATAGTAGAGAGCCTTACAACCAGCTCAGGAAGGATAATCAGAGATTTAAAATTGGAAAACTTGGAATCAACATGGGGAGGGGGAAGGGTAAGCTGGGACAAAGTGAGAGAGTGGTAGTGTATATATGGATATATATACACTACCAAACGTAAAATAGATAGCTAGTGGGAAGCAGCCGCATAGCACAGGGAGATCAGCTTGGTGCTTTGTGACCACCTAGAGGGGTGGGATAGGGAGGGTGGGAGGGAGACGCAAGAGGAAGGAGATATGGGGATGTATGTATATGTATAACTGATTCACTTTGTTATAAAGCAGAAACTAACACACCATTGTAAAGCAATTATACTCCAATAAAGATGTTAAAAAAAATGGCAGTATTCCCCATACCCGTTGTCACTCTGATTTTCCAGGTCTCTCAAATATTTCAGCTTCAGCTGTTAGTTTCCATGTCCTTATGAAATTAAGCCAAGAACTAAGGAGAGGACGATGCAGCTGTGGGCAAGGTCACAACCCATGTTGGCAGATGCACTGGAAGGGAACTCTTCTTTCCTGACTCCTAATTCCATTTTCTGTCCAATCCATTGTGTTGAATTCTATTTCTGTTTATGCCACAACCTGTGTCCATTCTGTCTTCAACTCCATGGGTCATAAACTCCCCCAGACAGCCTGCTCTCTGCCTGTGGCTCAGCGTTTATCAATCCCCATCAGTCTTGCTCACCTTTGCCAATCATCTCTTAACTGGGGGCTGCATTTATAGCACATCCCCAACAGGAGCAGAGTGAGACAGTTACTCCTGCTTAGGTGATATGGTTTTAGTGGCAAATCAAAGTTTCTTTCACTCCCAAGTAGCTCTCTTAAGCCTTCTATGGCATCACTTTCCCTCCTGCGGTCTATAATTCCCACTATTATAGCCATGCCTTTAGGTCAGGGTTTGCTAGGACAGATGCCTCCAAACCCAAGCAGGTGGAAACAGGTCAAAGGGCACCTGCCTGTTTTCTAAGGGAGCAGTTACTACTCAGCTCCAGCTGAGTGCTGCCAGTGTTGCCAGATTGCTCTATTTTTGAAAAGAGATGGTAAATCCAGGTTTCTGTGTAAAGTCTCTCAACAAATAAATGCTGGAAGATAATTCCCAATTTTTAAAACGCTGAGCAGTCCTGGCAATTTGTAGCCCATGAACCTATCAGTTCTTTGGGTTCATTATTTCATCCCAAATACAGATACTGAGATTCTGTTGCATGTCCAGCTTTGTGCTACATACTTTTATTCTACAGCCAGTGAAAAGCCAATGGGAAAAATGTCGGTTCCCCCAATGTAATGAACTTGTCTGCATCCATCTGCTCCCTGAAGTCCATACCACCCTTTCCTCTATTTTTCCAACCTCACATGAGTTCAGCCCAGCTCCATACTCTGGAGCAATTACTGTCTTTGTTTAGATGAACATGAGGCATTCCTGAGACCAGCGTTTAGGTGACCTTATGTCAACACAGCATTTATAGTCCTGACGACCACGTGCCTGTGTTTACCAGTGAGTTTCCTACTTTGGTCTTCAGCTCAACCTTTTTCCTCCCAGCACCCAATCATTGAGGAGGTCCGTGCAGATCTTGTTCAAATCCCTGGCGCTAGTCATCCCCTCTTCACCACCCTTCCATATAATCTAGCGCAGACTGTATCACCTTTCTCCAAAGAACTGTCCTGTCTTCAGCGATGCCCGCCACTGCCCCCATCCCCAGTTCCTCCTCACACTTTCCCACCCTGATCTCAGTAAGAACACTACCGCAGATATTTTCGAAAGGAATTTAAGCATGGGCTGTTATGGTTTATGGGTTTGGTGTTAACTAGCCCTTGACTTTTTCTGATGCTGAGACTTATTGAAATATTTCTGAACCTAGACCAAGAAGTAAAAATAGCAGGAACGGTATTAATTTGTGTAGGATACCTCTGCAATTAGTGACCCAGTGTAGCAATTCTTAGACAACAGTTGTAAGAAATGATGCATTTCAGATGCCCTGAGTCTGGTATCGATTGATGCATTTGCTGAGTTGGAGATTTCAGATTGGATGCAGTCCTCTGTTACCTGCCTGGCATTGCTGCTTTCCTCATAGGTCTGTTATCATATGGTATGTATCCCTAGGGTCAGGAGATGCAGTTGAATCCCTAGTTCTGCATGACATGGTCCCATGAGCTAAGGCAAGGTAATTTTGCTAAGGTGCCATTTCCTCATAGAAAGTGAAGATACCGCCTTCTTCATTAATGTTTTATAAATAAACTTGTAGGCACTAGAGTTCAACCACCTTGGTTCAAATCCTGGTTCTGCCATTGCTGTCTGGTTAAGCCTAGGAAATGAAGATCTACATGGTTAAGTGAATAGTTTGCTAAGTGCTTAACGTAATACTTGGTATTAGGGGAGGTGACTGCTGATGGTGCTGGCAATACTGGGTTTTTGCTGCTAGCTGTGTCCTTCCTCTGCAGGGAACAGATAACAATGAAAGCTAACTTGTATCATCAAACACGTATACTTTTCTAGGTACTGTGCCAGGCATTATTAAACCCTTCAATTTTCACAACAATCCTGTGCTGTAGGTATTTATAGGAGGTATTTATTATTCCCATTTCATAGATGAGGAAACTGAGTCTGATAAAAGTATTTTGTCCAAAGTTACACATGGCTTGGGAGAGCCCAGACATACAGGCAAGGTGCCTACCTTCGATCTATTCGCTTTACCGCTGCACTAGGCTACCTCATGGATGTTGGGAAAGGTTGTAAAGAAGGTGGGTCACATTTGAAATACAGAGCCTTTCCTTCAGAAGAGAAAGATTAAATGCTCAATGCTGCAGCCAGCTGCTTCCAGCTGCGCTGAGAATCTCCTCGTGAGAGGGGGTGGGGGGGCTGCTGTCTCAGGGTGTAAACCCTCAGGGTCTCCCTGGTCAGCTTGACTAGGGACACCCAAATCCTGGGACAACTGGACAAGGCTAAATGTATCAGAAAAATAACTGAGTAATTATAAATTAAAAATTCAACTGACAAAGAGACTATATTTCTTCTTTGTTCTTGGGTTCTTTGTGGCAGGTTGCAAGAAAAGACACACAAACAATAGAAATGTTCAGACAAGGGTAAAAGGTCAAGACACTGAGTATTTGAGCTATTCATTTAGCACGTTATTTTCCCAGCTGGGAAATCTACTGCAAAACTGAACTAAGATCAGAAAGGTGCTTCATAAATGTATAGGTTCATCTAGCGATATATTTGAAGTGCTTAGATAGCGGACCTCTCTCTATTTCACTTTAATGGCCCAGCTTAATTTGTCATCTTTTTTCCCTCCTTTTAAAGCATTGCTGAGACTCTAAGATACTCATTGTGAATTAATTTGGGATTTGGCATAATAACATTAATCATGCTAAAAGAATTCATTTGACAGTAATGCAGTATAATTAGTGATGTACTAAATCCATTGAGATCTACCAATAATTATAGAATCGCTATTTTAAAACCTTATATAGGCATTAATTTTTTCTTCCTTCTTCCTTTTCTATTTTGAATCTGCAGCATGTAGAGGCAAAGTCTCAGCTCTGACAATTTGCTTTCTGAAATATTGGGCAAAGGTATCAAGAATAAACCCTAGTAGACTTAGCAGTAACCTTAAAGACCCTTCGCTTAGGGTGAGGTGTAAGAATCACCTTAAAGGAGACTGTTTAATCCTGAAGACAGCTGGTTGAATCATATGGAATTATTGAGAAGGCTTGAGGAAACAAAGGGGACTGAACAGACCTAGAGTTTAGTAGCTGACGAAGCTTAAAAATCTGGCAGAGTGTGAGGAAATACCTAGGTATTCCTGTTCGTAGGTTGTGGTGAATGTTTAATTTTTCTTAAGAGCACTTACAGTCCATTTGGAGTAGGAAGAGGTGAGGAGGGTGGTTTCTGTGTTTGTAGATTTTTTAAAAATTTCAACAGAATGAGATCTTAGAAATCAACATGCCAAATTGTATCCTTTTACATAATAACAGCTGAAGCCCACTGAGGCTGTATGGCTTGTTCAAGGGTAAAATCTGGTGACTCAGCCGGGTCTGGACTCCAACTGTCAGCATCCAATAGTCACACTCTTCTAGTCGTAAGCTCTCCATTTTTGTAGTTTAGAATCAGCCCTTTTCAACAGGAGTCCTAGAAAGAACTAAGCCCCAATGTCCTAAGACATCCCCTGCATCTAGAATGGTAGTGACCTTGTAATGTCTTTGAGAACATTGTGAAAATAGTTATTCAGATGGATTTCTGCATCCTTTGGCTCCGCTGAGGAAACATGGTTGAGAAAGCCTTAGACTCTAGAACAGGAGAGTCCAATAGAACTTTCCGTGGTAACAGAAATGACCTCCGTCTGCACTGTCCAGTACGCTGGCCATATATGGCAACTGAACGCGGGAAATGGGACCAGTATCACTGAGGAAGTGAATTTTTAATTTCATTTAATTTTCATTTGAGACAATGTGGCTGGTGGATTCTGTACTGGGCAGCACACGTCTGAATATTTTTGCTCCGTCAACATATAAAGCCACGTAACAACCCTGTGTTGTCAAAGATCTCATACTAGTGCATTTGAATATGTCCATGTTTTGGGAGGAACATAGCAGCGTTGTGCTTTATAGGACATGATCTACAGGGCCTGGGTTAAGAACCTTGCACTAGCAGCTGGGTGTGATTCAGGCCAGGGTCTTAACTGCTTGCAGAGTTAAGTTCCTTACCCCAGGAATGAGGTAAAGAATAAAGGAGTTAATAGTGTGCAAAGTGCTGGTGGAAGTGAATACTCCCTGTGCCAGATCCATGGTGGTGGACGCTACTGCTTGATTCAGGTGCCTCAGATACGGCTTTCTGAGTATTTAGAAAAGAACTGTGGCCTTGAATTGCACAGACTAGCAATGTACTGAGGAGAAGAGACAGTGGCAAGGATTATTTTATCACTGAAATTGTTTAGAATCGCTGAAGCTCGGAAATAATAAAATGCAGGCAAGCATTTTTTTGGTATTTTAAAAATATTTTAAAATTCTCTCCAGACAATGCAATCCCTTCTCACCTGTTCCTGGGCTGAACACTAGCACCCTCCCCTGCACCCCTGCCCCAGTATCCTTTTTGCACAGACAAGTGCCTAGTAACAAGAGTCTAAATCTTGTTATTCTCACCTTTCTTTCCCCAGCCCTCTGAGATGCATTAATTAATGAAACAAAAATTCTATCCCTACAGCCTTACACTCTCCCTTGCGTACCCAAGGCATTCAAATACTTGGTAAATGCAAGAATATATTATTCTCACTTATTCATTTTCAATCTATTTTTTATCATAAAATGCTAATAGTCATATAAAAGCACAGAAAACATGGCAGACTCCACTTACTCATAACTAGGTTTACAAATTGTTAATTTTCTGCCATATTTGTTTTTGATATCTCCTTTTAGAGAAAATCTCATGATGGTATATAGTTTTGAAAGCCCCCTCTACTCTTTTGGGAATGCAGCGGGTTGTTAATGGGAAGACACGTCCTGGCATTTCATGTACTATAGGATCCCAATAATGTTGAGTCTTTGAACAAAGAGAATGAAGCAAAAGCAGTAGGACATTAGGATATTAGGAATTAGGAGAAGAGGAGGATAATAGTATTGTTGAGCCAGATTGCAGTGAAGGACATATGAAATTGAAGCCCATTTGGGGGTATAGTTTACCCTAAGTGATGGGAGCCAAAGCATTGTTTCCCAGCAGCTCATTGCTCAGTTCTGTGGTGCTTCAAATATAAATGCCACAGTCCTTGCCTTCAAATACAGGTTCAACTGGAGAGATAATACTGACCCACAAATATATCTGAATTGAGAAAAGGAACAGTTATCCATGGACGTGCTAACATATCACTGGAAAGCTAAGCAAGTCACCAGGACAAGAAGGATGAGTTAATGATGGCTTTAAAGTGTTTGAGCCTGATGGAGAAATGGGGTTGCTCAGGAAAGAGAGATTAAGAGCAATTTTTGTGGTAAAAATAAGGACTTAGTGTTTGGATCTATCAGGATGGAGAAGACAACAGGGCAAGCGTAAGTAAGTATATAGCATGCTTTTGAAAACCAAAGCCCCTGGATGCTATGTTCTAGGCTGCTGTAAGAACAAATTATCCTGTTCAAATAGTTTATTGTTAGATCAGGATAAATTACCCAAATGAGGCTTAATATGATACTCCCATCACTACCCTATTCTCAAGCCAAATGTGCTTGGCTTAAGAAATGAAGTGAAAGGGCCAGTCTTAATGTTTTCTTGCCATA
The DNA here is from genome assembly GCF_009873245.2 of Balaenoptera musculus. NCBI lineage: Eukaryota > Metazoa > Chordata > Mammalia > Artiodactyla > Balaenopteridae > Balaenoptera > Balaenoptera musculus. Next base: position 2,080,519 of record NC_045788.1, on the reverse strand, counting down.
ATTCAGCTGAACTTCCAAACAGGAACCACTGAAGGTTGATTCCATTAATTTACAGAGTCACACAAGACCCCTAAAGATGAGAAGAATGCACTTCTGTCATCCTCCTGTTACTATACCAGCAAGATAGATTGATCCAGTGATGTTGTTATCCTAACCGCCCTCATCCTCAAATTAAGTTTTTCTTGTAGAGCCGTTTTTGTCCTTATATTATCAAATCAAATACTTCATTCAGTGACTCTGATATTTAACTAGACTCTTGGATCTGTATAGAAAAAAAAAAATGAAACCTGGAAATTTTCATGAAGCAGCTTAGCTATCATTACATTTATTTATTGTTATATAGGAATCACTTAACTTGCTCTGAGTTCCCCAGTTCTGAATCCCCAAGTAAGCTATGTACTCCATTGTTCCTAAAAGGATAGTAAAAGAATTGCATGTAGTGCACCTGTGTTTACATGAGGCAGCCCACGTGGCTTCTGCACAGCAATGGGATACAGTGGCCATGATCTTTGTCTTTGGTTGGGGATGTATTGAGTTGAAAACTGTGTAACATCTGCTTATTTATCATGTCTTAAATACTTGAGTGTCTGTGGTAGTTCTGATATGAGCTGAAGATATGGTCAAAACTCAGAAACATGCAAAGGAACCTGTGGCTTGGAAAGCATTGCTTATACAGTGTTACAAATGAAGGGGTTGATTAACAACCCCTTACAAAAGTATCCCCGGTCTTAGTGGACAGGGTTCAAAAGAGCAAATGCTTTTTGTACCAAAAGTATAGTCCATCTATTACATATCAAGAGTGTAATACGTGGGTTAAACTTTGGTACAAACATGTATTTAGTAACTACACTTTAACAACTTTCATTATATCATTGAATATAAAGATGGAAAGACCTGAGGGCAACAGACAGTCCTTAACTCTTGAAATTTTTTTATACTTAAAAGAATTTCTTCAATTTTAAAGGAATTTTCTTTCAGCCAAGTGATCCTTCTCTTCCCATAGTCTTAATCATTTTCTAATTTAGACTCAATCACTGAAAGTTCTTGTTTTGGGGTTCTGGTTTTTCAGTGTTAACATTTTTTGCTGAGAAAGAAACTTATCTCACTGTCTGCTGATGCTTTCTGTGGTCTTTTTTTAAAAAATTAATTAATTAATTAATTTTTGGCTGCTTTGGGTCTTCGTTGCTGTGCACAGGCTTTCTCTAGTTGCAGTGAGCGGGGGCTACTCTTCGTTGTGGTGCATGGGCTTCTCATTGCGGTGGCTTCTCTTGTTGCCGGAGCACAGGCTCTAGGCACGTGGGCTTCAGTAGTTGTGGCACACGGGCTCAGTAGTTGTGGCTCGTGGGTTCTGGAGTGCAGGCTCAGTAGTTGTGGCGCATGGGCTTAGTTGCTCAGTGGCATGTGGGATCTTCCCGGACCAGGGCTCGAACCCGTGTCCCCTGCATTGGAAGGCAGATTCTTAACCACTGCACCACCAGGGAGGTCCCTTTCTCATGGTTTCTAGAGTCAAGTAAGATCTAACTGTTCCTCCCCAGATAGATACTTGGGGTTAATTCACATTCTCAGCCACCAAATTCTCACTCAAACTCCCCCCAATTATAAGAGCACTCTTCTTCCATTTAGAGGTTCTCTCTTCTTATTTCACAGAACACATGTAGTGCTTCTAAATAATCTGGTATAACAAATCATCTTTATTTTGCATTAGTAATTCCTAGAAACTGGGTTGTTTTTTAATACAGCAAACCTTGAAACAGAGAAAAGAATCTTACTACCCAGAAATGATCACACTGTTAGTATATTGATCATGTTTTCTCCTAGTCTTTATTGTAAACAGTGAAATGCCTATTTTGTTTAGAAAAAGGGCTTTAGAAAAGACATGGTGTAAAAGCAATGATATGAATATTTTCCCACCTACTATTATGTCAAATTTACAATATTCTTTGAAAATAAGATACTGAATTTAATTAACAAACACATTTATAAATAGAAAGTATTTTCAAATATTCCAAGAGAAGACAGAGTGAGAACAACAGGTTACTAATGGAATCTCTTAACAGATGAACCTGAGTACTAGCATTACTTAATATTTTAATAAATGATTTGGAAGTTAGAGTGCACAGTGAAATCTCTGCGTTTGCACATTGCACTAGCTATTCTTATGGATAAATTATAGGAAGATCTCACCATGCTCTTGAGAGTAAGCAGAAAAGTGACTGATGATATTCAATAAAAATGCATTTTAAGGGGAAAAATGTCCTGAGCTGTAGTTTATAATATGATGGTTTGGAACTATCACTTACAAAAGAGCAAAGAAGAGCAGTTTTTTTCTGCTGTTTGAAAACATGATTTTAGACCAAAAAGCTAAAAAAACACTGGTCATTATTCATTCACTACACAAATAATTGTTGAATCCCCTTACATAACTGTAAACACCATGCTAGATTCTGAAGATGTAGGGTTAAAAAAACACAGTAATTTATGGCTCACTTCTAGCAGCTAGATTGCTAAATTCTCCCTCCTTTCTCTCTTTTTATTCCATCTCTCAGCTCCGCTCCTTAGCACTTCTAGACGAACCAAAACTTCCAAACTCTACCTGATACCAGTATTAACGTAATCAGTATGGCCTACCTGTAATGCCTGGGCAGCGCTGCTACAGGTGTCAGTGCTTCTTCTTTGGATTGACTCCTTAAGAAACATTTTCTTAATAAGTATGAAGGAGTAACTATGAAGAATGTTTCTTAATAATTATGAAGAATAATGTATATCTCACTCTACCTATTTTACTGTGGTTTTCTCACCTTTTTTCATTTCTCACTGTGAATAATAATCTAGCACAGTATGATAGCTCAATAAGTTACAAGTCTAGGTATATTTTAAAAGGGATATTGACAGCATTCTACTTTGATATAGAATATTTTAATTTGAATGAAAAAAAAACAGCAACAATTTTTTTTTCTTTTTTATAGGTCATACTGCCAAAGAACAGTGTGTTAGAACACACTGAAAACAGAAACGGGTCTATTAAAACACAATTAATATTGAGCTGCATGAACTGCTTGTATATTTTGGAGATTAATCCTTTGTCAGTTGCTTCATTTGCAAATATTTTCTCTCATTCTGAGGGTCGTCTTTTCGTCTTGTTTATGGTTTCCTTTGCTGTGCAAAAGCTTTTAAATTTCATTAGGTCCCATTTGTTTATTTTTGTTTTTATTTCCATTTCTCTAGGAGGTGGGTCAAAAGGATCTTTACAAACAATAAATGCTGGAGAGGGTGTGGAGAAAAGGGAACACTCTTGCACTGTTGGTGGGAATGTAAATTGATACAGCCACTATGGAGAACAGTATGGAGGTTCCTTAAGAAACTAAAAATAGAACTACCATATGACCCAGCAATCCCACTACTGGGCATATACCCTGAGAAAACCATAATTCAAAAAGAGACATGCACCACAATGTTCTTTGCAGCACTATTTACAGTAGCCAGGACATGGAAGCAACCTGTGTCCAACAACAGACGAATGGGTAAAGAAGATGTGGCACATATATACAATGGAATATTACTCAGCCATAAAAAGAAACGAAATTGAGTTATTTGTAGTGAGGTGGATGGACCTAGAGTCTGTTATACAGAGTGAAGTAGGTCAGAAAGACTTACTGTATGCTAACACATATACATGGAATCTAAAAAAAAAAAAAAAAAAAAGGTTCTGAAGAACCTAGGGGCAGGACAGGAATAAAGACGCAGACATAGAGAATGGACTTGAGGATACGGGGAGGGGGAAGGGTAAGCTGGGACAAAGTGAGAGAGTGGTATGGACATATATACACTACCAAATGTAAAATAGATAGCTAGTGGAAAGTAGCTGCATAGCACAGGGAGATCAGCTCAGTGCTTTGTGACCACCTAGAGGGGTGGGATAGGGAGGGTGGGAGGGAGATGCAAGAGGGAGGGGATATGGGGATATTTGTATACACATAGCTGATTCACTTTGTTATACAGCAGAAACTAACACAACATTGTAAAGCAATACTCCAATAAAGATGTTTAAAAAAACCCCACAATTAATGACATGAGCAAGTATAAAGTACAGTTATAACACAACAGTTGTCTGCATTTAGACAGAGTGCACAGAGTTTTCCTGTGAGGGTCCTGTGCTTGGGGGTCTTACCCTTTGATGGTTCTGAATGAAAGGGGGGTGGGATGCATTGAGGGGCAGAAGCTTTACCACCATTAACTTTGTGTCTATGAGTCCTGCTCATAGAATTGCAAAATATGGTTGTACTTACGGTCTTAAAATTCTCAACAAAATACCCCAAACGGAAGTAATTTTAATTCACAACCATTAAAGGAAACCAGTGAAAGCCATTCGATGGGGCATTGAATGTTGCTTTGCTGTAAATTCCATCAGAGCAGGTGGTTCTTTGTCTTTTTCATCCTTACATCCTCAATGTCTGGTATCCAAAGTATGGTACGTGATAAGAGTTCAGTTAATACTTATTTATCCATCACATGCTTAATACACTGCCTACTCTCTGCCAGACATTATTCTAAATGCTCTGCACATATTAACTACTTAATCCTTAAATCAATCCTGTGAGATATGCATCCCCATAAAGGTGAAGAAATAGCAACAAGTTAAGTAATTTGCTCAAGATCACACAACTTGTAGGTTAGAGGAGTTGGGAGTCTAACTCAGACAGTCCAGCTCCACAGTCCATGCTTTTAACCACTCGACTGTGCTTCATTGAACTGAAAATAATTTGGGGAGAACCACTGATTCTTAGGATATATTTTTGAGCATAGACCCAATTATTCCTCTTCTTTCCTGCATGAAAATTCTCCCACCTTCTAACCACATAAGGAAAAACCTTACACTTCTTGGCATGTCATTTAGGACTTCTCTTAATTTGACCTTGTTTATTTTCTACCTTATTTATCTGCACTTCCCTTATGGCTAGAATACAAGAAGCATAAAATACCCCAATGGCCTGACTAGGCTGTTTGGTTTTATACTTCAGTGATCTTGACTTCCCTTTGCCCAACCCCAGTTCTACAGATCTATCAAGACCAGATTAAATGTCATCTGTTCTATGAAGTTTGCAGGGAGTTGTCTAATTTATATACATAATCCAGGGTCTAGCACCACATCTGGTACAAAGGACTGATGGGTGTGGTCACAGAAGCGTGCACTGAACAGCTCCTGTAGGCTTCTCACGTGCCTTTGTAGGCATTTTCACACACATCTGCCTATGGTATTCCCATAGTCTACAGTGTAAATGGTGACCCCAGGATTTGGGCAGTGCACACTGGCACAACAGTACAGGGCAGCCCTCTGGTAAATAGCAGGAGCTCATTAAGGATCTGTTGACTGAGTTAGGCACTTTTTGCTATCATGAGGCCAGAGAATGTCCAGTCTGGCTCTTTCTATTAGTTGTTTGGAGAGCAGTTACCATTCTGTTGGTCCCTGGACTTATGTTTCTAAATTTATATCTCCTTCCACAAAACTATTGGGTAGAAAAATTGAGGCGATTCCAACTAAAATGCCAAGCTATATCCTTGGATACCTTTGATTTCCACAATAAACAAAAATTCCCAAGTTTTGGAGGCTGCTTGAAAGAAAAAGTTACTGTTTTTATTTTTTTTACCTATTCCATGTTCCACACGCTCTGATGAGAAAGAAGTGATGCACCTTAGAGTGTGGCCCTCACCCAGGGGGTTAAGTGCACTTCTTGATCCACAAGACAAGCAGAGGAAAAGGGAAGGAAGGCAGTGACTCCCAGCAGGTCTCAAAGTCACAATTCTAAAATTGGACCAGCCTCTCTCCCACTCCCAATGCCCCAGCACCAGAATGAGGGCACAGAAGCCCCAGCACTGACCCATGCATTTGTCTCATTGTGTAGTGACTCCTACTTGCTAGAATTGTTGAAGGTGCTTATATATGTTTTCTTTTATCATTTTAATTGCCATTAAGTTCATATTCACTAGCACCTCTAAAGAGCTCATTAAACGTGCATTTTAATGTGTTCTAAGTATATACATATGCACACATTTTTTATACATATTCATAGATATATCTGTATGTTGAATATCTCTGTTGTAATTTTCCAGCAACCTCAAAGCCTTCTATATGTTTATCATGGGCTAAGTTTATCAGATTGATCTACTTTGTTATTTTTAGTAATTAAAAAAAATTATTTGGGGACAAATAGTATTGTCTTCAGCAAGTTATTCAGAGAGACTGTTGGAGGTTTTGATATGTGACCAGAAAAATATTGTTTACTAATGAAACAAGAAACATCTAGCAGGATCGAATCATAATTAATTGCTACTGCAGTTGGGAAAACTACCACTGGCTGACAGAACTCATAGAGGTGCTGATCTTTCTTCCACTTTTGTTTCTATCCCTGCTCAGAGAAAGTAATTAATCATTATGGAAGAGGGGAAGCCTATATAATTTGTTTACTGGTAAAACATCCTTAAATGAGAGAACTAGAGGTGAAGAAATCTATCTTCTTTCAGAAAATTTAAATGAAGTATGATTCAGATTTGTTACTTTTCAATGTGAAGCCATAATGTCATAAATAAGGGAAAAATAATTTTTAGGAAGAAAGAAAGTGCATAATTAAAGAGATAAACAATTTAAGGTTATTTCCCTGTATATGAATCTATTTTTTACAAAGCAAGGGTAAAATATGTACATCTTTTCAGTCTCTTAAAGTAGAATTTTTGACTTTCGATTGAGGCAGAAGACCAATAACAATAGTATTTCACTTCAGATTTTCTTTACAGATCTTCATGAAAGTAATGAATGATTAAAATATGAATGTATTAGGAAAGAATATTTTACATGTTTTACATGGTTTTTCTAAGCTTTCAAAAAAAAATTCCCTAAATGTTGTTTTGAACACTGATAAGGAATTTTTCAGAAGCCAGTTTAAATAAAATTGAGTATTCAGTCTTGGTAGTCTTGTTAGTTTCTTAGTGACACTGTCCTTTCACAGTCTTGTCTTTGAGTGCAGTTTTTACCTCTTCCAGCCAGGAGCAGCAGTGTGGACTGGCGGTTAGAGCGAATTGGGACCACACCTAGCGTGTGTGTCCGTAGCCGCGCTTGTCAAGAGCAGGATGGTTCTAGAACACTCAGAGACACGGAAGTTCTAGAAGGCGAGAAGCCTTCCTTATACAATGGCCAGTTTAACACATTTTAAAACAATTTATTTGAAAAAATAAAACAAAATATCCATAAATAGGTTTATGACCACTTTTTTCACAATCCCTTTATTTTTGTGTTGTAGCATATAAAGACGTAATCTAGTAAGAAAGCATCAGATAAAACATTAAAAAACAAAATGTTGCTGTTCTAAATTGAAGTACACATAAACATGTATATATCCATTTATATTTCTTTGTATTTTCCAATAAGGTAATAAACTACATACATTCTAAAGAAGAGACTAGAAAACTTTTTCAGTATCCTTGGAACCTTCAGAGAACGACGTTTTTGTCTTGTTAAGAGACTTCCCTGCTTCTCAGTGAAGTTCCCTTTGAAGGACATAATGATAAATAATGGAGCGATTTCAATTGTTATTTTGCCAAAAGGTATTGTCTGCTTTTTTGTGTTCATCATGACTTGTGAAATTCAGCTGTGTCCTTGGTCTTAGCTAGCCAGAGCAGGGAAAAGGCAAAGCCATTCCATTGTGGCTCTCTCCGGTGTGAAAAATCAGATGCCATGCATTAATGGTTGTCAGTCTGATGACTGCTCGCCTACCATTCTGGCTGAGGGGTGGAAAAGTTACCCGCACATCTCAGCCTGAATCAACATAACCCAGAGATAATCTGGAAGACCTTTTTGGTAAGAATAGCTCTTTTTAACATATTGTTTAGATGACTTTGAAGATTTAAACTGCTTTTGTCTTTCTTACTTACATGTCTGCTGAGGGAATATACCGTACACTCTGAATTTCTTACTTTTATTAAGTTGGATTTGGTCTTGGTCTATAAACTGTGGTTGAATAAGCCGGACGTCTCTGTTAATAGAAACTTCTGTCCTTTTGTAGTCTAATGCATGAAACTAATAATTTCATACCTCTTAGGCTATAGCTATACTGAGTTTTATTAAGTTCTTTGGTTGCTTCCATAATCAAAATATAAATAATTTTCCTACCATAAATAATTATATCCATTTTAATGTCAAAGAAGAAAATGCCTGGCTGTATTCCTGTATTGTTAGGACCAAATATCATTGAGGAATTTGCTGCACTGGAAAAAGTTTTTAAGTGAGCTATCATAAGGTATAAAATGAATTTAGAGTCTGTGAATGACAAATAAGATTTATCAAGCAGCATAAAGCAAATTGGTACATTTAAAAGTTAATGGTATTTTGGAGTACCAAATTACAGTGGGGAGATGACAAATATTTCGCAGTTCCGAAAAGCACTCTAAAGACTTGAAGTGTTTAACGAACCAGATCATGTGGTGTTATAATATTGGTTTCCATTCCTTTTGGACTCTGACTGCATTAGCTTATGTTTTCCAGAGGTAGGTGTTTTTGGAAGGCGGAAGTTTATTAATGTTTGTCATTTTCTTCACAAAGCTCAGTAATGGGCTGTAGCTGGCTAATTTAATCCATAAGGCACTTTCCTACCCTGTTGCAGGTTTTAAGCAGAAGTCAAATTGCTTTGTTACATTTAGGTATAGAACAAAGGCATTATGTCATTCTATATGTGTACATCCCACTGAGCTCCAGTAGTTACCAAGAGAAAACCGCACTTCATTCCTTTCCCTCTCTGGAAAGCCATAGGTGTATGACCTCCAAAGCAAACAAACAAAATTACCATGCCTTAAAGAAAAACAAAAACCCAAAACAAAACCTAAGGCAGTATGAAAGCCTGGAACTGACCCTGTCCAAGCTCTGTGCCTTTTTAATTTAATCGCCGCAACCTGCAACTCCAGTCTCCTCTGATTTCACAGAAGTGAGTTGACTTTTAAAGATCTGTTGTCAATGTGTGGAAATATCTGCACCTCTAACTCTATAGGCAGATATTGGAAAACGACCAGGTTTGTGCTGATTTTTCGTAATCCTCAGGAATTGGACTGGGCTGCCATTTGCTAGGGTCAGATGACTGACGATGGGAGATGGGTGGGTGTCCTCAGGCAGGTCTGGCGGGATGAGCGGAACTTGTCTAGATTCAGAAACTGGATTGTTTTTACTTTCTTATGTGACGATGCTGATATGGCATAATATTGACTGAGCTGCGATGCGGGGCCGTCTGCTGGCTGATTTTTATTGCAGGCCCACTGACAGAGTCTCATTGTTTCTGCTTGGTGTTAATCTTCTTGATTTCATCACTGATGAATTGGCACAGAGTAGGTGAATTTTGTTCATATTTTAGGGGAATACACCAATTGAATAATTATTTGAGAGGATCTGGACGTCTTCTGGAGCTTAACTGTTTGGAAACAGTGTGGTTTCTAAAGAGCCAAAATGTACCACTTAAAAAAAAATCCTCTTAGGGTCTCAAAATTATATTCTAGAATCACTCTTCTGAATTTTTCATTTCTGAATTGTATCACCCTGTCCATGCTTGTACCGGATATGGCATAGGTGTAAATGCTTCTTATTTAGCATCATAATTTTGAGATGTGTGATGGTTGGTGATTGGGGTACAGAATTATTCTTGAGATTCTGTTTGTTTTATAAATTAATATACTGAGTGAAGACGTTTTCTTAATTTTATGTGTTGGGACCTCAGGTCACACAATAAAATAAAAATATCTTAAGACTATAGTCTACAACATAATATTTAATCTTCTCAGGATGCTCAACTTCAGATAATCTTAGTTAAAAAGTCAGGAAGTACTATCAAGAACAAGTCCAGAAAGGCATTTTTTTCACATCAGCTTAACCAAGACTCTTATCTGAGGCAGCTAACAATCAGCCCAAATGACTAATTTGATTTTCTACTTCTCTTCCTTTCCTTAATCAGAATTCTGATAGAGGGATTAATTAGCAATAAAGCAACATGAGGAAGATGGAAAGAAAATGAGGGCATAGATAATCCACAAACTATATATAATCATCCCTGCGTAATCAGAAGTTAACTATCATTAACATGACATTTGCTTTTAAAGCCAGGAAGAAAATTATGATTTTTGGCACTAACCTAGTCTTTAATTATAGCACAGTACCATTCTTTCCTTGTGTTTGTTCAGATAGCTATAAATTATATTAGTCTAGGGCTTTTGTGTCATTTCCTTTCCTTTTCCATGATTTATATAGTCAGAATACTGACCTATAATTAAGTGTACTTGAGAATGGTCTCCAGTTAATTAAATGCTCTGGAGTGTGTAGGGTGTTCTTTGCCAAAATTCCAAGGGAAGAGGCCATCCCTGGGTTAAATATCTACAAGGAGTCTGGGTAAATCTTCAGTGCTAGTCTTCTATGACTGTTGAAGCTGTCATGAGAAGTAAAAATAAATCTTTCTTGACTATTGTCTATAAAAGAATGTAAGATTCATCTTTTCGTATAATTTAAGGATATCATTTTGAAAAGTAATTGTCTCATTTGAGGCATGCCTGGTTTTTAGTAACTAGTAAAACAGATATATCATATGGAAATGAAAAATAAACTCTTCCTTCCTCTCTTTATTTTTGTCCTTTTATCTTTCTCCATAACAATTCTCCATTCTCTGCCAGAAACAACTAGTGGCCACTCAATTTGATTCAATATATGGATGTGAATTTGCTTCTGTGTGCAGTGCAGTAAGCTGAAGAGGGCCTATTAACACAAGTAACTCTTACCCAAAGAGCCTACCCAGGTGCCAGAACTTGCCCTCACTCCAAGGGTGAGTGGAGACCCTGTCCCTCTTTATCCCTCTTTATTTTTATTTCCATCCTTACCTCACTTTGCCAGCAACACCTCGCCACCCAAATGCACATATGCCCTGAATGATACGGAACTTGTTTCCATTTCAAGATCCCAAGGCAAATCCTAGGACCCGTATCAACTAAAGGGAATGAAGAAGGGAAGGTGGGGGGAGGGAGGGCAGGGGTAATGTGGAGGATGGGAAAGACTCTCATTCCTCTGTGGTTTCACGTAGAAAGGAAACTCTAAATCTGCTCGGGGGCTGCATCAAAACATTTATTCAGGCAGTTGCTCACTGTAGTTGGGTCATCTGTATACAGCAGAGGGATATATACTGGCAGCTGGGTGGAGGGAGTTGGGTCTACAGATGTTTTATTTGGCATGCACAGTGTTTTAAAAAATTGAGCCAACATTTAAAAAATTAACAGATTTCAATCCCAGTCCAGATTTCTGGCTTCTTTTGGGAAAATCAGAAGAGTGGCAACACTGCATCTGTAATCTCCAAACTAAACCTTGAGGTGACCGGAGGTGACAAGGGTGAGCATACTTACTGGTGATCAACGGGGTCTGTTACATTACTGCCTGGCCCCTGTGTAGACCGAGCTAACCTCCTCCCTCCCACCTTTCCCCTCACACCCACACATGCACACCTTTCATGATGTGCAGGTAGAGGTGCTTTTTTGGAGGGAGAGGTAGATGACTTGAGAGGTGATCAGATCAACCTTGGCTGGGCCAATATTAAGGTGAGGGTAGGAAGAGAGGCAAGGCAGCTTCCCAGGTTTAATTGGGACCATATGAAATTTACCTTTTTATAGTTCAGAAGCATCACATTGGCACTTTTATATCTACAGTCCACCTTCCCTCTCCTTTTCAAAATTTCTGCTGTAGCCCTAGAGTCTTCATTGCTCTATGGAATTTGTTAAAGAATGGTATATTGTCCTTTTAGATCCCTAGGACTTCAGTGTTCCATGATTGGATTTTAGGGAACAACTCGCCTTTTCATTCCTCCATAGATTTATGTTTTATTTTCAGCCCAGTAGATACTCTGTTTCTCTCCAATTAAAAAAAAGTAATAATTTACAGACAGAATCACTCACTGTCTTGTGATCCTAAGCTTTAATAGCTCTGAACCCAGAAAGACTAATATATATATTTATTGTGATAAAATACACATAACATAAAATTTACCATTTTTACCATTTTTAGATGTACAACTGATAATACAAAGTGTATTCACAATATTGTGCAACCATCACCCCTGTCCATTTCCAGAACTTTTCTATCATCCCAAACAAATTCTGTGCCAGTTATATAATAATTCCCCATTCATCTTTCCCCAGCCCCAGGTAACCTACATTCTACTTTTCTTTCTCTTTGAGTTTGCCTGTTCCAGGTACTGCATACAAGTGGAATCACACAATATTTTTCCTTCTGTGTCTGCTTGTTACACTAAGCATAATGTTTTCAAGGCTCACTCATGTTGTACTATGTATCAGAATTACATTCCTTTTTAAGGCTGCATAATATTCCATTGTGTGTATCTATCACATTTTGTTTATCCATTTATCTGTTGATGGACATTTGGCTACTGTAAATAATGCTGCAGTGACCACCAATGTACAAGTGTCTGAGTCCCTGCTTTCAGTCCTTTTGGGTATATACCTCGAAGTGGAATTGCTGGATCATATGTTAATTTTATGTTTAACTTTTTGAAAAACTGCCAAACCGTTCTATAGTTTTACAGGAGTGAAAAATGCAAACTGCCTTAAATCGTCCTTTTAAATTACGATAAAGCCAGGCTTTTTTTTCTTCTGCCATAGGAAATATTTATCAGGTTAGAGAAAAGGTAAATTCTTCCTAAATATTCTAATCAAAAAGAGTTTCATTAGGGTCCAATTTTGATGAACACTGTTTCTGGTTTTCAAGCCTATATGCAGCACTTTTTGGTTTCAGATTAACTGTTCTGATAATGATTTATAGAATTTAAATTCTTCCATGGAAACCATCATAGCTGATGAGCCTACTTGCACAACCAACAAAGTTAACTCTGGGTTCCCATTCTTCTAATCCTGGAAGTTAATTTGTTAACACATTATCACACAAATGCCTTTATGTAATCATACATGAGCACATGTGGTTTGAGTATGATACTAACATACATGCACACATGTGCGGAGGAATGTTAAACACAGTGCAATCTATACCCACCAGTAACAGTTTGTGCCATGCTTTTCCTTATAAGCAAATGGCACTCGTTTTAGATAAATTTTATGATTCTCATCAAAACAATTTTTCTCACTCATTTAAGCACACTTTAACTTTATTATGTAAATGAACTTTGGGGATGGCAGTGTAAGAGTTAAAGTGAGCTCTGAAACACTCTCTGGCTGACTTCGGGAGAAAAGAAAAGTCATCATTGGCAATAATGTAGATAGACACGTCTCCTCTTAAATGGTGGCAGTGGTTTGTGTCTGCAGTCAAAGCTGTAGCGTGTGGGTTCATGTTTTCATAGTACAAAGGAGTTTCATTTGACAGTTTCATACCAAATAGTCCCTTATGTTCAGCCATGGAAATAATGGGAGCAGATCTGTGGGTGGGAATGGCTACATTGGCTCAAAAAACTCTCAGGACTAAGATCCAGGTCTGTGATGTTGACAGTGTGGAGAGGAGATGCAGTGTGGAAAAGGAGGAGCTATGTCTTTTGTTTAAAGATCTCAATTAATCCCATTTTCTGTTATATTTTACAATGGGATAAGAGGATCAGAAGGGTTTTATATCATTTTAGTTTTCAAAATAATCATTCAAGTAAACTGCCTGGCTAAGTAACAACTCAGATTTCTTTTCCATCTAATTCCTTTCCTGTCTTTTTTTTCCTTGCCTTGCTTCTCTGTGGCAGTACCCTGCAGGGCACTCTCCTCTAGCTGGACCCAACTGAGTTCCTGCCTATGTGCGTTCCCAGTATAAGCAGCCAGTCTAACTTACCACATGCTGGGGGAAAGGCATGGACCCAGGATTTCATTCTGCCACTCAACGGTGATGGGACCCAGGGACAGCATGGGCTATGCAGTTACGAGGCTCTGGCTTTGGGTCTGATTCTGTCCCTTACTGACTTTTGTCAACTCTAGCAAGTTAGTCAACCTCTTGGAGCATTTAAGTTTCCTCATCTGATATGTTCTTTGTGAGAAATGTAGGAATTTAGAGAGAAAATGAGGACTGAGAACCAGGTAGAGAAGAAGGACAGTGAAGAATTATCTGAGATGGAGTTGCCCAAAGGACTTTTAAGAACAAAGCCAGGCAACATTAAATTTTAAGTTGCTTATCATCCCCATGCTGTAATGGAATTCCCTTCTTTTACTAACACCTTGTTTAAAAAAAAAAAATATATATATATATATACATATATATATATAATTATTGCTGATACTTTAGAATGGAGATGAATTTAAAGGGGTTTCACTTCTGAGCTAATAGACCCTGGAAGAGAGAAAAGAATAGTCATAGGTGAAGCATACAGTATCCCATATGGTACCCTATATGGGGAAGTCATCATAAACAAAACAAGAATAAGTGATTATTAGGGGAAGTGGAGCCTTCCTGGGCATTCCTGGAGATATTGGGCTAACTTTGGATTGCCAAATTGTTTATTATGTCAAAGGATATTTTCAAAAAACCTCATTATTTCCTCAATGATTTTAATGCAAAAATGAAGAATCATAGAACAAAAGAAGTTCCTTTACACTGAATAAATATGGCCTGATGGAAATTTTACTATATTGTTTTTATCTTTGCCTCATTTTCCCGTGGACCATCAAATACTTCATTCCTAGACCAGCATGTGAAAATCTTGAATCTAGCTTCCAACTCCTTTCAAAGCTAAGACTGACATTTACCTAAAGTAACTGCCCAGTTTACAGGGTTGGGAGACCCAAACCTTTGGGGTAATTCCAGGTTTTGCATTTGTGGTTCTTTGTGTATCATCAAACATTCCCATGGGAAGAAAGTGTGGCTAATCAGGATCCCAGGCTGAAGGTTATAAATTTTTTTCCCAAAGGGAAGACAGGGATTCTGTACTACAGGAATGATTCGGTCGTATTGATGTGGAAGCTTTCTTAGATTTTTTTGGTCCTGTAGCCTCATTTTACAGATGTTTTCATTTAAGTTTGGAAGCGTTAAGTGATTTATTCAAGCTCACACAGCTGTTTTGTGGTAAAAATGAGATTGAACCCAGGTTTCATAATTCCTGGTTCATCTAGATATTCATCCATTTTAACACCTCCTGGGGGCCACTACTGCATGAGGTGCTGAGAAATAATAATAAACCACACAGTTCTGTAGCTCTCTTTATCAAGTGTTGGGAAGATACCATCTAGAAAGCAACAAATAGATGCATCAAACCTTGAATTTGAAATGGATCTTAGTGTTCATTTACTCTAATTTGTATTTAAGATAATGAGGCCCTAATCTAATGAGGTAACTTGGGATGAACAGACAGACCTGAGTAATTCTGGGTTAAGAGTCAACAAGACTTCATGGCCAGTTAACCATGGAGGCTGAAAGACAGAGAATTCAAAGGTATACAAGCAATTAAGAACTTGGTAGCAGAATAGCACAGTCATTAAAAACACAAGCTGTGTATTTCTCTGCCATTACGATTTGAGGGACCTGAGATCAGGCGACCTCAGCTTACCCATCTGTGAAATCAAGATCATTTCAACTTGAGGGGTTTTGTGAGGATCAAGTGGTATTACATTTGTTGCACTATATTGCCTGGCATGGGTAGGTGAGTATTATTATCAAGAGCATAGTGGTATTGATTTATGAGAAAAAATGAGGTGTGTTGGTTTAGGGAAATTCTTTCTCCATTAACTTATGGATTCAATTTTTGATTTATGAAGCCCCTAGAGCCTGGCTACATCAATTAGCCATACTTTTTCTTGTATCCGCCATCATCTCAGAGCTTTTTAACTACTAAAAAAATTAAAGGAATAAGAGTAGACTTGGGCTACCAAGTTTTGGAACGAGAATTCAATGAAACGTGAATAGCAAGACCATTGAGTGCAATCCAGGGAAAGAGTGATTGCTGTAGGTCATACAGTGTTGGCTATGAACTCTTAGTGAATGATGCCAAGAGGATGTCTTGATTCAGATACTGTAAGCCGACTCTGCGCGGGAGAATTCCGTTGAGGTGATCTGAGTTGGTAGCACTGGTTTGTAAAATACTTCTGAGTTTAGGGGGAGCAGTAGTAACCAAAAGCATCCCATAAAACAAACTTCTATTTCCTTTTATTGCACTTGATGAAGGTTATTAAGAATGTAATTCTTTCTGCTTGCTATGTGATTAGCAGCCGAACCTTTTGGGGGTACATTTCCATTGCTACGCTCTTGTTATCGCAAATGGAATTTGCATGCCTAATTCCCTTCCCTCCATATTGAATCCATACCCCTTCAGGTCTAACGGCATGCTAAAAATGATTCCAAACCTCCGATGTTGATTGTGGGCCATATGTTAGCACTAATTATATAAATGAGGCTTGGTGGAAATGTGACATGCTAAGCATTCTGAGCTTAAGGAATTACCTAAATGAATTCTAGCTTGAGTTAATGCTAGGAGAGACAAGGAAATGCGGGTATAGGTTTTGAGCAGATGTCAACAGGTCTGCATGGCTCTTCATGGTCTTTATTTGTCTAATGATGAGGACTGCTGATGGAACATTGTGTCAGAATATATTGAAGTGCCATTTTCCTGAAAGCTGCATTTTGCACCTACAGATGGATCCATTTTCTGAATAAGCAGAGTAGAATGATCCCCAGGGATAAAACTGAAACTAGATCAGGGTAATGTGTGTGTGTGTGCGCGTGCACGCATGCTTATATCCGTGAAACATAAGTGGTGGTAGTGGAAGTTTTGGGGGATGGTTGACTAGCATCTCCTGGGGCCCAACTGTTTAGTCTTGACATAAGCAACAGTTCCTGAAGAAGATTTCCTACCCCATGTGATTTTCTATGGGTGTCTTATGTACTCAATTCCTATTGCACCGAAGAAATGTGGCTTCTTTGAACCTGTATATTTCCAGAAGCTTATTCTTGGTGACCCTCTTTTGCCAAGAAGTGAAAAGACATTCCCTTGGCACATTTGGCCACTGCAATATCTTTACATGCTGGTCTCCAGCCACCGGACTGCAAACCTACTCCATGTAGAATGACGAGTACCCCCTTGTAGATGCATTTCCCATAGTCCAAATCAGACCATGTGCCTCTTTTAGATCATGACTCAATGCTCATCTCTAGGGCCAGCTGGCCTGAGGAATTGTGCTCAGATTATTAGAGACGATTGAAAAGGTCTTTGAGAAGGAAGCATTGGCATCCCCAGGACTTAAATCCCCATGTACCCATTGGAGTAGCACCAGTCATAGAAGCAGACACCTCTGTCTACAGTGATAGAAAGTCCGGGCAGAAGGGGAATCAGAGGGAGATGGAGAAATAAATGCAGATAACACCAGAATTCTGGGTTCAAATCCTAGCTCCTCTGTCTTTAGGTGGGACCATTGCATTCTTCATCAGCAGGATGTGGAAAGTCAACCACAGGGAGTGTAGATGAGAAGCAGCTGAAAAGATGTTTGTTTATTCCCATCCTTTCCATTGGGTCCCTTTATCTTAGGCTAGGAAACCTCTAGGGCTTCTTTTCTATTTGCTTAATGAAGGCTGAAAGAAATTTAAGAGGAAAAAGTACTCTCGTGCTGTGACTCAGTGCTGTTTCACGTTCCATCCATATAACCCCTATGATCACCTCCTTTACCTGTTCCCAGTTGGAAAACACTCTTAGTTGTCCTCAGTTTGTAGAACAAGGTCAAGAGATACACCCTGGTCCTGCAAAAGGATTGGGACCTTCCCAGCCTTGGGTACCACTTGGCCCATGTCATCAGCCACCTACAAACTTTGGGAAGCTTCACTGAATTTTCTCCACCTGGTCTCAGATCCACAGCTCTCAATGTCAGAGCAACAGAGCAACTCCCACTGGAGCTGCTATTGACCTCATTCTCCCAAAGTCAGGCTGCAGAAGGCACCGCTGAAGGGAGGTGTCACAGAACACACCCAAAGAACTCCCTCTAGGATATGGGGAAAATATAATTCTCTTTTCCCCCCAGAACAGATTGTGCAAATAGGTGGATTTCCAGCTCACCTACTCGGAAGAAGGTGCACAGTACAACTGAGGATCAAATTGGATGAAAGGCAAATTGTCAAAATAACTAATATAATAGCAATTTAAAGTTTGTAAAACAATTTCACATACGTTTATGCTTATGTAAGGAGACATGTTACATGAAAAATTAAAAACAAAATATTACTATTAAATTTTAAAATGAGAATATATGCTTTTTGAGTCTTTCCATTTGATCTAAAATTTATTTAGATCTTTGTAAGCATTGTTGGAAATAATCTTTGTGTAGGACATTACACTAGAGTCTCTGGGATGGAATAAAGTACTCTGCAATTCCAAAAGCTGGATTATAAATTGCATACTTTCTGAATGGAATGGATACAAGATGAATTTGATTTGTACCTTTAATTTTTCCACCAATATCCAGCAACTGGTTAGAAAATACCAGGCTTGGTTGGCACAGGTGTAGGGACAAGATTCACCAGCCAGCCATATCCTCCTCCCTTTGGGAGCCTCCGGAGATTAGAGAGCAGAGGGAAGGGACAGATGACTGTAGTCGCAACAGTGTGTAACGAAAGTATTGTGCCCTTGAAATGCTAATATGGGTGAGCATCACATTGTAAACTTCACAGGGTTAGGAGGCAGCCTAGCCGCTTGCATCACGTAGACTGATCTTTATGGGAGACCTCTTATTTTATTCTTTACATATTTCATTTTCATCCTGTGTTTTCTTTGGAATTAATAGAGCCTCTTAAAAACTGCTGTCTATAAATTTTCTCTCCTGCATATGTCTCGAAACAGTTTCATTTCTTCATTTAAAACATTACAGCCATTTCAAAATGCTCTATTTTGTATTTAGTTTCACCATCTCATATAAAATACATGTTCTTCACATAATTATGTAAAAATGGGTTTGCAAATGCTCTAGAGATCCATATGATGGGCACATTATAGGATTCTAAGTAATAATAATCTCCTGTTTACATGAGACCTGATTTTCATGCCAGTTTTTATACTTTAATAGAGCCAGAACATGGCTTTGCTCAAATATGCCAGTTTATTCTGGTCCATGAAATACACTTGAAATATCACAGATTAGTTTGCCTGGGAGAATGTGCAACTACATCTGATACTTTAGAGGTGAACGGAGCCAGAGATGGGAACCACTGTTGTCCTGTTTGCTGTGAGCAGAGCTAAACCAAGCCCAGCAGGGTTACTGGAAGACCCAAGGCGTAGGCAGGAGAGGAGGAAACAGAAAAAGGAAAATATAAATTGAAAAAAGTAGGCAATTAGGCAAAAGGAAAAAAAAGAAAAGGTATCGTGTTATATAAAGGAGAGCTCGAGCACACCAAGCTCAGTTGATACAAAGAAAGCACAGTGGTTTTCAAGTGTGGTCCCAGGAATGGCAGCATCAGCATCACCTGGAAACCTGTTAGAAACGCAAATGCTCGTGCCCTACCCTGTCCCCATCCTGAATCAATCCATGGGGAAGAGACCCAGGAAGCCGAACAGATCTTCCAGGTGATTTTGATGTGCACTCAAGTTTGAGAACTCCCAGTCTCCTGGAAGGTTCCAACAGCCTCAGCACAGTGTGCTGAGTGTTTGAGAGGCTGTGCACCTGTGTGGAGTGACGCCAAGCCCAGCTGCAGGAGAGGGAGAGTCAGGGACCCAAAGGACATGGGGATGGAGAGCAGAGCCTAGCTAGTAGAGATATACCAGGTAGTTATTCTCTCCAGAGCAAATGTTTTGAAAGCAGCACCTTTGCAGTGACTTCTAAGGTGACAATGTCATGACAGAGTTAAGACAGTTGGAGGAACCATGTGAAAGGCATGGAGAGAATCTTGTCCAAAGGTGGGGTTATGTGGGGTTTGCTCTACCACTCAGTGGTGGCCGATCCGGTCTCCTGATGTGTCACTGCCCCGGCTCAAGTGTATGGTGTTGGCCAAATCTTTAGGAGGGGCAGCAGAAAGCAGGATCCAGGCAGAGGGGGGAAAACATTGTGCCCTGGGGGACTGGGCAGGAGTTAGGGCATCCAGAGCACAAAAGGCTGAGGGGGCGATGGCCAGAGACGTGGCCATCAGTGCAAGGCTTAGGAGTCATTGGACACCCAAGATAGAAAATGAACCCCACACTAAATGGGATCAATACTTTCTTTTTTTTTTTCTTTATAAATTTATTTTTTTATTTTTGGCTGCATTGGGTCTTCGTTGCTGTGTGCGGGCTTTCTCTAGTTGCGGCGAGTGGAGGCTACTCTTTGTTGTGGTACATGGGCTTCTCCTTGTGGTGGCTTCTCTTGTTGTGGAGCATGGACTCTAGGTGCGTGGGCTCAGTAGTTGTGGCACATGGGCTCAGTAGTTGTGGCTCGCAGGCTCTAGGCGTGCAGGCTCAGTAGTTGTGGTGCACGGGCTTAGCGGCATGTGGGATCTTCCCAGACCAGGGCTCAAACCCGTGTCCCCTGCATTGGCAGGCGGATTCTTAACCACTGTGCCACCAGGGAAGTCCGGGATCAATACTTTCTCACAATCCCCTACTAGAGGCCCATCTCTGGTACACTCACTCTGGGACATCTGACTTCAAGCTGGCCCAAAGCACTTGTCTGTGGATATTTGAGAGAACGAAAATCATCTAGTCAATAGGAAACAAATGCCAGTGACCCCCCAAAGAAGCAGAAGATGCAAGAGGAGAGATGCTCTTCCTTAGGGCATTCCCTCCTCTCATTCACATTCATGAAAATATTCAGGGCAAACAATTTCTCATTTAACCTTAGAGATAAAGCCAAGTGGGATTTGACTCATGTTCGGTTTCCTATAGAGAATAAATTTGAAATATGGGAAACATGGTGATACACTTTTGCTGTAGGCAATGCATTGCAGTTGACCTTGTATTTAGGGGTGATTATCAGAATATTTTATCATCTGTTTACCTAGACGGAAACAGCTAATTCAGCCTTGTCCATAACCTTCCTTTTTAAAAAGTAGCATTTGCTTCTTTCAGTGGTTTAAACAGTGATTAGGGAAATGTACTGTAAATAATATTTTCATTATATATTAATTGGATGAGTTTTCCCCCAAGTTTACAGAATTAAATGCACACACATTTCCTGAGATTTTTAAACTTGTCTTTGAACCTCTTTCGAATGCTTTTCTAGGCTTTCTTTTTCCAAAATGCATCTCTCCTCCACTACCACCCAGTCCTAACTTCACTCTTTTTGAGTTCACATGGCTTCCTCTCTAAGTCCCGTAAGGGCAAGATGGTGCGGGCTTGGCTCTCCCTTGGCCTCTAGCCCAGTGCCTGGCACAGTAGGTGCTCAATAAACATTAATTAAACCAATGAATGGCTACGGAAGACTGCTCTGTGTACCTGCTTTTGAAGCCGGTCTCTCTTCCATTGTCTCCTTTGGCCCTCTTTCTTCCCCCTCTTCCTGATGCGTTCATTACAAAGACATTAGACCCAGTCTTCAATTTCTCTAAATTGTTTATGCAACTCATTACGTTAAAAGGTAACAAAGGCGCATAGTAAAACTATTTTTTTTGCATCAGAAGCTGTGTAGTTTTAGAGACATAACATAGCTCACAATGCACATTAATTATGAAAGAATATATAATATTGAAACCATGAATTGTGGCCAGAAAAAAAATCTTTTTGATTGTTTAGTGTCCAGTGGACTCCGTTTTAGGTGTAGTCCCTTCCAGGGAGAGGCTCATAGAAAGGGTGAGCTGGAGATTGAGAGCATATAGATGCATGTAGATAAAATAGGTCATGGGCAGGGTTTCATGAAATTTGAATGTGAAGTGGTATTATGCATCTCTTTCATTTAAATAACTTAAAATGAGTAATTCACTCCCCAGAATATTTGATAAAAATCCTTGGAAGTTTGCCAGCAGGCACAGTGGAGGAAGGAATGCGTATTCAAAAGAGAAAAGAGAGAGAGAAAATGAGGAAGCCAAACCTGCAGAAGCAATCTATACCTGATTTATTTTCTAAAATAAATGGAAACATCTTAGTAACAATTGCTTTGAAGAGCCAGGGCCTCACTTTACAATGCTAAGCAATACATTCTTCGGAAACGCTACCTTGGAAATGCCAGTGCATTTAAGAAAGGACCCCAGAACACTTCCTTTGCAATGTGTTCACCTCAGGTGACAGATCCCTGCTCTGGAAGCTAGGTTCTGGGGTGTCAAAACACCTCCGTGCAGTGGTGATCGTTGCCATAGAGATAACTAGATGATGGATAGCTAGATGATAGATAAGCACTGAAGAGATAGTAGATAAATGATCTCATATGTCAGAAGAGGCCTTTGTGCCTAGGAAATTACAGATTTTTTTTTCAAAAACAATTCTTCTGTCAAAATCAAACATAGAACTCACTTTGCTTTACTCCCACTCTGTGCATTCCACTCCTCTTCCAAAGCTTTTTTCTTATTATCACATCTGTGATGTGTTCCGCCCATTCGATTCTTGCTTGACTTCTTGTCGAGGAGATTAACTTTCTTCAGAGGTTAAAGGCACTACCAGTGCTGGGGGAAGGACGTAGACAGCTGACCACTCAGGTTTCTTTATTTTACACTAAATTAGGGCTTCATCGGTTGTTTTGTCCTTTTTTGTACTCAGACCAGTTTTTTCCCCTTTTTCTTCTTCCTTTCTTTTTTTTTGGTGCCGTGTGGCATGCAGCATCTTAGTTCCTGGACTAGGGATCAAACCCACGTCACCTGCATTGGGAGCGAAGTCTTAACCACCGAAGCATAGGGACATCCGTCTTCTTCCTTACTTTCTACTTCTTTATTTCTCCCTTTCCTTCTTTCTTCTTATCAACCCCTCCTCCATCTCTTGTTCCCATCTCCATGTACCCCTGACTTTCCTGCCTCACTGCTTTCTGTCCCTACTCTTTTTATGGGCACCTCTGTGTATTTTTCTATTCCAGATATTCTAACACATTGAGTCCACTTGATTCTTAAAATGACAATGGGCAATTTCAGCAGATGTATCTACACATTTTATAAAATGATAATGAGATGGGACCTTGAAAACTCATCTTAAAATATGGCACGTGCCCACTGGTCTGGATTCCAGAAAGGACTCTGAAGAATAAATAGGTTCAAACGTGGGCTCAGAGCTATTATTTCCTCTGCAGTGTAACCTCTGACAGCCTGAAAAATCAGACCCCATTTTATGGGCCGTTAAACAGCAACGGAGTCCTAAATTGTGCTAGAAGCCACAGGAAATCACGAAGAAATCAGAAGTCAAGATGTGCTCCTTGGGGCAGCTTTAGAAAATCATGGAACAAATTCAATTCCTTCATTTCACAGTGTGCAGAGAGGTTGTGATTCGCTCAAAGTTTTACAACTGAGACAACTCCAAGAATCTAGAACCTGGGGATGCTGACATGTTGTCAAGTGACTTTTCTAGTCCACCCCATTACAGCATGGCCATGTGAGAAAGAAAGGAGAGAGAGCTGTACTGCTAATGGAGCAGAATTTGGGGCCCTTCTCCAAGTCTGGGGGAAGTGGCAAAAGGAAGTATTTTTAGGATAAAAGAGAGAGACATGTTTCTTCTGAAGAGGATGAGGCAAGAGGGAGGACGACGAAGATAATAATTTGAAACATCTTTGGATCTCAACTTTCTCATTTGTCAAATGGAGATAACAATAATTTTATTGTAAGTCTGTTTTCCTGATTACATGGAAAAAAAGTGTAAACGGCTTGATATACAGAAGGCACTCAAATAGTAACTGCTGGTGTTTTGGATTTGTGACTGAACCTTCTTTTTAACCACCTTCCTATGAAGAAGAGTTAGCACTCGTGTCTTAATGGTCTGGAGTTCCTGAGGCTGGTTTTCAACAAGGTGAAAAACAACTGCAAACTAATCCACCTAGCTCTGAAACTAATTCCACCTAGCAAACTAAGTTGAAGTGCAAACTAATTGAAGCACAAACTAATTCCACCTAGCTCTGAAACCAGAATCTGAAAACCTGGCCCCAAGCTGTTTGCTTCCCATTTTGTAATCCCAGCTACAATTCTTGGATTGCAACTGTACCCAGGGAAGAACACACAGACAGGACAACTGTTTGTCAAAAATTATTAACTGATGCCACATGCGTGAAAATATCTGTAACTTGGTCTCAATTCTGATGAAGGCTGATCTGCTGGCTCTTTTTAACATTACAATGACTGATCATGGTTACAGGTCATACAACAATTTAGGAAGTGGACTTAGTCTTCTTCCCCAGGAAACAGATTATCAGGTGGATATTTACACACCGGAAGCTTATTGCAAAGTGCCCTTGGGATCTATACCTGTGACAGAATGAGGAAAGCTGGATCAGATAGGAGAAGGAATTCAATACAGTTGCAACAGTGGATGTGGTTCTCAGCCAAACCCTCGATGAGCTCTGCCATTGGGGTGGTTCTCTTGGCTTGCCCAGAATTGAGGCCAAGGGGCTGGATCTTCATCCTCCACACCAATAGGCCGTTAGATGCTGGCTGCCCCCGTGGAGGAGGACTGACACGTGAACAGGTGTCTCTCTTCTGCTGAGAGAGATCGCCAGAGAGGCCTCAGCCAAGCCGACAGCAGACAACACTGCAGGCAGCAGGGGTGGTGAGTGCCCCTCCTAAAGTGGGGTCTAGACAGAGCACTACAGAAACCAGCATGGAAGCCCACGCTATCTCCTACGTAGAGCACAGCACCTTTGGGAAGTGTTGGCTTGTGTTCTAGCGGACCCTGAATCATAGTGTTACTGAACACAAGTTTGTGTGTCCGACACACAGTGAGACCAAACAAACTGAAATGTTGGAGTTTGGAGCAGAAAAAGGTTAATTGCAGGACAAAGCAAGGAAACAGGTGGCTCATGCCCCCCAAAATCCAGAACTCCCCGAAGGGTTTCAGTAAAGCATTTTAAAGGCCAGGTGAGGGAGGGGTGTGGTTGGTTGTTACCAACTTCTTGGTGCAGGAATCCTTTGTTCTTCAGCTGTCCACGTAGGTCAGGTCACAATGTTCCTGTAAACCTTCAGCAAGACAGAAGTTATTCTCTGTTCTGCAACTTTTAATCTCTATATGAATGGAAAAGTGTTATCCCCTTAAAGGTCAGAGCCTTGCGAAGGGGCTCTCCTGTATATTTCAGGTTCTAGGCAACATTCTTAACGGGAAACAAAAGCAGTGGAATACAAATGTTGAGGTAAAAGAAACAGATCCAATATGGAGTCAGATTTAGTCTTCCCTATGACAATAGGAAAGGGACTCAACGCCCTGGAAACCCAAAGAAACATGTTATTTGCTCCTCCTTAAGAGGTCTAAAACCAGAGCTTCTTCCAGTTTTAACAAAACTGATTGTTTTATTAACATTACTGAGGAATCTTTGGCTGAAAACAGGCCCATCAAAATTGTCAGCCTGTGGAACCAGAGAGAACACCTCAAATGTTCTCCCAGTTTGCACCAGCATTCTACTGGGGAGTCAACAAATGGCCAGGAGGAAGGTGCAGTGTACACACGATAACTGTGAAGAAGAAGAGAAAAGGTTGGTTCTGAGGAAAGCTATGATCACTCACAGGATAAGAGAAAACAGAATTGTTATCCAGATATTATGAGGCTAGAGGCACACCTCACACCTTGATTATTTGGAGCTTTCAAGTAAAACTGTTTGCCAAGTGTTAGAATTTTCCAGATAATTTATTCAAATTTGGCCTCATTTCTTACATAGAGATGTAAGACCATTGCTCTAGTTTTCTGGCTCTAAACTAAGCTATCTTCTTCTCACATGCTCACCAAAAGTTTATATCCCCTTAGGAGTTCTTTGTGTTTAGTCTCCATTGCTTTGCGTTAGCAATTTGCCCATCAGTTTTATTGGACTTAGCCCAGCTCATTCACCCATCACATGAGCAAAGTGAAATCAAGGTAAAGCCTTTGGTATGGACAAGTTAAAGCATGTATAAACTAATGTGCTGATCTCCAAAGACAATTTGGATAATTCAACCTTAACCCTGCTCTTGAGACTCAGTGTGTTTTTTACCAGAAATGTTATTAATAATCAGCATTTCTTTGCAATGTGACTGGTTTGCCCAAAACCACTCTCTTAGGAAGCGAAACTGAACAGGGCTAAACCAGAGCTAAGCTCTTCCTTCCTCTCCTCCCTGTCTGCTCATCTGCTCCTGTGGCTGCTTGTGTCTGGCAGAAAGAAAATAGTACCATCTTTCACTCAGTTGCCAAAGCCAGAAATGTGGGAATCATATTAAATGTAATCTTCTCTTGCACCTTGTATATTTAATGTCACCAAATACTGCCTGTTCTATCTTCTAAATGCCTCATCTGTGTCTTCTTCATAATTTCTGCTTCCACTGCCTCACTCTGGGTTCAGTTATCTCTTACCTGGTTACAATTATAGGGAAATCCCTAAACCTGGCTTGGCTCCTTCCAACCACCTTCCATACCACCGGCATAAGAATGATCTCAAACAAATCCTTCATTCTTTCCGTTTTCACACCCCAGGATAAATTTGAGATCCCTGTAAATGTCAGAGAAGACTCTTCATCTTCATTAGATTTTTCCCACTCTCGTGGAATCCTGCTCCAGCTACCCCAAACTATTTCCCCTATTTTCCCGTGACACTTTCCATGGCTGGACATGCCCTTCATTCCCAGGCCAACAATATTTATCACCTCCTCCACGAAGTGTTCCTCTAAGGACCCCCAGCCCACGCCCCTTCTGTGCCAGATGGCTTGCCCCCTCTGTGCTTCCATACATCTGTCAAGACATTCAAATTTTTTCAGAAATATGATCGTCTGTATACATGTCTTTATCTCACATTAAAAAGGAAATAACTGGAAGGGCAGAATTATCCTCTCCTGTCTACTTACAGTGTCTAGGACAGGGTTTGGCACTTAATACGGGTCCAGAAAGTGGTGTACGTTTAGCCTTTCAGGGGATGAGAATGTTATACATAATGCTTTTAGCTCTTAACAACAGAGAAATTTGGCTTTTAATTATAAAGTAATTCTTGAGTCAAATGAAACATAAGATAAAAATTATTTTTTGATCAGGTTAATTAAGTGCTTGGAGTTCTCAGAGTTATAGTTAGTTTTTCCTTCTATGCCCTGCAGAAAGAATAATCCGTCACAGTAATGCCATATTTGGTTCATTCTAGAATTTAATATAATTTAAAATTTTACTCTCTGGATGATTCTGTTAGGTCTGTTTTCCCCCAAAATCTTTTTTTAAATTAAATTTTATTTTTTTAAATTTTGTTATAGTTGATTTACAATGTCGTGTTAGTTTCAGGTGTACAACAAAGTGATTCTGTTATACATATACATGTATTCATTCTTTTTGAGATTCTTCTCCCATATAGGTTATTACAGAATATTGAGTAGAGTTCCCTGTGCTCTACAGTAGGTCCTTCTTGATTATCTGTTTTATATACAGTAATATGTGTATGTTAATCCCAACTCCTAATTTATCCCTCTTCCCCCCCCCCCCCCACCACATTTCCCCTTTGGTAACCATAAATTTGATGTAAATAAGTTCATTTATATCATTTTTTTAAAAAAATTAGATTCCACATATGAGTGATATCATATGATATTTTTCTTTCTCTGACTTCAATTAGTATGGTAATCTCTAGGTCTATCCTTGTTACTGCAAATGGCATTATTTCATTCTTTTTAATGGCTCATATTCCATTGTATATATGTACCACATCTTCTTTGTCCAGTCATCTGTCGATGGACATTTAGGTTGCCTCCCTGTCTTGGCTATTGTAAACAATGCTGCAGTGAACATCAGGGTGCATGTATCCTATGAAACCATGGTTTTCTCCAGATATATGCCCAGGACTGGGATGCTGGATCATATGGTAGCTCTATTTTTAATTTTGTAAGGAACCTCCATACTGTTCTCCATAGTGGCCGTACCGATTTACATTCCCACCAACAGTGAAGGAGGGTTCCCTTTTCTCCACACCCTCTCCAGCATTTATTGTTTGTAGACCTTTTGGTGATGGCCATTCTGACTGGTGTGAGGTGATACCTCATTGTAGTTTTGATTTGCATTTCTCTGATAATTAATGATGTTGAGCATCTTTTCATGTGCTTTTTGGCTATCTGTATATCTTCTTTGGAGAAATGTCTATTTAGATCTTCTGCCCATTTTTTGATGGGTCGTTTGTTTTTTTGACATAGAGCTGCATGAGCTGTTTGTATATTTTGGAGACTAATCCTTTGTCAGTTGCTTCATTTGCAAATATTTTCTCACATTCTGTGGGTTGTCTTTTTGTTTTGTTTATGGTTTCCTTTGCTGTGCAAAAACTTTTAAGTTAATTAGGTCCCATTTGTTTATTTTTGTTTTTATTTTCATTACTTTAGGAGGTGGATCCAAAAAAGATATTGGTTTGATTTATGTCATAGAGTGTTCTGCCTATGTTTTCTTTTAAGGGTTTTATAGTGTCTGGCCTTACATTTAGGTCTTTGATCCATTTTGAGTTTATTTTTGTGTATGATGTTAGAGAATGTTCTAATTCCGTTCTTTTACATGTAGCTGTCCAGTTTTCCCAACACCATTTATTGAAGAGACTATCTTTTCTTCATTGTATATTCTTGCCTTCTTTCTCATAGATTAATTGACCATAGGTTCATGGGTTTATTTCTGGGCTTTCTATCCTGATCCATTGATCTATATTTCTGTTTTTGTGCCAGTACCATACTGCTTTGATTACTGAAGCTTTGTAGTATAGTCTGGAGACAGGGGGCCCAATTCCTCCAGCTCCGCTTATCTTTCTCAGGATTGCTTTGGCTATTCATCCTCCGAAATCTTTACAGTCACTGCTTCAATTTGTATCTGGTTGTATGAAAAGGAAAGCCACTCAAGGTATCTCAGATAAAGGGTAGTTAATCACAGGAGTATGTGTGGGGGAGTTAGGGAGACAGGGACTCCAGAATAAGAGCCACTGTGCATTGCAGACTCAGGGAGTATGAAGCAGAGGACAGTTCTTGACCCAAGGCAGCGCCAGGAAGCTGTTATGCTCTTCCACTAGCATAGCTCAGGGCCGTGGCCCTCAATGGATTGGCACTCTTGCGTCAGGTGCCCATCTGAAGTTCAGTCTGCCATCTGGGGGAGGGTCCAGTTACAAGTAGACAAAACTGTGCTGCTTAGGCCACCCCTGATGTGGGCAGAGCAGACACCCTTAGAAAAGAGTGGGCAGGTGGGCAAGAAGTGACTCATGTCTCCAGCATAATGATAGGAGTCTTTATGCCTTCATATACATTCACACCATACGGATAAAATATATGTAAATAAACCCAAGATATAGTAAAGTATAACCAAAAGATTAGCAAATGATGAATTTTGAGAACTTACTACCTTTGTCTTAATATAATTCTATTGTAAGTTTATATAATTTTTGTTGGTGCTTGTGTTTAATAGTTGCGTCACCAAAATTCCTGAAAATGTAGCATTCTGCTCTCGTCAGCCAGGGCCATCCAGCTTCAGCACGCCACCAACAGGACTACAGTAGCTCTGACTCTAAAGCTTTTGATAGTCAGATTTTTGACCTCTGGTGTTCACAGTAAAGTGTATCAGGTGTTGGACTCATTAAAAACACACAGAATGGGAGGAGGACTTGTGTCTCCCCCAGACAGTTAGAAGGTTTCCTCAGCCATCAGGAAGCACTCAGTCAACTTGAGAATTAATAATTTACTCACAACTCATTCTCCTTATATACCCTCTAGTAAAGGCAAAGAGAAAACTGCTCTTTCTGTTCTTAATTAGTTATTTGGTTCCCAGATGTCTACCAAAGTGACCATAAAGGCAATTTAATTAAACAAAAAACAAAGAGTCATTGAAGTTCTCTCACACCCTGATTTTTAAAAATGCATGCTGCTCCCTTTAGGTTTTCTTTTTTTATTTTTTCCGTTGGTTGGAAGTTTTCCTGGTGTTTCTTCTAGAATGTCCATACTCAGGGTTATTTGCATGACACAATGAGGGGTAAACCTCATGGAGACTGCCAGTCTGCAAAGACACCAAGCATGTGTTTAACTTAAGAGAATTTACAGAGTCCTGAGTTCATAAAATTGAGATTTGTTAGTAACATGTTTCTTAATGCCCGGTAGGATAAGGTCTTTGGGCCATGAACCCCATATAGTCACTTCCTTGGACTTACACTGCAGTTTGCAATGAAGATTTTTCATGTCTTTTCTAGGAGTATTTTAAGTCAAAAAGGTGGCTGGGATTAAAAAGAAAAACAGAGGATAATTTGACGGTGAGCTCTTTGGTTTATGCTTATCAGAAAAAGGGAGGTGTGAAGCAAGGAACAAGGGGACCAAGGCAGAGAGGATAATGCACCATTATGTTCCAAGCCCTTTATTTGTATTTGTCTATTTCATCCCCACAAAACCCTATAAAATCAACATTATTATCTTTACTTTTACAGTTAAAAAATGGATGTTCAGAGAAGTTAGGACACTTATCCAAGATCAGGCAGTTGATAATTGGATTTGGGGTTTGGGTCATAGTCTGCCCGTAGGTCCCAAGATAGTGGCAGAACCTCAAAAGCAGTGGTTCCCACACTGAGTGATCCATGGGTCACAGCAAGAGAAAGGCGGTACTGAGCACATAGAGACTGTTTTCTCTAATTCATTATCCACCGTTTTTCCCTTTAAGGTTGTTCTGCACCTGAATACCTCCTGGTAGTTATAATGGCATGAGGGCTTCCTATTTTGAGGGGAAAAACTCATCTAATACTTAAACTGAAATTTTTAGCACACCAATCTTTGAGCACCTGAAGGCTGCCTTCGAAATGTTATTGAGACGCCTCTTATGAAATTGATCTGTTCTAGGAATCTATCAGTGTTAGCACAGTCTGCTCGGGTAAGTTATGCATCACAATGGCTTTCGTAAATGTTGAGAGGTGTTCCTGGGAAAAACAGTTTGACTTCCACACACAAAATGTTCCACTGAAAAGGTTTTCTCCCAATCTGTGAAGAGCTCCATTCTTTCTTTTCAATTGACTAGACGACCCATCAGAGAGAGAGTGTGTGTGTGTGTGTGTGTGTGTGTGTGTGTGCACGTGATGTGACCCCACACACTTTTTATACGCATACTGGGCTCAGGTGCAGAGCAAATCAGAGAGGGTGAGACAGAAAATTGTGGCTGCCTTTTGGGGACGCTAAATTTGAATATGCAACCTCTTGTTCCTTATTGAAACAGACCCAAAATAAAATGCTGTGGATGAAATGATTTTTGACACTGTAGCGATAACTATAGACTGTAGAAAAGAATAGAAAATTGCAACTTCCTGTTGAGCATTAGAGCTTTGAATTTTTTTTTCACTTTGGTGTGTCACATAACACTTCTTGTTTCTACATATTTGGAGGCTAATGGTATAAAATTCTTATCAATCTGACTCTTTTTTATTTTTTATTAAAACATGGAATAAAATATGATTATAGGAGGAGTCTTCTTGACATCAACGTAAAATATGTTGGTGGGATTGGAACGCTGAGCAGAAAAGGCAAAATGGGAAAGAAAGTGGGTTCTGGAATCTTGACAGTAGCAAGCGGTGGACCCTGGAGGGGGCAGGAAAGGGGGTAGGACTTAGCTTCTCTCATGTTGTCAATGCAATATGTCCTGTTAAAACTATTAAATGGGGAGGGAACTGAGAAAGCATTTTTGAAGACTGTGAAGCAGTATTCCATGTTTAAAAGCTGCTTTGCTGTTATAAATTTTAATGATAAGTAGGAGCCGAGGGTTGCTGTTAAATAAATAAATATTTATTGAGCATCTACTGTGCAAGCCACCCTGCTAAGATAGTTATACAACAGCTCTTTTTCAACAGCTCTCAATTTTCCCCTCTTTTTCCGGACCAAAAACAAACATTGTGCAAATATTGTGCCATGAATAACTTGGAAGTAACATATTCACGTTCTCGCTGAAATCATCCTAACAGGACTCACGGCTTCATAGCTCAGCTTTGTGGGTATTAACTGATGATGAAACTGATAAATCACATTACAATTGGACATTTTCTGTATCTGAGAGAGTTTGTAAAAGTGGAATTAATTTTTTTAGGTCAAGCAGCCCTCTACTAATAAAGGTAATAACTCATCATTTCTGTGGGACAGATCACCTGAGATTTTCAGGTCATTTGGCGAGAAGGATTCCGTGCAGCTTGCCACACTATGAGAAGGGGGGTGGGGGCACAGAGTCCCGATGATGCTCCAGGTGTCTCAGAGAGTGGGAAAGGAGGGACCGCCGCAGAGCACGGATGATGGGGGTGGTCAGGAAACGGGCGCTCCCAGAGGCCGTTTGACCACCAGCAAAACACACAGCCGGCTCTGTCAAGTTAGAGTTACCTGATCTAGGCTTCGGAACACCATGCACTTAACAGTGTCTACAAAAGCAAAGTGTTTGGTTTGCTAAAAGTTAAGTGTATGTGTTTGTGAGAGAGAGACCTGTAATGGGTTTGTGTTCCATGTAGAGTCTTTTTTTAAAAATTTTTAGTTTTTTTATTGATGTATAATTGATTTACAGCATTTCAGGTATACAGCAAAGTGATTCAATTATACATATATGTATATATCTATTCTTTTTCAGATTCTTTTCCATTATAGGTTATTACAAGATATTGAATATAGTTCCCTAGGCTGTACAGTAGGTCCGTGTTCATCTGTTTTATATATAGTAGTGTGTACATGTTAATCCCCAATTCCAACTTTATCCCTCCCGCTCCCTTCCCCTTTGGTTACCATAGTTTGTTTTCTGTATCTGTGAGTGTATTTCTGTTTTGTTAATAAGTTCATTTACATTATTTTTTAGAGTCCACATATAAGTGACATCATACGGTTATCTGTCTTTCTCTGCCTGACTGACTTCACTTAGTATGATAATCTCTAGGTCCATCCATGTTGCTGCAAATGGCATTATTTCATCTGTAGTCTTTTAAAATGTATCCTTAGGTCAGGGTTTCCTGACCTTGGCACCATTGACATTTGGGGCCAGATAACTGTTTATTGTCGGGGGGCTGTCCTGTGCATTGTAGGATATTTAACAACATTCCTGGCCTCTGCCCTCTAGACTCCAGTAGCACCCCCAGTCATGACAATCAAAAATGCCTCTAGATGTTGCCCAGTATCTGCTGGGGACAAAATCACCCCTGGTTCAAAACCACCGACTTTGATGGTGCTACCTGATATAAATGATTACTATTGTGTATCAATAGCTCTTCTGAGCCCTTTACTTGTGTTAACTCATTAATTCTCACAGCTGCTTTGTAAAGTGCATTCTGTTGTCATCCCCATTTCCAGATGAGAAACTGATTCACAGGAGGTTAAATAACGTGCATTTATAATTTCACCCCCTCAGCCTGGCTGCCGAGCTCTACAGCCTTCACCATCTATTCTTTTCTGTTCTGCATAAGTAATTTGTGCCTACTAATGAACCATGCATTTTAACACCCTGTGAATTTCTCTTCTAGGTACCTTAAATTTTGTTTTTTCCATTGTTCTTGTTTTTTTTTTTCTTTAATAGAGGAAAGTTGTGTATTGTTCCACGGGGCCTAGTGGCTCTCTCCGTGACCCCTTGGCTGTTTGAAATGGAGTAAGCTTTAGGCAAGTTCCTTTGCAACATCAAGCAAAGAAGCACGTTAATATAAACGCCAGTGAATTAATTAAGGAGGCTCTCACAGGGGCAAAGCACTGGAAACTCATCTATTTTTGTCCTTGGTCAGCTGTGCTGTATCCAAAGCATTAGGGCCTAATGGCTCCCCCTCCGTGTTGTCACACTCATGGCTTCTTGATCTCATTTGCCTTCTCATGCCTGCTTTAGCCTGACTTTAGCCTCCTCTCAGAATGAGATTATTTTCCATTACACTATGACTATTTGCTTAATGAACCAAATTCAGGAAGCAGAATAACTTTTAGAACGAAACCCTCCAGATCCTGGAAAACGTAGTTGCCTTGGAGAATCAAGAAACCTGGCCAAAGCTACGAGTCCCAAGGATGAGAAACACTTCCTAACACCAAAGGAGAGGAGCTAGTCCGTGTGCGGGTGTGCTCCCCACCAGAGTGTGGTTCACAGTCTCAGTTACAGAAATGCACCTGGCAGCAGTAGGAGCCTGGAATAAACGACACTCTTCTTTTCACAAAACAACTTATTGAGGCTCAATCAAT
Source organism: Balaenoptera musculus (assembly GCF_009873245.2). Classification (NCBI taxonomy): domain Eukaryota; kingdom Metazoa; phylum Chordata; class Mammalia; order Artiodactyla; family Balaenopteridae; genus Balaenoptera; species Balaenoptera musculus. The sequence continues at coordinate 2,046,351 of NC_045788.1, read as the reverse complement.
ATTTAATTAATCTTTAAAAGAGATTTCAGAGACAAGTCCAACTGCAGTTTTGGAGGAAAAAAAAAAAAAAAATCTTTCTCTTTAAAAAGTCTTTTCCAGAGTTCTGGTAAAAGGCCTTGTATACAATCTTGACCAGCAGAGGGCTTCCATACCTGACAGATGATGCCTGAACAGAACAAAAGGGACCAGGAAAATTTCTTTAATAACATCTTCCTTTTTCCTTTTTGCTTTTTCTCCCACTTTTATCACCAAAGTCCTTTCAAACTGAGTTTCTACTCAACTACAAAACGTTGATTTTTTTTTTCCCCCCTGCATATATTGTATAGGGTAAAATCAGGCTTCCTTCGTTTGTAAAAAAAAGTAAGGTTAGAATTGTGGGAATGTTTTCTGCTTATTTGGTTAGATAAAGGCTGTGCCTAGAGTGATTGATAGTTTCAAGAAATTTACAAATCAAATAGAATCAAGAGACTGTTCATTGCTAAACGTCATTAAGAGAAATAGCCTCTTTTTTCTGCATACGTCACATGAAACATTAGCTTTGGAATAACGTTATTATTTATCTCTTGCAACTGTTCTTGAATCTTCCTTTCGGTACCTGGCTGCCAGAGAAACTCTTTTATCAGACCACTGCTCTCGATCCCCATTTTACATTCTAGTCCTTTTTAACATTTAGAAAACTTTAGATTCTGAAAGCACACCCAAGACTGGTAAGGGCTGGCTCAGGGTATTCTGAACACGTGGAAGAGAGGAGCTGTAGATGGTGTGTGGATACGTCGGTGCATGTGGGTATGTTGGTGCTTGTGTATGCCTTCCCCACGAGATGGTGCCCACAGGCTGTTGAAGTTGGGAGTGATCACTGGCTAATCTGGTGAATTCCTCAGTGCAAATGTGGGGATGTGTGGAGGGGCACCCTAGCAGTCTTCTCTCTGCCAGGTAGCCTGCACATCGTCACTGAAGTCCTCAAAGGTAATGCCCTCCCTTGGTATTCAGGAGAGTTCTGTAACAGCAGTACTTCGGGCACCCTTGGTGCAGTGGGGAAGTGGTGAGCAGTTTCCTTGCTAACAGCACATAGGTAGGTGCTCATTTGTACTGGTCTCACTTCTGAGCTGTTTGTAGTGATAGGAAATATTACCAAGGAAGGGTATTTGTGAAGGTGCAGCCCTTTGATTCTAAGGACAGAACTGGAATTAAGTTCTGATTTATAGAAACTGTGTCTCATGTAATGAATTATTCTCCTTTCCATGTTGGCTGCTCGACCTCTCATGGCCATAATGACTAGACTCACCTCCAGTGAGGGTTCAGGTCTCATAACACCAGTAAGTGTGCTCCCCTCATTTTTCCACTTTCTTTTATTGAATGTATTTTTATCAGGTATTTGCATTCTTTGGGGTGCCCAGGAGAATATAAAAATAAACACAGAAATCCCAAATCCTGGAGTAGAGTGGTCATGCCAAAGCATAACACAATTTCATGTTTGGGGCCAGAAATATTTTCACTGGAGTCATTTTGAGGAAGGCTAATGACCTATGCTCTCTTAATCTATGGAAAAAGTAGTAGGTTTTTGTCTTTTAGGTTTGTGAGTGAAACAATTGGGGCAGAATTAAAAGGGTAGTAGTAGATCTGCAATCAGGAAACTGGAGTTTGCCTTGTGGAGAGGCAATATTTTATGGCTATGGGGTGGGTGGGCTTTGGGCCAAATGGTTCACTTGAATTCCACCACCACCCCGAAGGTCACTGGATGACCTTGATTAGTTACTTTACTTCTCTGTACCTCAGTTGTGTCAACTGTGAAAAAGAGGACCATTTAGTCCCTGCCTCACTGGGTCATAAGGATTAACTGAAATAATACATGTCAAATGCTGAGAAGGTGCCTGCTACGTAGTAAAACCTCAGTAAATCCTTTTGTTACTGTGACAGTTATCTGGTTCTGTCACTCTTATTGGAGTTGTCACGCCAGCTGAGTCGAGGCTTCCTCACTCCCCCCCACCAGTAATAGTATCACCTTATAATCCTCTTGTGAAGATTAAGGAAGATAACTGAACGAATCTGTAGTTGCAGAGCCCTGAGGGAAAGTAATGTGGTGTTACTGTTGCCTTCTTAGTGCATGTTTTAGTTTTGTGTTACAAAAAAGTGCGCGGCTTAGCATTGAGAGACACTTAGGGCTGCTTGGCTTTATTACGGTGGGTGAGTTGGGAAACTTATTCAGAGAGGTGAAAAATACAGCTAAAGTGATACCTCTACCTTTCAATGCTTTCTTTGTTATTTTGTAATGTCATTCAAGTATTGTTCTTTGGCATTGACCTATGACATTTTTAATACTTCATTGCAGAGAACAGACATACGTCTTTGATCAAATTGGGGGACATCAGAAGGAGGAGGAGAGACTGTGTTAGGTCACCCAGGAGTGAGATTGAAGGTGACTGAGGTGGCGAGACAGAGGGGGGGCACCTAACACTTAGGAGAAACAGTTTTGGAAAATGACCAAAAAGGAGGTGGGCGTTAGTTTAAGACTCAGGGATTTCTGTTCATGTGTGTCTCTTACTATCGCGGGTACAGTATCAGCAGGTGGCTTGCATTTCTAAACCCTGCTCTCTCGTTTCCCTGGTGATATGTTATGGTTTCCACACCTCAGTGTGTGTTTTTCTTAGCACACTCCTTGGTCTGATTAAGAACAGGAATGTCAGGGGTCACTTTACCATCCTCTGCGTCTGACCTTGGTTTACGTTCGTCGCCTCTCCTCTCTCTGAAGTCTAACAAAAAGCAGAGCAGGAAAGATATTGGGCAGATGCTTAACAGACCAGGGATGCTTAAAGTCAGAGCTACACTTTAAAGAACAATAACAACAACATTCAAACTCAGCTTTTACTGTTTTGGTTATCAATGTTGAAAATATTTCTCAGATGACCTTAATGTGTTAATATAGCTCAGATGCTTGTTCCATTAATTAATCACACCCTGCACCCTTCAACTGTTTGGACCCACACTCTTCCCTGAACTCACTGTACTTTTTCATTCTTCCATACTTTGCTCATGAATGCTTTCTGTCATGAAAGTGACAAACCAACTGCCTATCTTCAAGGGTAAATCCACTGATGTGGTTTATTTGCTTTGTGTAGTTTAAAAAAATTGAGTTAGTTGCAAATACTTCAGAAGCAAATGATTTTGCATGTAGTTATGGATTCCCACATTATCTTGAAAAGTCAGAAGATCTGGTGATTCAGCTCATGATCCTCCGTAGCAGTGGACAGAACTACGTGGTGGCTGCCACCATTGACAGGGTATAAACCCTGTACTTGGTCACGGTCACCACCATGCCCATCTGCTTTTATTTCCCTTGGCTGTATTCATTCCCTTAAAGTATCTCTCTCTATCCTGTAAGGTCTGATCGTAAGACCTTGGATTAGAGGTTGGATCATCCCTCAGTGCTTCCTGGGTCGGCTCAAGCCCCTGTGTTTCCTATAGTGAGTTGTTAGAACAGTATTTGATTTCCTTCTTGCTTTGAATTGTAAGGAGTTGCTTTGTAAATTTGTCTCCTCAATTCACACCATCATCTTTTAAGGGCAAAATCTGGTCCCTTCCCGTTTATCTCTGATCACACCAAGTATACGGTTTCCTCCACTTAACACGTGTCTTTCAGCATATTTTCCTGGGTACAGAATGAACCGGCTGAGTGATAGTAGGAGCCTCGGAATGAGTTATTGCCCTATCACTGGCCTTTATGTTCTCCTCTGCAGTCATGTAATTAAGAAGGCATTCACAGTATGCTTTATAGCGCTATCAAAGTTTCCAAAATGAATAAAATAGCATCATCATTAATAATTTGAGTTCATCATCTTTGACCCAAAGGCATCCCACACTAGAGACTGCAAATATTATTTTAAGCAGTTTAATGGATTACCGGGAGAGTAACTAATGGATTAACAGGTCAAATAAATTAATGGGTAAATTGATGTGAACATGTGGTTGAACGACTTTCCAGTTGTAATTGTAACTGTAAAAGGCAGACACCCTGAGGGGGAATTAAGCAGTAGCAACAAACACTATTATCATTAGAATTTCCGGAAGCAAGCATAACAGACAGGATGTTTTGTAATGAAACTGTAAAACAATTAGAATAGCTCTTTGGAGCTTTGGTGGCTTATTTTGTTTGGTTTGGTTTTTTTTTCCTAGTGCATCCAAAGGAAGAAGCTGGGTTTAGAGTGTCAGCCAGTTTAAGTATCACAATTATTATAAGTAATCATCTATTTGAGAGGCAAAAAGATGGACAGCAAAGTAGACAGTTAAACATGTGCTCCATAAATATGCATAAATCCAATACCATCTGCCACATTATCCAATTTGACTAGTTGTCTTTATATACTAACCACATAAATCAGATTAAAAGGGTTCCCTGAAGCAATGTTCCTGGTAATGACTGGGTAAAAGATCTTAATTCTTTCTCTAAGACTTTAGTTCTCATGTTTCTCGTGACAAAAATAACATGCGTTCCTTTTGGGGGTAAAGAATCCGTTAATTTCGCCGTATAATAAACCACCTTAGAACGTAGTAACTTCAACTGACAACTGTTCATTTAGCTCATGATTCTGCTGGACAAGTTCTTCTGGACTGGGTTGAATTTGGCTGATTTTAGATGGGCTGCCTCCTCCTATGGTTAACTGACAGGTGGGGTGTGGTGGACAGGGCTGGCTAAGGCCTCACTCATGTATCCGGAGATTGGCTGGCTGTTGGCTTGGGCGTGGGTGACGTATTTTCCATCGTTCCACAGGCTAAGCCTGGGCTTATTCACATGGGCTTCTAAGAACAGCAAGAGAGGGCAGGCGCCAGCGTGCAAGCACATTTTAAGTTCTGCCTCACAATTACTATTGAACAACTGGCCAAAGCAGGTTTGCGGTTACTTTAAATATATTTGGCCACTTTCTTAAAAAAAATAAGACTTCCTATAATCAATAAATTACCTGTTTAGGCACAAGGAGAGAAAAAGTGGTTTGTAATTTCAATACAATATTCATTTTGAATAATATAGAAAATAATGAATGATAAATAAGTCTTTTGAAGTGTCAATCTATGTATTTTCTTTTTAATTAATTAATTTATTGATTTTTGGCTGTGTTGGGTCTTCGTTGCTGCACGCGGGCTTTCTCTAGTTGTGGCGAGCGGGGGCTACTCTTCGTTGTGGCGTGCGGGCTTCTCATTGCGGTGGCTTCTCTTGTTGCGGAGCACAGGCTCTAGGTGTGCAGGCTTCAGTAGTTGCGGCATGCGGGCTCAGTAGTTGTGGCTCGCGGGCTCTAGAGTGAAGGCTCAGTAGTGGTGGTGCATGGTCTTAGTTGCTCCGCGGCATGTGGGATCTTCCGGACCAGGGATGGAACCCGTGTCCCCTGCATTGGCAGGCGGATTCTTAACCACTGCGCCACCAGGGAAGTCCTGTATTTTTATACATACAAATATTATACAGATATAAAAATGGGTGTCACATTTTTGCATGTTTATTTCCCTTGCATCATCAATTTCTCGTCTATATAAAGAGCATGCTGAAAAGTACCTACCCCATAGAGCTGATTCTCTGAATGTTGTCTGTGAGGGGTGATATGGAACAGCCAAGGTGCTTCTGCTGCTCTCATTTTGGTTACACAGTAGTGATAACATCGATCACAGTATCTCCCTGAGAAGTCAGATTTTCATCGTACAAAACTGGACTTTTGAATTTCACAGACCAGTAAATTCAAATAAAAGCGTTGAGGCAACACAGTTTCCGATTAAAATAAATTCTAGTAAAGTCTTTTAAACACACATGCACAACTTCTTTGTCACCATCTCCTTTAACACCTGTAAGAAAGGCATTTCATTTTAGTACTAGAGTAGAGAGGACTTAAAGGATAGTCCTTTGAGGTAGAAAAACAGACTGCTGTGTGAAACATAGTCTGTATTTTCCTCATTGCTTATAAATACTTTGTCATGGAGCAGTTCTGGTTCACAAGCCTGTATTTCAGATGGTTCCATCAAGACTGCCATTTCACCTACTCTATTTCCAAGTCAGTATAGGAACACTTTTCAGGAGCTCTGTGAGTTTAACGTAAGCTGAATTACTTTCCACTGGATGCCCAAACCATTTTCTCTAATGAGCACCTCCCTTTTCATAGACATGTACGAGAACTGCCCTTCTTTCACCCAACTGCTGGCTGCTTTCTTAAAGATGGTGATCGAGTCTTATTAAAAATCCTGTGAGCTGAGCACTCATTAAACTAAGTGATACAAGAGGAAACTGAGGCTCAGAGCATCTGAGGAATTTGCTTGAATTTTTTGCTCTATGTAACTCATCAGTCTAAGCTGGGATTTGAACCCATGCCTCTGACACCAAGTGTGTTTCTTTGGCTCCTGATGCTCTTGTTCTGGCAGCCCACAGCTGTGATGTCCCCATCAGTGTGAGATTCAGTTCAGCAGGATACCTTCTGTTGTTCACCAATTCTCCACCTGGGCACTCTCTGTACCCTTGGCTCTAGTGCCCCCTGGACTCTAGTATCTGGTGGTACCCAGTGCAGAGGGTGTCATTTCCAAGATGACAGATGAGATTGTATAAATGACACCACTTCTGACATCTGCTGAGAACTTGTGATATGCTAGGTACCACGACAGTCATCTTCATGCATGATGTCATTTATTTTTCACAACAAATCTGTGAGGGGGATACAATTATTACTCTAATTCAACAGATGAGGAAACTGAAGTTAGGAGTTTAGTCATTTAACCTTTATTTTTTTGCGGGGGACGGGCTTATTGTTTGGACTCTAGCCTGCCTTTATTTGAAAACAAAAAGGTGAGAAGCTAAATCTTGTTTGGGATGATAGTGATCCTTAGCTTTTAACACATATATAACTCTAATAATAGATTTAGAATAACATTTGTGTTTTAAATCAGAAATATACTGATTTAATAATTCTTATGCATCTGATACAGTGGAGTTTTTCTTGTAAGTGATATTCATACATAATTAAAGCCTACTCTTTAAGTGCCAAAACCTAAATTAAAAAAAAATTTTTTTTAAGTGCTGTTTTAGAAAGCTATCTTTGTAAAATTGGTAACACATACCTATCTAGGGAGGTTGCATTGTACATCAGATCTGGGCAGTGGCTTCCACAAGTGGGGAAGTAAGGATATTAATCTTCTGACTTTTAATGAACTTTTAAAAAACAGCATAAATTGGGCTTGGTACAGTTTGATTTTGGGGGTACAGAATACATTACTTTATCCCATAAATTCTATATGCAGAGGATCAAAAAATATCGTGATTTCATGTCAAGCATTGACGTATTTTTCAATACCGTGAAAAAATAGGAACTTTGAGAAGTCCTGCCTTTGAAGAGAAACCCACATGTGGAGTAGGAGTTTAGCACAGTGGCTGTTCCATGCATTTGTTTTTCACATCCCATCCTGTGCCCAGTTCTGTGACCTGACCTGACTCAGCACAGGCTCTGAAGGAAAGATGAAGAAATCTCCTTATTTTAGTTACCGTCACTTTCATCATCCCATTAAATAATGATGTTCCCTCCCAATATGACTGTCTATGGCGTCATTAGGCTCCTGATTTCTGCAAGTTCATATACGCATAAACAACTATACAATATCCCTGAGTCTTCCTATAGAGAGAAACACATAAGAAATTGCAAATAAGTATCTATCAGCCAATGTAACACTTAAAGCTTTTCTCAGGCACTGAAAGATGTAAGAGGAACATTTTTTCTCAACCATCCATATTTTGAAGAGGAGGAAGCTTTGGAGGGGTCCTTAGAGGCGGCCAGAAGTGACTACACTCTAGTCAGCACTGTCTCATAGAGCTTTTTGTGGTGATGGAAATGGTCTATAATGTTTGTCTATCTTCTGGAGCTCACTGCCCACCATGGGAGCCACCAGTCACATATGGCATTGGATGGCCACTTCACATGGGACTAGTGTGACTGAGGAAGTAAATCTTAAATTTTATTTAATTTTAATTAATCATTTGAATTGAAATAAACTTCTGAAATGAATTAAGGATGCATTTGTACTTCATTCACAGTGAATAGCTTAAGGATTTGGGGTTAGAATCTGATGAATATCAGTTGAACTACTGAGGTTAAAATGTGGCTTTCATGGTGAGAGGTGGCATGAGTTGATTATTCCAATTCTATACCCTTCATGTTAATTGCTTAATAAATATGCATTGCTATTATTGTAATTATTAGTATTGTTATTATTAAAATTAATATTTATTCAATAATTTTTGGAGCACCTTCTACATGCCAGGCTTTGTTCTTGGTGTTGGGGACCCAACAGAGAAAATATCAGGTAAAATCCGTGCCTTCATGGAGCTTACCTTCTAGTGATTAATTATTGAATTAAATTCTTTTTTTAACAACTTTATTTATTAAAATTTTTGGCTGCATTAGGTCTTTGTTGCCGCGCGTGGGCTTCCTCTAGTTGCGGCGAGCAGGGGCTACTCTTCGTTGCAGTGCGGGGGCTTCTCATCGCGGTGGTTCTCTCGTGGAGCACGGGCTCTAAGCGCACGGGTTCAGTAGTTGTAGCACGTGGGCTCAGTAGTTGTGGCGCGCGGGCTCTAGAGCACAGACTCAGTAGTTGTGGCGCACGGGCTTAGTTGCTCCGTGGCATGTGGGATCTTCCCGGACCAGGGCTCGAACCCATGTCCCCAGCATTGGCAGGCGGATTCTTAACCACTGCCCACAGGGGAAGCCCTGAATTAAATTCTAACTAGATGATTTAATGAGATGGAAGTTTGCTCATGTTACACTGAGATGTAAAAAGAGAATGTGTATGTTTAATTTTTCTATCATTTGATCTTATGTCCCCCCGTCCTACAGGATTTAATACTTAGTTAAATCCTGGGGGATTTAAATACTTAGTTTGGTTCTGTTCAGCAATTTTGTCTTAGTCCAGTGCAATAATTTAAATTTTGAGGGGTTTTGTGAAGGAGGGGGTAACAAACTGAAGCTCTTTAGGTACGAATGTTCAGAGATCTTGTATTTTTTTCCTTTTGCTCCTGAATTCTCTGAGATGGTATCCGATTGTCTGGAGAGCAGTTTGGCTAATGTGACCTTAAGACACTGGGGAGCAGTGGGGAATCTTGGCTGTACCTTCATGATCCCCATGCTGTTCTCTGGCCCGAGCCGGCCTCTCTTGCAGGGGTGTCTCATGTCTGCCTACTCACTGCACGCCCTGCTGGCATGTGTGGCCAGATGACATCTATAGCTGGTGGGCCTGGTGGCCCGGGTGCTCTCTCAGCTTGGTCAGAGCCCAGCTGCTCTTTCTGCTGACTTGGTTCAACCTCTGCTTTCCCCAGTTTTATAACCTCCCTGAGATGAGCCGGGACTCCCACTCAGGTACACAGGGCCACTTTGTCCTCCTGATGATCCCTTCTTCCAGCCTAATTCTTCTCTTGGCCAATCTGTACATCCCCTCTCAGGCTCTCTTCCAAGCTACAGAGGAACCCAGGCTGCTTAGGAAAGCTCAACTCAGGTTGTCTTTCTGCGCACCCACCTGAGCTGCTCATTAGCTTCGGGGCTGTCTTTGTCCAGGTGGGATTGGGATGGGGTGGTGTGAGAGCACACCTCCTTTCATGGTTCTGGGTCCACTGGGTCCCTCTGTCTTTGCTTTCCTTTCTATTTATGTAATACTTTCTCCTCTGGGCAAAAAAGAATAGAAGAGAGCTCAGAACACAAAATGTCTTAACCCTTTTCTCCTCTTCCCGTAATTCCCTGGAGTTGTAGTAGTAGTTGTTCCTTTTAAAACTCCCTTCCAAAAAAAAAAAAAACTCCCTTCCTCTATCCAGCCCCAGCTTCTCCTCTGTCAGTGGCTCTTAATAGTAGTTATACCATCCCAGGGGTGGGAGTGGTTAGAAATGTGTTGGGGTATTTTGTGGTTTGGGCATCATAATGTTTGGGGGACTCTAGAGCATTTAGTCCAGGGATGCTGAACATCCTTCAAAGCATGAGAGCCTCATCTAGCCACATATCCATCCTGTGTCTGCATGGCCTTCAAATGTTCTTCCAGAGATTGTCATAAGAAGCCTGTTTAAAATTATCTGAGCCTACATTATAACTCTTTCTTACACTTACACACACACGTATGTTAAGTATCGCTACTGAATTGTCCAAGAATGTAACAAGCAAACAAATTGAAATAATTTTTCTTTGTTTGTAAATTTGCACACATCGCCAATAGTAATGCCCCTCCTGGCATTTCAGTTGCCAATAAACACACAGGTGCTCATCAGAATTTGTAGCTGTCACCTTCCAGATGATATTGCATATCTATGTTCACATCTGCCAACCTTGTTGTGCCTTCTAGTGGAATTGTATCTGACACTTCCGTATGAAAATGCATATTACATCTTTATCATTTGCTTTCCTTTTGTTTATCCTTTGTCTTACTGTTAGAGAACTATTATTGGTTTTTAAACTGATGTTTGTAGATAGGTTATATTTTCTACAAATCTCACTTCAGGATATTTTATAAATGTTTAAAAGAAAGTGTACCTTCAGTCTGTCCTGCTTCTCCTCCATGACCTCAGCCTCATGGCTAAAGCCTAATGTGTGGAAGAATGTGATTATCTTATAAAATATGGGGAGGGGGGTGGTCTTCACCTAAGACATAAGATGCTAAGGAACATGAAATATAACTCAAAACAGGATAAATGCAATTACAGAAAAAAAAAAGACATGTAGAAATAGCCAATGCAATAAAATAAACCAAATGAAAAGCATAAGTGATTTCCAATTAATTTTTACTTGGTTTTCATTTTTCATGATTCTCACTAATTCCAGTTTAGGTTGTGATGGAACCATTCCGCCACTACTCTGTTAGTATCGTTATAGATTAATAAAATTATTTGGGAAAGTAATTTGGCTGTATAATCCAGAGTCATTACAATGTGCATTCCTATTGATCTGGTAATTCCTTCCTGAAAATTTAAGCTAAGCCAAGCAAAAGGGAAGAAATAAACCAGACAAATGAAGGTGTTCGTTGCAGTGTAAAAGTAACCGAAGTAGCAAAGAACAGGTGGAAATGTTAGTAAATATGAAGCAATAACCACCTGGAAACAAGCATAAAACAATTATATATAGTATAGAAGTATATTTATGATCATTCACTCATTTGTTCATTTATTCATTCAGCCAATATTTATTTAGTACATACTAGTGAGACGCATTGTATTAGGTCCTGGGAATATTACAAGGAAAATATAGGAGAAGGGAAAGAAAATAATATATGTGTCGGGGGGAGTGGGTTTTAAAAAATTCACCTAACATCTTCAGCTCAGTCAAATGTGAGTTCACAAAGAATAACCTATAACCTGTTCTAATCTGAACTTTTCTGCCAACCACCTGGGCAAGTGTTCTCATATGCGAAGTGGAGAGTTTGACTTTCTGAATTCACGGGGTCATCTCGTTCACTGATTCTGTAAATGCCTTAAATACATACTCGATTCTTTCTTCTCCATTACATTGTAAATGGTCCTATCCAGTTAATCACCAACACTGCTAGTGTGGAAATGGTGAGGATTTTTCTTGTTTGTTTTCTGTTTTTGTTTTTTTCCCCCAAAATATTAGCAGTTAATATGTCTTCCACTTGCTCACATTCTAATTTAGTAGTTGATATTGATTATTACAGATTATTGCATGTTGTAACAGAGCCTAAGAATTGGCCTTCCTCACCATGGAATTTAATGGGGCATTGAGATTGCAGAAAACCACAACTGGGCTACACTGTTTCCATCACTGCCATCGCATTTTGCTCATGGTTGTTTTTGATGAGAATATTTCCCAACTGAACAATATTGTGTTTGTGTTATGCTAAGGAGACAGTTGATGTGACTTCTCTATTAAATCTAAAGGGATAAACAAACAGCAGACAAACCTTTGCTTAGTTTGGGTAATTTTACACAGAGCAATTTTACCTTACACGTTTTCCGCATGGGAAAAAAACTAAACAAGGATCATGATTCAAAAAATACACAATACATGGCAAGGACCCTTTGGTTTGAACCTCTAGATTGGCAAAATATAAAGAGTTAATGTTTGCCTTTGGGAGAAGGGGGAGGTGTGGGACTTTTGTTTCCAGAAATTTTGTTCATTTTTCTTCCATTTTACAAGCCATGCCTTTTCCAGGGCAGGTCTACCCTTTTGTACTTCACACGGTAGCTACAGCAGCTGTGTTCGTTAAATAGCTACGTCACAGCGCTGAGGCCCGTGCCTGCCGCCACACTGGCAGCCGGGAGCCTCCACGCATGGCAGTTGCTGCAGACGCAGCCACACACTAGCGGAAGGGACAGGGCAGATGCAAAGAGGAAAATAATAGGCTAACAACAGAGACTTAGCGCTCATCTGTGTCCGTGTTAAATACACCGTACAATATTTATGGGATTAAATACGAGCACACTTTTCTCCCCAGCCTTGGAATATTTGAATACAATTCTAAGAACCCTGGGTAAGATCACCTGTAGTGGTGACAAGCTGATTTTAAGTGCTAGCCTACAAATTGTTTGATTCTGAACACTGTGCAGAGTTCATTGATGCAGGAAATATTTATTGAATGTCTGGGTGTTCCTGCCCCGTGTTGCGTAGAACTTTAAAATTATACAGAGCATGTTCAATTCTAATAAATATTTCCAGTGTAGTAAAAATGCCAAATATATTGTGTGTATGTGAAATTATTCAATATAACTAACCATATGTGCAACTTCTACCTCCTCAACTTCAAGAGAAAATATTTACCATGCAGATAAAATCGAAGATCTAGAATATAAAAATTATTTTTGAAATATTGAAAAAACTCCAGTTCTGCAGTTCATTCTTGTCAGAGTTTTACTTTTTTCCGAAATGAGTCTTGGCTGTTCGTTGATTACTTTGGGATTAATGTGCAAATGGTTTTTGTGGTTTTAGTTAAAGAAATATTAATAGTAGTTCATGTTGTGTCGCTGAAATTTAATTTGTCTTCCCTGGGTTCTGCTTGCATAATGCTATTTTTTGTTCTAATTTATTCATAAAGATCATTAAACGAGAGAATAAAAGCAATCTGTAGTTAACTTCTGGAAGATTGCAGCGTGTGTGTTTTATGGTTCAAATAACAGATGTTATTTCAGAGAAGCTAAGCAGTACTGAAACTTCACTGGAAATCAGCATGGCGAGTCACATAGCAGCCCTCTCCTGGTACCTCCTGATAGCTGTGCTGTGAACTTCTGCCCCTTTGCCGAAAGAGTGGAAATGCACACCTCAACAGTTTCACCTCTCTGTGGGGCTTTATGCTTTAGTCTGGCTGAAGAAACCAAAAGTAGCCTATCAAAATCTCATGACTCTAGAACGTTCAGAATTCAGCGGGGGTCATCTTTCCATTTTCAGAAATCTGATACTTATTCAGAAGAATGCAGGTTTGAAAACAAAATGTCTCTCTCCTAAGAAAATTCTAATATAACCCCCCAACTTCTAGTGCTATAATTCTTATTAGCCTTCAGGGAGTTACTTGACTAAATCTTGGGCAATGAGTGGAATATATATTCATAGCACAAAATTCAGAAGTACTTACTCAAAAAATAACCCTTAGCAATCTGCTCTTTCTGTTGTGCTGCCACCTGTATCTCAAAATCAATCTCTGTTCCTTTAGCCTCCCTCCCTCGTTTTTTATTAAAACATTTCAAGGTAAAGACTCACCCCAACTAAAGCATTTCGGAAGGTGAACAGGATGGAAGTGTAACAGAAAAGTGATTTAGTGGCTGTGAAAAGGAGACCAGCAAGGAAGACAGGGTTTCAGAAGGAGAAATAATGCAGTGTGAAAAATGATGATCCTGGAGGGGCACATGGAATCCTTATCTTAAATACACACTTGCAGGGGGGTCAGAGAGAGGAGGAAAGGGTTTCTCTGATGCAAAACCATCATAGTAGTCACTTGCCTTGGGGCCACATAAGAAATATATTCCATTTTTAAGACAAGAGACTTATAGCCCTCCTGAGGAAATGTTCTGCAGAGCTAAAGACCAGGTTTTGAGAGAAAAATATAGAGAGAGATTATTTAGGTCCGGTGGAAGATGAGAAAGAATTTTCAAATTTGACTTCACATACTTTTAAATGGGTAAGTTGAAAGTAAGGTAATAGATTTGAATTTTAGCCACACGGCTCTCTTCCGGCCCCCAATCTGGGCTCTCCTGCCCCGCAAACACATCCAGACCCAAAGGTCACACACACACACACACACACACACGTGGGCACACATAAACATACACACAAAACCAAAACAAAATACAAATAACACCAACAAAAAATAGAGCCCTGACTTCTCTCCTTTTAAGAACTTTTGCTCCATTCCCCCCTAATTATCACTCTTAATTGTAATTGGAACATTTTACAGTAAATATTAGAGAACTTGTCTCTGTTTTGGGATGAACTTGGTTGAGATGCTGGTTGTAATTGTTCCGTAGAAAACCTTTAACCAAGACATTTCAAATGTGATACTGATTTCTGGATCACTCGTGTCGTGGTATTGTCCATGGTTACCATGTAAATATTATCTGTTGCTATATTTTAAGACTGTGATTAATATGATTCTACTGGTTTACCATTTGGGATGATTGAATTTAAAATCAGTCATCCTTTTTAGCAGATGCAAACTATTATATACAGAGTGGATAAACAACAAGGTCCCACCGTGTAGCACAGGGAACTATATTCAATATCCTGTGATAAACCATCATGGGAAAGAATCTAAAAAAAGTGTGTGTGTGTATATATATATATGTATATTGAATATATATATAACTGAATCACTTTGCTGTACAGCAGAAATTAACACAACATTGTAAAACAACTCGACTTGAGTAAGATAAATTTAAAAAATAAAATAAAATCAGCCATCCTTTGAGCTCAGGAGGTGTGACTAGTTATAGACATTGAGGCCCTGAAGTAATCTCTCTCTTTCAGTCAAGGTAAAAAAATGCAAGGTTGCTCAGTCCTCATCTTTTTTTTTTTATAGTTACCATATTTTTTTAATTATAAAATCTTTCAAATATACTAGAAAATATGAAGAAAAATTTAATACCATGTTCCTTTCTATAAGTCTTAATAAATGTTCATTGAAAACGTTAAACATTCCATGTGCACTTGAAGATTTGTTCGATCCCATCTCCTTCCTTTGCTCCACAAGCAGGTAGTCACATTCCTGAAGTGGGCGAGTGTACTTCTAGCTCATCTGTTAATGCATTTGTACTGTGGTCATATATGGCTTGTTTCCTTAAACAGTATGTAGTTTTGGTCTTTCTCTTTGGACGTTTTACCTTAATACTATCACAATGTACTTGCCTTTTACAACTTGATTTTTTAAAGTTTTGTTATATATTTAATAATATCAAATTATTGTTAGATGTAGATCTTGTCAATCAGTTTAACTGCTATATAATAGTGATAGTCAAAATATTTAACAATCTGTGCAGCGTAAGTGCCAGCCCATCAGAATGGGATACTGAACAACAAGAGTAGATGCTGTGTCAGATGTGCCAGCTAAACAATAGCCCTGGGTCTAGAGTTCCTCCCAGGTAAATACTTATAAGCATGAATAGTTGTGTCATAGGGAAACACTCAGCTACTCAATTAGAATTTGCTCTCCAACATTGTAGTATCAGTGTTCTCCTACCACTATTAGAGTTTCCACTTCCCTGCATCCTCACCAATTCTTGATACTGCAAGATATTTTAACGGTTACCTGATGATGGGTTTGAAATATCATCTCTCCTTGATGTTTAATAGATATTTTTCTGATTATCAGTGTGGTTGAACATCATTTCATATATTTATTAACCATTCGGGTTATCCAATCTGTGACGTATTTTTATTATTTGTTCTTTTTCTATTTAAGCATTATTTTACTATTGTGTTCAATATTAACTCTTTATGAATTATATGCAAAGCAAATATAGCTGCCCAGTCCACAGTTCATTTCCAACTTTTATTATGTTGCTTATTGTCACATACAAGTTTTGTATTTCAATAGAGTTGAATTTTTAATATCTTGTTTTTAAAAATCTTACTTAATCCAACATAGTAAATGTACTTAGTTATACTTCTAAAATTTTGAACTTTTGCTTTTATAGTTATTTTTAGTCTATTGGAAATTTCAAGTATGATATCAGAGAGGAATCTGATTTGCTCTCTTTATGCAAACATAAGCCAAGTTTAAATACATACAATAGGACTTTTCTGCTCCCTGTATTTTGCTCCATTTCATCTATTTGTCTAGCTTTATACTAGTACCACTTTGTCTTAAATATTATTGACCTTAACATTGCATCTTAGTCTTTGTTCAGTTTAGTGCCACTTCACTATTAACTCTTTTTTTTAAAATGAAATATAGTTGATTTACAATATTGTGTTAGCCATATCACTGTTAACTCTAATTCAAAGTTTTCTTACGTTTTCTTGATACTTAACTCTTCTGTATGAGTTTCAAATTAATTTGACAAGCATCCAAGAAATCGCTGATAGGATTTTGGTTTGGAACCACGTTGAATTCTAGACCAAAACTTGTATATAACCCCAGAGCCCTAACTATTCCAGGAGGAATGGAATCTGTCAGACAAACACAAGTGTGCCATGCACTTTCCTACCTGACAAGTTTCTTTATATCCTCTTTTTCTGTTGTATTGATAAACAGCCTGTAATTTGATTTAGAATGGTATACTATATTAGAGATATAAGTCCTCTTATGTATTTGGTGAATGTCCATCACATGATGTGCAATTAAAGATATCTTGCATGATTGTATAACCTCTGGTATACAGCCAGCCATGCTATACAAATTTACCATATGTAGCATGCATAAATGTCTTCCAAAGCCTGTTCTGCCCTATACTTTTGTATAAGTCATCTGTTCCCAGGAGCCATCATATTCTGCTGGTGTGCGCTGTCAAGTTGGAGAATTCTTCAAGTCACTTTTAGGACTGCAATGAAGGAAGCTTCTAATTGCCTGTAACCCCCATCCCATGAGCATTGTGCTGTGAGGCAGGTCCAGCTAAGGCATCAAAACCTACAGGTGTGTACTTTTGTACATGTCTGCTTAAACTTGTTTCAAGTCAGTAGTTGATGACATCAAATGGTCACATACAGGCAGAGGAGAAAGAAACACGGGTATTTCTTGGATTGCAGTATGCAAATTAAGGACCAACAAGAAAATAGCAAGACATAGTTGCTAGTACTCAAGACTCTTTTGGTTGTATGAACTCATGATACAGTTTAGACTTACTGAAGCACAGAGGACTTTCTTAGCTCCTAGTTAAGCTCTAGAAGAGGTACATTGGGCTTCAGTCATGGCAGTATGCCTCTCTGTCACTCCATCTCTTGGGTCTGTTGTGTGAATTTTAATTTCAGGGAGATTCTCCTCACAAGTAGCAAAGGTGGCCCCAGAGAGCACCAGCATTACTTCTTCTTTAGAGCCTTGGAAGCAAGAAAAAGAGAGGGAGACGGACCCTATTTCCCCAATAGGCGCATTAATCCAAGAAGATATTTTGACTAGCTCTGCTCGGCTTGAATCTTGAACTCACTCCTGAGGTCTGTGGCTAGGGGAAACGGCCACGTGGCTAGTCAGGGTCATGCAGCCAGTTCAGTGGCAGTGGATGGAGATCAGGCTTCAAACACTAGAGTGACAGATGGGCAATTTATACAAGGAAAAGGTCTTACATTTCCAGAAGAGAGGCAGGATGCCGAGAAGTCAAAACAACAGATGTCAACTACAAAATTTCTGCTTTCACATGGGTGCAGTGACTTAGGGAGTCTGATAGTTTCATGAATTTAAGGTACTGGTACTTTACTTATTTCTGGGATATAAATTTTAGACCAGCCCCATGTAACCTAAATAAAAGTAACACAATTATTTTATAGACTTTGCAAATTCAGGGGAAAATAAGAAAAAGTCAGGTCCAACAATACCATGGGAACTATCCAGATATATTTATGTATTCACTTAATTATGGGCCATGATGATTTTGGCTCATTTCTCACTTACTTAAAGAGAGAAATCCTCCTTTTTTGCAGTTTCTTTTACCTGACTTAGGGTTTTTTCTCTTATAGAAACCTTAAGTTCTCTCTTAACCTGCAAGACTGATTTTAAAATCAAATTTCCCCTGGCTTTTTAAAAAATCTTTTTGTTTTTCAACTGGCGTATGTAATTTATTTTGTACCCCTGGATTTTATTAAAAACGTACGCTCTGGGTGAAATAAACAAACGAAAAGCCACAGACTGGGTAAAAATATTTTCAAAAGAGACATCTGATAAAGGATTGTTACTCAAAATATAAAAAGAACACTTAAAACTCAACAATAAGAAAACAAACAACTCAGTTAAAAATTGGCTAAAGACCTTAACAGACAATTCGCCAAAGAATATACACAGATGGCAAATAAGCATATGAAAAAATGCTGCACATTCCATGTCATCAGGAAATGCAAATTATAACAATGATGCGATACTACTGCACACCTATTAGAATGTTGAAAATTCAAAACACTAATAATACTAGTTGCTGGTGAGGATGAGGGATAACAGGAACTCTTTCATTGCTGGTGGGAATGCAAAATTCTATTCTCATAAATGCTAGAGTTTGCACCACTATATAAAAGTACACCAAGGCTATAGATTTTATATACATTTGACCCCTGAACAACATGGGTTTGAACTGCACAGGTCCACTTAATGCAGATTTTTTTAATAGTAAATGCTACAGTGCTGCATCGTTCCTGGTTGTTTAAACTCATGGATTCCTAACCACGGATACCTCAGATATGGGGGAACCTCAGATATGGGGGAACCTCAGATATGGGGGAAACGTGGATACAGAGCGCTGACTATAAAGTATACACAGGTTTTCCACTGAGGGGAGGGTCCGCAGCCCTATCCCCTGCATTGTTCAAAGGTCAACTGTATATGTATTTGTTTATTGAAAGTATTTAGAAAAATTAAATTTGTTTTAAAGAGAAGAGCAGTTTCAATTATATTAGTTTTCACATAGAAGCTGAGAGACTTGATTTTGAAATGAGCTCCCCCAAACAAAGTGTGTTTGCAAACAGTTTCTAAATTTTCAGTAACAATGCTTTAAAACTTTGTGAGAATGGGGAGAGAAGGAGGTGAATAAGGGTCACATTCATCATCGTAAGTAGATGACAGTTTTTCTACTAACACTGCTGAACATAAACAAAGGCAAGTTGTAAAATGTTTCTAATCGAAGCACATAATACAAAACCAGCTGTGGTTTTTATTTCTAAAGAAAAGCAGTTGCCAACCACTAGAAGTTTTTAGCAGTGGCCATGTTTCATGGATGTGAAGACATTCCACCTAGCTTCTCATTTGTTCAAAGGAACCAATGTCTTTCATAAGAAATTTTGATACACCCTCAAACCACTCAGCAGAAGAGTGATGTGGATATTTTGGCCTTTATTCTCAACTGTCCCCTCTCCTTCAGGTGGAAAAGAAATAAGAGTGGTGGGAGAGGGCTCCTTCACACACTGATGATGGCAAACACCTCTGTGATGGACAGCGGGCCCGAATCCCCAGAATTAAGTAGAAAGATCAGCTCTTAGGCTCATGTCTCCACTTACGTAGATCCCAACTCGCTTGTGCAACTGGTAAGAAGAGAAATGAATTCAGAATGTGTGGCCTGAGAAACATTGATAGGTATTGCTCCATCTCATTTGTGGTAGACGCAACTAATCTGAACAATCTCTTTCCTATCTCAAATCCCCTTCTTACTCGTAGCTCTTTTGATCACGAAAGTGTGTTCCCTGGATCCTGTGACTACCATCCATACATGAGATTCGTGGGCAGTGAATTTAGGGAGGGAATTTTGGTTTAACTTCTGGCTTGTAAGCATAGAAGTGCTTACAAGTCTGGCTTCTGGCAGTAAGCCATAGACTTACTGGCTTCTCAAGTTGAAATGTAGAATCTGCTTCATGCATCTCAGCCTTCAACCCAAAATTTATCAGATGCCTTCTCCCGACAGTAATTGTGGCCAGGCGGGATAATTTGCATCTCACTGTGAAACTGAACCTTCCCATCATGAAATGTTTACAAATGTCCCTGTGTGCTTAGAATGGTACCTGATACAAAGGAGGTGCTCGTGGAGGAAGGACGGAAGGAATCAACTAATGAGCATCATGCAACCACACACTGGGCGTTGTTCAGACCGGGCTGCTGTGTAGAGTGTAATTCGCTAGGTCTAGTGTGCATCCATCTTTTTATTGTTAGGTTAAAAATTAACATTATTTATTTATTATTTATTTATTTATTTTTAAGATTATAAAGCTTACTACAGAAAGTAGAATATTTTTGTTTTTTTAAAAAACATGGAACAGGAGAAATATTATTCTTTTTATTTTAAACCAGTGTCACTCTGTTTTTTTAATGTACAAAAACTCTTTTAAAATAATTAATTAATTAATTTAATTTTGGCTGCGTTGGGTCTTAGTTGCTGCACGTGGGCTTTCTCTAGCTGTGTCGAGCGGGGGCTTCTCTTCATTGCGGTACATGGGCTTCTCATTGTGGTGGCTTCTCTTGTTGCGGAGCACAGGCTCTAGGTGTGTGGGCTTCAGTAGTTGTGGCACTCGGGCTCAGTAGTTGTGGCACATGGGCTCTAGAGCGCAGGCTCAGTAGTTGTGGCACACCGGCTTAGTTGCTCCACGGCATGTGGGATCTTCCCGGACCAGGGCTCGAACCCGTGTCCCCTGCATTGGCACGTGGATTCTTAACCACTGCACCACCAGGGAAGTCCCAAATATTTTTTAAAATATAAAAAAGCTGAAAGTTTAATATTTTGGCATGTTTCCCATCAGCTTTTTCTGTGCTACATATATATTTGCAAATATATGTAAATGTAAATACGTACATATGTGCATACATAAAATATCTGTACATATACATATGTATGCATGTATCACATATACACATTAGAGACAAAATTAGACTATGTGTGTATAATACATAGAGAGAGAGATTGAGAGTGTGTATTCTGCGTTTTTGTTTTGCACACTGGTTCCACAGTGTATCACCTCACTGTTGGACAAGTAACTAACCTCTTAATGCCTCGGTTTCATCTATAATATGGGGTAATGAGAATATCTATCCCACAGCTGTTGGGAAAATCAGTTGAACATATATACAGATATATGTGTGTGTGTGTGTGTGTGTGTGTATATATATATATACACACACACACACACACACACACACATATATTGCATATATATATATAAAATGCTTAGGAAAGTATCTGGTAACTGTTAATGTTATAGAAATATTCCTTATGATTATACTGTGATCACTTTAAAGCAGTAAGAGATCCTTGTCCATAGACTTCCTGGCTTTGCAGTATTCTCTGAATTGGTGTAAAGTTGACTTTTCAGCTGTTGGCTATTCAGCCATTCTGACCTCTCTGTAATGGTCTGATGGCCATCCTCCATCTCACCCCTCACAGCCTTTGCTTAGCATTGTTCCTTATTGTTTTCTAGCTCTGCTTGAATTGTTCTTCTAATACATGAACAATAAAAACATGCTATTGAAATGAAGTTCATTAGGAATAATAACAGGAAGGAAAAGCAGAACAGACATGAGATATAGTCAGACCAGCTTGGCAGGGAAGACTCAGCTTATCAGGGCATGCCTGAGACCAAAGGCAGGTTATTGTTGTGCCACTAAAGTTAAAAAATGAAGTCTATTGTGAAATCAAAAATAACACTGGTAATGATGAGATGGTCTTCCCTCTTGTCTCTACTTTTGTTGGGTATACATTAGCACTGGTATACGCTTATGTCAGTTCCATAGATATTTCATATATTATGACAGAAATAGTATAGCTAAATGGTTTAATGGATAGAAATACAAATACTCATTAAAATGTCCACCAATTTATTTGGTACTCTCTGTGTATTAGGCACTCACAGAAGCAGAAAATGAAGACAAAATCCTACCTTTAATGGACTCATAATTAGTTATACGAAAATATGATCTTTGCTAGAATAAGGGTATTTTTTAAACAAAGTTTATGGGTTGAAGGAGTAAGGATCCAATCCTTGTCTGGGGAGAGATAAGGAAGGATAGATGGATAAAAGCCAAAGAAAAGGCTCATGAAAGCTACCTTCCATTTTCACTCATGGGATCTGTGCACCTGTAACCGTACAGTTTATAGAGCATATGGCAGCAGCTTCAGGCTACCTTTTGGCCACAAAATTAATCTGAGAAATCAGATGGGCCTCATCAGAGCCTGACAGTCATGCCTGGTAGCACAGGACATGTTCTGCTGTGATGACAGATGAACCCCAACTCTCAGTAGCTGAGCCTATAAAAAGTCCTCTCTCTCACACAAGGTCTGATGCACATTCCTCCACATGGAGCTTCAGGGATCCCAGCTTCCTCTGTCTTAAGATGCTACCGTTTCAACACATCACAGCAGTAAGGGAAGAGAGAGCATGAAGCTGGCACATGATGGTTCTAAGTTCAGGGCCATGTATGACTACATCCTTCACAGCCATATCTTACTGACCAGAATGCAGTCACATACCCCAACCTAATACCTTGAGACCCTGGAAATACATTCTTTCTGTATGTCCCAAAACAGAAAAGTGTAATGGAATTTAGTGAAAACATAGCATTGTCATTAGATCCCCATGCCATGGTCCAGCCTCCACTCACTCCCAGTAGTGAGCCTTTCTCAAACTTGATGTGTAAGGACTGAGACAGCTGAAAAGTTGAAGTAGTTTAAGTTGCAGTTTATGATATTTATTAGATGTGAAAATCAGCTATTCAAGTCATATTTTTTAGAGTTTTATAAAATATAACTCTATCACTATGACTCTTCGAACAGTGATGGAGCAATTCTGTATGCTTGATTATTTTGAATTCTCATTCTCCACTCCTGTTCTTTTTGGCAGTTTTCCCTATTCAGCCAATGGAAATTCCACTCTGCTAATCATTCAGGTAAAAATCTTGGAGTCATCCATGATTCCTTTCTTTTTTTCTCATACCCCATATCAAATCTCTAAGCAAATTCTGTTGGCCCTACTTTCCTAACATGTTCAGCATCAAACCACTTCTCCCCACCTCTACTGCTACCAGTTCGTTCAGAACGCTGGGTCACCTGCATCACTGAAATAGTCTATGATCTCCCTGCTTGCATCCTTGCCCTCCCTGTTTCCACCATTGCCTGTATCGGTTATCTGTTACTGTATAATAAATAACCCCCAGACTTAGTGTTTGAAACAAACATTTGTCATCTCACTCTCTCTGCGGGTCAGGAATTCGGGAGCAGCTAAGCTGGTGGCTCAGCCCCAGGGGCTGTCATGAGGTCACAGCCAAGTTGTGGACCAGGACCGTAAGGCTTATCTGGATCTGGAGGATTGGCTTCTAAGGCGACTCACTCAAGTTAGTGCTGGCTGAGAAAGTTCCTGGCTACAGGAGCCTCTCTGAAGGGCTGAGTATCCTCGCAAGATGGTAGCTGGTTTTCCCAGAGCAAGTGATCCAAGAGAGAAGAAGATGGAAAACCACCGTGTCTTCTATGACCTAGCCTTGGAAGTCACACGCCATCACCTCTGCAATATCCTATTGTTTACGTGGGTCAGCCCACTTCGTCGTGGGAGGGGACTATTCAGTCGTCCCTGAGTATCCACCGGCGGAATGGGTTCCAGCACCCCCTCCCCATACCAAACTCCACAGATGTTCAAGTCTCGCATAAAAAATGGCATAGTACCCTTGGCGTTCCATCTCCCTGGACCAATTTGATCCATGGTTGGTTGAATCCACAGATGTGGAACCCGTGGATATGGAGGGGCTGGCTGTGTGTACTTGAGGAGAGGAACACTGGGGCCACTTTGGGGGCTGGCCACTATGCTCCCTGTGGTCTATTCTCTACCTAGCAGTCAGAGCAGCCTTCTGAAATATGTAAATCTGATTGTGTCATTTCTCTGTTGAAAACTTTTCAATGGTTTCCCATTTCTTTCAGCATAAAAGTAAAGGTTTGGAAGGCCCATTACCACCACCCTGACTTCATCTCCCACTCTTTTCCCCTTTCTCATATACTGTAGCCACACTGGCTTCCTTATTCCTAGAACAGGAAAGTGGCAGTCCCTCTGAAACCACACTCCTTCTGACCCACCCACACCTGAGATTTGGGACTTGAACCCACGATCCTGACTAGGAGGGGACTCAAACCCACTGTCTTTTTTTTTTTTTTTTTAATTTATTTATTTTTGACTGTGTTGGGTCTTTGTTGCTGCGCCTGGGCTTTCTCTAGTTGCAGAGAGCGGGGGCTACTCTTCATTGCGGTGCGCGGGCTTCTCATTGTGGTGGCTTCTATTGTTGTACAGCACGGGCTCTAGGTGTGCGGGCTTCAGTAGCTGCAGCACACAGCCTCAGTAGTTGTGGGTCATGGGCTCTAGAGCACAGGCTCAGTAGTTGTGGCGCACGGGCTTAGTTGCTCCGCGGCATGTGGGGTCTTCCCGAACCAGGGCTCAAACCTGTGTCCCGTGCATTAGCAGGCGCATTCTTAACCACTGCATCACCAGGGAAATCCCTTCTTCAGTTTCTTGCCCATGGCCACTTAGCAAGTACGAGTCAGAGGTAGAATTAGAGCCCATTTCTGTTATGAAAAGTGTTCTAGGCAAGTGCAAGGTAAATTTAATAAGTAGCTTCAAAAGAAAACAATTACTAGAAAAATTTAAACCATGCTTTTTTAGTAACATCACTGCACACACCCCTGATTGAGTTAAACCTTTCTCTTAAATGATAGCATTGTTAGTTTGATGTTTCATCCCTTGTCGGCAGTGAATTATTCTTTTCCCAACATTTTTATTATGAAAAATTTCAAACACAGAAAAAGTCAAGAGAATTGCACAGCAAACCCTCATCTGTCTGGTTTTTCACTTCCTTGGAGAATCGTTTATACTTTGCCTTCCATCCCCCAAATTTGCACACCACCCAGAGCCACCCCAGATGTGAGTAATTCACTGCTGGGCCTTTTGACATATAAAAATGCCCTGTCATCTCATTTTAGTTGAATCTTGAAACATCATACATAGAAACTTTTATTTGTAGCTCTTGTAAGAGGTCATCTAAACACAGATACCTTGGCCTACAGGCCGAAATATGGCTCATAAAATTTTGTTCGGTTAGTACAGAATTTTTAGGAAGTGTAAATTTGAATGCCTTTGGGCGGACTGTACAAATCTCAGGGCTTGCAATGAACCGTATCATGACCTATAACTTTGTTACTTTGTGGTAGAAGGCCACCTTAAGCCTCCCTGACCCTCCCTGGTTCCTCCTCCACAGATCACCACCACCCTGAGATGTATCACCGCAGGTTCCTTTTGCCTGCCTTGCTGCAGGAGCTTGGTCTCTCAGGTCCTAGCTGTCTTGGCAGCTCTGAACCCTGGTTCAGTCTTGTGAGATAGGGAAAGCACTCCTCAGGTTGTATCTGTGGGTAGCTGCCTTCTTCTCATCTTTTCAGCTCCTCAAGGGTACTGCTTAAGAGTCTTCAGATACCTTGAGGGGGAATTTGGTGCAGAATATTGGGCTTGCCTCGGTGCGGGTCCTTCTTCATTCCTCAGGTCCTGGCTGCTGTGGTACTTCTCTAATGCCTTGTAAGTCTACCACTTCCAAAAGCAATCCTCTCTATCTCTTTAACCCTGTCTGATTCACACAGGCACCAGCAGCCTGACCCTCAAGGCATTTGATACAGACACTCCCAGTTGAGTGTAGCCAGTGGTAAATAGTTTGGTCATGTGAACAATGACATTCCTGCTTTACATGCTTTTCAGATGTTATCAAGTTCAGGTTTTCATTATATTGAACTTTTACTAGTAAAAGATAATATTACTGTTGAATCCTAATTGTAACAAGTAGTATCCTCTTAATTGTGTTTTTTAATTTCTGATGATCTAATATTTCTAGTAATCTTGAATTTGTTTCAGAGTTAAAAGCAATGAAATGAAGTCTACTTGCCCAAAGAAGCAATGTGACTGTTAAGAAGTCCCTGATGCAAGGATCAGGAGACAAAATGTAGGCTTTGCCACAATCGGGTAGTGACCTTGAGCAGATCACTTAAGTCTGGGTGTATTTGTCTAACTACAGAATTATAGCTCTAAAATTCTGTGACTCTAAGAAAAAGACCATGGCTATGGGGGTACGGAGTGGAAAGACTGACAGAAGATACTTATCTATAAGTATAGATACCTGGGTCTATGCTTTTGTGACTGAGTTCATGGAGTACTTTTCTGTTTTAAAATAATCATATATTTCATATTTTCACATTGAAAATATTCCATTCATCCAACATCCACAATCCTACTCAAAACCATTGTGACCTTAAGTCTCTCTTCTCTTAAACTGCAATCCTCCTCATAAACAAAAGTAAGTAATTATCAGTGTAAAAATTCAAACACTGTGGCTCTAGTAAGCAGCTCTAACTTCAGAGAGTTATTTTCAGATCCCTAGCTTCAAGCCATCCCCTTAGGAATAGGAGTCTCCTGATTGGCAGGAGAAATGTCTCCACTCACACTTTTCATGGGTTCATTAGAACTGTTAGGCACTCCACTGCTCGAGTCCCCAAGGGGTCCCAGCTCCGGCCCCACTGCAGCCCACCTTTCCTCACTCTCTCTTGCCAGCTCTGGCACTGTGAGTTGGGATAAGCCTCGTTCCAGAAGTCTTAGAAGGGTGGTGATAAATATGCTCATTGGCCGCGTTCTGTCTGGGAAGGTCAGAGTGGCGTGACCATGCTGTCAGGGTTAGGGGAAGCAGTGGAAGGGGGACAAGCAGGAAGGAAGGGATAATTTAACTGAACCCAATCTGAACCTTTAAGCAGTTCAGTTCAGGGACAGCGCTGACGTCAAAGCTGTTTCTTATTTTAAAAAAGCCAGGCTGTCTGATTCAAGTAGCCCCTCTTACCTTGTGCCAGTCCAAAGGGCCAGGCCATGACCCCTTGGCAGATTGTGCTTTATAACCTCAGCTCAGGTAGAGGTTTTCCTAGGTTACTCACCCCTTTCTTCCTCTTATAAGATAGGGTTCCAATGCTGAGGGCCAGAGGACAGAGGAACTAAAGAAAACCTTAAGACTCACATCTGATGAGTTTTACAATCTTACTCCATCAGATTCCGGATCTTAAATCACAGCCTCTCCCACAGTGATTCCAAGCCTTCCACAAACTTAAACTTTCCTTCTTCTGCCCTGTTTAAACTAACACAAATAATAAGAATTTTAAAATTACTTAAATCTGATGTTAAAGAATTAACCGTGACAGTCAGTTTATAGATGTGTTTGCACAAGATTTTTTTTAAAAAAACCTCTATCTGTATAATTATAATATCCAGTGAACCTGATATATAAGTATCTCAGCTTGGGAAGTGTGATCTTTTACTTTGCATGCATACTTTTTATTGTGTACATAATATTTCCACCGTTTTAAATCTTTGTCCCCACTTTGTTTTGGCACCTTGTTTTCAGAGCAACAGATTATTATAGGGATTCAGGTTCAGCTCACGCTGGAGCATCTTCCATCTGGTTGCCCTGAGGTGGGCATGTTCATTGAACCCTCACAGTATCCCTGTGAGAAAGTTTGCCATGTTTTGTTCTTCTGGAAGAGCAAAAGGATGCTCAGGAGGTTTCGTGATTTGCCCAGAGTCACAGTTCTTCATGAACGTTCCCTGATCCGTCTCTGGTCAGGATTAAATCACTCCTTCCTTTAGACTCACACAAATTACTGCATGTGGTTCTGCTTGATACACTTGCAATCCTGCCTCATGTTATTTATGGTCTTCCTAACCATCTCACTCTGCAGACTTCTCTTTTTCTTAGCGTGTGACATCAAGAGCAAGGCTTTGTACTGTTTCCACATCCCCCTCAATGCCCAGTGTACATGACACCTGTTTAGAATTGTGACTCTTTTTCTTTCTTGCATTGAATCAAGTTAATTTATGTCTATTCTCTTACTTTTTGTTGAGTCTTTCATTCAACAAGTATCTATTGAACGCCTGTAATGCGCCTGCCTAGGTGCTAGGGGTACAGAAGTAAGTCAGACAGAAATCCCTGCCTGTATGTACATACATCCTAGTGAAGGGAAAGAATCAATAAGGACAAGAAACAAGTTATAAAGAATCAGATGGGATAGTGCTATGGAGAAAATGAGGAAGGAAAGGGGGAATTTGGTGAGAGGCTACAGTTCTAAATGTGGTAGTCAGAGAAGATCCCACTGAGAAGGTGATGCTTGAACAAAAGCTGAAGGAGGTTAGGGAGTGGTCTGTGTATATGTACCACTGACATTTTAAAAAACTGACATGAACTTAAAACATATTTTTAACTGTGAAGCGAAACATTGGGGTATTTCTCCTTCTGGTTTTAGATCCATTTTGTCAATATTAGACTAGAATGGGCCTTAGAAATTATCTTGTCCTTCATCTTTTTTTTCCATTTTGTGGTGAGGAAACTGAGTCTCAAAGAGGTCAAGTGTACAACTTTCTTGACTTGGCCTTAGACTGACCAATGAAATTGTAGCAGCTCACTGAAAATCCAGTTGTGTTTTACGATCCAGGTCATCCTTTCATCCATCTATCCACTACCTATTCTGCGGTAGTGCTTCAAGCCTGAAAACGACGTCAAAGAAACAGGTGTGGGGACTTTGCTGGTGGTCCAGTGGTTAGGACTCTGCACTCCCAATGCAGGGGACCCTGGTTCGATCCCTGGTCGGGGAACTAGATCCTGCATGCTGCAACTAAAGATCCCACACGCAGCAACAAAGATCCCACATGCCGTAACTAAGACCTGGCACAGCCAAATAAAAAATAAATAAATATTTTTTAAAAAAAGAGAAGAAATGGGTGTGTCCTTTGTGGACTTTATAATCCACCTTGAAGACCAGCCCCGCAGCTAGGAATCAAATTCCATCTAAGGCAAAATATAAGTAAGTGTATGAATTCAAATTAATAACATAATCACTAAGGCATGGAGTTGGTCAGAGAGTTGAGTATTGATCCAGTACCTAGAGAATGGTGAACCTCCTCTTCATTTTGGGGCGAGAGAAAGTCATTCGTTCCGAGCAAAGGACACAGGAAGCTACAACGCTAATAGAGCAGGGAGCACAGACCTCACCCAAGCTGCCTTGGAATTCTCGCACTGAGAAATAGTGACAAACAATTCCAATATACCATATGAAATTAATATCAGTGGAGAAAGTAGTAATTAAGCTTCATTTAGTTTCTAGCTCGGGCAGAGTAAACGTCTGCATGTCTCATGGCTCTGGATTATATCAGCCCAGCTAAACACTGACAGGAAATCGAAGGCACTTCAAAAATGTCCTGACACATATGTTAAATATTCCAAGCTGATATTAGCATCCTAAAAGATTATTAATATGTAGGAAATCTACTTTGATTTTTAAACCAGTTTCTTATGGATAAGAAAGCAGTTCACAAATCTAGCTGACAAGCTGAGTCACCTGGGAAGTGTTTAAAAAGCTATTCCTTGGTCCCACACCCAGATGTTTTGATTCAGAAGGTCTGGAGAAGGGCAGCAGAATGAATATTTTTAACAAGCTCCACATGAATTTAGATAGTCAGCCAGCTTCAGACATGCCCTGTATGGAGGGCTCAGCATTGCGTAGGACTGTTAGCTGCTCTCAGCCACATGTTAGAAACTTGCATGATAAACGGGTTTCAATTTTAACTGTCTTATCACACATAAAAGGCCTGAAGAGGAAAACGTCCTGTATCATTGCTTCCACAGGTTGGCATATTTTGACTTTCTAATGAATGAACTTCTAAATGTTGTTTGAGGTGATTTAGGTTCTTTTCCCTTAGGTTAGGAAAAATGAGATGCTTTATCTTATTTCTAGGGGAGAAGTAATCTATACAAATAAGAGATGTATGAAGACCATGCTTTTGAAATGGAATAATTGATTAATTTCTTCTTTGATTTCATTGTTGACCCATTGGTTTTTTAGTAGCATATTGTTAGTCTCCATGTAATTGTTTTTTTCTTGTTTCTTTTTCTGTGGTTTGATTTCTAGTTCATGCCATTGTGGTCAGAAAAGATGCTTGAAATAATTTCTGTCATCTTAAATTGTTGAGGCTTGTTTTGTGCCCTAGTATATGGTCAATCCTAGAGAATGTTCCATGGGCACTTGAAAAGAATGTGTTTCTGCTTTTGTGGGATGTAATATCCTAAAGATATCAATTAAGTCTAACTGTTCTATTGTATCATTTAGGATCTCTGTTGCCTTATTGGTTTTCTGTCTTGAAGATCTGTCCCTTGATGTCAGTGGGGTGTTAAAATCTTCATTATTGTATTCCTGTCAATTTCTCCATTTATGTCTGTTAGTATTTGTTTTATGTATTTGGGTGCATATATGTTGACAAGTGTAAAATCGTCTTCTTGTATTGATCCTTCTATCATTATATAGTGTCCTTCTTTGTCTTTCTTTATAGCTTTTGTTTTGAAGTCTATTTTGTCTGATACGAGTATTGCGGCCCTTGCTTTCTTGTCAAAATAATTTGATTATTCCAATTTTGGAATGAACAAAAATGTACGTCAACAATATGATGGGCACTCCTGAAAAATGGTGATAATGAGAAGGTCAGTTCCATAGATAAACTGGTATAGCTTCTGGTACGTAGTTAGTATTCCAAAGTAATAATAATAGCTACTATTATTATTTGTTTTATGAATCTCCTTTATGTCTTCCTTAGGTCAAACCCTAAGTGGACTAAATACATAAAATAATTGGTGTGTATGGAGGAAGCACAAGTGGGTGTGTAAGGGGTCTCAGTAAACTGTATCATCTGCTCAGACCCTTCTGTTATTGCAGACCAGATTAGTTCTGCTCAGGTCCTAGTCCACTTGAGTCAGCATAGACTCAGGCAGCATGTTGCAAACAGAGTTCCCTTGAGGAGATGACCAAGTGGTTACATTAGATCAGGAATCAAGTCAGGGTTTAAGAAAAACTTTGACTTGAAGAGCAGAGTTTAATTCTGCTTAAGAATCTCAGAACTATCTCAGATCCTTAGGTCAATGTGAGAACCACTTTTGTCTCCCTGAAATGGCCCAGATGAAATAGTCATCCGGTCCTATGCAGTTCCTTTCACCTAGCTGGCACACCCCTGGGCTACGTCTGCTGCCACCACATAGGTCTCTAGAAGCTGCTTTGGTTTCACTGAATTCATTCTGAGCCATTGTCCTAATGTGTTCTCTTTTCCTCACTATCCCTGACCATCTCATCTTTTGACTTTTGTGATTAGTTTTCCTGTGTCTCTCCTTGCCCTGCCACGAAGACCATCGTGCTTGGGGCTGCTTCGTGAGCCGTGATCTCTGACTTGGGCCCTTAATCACATTCACCCTCATCTCATGACAAGATCAGAGTCAGCCACTGGGTCAACAAACACTCATCCAGTTCTAGTAGGAGAATCAAGCACTGTACAACCTAGAGCCTGAAGATGGCCTTGCTGAACGGTGCTGATGGAGAAGTAAGGGCTGCAAAAAAGAGGGACCAAGTGCTGGTCATACAGCTTTCTCTCTTACCCAGAGCCCCAAGGTTCAGGTGGGGGAGCTGAGCTGGTTCCTCCTCTCTGCACAGACAGCCATCTGTGTCATTCAGGATTGTTTCCACTTGTAGTGCGACAACACAACTAAAACTGACAGAAAAGAATTTTTTGACTCTAAAAATTAGAAGGTCCAGGACAGTGTTACATTCAGGAATGGTCTTGTTCATGTACATAAATAATATTGTCAGGACTTTGTCAAACTTTCTGCCTCTCTCAGCTATGGGTTCTCTCTATTCTCAGGCAGGTCCCTACTCATGTGATAGATGGAATAGACATATATTTTATGCCATTATCACTTCGAGCAGAAACAGAACACTTTTTTCCTGGTTGCTGTGTAGCTTAGGTCTTCATAGGCCATATTCCACATACCCCCAAAGATGTCTTCCGATTCTAATGCTCTTTGGCAACGTAACATTCTATAACAATATGACAAAATGTCTCTTCCCTCATCAAGAGATGGGGTCTCTTTCCCCACTCCTGGAGACAGGGCAGGTTGTTCTATTTTTTGGACCAACAGAATGTGCCAGTTTTGCTGTGCCAGTTTTGGGCCCAGTTCTCAAGGGTCGTGGAAGCTTCTGCTTTTATTCATTTTCTTTTCTTTTTTTTTTTTTTAACATCTTTATTAGAGTATAATTGCTTTACAATGGTGTGTTAGTTTTTGCTTTATAACAAAGTGAATCAGTTATACATATGACCCCATATCTCTTCCCTCTTGAACCTCCCTCCCTCTCACCCTCCCTATCCCACCCCTCTAGGTGGTCACAAAGCACAGAGCTGATCTCCCTGTGCTATGTCATTTTCTTCTTTGGATCTTCATGTCAGGAAATTAAGGCTATCCTTGTGGAAAGAGAGGCCACCTAGAAGGAGAGGCCCTGGAGGAAGAGGGAATGCTAACCGAACAGTTTCAGGGAAGAGAACTGAGTTCCTCCAGCTGACACCTGGTACCAGGGGCCCAGTTATGAGAGTGTCCAGTTAAGCCCAGATGCTAGCATGCAGCTGAATGACTAAGTCTAGCCAATGCCACGTGGAGTGGAGATGGTCCAACCCCAGTGAGCCCCGCCCACATTCCTCATCCACAGACTTGCAAGTAATAAAATAGTTACCATTTTAAGCCACTAAGTTGCGGGGTAGTTTGTTATTCAGTAATAGAAATTGGAAGAGTCTTTTTACTTTTTATTAAAAAAATTTTATTGAGGTATAATTGACATAACATGTTAGTTTCAGGTGTACAGTATAATGATTCTGTATTTGTGTACACTGTGAAACGATCTCCACAGTAAGTCTAGTTACCATCATCACCAAACACAGTTGCAAACTTTTTGTTTTTGTGTAGGGAGAACTTTCAAGATTGACACTCTTAGCAACTTTCAAATATTCAATGCAATGTTATTAACTATGGTCGCCATGCTGTATGTCTCATCTGCATGACTGATTTATGTTATAACTGGAAGTTTGTACCTGTAGGCTCCCACACCCCCCACCTCTGGCAACCACCAACCTGGTCTCTGTATCTATGAGCTTGGCATTTTTGTTTGTTTTTGTTTTTTGTTTTTTAAGATTCCGTGTATAGGTGAAATACGTCACTTATGTTGCTTTCATATCTTGACTATTGTAAATAATGTTGCAATGAACATAGGGGTGCATGCATCTTTTCGAAGTAATGTTTTCATTTTCTTCAGATAAATACCCAGAAATGGATTGCTGGGTCATATGGTAGTTCTATTTTTAATTTTGTGAGGACCCTCCATACTGTTCTCCATAATGGCTGCAGCAATTTACATTCCCTCCAACACTGCACAAGGATCCCTTTTCTCCACATCCTTGCCAACACTTATTTCTTATCTTTTGATAATAGCCATTGTAACAGGTATGAGGTAATATCTCACTGTGGTTTTGATTTGCATTTCCCTGATGATTAGTGATACTGAGCATCTTTTCATGTGTCTGTTGGCCATCTCTATGTCTTCTTTGGAAAAACTGCCTGTTCAAGTCCTCTGCCCATTTTTTAATTTGATCATTTCCTTGCTGTTGTGTTGTATGAGTTCTTTATATAGTTTTATATCAACCCCTTATCGGATGTTTGATTCGCAAATATTTTCTCCCGTTCAATAGGTTGCCTTTTCACTTTGTTGATGAATTCTGTTGGTACGCAGAAACTTTTTAGTTTAATATAGTCTCGTTTGTTTATTTTTGCTTTTGCTGCCTTTGCTTTTGGAGTGAGATCCAAAAATTCATTGCCAAGACCAATATCAAGAAATTGACTGCCTATATTTTCTTTTTTTTTTAATTAATTAATTAATTTATTTATGGCTGCATTGGATCTTCGTTGCTGCACGTGGGCTCTCTCTAGTTGTGGTGAGCAGGGGCTACTCTTTGTTGCGGTACTTGGGCTTCTCATTGCAGTGTCTCCTCTCGTGGAGCATGGGCTCTAGGCGTGTGGGCTTCAGTAGTCATGGCTCATGGACTCTAGAGCGCAGGCTCAGTAGTTGTGGCACATGGGCCGCAGTAGTTGTTGCTCCACGGCATGTGGGATCTTCCCGGACCAGGGCTTGAACCCATGTCCCCTGCATTGGCAGGCGGATTCTTAATCCCTGCACCACCAGGGAAGCCCTGCCTATATTTTCTTATAGGACTTCTGTGGTTTCAAATCTTACATTCAGATCTTTAATCCATTTTGAGTTAATTTTTGTATATGGTGTAAGATTCATTCTAGTTTCAGTCTTTTGCATGTGGCTGTCCAGTTTTCCCAGCAGCGTTTATTGAAGAGACTGTCCTTTCCCCATCATCTATTCTTGCCCCCTTTGTTGTAGATTAATTGACTATAAATGTGTAGGTCTGTTCTGTTCCATTGATCTGTGTGTCTGTTTTATGCCAATACCGTAATGTTTTGATTACTATAGCTTTGTAATATAGTTTGAAATCAGAGAGTGTGGTGCCTCCAGCTCTGTTCTTTCTCAAGATTGCTTTGGCTCTTCAGGGTGTTCTGTGATTCCATGCAAATTTTAATATTGTTAGTTCTATTTATGTGAAAACTGCCATTGTAATTTTGATAGGGATTGCACTGAATCTGCAGATTGCTTTGGGCAGCATAGACATTTTAACAATTCTTCTAATCTATAAACACAGAATATCTTTCCATTTATTTGTGTTTTCAATTTCTTTCATCAGTATTTTATAGTTTTCAGTGTAGTGGTCTTTCACCTCTTTGGAAAAACTTATTCCTAGGCATTTTATTCTTTTTGATGCAATTATAAATGAGAGTGTTTTCTTAATTTCTCTTTCTTATAGTTGTTTATTGAATGCAACAGATTTTTGTGTATTGGTTTTTGTATCCTGCAACCTTACTGAATTTGTTTATTAGCTCTATTATTTTTGGGTGGAGTCTTTAGGGTTTTCTATATATAAAATCATGTCATCCTCAAACAAGGATAGTTTTACTTTTTCCTTTCTGATTTGGATTGCATCTATTTCTTTTTCTTACCTTGC
Organism: Balaenoptera musculus; assembly: GCF_009873245.2. NCBI lineage: Eukaryota > Metazoa > Chordata > Mammalia > Artiodactyla > Balaenopteridae > Balaenoptera > Balaenoptera musculus. Next base: position 2,011,273 of record NC_045788.1, on the reverse strand, counting down.
TGCTGTGACTAGGACTTCCAATGCTATATTGAACAAAAGTGGCAAGAGGGACATCCTTGTCTTCTTCCAATCTTAATGGTGAAAAGCTGAAAGCTTTTCCTCTGAGTATGGTGTTAGCTGTGGGCTTGTCATATATGACCTTTATTATATTGAGGTATGTTCTCTCTGTATTTACTTTGCTGAGAGCTTTTGTCATAAATGGATGCTGAATTTTATCAAATACTTTTTTTGCATCTGTTGAGATCCTACAATTTTTATTCTGAATTTTGTTAATGTAGCGTATTGTGTTGATTGATTTGCAGATGTTAAATCATCCTTGCATCCCTGGAATAAATTCCACTTGGTCATGGTATATGATCATTTTAATGCATCGCTGAATTCCATTTGCTAACATTTTGTTGAGCAGTTTTGCAGGTTCATCAGGGATATGATGTAATAATTGGCTTGTAATTTTCTTGTAGCTCCCTTGTCTGCTTTTGGCATGTGGTAATGCTGGCCTCATAAAATGAGTTTGGAAGCATTCTCTTCACTTCATTTTTTGGAGGAGTTTGAAAAGGATTGTCAGTAATTCTTCTTTGAATGTTTGGTAGAATTCATCGGTGAAATCATTTGTTCCTGGATTTTCCTTTTGTTAGGAGGTTTTTGATTACTGATTGAATCTTCTTACTAGTAATTGGTCTATTCAGGTTTTCTTTTCTTCATGATTCAGTCTTTGAAGTTTGTATGTTTCTAGGAATTTATCCGTTTCTTCTAGGTTGTCTAATTTGTCAGTGTATAATTGTTCATAGTAGTCTCTTACGATCCTTTGTATTTCTGTGGTAGTAGTTGTGACTGCTCCTTTTTCATTTGTGGTTTTATTTATTTGAGCCCTCTTGTTTTCTTGATGACTCTAGTTAAAGTTTTGTCAATTTCATTTCACTTGTCAAAGAATCAGATCTTAGTTCCCTTTATCTCCTCTAGTCTTTTTAGTCTCTATTTCATTTATTTCTGTTTTGATCTCTCTTATTTCCTTTCTTCTTCTAACTTTGGGTTTCATTTGGTCTTCTCTTTCTAGTTCCTTTAGGTGTAAAGTTAGATTGTTTACTTGAGATTTTTCTTGTTTCTTGAGATAGGTCTGTGTTGCTCTTAACGTCCCTCTTAGAACTGCTTTTGCTGCATCCCATACATTTTAGTATGTTGTGTTTCTATTTTTGTTTGTCTCAAGATATTTTTTGATTTCTTCATTGACCCATTGGTTGTTTTTAGCATGTTGTTTAATCTCCACATGTTTGTGTTTTTCCCAGTTTTCTTCTTGTAATTATTTCTAGTTTCAGGCCATTTCTGTAGGAAAAGATTGATATGATTTCAATCTTCTTAAGTTTATTAAGACTTGAATTATGGCCTAACATATGATCTATCCTGGAGAATGCTGCATGTGTACTTAAGAAGAATGTGTCTTCTGATCCTTTTGGATAGAATGTTTTATATATATATATATATATGTGTGTATATATATATATTTATTTAAAACCAGTTTATATATATATAAAACCAGTTCATCTGGTATATGTCCTTTATGGCAGGGGCTTCCTGTTCCTGTTAATTTTCTTCTGAATGATTTATCCATTGAGGTAAGTGAGGTATTAAATTCCCTACTATTATTGTATTGCTGTCTATCTCTCCCTTTAGGTCTGTTAGTATTTGCTTTGTATATTTAGGTGCTCCTGTGTTGGGTTGGATTGATCCCTTTATCATTATGTAATACCCTTCTTTGTCTTTTAATACAGTCTTTGTTTTAAAGTCTATTTTGTCTGATATGAGTATTGCTAACTCAGCTTTCTTTCAGTTTTCATTTGCATAGAACATCTTTTTTCATCCTTTCACTTTCAGTCTGTGTGTATCCTTATGTCTGAAGAGAGTCTCGTGTAGTCAGCATATAGATGGGTCTTGCTTTTTAATCCATTCAGTCATTGAGTCTTTCCATGGGAGAAATTAGCTTGTTTGCATGTAAAGTAATTACTGATAACTATACTTATTGCTATTTTAATTGTTTTCAGGTTGTTTTGTACTTCCTCTCTGTTCCTTTTTTCTCTTTGTGTCTTCCTTTGTGGTTTGATGACTTTATTATGTTTAGATTACATTTCTCTCTTTCTTTTGTGTATCTACTATAGGTTTTTGCTTCGTGGTTGCCATGAAACTTACATATAACAATGTATATTTATAACAGTGTATTTTATGTTGATAACATTTTAAGTTTGAACACATTCTAAAACTCTGTATTTAACACCCCCCACGACCACCACCACATTTTATGTTTTTGACTAGGCTAGAATATTCTTCTACACATTCATAGAGTAGGGGGATGAGATTAACCCTACTAGAAACATACTGAATGGGAGTAGAGTCTTTGTGGGAAATCAGGATATTATTATAGGAATAATTATGCAGACAAAACCCTTATATGTTCACCCCACCCCCATCTACTTTGGTTATATTTGCCTAACTTTGTCTATACAACTGTTTCGACATGTATTTATGTAGTACCTAAAGAATAAGACCATTTCTACTTCCTTTTTACATTTCCCTATGAGTGTGACACATTCAGGGAAAGAGTTTTGTTTATATACAAACAGATTTGAAGTGCTTTTAATCAGGACCTTTCCACATTTTGTGTTCTGTTGTCTCGAAAATCTGGCTTTGCGTGTGTGTATATAAGCAGATGGCTTCCTATACATAGCATGCTGAAGAATTGCAGTTCTGCAAAAAAGAAAAAGAAAAGGAAAAAAAAACATACATATGAAGATGGGACTTTACCTCAAAAATACCCATTAATACTGATCAAAATAATTTACATTAAATCAAAAAGCACAGGAGGGAATGAAAAATGCTTATAGGTTGGAATCTGTTAAACACAAGGAATTTAATATTCATATATTTTTAAGTTCATTCTGAATTTCTTATTATTACAGTGTGTTTCAAGGAGAGGTGTGAGAAATACTTTGTACTTTCCAAAAACTGAATCTTTCATGGGGAGAGAATATTTTCTTTACAACTTGTTAGAGCAACTGTGAAATAAACTGAATCTTTTTGTCTTCAGAGTGGAAGGGCTGGTTGACACCGTCCCTCATTTGTCTAAGAGGGTTTTTCTTTCTCCCTGAACCAGGCATATGGAAAATTTCTTAATAAGATCTGTCGATAATTCCACTGATACGAAGAATTCATTTACTCTAATCTTTAGACATTGCCAAGAAGATGAGCCTGGTTCCCATAGCCTTCCTCTTGATGCAGTCTAAAATTTTTAAGAGCCATTTATTCCTCTGTACACTGTTGGTTATTCCAAGGAGGGAGATGTTTTCTCTTTCTGGTCATATATGAAATAGACTTCATGCTTGTAGACTAAATGCACATGAATATGAACTGCAAGACATTTCAGGAAGTCAGTGGACCAGCATGTAGAGAGAGTGATAACAAATAGCAGATTGTAAATGCTGTAAATGTTGACAAGCCTAAGGCTCTCTGACTCCCCATAAGTAAACCCAGCCATACCATGTTGGCTCTCCCACCACAGCCCAAGTGGCCCCAATGGATTATTCTTTCAGATTTTGCCTTAACTCTGTTTATAGAAAGGCATTCTACCAAAATTCAGAATGTATTCAGTTCTTCAATGATCTCCTCATAAAATCCTCAGATCTTTGCTAGAAAAATAGAAGTTTGCTATGTGTTGGTTGAACGAGTAAGTGGAGAAGTGTTTGGAGCTGAACAAGGGCAAATTCAGTCTAGATGAGATGGGAGTCACCTACTTGTAGTGTGTAACAATTTTTGGCAATGCTAGTATTGTTGAGTAATATGTAGAGCACACTGTGCTTACAAATTTGAATATGAAAGAAATGAAGCAGGAGTCTGGGATGAAGCTATTGTTTGGCTGTTTTTACTTGTGCACGTAAGTCTCTCTTGCATTTTGATGTCCAAGGGATGCTATTGGGGCATTAGGGTTAGTGCAGGGTTTCTCAACCTCAGTTGTATTGACATTTTAGGCTGGATAATTCTTTGTTGTAGGAGGCTGCCCTGAGGATTGTAGCAGGTTTAGCAGCGTCTCTGACCCTTGACCCACTAGGTGCCAGTAGCACCCTCTCCCCTCCCATTATAACAGCCAATAATATCTTTGGACATTAACCAATTTCTGCTGGAGCAAGGAGGGAGAGAGGAATCATCACAGGTCAAGAACCATTGATTTAGAACATTCACAGATAGCAGGCTTGAAGTTTTCAATCACCTGTCATGAAATACTCTAATTAGAACATCAATAAAACCCATCATTTATCCTACAAGGTTGGGCTCAGAAAAAGTTAGTGTACTGAGCACAGTCATTTGACCATAGACTTAGGTGTGCTGAAAATACAAGTTTATTTGGGGGGATTTTTACTTAATTTCTATTGTGATGCTCCCTCCAATCCCATTCTACTGGAGTGGCAGAAATTTAATTATGGTCTGTATAGCATTTCTTTTCTTCAGAGCATGCCAAGCCTCAGGGACATAGTGCCCAGGAATCAAGGATGGGTTCCAGCATCGTTTGCCTACACTTGCATCCTCTGAGATGTTCATCATTCATTCCATCTGGACCTCAGCCATTGATGCACATGCTCGGTGCTAAATCATTCCTCTCCCCATCCTCAAGTGTGCTCAAGATCCGGTAGCTCTCTCTGCTACCTCTGTGCTATTCTTGGATACAAGGAAGTCTTTCTGCTGCTCCTACACCATCCTGAGAGATGGGAAATTCCACAGGCTGTCTAAACAATTGGGAAGGTTGGAATAAAGGTGAATGTTATCTTAGATCATGATCAGGGGCCACGATCAGGGGCCGTTTTTGTCCTAGTACAACCCTTTGGTTCAAATAGATTAACATCATACTCTGAATGATTTTCTTTTTCCACACTGGGTTGTGTGTTGTTTTCACTTTGTGATCAGTTTCCATAGCAAGTGTCTTTAGTAAGTTACTCTCTACTCTCTCTTGAGTGGAGCCTAGTTTAGTAATCCTTAAGTCTCATCTATAGTATTAATATTTGTGCCCCAGTCTTTTCCTCCCCCTTTTCCTTTCCTCTCCCGTCTCTTCCCTCTCCCTCCTCCTCCTCCTCCTCCGCCGCCTCCCTTTCTTGAACTCTCTCTCCCTTTTGACGTCTTGTCTATATCCTAAATTTCCTCATTAGAACTATTCTTGCCACCTCCACTCTCCTTGGTGGCATTTACGTGTAATAAATACTGATAATGGCTAGCCAGACACTGGTGTTTTACTATATTATCTCATTATATCCTCTAACATCTCTGGGTTCTGAGAAAGGGTTTCCATTTCAAAAGACCAAGGCAGAGGTTGCAAGGCTTTTCTGACCTAGCCTTAGGAGCCGCATGGCGTCACTTTCACTGCATTATTTTGGTTACAGGTGCGTCACTAGTGCTAGCCAGGTTCAGGGAGAGGAGAGTTAGACTCCGTGGCTTGCTGGGGAGTGGCAGGGTCACATTGCAGGAGAGCACAGAGGATGATGGTTATTGTTGCCACCTTCACTGGAAGATACAGTTTACTATGTCCGTGTTTAGATGCTGGCCCTGTTGTTTACCAGGTGACTGGGTTTTCTTTTTTCCCCTTTCAGGGTCTAAGCTCCCAAATCTCTAAGATGAGAGTTAACTTCAGTTATGATTAATTTCTCTTCTGACTGTTAATAAAATGATCTTCTTTCCACACAGACCCCACATAACCCAGGCTATGTCTTCCCAAAGTTTAAACAAGTCATTCACTAGGGAAAAAAAAAGGAAAGAAAAATTCTGCCATTTTGATAAATCTACCATCAATATTAATTCAAATATAAAATTTAAAAGGAATCTGAAGGTCAGGGTTCCCCTAGAGCATTGGCTTATCTGGAGCACTTTTCATATAATATTCTAAGAAAGCAGTGTACCTAATAAGTAGCTTGAGTTCAGCTCTTTGATTGATCAAATACCTTTCTGTTGAAAGATGACTATCTATGTGACAGGAGGTTAGATAGAAACAGAAAGACAGCTTGTTAATACTGTGTGAACTGTAATTCTTTTTCTGTTAAGGTAGAATAAGAGGCACTTTTGATAAATACTACTAAACTTACTGCCTCCGAATCAGAGCCAATCATTTCCTTTTTAAATGAAAGATCACACAGAATAGTCTCAACCCTTAGTATGTAGGTAGATTTGAAGTTTTAGAAGGTCTCTTCTCCAGTGCCTAACCGGATGGATGACTTAATTACTGCAAGCACAGATGTATTTTAGTAGAACAAATACATTGTGCACAGAGCAAAGCAAGCACAGTCAAATCATATTTCCTGAACCTGCAGGCCATCAGAGGTAGGTAAGTGCATTGTTATACAAAATTAAGTATAGTAATTCTTCCCATTCTGGTTTCTGCCATCCTGGAATTCCAGTTGTTGAACTGGTTATCGTAGGCTGGAATCAAATATGGAGTTGCTGGGAAGAAAGAAAGTTTAGAAAGATTATTTTAGAAAATTGTCAAGAATTTTAATATCCTGACAATATGCCTCAAAGTCTTAATAATTGATGGGTACCCCCCTTTATCACACTGGTTCTGTCTTTGAAGCCCATCACTAATGATAGGCAATTGTGAAGACATTCACTCTTTTATCTTAAAAGCTAGGACATATGAGCAAATCACATTCATTTAAAAAGTTAAGATGATGTTATTCCATGTAGTTAGAAAAGCCATTGTAAGTGAAGTCAGAAATTTTGGAAAGTCTGGCTTTGAGTCATGACTCATTCACCTTGGGTAAGCACCTGTCCTGCCCAGGCAGAAGTTTGCTAATAAGTAAAACCCTTCGATTCCTTCCAGCTCTTGAGTTCTACCCCCATTAAATTGTCCAAATATAGCAAGTTTTCTTGGTGATTGATGTTGTAAGAGACTTTCACCAGTGCTAGAAGTGGGAGCACATATTTTTAAACTCTTGCATTTCAGCCATTTTTCCCTTACCATCCTAGCTCAGGGGCTGATGCACAAACCCAGTAAAAAACCTAAAGACTTCAAATTAAACATGTTCGCATTGATGACTGGCATAAAAGTACAGCCTGTTGAAACCATGAAAAGAGGGAAAAACAGAACTTGTTCAAATACCGAGCTACTCTGAAAATTAAATGCCTTCAACTAAGAGATGACTCTTGGGAAATCACCTCTTCATTACAGCCGTGGAGTTCCCGTGTCACACCTCATTTGAACATTTCACCGTAGCATCCACTGGGCTGTACCCAGCAGAGAGAATTTTGTGCCTAGTATTGTTGAGTAATTGTTATTTTTAAAATGCCCTGAAAATGTTGAATCAGATTTAGAACTGTATTTGAGGTGTAATAGAAATTCAAGAAATAAAAATAAGGCAAAAAAGTCAGCATGATTGTTAGAGAAGCCGAAAAGAAAGAAGGAAAACAGAATGTGCTGTAGCACACGAAGGCTAGTGCAGAGGGAAGGAAGCCGTGCAGCTGTGGACGTGCTGGCTAGTGACTGGCACACGACATCCAGTTTGGATACAGGAGGCTGCCGGCGATGCCAGATCCCCATCACTTGTTTCTTCATAGGTTTATAAGCTTCTAAAAATAATTCGTTGCAGCTCAAGGTTCAGAAAGCTTAATTTGCATTAATACTTAATGTGCGGTGAATGTGAGTATCAAAGCTTTTTATCTGTGCCTCTGAGAGGGAAGCAGAGACAATAACCAAGCCTTGTAACTAGCTCGAAAGATAGACAGGTAAGGTGTTCATTGCCATTCCCTTTTGCTGCAGGGGAGGGGGGCGGGGTGGAGGAGGCTGAGACACAGCATGATTATTCCCTTGCTTCTTAGGAAGATACCCAGCAAGGTACTCAAGGAGAATGACAGGAGAGTTTGGAGGGCAGCCCTATCCAGCTCAGGCCGGCCCATGCCGAATGGTTTGGGCTGCAGTTTGGCTCTGACTTGTGAAGTCTTCCGTGCTTCACAGGCAGCAGGGCAGAGCTCAGAATTAGGACTTGGAGATTAAAGAGACTCCAGGTCACTGTCGATTCTGAGCAAGCTGCCCCAAAGGAGCTGTCTACCCATCTCTCAGCCTAACTCTCACCCCCTAAACCCTGGGGAACGGACCAGCTTTTCCAACCTCCACAGGGCATGGAAACTTTCATACATGACTGAACAGAAGATGGAAATTTTACTCAAAGCAAGCCCTCAGAATAAAAGGTAGGAATTATACTCGAGTCTCTGTAAAGCATCTCATGTAGGGGACAGTGTCACAGTCCCTTTACTTTGAACAACCAAGAATCCTCCTTGGAGAAATGTATCCTCCATCATTGCTGGTTTTGAATACCTATAGGGGTCACATGAAAAGAATCGTTCTTTTAAAAGGAGACAGATTTAACATGGGGTTGGATTTCATTAGCTGAAAGGCTTTTGAAGATCCCTTTCAAAAGCAACAGAGCAAGTTCCTATGTTGTGGAGATCACAAATACTTATAGGATGAATAAATAAGTAATGAATCCCAGGGTTGTACAAATGAGTGCTTAAGGCTTGACCTAAATTTTCCAGTGGCATCATTTTACATGGACTCAAAAAGTCAGCATCTCAAATGGAAATAAAATGATACTCTGGAAAATTCTTAGAAGATGAAACTATGGTTCTCTTGACGGTGAAGACAGATTTAAAAGATGCATGTGGAGTTTTAGTAACATTGTTTGAAACAGTGAGGAGTAGTATTTCTGAAAGTAATATATTACTAGTGTAATATAATTTTACGTCCTAAAGTAAGAAATTAAATATCCTCAATCTATGTTTAATCACTTAATCCCCTTCCCTAAAAGTTTCTATGTTCAAGTCAGTCAAGAATTTTTCTAGACTGGAAAAGTAGCAAATCAACTTATTTATAATCTTGTCATTTGGAAGCCGTAGTTTATTACCAATTCCTCCAAAAGTGCCCTAAGATGTCTTCCTTTTCTCTTTAAAAAAAAAAAAAAAATTCTTTTTTTATTTGGTTGCACTGGGTCTTAGTTGAGGCAGGCAGCCTCCTTAGTTGTGACATGCGAACTCTTAGTTGCAGCATGCATGCAGGATCTAGTTCCCTGACCAGGGATCGAACCTGGGCCCCCTGCATTGGGAGCGCAGAGTCTTAACCACTGAGTCACCAGGGAAGTCCCTAAGATGGCTTCCTGTAAGTGAGCTAAGAACTTAACCTTATAAGCTGTAAACTCACCAGAACAACCAGATGCTATGGTATCTGGGCCCAAGAGGCAAGGAGAAGTGGGAAGTGGAGTCTGGCAGGGCTGTGATCTTAACAGTTTAGAAATGAGCATATACACTTAGGTTATTGCAACCAGGATGAGAGAAGTAAAACAGATTGATTCATCTTGTTGTTTTTTTGTCCACTTGAGGGTATTGTACACTGGAAAGATACTAAATCCAATTTAACGTGCGTTCAATCTTCCATTCGCTCAACAAAAACAAGCACAAAAGACTGAGAACCTGTCATGTTCCAAATACTGTGCTAAGTTCCAGAGGAACGGTGGTCAACCAGACAGAGACCAGTCACTCCCTGCCTCAACCCAATAGATGCCGGTCTTAAAAACTGAGTGCTGGCGCCCAGGTCCTGGGCTGCCCAGGTCCATGCTTCAGATTACTGAAGCAGGACTGTGTAATCAAATAATCAGAGATTGACACTGGTTTGTGAAAATGGGCATTTCTGCATTTGTCCTTTTTAATTTATCAAATATTTGATAAATAATGAGTGAGGCGCTGGAGAGTAATGATTATTAAAAACTCTGGAACTTCAGTCAAGACTTGAGAGGACAACAGAGGCATTGATCAAGTAATGACACAAATCAAGGGTAAAATTTTGAGAGACAGGTGCTACAAAGAATAAGTATTTATTTCCAGAACCTAAATGGAGACATTTTGATATTTTTTATCAATGTGTATTATACATGCAGAAAAATGAACAAATCATACATGTTCAGCTCAATGAATTTTCACAAAGAAACAGAATATAACCAGCATCTCAAAAGCCTCCCTTGCCCCCGTTTGTCACCACTCACCCCAAGGGTGACCGATATCCTGACCTGTGAAGCATGACATATTTCTTCTATTTCTGAACTTTATGTAAAAGGAATCACATTGCTTGTTCTTTTTGTGGGTTTCTTGTATCAACTTACTTTACTTAACATTACATTTGTGAGATTCATCTATATAGTTGTGTATAAGTCGTATAGTATCCCATTCTATGTGTACCCTTCAGTTTATCCCTTCTGCTATTAGTGAGCAAAGGGAGCCATTTCTAAGTTTTGTCTGTCAAGAATAGTGCTACTATGGACTTTCTAGTCTATGTCTTCTAATGAAAATATGTACACATTTTTGGTGGGCACATGAGCTTGGGAGGAATGGAATTATGGGATCAAAGGGTGTATATGTTCATCACTAGTAGAGGTGCCAAACTATTTTCCAAAGTGGCTGTACAATTTTGCATTTCTTTTTTTAAAATTTTAGAATGTTTTTTAAAAATTCATTTGTATTGGAGTATAGTTGCTTTACAACGTTGTGTTAGTTTCCGCTGTACAGCAAAGTGAATCAGTTATACGTGTACGTGTATCCCCTCTCTTTTAGATTCTATTCCATAGAGGTCATTACAGAGTATTGAGTAGAGTTCCCTGTGCTGTAGTAGGTCCTTATTAGTTATCTGTTTTATATATAGTAGTGTGTATATATCAATCCCAATCTCCCAATTTATCCCTGCCCTCCCTTTCCCCCTTGGTAATCCTAAGCTTGTTTTCTACATCTGTGACTCTATTTCTGTTTTGTAAATAAGTTCATTTGTACCATTTTTTAGATTCCACATATAAGTGATATCATGTATCTGTCTTTGTCCGACTTCCTTCCCTCAGTATGACCATCTTGAGGTCCATCCATGTTGCATTTCTGACCACAATGTACAAGAGTTCCAGTTCTTCCATATCCTTACTAGCTCTTAGTACTGTCAGTGGCATCACGTTGTCGTTTTGATGGCATTTCTAAAAAGGGAGGGCAGGAACAGCTCCCCTGAAGAACTGACAATTGAGCTGAGGCTTGAAGTGATGCACTGTGGTTAACCAGGGGAGGAGGGGAACAGATAGCATTCCATGGAACTGCCGTGGAATTTCCATGGAAAGGGCACGGCACTGTGCAGAGACCCGGTGGCAGGAGGTGGCGTGGTCAGGAAGAGCTGGGGAAGGGAGCCGGTGTGGCTGGAGCAGAAGGAACAGGCAGTCAGGTGAGGTGAGGATGGCTGTGTCAGGGGTACCTGGTGGAGCAGAACCTTGGAGGTTTATCTTTGTACTCGAGGCAACAGGAAGTCCTCATAAGACTCTAAACAGAGGAGATGATCACGTTTGCTCAGATCAGTCTAGCTGCTTCATGGAAAACAAATTAGAGGGGCTGGATGGGTGGAGGGAGGGAGTTGGACATGCAGAGGGGGCTACTTTGTAGCCCAAGAGGAGAGCTCCAGGTCTCCAGGAAAGAGGCTTCTTTCTGTGGCTTTGTGCTTTGTCTAGGTCTAGGAGCCCAGTGTATGTTTATGGGCGATCACACAATGTACCGATTGCAGCCAAGGTTTCCTCCCGCATAAAGGAAATGTAGGTGACATGGCTTTGTGACAAAGGGAGCTTATCCTTCTTGGTTCCAATCAAACTAGAATCTGGGTTTGCAGGCTCTGGATCACCATTACTAGGGACTTGGGATGAATTTTTGCCACCATGATTAGTCCTGAGAGTATGAAATATAAAAATGTGGTACATTGATGTTTATATGCAATACAACTGTGAAAGAATAGAGCAGAAGTTCATGTGAGTTTCTCTAGTGAAGCCTCTGTAGGTTAGACTAGCTATCTAAACTGTCATTAACATGGCAACATAATCATCTAGAAAAATTAATTTAGTGTAAATTAAAAAGTAATGTGCAGAAATCTCTATGGATGTGGATGGGGGATGGAGGAGACATGAGTGTGACTGTGTGTGTGTGTGTGCTCGTACGTGAGTGTGGCGTTATCATGGACTGAAGTTTACCATGAACTCATGTGAACAATTAACTACCTCTCTCTAGACATTGGCTTCTATGTCTGTGAAGTGAAGGAGTTGGCCTTAGATAATCCTTAAGGACTATTAAGCTCTAATGTCTGAATCTTTCATAATTAATCAACCATAATAACATGCTCTCCAGTGAGTCCTCCTAACAGTCAAAACCCTTACTCTCAAATTAGAAAATTGAGATGATTAAAACAAATAGAAATTTGTAAGATTTTTGTAGATTTTTCATTGTAACCCTGAGCAAACTAGATAGTTCTTTTTTTTTATTAGTTATTGAAATGTTTGTGTGATTTACTGGATACAGCCAAAATGCAACAATTTAGTTGATAATATTTACTGACTATTAGTCAAAAAAACTAGTAGAGAATACTTTGGAAATAGTTCTGAGTGTGAATTGTCCTAACTGAGACTCTGGGGATACATTGTGTTGTACTTTTTGATCCATATAAACAGACATGATTAAAAGTAATACCATTTGAGAGTAATTATAGAGACTATCATAAACATTAATTAAGCAACAAAGTGTGCTTTGTGATCAATTTTTATTTATCTTCTTTGCAGATAAGAAAATTCTCTTAGGCCTCTTTTCTTATCAATAAAGCAACCTAAAAGGCCTTAAATATCAGAAGTAACCTAACAGGCTAAAAAGCCATTAGACAGTGATTTCAGCTGCAGCAAGATAAGAAATTAAATGGAATCTTGAAATTAAAGAAACTAAAAATTGGTTAGAGAAAACCGTATCTGCCAATAGAAGTTTTAAACATCGTATGAATAAGGACTTGCTATCCCTCCTTTGAGGTTGTCCTTCTGAAATAAAGTAATTTTGACATTTTCATTTATATGGCATTTCGAAGATGAACTTTAAGTGCCATTTAATTGTATTCAGATGATAGCAAATACTCATGTGGGTTGTCAGCACATTACTTCATTAATAACTTTGGTACCAATTGGTTTAGGGTGTCAGAGCCCTTCTCCTTTTGACTTGTGCACAAATATGAAGGCATGTTTGTATCATGTCAAACTTAGCCCTAGAGGGCTGTGCTGAGACCAGGCAGCCTGCCTTTCTGGGCTTCACTCTTGACCCTAGATGATCCATTATCTCACTTTGTATGTATTCGACTGGTTGATGAGATGTGAGCCGGCCAAGGAAGTAGAAAGTTAGAGCGGGAACTGTATGTTTCATAGTTACCCACACAGATGTGCCTGAGACCAGGCAGATGTCACAAATAGCAACATGCTTGTGCAAGGTTCTGGAACAATCTAGAGAATATGCTCCACTTTGAGGGACCAGTTGCCAGGAGGGACACAGGTGTAGTTCTGCCTGACCATCCATACAACCAGGAGCCCAGAATCTCAAAGTTCTTAGGGCATTTGCTCAGTTTTTAAATGTTGGGAGTTAATTCAAATTGCAAATAAACACTCGGTGGAACAAACAATATCTGTCTGTGAGTCGTACAAATCCTGGTTTACAAATAAAAAATCTGAAGGCGGTTCCCAAGCTACATAGTCAAATTCTATGAAATTGAACCGTAGGACATTGCTATGTTTATAGCTTAAGAAATGGTCAAACATCAGCAGTTTCCTGTAGTTCAACCTAATAGTTTGCAATTTCAAACTATTGAGAATGATAGTGTGTGTTGTCAGAACCGATGTGCAAGTTACATGAAATAGAAGAACAGCACAAAGTGAGTTTTCTGGGTAACCATCCCCACTCCCCCCTCCATGATAAATTTCTTTAAATCTTTGGACCTTCTGAGATACCTGAACTTTTGCATCAAGTTGTGAGATATGAGGGAAAGGGAATTATAAAACCTAGAAATCAAGGCTTCAGGTTAAGGCCCTGTGTGTGAGCAGGTCTAAATACAGTGCTGTAATAGTTTGCTCAGGCGACTATAACAAATGCCAGACTATGTGGCTTAAATAGAAAATTTCTCACAGTCTGAGAGGCTAGAAGTGCAAGATCAGGGTATTGGTAAATTTGGTTTCTTCTGAGGCTCCTTACCTTGGCTTGCAGACGGCCGCCTTCTTGCTGTGTCCTCACATAGTTTTTTTCTTGTGTGTGTGCATGCCCCTGGTGTCCTTTTATATATCCAAATTTCCTCTTATAAGAGCACCAGTCAAATTGATTAGGACCCACAAATACGACTTTTTTAAAAATCTGAATCACCTCTTTAAAGGCCTATTTCCAAATACAGTCACCTTCTGAGGTTCTGGGAATTAGGGCTTCAGTTTGGGGCATGAAGGGAGCACAATTCAGCACACAACACGTGGTGCACTCAAAAATTTTTAACAAACATCTCTCTAGGGAGGAAAATCCTTACTTGCAGCATTTGCCAATTTCTGTGGTGTAAATATTCCCATCATGGCTGATTTCAGGTTACCAACATGATGTCACTGAACACAGACTTGGGCCAATATGGATAAAAGCGCATCATTCCGTAGCAGTGCCACCATCTGCATCCAGTAGGTGTGAATAACCTCCAGACCATAAATAATAGTCAATGTAATAAAATAGTACGAGATGAGGGTTTAGTCTTTTGTTATCTTTGCTGTTGATATCATTTGCTTTTTGTAAGTTTATGTAATTTCATTCTTACTAATGGCTGTGCATGTTTAACAATTCGCCAGCCAAATTGCTGAAAATTTAACATTGGGTCTCAAGAGCCAATACCAACCAGCTCCAGCACACCACTGAGTTATGTAGCTCTTAAGTAGAATTCTATAATCAGGAATGGGAAAGTAGGACAGCTTCGTCTGAAATTATAAAGGGACTCTACTGGACATGATGACTGACAGGATATGGGTGAAAATAAGCAGGAAAAATCCAAAATGAATGAATGAGTTTGGAAAGAGTTTGAAGGGAGAGCTAGGTTAGGTGGGCAATGAATTAGTGAGGATGATGGAAGAGCCAGCTGGGGGTCCAGTGACCTGAATTCCTACCCTAATCCCACCCGAACAAGCCTGTTGATGGGGGGGGGGCCCTCTCTGAGCCTCAGTTTCCCCTCTCTAAAATACACCCCCGTCTGGACGACTTCTCAGGAGCCTCTCAACTGTAAAATTGTGGAATCCTATCACTTACTATATGAATCGCCAAATCCTTTCTATGTCTATGTCTCTACAAGCCAAAAAAAAAAAAAAAAATCCGAAGGTCATGTGTGTGTCTGTCCCTTAACGTATGATACGATCACCCCAGAAGATACATTTAATGGAAAGAAAGAACATAATTCTGTTGTCTCTAATAATTAGCAAGATTGTTATCAAAAAGATATTTTTCAAAGACTTCTTTTATTTCCTTACAACCCTCAGAGGCAATTACAAGTAACCCATTAAAAGTGCATCTGGCTTAGAAGAGCAGGTATGTGAACTGTATCAGAAACGCAAGCAACCTCAGAAGGGGTTTACTTTCAGTTCAGTAGTTAAACCTCAGTATACACTTTATGTTTTGACTATATCACAGCAGGGCGCCTCGTTGCTGTACTCTTGAAAAAGTCGTTTTAAAGAAAAACGGGGGTGGGGGGGTTGTGCATTTAAGACGCTCTCGGGAAAAAAATAGACATATTCATTGGCTCATGAATTTTTCAAACTCTCCTGCAAATGTGCCTTCATAACCATTTCAGAGCTGTCTTATAAATAACTATATGTTGACTTGAAATGAAAATAATCACCTTACAGTATGTCGATCAACCTCACTTACTTCATTTTGAGATGGGATCCTCACCCCAGTGGTTCTCCAAGTGTGGTCCCTGGGCCAGCAGTGTCAGCATCACCTGGAAACTGGTTAGAAATGCAAATTCCCAGGCCTTCCCTCAGACCTGATGAACGAGGGTCTCTGAGGACGGCATCTGGCCTTTCCAAGTGCCTCTGACGCAGGCTCATTGATGGGATGCTATGCTATAGCACGCTCCGGGGAGTCAGGCTTTCTCCCCTTTGTTCATCACCAGCTTCATCTCTTTAGGCCAGTGATTCTTCAGGTGAGGTCCCTGAACTAGCAGCATCAGCCTCACTTGGGAACTTGCTAGAAATGCAGATTCCTGAGCCTCACTCAGACCTGTTCCATTAAGAACGTGGGATATGGGGCTCAGCAAGAGGGAGCGTTATTGCCAAAGCGTAATTTAAAATAATGGACTAGGGTGGCTCCCCCGAGACTGGGGAGAGGAAGGCATTAGCCTGGTGGAACATCAGTTTGGGAGACACAGTGGATTCAGAAGAGGAAGGAGGAGCAGTGAGAAAGAATGCTTCTGTGGTCGGGTGTGTTAGAATAGCGGGTCGCTGGGAGAGAGGGAAGCTGGTTTAAGAGGAGAGCTGTTCACCTGGGAGAGCTGACCCCTCCCCCGCTCTGCCTACCCGACTCTGTGCCTCTCCCAGCTCTAGCCCATGCCTGTCGCTGGCACAGAGGGGCCCAGACCTGTTCTCACCACCATCCCAGGGATGCGGGTATGGGTATTTCTCATTCCCTAAAGGATAGAAAGGCACATCCTTGGACAGGTTTCCTGGCAAAATCCTAGCCGCCTTGTAGGGTCATCTACTTTAGGACTTCACTTCACTTTAGGACCTTTTTAATCAGACGGAGCTGGTTTGGGCGCTGACCGATTCTGTTCTTATAAAGAGGGCATTTTACAGAAGAGCAAGGCATCTTGGCGAAGACCTGCTCGCAGTCTGAAAGCTGAGTCTGTCCTCCATGACTTTTCCCCCTAATATCCCTCCCACCCTCATAAAGCCTTAGGTCGGTGCTGAGGAACCCAAAAGTCAAAGGACTGTGTGTTTCCTTTTCTTAGAAAGAAACAGCCTCTGGCAAAAAAAAAAAAAAGTAAACTCCAAGGGTAAGAAATAAATTAAATGAATTGGTCCTGAGTTTGGCCCAACTCTGATTTGCATAACTGCTTCAAAACTAGTGACCTGGGGATAAATTCCAAATGGAAAGTATTTCCAGCTTCCGTTTATGGATAAATGGCCCAGGAGAGCCTTTTCCTTGGTCTTCACTGGTGAGCCTTCTTAGCTTTTAAAAATGTGTGGCCAGTGGGGAGTTTCCTTTTCTCTATGTGATTCTGACCCATTTCTCAACCACTTCCTCGACACCCCAAAGCACCATTTAGCACTGCAGGACACCTTGTGTGTTAGAGATAACCCTTAGAGAGCACTGGGTCCATAAACCAGTGTTAAGTCCCTCGTGGCTCAGCGGTGCTGCTCTTCCCCTCAGGAGTGGGCAGTAAGGGTCCTGCTACTATTTCAGCCAAATGGGACAAGGAAATTCACAGGGGACAGAGTAGAAGGCAGAAGTCCTTTAGTTGCATTTTGCTGCTGTAGAACGCCAGGTCCCAGAAACCATACCAGAGCGAAAATATCTGCTTGATGATGTATGAGACAGGGCTTCTGAATTTGGGGATGCATAGAATATGGTGTCAGGCAAGACAGATCACATCCTTCAGTTATGGTGCAGCTAGAAAGCCGTTTATTCCTCTGAGAGACAGCTATCTCATGCCATCAGATTGAGCTTTCAGCCCTAAGAATGGAGTCATATGGGGTGATCAAGTAGATTGTATTGCTGGTCAATACCTTTTCTATTATTATGTTACTGGAAAATAATTATTATCTTCTGCTCGAGCCTGTGTGAGATTGAGAAAGATCAGGGAGAGGAAAAAATATTGCATTGTTCAACTTGTACTTTATATTCAGCCCCTACACACATTAAAGCCAGCAATGCTAGCTGAAGATTACTTTGTATCATTTTCTAAATCATCACCCTAGAGTAATTTCTTCTGCCTTTTTCTATGACCATTAAGCTAGGTTGGGAACGTGATTCTGAAATTCATAATCAATAAAAAAGTGTTGGACAATACTTAATTCCATATTCTTCCACAGATTTGGCTTTGGTTAAAAACTTGATAGCTGTGGCCTTTTAATCACAATAAAGTCAAATACGTTTAATAACTTTTTGAGGGAGGAAAACAGTATTGAGGTTTAATTTAGTAAACGTTTATAATTTGTATTATCTTATGCCTCCTCCTGAGCACTATTAAAATAAATAAAGTGGGGCCTGGAAAAGTTCAGCTTTCTGCACTTGGAATGTCTAAGAGAACATTTGGTATTTCGTCCCATGACTTTGAGGAAGCCCCACAGCTTCCTGGAAAAGCTGTGGAGGAGTCATTCCCATCCGAAGAGCTGCTTTTCACTGTGTCATATTCTAGAGCTCCCTTGAATTTATCAAATGTGTCTGTCTGGTCCCTGTAACCCTAAAGGTAAGTTCTTCAAGAGCAAAGGCCCTGGGGTATTTTTTTCTAGTTTGTCCTCAGTGCATTTTAGGTACTCAAATATATGTTGGTTAACTTAAAACAGCAAACAAACAAAAATACCCTCTTCCCCCTTCAACAGGGACATACAGCAAAAAATCAGTCTCTGAGTATTCTCATCCTGAGATTTTATATTCTGGAGGTTTTTCCCAGTCTACTTCCATTATAGGAGTATGAAACCTTTGTTCTGATGCGCTACTTAGGGTTTCTTGATTCAGCACTATTGAACTGGACATGATAATTTCTGTTGTGGGTGGCAGTCCTGTGTGCTATAGGATGTTTACCAGCGTTCCTGACCTCTACTCACCAGGTGCCAGTCACACCCCCTCCCACCAAGCTGGGACAACCAAAATGTGTCCAGGTGTTGGCAGATGTGCCCTGGGGGCTAGAATTGCTTTTTCCCTTCCCCCCGCCCCCACCACGTGGGGAGCTGCTGGGTACACTGCAGGTCTGTCCTCGAACTGAAACTCTCACGAAACCGAGACACATGGGGCAGGTCCTAAGCTAGTTCTGTTGTCCCCTTCCCAGCCCGTAGGCTTTTCCTACAGATTCCCAAGGGAAGAGAGATGGTTGTTTTAATGAAAAGGGATGTTATGATCCTCCCTGTCCTTCCCCCTCCCGCATAGTAGAGACATTTTGCTGATATCTGGAGGAGGAACCTTGGGGTGGGGAGCAGAAGGTAGGGAGAAGGTATGAGGGCAAAGAGGACACAGTGGAAGCTGAACAGGCTCATGGGCACCCCTGCTCTGTTGACCCCCAGCTTTCTCTTAGCTAAGGGGTTCTCTCCCACCTGGCTTCGCTATGTAGGAAACACCTGGGATCGAGCCCTGGAAGGAAACCGCCCCTGGACAGATTTGTTTCCATCAGCCATACCTGAGAACGTCCAACTTTTTATCTTCTCTCTGTATGAAGTAAGAGCAACTGAAAAGGGCAGTTGTAAATAATTCCATCATGTCTTTATATACTTGTTCCAAGGTCTCATTCCAGTTTTAGGGAATTAATGTCAGTGCTCAGACACTAAAAATAAACCAAGAAACCTAAGGCTGGAATGAGTGGTATCCCTATCAGGAAAAATACAGTAAGAGGATTAATAAATTTTACTTTTCTTAACATTCTATTGTTATAGTTAACATTTTATTATTCCTGGGAGATTTTCTCCTGATTAAAGCCATTAGAAGGATTTTTTTCCCTCCTAAACATCCACACCCATTTACTAACCCTGTAATCAAGGCAGAGTATCAATTAAGCCAAAATTAATTTCTTTCCCAAGAAAACTGTTTATAGGGCCATAATTCACAAATTCACTAATTGTTTTTCTCTGCTACCAGCACTAGCCAATGTTGGCAACAGTAGCCACCATTGAAACTGCATTGTAAAGACATCCACAGTCAGTGAGCTGCCTTATTTATCTTCAGTAACCCGAAGTCTACATGATAGAGCCTGCCTGTCCACACCTTCCACTTAACCTGATGCAAGAATGGTAAAACAAAGACAGTAAAAGCTAGTGTCCCTGTGGGCTAGGATAATTAGCTGCAACACTTTTTCTTTCCCCCTTGAAGCCAGTTCCAGTCATTAGCTGAAGTGCTATATAAATGCTGAGGATCCCTTATTGCCTTATGAAGTTAATCCCTCCCAGGGAGAGACTGGTTTATTGATGGATTATGTGGAGCTGAAAGGAACCAGAGGTGAGAACTCCAGGCACTACTCAAATTCAAGAGCAATATTCACTTTAAACAGCACTGAGATGCCATTGTTCCCCGATCAGATCGGCAGAGGTAGGACAGCTTGATGGTATATCGCAGTGGTCGGGATGTGTGGGAAACAGGCACGTTTATACACTGTTGGTGGAAGTATCAATTGGTAGAACAGAGATGGTAGGTGGAGGGCGCTTCAGCAAGGCCAGGCAGGTGGGGTGCCAGGGGCAGGAACTACAACCGAACCCACCCTTTGTTCTAACAACTTCTCACAGCTTCTGCGCATTTATCCTACAAACCTTCCCACAGATAAAAGGGCAAGGTTGTGTTGTGGTCACATTGTTTACAATCATACAAAAGAAAACAACTCAATGATCAATCATAGGTGACTGTATTACCTCGTGCAATGAATACAGCACTTTACAACCCATAGGCACTCAGTGAAACCTGTTAAGTTGAATTGAAAAGTCGCTCAGCTTAAGTCATCTTTCTCTTCATACTCAAATAATTATTAAACGTCTTCTGGTTGCCAGGCATTCACCTAGGCTTTTTGCTAATAAAACTTGTGCTTCTGGTTTTCAAATAGAGAGATAGTTTGATGGTGTCGATCCTATGAATGTTCCTTTCTTAAAGGCTCTGGAGCTTTAAGAAAGGAGTTTCAGTGTCCTGGTCCCCCACGGACCTATAGGCAGTGGGGGTAGAGACAAAATAGCAATCGCACGTCTGTAGTAAACGATATCTGTATCAGTCAGGGTTCCATCAGGGAAGTGGAGTGCACCATGAGTCTTGGGATAAGGAATTTATCGTAGGAGTCAGACCTTACTCAGCTGTGGGAGGATCTGGGAAGTCAAAGTCTGAAAGGGAGAATCAGAGAAGTCCCCAGTCAGTAGATGTGAGACACAGGCACCTCCAGCGCCCAAAATGGGGCTGCAGAGGGGATGGGGGTTGGGGAGTGTCGCGACCGCCACCTGTGGGGGCGCTGCCCGGCACCAGCCACGAGCCGGAGGGTCACTGGACGGCCAGGCCAGCCGTCAAGGAGAGCTGGACGTGGACCGGAGTGAGGACAAGTCAGAACTGCCCCTGGACGCAAGGGCACGAGACAGTAGTGACACTGCTTCCGGACCGCAGGCAGATCACTCTTGACCCCTTCAGAGAAGGGGCTTCTGGGAAACAAACTGCAGCTTAGCCAGGTTGGCTCAATGCAAAGCACCACAAGCACTATTTGTTAGCTTAAGCCTTCTATCTGCCATCACTGAAAAAACGTATGTTCCGGAAAAGTACATGGGGGTCTAGACTCCCAGCCCTCATCTCGTTAAGATAGTGAAGAGTAGACAATTTAAATATTGGTAAAATCTATGTCTCCAGATTAAGGATTGTTAAAGTCTTCAAGTTGTTCTGAGGCTGTGAGATGCAGTCACCCCAGCAGAATGAGTATTGAACTGAGGGTGTTTCTCAGCCTCTGCTCACTTGTTCACCATGGGGGCCAAAAGTGGATGCTGGGATGTATCTCAGATCTCTTAGGTGTGTGTGAGGAGGACCAGAACATGGTGGTTTGTAGGATGTTCTGCAACTTAGCTTAAAAACACAGTGTCTTTCACATAGTAGGTGTAAAATAAATGCTTTAATGGGTGTGGGTAGGAAGTGTATGGACTGTGGTTTCTCTAGGTAGAGGAAGACGGATGCAAATAAAAGTAGATGTGCTAAGAGCAAACCTTCAACCAGAATAGTTTTTAATGGCAGAACAAAGGTATTCCAGGTCAACCCCAACACGAACATAGGCCGTCTTCTACACCAGGCACGAAGGTCCTTCCCCTTTGCTCCTCCTCCTCTCTCTTTTACGGAGACAAACATCAAAAACAAAAACAAGACTACTGGCGTTGTTTTAGGCTTACAAAATGATTTCAAACATTTTTAATTAGTTAACAGCATTTAAAAATGGGAGATTTTGCATAAGTTATCTCAGTCCAGTGTCTCTTAGAAATTCTGAAAACCAGGACTTCCCTGGTAGTGCAGTGGTTAAGAATCCGCCTGCCAATGCAGGGGACACAGGTTCGATCCCTGGTCCGGGAAGATCCCACATGCCGTGGAGCAACTAACCCCGTGTGCCACAACTACTGAGCCTGCACTCTAGAGCCTGTGAGCCACAACTACTGAAGCCCGTGTGCCACAACTACTGAAGCCCGCGGGCCACAACTACTGAAGCCCGTGTGCCTAGAGCCCATGCTCTGCAACGAGAAGCCACCGCAATGAGAAGCCCACGCACGAAAACGAAGAGTAGCCCCCGCTCACCGCAACTAGAGAAAGCCCGTGTGCAGCAATGAAGATGCAACACAGCCAAAAATTAAAAAAAAAATCCTTTTTAAAGTTCCATTCCTTTAAAAAAAAAAATTCTGAAAACCTGGAAAACCTGGCCTGACACTCCTAGGTGACATCTGTTGCTGGATCTCAGGGGCCACTGCCTCTTTTAGACAAGGGGCTTTCCTATGGCCATGGCCCCCACCCCTCTGAATTGTTCCCACACCAAGGCTGCTTTCCTTTTCCTTTACCATATACTATCCCACATGTGATATGATATGCCTTGTAAGTCAAGAAATATTGATAGGTGATAATGATGAAGCTGCTACAGCTAATTTAACTCTTAGGTGCCAGGCACTGTGCTAAATGCTTCAACACCTAATCATTATCTAATTCTTTCAGCCATACAAGGTAGCTATTATTTCCATCTTATGGATGAAGAACTGAGATTCAGGTTGTTAAGGGCCTTCCCTGAGTTGAATCAAAGGAAGTGATGTGCCATCATCTGGGTACTGGAAAACGGAATCCAGCTTCAGAGCCCACGTTCGTTCATAGAGTCAGCAGAAAAGAGCCAGATAGTAAACAGTTTAATTTCAGCTTTGTAGGTCCTACAGTCTCTGTTGCGACAACTCAGCTCTGCTCTGTAGTGTGAAAGTAGCCAGACGATAGGTAAAGGAATGGGTGTGGCATGCTCTAATAGGACATATTTACAGAGACAGGCAGTGGCTGGATCTCACCCAGAGCCGCAGTGCCTGCATCCGCCAAGGGTGGTTATCCTTCAGGAACTGCCCAGAGGGCAGCGAGTGCTGTAACGTGGTGCTTCCCACGGCCCTTCATAGGAGGTGGAACCGTGGGAAAGCTCATGTAGTTGTACCCAGGTGCTGTGCCAATCTGGATGAGAATTGACTAGGGTTCACTTTTGGATTCTCCATTATTTCTGGTTCCAAATTTGAGTTGTTTCTGTCTCCTTTTGTTTTTCAAACACTGTAAATGCCAGCCATGGGGAAAAAAGGAATGAGCTCCAGAGGAGGCCTGGCGTAGAAGGAGAACAGCATCCTTGCAGGACTGCAGGAGATCGACTTCCTGACCACCCCACTCCGTGGAGGGAACTGAGGTCCAGAGACCTTAGGAAACATGTACAGAGTCACACCACTCCTCGGTCCACAGGGTAGAATTTGAAGCCCCAAGTCTATGGCCCCAAAGCCCAAGCTGTCTCCATCTACTGTGTAAATATCAGGAGTTTCTATTCTGAATTCACCAATATTAAGTATATCCCTGAAAAGAAATTACAAGACTCATAGACTTTCTTTTCCTTTAAGTATGCATTCCTTTAGCATTATTTATTGGGGGCCTACTGTGCGCCAGACACTGAGGTTTTGAGGCTGAATAAGGCAGAAAGCCTGGAATCACCTTTCATATGGAGAGAGACAGCAAACATTTCTATGTCACAAATCCCCCAGCCGGCCACCTGGACCTCAGGTGCTGTGCTCACACCTGTCCCTGCATGTGGTACCAACAGCATGAACTGTCTTTGTGTGGAGGCTGCTTTGGAGAACGTCAGGATCACGAGGATGTCAAAAAGGCGTCACTACAGGCCACACAGCCAGCCGACTTACAAGTGTGCTTGTTTGTGTTCAGGGTGGGTTGAGGGTATCTGGCCAGATTCTTTGGGGTCTTTGGTGTCTTGTCCAAGAGCTACGCTTCTCTGTCTTATAAAACTGAGTATTGTCTTCAAACCTGTGGGACTTTCAAGGTCATATATGAGAGGTGTCGTGTATGCTCCGAGAGTTGGGGATTTACAAAAGTCTGTGTGTGTCATGGTTTTATTTCCCCCCCCCTTTCAAAATTACTGCTGGCTCTAAGAGTCAAGAACTCAAACTTGCATGAACTCTTCAACACCTCTCCAAATTCAACAAAACTGACATTTATAGCTTTGTTGAAGCGGAGACATGGCATTTGGCTTCAGATTGTTTGGACTGTAGAGTGTCAGTATAAATAGCTTTGATTGACTTTTGTATCGTGCACATCTGGAAGCAATTTATGGCATTCCAGCTAGATTAAAGCGCGTTTTAAAGGAATTTCACCAGCTCTTTTTTTTTTTTTTTTTCCTGTTGGCCATGGTGAATAAAGTTTCAAAGAAGGTTTAGCTGTTGTTCTTAATGTAGACTGTGGTGAAGTCAAATTCAGGGCAAATGCTGGGTGGGGGGAGAAGGGAAGAGGGACGTTTGTTTTGCCAAAAGAGCTAAACACAGAACTGACTTTTCCTCAATTGTTTTGTTCACACGAAACGAGAGATAAAACGTCAGACATCAGGAAGCTGCTATCAATACACAGAAACCATGGACTAAGCCGTTTTTAAAGAGAGGAATGGACTGACCTGGGAGAGGTGCAAAGAGCTACGTATGTGTCTCTTGGCTCAGCCACCAGAAGGACTGAGAAGAAACATGAACATTGACTTTCATTTATGGAATATGTGTTTTGATTTTCGTTTAGCAAATACTTTACTAGTACATAATAAGAACAGCTACTATGAGGTAGGCGACAGAGTATGTGAGAGCGCCCAGAGATGGAGGCTGACTCGCTGCCTTCATGGAGCTGATAATCGAGTGGAGCAGCAAATTCCCCACACGTCATTTAATTACCACTGTGACTAAACTAGAATGGAGAAGTGAGTACAGGGTGTCCTGAGTGCCTGTGGACCTGAGGTAGTCAGAAGGATCAGCAAGGGCTTCCTGGAGAGATGTGACACAAGGCAGTAAGGGGAAAGCAAGTCCAAGGAGAGAAGAGGAATAACATTCCAGGAAGGGGGTGGGGGGGATTTTCATTGCAAACCCCTGGAGATGGGAAGGAACAGCCCAGCCAGGTAGGTATTTTCCCATTTAGACATGGGAAAAATGAGGCTCAGATTGGTTATAAACCTCTCCAATTTCACTAAGCTCTCATCTGTATAATCCATTTTAAGAGCTGTTGAATCCTGTAGCCCTGATGGCCTGCATGGGTGAAGGCAAGTCACATCCTATCTCTGGGCCCCAGTTTCCCCATTTTTATGATGAGGGAATTTGATACATGCTCTGTATCAAATGGAGCTGTGTATAACGTATACATCATCATATATAATACAATGAATGCAATGGGTACACTGTGTATAACACATAGGTCATCATATACAGTGAAGCAATGGAAACATTGCTGTTCACAACACTGAAAGATGAAGATTCTCTGATGGACAAACTGGGAGGAACAGTAAAATCCTTGGGGTGACGAGAATGTACCCTCCAGTTTCTCCAGCTTAGATAAGAAAATGAAATCTCCATTATTAAATGAGACTCATGCGCTGGGAGAGACCGGGCCCGTGCATTGTTAGAGCTATAATATATAGGTCATTGTGGCCCTCCTTTTTCTTTTTGTTGCTGAAGGAAAGTGATGAAATGGTGCCAAGAAAGTGGCAAATTGCCCTAAAAAATCACATAAAAGTGCAATTTAGTGCACACAGTTCTGCTGAAGAAAACCACCTTTGTTTCATTATTAGCTTCCCAGGGATTTCTTTCCTTGCTTGGCATTTAAGTGTGGAAACTTGTCCTTTTATTCTTAACATAATGAGACAGTTCTTATGTTTTAAGAACAATGGAAAAAAGCATGAAGAGTTATTGATACATTATTTGAGATTTATTAGCTACTGACTGGAGCCATATTGCTAACCTCCGGGTATGATTTGGAAAGGCAGGGAGGCATAGACCTCTGTTGTTTTACGTAAAAATAGAAAGAAATCTAATCTCTGAGACCATAGGATGAAAAATGTTCTATTAGGGATTTGCTTTGCCCTTTTTCTCTGATTTCAGGCTTGGGATTTGACCTGCAGACAAAGAGTGGCTACTTTGCCTGCAAGGTTTAGAACTAATAGGAAGGTAAACTCGGAAGTTATCTGCTGACATCATTTCGGGCAGTGTTTCCCAACTTCTGTTTCAGTTCTCTCTCCACTTGTCTGTACAGGCTTGACAAAAATACATCAAAATAAAGCTCATGTGCTGGCCTATCAGATTTCATGCACTCTGCACTTGATTAAAGGGATGCATGTAAGACCAATCTGGGGAGGCAGGGCAGAAGTGAGATGCTGAGAGTGCTGAGTCCTGCTGTAGTCGCAGGAATGGTTGGAGTTGAGACCAAACCTCAATGGAAAACGGGCTGTGAATTCAGTAAGGCGATGGGGAGACCAGCAAGGCCTTTTTATTCTGTTGGTGAAAAATATGTTGTTCTGTGTAAGCCTGGTCAGAGAGATTTTGCAGTTCACATGATGTTCAGTGCAGTTCAGTGCTTGGCATAGAGAATGATCTCAATATGTATCTGTTGAATTTGTGTAATAAAAGAAGTTAAAGGATGAAGGTGGTGGGCAATACACATTATTGGTCTGTATTGCTATTAGATGTTTTAAAATTTAAAAATCCGGGGATATTTAAATCTGAGATTGCGATCTGGCTGTTACTAATTGTCTCTAATTTGTTAATTCTTTTAATTCAACAAATATTTATTAAGTGCCTCCAGTGTGGAAAGAATTGTATCAGATGTTGGGGAACATGGCCATGAGGAGACAAATATGAATCTGGACATGTTCTAGGTGGAAATGGACATTAATTAACTAAGCCCACAGTGGATTATGCTGTTACAATTGTTTTGTGTACTACTGGATGCTGTGGAAAGCTAGGAGACCGTTTGGGGGTGAAAGCTGAGATCTAAAGGATAAGAAGCTGAATTCTTGGCTTCTGTCCTTATGGTTAATTTGGAGGCAGAACTTTGGGCTATAGGTGATTTTAGCTTCTTGAGTCTTGTCCCTGTTAGAAGTTCCCCAGTCTGAAGAAATGTCAAGAATGGACACAGGGCTGTCTTTGGAGAAAAGTGGAAGTGGAGAATCATTGCAGAGTTTTTGCAGAAAATTAGATGTGGCCGCTGGACTACTTAATTATATAGCATTTTTAGTTGGATGGTAGACAAACAGTCTGTAGACTCTGGGGTAGAAAGCCGAGGAGAGACAGCTCCTCACGGAAGGGTTTTACTTGGCTCAGAAAAGAGAAGGATGTTAACTAGAGAAAGTCCACTTAATGGTACTTCCCCTGATGTCCTGAAGGTGAGCCCTGCTGGCCAGGCCAGGGGCACTTATGGAAATGTGGGCTGCATGTACATTTTTATTTTCTGGTCTGAAATGCTGTGGAAGCAGTGAAAAAAATTCTGTCAACAGAAACAAAATGAAGTGGAAAAAAGTGAAGCTCTTCGGGAAAGCAAATAATTCAGTTTGGATGTTCTGTAGGATGCAATTGAGACATGATATTCAGTTCTCTGCATGGCCTTTTTTATAGAGTCAGTGGACTCACCATTCTTTCAACAGATTTGCACCAGGTTTGGGTTAAGGTGAAGGCAGTAGGCGATATTGTGTGGTTTATAGGAGGATGGAATCAATTACTATGGTTTCTCTTACATCATGACTGGCCAAATGAGCTGAATCCGTCACTGAAGTGTTAGAATTTGCAACAAAAGTTTATAGAACCCTTTGATGTTACACAGCATTTTTGTGGTCGTTGTATCACTGGATAATTCCAGTAGTCCTAGGAGCTAAATGGGCTGTGGGTCTAAGGTCTGCCTAGTGTGCTATACGCCTGGATTGGGTTCAAAGACAACTCAAGATTGGAATGTGAGCTCCAGGAGGGCTGGAACCTTTGGCTGTTTGGTTCAGGCTGTATCACCAGCACCCAGAACAGTGCTTGGCATAGAGAATAGACTCAATACCTGTCTGTTGAAGTTATCTAATAAAAGAAGTCAAAGGATGAGGGTGGTGAGCAGTGAGATAATTGGATGGTCTGTATTACTATTAGATAATTAAAAGCAAAAAATATCTGGGGATATTTAAATCTGAGATTGAGATCTGCCTGTTACTAATCGTCTCCAAGGCCTGAGGTATGTCACTTACCCAGTTCTAAGTTCCCCACCTATAAAATACAGTATCTCTTCCAGCTCTAACATTCCTATGCTGGATTAATTTCTCTACTGATACATCTTCTCCACAAGTTTTTTTCAAGATCACCATTTAGCGTTTACATATTTAAATTCTTTGACACCATCCTTAAGAGCTTGCATTTGAAAAGTGTGCAGGGAAAGGCCCATGGGTCTGGCTCTCAAATACATATTCTTTTCTTTGCCCCCCTAGCTCAAATACCTTGCCCCATATCCTTAAAGAGAGGGAAAATACAGAGAACATAGTTGAGAGGGAAAACATAGGACAAATAAAAGGTCTTGCCCTAGTCCTCCTACAAAATATAGAAGACCAAAATTTATGGTTTTCCACATGACTCTCCAGCTAAGAATTTTTTTTTTTAATATTATTGAAGTATAGTTGATTTACATTGTTATGTTAATTTCTTCTGTACAGCCAAGTGACTCAGGTATACATATATATATATATATATATACATTCTTTTTCATATTCTTTTCCATATGGCTTGTCACAGGTTATTGAATATAGTTCCCTGGGCTGTACAGTAGGACCTTGTTGTTTATCCATCCTATATATAATCGTTTACATCTGCTAATCCCAAACTTCCAATCCTTTCCCTACCCTCCCCCCCTTGGCAACCACAAGTCTATTCTCTGTGTCTGTGAGACTGTTTTTGTTTCATAGATATGTTGATTTGTATCATATTTTAGATTCCACATATAAGTGATATCATATGGTATTTGTCTTTCTCTTTGCGATTTACTTCACTTAGTATGCTAATCTCTAGGTCCACTCATGTTGCTGCAAATGGCATTATTTCATTCTTTTTTATGGCTGAGAAGTATGCCATTGTGTGTGTGTGTGTGTGTGTGTATATATATATATATACACACACACACACACATACACACACACATACACACACCACATCTTCTTTATGTCGATGGACATTTAGGTTGTTTCTGTGTCTTGGCTTTTGTGACTAATGCTGCTGTGAACATAGGGATGAATGTATCTTTTCGAATTATAGTTTTTTCTGGGTATATGCCCAAGAGTGGGATTGCTGGATCATATGGTAGCTCTATTTTCAGTTTTTTGAGGACCCTCCATACTGTTCTCCGTAGTGGCTGCACCAGTTTACGTTCTCACCAACAGTATACAGCTAATAGTTTTTTAAATCCCTGCTACTCTCCACTCTGAACTCCTCTTTTAGATTATGGATTGTGCCTTTTAGAACAGCGATTGTGCCTTATACATCTATTTGCTCACCCACAATCCCCAGTCAGTATAAAATAATAGGTAAGTATTTATAGAAATAATAAATGTATAAATAGTTGAGGGTGGAGTTGGAACTGCCACAGAAATGCAGAAATTAATGAATAAAGGAGCTGAGTAAAGTAGAGGTAATAATATAGCATCCATGGAACAGAGGAGGGCAAAATGCTGAAAAGCGCGAATTGTCTAAATTAGTGATGCAGTTAAAGCTTGAAATTTATAAAGCAGCTGCCTCCAAAGGCAAGGTGTCTAAAGTCAGTGAGGTCCGCCTCCCCCATCCCCCAAGGTGTGAAGACATCAGGAATGGAAGAGACTGTGGTAAAGTGGATGGCACATTCCCATTCTAGCGAGAAGCTGAAAGCTGCTGTGTTCCTGCTGAGTGAGGCTAAGATGGGAATATTGCCAGACCTTCCCGTTCAAAAAAAAAAAAAAAGCTGTATATGTAGTTGTTTATGGAAAATCTGTTTTTTTTAAAGCTTTGGCAGTGATTTCTAATATTTTTAAAACATTGCATGGCCAAAGAAACCCTCCCAAGCCCTACATGTTTGCCAAAAGATCTACTAATTAAAGAGATCTGATACTATAATATTTAGTGAAGGCGTTAGGGATTTAGATTAAGTTCTGAAACTGTTTTCAGACCAAGACTAAATAACTACTGTTTCACTCAAATATTCTAGATTGGTATCAGCATTCCAACACCCAAGAATTTTTGGCTGCATCATGCTTTGCTTTGCAGGATGCCTTAGTGTCTTCTCTGGACTCTCCCCTCTGCCAGTTGATCTGAGCCCATCCTTGTTATCCGAAGCTGCCGCTCAATAGTCAGGCTAGAGAAATGACATTAAATTAACATCCAGATTTCTGATTGGATGAGACAACTTGACATGGAAATGTCACTTTAAAAAACTCTGGTTTCAAACACTACCCACCATGATTATAACACTACAATGCACTGTATTGACTGTCCTATCCCCCTCTGAATGTGAGCCCCAAGACTGTGTCTGTCTCCTCCTCTGTCACGTCCCTGTTACCTGATGCCATTTTCTCAACTCCGATGTCAGGTTTTGCTGCTCTCTATAGACACAGCTTCAGGAGCCCTCATCCAATACCCAGCCTCACAGACAGAACTGTTGAAAGCGTAAGAGCAGTTTTGAGAACTGGATGTGTCTTCATGCTATAATGACGTGAAGGTACGAGAGTGGCCATCACAGGTCGTCATGGTAAGCTTAAGCTTCCACAGTCTCTTCCTGAACCCAGACGTTTTCTTTGTCCTCTTTTTATGACCTTAACTCACTAAAACCATGTTTTGATTAATACTCATTCTAACATTATTCAAATCCATTTCTTTCTTTAACGTGGAATTCACAAGCTGTATTTCTATGGCATAATTATTTAGCAGTCACATAAAATGTGTATCTGGTCATCCTTAACAGGCTCATTTATACGTGGGCCACATAAAATTTGCATTCCTATGCCAGCGACTCATTTATTAATGGTAATAAATACACCCAGCAACAGGCCAAGCACACTTCAGAGGCTTGTAACTTGAGAATGGTCAGAGTAGATGTAAAATGTAATGTGTTTTTTTTCAAATAAGAAAAGAAAACCACTTTCAACAGAACTTGGAAGTGAAAAGAAAGAAATAGAGGAAGGAAGGAAGGGAGGGAGGGAAAGAGAGAGAAAGAGAGAGAGGGGAAGAGAGAGAGAAAGAGAGGGAGAAAGGAAGGGAGAAAAGAAGGAAGGAAGGAAGGGAAAGAGAAAGAAAGAGGGAAGGAGGTACAAAGAAGAGAAAAAAAGGAAAATTTCTAGTGATGTATTAACAGATTCAAAAGGAATGCCTTTCTACAGAAAGAAAGCTTATTGCTACCATGAAGTTCAGCAAGAGGGAAGGAAAAGCAGGCTTGCAGATCTTTCCTTTTCTTAAAAAAAAAAAAAAGACTACTTATAATTACATCAGTACGATTTCTCTCTGCATAGCATATTAGACTTTGTAACTGAGGCAGCCTTGAACGTTTTTATGACCCCCCCCCCAGCATGCTCCCTAAGATGCAGAGAGGTTTGCCCATGGGTCAGAAAAGTATAGGAAACCTCGAGACCGTGGCAGGAGGTTAGACATATGCAATAAAAGGCAATCATTTTGTGAATATTGGTGAGAATTAATAGCACTTTATTCTGTGGCTCGCTGAGGAAACGTGTGCTTGATGCTGTACAGAAGTACTTCTCGGTGGTTTTAATAGAAACCATGTGTGTGTGTGTCAGGACTTGGAGCGCAAGCCATCCCAACTGGGGGCTGAGGCTCTGCAGACCTCTCAGGCTTTCCCATGTCTTTTAAAAAAATTAAGAGTTTCCATCCAGTGAAGTCCTCTAAAGTAAATGAGAATGAATCAACAAAAGGCAAATGAGTTGAGGGAAGAATTTTAAGCAACAAAGTTCTTTTAGTTAATTCTTACTGGACTCTTCCCTCTCCTTTGACCAAGCTTCTTCTGTTTAATGCCTTACAGCCTTCCCTTCAAGTACTCTCGACAGTTATGATCTCACTTACATGTGGAATCCAGAAAAGTTGAACTTACAGAACCAGAGCATAGAACAGTGGTTGCCTGGGAGTGGGGGTGGGGGAAATGGGGAGATGCTGGTCAAAGGGTCCAAACCTTCCATTATGAGTAATTTCTGGGATCTGACGTACAGCATGGTGACTAGAGTTAATTCTGTACCGTACGCTTGAAGTTTGCTAACAGGGTAGATCTTAAATGCTCTCTCCATACACACACAAAAGGATAGCTGTGTAACATGATGGAGTACCTTGATTGTAGTCATCATTGTATAGTGTGTGTGGCCAGCACATTCCTGGCTTCTAATGAATATTCTAAATATATTTGGGGAAGTGAATGAACTGTGTCTCTCTAGTTCCCTGTAAATAGTGTCTGGAAAATAGTAGGTACTCAACTTTTTGTAGACTGCATGAATAGTAAATTGAAGGAAATGTCTTTCTAATGTTACTGAAATATTCTACAACTTTGTAAAACTTCTTCCTTGTAATAATGCGATCTGCAAGAAGCAATTGTCAACCGACTATATGAGGCCAGTCCTGGAATCTTTGAACCATTCCTTTCCTCAGACAGCAGCCCTATCTTTCTTTTTTTTTTAATGTATTTCTTTTTTATTTTTATATTTTTATTTGAGTATAGTTGATTCACAAAGTTGTGTTAGTTTCAGGTGTACAGCAAAGTGAATCAATTATATTATACATATACATATATCCACTCTTTCTTAGATTCTTTTCCCATATAGGTCATTACAGAGTATTGAGTAGAGTTCCCTGTGCTATACAGTAGATCCTTATTAGTTATCTATTCTATATATAGTAGTGTGTATATGTCAATCCCCAAACTCCTAATTTATCCCTCCCCCACTTCCCCCCAGTAACCATAAGTTTGTTTTCTACATCTGTGAGTCTACTTCTGTTTTGTAAATAAGTTCATTTGAACCACTTTTTTAGATTCCACATATAAGCAGTATCATACGATATTTGTCTTTCTCTGACTGACTTCACTCAGTATGACAATCTCTAGGTCCATCGATGTTGCTGCAAATGGCATTATTTTGTTCCTTTTTACGGATGAGTAATATTCCATTGTATATTTGTACCACATCTTCTTTATCCATTCCTCTGTCGATGGACATTTAGGTTGCCCTACCTTTCTTTATTCATCTCCATTATTCTCAGTCAATGCCCTGTTTGTAACTGACAGTTCACAGCTTGAAGGGGAGTCATCAACTTGATAATCAAAGTCTCTCAAGCATTTTTATTCTAGTTGTAGAATGGACTATACCAAATGACAAGGTTCAAAACTCTTCAAGTCTAGTTTGGTGGTACCAAGAGGTCTGAGAAGAGAGGAAGAAAGATGTCAGGTCTGTTTCTAGGAAATCACTGGTCTAAAAACTGGGATAAGCACAGGTATAGCGCCTCCTTGCAAAAGCAACTTTCCCAGATGATGGCTGAAAAAAGGACAGTCTTAAACCTCCAATCTGGGAAGAGAGAGTGAGATGTACATTTATAGATATGTCAGGAAGCTTCCTTTTCTTCTCTCCCGTAGTTAACAGAGTTGAGGAGGATTGGGGTCCAGGATGGGGCAGGGGATGTTGATGAGGAGGCCTTTCCCAAAGAGAAGGTGAGGTGTGTTATCTGAGAGGTTTAAGTTAATGCACAGCCTGCTCGCCCCTTCTAGACATTCAAAGCCAGAGCTGCCTCCCCCAGGGAAGTGTACTGTTTCTGTGTGTGCATTGTTTGGGGCCTCTATTTGTGTTCAACTGTCAAAACGACTTCATTGTAGCTACTTCTACTACACTGTGTGATTTGGTTTATCTACCGGAAGAATCAGACTTGACTGAACAGTTTTTTAAATTTATTTTTTCTAACACCTATGAAACTTTTAAGAAATGGGAACTGTGAATCTCTGGAATATAAAATTCATTGTCATGGACTTGAATCAATAATTACTTCAGTAAATTACAAGCTTATGACTAGGTTCAGCTGTATTTGTGAAGCTTCAGAAGTTCTTTAGGTTCAATATTTCTATGAGTCCTAAAATAACATTTTTGTAGCCTTTTTCTTAAAATGTTTTAATGAATATGAACTATAGAGGACAGTTTCAGATACAGTTGAATTATGAACATGACTTAGTATTTTATGATACATTGGAAAATGGCTTGATCAGGGTTAATACTGATTAGACCTAGCTGTTCAATAGCTTGGATAAATATGTGTTTCTTTTTATTGTAAATCTATCTTACCCAAGGCATAGGCCAGCATGTTAGCTTTCTAAATCATGTAGTCTGTGCAACCGTTTAAACTCTAGACCAGAAAGAGGCTGTCATAAATCCACCACTCCTGGGGTTGGGTGGGAAATTAGGGGAAGAAGAAGGTCAGGAACCACATAGAGAGAAGATTCTTGTGCCTGTTGCTTTCTGAGCATCTCCTAGGAAATATCCTGGGATAGGCTGATGTGCTCACAGGCTTGCATGAGTTTTTTTTCACGTTCCTTTGTAAAAAGGAGAAAAGAAATTAACATAGGCAGTCTACTAATCTATTCCCTAAGTGAATAGAGACTGACTAGAGGCCAATCATAAACCAATTCTAGAACATATTGGAGACTTTGGTATTCTAGAAGGCAGCATTTTCCAAAACAGGGTACACTAACATTCCGTTGGGATATGGAAAAATATCATAATTTCTATTATTATTTAGGCTGTATCAAAATATTAAGTTTCGCTAATAGTTAATATATGGATCAACCATAGCAGTTGCATATAGTTTGTTAATAAGTACACGCGTATCGGGAATGCTTGCTAAATTCTTTTTTAACTGCTCTCAGTCACTGCTCTGCTGTCTCAGAAACACTTATTTCCTAAAACCCAGCAGGGAGAATCTGCCTCATTAACTTATCCCATGCCCAGAGTCTGAACAATTGTTTCTTCCAGAATTATTTGTGGTGCACCATCGGACCACCCTGGTCCCCGAGAACTCCAGTGTCTCATGCGGTGAATGATAGTCTTATTCTAAGTTCTCCTCCATTTTCAAAGACTTCTGGAGGAATTTCAGCCTTGAGTTTTACAGATTACTTATTGAAAAGAGCCCTGGAGTTACTGCTATCCATTGGGTAATTAGGTAGTTCCAAGGAAAATAATAAAACTATTTTGTGCCTGGGAGATTAGAATGGCACACGGTGACTCATATTAGTCAGCTGAGTAATTATGTAATTACAGAAGAAGGGGAAGAAAACCCTTCAGATTGTTTTTCCTAAGAGGCCCTTTTGGAAGCGTTCCAGCCCATCAGGTACTTATGTAATTAGGTCGGGGGCACAATCCATAAGGAAAGGCTAGGGGCAGGGAGTTCATTAAAAAAAAATGTTTATGTAAAAGATCCTGGTGGAGGAAGAAAAGGGAGTGTTTAAAATATTCACCCAGACTCCACACCTACTAGATAGGACGCCATAAACATTAAGGAAAATGGTGTTTCATGGTAACTTGAGACCGTGTGTCCTTGGGTAGAATAGGATGAAGGGCCATGCATATTTTGAATAATCATGACCATTTATTAAGCCTACGCTGGGGCCTTCCTTCCAGTCACTCAGTACAGTGGCCCTTGTGTTTTCCCTCTTTCTGCAGAGAAATAAACTGAGAGGCTCAAAGAATTTGAACCTAGGTCCTTTGGGCTCCAACACCTGCTCTTCCCACTGCACCATGCTGCTGCCTACCAGCATTTCTGTACTGAATTACGCAGGTTGTCCTGCTAGCATAGATGAGTAGGATTATTGCTCATTTCATCTCTTCACTTTGTATAAATCTTAATCTACACAGTGAAAAACACTGGATTGAAAAATTGTTAACTCGGTGATTTGGGCCATTTAAGTTAGCAATCTGTATTTCCTACATGGTTCAACTGAATGGCTCCGCCTTGCAGAATACTTTGTACAAAGCAGCTCTACCCCTCAACATATGATATCCCAAATAAATGCATCCAACTTTCCCATGTTAATGCATGTCAGTAAAAGCAGAATGTTGATATTTTGAAGGAATGTATTATGATGTTCAAGGGCTTATTTCATTGTCCAAGTTTTGCTTCTATATATTCACTAAGGTTAAAAAAATGTTTATAACTGTATCTCAATTTCTGAGACATTCTGCAAGTGTTAATTAATCTTTATGGTAGCAGAAAACTAGTGGATTCTCTGGCGAAAGACACTTGCTCTCAGATTTCTTTACTCTTTATCTGATTGTTTTGCTTTATATAGCGATGCTTTTATAGTTTTAGGGGATGAAAAAGATTTATCTACAGAGAAAGAAATTAAGGTCGCGTCTCTCTTTAGTTCAGCAGTGATATAACTGTCCCTGGTACAGAAATGAAACCAGGCATAGTTTTCAGCTGATTTGGAGAAGTCTTGTGGATCAGGCCAGGTTGAAGTAGCTCAGAATAAGCAGTGGGACTCTTCAGAGGTGCCTGTGGAAGGACTGACGTCCCAGGAACTGAGAGAAAGGAGCCAGGTTCGGAAGCGCAGGCTGAGGCTCATCAGAAACAGTTTTCTCTACCAGTTCTAGACAAATTTTGTCCTCTTCCACTACTGACTTTAGCATTCATGTGATTTGACTGAGAATTGTCAGAGGTCCACCAAATATTGATTTAGAGTTTCAAGAATTTCAGCATTGACTTTGGAATATGTATGATCTAGACTAGCAATTTTTCCTTGCTAATTTCCGTCATTCTGGCCATTCTTTTTCCGATTGAGATGCTTGTCATGAAAAAGTTGGCAGACTTTCTGGGACAGGCTTTGAGGTTCATAAAGGCAAGAGGACATACTTTGAACATGTAGTTCTGTGACATCTGTCTGTGCAAAATGCCTCTTATGTAGTGTTGAGAATTAAAGCATGGGATTTTAGCTCAGCTTCTTCACATTGGTTGGACTTTTAGATATAAGCGGATGGTGGGGCTCTCAGTGATTTCCTGTAGAATTAATGAACATTTCAGGTATTTGATAGGAGCTGCCTAAGTTCCTGAATCTGTTCATTTGATAAATATTTTTGGCACTGTGAATAAATAAGATACAGCTCCCTCTCCCAAAGACCTCAAAGTCTAGTAAAGGGAAGACATGTAGAGAGGTAACTGGTTGTGAGTGACACGTTAAGTAATAGAATCAAGCAAACAGGAAGAGGATCCTTAACTATTTGGGGAAGGAAAGCTTCATGGAAGAAAGAATATTTACTCTGGATTTTTAAGGATAATTAAGAGTTTTCTAAGCAGATGAGGAAGGGAATTTCAGAAAGATGGAAAAGCATATGCCAGGCTTATATAAGTGTGTCAAGTTTCTCGACTCATGGAGTTTCATGTGACAACACGCAGATGGTATGATGAGATGGCTGTGCAAGAATCAAACCTGGAAAGCTCTGCCCCAACCCACTCCAGACTGGCTGGGGAAAGGGTCCAGCAGGAGGCATGTTCACCACCACAGGGTTATTAGCCTTATTTGAGCACACGAGACACATTTCATTACCATACGACCAAAGTTATCTGAAATGGTCAATATTTTACAAAAGGATCAATCCTAAAGATGAGACCCTTGAGCTAATATTTTTTTAAAATTTTATTGAAGTGTATAGCTGATTTAAATGTTGTGTTAGTTTCTGGTGTACAGCAAAGTGATTCAGTTATATATATAATGTATTCTTTTTCATATTCTTTTCCATTATGGTTTATCACGGGATATTGAATATAGTTCCCTGTGCTGTACAGTAGGGCCTTGTTGTTTATCCCTCCTATATATACTAGTTTGCATCTGCTAATCCCAAACTCCCAATCCTTCCCTCTGCCACGCCCCTCCCTCTTGGCAGCCACAAGTCTGTTCCCTACATCTGTGAGCCTGTTTCTGTTTCATAGATAAGTTCATTTGTGTTGTATTTTAGATTTCACATGTAAGTGATATCATAGGGTATTTGTCTTTCTCTTTGTGACTTACTTTGCTTAGTATGATAATCTATAGGTCTATCCATGTTTCTGCAAATGGCATTATTTCATTCTTTTTCATGGCTGAGTAGTATTCCATTGTATATATGTACCACATCTTCTTTATCCATTCATCTGTCAATGGCCATTTAGGTTGCTTCCAGGTCTTGGCTATTGTGAACAGTGCTGCAGTGAACACAGGGGTGCGTGTAACTTTTTGTATTACAGTTTTGTCAGGGTATATGCCCAAGACTGGGATTGCTGGATCATATGGTAATTCTATTTTTAGTTTTCTGAGGAACCTCCATATCGTTTTCCATAGTGGCTGCACCAATTTACATTCCCAGCAACAGTGTTCTCCCTTTCTCCACATCCTCTCCAGCACTTGTTATTTGTCCTTTGAGCTGATACTTTTTAAATGAAGCTTTACTTCTCAAAAGGCTCATGATTTCAGAATTATTAAAATTATATCCTGTTAAACTTGAGTGAAGAGGTCTCTTTTTAGAGGAAAAGTATTACCTGTATTCGGTTCGAGAAGTCAAATAGTTCTACGTGGCTTATGACACAGCAGCAATGCCCTGCTCCACCATTTTCCAGCAATGATTCCTGCTCCCTTGGGGCAACTGTTTTCAACTTTTCAGCAATTTTCTTTTATTCTCTTCTAATATTTCTAATCTACTTTTTCACACTGTTTGTGATTATTCAGTCATAGAAATGATTTACTGACATCCAATTATAGAAGATCAAAATTTAACTCTTTCATATTATACTCATGTACTCAGTTCCCATCCCCATTTTCCAACATAGCTCTAGCACAATTTTAATTCAATCAATATTCAATATTATGCATACGATTGTATAAACATTGCTGTTAGACAAAAATGCCATGTTCTATGATGACCTTTCCTTTTGTCATATAAACTGGCTTGGTTCTTGGTGACCATCCACTCCTCTTTGACTCAAGCTACAATTTACAGTTTTAATTCTCTCTGGTCTGTGAAGTTTTCCATATGCTTTCCAGATACTAAAATTTTGTTGATATCTTTCATCTGCTGTCATCTCCTCTCCCATTCTCTTTAACTTTGTGGATTTATGCCTTTAGGGAGGAAGTAGAGATAAATGTGTATCTTTGATATGCTGTGTTTAACATAGGTAGAATAGGCCTTTCTAGGTGGGACCATAGAAAAGGCAGAAGTGGAATTTTAAGTGAAAATGTTTAATCATCACAGAGGAAAAGCAGGTGTTGAGATAGAGCAGAGTTTCAACTACTTGTCAGGGATATTAAGAAACACAGATAAAGTACGTGTACAGAGGAGGAGAATGCTCACAATTGTCATTGTGAGCATTCTATATGTAAATGTAGGAGAGAGGGAGATTTTGCAGCAAGAAGACAGGTCTTGGCCTGAGGTTTATAAAGAAACGAAAAAAGGAAGCTTGCAAATACTTTTGAAGAACTGTCTAAAGATGCTTTGTACCTAAAAATCAAAGTAGAGTCTACCCTCTTTGAATCTTAAGTGCTTAAAAATATGAGAAACATGAGAGGAGGATAAGGGTATTTGCAAATATCAGGTCATAAATCTTTGAATTTGTACAGGAAGAAAATTTATTTTAATAGAGCTTTGTTCTGTCACTTACCTATTTAAAAATAAGACCCCATATTCAATTCAATTGATTTTTGAGGATACGACTATTAATTCATTAGGAACTCTGTGTTATCAGACAACAGATACTTCAAAGAAGTTACAGTTAAGAAAAGTCAATGAGACAAAAGTACAACTAAAATAAGTCAAGGTGAACTAACTCATGGAAGAGAACATGAGTGAGCTGAGAGTTCATGCAGATGAGAAACTACTTTTATCTTGGAGGAGGTAACATCTTAAAAGGGCCCTGAAACAGGATTTTTCAGGCAAAAAAAAATGGTGAGAAATGTGTTCTCTGAAGAGGCAGAATGCACAATGACATAAGGGCATGGGAGGGCTAGGTGCACTTGGAGGACAACCCATAGTGAACTTGGGCAAGAACCTTCAGGTCAACATTTTGAATGTTGGTTAAGAGACTTGAGATAAATTGATGCCAAGTTAGAGAGGACTTTTATTGAGGTTTTTGAGGCATTAGCCATATTCCTTCACCTATGGGTTCTGAACATTTTGACAGAAAGAAACAGGAGTCAGACACAAATTAAATTACCAGCAGAATTGACAGTAAAGTTAGCACGGGGGATGTAGTTTGGAACAGGAGCTTAGTCAGGCTTTCTAAATTTTTGCATGTATTTGTCTACAGAGCATGTCGACAACCACAAGCCTCTAGACCCAAGGGTGGAGTCAGTGGAAGAGAGGGGACTGGGTACGTCTCATAACAGAAATCAGCCAAAGCTCGACTACATCATGGGTACACAACGACCTTTACCTCAGTCTTACCAGATTGGGCAGAAATGAATGTTCTAACACTGCTCTCTCTTGAAGGAGGGACCAGAAGTGAAATTCCTTCTATGAAAATGTATTGTGGAGAATGAGTGTTAGGTGTCTCCACCAACCACCAACAACCTTGACTGCCAGGTAGAAGAAGTCGTGTGGGCTTCAGTAGAGCAGGAGAGCTACTACAAACCTTGGAGTAAAGTGCTAGGGTAGAGCTGCTCTTCAGGAAGAAAAATCAGGCAGCTGTAGGCAAAATATCTTAGAACAGGATGGATATAAAGGTAGAGCAAGAAGGTGAGATGCTGTGATTTCAGGGGTAAGAGGAAGGAAAAAGCTAAAGCTGCTTACGGACAGTGGGTGTGAAAGGATGGAACCACTGTGAGGAAAGGAATGAAAAACACACTCTAGGACAGTTGGAAGAGGAGAGCAAAAGGGGCAAAAGGTCAGTGATTCAAATCTGGATAACTAGATTAATGATAATTCCATTCACAGAACTGGAGAAGTGATTAGAAGCAGAAACTGGAGAGGAATGAGTCGTTTGTGGACATAATGAGTTTGAGTTATCAAACCATAGGAAAGTGTCCAAGAGAATACTGGAAATGTGGATAAGAAAAGAGCATCAGGGCCAAAAGAGAGGATCTGCAATGGAAATTAGGAAATCACTAAGTCCCCTGTTTAACTCAGCTGACCCCTCCCCCCCAGTTGAAAACTTTATCAACAAGGGAAGCCATGTGTTGGTTTACGCTGTGACGATGCCCCCTGTCTCAACATCAGCTGTCCCTTTTAATGTCCTGACACCATACCAGGCTTTTATAAGGGAGACTGTCAATTAATTCAGGTAAGTCGCTTCATTTCCTGGTGTTTTTCTCCTCATGGATAAAGTGGGGTGGTAATAGCACCCATCGCAGAGGGTTGTGGGAACTCGATGAGTTAATATTCGTAAAGTGCTTAGAATAGTGTCTGGCAGGTAGCAAGTCCAATAAAAGTGGTGTGGCTCTTACTGTGTTTTTATTTTGCTCTTGTTCATGAAACACCCTGCCTGGAATCTTCTGAAATATAAATTTTGGAGAGGAAACCTAATGGAGCCACAGGGCACCATGACCCTGTTCATCCCACACATATGGTTGAGCTCCTACTTTGGGCGTGGACGCCACTGTCCTTGCCCTTGAGGGGTCCTCAGTATAATAGGGGCTAGATGGGGGTCCACAGGGACACAGAACCAG
This sequence comes from Balaenoptera musculus, assembly GCF_009873245.2. Taxonomy (NCBI): domain Eukaryota; kingdom Metazoa; phylum Chordata; class Mammalia; order Artiodactyla; family Balaenopteridae; genus Balaenoptera; species Balaenoptera musculus. The sequence continues at coordinate 1,969,543 of NC_045788.1, read as the reverse complement.
TACAACCCCATCAAGGCTAGGATCTGTGGATAAACAAAGGCTCTGAGGTGAGTTAGTGAAACTTGTGCTGGAGAAACTAGTTTCATGGGGCTAAAACACAGAAAGCCTCTCTTAACCCACTGCTCATTAATTCATCCATTGGTTTATTTATTCATTTAGACTTCTTTTTTATACAAGTTAAAACTTTATTTTTTCCCCAATTTTAATTTTTTAAATTGAAGTAGAGTTGATTTACAATGTTGTATTAATTTCTGCTGTACAGCAAAGTGATTCAGTTATACATACATATACATTCTTTTTTTTTAATTTTTATTTTATATCGACATATAGTTGATTAACAATGTTGTGTTAGTTTGTGTACAGCAAAGTGATTCAGTTCTACATACACATGTATCTATTCTTTTTCATATTCTGTTCCCATTTAGGTTATTACAGAATATTGAGCAGAGTTCCCTGTGTTATACAGTAGGTCCTTGTTGGTTATCTATATTATATATAGTGGTGTGTGTATGTTAATCCCAAATTCCCAGTCTATCCCTCCCCCCCCCAACCCTTCCCCTCTGGTAACCATAAATTCATTTTCGAGGTCTGTGAGTCTGTTTCTGTTTTGTAAATAAGTTCATTTGTATCATTTTTTTAATCCCACATATAAGCGGTATCATGTGATATTTGTCTTTCTCTGATTTCAGACTTTTTTGGAACAAGGAGCATAGCTAAGCGTTACATGAAATATGTAGATAAATGGTTTGTGCTTTGTGACCTTGAGAAGCCAGTTGTCTAGTGGAGGAGAGAGGCGTGTGAAAACCTGTAAGCCAGTGGAGGAGCTGAAGGAGGGTGGGAGGGGTGCAGAGGAGCCCGGGGGGCCACATGTTCCCTCCTACCCCAGGCAGAGCTGCAGGGGCCCTGTGGAGATGGCGGTCTTTGATTTGACCCACCAGCTTACTTCTTGGTGCGTTTGGGTGTATAGGCAGAGGCCGCCTCAGGCGGAGGCACAGGGTGAGCAAAGGCAAGGGGCTCGAGATCCCAGGTGTGTGAATCACTTTCTCCTACCACTTGCCCTTGGCGGGAGAGAGGGGGCAGGGGTGACCACAGTATGAGAAGCTGAGAAGCAAGGGGGAGTGTGGATGCTGAACAGGCCATAAAGCAAGGGGCTGGGGCGTGGACAGCAAACCGTGTCTCCTTAGCTCTTTTGCCAAAAGCCAGCTCTGCTTAGGAATCTAAGAAGAAAACTGAGATTATTTATGTGCTACCACCAGCAATATATCGGAGGCCAAGAGGAGTGAGAGTTATTGAGCTGGTTCAAAGCAATCTCGATTATTGAAAATGAATGAAACTGAATTCCACTTCCTACAGAGTCATTTATTGAGAGACAAAAGCAATTAATATTGAAAATAAAATAATTGTGAACTTCTGAACTAAATTACCATGCAGATATAATGTACTGTCTCATCAGCCTTTAAATACTTCATGTATTAGAAAATCGTAACACCCGTTTCTGAACCCAAGTCTACATCGTTAACACTTACTCGTTCTGCTTTTGCCAAAAAGCAATTCTCAAGAGTAACAAATTAAAAGTCAGCGTTTCAGAAATATGATTCCAAAGTTAAAATTCACAACCATATTGAGGTTTGAGATTTCAGTTTGTAAATTAATCCTGTCATTTGGTAAATTAAAAAAAAAGAGAGACGAACTGGTAAGGTGTCCCATAGTTCCTTGACAGCATCAGGAATTTTTGCACATTATTGCAAACTTAGCATGTCCTGGAAGTACCTGTTGCCAAGTACCAGGCATGCATTTGATGGATGATTATGCTGTCAGCCTCAAGCATCCTTGTGGTAACTGATTTAGGTACTGAGGGCCCTTGAGAACTCAAAGTGCATTGCATGTGCAGAGATAGTACAGAGATTGTAACTCACAGAAGTTCCAACTTGAGTCACTTAGTTTTATGGGAACACTGCGGGGTCTCTAGAAGAGTCCTTTCCCATTTAGGAAATGAGCTATCTTAAGTAGGTTTCCCAGAAGCAGAGCTTATGGTGAGGACTGGGGGGAAGTAAGAGGAAGAGCTGGGGAGGGGTAGGACAGGAAAGAGAAGGAGACTAACAAAGGGGTCGTATCAAGAAAAGTGCGCTGGAGAGTAACTTAGGTCCTGTCCTGCTGGAGAGTTTTGGAACTAATGTAGGACATACCCCGGAGTCACAGCACCATATTTATTACTCCTGTATCTGATGATCAGCCCACAAAGAGTCACAGGTGCTGGCTGTTTGGAATGAACACACCTGGGGAGCTGGTGTGTGCAAAGCTCCGAAAGGGATCTAGGAGGGTGTGGGCAGTGCTATGTCCAGTATTCCATGATTATCATTAAATGCTATGGGAAGAAAGTTTAATTTTACCAGTCCATGGTGACAGTAAATAATCACTATCATCATCCTGGGAATCATGCCCACCTCTTGGCAGTTTTCTTGATTCAGAGCCCAATGTGCAGGAAGAGGTTTCAAAGGGGCCAAGAGATTAATTTCCTGCTGGCAACAGGCTGGTGGCAGAGGACTGACACATGCTAGGCACTCTCCTAAGATAGGAAAACAAACCATGAGAGGCGGGGTAGGCACTGTCAGTGTGAGAAAGCTTCCAAATAGCTGGTACAGGCAGTGGGGGAGAGGGGAGCCTCTGAGAAGCCAAAGAGATAGACCCATCTAAAAGCACTGAAATTCAACCTTAAAGAGTACTGGCTCAAAAACATATCTGTGTGCACAGTTTGACCTGTAGCTCACCAGTTTGCAACACCAAATGTCTAAAATAAAGGACCTTAATATGTGCAAAAATATGGTTTGGACATTGATAGAAAACTTTCCAGAATATAGAAAACAGGTATAAAGGGAGAAGAAGGTTGAACCTACTAGATTCTTGCCACCTGTTTAAAAGTTGGGACTCTGTCTCAGAGCAATAGATGCTCTTAGTAGCAGGGTGTTTTTAAAAAAATTTTATTGGAGTATAGTTGATTTACAATGTTGTATTAGTTTCAAGTATACAGCAAAGTGAATCAGTTATACATACACCTGTATCCACTCTTTTTTAGATTCTTTTCCCATATGGGTCATTACAGAGTACTGAGAAGAGTTCCCTGTGCTATACAGTAGGTCCTTATTAGTTATCTATTTTATATATAGTAGTGTGTATTAGTTATCTATTTTATATATAGTAGTGTGTATTAGTTATCTATTTTATATATAGTAGTGTGTATTAGTTATCTGTTTTATATATAGTAGTGTGTATATGTCAATCCCAATCTCCCAATTTATCCCCCACTTCTCCCCTGGCACCAGTAAGATTGTTTACTATCAATACATCTATGACTCTATTTCTGTTTTGTAGATAAGTTCATCTGTACCATTTTTTTAGATTCCACATATAAGTGATATACGATATTTGTCCTTCTCTGTCTGACTGTAACTTCACTCAGTATGACAATCTGTAGGTCCATCCGTGTTGCTTACTCAGCCATAAAAGAGAACGAAATAATGCCATTTGTAGTATCGGGTTATATTGTGATGGAATTTTCAGTATATGTCTAATACCTGTTGATTTGTTTAATACTTGTGTGCATCTCAGGGAAGATAATTAAACCCTTCTTTTGGCTGAGGGTTTTGCCGTCAGCATTTTAGGAGGATAGAATTCTTTCAATTATTCAACAAAATATAGTGTTATTTGTCTTTACATACAAAATAAAATACTGTCTCAGTGCAGTTCTTCCTTTGACCCTCCTCAGAATCCTGAGGGAAAAATCTCCTTAATGACCAATAACCAGCTAAAGTCCATGTAAATTGATTGAATGTAGAACAAATTACTAAACCTTGAAGTAACCATATCATTAGTATATGAGCCTTCATTGTTAGCTCTCCATGAAGCAGTATTTCATGGTGGCACTCCCCACCATTTAGCCCAAATACCAGGACGTTGTTGAAGTTTCCGCAGTGATTCACCACCAGTGATCAGGTAGATCATTGAAACGTTAGCTTCTAACCTTGAAGCTTATGGGCTGAGTCAGAATGGTCCCACTGCTACATTTAAGCTTTATAAGACTTTCTGCCGGAAACTTCCATGCTTGTTGCCTTCAACATGCGAACCAGTCCCACTGGCAGTTATAAACCAGTAGGGAAGAGACATTTTAGGGGTCTTTTGCAATAAGCACTCTTGTGTACTGATTATGACTTAAAGTAAGATATTCCATTGTTAAGTGACTTGTGGTTGTCTCCATAATTTTTCAAATTACATTTGAGAATGGGAGTTGGGTTTTGATCTCCTAGTTATTTTATAACTTATAATTTAAAAGAAAAATGCTTACTCTAGAGACTGAATTTTAAATCCCTAATCTCTTAGAAACATCATAAGCAAAAATCGGTACTTAAAATCGAGCCTCAATCTAGGTTGGTTTTCCTCACTGACTGAATTTACCAGATAATTGAGTAACTTTCCCCTTCGATTTTTGTTTTGAACACTTGGTGTAGGAATGGCTTCCTCATTCGTGGATCCTATGGTATTGAGAGCAGCTTCAAAGGAAAAATGAGAAGAACTTCTCTTGTTTCAGTTTCTTGGCCTTTAAATTATATTTGTGCTTGCTTTTATATTTTAAGGAGATGATGAACTTTTATTCATTCCGACCTACTGGAGGAAGACTAGCCCAAACAATGGAGAAAGCTCAGCTATCAATTAGTTTTAAAGAAATAGAATATTTTTACCAAAGACAGTGTATTCAGAGCTTGACAAATAAAGTCCTTTAGAAAAGCTCTCCATGAAATTGAATTATTGTTTAGAAAAAAAATGATTCACACAGAGTTGTTTGAAAAACGTGTTGCTTACACTATTAATTTGCTTTGGAAGCCTGTCTTTATAGGTGATGTAAAGACAGAGAGTTCTGCACAATCAGCATTTTATACACACACACACACACACACACACACACACACACACACACACACACACACGTAATATTTCCTGAATTAGACTCTCCTCTCTAGACATGGCTGACCAATGTCTAATCATTCACTTCCATTCCACTCCGATTGCAACATTCTCAGTGTGAACTTCCTGCACTTTGACTTTCACCTAAATGGTACTGGGGTGCCTCTGGTTAATTATATTTGGAGTTCAAACTTTTGATTACAGCTGATTTATCAGATGTAATCTTTTAAAGGCATAAGATTAAATAATGGGCAGTGCAGGTAAAGAAGATTAACTTTCCCTAGATCATCAAGATTGATGGTCTTGGTGTCCATAAATACACTGGACGTTGATATAGTACACTCTGCTTTCATGTGGTTGGGTTCTGTAAGTTCCAAGAGGTTAATTGCGGGGAACATTTTGCCAAACTTGGGCCATTAGAGATTACAGGAACCGACCAACCAATCTAATGACTTTTGATTTTAAGATGTTACAAAGCTTTAGTTGTTTTGTTCTTTTACCTAGTCTCGCTGAAGTATTTAATGAGATATGTGCTAAATGAAGCAAAAAGATATGACTCCTGCCGTCATGGAGCTTACAGTTGAATCGGCAGGTGCATCAAAACCAAGTAAAAATCAAATAAGTACAATATTACAAGTTATTTTAAAAAGAGCTCAGAAATGAATGACCTACAGCCCTAAGAAAGAGAATGAGAGGGAAGTGAAGGGGTAGATGATCTGATGATCTTATTCTCCTCTTTCTTGCTCATTATCCTAATTTTAATTTTCTTCAATACAAAGTTTAAAAATCAGTGATTGTGCGTTAGATAAAAACTGTTTACTTAGATTCAGTTAAAATGATATGCTTCCTGAATCATTGAAATGATTGAATCCATAAAGTTCTGATCATATGGGTAGGCATAATCTAGAGACTTTAAAGTTATGTTTATAACTATAATTTGCTGCCCCTAAATAATTCTTATGATAATATAATATGTGGTCAATGCAGAAAGATTGCAAATTTACCGAAAGATCCAAAAATTTACTATAATTCTTTCACCAAGTGGTAGCCAGTATTGACATTTTGGCTGGAATCCTCCCAGTTGCTTTCTGACATACATAAAAATCTTTGCACATATACATTTTCACAAGAAATGGAATCCTATTATATGCATTATTTTACAGCCATTTTCTACTTTTTAGAACCAACATTTCCCCATGATCTTTTATACATTGTTTTTACATTATAATTTTAATGGCTGCATAGTACTTAATAACATTCTTGCATCTCAGTTGCCTTAAGCAAGCCACTGTTTACATACATTTGTTTTCTAGTTCTTCATTTTTATAAATAGTGGGATGCCTACCTTTTCCTTATTTTTAATCATTTGCTTAGGGCACAATCATAAAAGTGAAATTTCTTGGCTAAACTCCTGAGGCTTTGGATATATGACTGAAAATATCCCCCCAGAAAACCATACTGATGTACACCTCCACTAGCTGGGACTGTGTCCATCCTCTCCGTAGGTCACTTTTACTGGGTACTTGTTTTGATTTTAACTTTCGTAATTTCATCGCAAAATGACTACAAAAATGTGTTCTGTACTTTATATTTGATGTAAAATTGGAATATATATTTAATGATGTTTCGAGATTTGTAATGTTGCTTTTAAAATAAAACTAAAAACAAAATCAAATTTAGAGGAAATGGGAACTTCTAGGATATGAGCATTCTGAAGACAAAGTTCAGTGTCATGTTCTTTACAAAAGCAAGTCAACAAATTACAAATGCAAACATAAGTCATAGAATGAGAGCCAAAAAAGATCATGTTTAGAGAAAACAAACTTGAAATTGGGGTAGAGAACCTTTGTCCCCACGAATCACAGTTGGCTATGCTCTCTGATGAGAAATTAATCTTAGACTGAGTTATAAATATGGTGGTATCTTAGAATTCCTGTGACTATTCTCGTGAAAGAGATTCTAGTGAAACGGTCTGAGAAGAGTGAGTTGTCTGTGAAGGTTACTTCTAATAAAAATGACAAATGGAAAATTTTAAATTATAGGCTTCCCCTGCAAACATCTTTCCCTATGATTGGTAGTTATCAAAATTAAATGATCCTAGGAAATTGGGCGGCTGCATTAAATACAGCGGCGGGGGGGTTAGAATTATAAGGAATTTGAAAGATTGCCTAACCCAGCTCCTCATTTTACAGATAAAATAGAGCCCTGCAGAGATGAAGGGAACTGCCTGAGGACCCACACCTGGTGAGTAAAGAAAGAAGAAATAAAGAAATTCAAATAAGCAGATATTGAAGTAATTTAAATATTTAAAATATCATGAAAGTTTCCCTATATAATCTGATGCCTCAGATATAACCACAGTTTGGCATATGAACTTTGCAAGTATTTATATGTATACATAGAAGCAAATGTTAACTTTTTTTCCAAAAACAGAGTCATACTATATATATATAAATCTTTCTGCAAATTGTTCTTTTACATACATCTTGTACAGATAGTCTTATTTTCTCTCAGCTAACATGTAGATGGAATAGGGCAGAGGCTTGCAAACCTTTTATGGAAAGGGCCAAATAATAAACATTTTAGCCTCTGTGGACCCACAGTCTCTGTCCCAGCTACTCAGCTTTGCTGTTGTGTCAAAAAAGTAGACACGTAGGTGTGTATTCCAATAAAACTTTGTAAAGACAAGCAGCAGGGAACATTTGTGCTACAGGTTATAGTTTTCTAACTCCTGAAATACAGAAAGAAGGAAAGTGATTTTGGAAAACCATGATGTCTGAGGAGGAAGCATGACGAATGCCCTGGGTATAGAGAGAAAGGGGACTGAGCTTGAGTTTCCATTATTAGATGTGGCCTTGGGTGAGGCACGTAGGCTCACTGGTCTCTTGAGTAAAGTGTGGGTACTAATACCCAGACTGCAGGGTTATTCTGAAAACTAAATGAAATAATCTATGTAATTCAGTGGTTAGTTCATGAGAGAATTCTCTTCCCCCCGGGATGGGGATTAATGCAGAATTTTGGTACTCATGTAGGTGAAGCACTCCGGCAAGGAAGAATTGCCCAAATTTACTGATACCTCTGCAAGTCCAAGACTTGTGTGGATCCTCTTAAAAATCATGTTCTCAAACTGTTAGCAAAGTTTGGGTAAACACAACTATACCAGAATGATCCTGAGATTTCCTGAGAAAGGATTAGCATGCTTTGCATGGAATTTTGCAATAAAGGAAACACTATAGTTTAATTCACAGTGATTTAAGAAGATGGAAGATTTCTGAGAGGGGAAATCTAATTATAGTGAAAATAAAATTTCATTTACCCATCACTTCCTTCATTATTCATTATTTTTTATTGGGAAGATAAGTATGTACAAAGAATAGGAAAGAAAAACATATTAAAGTGTACTAGGAAAGAATAAGGAATTAATGTAATGCTACTTAACTGTAAATTTCTCATATTATAATCACATTGTAATTTATCTTCAAGTGAACCTATTGGGTAAGTTCAATTGGTTACTTTAAAACAGAACTCCTGTAGCTGTTCCAAATAACTGTATTTCTTTTTCTAATTCATTTCGAATTTAACGTATTTTTTATGACATGATAAATTTGTTTTTTTTCTCTGCTGGGGTAGTTTCATTCAACTGAATATTTTAAAATTGAACACAACATTCTTCTGTTTTGTGTTTTGTTGTTGCTTTTTCTTAACTCAGAGCTAGCTCTTTTTGTCCAAATTTAAATGTAAACTGGAATAATTGTATTACTTTATTGTTGCAGTTTATATTCTGGAGAACAAAGTATTTTATACTAATTAAGTATTACTAATAATGACTATGGCATACAACTTAGGGAAAAAAAAGTTAAGTGATTCAAGTTGATATAGTGTTCATTTTTGAGAATAAGTATGTGAATATAGTCAAGATATTTTGACAACTGAAGAATTTGCCCAACCTGATCTGGCAGTTGAGTCTGAAATGTAACACAGCCTTTTAATAGTCACAGAAGTTATCCCAGCAATGGGATCTACATCAGTGGTGGTACCAGTGATGAATTAAATCCTATAGTGAGGAAAGTATTTTATTCTCCTTTCACGTCTCCTCCAAAACTTTTGATTCTCTTGGCAAGAACGGCTATGTGGTGATATTCCGTCTTCTGTAGCTGTTTTTAACAAAGAGATCAGTCCTGAGACTTACAGCTATCCTTAGGCCACAGCATCTAACCAGGGCTCAATTACAGTGGGTTTTTTTCCCAATCCTTTTTATTTTTACAGTTTACCTTATATTTGTGGTAAGTGAAGCTGATTTATCACTTATAGGAGTGTTATAACTTGTCCATCTTAAACATATTTATTCAGGTAAAAAACAAACAAAAAAGTGTGCTGACCTAAATAAAACTAATACATGAAGAATGAAAGTTGCTTGCCAACAAGGCAAAATTCATGCCAGTGGACTCTGAATAACAGAAGTTTAAGAAACAACTGTAAGACTATAACAACTATAAGACTATAGCAGTCATAAAATATTGGCGCTCAAAGGGATCTATAGACTATGTACTAGTTGAAGACACTTGTTGTGCAAATAAAGAAGCATAGACCCTGCGAGGTTGGGGCCTTGCACAGGGTCACATTCAGGCTCAGTTTCAAGATAAGAGAAGCACTGGTAAATAAATCTTTTTACTTCACGTGACTGAGAGGTCTCAGAGGGTGTGGTCTGGGTGAGGTGAACCAGAATTAACAACTCCTTTGTGACTTAGTAAGACTCAATTATCGAAAACTGTGATTACCAAATGTCCGGTTGCAGTTGGGTGTTCTTGAACTTTTGTTGTCAAGGGCATCATCAAGCTAGAGGGAGGGGATTATGAAAAGGCAGGAGGGAAGAGTAGACCCATCTTGCCTTTTTGTAAATGCCAAAGCTAATTTCAATGATTGCTTTAGCGATATAACGATAACCAAGATTAAAGCAAGCAGGCATCCACTTTAGGATATGAGAGCTGGAATTTTAGATTTCATTATAAGATTGCCATTTCAACACAATAGTAATATAATGGCAATGGATTTCCATTTTTTCTCCATTTCTGTTGAAATATTATCTCATAAATATACTTTGATACAAAAGAGATCTCTCAATTTCACGAGAGCTCCAGAGCTCTGCTTTATTCTTTTGCTGACTTATCCCCAAAATATCTTTTTGATGTACAGCTTCAATATTCTTGCCAATGCCCATGACATCAGCAATCAAAAATGGCATTATTTTTAGTTTTTTTTTTTCCACATAAAGTTGTAGGCTATCCAAAAAAGGGGTCCTGCTTTTAGTACTCACTGAAATGTTCTTATAGTATCATCAAGGGATGTTTGTGATTCATGTAGCTAATTGTTCCAATAGAGGAAACATACAGCATCTATAAAAGGAGATAACTTTACCCAGTGCTAACCTAAAATGTATGTGAAGCACTTAGGAAGGGAACTAACACCTTTATATATTAGGATTTCTTGTACTAGAAGAAAGCGTTTTCCCAAATTATATTTTAGGAAACTGAGTTTCTGAGACCACATAGCTGGAAAGTGTCAGAGCTCTGCATCTCTCTACTCCACACTGCACTTGCAGGTCCACGAATTGAACTGCAGACCACTTACATGTGGATCAGTCTTCCCAGAACTCAGAAGTGAAATGTTTCACCCACTGAAGCTCTGAGTTAAAGGTAGTGATCAAATGTCATAATCAGTGAGGTTCATTTAGTTGAAGAACATAAGAAAAGCATAAATTGGTTAAGTACACTTGATTTTAGGCATTATTCTAGAACTACCCTTTTTTTTCAGTTTCTGGAGTCACTCCTATGTTATTGTGAAGTCTTTTTTTCTATTATTTTAGTTATTAACACCCTTGCAGAGAATCTAAGATTCATTCGGTTTGCATAAAATTTATTTGTACATCATAGAGTGCTTTAGTGAAACTTGAGCTCTCTGAAATATTGGCATTAAAGAACTAGTTATTGGGTTAGTAACTATGCTTTTCCTCTAGATGGTCCATTTAAAAAGAAAACTGAATGTATTTTAATATTCAGAAAATGATGTTAAACTGCTGCAATAAAATAAGCAAATCTTTGCAGTACACAAGCAGCACTGGCTATGAGTAGTACTGATAGTGTTAACCTGACTCAAGCATTATAGAAGTACTTTCACTAGATGTGCCACATATTGGACTAATTTTTCCGTTATACGCCTGGTGATTTAGCAAACGTAACCAAGATATAGACATGAGCATGATTGTTCCACCCAAAGCAGGACCAGGATTCATGGCTGCTTTCCTTGTCACAGTGGGCGGAGGCTGAAAAGTTCCTCAAATAAATGTGTAGTTAGGTAATACTTGGTACCGTATCCGAGAATCTAGGGTGTGAATTCCCTACACGAATCCAGCTCACACGGGCCAAACACATGAGGAATAACATCAGAGGGCTGACTCAGGGCTGGAAGGCATGGGAACCACTGGCTCTGCCCTGAAGGGGGAGGGAGCTGCCTGTTGCCTGACGTACCTCATGGCTTCACCACTTTGATGGCCCTTGAGATGGCTTCGTAGAATCACTCTTTTTTTTTCCTGACACACCTGATGGCTTTACCACTTTGATGGCCCTTGAGACTGCTTCGTAGAATCACTCTTTTTTTTACCAATAAAGGAAGAATTTTTTAAAAGGAAGAAAGTGGTACTCCTTTCTTCTATGATCCATTAACTAGTGCAGAAATATGCCCTTCCCACCCCCACCCCAGGGGAACATAGGAGAGAAGAAGTCAGACAGTGCCAGCATATAGAATAAACAGGGTTTTTTTTAATGGCCCAAGGTTCCCTTATTACTGTAATGTTTAAAGAAGCTGCTGCCTTTTCATTTTAATGTGAGATGTAATTTTCCTGTTGTTTTTCAAGGCTGTCAGATAACAGACAAATTGCCTTTGATAAAACATGCTTTCAATTTCTCCAATGTAATATTCAATTTTCATTTTCATAAGGGGTTGCTTATTTTGATGGCTTGAACGGCTTGACTGGGATGTCAGTGTCTACTCATCAAAGATTGTAGTCTGAGTTAGAATGCAGGAGAGCATATGTTACTATCAAATTTATTATCTAAAAATACTTTTTTGTGTTTAATTCTTGAAAATCAGGAGTGACAGGCCATTTGAGTAAATAATTTCTCTTTGTCCTATTTCTCCCTAAAAGTCACTTAGAAACAAAGGCAGTTTGGGCAACCGCTTATTGAAGAATTCGGGCAATACTTTTATTGAAGAAAAACGTGTTCTAACTCCTTGGATTCCAACTCCTAGAATTTCTGCTAGTAATTCACATTCCTCTTTTTCATTTCACTACCCTGACTCTGTGTGTGTGTATCACACGCGCATACTTTTCTCTCTTTTGCCCTATCAATACATAGAGCAGACCTCAAAAGAAATTTTTAAAAATCCCCAATTGGGACTTCTCTGGGGGGGTCCAGTGATTAAGACTCTGTGCTTCCACTACAGGGGGCACAGGTTCAATCCCTGGTCAGGAAAGTAAGATCCCACATGCCGTGTGGTGCAGCAAAAAAAAAAAAAAAAATTATAAAAACCAATTATAAAAGTAGTATATATATACCTTGCAGAAAACTCTGATAATACAAAAATAACAGAAAAAAAAAATCAGCCATGTTAAATCCCATGTATACATTTTGTCCTCTTTTTAAGAGATTATAATTAAGAGATTATCATCTGAAAAGTTGTTCCCGTAGTGAGGTATCTTAGCTCATCTGCCAAGGCAGAATGACCCAGCAGCACCCCAGTATGTGGAACGGTGCCATGCCTTCTGCCCCCAAGCCCTGCCCTAATTCCAGTCAATTCCAGCTGAACAAACTGAACCCAAACCATGTGCCAGACACCTTGTCAAACACTGAACGCACACAGCTGAATAACGCACAGGTCCTCACTGGCAGATACAGACAGACACAGACTTACTGAGGAAGTGCCCAGCAAGGGTGCAGCTAACTCTACGTGGGCACCTGGGAGAGGCAAGCATTCCACTTGGGTTGTAGAGGGAGAATTCTGCCTGGAGCGATCATTTGAGTGTTCTTGGCACCCTGAAGGTAACTGAAGGCAGAGGGTGAATGGTATTGCCTAGGAGAGTACAAAGAAGGGAAGTAAGCACAGGACCAAACCTTGGCGAAATCACCACATTTTATGGTTGGCAAGAGGAGATGATGTTGCAAAAGAGATTAAAAAGAAACAGAGATGTAGTTGGAAAACCAAAGAATGTGGTATGCAGTAGACCCAAGAAGAGAGTGTTTCAAGATGAAGGAAGTGGTCCATTGGGTCAAAGAGTATTTGTTACAATAAGGTCTGAAAGATACTCACTGGGTTTAGCAACACAGATGTTATTGGTGACATTGACTTTTTTGTTCTTTGTTTTTTTTTTGTTGTTGTTGTTTTGTTCTTGCTGTTTTGTGATGTGATGTAAGAAAGAAACCAGACAGGGATGGATACAGAGGTGTTGGCAACATCTCTAAATGCCTTTTATCACATTATAACATTGAATGTAATTATTTGGTTACAGGTCTGATGTTTTCCTTTTCTTTTTTATAAATTTATTTATTTATTTTTGACTGCGTTGGGTCTTCGTTGCTGTGTGCAGGCTTTCTTTAGTTGGCGGCGAGCGGGGGCTACTCTTCGTTGTGGTGTGCGGGCTTCGCATTGAGGTGGCTTCTCTTCTTGCGGAGCACGGGCTCTAGGCGCCTGGGCTTCAGTAGTTGTGGCACGCGGGCTCAGTCATTGTGGCTCGCAGGCTCTAGAGTGCAGGCTCAGTAGTTGTGGCGCACGGGCTTAGTTGCTCTGCGGCATGTGGAATCTTCCCGGACCAGGGCTCGAACCCATGTCCTTTGCATTGGCAGGTGGATTCTTAACCACTGCGCCACCAGGGAAGCCCAGTTCACTACTTAAAGTGTGGGTTCCTTATGTGCATTGACTGTCTTAGCTCTGATAACCCGAGTCATAGTGTCATACCTACCCTATAAAGTGTTCAGTGAATATTTGAATGTTGGATAACGCTTTTTTCGCAAACCTGCTTCTCCTCCTCTGCTTGCACTGGTCTTTGATTCCTGCCTTCCCCTTGCTCACCGCACCTGATAGGCTGCCACGTGATCTCCATCAGCTCTTTTGTGATTTCTCTCATGTCTTGGTTTTTGGCGAATGACAAATCAACTCCCCTTCCTCCAGGAAATGAAGTCTCCAGTTAAGATTTAAGTGTTAGCCTTCCTAAAATCCCTCCTCCTCTCCTCCCTCCCCCTCCGTCCCCAGCCCTCCCCCTCCCTCCCTCTGTCTCTCCTTCCCCCCCCTCCTTTTCAGCCTCTCTTCCCCTCCCCTTACCTCCCCGCCGCCATCCTCTCTCCCGTTTCTGCCTTTCACTGAGAATTCAAGTGCCATTTTGACCCAGAAAGTACAAGTTGTAGAAGTTGGGAAGAATTGCTCATCACCACATTTGTCCCATGAAGAGATATTTGAAAGATAGCTTAAGGAGAAAAAAGCAGATTGACATGAAGCCTAAGAACAAATATTAAAGGGTGAACTCTGAGGAAAAACTTCATTGAATAAAAAGGCTTGAATTACTGAAAGATCAATATGCTGTGAGTCTGACCTCTGGGCAAATGACGCCAAAAGAGAATGAACACAAGTTAGGAGATGGGGTGCTAGCTACTGCGTTCTCCCTCCCTCCGGTGATGATGTTTGAATCCTCCGACGCCCATTAACGAAAGGACCTGGCTGAGCTTGTGTGTCTGTGGGGCAGTCCCTCAGTGCAGGGCAGTGCCTGGGCCGCTGAAGAATGAATCTGATTGAGGCGAGAAGCGCCATCCATAACGGAGGCCTCCTCTGTAAGGCGGCCGCCCTTCCCTCTTGAGATGCTTGAGGGAGGAGCGGCTCATCTTCGGGATGGCCAATCCTTTATAGTTAGTATCAGAAATGAGCCCATCAATCAACCACAGGAGACTTTTAAAGGGGCACCAGGGCCATAAACTTTATGAAAAAGGCTAGAGATTGCGTTCAGCCCTCAAGCAGACGCACAATTACCCTAAACCCAGTTCAGGGCAGGGAGACTAAATCTTAAAAAAATAAATAAATGAAGTGAAGACCCCACACTCATCATAGCTTTTAGAAGCTAAGAGGTAGGAGATAGCAGCTGTCAGACAAACCTTTCCTCCTATTACCATGCAAAGACTAGCAGAAGAACAAGAAGGGGAAGGAAGAAGGAAAGAAATGGTAGAAAGACAGAAAGCAAACAAGAAATAAGGCTGGAATGGGAAGGGGAGAAACAAGAAACACTGGAGATATTTTTTTAGCATCTGTAAATACTTGCCTGCTTATCAGATAAACTCATTGATATTGAGGGGACTTGACAGTACCATTGATTTATTCACTGTAGGCAGAAGTTAGAGAAAATCTCCTCTTCATGAGCTTTCCTTCCTATCACTCAGTTCCCTGGTGACACAAAAGGTGTAAACCTTTTCTAAAGACTTTCTCAGACAGTTTGACATGTTGTTGAATTAACTGGCATATATTGCACCAAATTTTTATGCTGCATCTTTCCACCCAAGCAAGGAATGATTTTATATTGAATAGAGTTCTTAGGGCACCAAGAAAACCCTGGAAACTTCTTAGGGTAATCTCACTTCTAAAATCTGCCTCGAAAATCTCCCCAAGTCTCCTCCCTGGATATAAGTGCTGAGGGCATTCTAAATCTCCGTGGGATTGTTCTCTGACACCCTGGATCTGTCCCCTGTGGCTTGCTAAGTGTATGCTGTCAGAATGTTTCATCTGGCCGACTTCAAGAACATCTGAACTACTGGGGAAAAGGTGTAAGGAGGGAAACTTAGATGAATAAGGCATCATTCTCCTAGGACAACTGAGTCTGTTTTGACCTGTTAGTGGCACATATTCTATGTATAAATGTTGAGCCACAAAATAAACTGTGCGTCTTGTGGTGAGGAAGCCCATGCCACACAACTGCTGATATGAATGACTCAGGGAGGAGACCCTAATCTCCTGGGGCTGCTGTAACAAAGTTTCACAAGCTGGGTGGCTTCTAACAATGTAAATTTATCAGCTCACAGTTCTGGAGCCCAGACATCTGAAATTAGGGTGTCAGCAGGGCCAGGCTGAACCCTGGAGGGTAGAATCCTCCCTTGTGTCTTCCTAGCTTCTGGTCGTTTGCCAGCAATCTTTGGCATTCCTCAGCTTGCAGCTCCCTAAGTCCAGTCTCTACCTTGACCATCACCTGGTCTTCTCCCTGTGTCTCTCTTTCTCCACATGGCTGTCTTCTTACAAGACACCAGGCATATGGATTAGGGGCCCATCCTATTCCACTGTGATCTTAACTAATTACATCTGTGGTAACCCTATTTCCAAGTAAGGTCATATTCAGGAATTAAGACTTCAATATATCATCTTCTTCTTTTTTTTTGAGGGGGCGGGGGGACACAATTTAACCCATAACAGTGACTCCGGGAGATATTTGTTTGAAGTCTTAACTGAATAGACCTAAAGACATTTCTTTTCTTTTCTTTTTTAAATATATTTATTTATTTATTTTTGGCTGTGTTGGGTCTTCATTGCTGCACGCGGGCTTTCTCTAGTGCAGGGAGCGGGGGCTACTCTTTGTTGCGGCGCGCAGGCTTCTGATTGCAGTGGCTTCTCTTGTTGCGGAGCGCCGGCTCTAGGTGTGCGGGCTTCAGTAGTTATGGCACGCAAGCTCAGTAGTTGCGGCTCACGGGCTCTAGAGCACAGGCTCAGTAGTTGAGGCGCACGGGCTTAGTTGCTCTGCGGCATGTGCGATCTTCCTGGACCAGGGATTGAACCCGTGTCCCCTGCGTTGGCAGGTGGATTCTTAACCACTGCGCCACCAGGGAGGCCCGAAAGACATTTCTAATTCAATTCAATACACACTTAGCTAGAAACCCTTGGTATTAAAGACAGTAGATGCTGTTTGAGTTACATGAGATTATCAGAATAAGACCCAACCTCCAGGTACCTCGAGGTACCTGGATACAACAGTATCCCATTATTAAAGATATTTTAGATAGAGACATAATTGTATAAAATGTTTAGGACTTACAACATACAGGACAAGAGGACACAGTGAGGACACAGTGATTAATAATACTAGTAGCACAAAAATATTTGCCGGGCACAATTCTGAGTACTATACATTCATCTAACCCTCACAGCAGTCCTGTGTGATAAGCACAAGGGCATAGATCAAGCCCCTTCCTATGGAAGGAAAGGTTTGTTCTTTGAGTCCCTGGGGGCCTGACATGTTCCTTCTGTAGCACGAGATGCAAGGAACTCCATGGTTGTCTCGTACTTTTGAATGTCCAATGCACTAGAACTCTTGTCTTCATTGCCTCATTGCTATAGTCTGGGGAAGATGCAAGCACCAGAGGCTGTTGGCATTCAGAGCGTAGCTAGAATAAATTTCTCTTAAGATCTTCCCTTGCCGTGGGCTGCTGACATTCACCAGCCTCAGTCCACCATGTTTCCTCCAAGTCTTAAATGCCACTGACAAGTACAAAATGGCGTCACTAAAATGTAGGAATTGGGCTTCCCTGGTGGCACAGTGGTTAAGAGTCCGCCTGCCAATGCAGGGGACATGGGTTTGAGCCCTGGTCCAGGAAGATCCCACATGCCACGGAGCAAAGAAGCCCGTGCGCCACAGCTACTGAGCCTGCGCTCTAGAGCCTGCGAGCCACAACTACTGAGCTCGCGCGCCTCAGCTACTGCAGCCCTCGCACCTAGAGCCCGTGCTCTGCAACAAGAGAAGCCACTACAATGAGAAGCCCGCGCAACGCAACAAAGAGTAGCCCCCGCTTGCTGCAACTGGAGAAAGCCCCCACACAGCAACCAAGACCCAACACAGCCAAAAATTAGTTAATTAGTTAATTTTAAAAAAGTTTAAAAATAAATAAAAATAAAATGTAGGCTTTATGACCATTCGAAAATAAGCTCCATGCAAGCTAGAATTTTTACCTGGTCACTTCTATTTCTCTAGTACGCAAAAGAGTAGCCAGCCCATTAGGAGAGGCTCATTAAATATTCATAGAATGAATGGTTGACGGTAGTTAACAGGCAGTTCAAACCCAAAGCCTGAATCAAGTCAGGGAAAACAGAGGTTGTTACTAGCTTTTGGTAGTCATAAACAGTATATTTTGGCTGTAAAATTAGAAATATATATCTTGCTACTTCAGATACACTGATTTGGGATTTTGCTGAAAGAGACATGCTAGAAGGTCCAGCATTATGCCTTTCCCTCCACACCCAAACCAACACTTACTAAGCCAAATGCATGTCTGCCCCGAGTGGGTGGTTTGTGTTTGCGGCGTTTCTGCTTCAAACTCCTGCAGCCAGAGGAGGAAAACACAAACAGGAAGCTCCTTCTCTACAACCTAATTCTTTCACTTCCTGTCCAGACCCTCAGGTTACATCCTTTTTGGTGATAATACAATCAGTTCACTTAGAAGGATGATAGTAACGAGTTATGAGATGCTGACATTGGACATGATTAAAAAGGCAAAAGTTGCAAATTGGAAAATATTTAGAGAAGACAAACCCTGATTTTACAGTCTAGGGAGAGGCACTGCCAAAATATACTTTTTAGCCTGAGGTAATGAAAAAGAAAGTATGTGTGGGACATTTTGGTAAAAACAAAAGGAAACCAAAAAACCCCCTTCCCAGCTTGATGTCTCAAATGCTTTTGGAATCTACTCTTTTTAAGGAAATCGTGCTATGGGTGGCATACACTACTTGGAGAGCACAAGTAGAGCACAGACAGAACAAGCTGTCTCTCACTTTGCCCTGTTGATGCTCTCCTCTTGCAGAAGTCTTGTTTCTGTGTTGGTCTTCCCTGCTAGAAGGCTGTGTCATGGTTATGTACCAAATGCCCCTTGTGGTTTTTGCATCTTCCCCAGTATGTCCCCCACCATGACCTCAAAAGTTTGCCAACTAAAATATGTTCCCTTTTAAAATTTAGAAAAAATAAATTATTTTCAGTAACTAAGACACTTTTAGTCACACATTGGGCAGTTTAGCATATCACCACAAAAGAGTAAGCAGGATGTTTTTGAAAAGGGGAAATAAGGACCCATTCTGGAGAGCCAAGAGCTTCCTTTGGAAGACAATCTGCTTGCTGTATAGACCGAGTGCTCTTTGTTGGTAAGTGTGAGAGTTCAGTCCAGAACTCCATGGACCCCAGTAGAGCAGCCAGTCGTTGGAGTGTGAGCCTAAAAAGATCTGAAATGAAATCAGAAATGATCCCATTCAGAAGTAAGGCTCCATTTCTAGGGAGCACAAGTGACAAGTGAAACACTTCGTAGTGGTGTTTTGTAACATCCCAAGATTCCTGTATTACTTTGAGGATTATAGATTTGCAGATGCAGAAAATGGGACAAACACCATTTGGAGGCCAAGATGCTGACATATGCTCCTTCTTACTGCTTCCTTGAAGTTCAACAGACATAGCAGTTACTACTAGTAGCTTAAAAGGGGATTCATCTTATACTGACTTTTCTCTTTTCTTTTTTTTGGCCTTTGAATACTGGTATTCCTTTTTCTTCTAAGCGTAGTAGGAACAACTGAACGATTAAGATACCGCAGGGCAAGAATTCCAAAGTCAAATACCTACAGGGACCAGGCAACTGATGTACATGCCTGAAATGGTCTGGGAGTAATATGGGAATGCCAGCGCCATAATGAATCAGAGAAACTATGCCCACTGAAAAGGGGTGGGGGGGACTGATGCTAGGAGGCACTAGGGTCCCAGTGTTGCCAGATGTGCTGACATCTCTCCTGTCTCTCAGTGTGTGCCGTCACTCAAGGATAAAATACCATGGGCTCAGTAGCTTGTAATCTCTACCTTAGGATCTTGTCCCAAGGTTGCACCTTAGAACACTAACTAGTTCTGAAAGAGAGTGAAAGCCATTCAGAATAGCCTCCATGGTCATAACAGTTAGAAAAACACTAGGTTAAACCAGAGTTCATTGGGCTTCTTTACTACAGGGCTTCTCAGAAACTTAAGTGTGTTACTTAACAAAGTGAACCTCCAAGAGTAGGCTCAGGGTATGAAGCATTTCGCAAACTCATCTGACCCTTGGACCCCCTTTCTGTGGATACTTCATCAAAGTACTCTGGAAGACCATGAAGCAATTTACTTTGCAGTAAATAGTGTGAGTGTGATTCCTGTAAGTGAAAATCCAGGGGGAACAGTAGATGCTGAAAACAACCTAAAATAAGGATGCCTGTAAGTGACCTTGGCAAGTTAGAAACCGTGATTTCAATATATGGAGTAAAAGTGGGAAACAATTGTGATTTTTTTTATCATCAACTACACTGTGAATTAGACATTCTTATCATTCATGGAGTGTTTGGGTTTTCAAGTTTTAAGTTGAGAGTGAAACTGGAAATGATACAGGAAGCCTATTCTACAGAATAATCTATTCCTCAGTACATGACAATATCTTGACTATTCATTCAACAAATATTTCTCACATACCTACTATGTGCCAGGCACTACGTCAGGCACTGAGTAGAGTCTAGGATTAAATTACTAGTGTAGCTAATGCCAGTTACAGCCTAAACCCAGGGATCAAATAAAAATGTGTATTTTCAGTTCATAATTTGTCATAATGGAAAATGGCTAATACAACCCTCTCTATGAGGGTTTTTCTGACATTTTGAAAAGGAATATCTTGGTCTGCAACCATTTACTGAGTCATAATGTGACCTGACTTGGTTTGTAGTTGCAGAGGTAGCTACACACAGCATTTGCTTTCCCGTAAGATACTGAAAATCAGAATACTAAAAGTGTGTTCATTTCAGCCTGCACAGTAGCTGCTGACTATTAAGTATACCACTGCTGTTTCCTGTTCATCCTAAGAATTCTCCATTTCTCTTGTCATACTGTTCTTTGTTCTTCTTCTGAACCTCCAAACATTTATAAATATTGATGCCCGAATCGCATGCCACCTCTCCATAATGTCATCTTTGACCCTTCCAGCCAGAAGTAGACTTCACCCTTGGAAGCCCACTACTCACACCTGTAACTTTCTTATGGTTGTTACTACTTCCCCCTTAAATAAGAAATATTATTTCAGTAATTTATTCAATAAATATATGTTAAGGAGTTATTATGTATACTGACAGTTGGAGATGAAGTAGATGCTTGTAACCTAGTATATATTTGAATGTCTTTCCTCTGCTTAATTTAAGCTATAGGATCATTGAGTTCAGGATCCTATCTTATATATATGGAGTGCAGTGGCTTGTACATATTCACCAAATAGTTCACTAAACATGGGTTGTTTTTCCCCATATTTCTCAGTCTTAGTTTTCAATCCTATCGCTTGATGATGCTTCAGCAAAGAAGGTTCATTTTCCTGAAAAGAATATGTCCATTCCATTCAGAAACACTGTTGACTTCCTCTCTTCATTGCCCTAATTTCAGTTCTATTTACAGGTAAAAAATTTCCTTCATTCTTAACCATTGGGCACAGAAAGCATGTAAGACAGTCTCAGCTGCAGATGTGGGGTTCTTCCAAGAATTCAGCTGGTGCCTGCCACGTGACAAGAAAATTACAACTCAATTAGAGTGTGTCTCCTCGCGTTTTCTCCGAAGTCGCTAAGCTTGCCCTCCCATGCAGATCCAGCTCTCCTCTCCTGTATATATCCCGTCTTTCTCTGTTAATGAAAATTGTCCTTCAATCTCTGTTTATCCTTTAGCCAACAAATGAGTTTCAGTGGCAGCATTATGGTTACAGCCCACAGAAACCTTTTCTGTGCAGTAATTTAGCTGTCAGTCTGGAAGTGGTAAAGCAGCAGGAAGATCGATGCTGAGCCCGGGGCATGCCTGAGCAGGTATCCTGCATGTCCTTACTTGGATGTGCACTTATTAAAGTAGATAGAAAAATGTGTGCCCCGATTTCTCTTGGTCATTACTGCATTATAGCTAGGGAAAAATATTTTTACTGGAACTCTGCTAATTGCTAAGAACCCTCTTGTTATCCATAGAGAGGATCGGGATGGAGGGTGAAGATCATTTAGTGAGAGAATTGTCCTCAGATAAAAACTGGAAAAGCAAATGACTGTGACATTTGCTGCAGGTCCCCTGATATGATATTATATCAGCACGCTGTTTTGGAATGATTTGGCAGGGGAGAGAAAGTATGAATGTGGGAGCTTCCTGTTGAAGAGCTGGTATGCAAAATAATAATTTCAGGCCCGTCTGCTGACTGATAACCATGAGCAATCAACAAATTGATAAATTACCTCTCCTGACACTTTGGTTTGTAGACCAACAAATTGTTTATTTGACCGCGCCTTTAGATGTGAGAAAGAGGGTACTGGAAAACTCAAACAGTCAGCATCTGATCATCGAACTCAATTTTTAAAAATTAATTCAGATATAGTTTATTGCTTTGTATTCTCAACAAACTTTGTTAGGATGAAGCAGTCTATTCAAGGATTTAAGTCCTCAGTTAAATTAGCAAGCTCATAAATTGAACATTCAGTAGTATACATGATATATATGCCTTATACATTATATATACATTACACATGCCTTATACATTTTATATATATATAATGTCAATTCATATATATAGTCAATTTATATGTGTATATATAATGGCTATATATATATATATATATATATAAAATGGCAATTACTAGAGGTCTGTAACTATTTTAGACATGAATTTGCCCACATGTAGTTTTCTTCTCTTGAGCACTCAAGTGATCACCAGACTTTACTCTGTCCTGAGATTCCCAAAGTGTGTGTTCCATGGAACTCCTTATTGCTGAGATTTTCAGTGAATAAATGACTCCCTGCTCAAATAGGTTTAAAAAGTGTTCTCAGTGTAGTCCCATTCTGAAGAGTCACGCTGAACATTTGCATATTAAGGATTTTGAGGAGGTCTTGCAATAAATTAAAACTTTTAAGGTGTTTTTTTAAAATAAAGCAAAGTATTCTCCAAACCTACTTAGCCACTGAAGTCTTTATTCAAATCAATTACGTGTAGAAGAGCAAGAGAGTCTCAATCTGCTTTGACAAACATGGAGTTACCTTAGTTACCTTATGAACCACAGTGCTTCCCATGAGACAGAGGTTCAGAGGGTGGAATTCCCAAGAAAAATTTGGTCCAGCCTGATGGGAACTATACGTGGACTCTTGGTAACCAAGGGCACCAGATCTCTGCTTTTCCTAGTCTTTTAGATCTTTGTTGGCATATAATTGTTCCTAGACGTCTTTTATGATCCTTTGTATTTCTGTGGTACCAGTTGTAACATTTCTTTCATTTCTGATTTTGAGTCCTCTCTCTGTTTTGCATGGTGAGTCTAGCTGAAGGTTTGTCCGTTTTATTTATCTTTTCAGAAAACTAGCTCTTAGTTTTATTGACATTTTTCATTGTCGTCCTAGTCTCCGTTTCATTTATTTCTGTTCTGATATTTGTTATTTCCTTCTTTAGACTAACTTTGGACTTAGTTTGTGCTTCTTTTCGAGTTCCTTGAGGTATAAAGTTAAGTTGTTTCAGATCCTTTTTGTTTCTTAATGTAGGTATTTATCGCTATGCATTTCCCTCATAGAACTGATTTTGCTGCATCTCGTAAGTTTTGGTATGTTGTATTTCCACTTTTATTTGTCTCAAAATATTTTGAAAATTTTAATTTCTTCTTTGATGCATTGATGACTCAGTATCATGTTGTTTCATCTCCACATATTTGTGAATTTTCCAGTTGTCTTCTTATGGTGGATTTCTAGTTTCATGTTATTGTGGTTGGAAAAGATGCTTGATATGATTTTAGTCTTCTTAAATTTATTTAGACTTGTCTCGTGGCCTAACATGTGATCTATCCTGGACAATATTCCATGTATGCTTGAGAAGAATGCGTATTCTGTTGCTTTTGAGTGGAATGCTCTATAAATGTCTGTTAAGTCCATCTGGCTTAATGTGTCATTTAAGTCTAGTGTTTCCTTATTTTTTGTCTATATGACCTATCCATTGTTAAAAGTAGGATATTGAGATCCTCTATGATTATTATATTGCTGTCTATTTTTCTCTTTAGATCTGTTAATATTTGCTCTATTTATTTAGGTGTTCCTATATTGGGCTCATAATTATTTACAAATGTTATATTCTCTTGTTGGATTGACCCCATTATCATTACCTAATTACCTTCTTTGTCTTGTATTACAGTCTTTGTCTTAAAGTCTATTTTGTCTGATATAAGTATTGCTGCCCCAGCTTTCTTTTGTTTTCCATTTATGTGGAGTATTTCTATCCTGTTACTTTCAGTCTGTGTGTTTCCTTAAAAATGAAGTGAGTCTCTTGTAGGCAGTATATAGTTAGGTCTTGGGGTTTTTTGTTTGTTTGTTTGTTTTTTTAATATACTCAACCACTCTGTCTTTTGATTGGAGAACTTCGTCCATTTAACATGTACAGTAATTATTGATTGCTATGGACTTACTGCCATTTTGTTAATTGTTTTTTCTGTCTGCTTTGTAATTCCTTTGATCCTTTCTTTTCTTTTCCTTGATTTTTTTTGTGATTTAATGACTTTCTTGGTGGTATGCTTAAATTTCTTTCTCTTTCTTGTTTGTGTATCTACTATAGGTTTGCTTTGTGGTTACCATAAGGCTTACGTGAAACATCTTATAACAGTCTGTTTTAGTTGATAACGACTTAAGTTCAAACATACTAAAGCTCTACATTTTTATCCTGCCCTTCCGTGTTTTACGTTTTTGATGTCACAGTTTTTTTTGTCTTGTGTATCCATTAAAATATGATACTTATAGTTATTTTTACTACTTTTGTCTTTTAACTTTAAATACTAGATTTATAAGTGATTACCTATCACCATTAGAACATTAAATTATTCTGAATTCAACTGTATATGTTGAATATATATACTGTATATATACTTTTACCCATGAGATTTATACTTTCAGATGTTTTTCTTTTACTAGTTAGTGCCCTTTTGTTTCAGCTTACCAAGTCCCTTTAACATTTCTTGTGAGGCCAGTCTAGTGGTGCTGAACTCCTTCAGGTTTTGCTTATCTGGAAAACTCCTTATCTCTCCTTCAATTCTGAAGGACAACTTCGCTGAGTAGAATATTCTTGATAGGCAATTTTTTTCTTTCATCACTTTGAAAATACTGTGCCACTTCCTTCTGGCCTGCACAGTTTCTGCTGAAAAATCTGCTTATAGTCTTATTGGGGTTCCCTTGTAAGTAGCAAGTTGCTTTTCTCTTGCTGCCTTTAAGGTTCTCTCTTTGTCTTTAACTTATGACTGTTTAGTTATAATCTGTACTGTTGTGGGTCTCTTTGGATTATCTAATTTGGATCTTTATGGCTTCCTGTACCTGGATGTCTGTTTCCTTCCTCGGGTTAGGGAAGTTTCCAACCATTATTTCTTCATGTAAGTTTTCTGCCCCTTTTTCTCTCTCTTTTCCTTCTGAGACTCCTCTAATGCGAATCTACTTGATGTTGTCCCATAAGTTCCTTAAACAATCTTCGCTTTTTCTTCTTCTTCTTTTTTATTTTTTTTGGCTTCTCTGATTGGATGAATTCCACTGCTCTGTCTTTGAGTTGGCTGATTCTTTCTTCCACATCATCTAGTCTGCAGTTGAACCCCTTTATTGAACATTTTAATTCAGTTATTGTATTCTTCAGCTCTGTGATTTCTATTTGTGGTACTTTCTTATATTTTCTATCTTTGTTGATAAAATTTTCACTTTGTTCCTGCTTTGTTCTCCTGACTTTGGTGAGAATCTTTGTGACTGTCATTTTGAACTCTTTATCAGGTAGGTCACTTACCTCCATTTTATTAAAATAGGTCTTTTTCTGAGGTTTTATCTTGTTCTTTTGTTTGGAACATATTCATCTGTTTCTTTATTTTTCTTGACTCTCTGTGTTGGTTTCCATGTGTTAGATAAAACGGCCACCTCTTCCAGTCTTGAAGGAATGTTCTCATGTAGGAGATAAGACTTATCATTCAACCCTGCCCTAACTCTTGATTTTCTTTTAAACCTTTGTGATTGTCCAAGCAGCCTTCTTTGTTCTTAGTGGCTCCCAGGAGTTGAGGATGTGCCAACACCTGTCAATATCCCAAAGCAGAAGATCACAATCAGCATCTAGATGCAGGCTGATGGGAAGCTGGACCCTTAAGCAGCAGCTCTCAAAGTGTGCCCCTCTTTCAGGGGAAGACTGGGAGGTGGGTGTTTCTGTCTGCTCCCTCTGCTCAGAGCCCTGCAGGCATAGTCACGTAAGAACTGGTTCTTTCTTTGCTACTATCCCGTTGAACCTGTGAACACAAGGCCCACTGGTCACCAAAGCCAGGCTATCAAGGGATGCATCCTCTGGGCAATAGCCACAAAAGCTTTGGCACAAGATATGTGCACAAGCTCCTTTCTCAGGTACAATGGCAGCCTGGGACGTGGCAGAGGGTAAATGTGAAGATTGTGCCAGCTGGCATCCCCCATCTCTGAAAATGATTGCAGCTGGCCCCCGGATGTGTGTTAAATTAGAAATCTGCCCCCGAGGACACAGCTTTTAAGATAAGCAAATAGGCCTCTTTCAGGGAAAGACAACCAGGCCTTTCTGTCTGCTGTCTCTACACTGTGCCCTAGAGGAATGGTGGTTAGGAACTCTTTCTCTATTTGTTTACAGTTCTGTAGCACCCACAAACATCAAGCCCCACAGAGCACCAGAGCCAGATGATCAAGGTGGGGGGGGGTCCCATGGGTGGCAGCTGCAAAAACTAGAGCACTGGACATGTGCACAAGCTTCTTTTTGGGAGATATCAACAACCTGGCGGGAGGCTGAGGGAGAACAAGAAGGTGGCATCTGCCTGCCTCTGCAGTCTCTGGAGAGAACTGCATTCAGCCTTTAGATGTCTGTTAAATTAGGAGCCTGCTCCTCAGACCAAAGCTTTTAAGATAAACAAATGGGCCTCTTTTACTGTAAGATTGGGTGTGTTTTAGTCTGCCGCCTCTGCACTGGGTCCTGGGGGCTTTTGAAACTGAGCAGGACCCTGTGGGTCTCCTGGGCCTGGAAGCCTTTCTGTGTCCCCTGTTTCTTGTTTGTAGGGAATAGGCCTCAGCCTCCATGACCTTCCCTGAGTTCCAAAGGCAAAGTTCAAACAGCTGTTGATCAGGGAAGGGAGGGGATGCAGAGACAAGGGCAGAGCAGTCAAGAAACAACAGTGCAGCCTTGGGGCAGGTCCTGGTTCCCCCTCAAGGGATACATATAACAGTATCTTTGAGTTCTTCTGCAGAACTAAACCCCCAACAAAGGGAAGATGTTAACTACTTGATGAAGCATTCTTTATTCCAGAAAGAAGCTCATCAGGAGACCACCTGAGGCCAGATGAAAGGAGTGCAGGCCCTGCACACACCCTGATCCTTATCAGCAGCCCCACCCTTGAACAATTGCTATAAAACTCCTCACCAAATCCTCCTTGGATGGACACACAGGTTTTAAAGGGTATGAGCCTCCTGTGTCCCCCTTTGCCTGGCAAAGCAATAAAGCTAATCTTTTCTACTTCACCCAAAACTCTGTCTCCAAGATTCGATTTAACACCTGTGCACAGAGGCAGAGTTTTCAGCATCATTTTGCCACAGTGAGTCCATGAAAGCCATTTAGGAACTGTTTCTTAGTTCAACTGCAGCCTTGTGGGCGTTGTGGATACAAGTCCCATTGGCTTTCAAAGCTAGGTGTTTTAGGAGCCTGTCTCTCAGGTGGAAGTCTTAAAAGTTGGGCACCAGATGTGGGGTACAAACCTTTTCATTCCTCAGGGAGAAGCTGAGAGTTGCGTGTCACTGCAGTGAGGGTGAGGTTTATGGCAAGATTATGTCTCAGGCTCTCCTACCTATTTCAATATGGGTTTTTTCTTGTTTTCACAATGCATAGAAGTTAGTGCATTTCTGAATTTCTTTCAGAGGGAATTGTTTTGTATGTAGCAGTAGATTTGGTGTATCTTTGGGAGGAGGTGAGTTCAGGAGCCTCCTACATCTCCATCTTGATCTGGAATCTCATGAATTTACTCTTCATCATTATGAATTATCCCTCTCTATCCCTGATAATACTCTTTGTCTTGAAGCTTTACTTTGCTGATATTTATGTACCCACTCCAGCTTTCTTTACATACCTGTTTCCATGGTATATTTTTTCAATCTTTTTTTTAAATATATGTCTTTATATTTAAAATGTAAATATAAAGACTGTATAAAATATAAAGGTAAAGAGCATAGAAGTGCGAACAGCTTTTTTCTGAATCCAGTCAGACAGTTCATTCTTTTCAGTTATTTAGTCCGTACACATTTAATGTAATTGTGATATGGTTGGGTTTATGTATAACATCTTATCTTTCTCCCATTTTATCTTTATAACTATTCGCATACGAACTCTTTAGTTGCAGCAGGCATGTGGGATCTAATTCCCTGACCAGAGATTGAACCTGGGCCCCCTGCATTGGGAGCTCAGAGTCTTAGCCACTGGACCACCAGGGAAGTCCCCATGTATGATAAACCATTTCATGTTGTCCCATAGATCACTAAGGGTCTAGTCATTTTTATCTTTTAATCTTCTCTGTGCTTCACTTTTAGATAACTATTGACCCTTCTTGAAGTTCACTGGTCTTTTCTCTTGCCATTTCCAATCTGCTATTGATCTCATCAATGAAATTTTTTCCTTTCAGACTGTGCTCTTCAACTTTGGAATTTTTACTTGGATCTTTTATAGTTTGCATTTCTCTGTTGTGATTTGCCTCTTGTTCCCTCATTATGTCCATCTTATATTTAAATCATTTAAATTTTAACTATAGTAACTTTTAAAATTCTTATTTGCTAATTCTAACATCTGTGTCATGTCTGGGTTTCTATATTTTATCTCTCATGGTTATTTTTTTCCTGCTTCCTTTATTGTCTATTAATTACTGAATGTATGCTAGACGTGGTAAATTCTGTGTTGTTGGCTGTCTGGGTTAAATTATCATTCTTTAAAGATGTCTGAGTTTTGTTTTAGTTGGCTTTTAAGTAGCTAGAGTCTCAGGTTGGTCTTAGGTTTTTTGGGGAAAAATCTAAAGTAGCTCTGATTGTAGGCCTTGAGTTGCCATGCTTCTAAGGTATAACATTTATAAAGTGTCACCTGAATTTTCTGGATATTCCACAAAGTCTATCCACTTTGAGTAGAATTGAAATGTCTTCCAGTGCTGTGTTACCTTCGGAAGCTTCATTCATCTCCCCACTGTCAGTAGCTATTCTCTGCCAGACCTCAGTGAGTTACACCCTCTGGATGAAAATAGCATTTGGCTAATGATTCAATAATTAATCTTCCTATAGAGAACAAACTATTTCAGATTCCTTTATGGCTAGAAAATTATTGGCATTTGGGGAGGGGTTTATGAAATACTATTTAAAAGAGATGTGTATGCTGTTCTTTTAGGATTCATCAGAAAATGCAAAGGGACATTTTTGCTATTATTTCCTCTGGTTTTAATTATATTGCTCTTGTATTTCCCTCCTTTTTATATTCCATCTGTTTGGGTTTTTTAAACACTTCTTTCCAGCTCTTTGAATTTTATCTCTATTTTTAATATGTATATTTATTTTAATCTAAAATTTTAATTAGATTTTAAAGTCAATTTTGAGTACTTTTTTAAAAAGAGCATTTGCCAACTTGCATAGACCCCACCATAAATCAATGTAATCTCCTAAATATTTCCATTTTTTCCACCACTTCACTGAATTCTAAAGTACATTTTTATGCAAGAATCATGACAAACAAGAAATCGTTTGTGTAATATTCTTTCCATGTAAAATTACAAGGCAGAGCTTCCAGTGCTTTTAGTTGAATAAACTACAGATTAATAGAATCCATTATTTTGAAGATATCCTGTCATGCATCATTCCAAAAGCAGAACACCAAGAGGTGATCACTATAGATGTGCCACCTGAAGTTCAAACATACTGGATTATTTTATCACTTGGAATTTATTCTTTGGCAAGCAACGGTGTCATCTGTTCATGTGAAAGTGAAGCAGAATTTCTTTTAAAAATGTAGCAAAAGCCATAGAAAACAGAATGATCAGGCATCCTACCGAGGAGCATGAGATAATTATTCTCAGGTTAACTTGGTTTCAAATTTTATTATTTTTTAATGATGAATCTACTTTTATCCATCGTGTCACAGAATGGGAAAAGTCTGAATAAATCATTCTTCAAGGATGTTCCAGATTTTGGTAAGAAGTATGTTTGGGGGGATTATTGGGGTTTTTGTTGTTCATTTTACTGCTTTCACATTTCTGTCTTCTCTCCTTCCCTTCTTCATTCCCATAGATTTTCCTTGTTTGAGTCTCTTTTCTGCTCCCTGCTAAATTTTCTTTACGACTTTTACCGATTTATTGGGTCGGCCAAGAAGTTAGTTTGACTTTTTCCATAAGAAAGTTCATTAAGAAACCCAAAAGTTCATTCCCAAAGGAGCTTTTTGTCCGACCCAATAGTTCATTTCCTTTATTCTTTCCTGAACACAAAACTGAAGATAAACACTCTCAATTTAAAGAATCTAATTTCTTAGTCTTGGTCAGGGCTCACTTCCTCCCAAATGATGAAATTAGGAACTCTTGGCTTCATCATCTTCTTTCTGTCTTACTTGTTCCTGCCCCAGACCCCTCACAATTGTCCTGATTTGTTCCAAGCTCCTTCTCATGCTCTTCACTTTGACTAGTCTAATGAAATCATCTAAACTGAAAGTGTAGCTGAATTTGCATTTTTATTGCATGAATCAGGGTAAGCTAAACTGCTGTAACAAATAGACCAAAATCTGTAACACTTAAACGTAGCAAAAGTTTATTTCTTATTTATAAAACAACCTACTGTGGGTGTTTAGGCAGCTCTCCTCCGTATAAATGATTCAGGGACTTGGGCTCCTGCTGTCCTGTGGCTTTGCCATCCCCTGCACCCTTGATTAAGCAGCATGGTCATGACAGGTTTACCACAGCCAGGGCTCTTGGTGGAAGAGAAGAGAATGTAACAGAGGGTCACTCACCTCTTAATGGTCTGGACACAGAAATGGCCCACGTCGTACCCACTCACATTACACTCTAGCTGTGGGAGTGATGGATTCTACTTAGACCTGAATGATACCCACCCCTCGTCCAGCTCCTAGCAGAAGAACATGGAATGGGTGATCCACAGGAAAGAGCAGTTTTGTTATTAAACAAAGCGATAGTGGGCAAGATAACTGTAGATGTTCCATCCATTTTAGAAGAGTTCCTTTCCATATTTGTGTACCATAACATTTGAGTTGATGCTCACGACTTGGTAAGGTAAGCAGATGAGTGGGGCAAGTAAGACATCTGTCTTCAGGAAAATTGTTACCAGATCAAGATTGTGAAACAATTTTGAGTGATGTAAGGAAGACATGTTTTTTTATTTCTCCCAAATGTGAGTTTAGGTGTAGTGGCTAAGGTCATACACTCAAGAAGTCATACTTCCTGGGTTCAAAGCCAGGACCCTCCACGTCTTACCTGTGTAACTTCCTAACCATGCAACCTCAGGCCAGCTGGCCTCTTGATGCACCAGAGTCTTCTTCCATTAAATGGAGAGGATCATAGTAAATATTTCATAGCTTTGCTCTCGAGAATAAATGAGGTAACACACATACATTGCTTTGAAGAATACCTGGCACATAGTAAATGCTCAATAAATGTTACACTAGTAATGGCGATTGTTATTAGATTTATTATTCATTCTCTCACCCAAGTACATACATGCCTTCTAGGTGTGGGCAATTTCTGGCTCTAAAAGAGAAAGCTCTTGACAAATGTTAGACCTCAAGGATTTAAAAAAAAAAAAAGAAAAAGAAAAAAAAAAAACCTAGAAAATGAGACCATTATTTATTTAATTTCATGCCTTCTGAGCTAGCTTTGCCTCCTGATGGTATTTCTATTTGTTTTCACAAAAGTCAATATTTTTCTGTTTCTCCATTTAAGATATATTTTTATGTGGGGCATGTAAACAGTATATGAAACTACTGAAATTACATTCTTCCAAGTGTAGGATCAAAACAGAAAGGAAGATATGAGCCTGCAACCATGCTTCACAGGAAGGTTGTAAAGGCCGATAATTTTGCTTCCACAGAAACCAAAAATAAGTAGGGAGGGAGAGAGGGAGAGCATGTTTGATAATTAGAGGTTTCACAGTAGGGATCTCAGGCAGGGGGTCAAATTCGTATGGATAAATGCATTATTTGGCTAAACTTTCTGTGATCAAGGAGGAGCTTCGTCTGGTTTTATATCAGTGTATAGTGTATAGAAGTGTATTCACACTTCTTCTTGCTGTTTCTCAATCAATCCTCCAGTGACTTGATGCACCATGTCTGATTCTTCATAAATCAGCTAAACTTTAGAGTGATATTGACAGTGGCTTTGCCGACCGCATTGTTTTCTGTCAAGAGTTTTATTCGGCTTCAAAACAATTTGCCGTGAACGCCCTTGTTTGCTTGCCACACGGGTCTTTGTTTGGGCTGAAAACTTTGATTTATAGCTGCAGATAATTGATGGCTGTGGGGTAGAGGGATCATAGCTCATGCTCCTCCTCTTTTAATCTAGCTTTGCCCAGAAATCCATGTAGTGGAGCATTCTCAAGGGAACAGGGCTGGGAAATTTTCCATATACCCAATGGGAGGCCATTCATCATGGTGAGGAGCGTGTTTGTGAAAGTAAAGAAAGCAGAAGTCAGACCACCTCAAGGTGGCTCGTCAGAAGCGTAGTCGTTAAAGCTCATGCATTCATTGTGGGGCGTTTATAAAGAAAATCCAAGCTGTCTGGTGAACCAGATATACTTGCTACTCTGAAAGTGAGATTTTATATGAGTATTTCAGATTATTAATATTGAAAAGCCTCTTCAGAGTCCCTGACAAGTTGCTCAGTTGTTGACTGGGGAGCAGTTGAAAGCTCTTTTTAAATGGCACAGTCTTTTTACTAATAGAGAAAAAGGGGAAAAGGTACAGATTTTCTGTTTGTTTTTGGCAGCCTCATCACAGTATAGCTTGGGGTACCTGTCATTCTAGTACATGCTGAATTTAAGGCCGTGTTCCCTCCTCACCCTTTAGCTTTTACTCATTCGAAAAGAATCAGTGAAACTTTCTAAGTTGCACATTTCTTTAGGGTGCAAAAAAATTGATACTAAGTTTCTGAAAGTAATTCGAGATTCTTCTCAAGGGTTGGAAAGAATAGCATGAGCCAGTTTTCTTTTCTTTCATATTCATTGTGAAGATACCAGACTTTATAATTTATTTTTAGTTTATTTTGGTTTTTCTCCATAAAAATTACCTTGCCAGCTAAGGATATTTCATGATATTTCAATAGCCTACTCAGAAAAAAAATTACATACACATTTTTGCAAGTGAATTATAATGCCAATATTAGAGTAATTCATCACTAGATACAGTAAATTTTAGGTGGTTTATTTACACAAAGTATTTTAGTGATTGAGAATGTTGATCCATCAGGGAAAAATAAAGGAAGTAACAAAGAAAATCAAAGAGAATTGTAAGCACTGATGGGAACTGGATCATATCCTACAGAAATATCCCAAATTATGGCAAGAGAGCTATGCTGAAATACTGCTTAATATCGATTCACTCTGTTTACTAAGTAAACAGTTCTTACCATTGAAGTGGAAGTTAAAATGGTCTGAGGCAAGCACATCGTGGTTCATTTTTTCATGTACCTATTGATGTAGGCATTATTTGAAGTTATTTGTTTTATTTTGCATTGTTTTATCTCAGTGAAATTCAGCAATAGCAACCCTCTCCTTGGAAGAGAAACCAAGAACATTTTCAGTTCATTTCCTCCTCTTTAAAGGGGTTTGAACTGATAAATAGTTCCCATGTGAATGATGATAAAGTCAAAATGGAAATAATGCTTTTCATAGATTGTATTCCTTGTTAAATCAGAATCCTTTGACATGAGGAGAAAGACAGTTCCCAGATGTTGGTACCTTGGGACTCAGAGTCCCGACTCAATGACACGAGAATCGATGGGTCTTGGAGAAGAATCCCGTATCATTGACCAGATGTGGGATGTAACTTCAGTCCAGGTCTACCGATGTGACTTATCAGAAACATATTCATTAACCCAATGACAGGAAGCAGTAATTAAAATCCATAGTTAATCTGAATGAAAGCACAAAATAAACAAAGACATAGGGCAACTTTGAAGGATTAAAAATCCATTTCCTTGAAAGGGATGAGAAACAAATTCTGTGCTAGCTTATCAGAAAGAACTTAATTCAAAATAAACCCCCTATGGAGATGAGAAGCATGCATGGCAGTGTTTTTTAGTTCTTTCTTGGGAAAAAATAAGTATTTGAGGAAAGATTCTAATAGAGGATATTTTAAGCCTCCCCAAATTGCTGATATTCTTTGTTCTAATACCTCTGAATTTCAAAACCAACATTTACTTGTTTTGTACAAGTGTTCTTTTTTTTCTTTAATTTTAAAAAAAATTTTATTGGAGTATAGTTGATTTACAGTGTTGTGTTACTCTCTGCTGTACAGCAAAGTGAATTAGTTATACATATATCCACTCTTTTTTTAGATTCTGTTCCCATACAGGTCATTACAGAATATTGAGTAGAGTTCCCTGAGCTGTACAGTAGGTCCTTACTGGTTATCTATTTTATACATAGTAGTGTGTATATGTCAATCCCAATCTCCCAATTTATCCCTCCCCTGCCCTTCCCCCTGGTAACCAATAAGTTTGTTTTCTACATCTGTGACTCTGTTTCTTTTTTGCAAAGAAGTTCATTTGTATGTACAAGTGTTCTAATTTTAAGAACTATTTCACTACCTATGTTCAATATGTAACTTCCCTCCCTTAAAAAAAAAAAATCCCCTGTCACTTTACTTACAATCCCCTGTGTACTTAGGAAGTTAATGCTTCAGAACAACATATCATTCTGGACATTTTCCATTCAACCACCTTCCTATTGTCTGATGTTCTCATATAATGTGGATGCTTTTGCCTCGGGGAACAAGATTGTTTGTTGGACTTTGGAGGCACAGCTCCTTAATATAGAGTTGATGAATCTCCTCTCACTTCCTGTATAAACAGCTTAAATTAGGCCAAAATAAAATATTCATGGTACTAAGGAAACAGAAATGCCCCCCAAATAAAGTATAACATTTTAACAATAAGCAGAGAAGGATTTCAGAAACAACCAATATGCACTTAAAAGAATAATTGCTCTATGGTGTAACAAGCATCTCTTGTTCAAACTCACACTCCATTTTTCATGTGGGGGAAAGAGATGAGTTCCTTCAAGAAATGTCTAAAATAATCCATGATCTCGAAAGTACTACATACATATTATTAAAATAAAATATGAAGCCTGTTGGCTGTGTTCCAGAAAAGCTGAACTGGGTTAAAGGACATAATGAACAGTCATAGCTTTGCGTGCAATTATTTAATTGGGGAATAGATTTTTCTACTACTGTCCCTGGCAGTAGCAGCCATTTGATCCTGAGGCTTGGATTAAATGTTTCATCAGTAGTGCCTATTTAAGGATCTTTGTGGAACAACAAGTCGGTCCCCTGGGCAAGCCCATGTCAACTGCAATAAAGAGATCCACACAAGTGAGTGAGGGGTAGTTTTTTGCAAGATGTACAGAGCATTGAACGTGCATGGTGCTTCCCGGATGCTTTCTGAGCTTTGAGGGTGCACGGTCTTCTGATGGCAAAGGTTGGAAGCTGAACTCGGTGTGTCCATGGATTTTATGGTTTCCTTAGGAAAATGAATTCTCAAGCTCCGGCCCTCTTTCCAAGCACAGGTAAGTCCTTGGAGAGCAGGAGAAGTGCACGGAAACTGTGATGAGCCATTCTTTTCTAGGAAATAGCTGCTACCAAACCAAACCTTACACTGGACAGCTCGTGGCTTTATGCCTACTACAGAACCCACCATCTGCTTCATATGGGGTAGATATAAATTTTATAGACTTCACAATTATCTGTTAGTTGGTTTTAGTTTGGTTAGGTTTTTTCCCCTGTGTATTCTCCAAGCGGTCATAGACAGATGCCCGTAGCTGAGGATGACTGGAATATTTGGAAAGTGGGCACTAAAAGGCACGTGTCACATTAAAACAGTTGAATACATTTAAAGGCATCCTGGAAATTGAAATCTGAACATCTGTAGAAAAAAAGGCAAAAAAATAGAATCTGTTGTTGCTACTCTCAATAGCATGTAAAAAGCCATGTAAAAAGGTTTAATTTGGGGTTTATTTTTCCCTTTGTGATACTGTGATCATATTGGTATGGTCTGCATATTCTGCAAGTTATGTCAAAATTGATAAAAATGTGTCCTGCAATGCAGTTGAATCAGAAGATGTTGTGTGGAGATTTATTTTCAGGATCTGGGGATATGTTTGGGCATGCTGTTTCACTCAAATTAAGAAACCAATTGCAGCGCGATGTTCTTTTATAGACTTCTGGTATTTGGATAATTGAATGGCTATGATCTTTCTCACTATAGCTTAAGAGGCATCTTTCCGAGATTGGGGAAAAGTAGAAACAAGTGCTTTTACAGCCAGGCTCCAGGAATCTGCTGACTAGGCACTTAGGAAGGAGGAGGCGGTTCTGTCGGGTGCTTTAAAATGTTCACAAAATCTTTCCCCTCTGTTAAGTGGTGGGGAAAAAAGTATCCAGCCGAAAAGGTTGCAAGCTATGGTGACGTCTGAGCTCTTTTGAGAACAGGATCACAAAGCAAATACTCCAAATGCCTTTTTCTCCTTGTTTCATGTAGGATTTTTTGTTTGTTTGCCCAAGATCTTTAAAAAAAAACTCTGTTCAAAAATGGAGTGTCTCTATGCTGCTAATTTGTAAGCAGAAATTCCTCCAGAATTTAGAGAAAATTGAAGTAAAAACTATTTGTCTCACTTTTATTTCGATGTTTCTAATCCCACCTTCCCCCACGTCCTGGGAAGAGATGCAACCTCTGTGCTCTGTAGGCCACTGTGCGCCACTAAGAGCAGGCTGTTACCTGGAAATGGGAATCTTTGACTCAGATTACAGGCTTCCTCCTTTTATTTTTCCAGAAATGAATGCAAGACAGCATTTACAATTGTGCAGAAGTTTTGTGAATGTCAAAAACACGCCTCTGAGAAGTTTGTGGTCCTGCTATGTAATTGCTCTTGGTTATCAGGACATGTTTTTCACTGGCTGGATTCCCAGACAGTAATGTCACCTGAACATGAGTTCTAGGTTTGAGGGAGGTTGTTTGATGCAAAGGTCATTTTTCCTCGTGCCCGTGCTCAGACTCTAATGTTAATTTAGGAGGTAAGGCACGGGGACTGAGCCTACAGCTCAGAACAACTGAGACATTCCTCAGAGCATTACAGAGATGAGGCAGAAAGGGGACTTAAAGTGACAGTATTCCACTCACTGTGTTCGTCTAGCTGGCATCCATCCTCGCTGAGAGCACAAGTGTCACCCGCGGTGGCACTGACTCGGGATCAGTGCCCTGTCGCAGTTTCCCTTGCTCTGATGTAGGTGGTGAAAGAGAATGCTCTTGCTCATAGTGGACGTTCTCTTCTACACGATTTGGCTTGCTTCTCCACTAGAAGATTAGCTTTGAGTTGTTTCATTTTTCGTTATGTGATCCAGCACTACTTAAAGCTCTGGTTTTTCTCCTTTTATACAAGTATCTGGGTTGGGATTGTTCTGTTGTTGTTGCTGACTTTAATTTTTATTGGTCAAAGTAAGGAGTGATACTCCTCAGGAACTCCTGTGAACACGGCGCTTGGAATTCATCACCGCAGTGTTATATATATTACATATATATATCATTCCACACTGAAATCCGGGACTCTTCCTGTGACCGGCGTTACGCTGGGACTGCGGCGTCTTCAGAGCGCTGCCCTCCTGCTTGCTAACGTGTGCTGCGTCGTTGCCCGCACTCT
Source organism: Balaenoptera musculus (assembly GCF_009873245.2). Classification (NCBI taxonomy): domain Eukaryota; kingdom Metazoa; phylum Chordata; class Mammalia; order Artiodactyla; family Balaenopteridae; genus Balaenoptera; species Balaenoptera musculus. The sequence goes on along the minus strand of NC_045788.1, from coordinate 1,931,586 downwards.
CGTTCTCGCCCGGTGACTCCCATGTGCCTCTCGTGGGGTGCACGTATGTTTAGGGCAGCACTTCTCAGACTCCAGTGTGCGTGCACGTCACCTGAGCGGCTGGTTACAGTGCGGTCTGTGATGCAGCCGGTCATCAGGGGGCCTGCGATTCTCTAATCCTGGAAGGCACCCCTGGGATGTCAGTGCTCCTGGGCTGGGGGTGGCAAAGGTGCAGGACAGCCTCTGTGAACTACAGTGGAGCAGATTATGTGTCAACCCACGCAGATCACGGGACAGACAGTGAGGAGGGGGACATTTAGCTGACACAGTCACCCATTCCACGCAAGTCATGTGCTATGCTAAATAACTGTGGACTGTCCCTGATCTTTACAGTACCCTCTATCTGGTTTGAAAGATAGGCGTAGAAACCGTTAATTGCGGCAAAGTGAGTTAAAGAGAGCTTCGTACCAAGATGGCACCCAGGGGAGGGAGCGGCTTTGCAGCTGTGGGTCACGGAGCCAGCACAGAAGTGACCTTGTTCATCTGAGTCTTGAAGGGGGAGAGGTTTCCGAGCTGATGAGGTAGGAAGCTATCTGTTCAAAGGTGAAGAGGCATGATGTAGCATCAAGTGTTTGAGGGCACTCCCGGTTCCTGGGGCAGGGGCTGCACGTGTACGAGGATCAGGAAATGCAGTTCATACTTCTTAAAAATGTCTATCATATGCCAGGCGTTTCACATTTATTAATTCTACTCTTACAACAAACCTGAAAGGAGTTAGTATTTTCCCATTTTGCAGATAAAGAAACTGAGGTTCAGGGAGATTATGGAACTCTTTGGCAGGTGCATAGCCTTTTGGAGGCTGGGCTGGATTTCAAGCCCAAACCTCCATGACTCCAAAGCCCTGGCTATTTCCTCTTCCAAGGTGTGGGGGGAAGTCAGCAGAGGCCAGACCACAAAGAACCTTACGAACTGGCTAAGAAGGGTAAGCTGGACCCTTTGGACAGTGGGAAAACTTGGAGGACTTTTAAGTGGATGACATTTGGATTTTTGAAAGATTATTCTGGAAGCTATATGAAGGGTAAATTAGAAGGGGGCCTTGTGGAAATAAATGAGGCATTGATGACTATTAAGCACCCAGAATTGTGAGCTCATGGGTGCTCTAGGAAAACATGAACTCATGAAATTAAAGGACTTGCAGTCTAGCCCAGGAGAAAAACTTACATACATGAAATAAAATGCCAGATACAAAATCTGAAAGTACCCCCAAGTTCAGACTAACCACCGGTACATGGAGTGTCAGAGAGCAAACCTGCTGGTAAATGGGTCTTGTCCAGAAGCAGGAGGAAAGGATGGTGGAAGTCTGTAATTCTAAGGACCTGATGCCTTAAGACCCAGCCGCTGAGTTACTTAAACCACACACCCACAATTGTCTGTTGTCTGCATATGGGCTGTCTACTGGATGCTGTTTTACAGTCTTTCCACTGTTTATCTCACTAACCTCTGTTTGAAATTCTTCCCAAGAGTCTGCCTTTTGCATATTTAGGGATAATGGCATGTGTAGTATGTATACCAATCAAACAACAGTCATTTCTGGAGCACCCATTTCAACCTGGGCAAAGAGCAAGGTTGCTCTGGAGGAACCCCATGAACAAGGTAATGTCGTTCTCTTTTTACGAAGGAGGGAAATGCAACACAGAGCAGTTAAATTAACTTGGTCACAGAGCTGGTGAGACTCAGTATGCTGACCCAGGTCTCCCTGATGGCAAAGCCTCTGCATCTTACCCTGGCAGCACCACCTCCTTCGCTTCCTAAGTTTCAAAGCTATTTTACTTGTTTGATGTATTTTTCCTGCTACTGATGCTTGAGAGGAAAGTAAAGAGCTAGTCATATCGTTGGACAGATGAGAAAAGACAGACTAGGGAAACAGAGGGATCATCCCACGATCAAGGGCTGCTCTTCCTCCCTCTTCCGGCCTCTGGTCCTTCTCTTTGTCTCCAGGCCTTATCCCAAACTTGACTGTATATTGCAGTCTCCTGGAGAGCTCTGAAAGGTACCGATGCCTGGCTTAGAAAAATATGGGTGCCTGCATAGACATTGTACTTTACCTGGTATAAAATGCATTGGAATTTTCAAAGCTCTTTAGGTGATTCTGGGATGTAGTAGAGTTTGGGAACCACTGTCCTAGCTTTTGAGATAGTAGGTATCTACTATCAGGTATGTATTCCATACCAGATATGTATATCAGAAACTCTGAGGGTGGAATCCAAAAATCTGTGTTTTAACAAGCTTTCCAAGTGGTTTTGATTCAAGCCAACCCCCTTGGCCATACTTCCTCCCAACAGGTTTATAGTGTGGAGCATGGTGACCAGCTGTCTGCTATTTTTACTGAGGCCAGAGCTCAGGGGGAAATATATTTAACCCCAAATGACAGTACAAAGCATTCAGATTTGTATTAAAGGTGGATTTCCAGGTAGTGTAGGTTGCCAACTGCAGGAATAAAAGCTAAGGGAGGATTTTGGAATCTTTCTGGGGGTGGCCAGAGTACTGCGCCATCAAAAAGCAAAGAAGGAAAAGGAAGAAATTGTCCTCTGGAGAAAAATGAAAGCAGTGAGTACTGTCATCTGACTTCGCCTCAGTTGTTTGTGGTCCTTCCTTCCTGTGCTTTGAAGTCAGTGGTGATGTCTTTGTAACGGGCAAAAATCTCAGAGCAGTTGAAATCTACATCTTCCCAGAAGTTCCATGATGATGGCAGAAAGCAGGCACTCACTGCCTGAGAAGGGAAGGGCTGGGTCACGGCAGTAAAGTGACTTCTCCCCTGCCTCTGTGCCATTACTGGGATACTTAACTGGCATCATTTCCCTGCTACTGCAGTTATTTTCTTCAACATTATAATTTTAAGTAATTCAGTATATTAGCCAATTTCCCTAGTGCCCTTTGTTGCATGTTCATTCAGTGTGGCTGGTTTTCGACATATTTTTCAAGTATTTCCCTCTGGACTTTAGTAGCTGCTTGGGTTAGGTTTTACTGGTTCTTAGGACAATGGTTTGTGAAAGAATTAAGAGTCCAGCATGTTGGGGTGAGAGAGGTGTTAATGGGATATGATTGTTTAAACTGAGGACTCCTTTGAAGCCCCAGGAGGGGAGGAGAGAGTGGAAATATTCATGCAAGGCTGGATGCCATTGGAAGAATTAGGGGAAATCGTATCTAAATTTACTGTACAGATTTAAACAATCCAGCTGTTTGACATTAGTCAGTAGTCACCAATACTAAGATGCTTTATAATATATGCAAAATATTCCCCTACGTTTTAGTGAATTATTTATTTTTAGTTGTACCGTTTTCAACCAAAAACTGACTTTGAGTTTTGACTTGGACATCATTTGACTTTTTCTGTTTCCATCATATCATGAGGAACCTATGTCTAACAATGTAGTGAAAATGCTGAGGAAAAGAGGGAGAGGGGGTGGGGAAAAGGGCAGCTTAGCTGCTTTTACCTGGCTGGGTGGGTGTTTCACCTCCTAGTATCTCAAGGTGATTAATCCGGGGGTGGACCCTGCCTCTTAATCAGCTGGCAGCTGCGGATCCTGGGAAGACTAATCTATTCATAGACAAGATGTTGTCAGAAGAAAATAGACCCCTCATTAGGAAAATGGCTTGGTTACAGTTTCATCAGCTAAGAAGTGATGTGGGATACGAAATGATGCTTTATTTCAAGTTACATGAAACCTCTGAGATAAAGTCTTGCCCAGCCTCTGGGTCTGGATAAGGAGACAGACAAGCCTTTATTACTAGTAGCCCAGAATGACAGCAGCATCACAGCACGTTTCAGCAACCTTGCTCTGGGAGTTGTTTCTTCCAGTTCTTTGGAGTGATTTAGTGAAAAGGGTGCAAGTGATTTGAAAGGCAGAGGAAGAGCAAACAATTAGTGACAATGCAGTGAAGATTCTGTCCATCATGTTTCCATATTTGTACCATTAGTCAAAGACCACCTAGAACAAGACAATACATGGCTTGATAGACAACATACTGAGACTTTATGGAGATCCACCAAAGGCCACCCTCCACAATTTAAGGCAGAGAAACTGAAGGAGAAGCTACAGATGAAAGGACAAGACGAAGATAGGTTAAAATAGAAATCTAGCCCAAGCGTATCCCCAGGTACTAAAAAAGAGCATAACACGAAAACATGCAGGGTGTTACATGAATGTTTTTGTAAGATAGTAGTACAGCTTCAGCAGGGGAATCAATTTCACTAAAATTGCATATGAAAATACCTGCAGTCAAAAATAATTTCCAACTGTGCATGACAAGTTATTGAGTGGAGGGCAGTGCCACCAATAAAGTGACAGCACACTCCTGGGGACCCCCCCGACCCAAGCCAAGCCCCACTCCCGCTGTGCTCACCTCCTCATGGTGCCCCCGTTTCAGCCTCAGCTTCACGCTCAAGCTCGGGTCATAGGTGATCCCCCCTCTAGGGAGTGTATTTTCCCCACCCCTTGCTCCTCCACATCTTACCCCTCCTCATGAACTCATGAGTGCTGAGCGCACACCGAGTGCCAGCCCTGGGCTGACTCCCGGCAAAGAGGTGAAACGGCACTCCCTGCGTTTGGGTTGCTCACAGCCCTTTGGAGATGCAGATGTGGAAATCACCAGTCCATGGTACCATGGAAGTACTGCCGATTTTTGTCCGTTGGTTTTCCTTTTAATGAAGTATAATACACGTGCAGAAAAGTGCACGCGTGGTGCTGTGGGCTTTCACCACGGGCAGCGGGAGCCCTGCAGAGGGAGCACCTGAGTGTACCTGAGGGCTCTGGGGAGGCTTCCCGAAGCAAGGGAAGCGGGAGGTGAGACCTGAGCAGTGATAGGTATTTACAGGCAGGTGAGGCAGGTAGGGGAAGAGAGGGTGGGAATTCCAAGGCAGAAATCCTTCCAGCCCACCTTCTCCAGGAGGATTTCCATAACTATTCCCGCTCTCCCCGATCAACTTCTTTTCATCACAGCAAGTCACCCAAATCATAGGACTTATCTTCGAAGTCAGACATCTCCAACACTCAGTCTCCCCCAGGCTGGTTTTTCTCCATGATTGTCCTAGCCACCAACTAGATGAAATGAGGAATGCAGAGTGAGTTAGAGCAATCCTACCTGTCTATGTTGGGCGAAGGATTTCTCCCAGGAGACGTTCAGTTTCTTCATCATAAAGGATTGCTGGGAAAAGATGAGCACTGGTCAGGGTTGGCAAACTATGCCTGTGTGCCAAATCCAGCCTGCCAACTGGTCTCATGAATAAAGTTTTATTGGGACACAGCCATGGCCATGTATCATCCATGGCTGATTTGGTGCCACATGGAAAATTGCAACAGAGACTATCTGATCTACAAAGGTGAAAATATTTACTCTCTTGTTCTTGATGGAAAAAAGTTTGCTGACCACTGAGCTGTACATTTAGCATGCATTTATTATTTGTGTTGTTGTTGTTAACCTGGATAAGTCTATTTTTAATTAATCCATTAATGCCTCCTTTTTTAATTTTTAATTTTTATCCTCCTCCTCAACACCAACGACCTACCCCTGCATCCAACTTAAATTATAAACCTTCCTCATTTTATTAGACTTATTGTTTGAGGAATTTTTAAAAATGTTTTCCTCTAAGATATTTCAGAAGCTACAAACCTGTGACACCCCTACTTTGAGTAACTAGAATGTCAGCTCCGTGTAAGCAGGAGCTGAGGTCCATTCACTGTTGCAACCTCAGCGCTTGGCTGTGCGTCTCGCCCAGAGGAGGCATGCAAGAATGACTCTGTGCAGGTGAACTGATTAAGTAGTCATCGTGACATGAGCCAGTGGGCGTAAAAAGAAAGATGGTAGCACAACAGGTGGCCACTCCTCAAACCCCTTGGCTTTAAAAAAAAAAAAAGCAGTTCGGTTGTCAGGGACCCCAAGGAAAATTGCCCCTACCCTGCTCACATTTTCTGCACCCTTGGCCAAAGTCAGTGTTGCCTGTCCGGCCTTGTTTCAGGGGAGACATAGACCTACTGCAGACAATAGGTTTCTCGTGTGGCATTGGGTAAAGAGGAGGGCTAGATTGCCAGGACACGCTTTCAAAGGAAAAATATTAATCTAACAATATGAATGGGCTGAGTGAAGCATTTATTTATAATGTCTTAGACAGAAAAGAAAAACTTAGCAGGGGAAAAGTTCATCTGAAAAATACCAAGATTAAGATGCATATATATCATTGAATCAGATTATCTCTTCTTAGATATTATTATACAATTAACATGTTTCCATTACTGTCAATTTTCCTCTAACTTTCTCAAGAGTGCTTTCAGAATTAAAAAGAAAAAAAAGCTTTCATTATGCAGTAGATGATGTCTAAACGTTTGTGTAAAGATTTTATTTGTGTGAGTCTGTCTGTGGAAGGACATCAGAGTCCTACATTTGGGCATTTGCTGTCTTTATTTCAGTTCTCCAGTGCTCAGTACTCGTGAACAGATTTGAACATGGTGCATCTCAGAAGTACTTCCGGAGAGCTTGGAGTACCTCTACTCTGTTTGCAAGTGTAGTCCCCTGACTCCGATGCGCAGGAAAGCTTTGGGAAGACATTGGAGGCTATTAGGAAACACTTTTCCTTATGGCCCACCTCGGCTCCTTTAACTTCCATGCTTTATTCAGTTTAAAAAATTATTTCCTGGTTTCACTGGCCTTTTGCCTACTACACAAAAGGGAGATCTGCTTTGCCTTTTTCACCAACAAAGCTTCTGGCTACCCTTCTAGGGGATGAGAGGTGACAGAAAGCACTCATTCATTCGCTCATTTTTTAATCCAATGGTTACCAAATACTTACCATGTGCCAGAGAATATACTGATAATCAAAACAGACAACATTTCTGTTTTTACATACTGGGGATGGGGAATAAACCAACAATACTTGAATAAATAGCAAGTAAAGGAAATAAATGATGATGAGGAATATACAGGAAATTTACATGGGACGGTGCCTCATCGGAGGAACCCGTCTAGGTGCCTTTACGCTGTGAGCGAGGCAGCAAGAGGCAGCCAGCCTTGCAAAGACCAGGGAGGAGGGTGTGGTACGGGTAAGGTTTAGCCGACGGGTGGGCTGTGCTTAGATTCCTTTGTCGTGTTGGAAGATAAATGGTTTAGAAAAAGCGGAGACGACTTAACTCAGAATAAGAAAACCTGTAGGGTAACCAGACGTCTGATTCTTAAGGACACATCTATCCACTGGTAGTCTGACCAACGATATTGTTTCATAGTCTTTTATATGTTTCTGCTGGACAGAATGAGTAGTGTTAAACTTGGTGTGTGTGGCCTGACAATGAAAGGTGACTCTGCTCTTTCCTGTCGTCCTTCTGATCCAATTGCAATACCAGATAAGTTTAGAGCAGAGTTAGATCTTTCAGGTGGATTTGAAGGGGTTCATAGAAATTCTCATCCTGTGGTTACTGTTCCATCAAACAAGGAGATCCTGGTCACCACTCAGGAAGTGTTGGGCAGGGCAGCACACAGGTCATCCTCTACCAAGATGTAAGCCAGCTCTCACATGCTGGGTGCAGTGGGGAAACGGGAAGTGGAAGACCTGGGATCATTACCCCTGGGTTGAGGTTCAGTGTCACTCACCCATCACAGACTCCCGTCGGCACTGAGCACCACCAGAGCTGAAGCACAGACCATGCAGTCGGATCACAAAGGCAAAAATGCAGTTAACATGGCTCACACAGCACACACTGAAGAGGAGTTAGAGGTGATGATTGGCTTTATTTGGCAGAAAGGCAACTCTAGAATTCCATGACGTCATTTAGGGAGTTTATATTACTGTAGGTCTTGTGTCTATATGTAAGGGTCAGTGGAGGTCAAGTTTAACCAGAAAGTCATGGGGGTCTTTGGTGCCTGGAGGCTTCCCTTCATGACACTTCTAGTCTCAGGAAAGATGCTCAGTGACTTGTACTGTAACTGAGCCTGTGAAGACTCCACAAGCTTCCTGAGGACCAATAATAAGAGCAGAACACGCACATGGAAAAGAAAAAAGTTAAAAACATATACAATGAAAGGTGAAAGCCTTCTTTGTTCTCATCCCCAGTCATCACCATCTGTCATTTTCCATAAAAATAAGTGTAAGGAAAATTTTTTCTTATCTAGAATATAAGCATAGCCTTAGAAATTATAAAAACCATATTATATATAATTTCATAAACTTCTCATATGTTATATATGTTCTTCTGCAAATTACTTGTTTCACTTAAATATTTATCTTTCCATATTGTAACGTATAGGTCTACCTCATTTCCACTTTCTTAAAGGCTGCATTGTATTATTTTGTGTGGTTATACCAAAATTTATGTAACCAGTCTTTTATTGATAAACCTTTATTTTATATTTTTCTGTTATATTCAATATGGCATGTCCTTGGCATACTGTTTTGACTCTTTCCACAGGATACTTTACAGTAGGATTGCTGGATCAAAGTGTACATGCATTTTAAATTCTCTAGGAAAATTGCAAATAGCTTCTCAAAAGGTTTGTACCAATATACATTCCCACCAGTCGTGTATGGGGGTCCCTGCTTCCCCATGTCTTCTTCCACCCTGGGTACTTTCAAATGTTTATATTTTGGCTTCTCTGTTAGGTGAAAGCCTGTGTCTCTCTGTTTTGATTTGCCTCTCTTTAAAATAATTCAGGTTAAAGGGCAAACAGAGGACAGGAGTTTGAGAACAAGACCTGTTGCAACCCTGGTCCAGTTCCTTTATCCAACACTCCTGGGGACAGAGTTATTTCAGAATTCAAAATGTTTTGGATTTTGAAAGATAGCATACGTAGATGCCATGAATTAGTACCACTCCCAGCCCAGTTTGGCCCAGCAGAGAGGGAGAATCCTCCATCTGCCTGTGAGGGCAGGCCGAGGGCTTTGGAACCATGCAAAGGTAGCTAAAAGGAGCTGCCGAGAGAGTCTGTTTCTGTAGTTTTCTTTGGGCAGGAGCACTTTGCCCCATCGTGGCCAATGGTTGACATCATTGTTGATCATGAAACAGTTTCAGGAGATCTGCTAAGGGTGGTGTGAGTGAATGAATACTTCCCAAAATGCCAGAGGTGATAGGCACCATCGCAGGTGTCGGGGACACGACCCAGATCCTTCTCATAATTCCATCACTGAACACCCGCCACCTCGTTTTTCATGGTTTTAGATGATGACTTAAATGGCCCAAATGTAAGTATCTTGCTTTAGACAAAAGTTGAGAAGGACCTTGCTCTATCTCTCTCTTCTTTTTTTATTGAAGTAGAGTTGATTTACAGTGTTGTGCTAATTTCTGCTGTACAGCAAAGTGACTCAGTTATACACATATATACATTCTTTTTTATATTCTTTTCCATTATGGTTTATCCCAAGAGACTGGATATAGTCCCCTGTGCTCTACAGTAGGACTTTGTTATTTATCCATTCTGTATATAATAGTTTGCATCTACTAACTCCAAACTCCCACTCCATCCCTACCCACCCCTCCTCCCCCTTGGCAACCATCAGTCTGTTCTCTATGTCTTTGAGTCTGTGTCTGTTTCCTAGGTATGTTCATTTGTGTCATATTTTAGATTCCTCATGTAAGGGACATCATATGGTATTTGTCTTTCTCTTCCTGACTGACTTCACTTAGTATGATAATCTCTAGTTGCATCCATGTTGCCGCAGATGGCATTATTTCATTCTTTTTATGGCTGAGTAATATTCCATTGTATATATGTACCACATCTTCTTTATCCAGACCTTGCCCTCTTAATGACTCACAGTCGGCCTAAAATTCTGCCATCTTCAGCAGGCTTGTAAGAAGCATATTAGTTCAAGAGCAGATAGATTAGCAGTAGTAGTAAAAGATTTGTCCCCAGGAGAAAGAAAGCTGTCCTTAAAAAAAGGGAAGGAGAATAGGACTGCAAATAATGCAAATATTTTTTAGTTAATCCTCACAATAACACTTTCTAGAGATGAATTAACTTGCTAGTGTCACTCAATTCAATGAATTGAATATTGCTGCTATACAAACATTGCTACTATAAAGCCAAACAAACCACTTTATAAAGTCAGTATCATGAACGGGGACCTTCTTTTCTGCTCCAGTGAATGGCAGTTCTGAAACTTAAACCCAGGGCCTTTTCCACTATTCCTACCTCTCTGCTTTTGATAAGTTTTCATCTGGTCAATAAGATCCCTCTGGTGAGTTTACTCTGTTTGCTTGGAAATGACTATGTAAGGAATTGCATTGGGAAAGATTCTGAGGCTGAATCCAGGTCCAGTGATCAGTTTGCAGTGTTCTCCTCCAGAGATACAAGCAGGGGGTCAGTGGGGGCAGATGTGGTACACATTTGCTATCCTTGGATGGGTCGTCTTTGAGATCCCTTACTGTCTCAGGATTCTGTACAATACACATTTATTTTAAAATGTCAAAAAGTCTCATTCTGTTTAACATCATTAGTTAGTCAGCAGGAAAATGCGAATTAACGTCATAGCATGAATATACCGCACAACTACCTGGATGGCTAAAATGGAAAACACAGATATTACCAAGTTTTTGTGACTATTCGGAGCAACCAGAACTCCCATACATTGCTGGTAGAAGTATAAATTGGTGCAGCCACTTTGGAAAACCGTTAGTATCTGATAAATCTGAACATGCTCATATCTTATGACCCATTGGTTGTATGCCTCAGTGAAAGCCTGATAAAAAGCAGTAGCATATGTTCACCAAAACACATGTGCAACAAGCTGGTGCTGCTATTATTCCCAATAGCTGACAACTGGAAAATACCCAAAGGTCTGTCAGTATCAGAACGGAGACACAACACGGGATGTCATACATCAATGAGAATAAACAAAGTTACAGCTGTGTGCAACAATATGGATGCATCTTATATCTTATAGTACCCAATATCAGAATGGAGACACAACAACGGGATGTCATACATCAATGAGAATAAACAGAGTTAAAACTGTGTGTAACAATATGGATGAATCTTATATCTTGTAGTACCATACTGTCGGCTTCCAGTGTGTAGATACACAGATGCAGAGTTCATCTTCAATACCCCAGTAATTTCCCTGGCAGGGGGTGGTGGAGGGGAAGACTGAGAGCGAGCTTCTATTTGTGGGTCAAGTTCTATTTCCTAATCTGAATGCTGGCCACACGTGTGTTTGGTAAAAATTCAGTGAGCCTCACACTTAAAATTTGTGCACTTTTAGCAAAAAGTTAAAATATTTTAAAAACTCTTGTTGAAGGAAAAGTCCCTCTAATTCGAGCATTTTAACTCTAGAGGTAAAATATTTTCACAATTTTATTCTTTTTAGTGTTAGGGAATTTTTATTTTGGCTCCCTGCAGTTTACACCACATACAAATATCTTGAGTCCCCACAGAGAATCAATGTGTGGCTGGACGTTATTCCTCTCCTACCTAATGAGCTTTAAGATGTGCCCTCAGGCTTCTCTGAGACCTACTGTAAAAGAGAAAAAAAAGAAAAAGATAGTAAAACAAGTGCTTCGATAGCACTTTTTAAAAATTCATAACAGGTATAAAAAGAAATGACAGTTGTTCAGTATATCCATGTGCAAAAAAAACAAAGCAAAACAAAAGATTTGTGGTGCCGTAAAGGATATCAGTCATATGTTTTGCCAAGTAAGACTGCACTGCTTCTGATATAATGGTCTAGGTTCCTTGCTTGGCCTTTATCTTGTGAATAATGGATTCGGCTATTTATAGGCCTCCATGCATTTGGAGGGGAAGACTGAAAGAGCACGATCACCAAACCTCCACTCTCCTGAAATTCCCCTCATAGGTAGAGAAAGCAGCTTCTGTTATCCGCCTTACAGTTGGGATTGTTTCCCATTCCCAGTGTTTTTATTAATACTTGTCAGCCTATTTTTTTCCTTAGCCTGGATGCCCTAATTCATAAATGTACATTTGGTGGTACAAGCACTGCTATTATAAAGCAAATCATACCCACTGTATAAGTCAGTATCATGAACAGACATCTTCTTTTCCATTATGAATTTTAACCTAAGAGGAAAATTAAAGCATGCATTTCCCAAGTATAGAAATCCAAAGTAATCTAAATGTAACCCCCTAGGTCAATTGCACAGTAATATTTGGTGGTACAGCTATTACTATTCCCAGCAGGAAAGCCGCACAGCTGAGTTACATGGTTCACACTAGATGCCCCAGAAAGACAGCAGTGGAAAGATAACCAACCAGGTGTGAGAGTGACTCACATCAGAATAGGTTGTCGCCCATGACCTGGGACTGCAGTAAAAGAGACTGTTCCTGATAGTCTGCATTGTATCAAATCTAACCCCATCTGAGTTCCCATCAGGATTTAGAGTTGTGATGTTTCAAAGGATGGTTTCTCAGATAAATAAATGCATAGTAATGTACCACCGTTTAGAAATTCGCTGTTCCATAAGCACATTTTCCAGCTAACTAAAGCACATCCCTTAGATACCAGGGGGTTTTTTTGTTTGTTTTTTTTAAAACAATTATTTATTTATTTATTTATTTTTGGCTCTGTTTTTTTTTTGTTGCTGCACTCAGGCTTTCTCTAGTTAAGGCAAGCGGGGCCTACTCTTTGTTGCATTGCGTGGGCTTCTCATTGCAGTGGCTTCTCTTGTTGTGGAGCCCGGGCTCTAGGCACGCGGGCTTCAGCAGCTGTGGTACGCGGGCTCAGTAGTTGTGGCTCGTGGGCTCTAGGGCACAGCCTCAGTAGTTGTGGCGCATGGGCTTAGTTGCTCCACAGCATGTGGGATCTTCCCAGACCAGGGCTCGAACCCGTGTCCCCTGCATTGGCAGGTGGATTCTTAACAACTGCACCACCAGGGAGGTCCCAAGATTTTTTCTTTTTTCTTTTTTTCAATGTGGACCGTGTCAGTTGGAAAATATTCACAGGCATATTGTAACACACTTCTGCTTTCTTAAGCAGGACTTAGGGAATGTGGCTTAACTTTTTGATAACTTAGTCATCATTGTAAACATCAGCTATTGTAAGGAGCAATCATACTGTGATTTCCTCAAAGGCTTTACGGATTGGTGGAGTTAACGGCCGTATACCAAATGGTCCCAGGTTGCATTTTTTTCTTACATGGTTTGTATGTTCCTTCTGCCTCTTCCTTTGCTGTCAGTTCTTGCTTCTATCAGCGATCTTATTTACAGATAAATCTTTTTATTCTAGTTTTCTTCTTCAGTTTAATCTGAACTGTAAGAACACCTAACTGGGATCCTCTATGCCATGTGCAAAGTATGGAGAGGTTCTCAGTGAAGGCCTGACAAGGTCTTTCATAAACCTAACACTTCGGTAAGAGCTTAATAAATATGAGCTATCAGCATTATTTTTAGTATTGTTGTTAGTCTAATTCTTAAAAACCTTGTATATATTCATTAAGAATAAATTAAGCAGTGGAAACAAATACACGCAAACATAAAGTGGTTCAGTCATAGCAGAAGTTTACTTTTCACATACAGAAAAGCCCAGAAGAGGGGTGGAGGTCACCATGAGGTGATTTACCTATCCAGGCGTCTTCCGACTTGAGTTTTTTCCATTTCCTAGAGTCCCGATGTCATCTGCATCCACCCAGAGAGAAAGGGAAGAGATGAAGGCATGATGGTGGGAGGTTTTATGGGCCAGATCAGAAAGGACCACACAGCCCCCACTGTCAATCCTATTGGCTAGGACTCAGTCATGGGGCCAGACCTACCTGCAAGGGTGCCTGGGTAATGTAGTCTAATTCAGTGCCTAGGAAGAGAGAGAGAGAGAGAGAGAATGGATTTTGATGGATGGATGCCAGTCTCTGCTCAATATTTTTTTGTATAGAGATTTTGTGACATTCATTTTGCCAATTCTGTAGCCATTTTTTTCTTCTCTGTAGTTTTTACAGTGTTCAAATGGTACAAGGTTTTAAAATTAAAACTATGTGTGAGTTGACCTTAAATTTTTTTACAATAAAGCTACATTTTATCTTTATTTAGTTGGTTAGTTATTATGGCTGCGCTGCACTGCGGCTTGTGGGATCTTAGTTCCCCAACCAGGGATCGAACCTCCACCCTCGGCAGTGAAAGCACAGAGTCCTAACCACTGGACATCCAGGGAATTCCCAATAAAGCTACATTTTAAACTTACTTTGCTAAAACTGATATCACTTAAAAATTAGCCTCACCATGGCAGCAGTATTTTTGTATCTTATGCAAATATTCTCTGCCAGTTTCCAAGTGGGCCCCTCCATACAAAATTAATCTTTATATGGAAACAGGGAGATACAGAGCAAAGATTTTGGGCTTTGGAGTCATCCAGACCAAATTCTAGCCCTGCATTGACACACCAATGGTAGAATCTTGGCTATGATGCTTAATCTTTTGAAGTTGGCACTTCATAATAATGGCTCTGGAAGATAGCAAATTATCAGTGATGTAAGATATGTGAATCATCTCACTCAGTGTTTGCCATTATGATAAGCATTCAACTGGTAGGTACAGTAACCTAATAAAAATATGATATTATTAAAATAGTATAGTAATTTATACTATGTAAAGAAATACATGAGTATATTAGTAATATCCTAATGCTGATGATATTTCCTTTGAGTATGGATATGATTGAAGATGTTACTCCACCCAAACTTTGCATCCTTTGAGTTGTAACACCTGATAAAGGATGAGTTTTTGTGTTTCTTGGCTTTATTTCCTGAGGGGAATATAATATTTGGAGCATGTTCCACAGAATCTTTAGAAGAATCAGTGGCACTTGGAATTGTGATCTGGGGGATCAGACTCAAATGTGATAACGGGGAATGGTAGGAACTGTGGTTAACTGGTGAATGCATGCCCACCCAGACCGAAAATACTAAAATTAAAATGTCTTTCGAAACACTCTCCCAAAAAGCAAAATGTCTTAAATCTGGATATGCTGGTTACTAAGATGTGGTTTCTCAGGGTCAAGTGTACCCTTCTACTCTCTGCTTGTGATGCTGCCCTGGTACGATGCAACCACATTTCATCACATCCAGCTGGATCCCTGTGCACCTCCAACAGAGATGCTAGAGGGTCGCTGTGAGGTAGGACAAGGAAAAAGGAGCAGGTTTGCTTCCCTTCCTTGTGAGCCCTTCCGCATCCACGCCCCTTCACGCAGGCAGTGACAGTTTCCTTCCATGGCTTCCCTTGATTCCAGGTTGCTGTTTGTGCAGCACTCCCAGAACCAGTTTCAGAGTCCCCAGCATGCGCTAGGTGGAGTCTTCTCAGAGGTCTGATCCCTCCTTTGAGCCTCAAGCTGTGACAGTTCCAGCCTCTTCTCTTTGCTTCCCCAGCCTGTGACTAGGAGTTGCTTCCTGCAATTTATTGCTGTATAATACTTGTATTCCCTTTTTGCCTTTTCACGTCTCCAATATCTGGTTAACAATTCTTGACACTAAATCCTGTCTGATACTGTTTCTGTCTCCTGACTGATTCAGAAATTCATGCCAGGAGTGGTCCCAGAAACAAACCCCTAAAAATAGGATACGGGGGTGGCTATGCTCATAAATTGACAGCTTAACCACGTCGAGGCTAAATATATGTCAACTTGTCTTACTTTATGGTTGCTGCTGCCACTACCTAAAATAACATAAAACTACCATAGCATTCTAGAGTTTCCAAAGGGCATGCATATGTGTTATCTTAGGATAATCCTTAGGAAGGATTAGATATCCTTCTTTCATGTCTCTGAGAAGCTTTACAAAAGAAGAGACTCAACCTCTGAGATGCTTGAAATCATAGCGTTAGTAAGTGAAAGAGCCAAGGACTCAAATTCAGATATTTTAATTCTCTATACTACAACTACCTTTTCGAAATGTTTTAAAAGCACCAATTGCTTCATTTAGAGCAAATTTTGTTTTAAATATTAAGACTTCTTCTAACAAGAGAATAAAGTGCCAGTTGACATGGTGAAAGGGAAAGGTAATCCAATAAATTGGCTTAGTCATGTAACTGCAGCTTTAGAAGGCTATAATTATATCTTATTCTAAAGAGAAATAATTTTTGGCTTTTCCCATTTTAAAAGATATTAAATTTCAAAATCTCAGGAAGAAGGACTATTTGGTGTATTGTAACAGTTTAAACTGATCAAGCGTTAGTAGTAAGAATCTGTTCTTAATTCCCCAACTCAAATTGAATAATCTCAGCCTTGCCCCAGGTATCAAAATATCTCATCCTTTTTTTCTCAGAGAACAATGGGCTGCATTGTGTGAAAGACACAGAAAGCTCCACATTCCAGCTTGCTTTGACGTAAATACAGTGCACTTTTACAAATGTGCAGGGATTATGTACATTTTTATGAGTTTGACAGAAAGAACAGTGGGAATGGGGAGATATTTCTAACATCTTGGCTCTTTCCAGACCCTGGGGTCTTTCTAAAGCTTGGCAGGATTATTTTCATACCAGTTAAATGCTTGTAGGGCCATGGCAGCAAGGAACTCTAGAATTCCTAACAAATGCATCTTGTTTTCTCAGATGCAAGTAATCAATCCTAATACTGTTTTGATTTCATTTACTGAGATGTATTTTTTGTAAAGCTTTTGGAGGAAAAGTTAGTTGCATAAATCTAGGAAGTGCTTCAATTATATTTGAGAGTCACAAGTATATTTAATTTTAGTTGTTAATGACTGACAGCTATTCTTGAGTTCCCCACTACCTTTTTTTAAAAAAATGAAGATTGTGATATTTAAGGTGTACTACGTGATTGTATGATATGCACATACATAGTGAAATGATTATTACAGTCAAGCTAATTAGCAATCTCATCTCCTCACATAGCTGTGTTTGTGTATGATGGGAGCACCTGAAATCTATTCTTACCAAATTTCCAGTATTCAATACAGTGTTATTACCTGTAATCATCGTGCTGCAGGTTAGATCTCTGGGCTCATTTGTCCTACAGAGCTATCACTTTGTGCCCTTTTATCAACATCTCTCCATCTCCACCCCTTCCCTGCCCCTGGTAACTACCACTCCACCCTCTGCCTCTATGTAGTCAACACTTTCAGATTCCACATGTAAGTAATACCATGCAGTGTCTGTCCTTCTGTGTGTGGCTAATTTCACTTAGCATAATGTCCTCTAGGTTCATCCATGATGTTGCGAAAGGCAGGATCTCCTTTTTTAAGGCTGAATAATATTCCATTTTATATTTTTTATGTATATATATATATACCAAGATTTCTTTATCTGTTCATCATTCAATAGACACTGAAGTTGTTTCCATATCTTTTTTCTTAAATTAATTTATTTTATTTATTTTTGGCTGCACTGGGTCTTCGTTGCTGCACATGGGCTTTTCTCTAAGAGTTATGGTGAGCAGGGACTACTCTTCGTTGTGGTGTGTGGCCTTATTGCTGTGGCTTCTGTTGTTGCGGAGCATGGGCTCTAGGCACACAGGCTTCAGTAGTTGTGGCACGTGGGCTCAGTAGTTGTGGCTCACAGGCTCTAGAGTGCAGGCTCAGTAGTTGTGGCGCACGGACTTAGTTGCTCCACGGCACGTGGGATCTTCCCAGACCAGGGCTCAAACCCATGTCCCCCGCGTTGGCAGGTGGATTCTTAGCCACTGCGCCACCAGGGAAGCCCTCCATATCTTAACTATTGTGAATAATGCCAATGAAGATAAGAGTGCAGATACCTGTTCAAAGTATTGATTTCATCTCTTTGAATCTATACTCAGAAGGACTGCTGGATCATATGGTAGTTCCATTTCTGGTGGGGTTTTTCTTTTGGGGGGGGCACCTCTGTACTGTTTTCCATAATGCCTATACCAGCTTACATTCCCACCAATAGTGTACAAGGGTTCCCTTTGCTCTACATCCTTGCCAACACTTTTATTTTTTGATAATTGCCATTCTAACAGGTGTGAGATGATACCTCCTTGTAGTTTTCATTGCATTTCCCTGACCACTATGCATCAGTATCTGTTATAACGGCCAAGAATGCTCTTGACGCTGGCAGCCCTGTTTGTTATTGTGCTCATAGAAGTGCTCTCTCCCCTGCAGCCTGGAAAACTGCTTTTTTCTTAATTTCTGACATCCTGTGCCCTTTCATAGGAATTGTCCAGAAGAAAACTGACAGCTCTATAAATTTACAATTTAAATTTCCTAAGCTAAATTATCTCAGTTTCCATCAAATTTTTATATTGATTTTTCTTTCACTTTGAAAACAGATTAAACCTTTGATTTAGAGTGATTTGAAGATATGCATCTGCTTTGGTGTTGCTGTTTTGCTTTGGAATGTCACATTCACACCCACACAGTGTTGTTGTGCTGTAAACTCCTCAGGACAGGAGTCTGTGTTTTCATTTATAACCTAACCTACAACTACACAGATGTTAGGCAGCTGTTCAGTGTTTTCATTATAATGATGCCTTTAAATAAAAGAGAGAGCAGGCTCTTATAGACATGAACAGTTGCTTGGACGCAGGTGCTCTTAAGCCAAAATCCATAATTAAGACCAGAGATGGTTCTGAGCTAGAAGTTGGCCATCCTTCCAGTCCGCGTGTCATGAGTGACAGACCCCACCAGAAGCAGAGGTCACGTGCGGAGTCTTGCTGCTCAAATCGTGGTCCACAGGAGCACTTAGAAGCTCGTGAAGATGCAGATTCTCGGCCCTCGGTTTAGACCTCCTGAGTCAAGACTCTGCATTACACGATCCTCAGGTGATTTGTATGCATGGGAAAACTTGAGGGTCACTAATGTAGAAGACATACTGGCCTAAAAGCATTTTAATGATATTTATAGATCCCCAACATCAGCATCAAGTAACCATCCTGTTTTAAAACACGATCCACTGGAACACTTATGCTACAACACTAAAAAAGAATTCTCAAAACCTTATAACTTGACCCTTCATTTAAAATTTGATATAAAAATTAAAGAGAGGGCTTCCCTGGTGGCGCAGTGGTTGAGAATCTGCCCGCCAATGCAGGGGACACGGGTTCGAGCCCTGGTCTGGGAAGATCCCACATGCCGCGGAGCGGCTGGGCCCGTGAGCCACAACTACTGAGCCTGCGCGTCTGGAGCCTGTGCTCCGCAACAAGAGAGGCCGCGATAGTGAGAGGCCCGCGCACCGTGATGAAGAGTGGGCCCCGCTCGCCGCAACTAGAGAAAGCCCTCGCACAGAAACGAAGACCCAACACAGTCAAAAATAAATAAATAATTACCATTAAAAAAAAAAAAAAAAGATTTAAAAAAAAAAAATTAAAGAGAGACATCTCCTTGCATTATACACTAGTTTTCCTAACTGTATTATAGGGTATTAAAAATAACATTTTCCTATAAAAAATATTGGTTTTTCTGACTCTGATGTATGGGAAATTAATATTCAATATATTATTTTTTATGCAGAGTCATGTCAGCCTAACAGTATAAAATTTATAGGGACTGTAAAGTCTTCTGGGTTCCCTCTTAGATACATCCTCAGATTTTTTCTGAATATTGAAATATTTTTCTTTTTATCTAGTAAATATCTATTTTTTTTTTGCTGTTCTTGATAGATCTTCAGCACCACTGAGAGCCAGATTTTTTTCATGTGGTTTTGTCCTGACCTGCCATTGATTTTAAAACACATCACATCATAAAGTGATCTGCCATTCTGGTTTATTTTTGTTCTGTTCTTTTTCTTCTTCTTCCTCTTTCTCACTGAGAATTCCCTGTTTTTGCCCCTTTGTGTTTGTATTATCTGAACTGGCTCGGTCTGGTACTCATGGTTGCAATTAGCTTCTTTCCTGCAGTCTCTTCAGGATTTCTTCTTGGGCTTGGGCACATTTTGTTCCCAGTTTCTCTTGGGAAAGACTGATAAGGAAATTAAATTACCACTGGGTACAGTACATTTCAGCATCACTGTAAATTTCCTACAAGTCTAAATTTTCATATCCTGTTTATTTTGACAACCCTAAGACCAAGCCTTTCTTAATTTAACAATAAATGTGCAGTGGAAATATTTTTGGCTCGTTTGTTTTCTTACTTGAAGAATAAAGTCCTCTTCCAAAGACAAGGCCTAAGAAAAAAAGATAATTGCTTTATTTAGTAGAAAGAGAATAACTTGCATTATTATTCTTTTCTGTACAACTTCCTGCTAATAATCAAGCTGCTACTTAATTCTCCGGTGTATTAACTTCATCAAATTCTGATAATCCCCACCAAGTGCTAGTAGTTTCAGGTCTTTGGAAACTTTTCGGCTAGAGGCTGGTCCAGGGTTTCACAGACAGTCTTGCCACCCAGCTGGGATGCAGACAATAGATTTTGGAAAGAGTCTTGAATTGAAGGGTGATAAGTAGAACACTGGCCACAAAAATCCCCAGCAACAAGTGGGGGCCACCAAGGCGGGAAGAAAGAGCCCTGAATGGAGGACGGGGAAGTTTGGTTGCACTGGCAACACCCTATCTTCCTTGCAAGGCGGGGGGCCTCTCAGGATAGTAAAGTCTATCCTGGTGCCCTGGAAATTTTCCGTATCATCCCCAGACTTCATGCGTGAAAGCGCTTGTAGCTTAACCCAAAATGGTTGAGAGCTTTACAGATGGTGTATTAAAAATATTTCGTCAACCTACACACCTATTTAGTTTGTTTCTCGGTTATTTCACTGAATGCAGCTTGTATCATCATTCTTTGTAAGGAAGGGTGGGGGAGGGGAGGTAAACCAATGATCTGTTTAAGCCAGGTATGTTTCACATCTGCTGTAGTCTACCCATTCCATCTCTATGGAGTAGGAGAAATGGGAAATACAACCCTTCAAGAAACTTCTGCCTCCTCTGGATCAGGACAGCTTGCAGTAAAATCCCTTTTACTAAAGAAGAACCATGTGCCCAAACCAACCAGCTGCAATAGCGTTGCTTTGGGTTGATTATTCTACCACTAAACTACTCTAATTGCAAGTAACGGAGAGTTTTAACTAGTTTGAAAATGCTCTAAAGTATCCTTGAGTTAAAATACTTGTTTTCACAGAAGTAAAAATGATCGAGCCTGTCTTACAGGGATTTTACTTTATATTTTGGGGTGAGTATCCATTGTATCTCATTGATTCTAAGGTACACTTCCCCCCAACACACACACATTTTCTTATCTCTAAAATCAGGATGCCGCTTACGGTTTATGGCATCTTGCAATCACTGCTGGCAGCACCCATGACCTAATTGCTGTTCTTTGCACGCGTGGGCATGGTTGTTATTTCTAGTTGCATGGCTAGACAACCATAACTTCTTGACATTTAAGACAGACGTTAAAGGGCCATTTGAGGAAGGAGGAGTAGGTTATTGTCTGACCATGTTCTGTTGACACCTTCTGGTAAGATCAAGAAAGCTCTAGCGTGAGAACTTTCCAAATGATGGATGGCAGCTTAGAGACAATGGTGAAGCACGTTTTAAAGAAATGCTTCTCTTTTTTAAAAAAAAGCATAGTTATCAAAGACTGAATGGAAAAGTGATTTGAAAGGGTTGGACTCTGAATGTAAAGATGTTTTAGGAATACCTTAATATATTTATCTCAGATTTCCCTTTTTATGCATAAAAATGAGAAGTGCTTAAAATCTGTCTACCTAAATCTAAAAGAAGCCATTTCAGGAAGTAGAAAATTAAAAATAAAGGGTAAGAGAGCCTTGTACTACCATTTAATTGGCAGTACTTTTTTTTTTTCTTTAGTAGTACATAAATTGCGCTTTACTGTTCATGGCGTTTTAAGTCTATAAAAGTAGTGAGAAAGGGGCAGAGAATACCTTGGTGAGTGTGGATGCATGTGTATGTGTAAAGATGATTACTTAACTGAGCTGAATCTATGTGCAGAAGAAGTCAGCATTTCTAATTATGCTTATATTCTTCAGTTTTTCATTTTGGAAGATAGTTTGCATTTGTCTTTAAAGGGTGAGTTGCTTCTCTCCCACAGAGGTCATTTCAAGAAGGTTTCTCTTTCCTTTCTCTGTAACAGTCTGTACCTCAGACCACCCATGTGTTTGAACTTGACCGAGTGGGCTTGCTCTACTTGTTCAGATTCCTTTGGTTGCAGATAACAGAAGTCACTATATAAGAGCACAGAGCATCTCACAGAACCCAGGGCCTGAGATATAGCTGAGTCTGAGAAATTGAGTACCATAGCAACCCAGAAGTCCCCTCTCCATTTGCAAGTACAGTGGACACTTGAACAACATGGGTTTGAAATATGTTGGTCTACTTACACGTGAAATTTTTTAAGCAGTAAATACTAGTCCTATGTGG
The DNA here is from genome assembly GCF_009873245.2 of Balaenoptera musculus. Taxonomy (NCBI): domain Eukaryota; kingdom Metazoa; phylum Chordata; class Mammalia; order Artiodactyla; family Balaenopteridae; genus Balaenoptera; species Balaenoptera musculus. Next base: position 1,909,349 of record NC_045788.1, on the reverse strand, counting down.
TTCACCGTTGGTTGAATCTGCAAATGTCGAACCACATATACGGAGGAACCTTGGGTATGGAGGGCTGACTATAAATTACATGAGTGTTTTCAATTGCATGGAGGGTCAGTGCCCCAACCCTGCCTTGTTCAAGAGTTAACTGGAACTGAGAGTTTTAACTGGTTGGAAATGCTCTATAGGCATTGTTGAGTTAAACTATTTGTTTTAGCAGAAGTAAGAATAATCATTTTGTCTGAATTTCATGAAAGCTATAACCTGCATGATCCTTATATGCATTAGATAGGAATATCTCATTCAAATTTATGAATGAGCAGGAGTCAAGAATGCAGGAAATAAAGGAAGTGAAGCCAAGTATCTGTTGGTCCATCCTAGACCTACTTGCATACTTTCAGCCCAAGAATAGGAGTCTGTGATATTAGATTGTCTTGCCTTGTAGTATGTGTGGAAAAGGTAACAACACAACTTATTTTCACCAAAAAGGTAGAAACCATCGTTGTCATGAGTCATTTGCATTGCATTGGCTTTGCAAGGGGAATGAGGTGACAGTGATTTTGGCAAGTACATGAAATCTCTAAATTACATGGTAATCATCCCTCTTCTCTGTTTTCTTTCAAGCAGACAACCAAAGCCTCCCTTTAAGTCTGACTAACAGAGTTTTCCTTGACAAGTGGAAAGATCTCTGAAGATTAACTTTGTCTTTTATTGCTGTATTACCTGGGTGATTTATGGCAACCAAATAAGGAATCAACCCAGGAATGATATGGCTTGTGTGAATTCTCCTCTATTTTAAGGTTGAAAATATTAGAAGATAGAAAAGGAACAAGCAAATGTAATGACATTTTTACATAAAAATAAGAGCCACCTTGCAGGTTGTTTCATTAAATTTGTGGGTCCACTAAAGATATACTAGCCAGGAATCTTCTATCAGCTGTTCCTAATTTCTGGTGCTTTATGAGTGATGATATGATGGTGATTTATCTCATTCAATCATTCAATTGATGTTTATTACATTTCTGTATTGTTCCAGGCACTAGGTCTGGAGCAGTGAGCAAAAATGCATCCCTGTCCTGTTGTGTAGCAGGGAAAACAGACAATCCAATCATTAACTCTGATCAAATACAATAATCTGTACTTCCCAAATAATAACTGCTTCTATAGGCATATAACAGGAATGTGTAACCCAATCTAAGATACCAGGAAAGCCTGCCCCCAAAAAGGAACATTTAAACTGAGAGGTGAATAAAAGAGAGCCAGGGGTATAGAATAGGAGCATCCCAGGCAGAGGAAACGGTGCGTGCAAATGTCCAAAAGACAGAGAGGGGGAACCGTACTTTTGAGGAAGTAGGAGATGGTCCATGGGTTAGATCAAAAGTGCTCATTCCAGGTTTTCCAGGGACTTGAAAAGTCTTCTAGAGAGTCTGGACCATATCCTAAGGCCAAAGGGAAGCCAAACTAGGGTTTCCAGCATGGCTGATGCTTAGAGGATAGGTTGGATAAGGGAATGAATTAGACATGAGAGAGGAAGACCAGTTCAGTTCCTGTGGTGGCCCAGAAGAGAGACGCTGTTGGCCTTGACTGAGGTAGTGACAGTGGAGTTATAAGTGGATGAATCTGAAGCAGAGTCAAGTGTGGGCATGAGGGAGAAGGAGGAGTCAAGGATGAATTTCAGGGTTTTTTTAGTTGTACTGACAGGATCATCAGCAGAACCAGTCACCAGGGGGAAAAAATCACCAAAGAAAATAACTGCTTATTCCTACCATTCTTTGTCAAAAATCTTACTACTATATGTTACTAAAATCTGTTCAGTATAACAAGAGAAAATAAAATAAGTAGATGAAGGAAAGCACAAATGATCACGGAAGATTGAGACAGAGTCAGGTGACCTCCTTTGGAGAGAAGGACCACACGTTTGACACCAAGCCTTTCCGCAGCCAATAGAGGAAGCAAACATGATCTGTGGAGCTCATCAGTGAAACACAGCCAGTTGCCTGGAGAAGTCCCACCCTGCCTGCTATTGAGACCAAAGAGAAATTTCTCCAATAAGTCTCTCTAGAGTGACACCATATAGTGTCATGAACAGTATCCTTATCGGGTAACTTTCGTCAGCTCTTCCCTATACAGTCCCTCAGTACAGACCACAGCATCTGTTGTCACAAGAGTAATTGAAAGTCAACTGTGTGAAAGAAGAGAGTGTTCCCAACAGATTCGACCTTTTGTGTTCGATTGTCAGTTTCTGATGGTCTGCCATCCACCCGGGATGGAATGTGGACTATCTTTTTCTTACCTTGTGTTTGTGAAGTCCCTGAACTTGTATTTTTTAAAAAAAGAGTGGATATACATACATGCTGCATATTTTTTTTGGATGTCAAAATAGGAAAGAACCTAATTTCTTCACTGTTTCTGAGGTATAGGCATAGCTTTGGGAAAATCCTCCATACATACATCTTCTCTCAGCCAAGTTTTAAAAAGATATTGCAGGATTAATAATGAGGTTAAAGTTACATTCCTGGAAAAGTACATGTAGGACAGCTGCTCTGTTGTATCAGGAAGTGCAAAGCCATGTACTTTTTCAGCCAAGCTTGGGGTAGAATTAATACCCTCCTGTGAAGTCAGGGTGTTTAAGAATGAGTTGTGCCTCAGCAGAAGTGTACCTGGTTTTGCTTAGCAATAAGTCATAGGAATAGTCCCAGGCAACCCAAGATCCTCCCCAGAAAGTCATTTTGAGTCCATTATGACACAGACAGATGGGAAATGGAGGTCCCAGAGTTCCCTGTTTTAAGGTACAACTTTAATCTTTATCTCAGAAAAATTTTAAAGCAGCTGTAACCAAATGCCCACTTTGGTCGTAAAAAATAAAAATTTCAGCAAATAGAATATCTAGAGAATATCAAGCTTGAGCAGTGTCATTCCCAGTGTAGGCTGAAAAAATGTAATGCAATTTTTTTTTAAGTTTCCATTAAAATTGTTACCAATGTCCCAGGTTCTTTAAGCCTAGGAATAGTAAATCTGCATTATTTTTTTCATTACTAAAGAAGAATATGGGTAGTTCTGGAATGCCGCATTATTACAATTAGATTGAAGTATGATAGCTGAATTAGTAGACCTCTGGCAATACCTTGGGTTTGAACTTGTTTGGACAAGAGGCTTGGTTCTGCTGTATGGTCATCTACCAAGAGTGAGGGAGGGGTCCCTGGGGGCCTCAGTGGTCAGGAGAACATGCTTTGAAATCTCATTTCCTGGGTTCAAATTCGTGATCCTCCATTTGACCTTGGCAAACTACCTGTTTGTATCACAGCTTCCTCAGCTATAAAATGAATATAATATACTCCATAGGTGTCTTGGGAGGATTAAACAGAACAATATATGTAAGAGATCTTAGGATACTCTTGGGTACACACAGTGCTCAGTAAGCGTTGGCTGCTATTACTAGTCTTAGTTGAGCTAGGTGCACTGACCCAAGGCATCCATATCACAAATGCAGGCTGCAGGACACAAGGCAGACAAGACAAACAGGTATAACTCAGCCCAGCTCCACGAGTGATGCAGCCATCACAAGGGCACATGCTCTGCTGCTAATAGCAAGGGACTTACCTTCATATTTGAAGACCTGCTTATTCACTCAGGTTAGCAAGTGGCTACTATGAACATTCAGAGAGACTCTCAACTAGAGCTCAAGATGCTTATTAGCTGCTGCTTGTATTTTATCACTGAAAAGTAAATGAGCATTTGCATTTTAAAAGAGAAGGATCTAATTAGATAAATGAGATAACCTGTGAGACTGTGGACAATCAAAATGTCGAACCAGGACTGGAGGAAAGGAGAAGTGATGGTTTGATTAGTACAGAGTAAGCAGAGAATTTCATGTCCCTCCCTCCCAACTTCAAGGTATGCAGTTATAAAATTGATTCATCATAGAAATTGGTATGCCTACCTTGGGTGTGCAGGAAAGGAGTATAACTTGATGGGTGCAAGAAAAGTGAAAACTTGTGGTCTCAAATCACCCAGGAATTCTTAATACCTATATTAAGAGTTGCAAACTCAGATGACGACAGGACCAGACAGGTAATAAAAGAAAGAGGCTGGGCAGATGATAAATGGTAATGACCCTCAGGCTCTGAGAGCAATAGAGAGTAGTGGTGACTAGGGAAAACTGGAGGTTACTTGCTCCTTTTAAAACAGCTAAAGAGAAAAACAAATACTGTATATTAACGCGTATATGTGGAATCTAGAAAATGGTACACATGCACCTATTTGCAGGGCAGGAATAGAGACGCAGACATAGAGAACAAACGTGTGGACATGGGGGGTGGGGGTGGGTGGGATGAACTGTGAGATTGGGACTGACATATATGCACTACCACGTGTAAAACAGATAGCTAGTGGGAACCTGCTGTATAGTGCAGGGAGCTCAGCTCGGTGCTCTGTGGTGACCCAGATGGGATGGGACGGGGGCGGGAGTGAGAGGGAGGTCCAAGAGGGAGGAGATATATGTATACATGTAGCTGATTCACTTCGTTGTACAGCAGAAACTAACACAACATTGTAAAGCAACTATACCCCAATTAAAAAAAAAAGGCAGCTACTATTCACATCCAACTGACTGTCACCATGGTGGAAGGTAGATGAAATAGGGCCATGGCTTCCAGTTTGTCAGGAAAAGTAGGAAACACGGTCTTTTTAAATTTTTAAGATCTCTATTTTAAAAGATCAACAACCAATTGAAATATAAGACATTACATGGGTCAACATTAGAGGTCAAATAAAACACAACGGTGTGCCCAGCTTGATGTCTTGAACACCTGGCTTACTCACATCCTGTTGGATGTGAGCTATATATTGTAAACGAAAGCCCTGGCCAAAATTTTCCAGTCAAAAATGGATCCTGTTGTTCAGGTAGCCCCACAGAATTTTGGGAAATGGCCAGGGAGCATATTCCATGCATATTCCATGAAGATAAATGACCTAGGAAACTTCATAAGCAATATGGGACTTCTTGTCTTGAAGAGTTAGATTTGCCTTTGACCATGTCTGGCCTACAGCAGAAGTTTCACTGAAACCTAGCCACACCCATCATTTGCATGTTGTCTTGGCCACTTTCCCTTGGCAATGACAGAATTCAGTGGTTGCAACAGAGATCCTATAGGCCACAAAGCCTAAAACTCTTACTACAAGGCCCTTTGCAGATAAAGTTGACCAACCCCTAATCTAAATAAATGCACCAACCAAAAATGATTATGTAATTTGAAAAGTACTGTAACAGAAGTGTGTGTATATAAATTCATGTGCTTGTGGATAAAGTGCTGGGAGAGCTTGAAGGAGGGAGGGATCATTACTATTCGGAGGTGCTGTGGAAGGCTACACGGAAAAGGTAATATTCGACTTGGGTCTTGAAGGACAGGGCAGAGTTCCCAAGTGCAGAAGGGAGAACTTTCAGGCATGGCGTGTTGGGATAACAGCTAATGATTTCAGCTTGCTAAAGACAGGAGGCAAATGAGGGCTGAAAATTCCCAGGAGTAAATCAGGGAAGCAAGGAAGATCTTGGTTCAGCTCTCAGAAGAGCAAGGTCTGTATTTAAGTTATTTAAAGAATAGCTCCTTTGACTCAACTTTAAAACAGAACACAGCTAGTTGATGTATAAACTACCCAGTCGAGATAGACAATGAACATGGTCCATAAGAAAAATGTCTGAGCACACTAACATTTTTTTTCTCAGGGAGTGATGTTGCAAACAGTGGACATCTGATTTTTGGCTTAGCAAGGCGTCAGAATCCAATCTGTCAAAGGAATAAGTAATGTGGATTTACTTATCCTAAGAATAGTTTGCAAAGAATATATTTCACGTGGGGTGATACTGTATATGTTTTATTTATTTTAATATCTGGCAGTAATGTATACCTAGTAAGTGCTTAGTAAATACTTCCTGAATTAATGAATAAGCTAGTCAAAATAATTTATACATATTCATTTCCTACTCTTTCTTCAAGATTTATCTATTGAACATTCCAGAATTATTGTTTGAGAAGAGGCCCAGGGATGACAGCACTAGAGTTACTTGGAGGCTATTTGGCTGGAGGGTTCCTCGTGCTCGTTGGAGGGTTATGTCCCGAGAGTACTGGTTGGGTTCTTCCATGTTCTTCCTCCTACGTTTCAGTTCAGGCTTAAGCAAGGCACTAGTGAGCCAGGGAAACCCATGCCTCGTTCTAACTCAGCGTGACAGTTTCTTACGTTTCTTTGAAGGACATCCAAGAGTTCAGTTAATACATTAGTTAGGGTAATGCTAATTGTTGCAACAAACTAACCCAACAAGCAAATAAGATAGATCACTTTCAACATCAGATCTTACACTATGTTCCTTTCAATGACATATCTTTGTGAAGCTGGTTTTTCAGAACTTGTGATTTTTAAAAACAAATATTATGCCCAAATCAACATTGCATAGGAAATAAAGTTGGCGTTTGGGAAGTTGTACAAAGCTCAACAGATGCACAAATCTCATTAGTAAGCAATGATGGTCATGTAAGAATATTTCTCTCTCAACTTTATATGTATTATTTTTTCAGACAACTACTAGACTACCATTAGGACATACATATGTAGCTTTTTTGAACCTAACTGCTTTGAAATGGAATCATCAGATATTTCTTTTGGCCAAAGGGCACTGTGAAAAGATGAGGAAATTTGGGAGCCTCTGCTTTCTTGTGTGCAGATGCACAGTTCAAGGTAAAGCTAGGTTTAATTGCTAGCTTTAACCTGCAAGCACAGGTGTGTCCATGCTCATGCTTATGGCAGGAAAAAGGAGAGCATTAGAGAGGTAAGCCTCTCTCTCCAAGGACCCTCCCTGGTACTCTTATCACTTTACTCATGTTCTATCAGCAAGATCTTAGTTAAATGGTCAAAAGTACTGGCAACTGTGGCTAGGAAGTGTAACATAGCTAGCAGATCACGGCCCAGGCAGCTCCAGAGGAGGAGAGAAAGAATTTGGTGAACAGCAAAGTCTCTGTACTGTCTACCTCGTAGCCGCTTAGAGAATGCTCCCCCCTTTCCCAAGGGAAGAAACCAGAAGTACGCAACCTGTTACTGCTTCAGGGTGAAATCCAGGATCTCTGCTGATGCTCAGTTATTTCCAGTAGGTCTGGAATTGGTTCCTCCTGGTCTGGGCATCTGTGTACTAAAAGACAAGTTATTTATACTGGCCCCCCAAAACACACACACAACACATTCATACAACCATGATGGTACCTGAAGGACAGTATAACTGCATTTAAAAACTGCCTTTTAGAGAAAGAATTGGTCAGTAGCAAAAATAGAACCCTCCTGCACGAGCACTTTGGAATGCTCTTTGACCTGGCAGTGGGAGGCTGTTTCTGCTTTCTAGGTAAAAAACTCTCTTGCCCACTGTCTTCTGTGGCTTCTGGCTCCATCCACTGACGGGTCATTTCCTGGCTGGCTGTTATCCTCTGTTGTGTTATCTGGGGTAGACGCTGGGACATCTGTTTCACAATCCAGTTTCTGCTGGCATCCCTTTGGGGGAGCTGAGAGTCCATTCAGGGCTTGAATCATCACAGGCTTTTTTGCAGGCTAGTCCTGTGGTTTCTTTGGCAACATAATTTCCTCGGAATCATAGCAGGCTTCTCACCCGTTTGAGTCCCGTCACGTCTCATGATACTGACGACACACAGGCACACTCCTCTACTTCCTTAGGTCTTTATTTCCTTGCAGTACCATGTCTCTTTCACATGAATGGTGGCTCTGTTGAGACCACTTGAAACGTCAGGCTGGGGAGGGACCCCTTCTCGGTCATGCGAGCCCAGCCAGCATCCAGCTGCTGGACTACCTTCATTCCTTCCTGTCTCTGCTTGCAAACCAGCAACTCCTCTCTGCTCGTCTCTTTCTGGTAATATCTCATAAAAAGTAGCAAAGAGCAAGCCAACACCCACCGCTGTTCTGGCTCTTTTAACCCACTCCTCTTACGACAGGCTCAGTGTTTGTAAATTCATCTGTTCAGCCATATCGTCCAGGATTTGTTTTCTCATCTCTCTCCTCTACCATCCATGATATTGACTTAGTTTTAAGTTTGCTTCTTTACAGGGCTGTGTGTGAGGTGTGCTTCCTGGGGCTTTCTCCAGAACTTTCCAAAAAGCTGATAGCAAACATCTTCTCATGTCTTCTTGGCCAGACATCTCAGTCCTGAACCAGTCAGTACCAAGGATAACTTGAATAATCCAAGTGTACATCCCCTTGAGTGGGGGTAAACTCCTCAAAATGGGTAACCAGAACTCAGTCAGGGAGGAGTGGGATGAATGTTCAGAACCAAGTCCATTACAGTCTCCACGACAGACAAGACTTGAGCAAGCGAATGAGCCCCAGTCCCAGACCTCTGACTGTTTAGCAGTAAAATTTGTGAAAAGCTAAGGAATATAAGCAACTATAATTAAGCTTCCCTTTTTATCCTGAATGCATTCAGTGCCCACACCCCCTTTTGAAATCAGTACACTAAACTTCTTCCAGTAATCTTGGCAGGAAAGTATATGAAAATGATGAATAAAAGAAAAACTATTTTCTGCCCCAGTTTTACCATTATCAGTTAATCTATGACCTCTGGTGGCATTAGCGATTGTGTGTGGTGCCCTTTGTTTCTCTACTTCCCAAATTTTCTCTAATGACCTTTATTACTTTTATAAAGAAAAAGTACATTTAGCAAATTAATAGATATTTGATCCTTTACTGGGAATGGAATGCACATTTGTGTCCCTCTTCAAAACCTTTGCAGCCATACTAGATCTGGGGTTCCAAATCGACTGTAGTAGATTTCTGCCCACCTTGGAAGCCTAATTGACTATTTCAGAAATTTTTCTAAATATTTCTCCCTAGTTCTCTGCCTTATTCCCTGTGAACCTGATAAGCATGTGCACCAAAATGCAGCTTTGAGGTTTTGGCCTGGAGACAAGTTTAGGTTGAGGTGTTTACTTTCTCTTTCCACTTGATGGATGTTCCTTATTTGTGGCCCCTCAGCTTCATCTGCCTCCTGTCTGTGGTCAGCCCAGCTGCAGCGGTCCTGTTATCCAGGTACAAACTGGGGACATTCCACTGGGTTACCTGTGTCTATGTTCCTTACGTTTTTTTCTAAGTAGATTGATCTTTTTGGATGTCTTCTTTGGAGTCTGTCATTCATTTGGATAATATAGTAAACGACAAATAGTTTTAATGGGAATTTTGGCACTAATAACTTACACATTGGACTTGATTATTTAGCTTTTAGTTAATGATGAAAATCCTTGAGTAAGGTCATGTCGCTTACAAGTGGCTTCCACATGTAGATTTAAGTGAGAAAAATCAGAAATTAAATAAAGCAATAAAAAGGTTCTAGTATCCGTGACTGTTGGATGATTAGGACAGCTGAGATTTAGAATCAGAGCCCTCAAAAGAATATACTGGGTTGGCCAAAAGATTCATTCAGTTTTTTCCCTAAGATAGCTGTAGTAGCACTTAGTTGTCTTTAACTTCATTCGAAACAATTTTGTTTGATTGGATGTCACAGCTATCATATCAGCATGCATTTAAAAAAGACGTACCAAAATTGGTGAATTTTTGTGTAGTCATTTTAAATATTGAAGATGGAAGAAAAGAAGCAACATTTTTGGCATATTATGCTTTATTATTTCAAGAAAGGTAAAAACGCAACTGAAATGCACCAGGAGATTTGTGCAGTATATGGAGAAGGTGCTGTAGCTGATCGAATGTGTCAAAAGTGGTTTGCAAAGTATCATGCTGGAGATTTCTTGCTGAACGATGCTCCACGGTCAGGTAGACCAGTTGAAGTTGATAGCCATCAAATTGAAACAATAATTGAGAATAATCAGTGTTATACCATATGGGAGATAGCCAACATACTCAAAATATCAAAATCAAGCTTTGAAAATCGTTTGCACCAGCTTGGTTATGTGAATCGCTTTGATGTTTGGGTTCCACATTAGTTAAGTGAAAAAAACCTTCTTGACCATATTTCCACGTGCGATTCTCTCCTGAAACGTAATGAAAACGTTCCGTTTTTAAAACAAATTGTGACGAGCGATGAAAAGTGGATACCGTACAATAAGGTGGAATGGAAGAGATCATGGGGCAAGCGAAATGAACCACCAAGAACCACACCAAAGGCCAGTCTTCATCCAGAGAAAGTGATGTTGTGTATATGATGGGATTGGAAGGGAGTCCTCTATTATGAGCTCCTTCTGGAAAACCAAACGATTAATTCCAACAAGTACTGCTCCCAATTAGACCAAGTGAAAGCAGCACTTGACAAAAAGCGTCCCGAATTAGTCAACAGAAAATGCATAATCTTCCATCAGGATAATGCAAGACCGCATGTTTTTTTGATGACCAGGCAAACACAGTTACAGCTTGGCTGGGAATTTCTGATTCATCCACCGTATTCACCAGACATTGCACCTTCGGATTTCCATTTACTTCAGTCTTTACAAAATTCTCTTAATGGAAAAAATTTCAATTCCCTGGAAGACTATAACAGGCACCTGGAACAGTTCTTTGCTCAAAAAGATAAAAAGTTTTGGGAAGATGGAATTATGAAGTTGCCTGGAAAATGGCAGAAGGTAGTGGAACAAAAGGGGGAATACACTGTTCAATAAAGTTGCCAGTGAAAATGAAAAATGTGTGTTTTATTTTTACTTAAAAAGCCGCAGGCACTTTTTGGCCCACCCAATATTTATTCTCTTCTAGACCGATATACTCTACCCAGCACACATAGTGTTTTAAGTGAATAGGCAGATGAATTGGAAACTTAAAGAAAGATGTGTTTTAATAGCGCATATAAAATGAGCAGGAGGTAGTCAGTGGAGCAGAGAAGAGATTTTGAGTTTGTTAACACTTGTGCATTCGTTCAACAAATACTTATTGTTGTCCTGAAAGGGTGTTCCGCTAGCCGTTTATATTCATTGGAGAGCAAATCAGACCAGCTCCTGTCCTCATGAGAAGTGATCTAACGGGAAGACAGAGCGAAGACAAAGCTACACACAAAAAATTAGAGCGTGTGCTAGTGCTATGAAAGGAAAGAACTAGCTTATATGAGAGGGAAAGTCCACATTCAATTGGGTGGGCAGGAAAGATCTTCTGAGGGGGCTCATTTAGGCAGTATCACTAGACTTGGGTATTTTTTAAAAGGGGGGAAAGAAGATACAATAAATTTAATACTCCAAAGAGAGATTAAATCTCCATAGTTGTGAGCATTTTAAGTTTTAAGGAATGTCTCTCCTTTTGTCTTTGAAATTGTTAATGTGGAAACTTCTCAATCAGCAACTTTCAGTAGCTCTATATGCACATAATTCAAAAGCGCTTAAGTGTTACGAGTGTTCAATAAATACTTGTTGACTTGAATTGAACTTTGATTCTCTCCAAACTTTATTAATAACTTCTGTGCAAGCCAATACAGAAATACCAGCACCACTTCTGGAAAACATCTTGATTTCATTTTTAAACAGATGGCTTTCGCATTCAGTTTTTAGGTGACATCTCCAGGAAGGAAACCCAGATTTTGAGGGAAGTGCATTTCAGCGAGGTTCCCCTGAACTCAAGGAAGAAATGAGCTATATATAAATGGTTGCATTCTCGGTAGATTCACTGCCGGTTGAAAATGTAGTTGAGTACATAGATTTTTATTATAATGTTTTGCTGCTCTTGTGTGTATGATATATTGCAGCATTGGCTTCTTTGCCTTTTTTTCATTAGAAACATCATAAAACATTTAGGGGTCTGCACAGAAATTGCTGTGACCCCTATTTATAATTGAAGAAAGTAATGTTTCCTTTAAAATATCACTGGAGAGCAGCATTCCTGACCACAAGGCCCTGAAGTCTGCTAACCAGATTTGTGCAGATTTCCATTCTCATGTGCGTAATCACTAAAATGATGAAAAAATAAGAGCATGGCAAAGGAAAAGGAAGAAATCTGGTAAGTAGGGGGATTTGAAGTAAGCTTATTGGAGCTGGTTTTATGTTTTATTTTGGTATTTTTGGATGTTGTACCAGGTCAAGCAATTTCTACTTTTTAAGGTTGCTAATACCAAATAAGCACGGGGCCTTTGTTTATTTCTTAAAATAAAGGAGTGGCCTTGTTACTGAACCAAACCTGGGTCTGATCATCCGAGCACAATAAAGCCGCTCTACTGACACCGGGTTGTGGTGAAGGAAAGAGCAGCATTTATTGCAGATGCCAAGCAAGGAGTCCAGGCAGCTAGTGCTTAAAAGGCCCAAACCTGTTTCAGCAAAGCATTTCTAAAGGCCAGGTGAGGGAGGGGTGTCACAGGGTATGTAAGCAGCTCATGTACAAATTCTCTGATTGGTTAATGGTGAGGTAAAAGGCGATGTCACAGGGGCCAACATTATCAATGCTCAGGTTCTTGGGACATCCCTGGTGGTCCAGTGGTTAAGACTACACCTTCCAATGCAGGGGGTACGGGTTCCATCCCTGGTCAGGGAGCTAAGATCCCACATGGCTCACAGCCAAAAAACCAAAAAAACATAAAAACAGAAGCAATATTGCAACAAATCAATAAAGACTTTAAAAAAAAGTCCACATCAAAAAAAAAAAAAAAATCAATCCTCAGGTTCCAGGGGGCTATATGCTCAAGGTCATCAAGTAGTTAGTGAATGTTTGGTTGGGGTTTTAGCATCTGTAAAACAACTCAGGAATTGTGTATCAGATACTGATGCTGAATCTGGCCTCTGTACACGGACACCAAATTAAATCTCAGAGACAGAGGTTTGGGTGAAGTGGAAAAGAATAGCTCTGTTGCTTTGCCAGGCAAAGAGGGCCACAGCACCTTCAAAACTGTGTGTCCCGACCTGGAGGGGATAGTGAGGAGTTTTATAGTAATGGTTCAAATAGGGTGTGATCAGCTAGTGGACATTCTTCTGATTGGTTGGCGGGGAGGTAAGCAGGAGTCAGCATCATCAACCATCCGGTTCCAACTGGTCTTGGGTCTACATGCTTGTGGGCAGCATACAGTTAATTTCTCCCACCTGGTGGGGGTTTCAGTATCTGCAAAACAGCTCAAAGATATTGTGACGTGTACCCCTTGAGGGGGAACCAGGACCCTGCCCCAAGGCTGCACTATTTTATCTTGGCTGCTCCTCCCTTGTCTCTGCATCCCCTCCCTTCCCTGATCAGCAACTATTTGAACCTGCCCTTTGGATCTCAGGGAAGGTTATGGAGGCTGAATGAAGCCTATTTCCTGTAATCAAAGAAATGGGGGACACAGAAAGGCTTTCGTGCCTAGGAGCCCACAGGGTACAGCTCAGTTTTAATACTGTTATCCAGGTACTTCAGAGATGAGCTAAAGCAGAGGATATGGGGGAGAGGTCTGTCCCGGGAAGGCCCCAGAGGGTCCTGCTTGGTTGCAGCCTCCAATCAGCCAGAACCTCTCTGAGCCACTGCATCTCCAGCCTTTGTGTGGACACCAGCCCCCTGGGGATCCGGTTACAGAGCAGACTCTGACTCAGCGGGTCTGGAGTGGGGATGGAGACTCTGCATCTCTAACCAGGTAACTCAGTGCTGCTGCCCCAGACCACACTTGAAGCAGCAAGGCTCTAAGCGATAAGTTGCATCTCCTGAACAGTAGACTCCCCCATCAGTCATTGGAACATAGCTTTGTGTTTATGGTCTGACTGGTTTTTGGATAACTGTCGAGATCTGTCAGCTCAGCTACTCAGCAATTGCTTCTTTCATCTGAGAATTCGTCCTAAAGGCCGCTTAAAAGGTGAGGCGAACCCTGAGTCCTTGTCAGTGGCGTGTCCTTCACTCACACTGTCAGCACGTCCACAATCCTGTCACCGGTACCTTCACAGACACCCCGTGTCCATCCTGTGCTCTCCATCTCCACCCTACCAGCCCCATCAGATCCTTCAGTGCCTCTCGCCCCGGCTCTTAAGAGTCCCCTAACTCACCGCCCTGCTTCTCCTCTTGCCCGACAGCTGCTAAGTGATTGTCCAAGAGTAGACATCAGACGACGTGCCTCCTTGCTTCAGATCCTCCAGTAGCTTCCCCTGTGCTCAGAGTAAAGCCCAACCCATGACCACGGCAGACGAGAGCTACCTGCTCTGACCCCACGGACCTCGCTCTCCCCTTCCAGGCCCCTCTCCCCAGGGAGCCTCGCTCCAGCCCTTCTGTTTGCTCTTTGCACACCACAGACCAGCCGACTTCCTACCTCCGAGCTTTGCACTGGCGTGTCTCTCCGTCTGAAAGGCTATTCCCAGGGTGCTGGGCTGGTGCTGGTGGCTGCTCATCCTTCGGGTCGCCTCCTGGGAGTGGCAGAACCTCAAGACCCTCTTTAAATCAGCCCTGCCCCATTCTTCTATATTTTATCTGCCTGCTTTATTTTTTTCACCCTCTGAAAGTAAGTTATTTTGTATCTGTTCACTTGTTTATCTTCTGGCTTCACACCAACACACTAGAATATAAGCTCCTTGAGGGTCTGGCATTTCACAGGTGGTTGGGGCAGTGGTGAGGGAGGTGGAGGAAAGTGAAGGAGGAAGACAAGGAAGGGAGGGAGGAAGGGAGAGAAGAAGGAAGGAGGGGAGAGGGGAAGGGAGGAAGGGCGAGAGGAAGGAAGGGAAGGAGGGGGGAAGGAAGGGAGGGAGGAAGGGAGAGAGGAAGGAAGGAGGGGAGAGGGGAAGGGAGGAAGGGCGAGAGGAGGAGGGAAGGAGGGGAAGGAAGGAAAGGAGGAAGGGAGGGAGGAGGGAGGAGGAAGGAAGGAGGGGAGGGGAAGGGAGGAAGGGCGAGAGGAAGGAAGGGAAGGCGGGGGGAAGGAAGGAAAGGAGGAAGGGAGGAAGGAAGGAAGGAAGGAAAGAAGGGAAGGGGAGGAAGGAAGGAATGGAGGGAGGGAGGGAGGGTGGGTGGGAGGGGAGGGCAAAGAAAGAAAGGAACCAAGAAGAAAGAAAGAGAGAGAGAGAGGGAGGGAGATGGGGTGGGGGGGAGAGAGAGAGAGAGAAAGAAAAAGAGAAAGAAAGAAAAGGAAGAAACGAGAAAGAAGGAAGGAAGGAAGGAAAACAATCCCAAAACCTTTGATTAAAATGTTCCACATTTTTCAGTTTGGTACTGAGTACTATTAGAAATTACCTTTCTCTCATGTTCTAGGAGAGACAGAAATTACCACATATATTTTAAAGGCTTAAAAATATATTTTTTTTATAAAGAGTAGTTCATTTCTATGCTGAGTTTTAGTAACATCATTGACTTTTATTTCCCGAAACTCAAATGAGTTGAAAAAAGGCACCATTTGGGGAAATTTACATAAGAACAACACTCCTAATGAAGGTTCTCCACTCTAGATAATGTATTTGTGCTGACAGAGCTCTAGGCCTGCTGTCTGGGGACCCAGAGCAAACATTTGCTAAATGGTCAACTAAGGCTGGGGTGGCTGGGGTCCTGGGGCCGGATGAATTGCCCTGGCTCACTTTGGTGTTTCATCCCTTCCCTTGAGTCCACGCGTGGGTGGTGCAAAGAAAGTGCGCTTTGGAGTCCACCGAGTCCGCTTTCAAATCTGGGCTCCATGCTTCTTAGTCATGTGACTCTGAGAAAGTGCCCAAACCTTTCCGAGCCTCCTTATTCTCACCTGTTACATGAAAATAGAAATCTGTTGTGATGAGATTTTCAAATCATTTATGTAAAGTACCTAGGCTTATATTTCTGGGGACTACACGATTCCAGGAGGCAGCCTTTGTTATGCAACCCATGTAGATGGCATGACCATTTACATTTTATCTATGTAAATGGTTTCCAGGAGCACCAATTCAGGGTATAATTTTACATGGAATGGGCTATAGATGGCAGTCCTGGATTTATTTCAGGAAGCAGGCCCTGGTGAACTAGACACCCAGAACGGTCCTGTCATTGAAAGCAACTAAACGTGCTCGGAGAGTTCTAGGTCAGTCACTGAAAATAGAATAAGAGGCTTGAGGAAATTTTAAGAGAGATTTAGGAAAAACTGTCAAATTAAAGATTTTAATAATTAAAAATAAAAATTCAACAGATGAGGTAACCTGCTGAAAAAAAGTTAAAGAGAAGAACCTGCAAATTAGAACCTCCTGAAAGAATTAGTTAATGAGAAACCAGATATAAAGAAATTATATAATTAGCTGAGAAGACAAAATGATAGAATACAAAAGAGAAATTAAAAGACATGGCGAAGAGGGTAAGAAGGTCCAACACAGGTTCTAATGAGGAAGAGGCAATATTTGCAAAAGATAGTGTTTAACTCATCGTATAAATCCAGTGAATTAGTTTGGCCTTTTTGTAAATCTTTTTTTTCCTCCTTTTAGTATTGTACTAGACATATTTCTTGCTGTTTTATTAGTTGTAGGTAATAAACTATTAAAGCAGCAGACAAGTTTAGTGGAAAAGGATTATACCGATTCTTCTACATTTTAAATCAATTTTTTTTCCCTGTGTGTAAATATTAGAACCTCTGATTTCAATTTTTGAGTTTTTGCACAAAGGTAGATTTTTTTAAAAAAATCATCCTCCGTATATATTTTAATACATCGGTAGAGTGTGTCTTTTCATAGAGAAATGGTTTAAGGATTCCTGATCTTTCATTTGTTTAAAACAAAGTTTGGAATATAAATATGTAACAGGCACATTTAGATAGAATGAGATTATGTAGGTTCTATTTATATTAAAAGAACTGATCTCAAGCCCCAGTGAAGTAGATTCAGTAGTCCTGGTCTTTGCATTTAAATTTACTCTTACTTTAACCCTTCAGTTTGTCCAGATTTTAGGCCAGAAAATATTTAATTGCAAATAAAAGACCAGAGCTAAGACTAACCCTTAGCATATAGCTGGTATTTAGTAAGTACTTCTTAGATGACTGAATTAATGACTATTATAAATTATTTTCAAATTTTAGGAGATTGATTAAAAGAAAAAAATTTTAAGTCAAAGTACCTTTTTACATTTGTTTGGATTTGCTATTTTCTTAAATGTTGTAGTCATCATTTATCATCATTTTTGGTGTTAATTACACAGTCTTTTGGTGCAGAGTGATAGAGGAAGAAAGTGATTAGAAATTGTTTAGCAATATTTCCTGCCCATTAAAAATCTATCTTTACATGGTTTTATCTCAGAGTCTCTCCTTTATGTGGCCTTTCCTCCACTGAACCCTGTCCAGTCCACATAAGCAAATCTTTGGATTTGAAAACCCAGCTTAGAACATCTGAGGGAAGACCCAGGTAAAGACCTTGTTGAGACTTGACCAGCCTCCTATGGGAATCTGTAGGCAAAAACATTCTTTGTGTCCAGGATATAACTGCAGCATAGGACTAACAGGCCCACGGCAGGCCGGCTGAGCATCTGGTCCATTCTGTCCTCATGTGGAGGGGCGGGGATGGGTAAAGCAGCACTTCCACAGCAGCTCCAGTCTTTGGGAGCACTTGCGCTGTCTCGGAATGCTCTCCCTCCAGCAGAACCTGCCGAAGCCCGGCTAAAACACGCCTGCAACACGCAGCTTTGCTGGAACAATTTTAGCTGAACTCCTATTAGAAAATGTGCTCTGTTGGGTAAAATAACAACCTCTGTGAATAACCTTGACAATCAGAGGCTAAGGAATTGTTCTAAGGTGCTGTGTTCCTATACGACTTTTCTAGCAAGACTGAGAATGTTGTGATGTACCACCTCACATTTATTAATATTTTCCTTCCTGCCTGCCTCACTACATTTTTTTTCTGTCTCACTCTTGCTGCCCTGGTATTAAATCTCCTATTAAGCCTTAGTGTAGTTAAAAAAAAAAGTAAGCAGGGCATTTGCTTTTTCTGCTCAAAATCAACACTGAACGTTGTCACCTATTTTAATTACTGTTATAAGTGTCTTGACTCTCTTGCAGTAATTCTAAGAGGCCAGAGGCCTGTCTCACTCATCTTGTGGTCCCTCACAATCCCATCTTTGCATGCAGAATCTGCTCGACCTAGAAATTTTGAATGAACAAATTGTCCATCCCTGCTTCTACTTCATATACCGTAACAATGTGTCCCAGCAGACTTGGAGATATTTATCATTAATTCTTTCAAACCTCTCCATTCACATTGATTTATGTGAACTCAATGGAGTTTGTCTTCTGCAAATCAAGCCTGAAGGGAAAATCAGTTGAGGTCTTAGGACAAGCACAGAAATTAGACTGTAAAGTGGTGCAAGGTGAGGTGCCTACAGAAACAGCCAAGTTTCAAGAAAGGTTCACAAGCTTAGCGCCAAGGATAACAAGAGCCGTGCCTTCCCCCTGGGCTCCTAATCATCTTGTGTTTAGCTTGAGTCCTTCACTCTTTAACATCAAGCTCTTCAGTGACTTGGCTCCTTCTACAGATATCACACTCAAAATAATAGACCTTGGGAAAAAAATCTTGGCACAGGCCTGTTCCTTTTTAAACATTTTTGATCAAATGTAGGATTTTATAGTCATATTGTTTGTGAAATGCCTTTTCTGTACATTTTTATCATGGCAGTGTTTATGTTGCCTGTCTAATTAGCTTCAACATACCAGATGAATTGTTTAAACCCGTCTGGCGTGCTATAATTTTTCAAAGTTCCTCATCTGCTAAGGAAAAAAATATATTTGTAAAGGCTTTAGATTTCAGGAATCACAAGTCTATGATGGATCCTATTCACCATAAGAAACATTTCAAGGGGGACAGAGGGTAGAGCCATTTGCCAGGATAGCCAGTGGGAGAGAATATGAGGTCCCAGAACATTTACAATTCTAATTTGAGAATTGGTGCCAAAATCAGCACTTCTTCCCCCTCCTACTCCCACACCCTCCCCAAAATTAAAGGAAACAAAATATCGAGCTGAGAAGTTTCTCACCATTGCTAGCACTAGATATATTGGGGACAAAGAAAGTCAGAGGGAACTGTGGGCTCCTGGGACAAAGGATAGGAAGCAGGATTAGGGTGGAAAGATGATGAGGTTGGAGAAGAGGAGGGATTGAAGCCAAGAAAGTGAAAGAAAAGCAGGGGGGTCTAAAGGCTGGGGCCCCACCAAGAGTCAAGTACAGTCAGCATCTTGAGTTCTGCATCTAGGGGTTCCACCAACCGCAGATCAAAAGTATTCAGGGAAAAAAATTCCAGAAAGTTCCAAAAAGCAAAACTTGAAGTTGCATTGTACCAGCAACCATTGACATAGCACTTACATTGTATTAGGTACTATAAGTAATCTAGAGATGATTTAAAGTGTATGGAGGACGTGTAGGTTGTATGCAGATAGTACGTCATTTTATGTAAGAGACTTGCGCTTCAGGGATTCGGTGTCCCCAGCGGTGCTGGAACTGATCCCCTGCAGACACTGAGGGATGTCTGTGCTACACATTCCTCAGTTTGACACAATCCTCCATCCCAACTTATTACACTATCTCAATACATTAAACCTTATTGATTTTCAATTTCAAGAAATCCTGCCTGTGGAAGGCATCTTAAAGATGGCCCAACACAGGTTCTCCTTTTCCTTCTGTCAACCTCTGCTTGAACCCAAGTGGTAAATCCTTCTGTACCAAGGTACTCTTAACCATGGGAGACAGTATTCTTGTTGTTTAATAACACCAATTGCTACTATAATTACAAACAATAATAGCATATCTGTATAGCAGTTTACCATTTTGTGTTTTCATAATATAATTGCATTTGAACATCACAGCAGCCCTAAGTGATCAGACAGGAAATTTTAGACTCAACTTGACAATTAAGAAAACTCATCATCCAAGAATCACATGACTTGCCCATATTAACACATAATAATAGCAGGGGCTGCCATTTATGGAGTCTTTATTATGTGTGAGGCATTGTGCTAAGGTGCTTTCTCTGCATTATTCCATTTAATCCTTGCAAAAATACTTGATAAGAACTTTTATATCCTCAGATAAAAGATGATGAAATTAAAAATCAGAGATGTAAAGAAATTCATCCAAGGACTCATAGGTAATAAGAAGTAGAACACTAAGTACTTAGTTAGTCCAGCTTTTGTCTGACTGGTGTTCTAAACCACCATGTTATGGTATTTCATCAAATCTAAGATGGTATCACAGAAAGACACACCATTATTTTATGTACCGCTAAGAAAGAAAAAATACTGTCGATTAAACTGTGGCACTATGCTTGCTTATCACTTAGAATTTTTGTTTTTAACTTACTGAAAGAGTTATTTTAGACTTAATTTAGACATAGATTCTTATCATATATCACTCTTAACCACATGTAAAACGGAAAGGATAAGTGAAATAAATTGGTTAAAATGTTTCTGAACGTCTCCACTCTTAGAGTCAGACTTTTCTCAATCACTTCTCAGCTCAGAATCACCATTTGTCTGCCCAAGAGCATCAATAACAATGGTGATATTAATCCTATAGGTCACATCATTTGCGAATATTTTCTCCCATTCAGTAGGTTGTCTTTTCACTTTGTTGATGGTTTCCTTTGTTGTGCAAAATCTTTTAAGTTTCATTAGGCCCCATTTGTTTATTTTTGCTTTTAATTCCGTTACTCTAGGAGGCAGATCCAAAAAAATATTGCTGTGATTTATGTCAAAGAGTCTCTTGCCTATGTTTTCCTCTAGGAGTTTTATAGTGTCCAATCTTACATTTAGGTCTTTAATTCATTTTGAGTTTATTTTTGTGTATGGTGTTAGAGAATGTTCTAATTTCGTTCTTTTACATGTAGCTGTCCAGTTTTCCCAGCACCACTTACTGAAGAGACTGTCTTTTCTCCATTGTATATTCTTGCTTCCTTTGTCATAGATTAATTGAACACAAGTGTGTGGGGTTTTTTTCGGGGCTCTCTATCCTGTTCAGTTGATCTGTGTGTTTATTTTTGTGCCAGTACCATACTGTTTTGATTACTGTAGCTTTGTAGTATAGTCTGAAGTCAGGGAGCCTGATTCCTCCAGCTCCATTCTTCTTTCTCAAGATTGTTTTGGCTATTCGGGGTCTTTGGGGTTTCCATACAAATTTTAAAATTATTTGTTCTAGTTCTGTGAAAAATGTCATTGGTATTTTGATAGGGATTGCATTGAACCTGTAGATTGCCTTCAACTTGTAAATTGCCTTGGGTAGTATGGTCATTTTAACAATACTGCTTCTTCCAATCCAAGAATATGATATATCTTTCCATCTGTTTGTGTCATCTTCAGTTTCTTTCATCAGTGTCTTATAGTTTTTGGTGTACAGGTCTTTTGCCTCTTTAGGCAGGTTTATTCTTAGGTATTTTATCCTTTTTGATGCTATGGTAAATGTGATTGTTTCCTTAATTTCTCTTTCTGATACTTGTTATTGTATATAAATGCAACAGATTTTTGTATATTAATTTTGGATACTGCAACTTTACCAGATTCATTTATGAGCTCTAGTAGTTTTCTGGTAGCCTCTTTAGCATTTTCTATGTATAGTATCATGTCAACTGCAAACAGTGACAGATTTACTTCTTTTCCAATTTGGATTCCTTTTATTTCTTTTTCTTCTCTGACTGCTGTGGCTAGGACTGCCAAAACTATGTTGAATAAAATTGGTGAGAGTGGACATCCTTGTCTTGTTCCTGATCTTAGAGGAAATGCTTTCCAGTTTTCACCAATGAGTATGATGTTGGCTGTGGGTTTGTCATATATGGTCTGTATTATGTTGAGGTATGTTCTCTCTAGGCCCACTTTCTGGAGAGTTGTTATCATAAATGGATGTTAAATTTTAACAAAAGCTTTTTCTGCATCTACTGAGATGATCATATGGTATCTATTCTTCAATTTGTTAATGTGTTGTATCACATTGATTCATTTGCAGGCATTGAAAACGCCTTGCATCCCTGGAATAAATTCCACTTGATCATGGTGTATGATCTTTTTCATGTGTTGTTGGATTCTGTTTGGTAGTATTTTGTTGAGGATTTTTACATCTGTGTTCATCAGTGATATTGGCCTGTGATTTTTAAAAAGTAAAACAGTGTATACCTAGAAGAAGCCCTCTGCTAAGAAGCACCAGAGCTCCTGGCTTTGCCCACCATGAGATTAAAAAAAACAAAAACAAAAAAACAATGGCAACAGAGCATATCTCAAACGGTGCTACACTGTTTCTGTCTGGATTTCTTTCCAGGCTTCTGGTACTCACTCTGCCAGTTCTGAGGTAACACAGACAATGATAGCAACATCACAGCAGCACCTTGAGGATGGGAATTATAAGCAGAAATAATGAAAAGGGGAAAAGTATGTGGTTTAGGACCAATGACATCTAGTTTACTGCCTCCTTGCTTTAAAGGCAGACCTGAGAATAAATTCTAGGTCTCCATCATGTCTTTTAAGTTACCCAAAAAAGTTCACTCTAAGTATAAAAGTCTGCCTTTCTTTTTTCACTTAGACCCATTTTTAAGATCTTGTTTTCTGTGACTATGCTAACTATAATTTATAACAGTTAGTGTAGTTACAGAAAACTAACTATAATTTATAGTTTTTCGTTTTTGTTTTTTTCTGCAGAGCAGCCTTTTAAGGATTCAAAGAAAGCCATCTTGAAGATATGATAAAGAGATTTTTTGACAAAGGTGCACACGCACATTTCCAAATAAAAAGCTGATTAGCACTGATGAAAAAAAGTGTGTGTGTGTGTGAGAGAGAGAGAGAGAATTGGGAGGAACGAGGGGAGGGAAGGGCTGGTGGTGTTTCATTTCCACTGAAACATTTAAGAAAAATGAATATAAAATGTCATCAATATGTTGATCCAGCTGTGAAGTTAATTAAATATTACAGTCCTGGTTGAACAAAAACAAAAACTGAGATTTCCTGGGGAGTACTGTTTTTGCTAGGAAAAAAAAAAAAAAGATGTTTTGCCATCATTTAAGAGAACATTCCTTTCTTGCAGCAATTCCTGTCAATCCTGCTTTTTAGTCTTTGTTTTCATATTTTCTGTCTACTTCCAGAGGTGGAGGAGGAAACCAATTGCCTAACTTTTGGGTTACCAAACCTCTTTCGTCACCAGCACTGCTAAGTGAAAACTCTTGCTCAGAATGAAAATCAGGAGATCTGGTAGTATCTGAATTCTTTTCTGAGCCAGTGAAGAATTATTAAATGACACTTAGTAGAGTTTAGAGCTGTATATTATGAAATTTTTTAACTGGTCAAAAATGCAAAAGTTCATCTGTGATTTATGGGCCATAGTAGGTAAATGGTGAAGACACAGAATTCTAGAGTCAGCCTGCCTGGTTTAAGTACAGGTTTGGCTACTTATGAGCTGTCACCTGGGTTACTTCCTGGGTTAGCTTTTCTGTCCCTCTGCTCTTCAAGGATAATCCAAGTACCTTCCTAATACAAATGAGCTGGTACATGTAAAGTGCAGGCACCTGGTAATCACTCAAAGGTATTAGCTTGTATGATAATGTGACCATATATGTGGTTATTCTCTGTCAACTAAAATATTTTATTTCCTTGAAAACTTGATTCTCTGTTCTTTCTGATAACAGAATTTTCTACTTTAGGGGGGAAAAAAGGCTATGGATCCACATTGGACTAGTATTGAGTGATTTCTTTTTACTGGATTTATGCTTTCTTACAGTCATCATATCCATCATAGAAGAATCAGAGTGTAGCTGGGGATGGATTTAGCCTGAACCATCACCACCTCTCCCTGAGTCTGAATTATAAAACCACCATCACATCTGAAGCTTTCTTGCTGTTACACAGATTTTTTTCCCCACAAGTGGATTTTCACCCTATGAACTTTAAAGTTACTATATGAAGATTAAACTCTACTTTAGGATGCCATGGCTTAAAAATAAGGTAGTGAAAATTTGGGACAGGCATGATAAATGTCCTTCAGAGCCCATCATTTTTTTTTTCCTATTAATAGTCTAAGTTTTATAGGCCTGGAAACATGATTCTCCTCATCCTCTAAAGCAGCATTGTCTAGCAAAACTGTCATGATGTAAATGATTTTTGTACCATCTGATATAGTAGCCGCTAGCTATGTATAGCTACTGAGCAATCAAAGTATCGCTAGTGCAACTGGAGAACTGAATTTTTAATTTTAATTAATTTTAATTTAAATAGATACCTATGGTTAGTGGCTGCCATATCGAACAGCTCAGTTCTGAAGCATCCTTCTTCATGTCATTTCTGTTCTCTTCGGGGTCATAGAAATAATCCCACCTATCCAGACGTCTGAGTTTTAAGGAAAGTAAACATCCATCCACTAGCTGAAAAACCAGAGGTAAGTAGGAAAAGCCTAGAATGAGAACTGTCAGCCTGTGCTACAAATGATTCTTGGTGAGGTTAACACTTGGAGGATAGGCTGAGCCACGTTGCCACTTTCACCTAAACAACTGTGCATGAAATAAGACAGCCAGGAAAGCCAGATTACATTGATGTCAGTGAGATGATATAGCTAAATGATAGAAAAAGGAGAGCAAAGACTTTTTTTTAAAGGAAGTACTGTATCATGTCATTTTTTTGAGACAGAGAGTGTATGAAGCACAAATAAAAATGAAATAAAATTTTAAAAAGTTAGACAGAAGAACTATAAGGACATATCAGTCTCAGGCTATTTACCGAACAGAAAAACTCAATTTAGGGCAGACTCCAGAGAATGTCACGGTATGTGTTGTGGCAGGAAGCTTTATCCAAAAGGCTTATTGGAGGCTCTATTGACTATAGGGGCTGGTTGAACTGCAGAATTAATACTTACCGAAAGCTAGGGCCGGGACACATGTGTATAAGCTGTTGTCTTTTTTCACACTTTTATAAAAAATTAAATTTCCTTAGTTTTCAATTAAGAGATGGTCATATAAAAATTCATATGTGGTCCCTCTTTGAATGGGTTTATGACTTATTGTGAAAACTTTGCTTGGTGTTTAACCTTAATTAGGGCATCGATTACATATTGGGAAACATAACCTGTAGAGCATGTTGGATTGGTTTGTTTCATAAATAGCTAGGTTTCTAGATTATTAGATTACTGCATGGAAATATAACACAGGACTAATTAATTGACAGTGATTGAAATAGGCATAGAAGACCACAATAGAAGAACCAGCATAAAGCTGGATATAGCATGTGTCTCCTACCTCCAATTAATAGTACATATGATGGCCAGTGACCTGACCTGGGAAGAGATTCCCAGGAGATTGTTTAATAGATGTGATTTCAGTACAGGATTTCAGTACTGAAGGGTGGGGAGTGTTTGGGATGAAGAGAGAGGGCTTCATGGGCTATGAATTTGGGTTCAGGGAATACTGGGGGAGTGGTGGGTGGTATCTTTAGTAGATAGTTCAATGGGGAGGTAGAGCGATATACTTTGGGTAAGTTAGGTTGGGCCGACATTGTTAATGGTATTGAATACCAAGCAGATTTGTCAAGATCACAAAAGAGTCAGCAGTTTCATTGCACCTAAAGTGTTGATAAAGAAAAAAAAAGTGTTAAGCAAGGAACAGCAGATGGATGTCAAACTCTGTAATCACTGAGGTGCTCAAACATTGCTTTCAGATGAAGGTACATTAATCTCAGGCCTTTTACTATAGACCAAAAGCCCTATTATTTAGCCTAGGCTAGCACTAAATGTTTCTGTCATTTAAAAGAATATTTCACTATGACTGAGTAGTATTTAAAAGAATGAGATTATACAGCCAAAGAAAACAAACTTTAAGAGCTTAAAATTTAAGGAATTTTGAATGCAGCTGGAATGCCTATAATTTCTCATTTCTCACATAGGATAAAGTTTGATATTTTAAGATATGTTTTCTGTTTCAACATGAAATGGGATTTCAGTAAAGAACATGATTTCTGTCCCCTTCTCTGTACCTTTAAAAAGTTGGTAATGTTGAAATTCAGGAATAATGGGTCATATATACTGTAGGGTTTGAGATTTGGTTTTGTTTGTTTATCAGTATTTTGCAGTGACTTACAGAAAAAAAAAAAAGCAGTGAAATCAGTTTGGTCAGAGATGAAGAAAACAAAGTTCAGTTTCAGTAGAAAATTTTCTTCTTTTCCATGTGGATGTTGAAGTTTGAAGAGCTTTATAAATTGTAAACACATTCTTGTTGCATTTTACTGAGATTCCATATTTCCAGCAGAAATTAATACCTTAGAGCAAGATTTACCAGACCTGTGAGTGCCTCTTAGCTGCAGCTTTGTTTATTGCCATTTAAATGACTGTGTAATAAGAAGCCATGTACTCAAGTTTAGGTCCCACTGGCATTTTTTAAAGAATGTTGACCAAAGAGGCCTCCCTCCTAAGTCCCAATTACCCCTGTCTTTTCAGCCCTCAGCCGTGACTGAGAGGCAGAACCATTTTGTAAGATCCAAAGGCAAGGGTTCGTTGAGTTTAAAAGAAGCATCTGCTTTTGAAAGACTAGAGCTCTCTGAAATAGCCATTGTCTACATAGGAGTAAAGGTACTCAAAACATCCTTTTCACTGGAGATCAAATTTGAGATCTCATTCAGGAGAGGCGTGGTCAGGCAACCACGAGATAAAAGATCGGCAGAACGAGTCAAGAAGGATTTGTTTTGACTTCAGATGAGAGACCTCAGGGTTAGAGGGAACTCCAGTCTTCAGGGAGCCACAAGCCTGCCTTTCAAGCAATTCCCCAACATCTGGCGTGGCCAAGAGTCAGGAGGTGACTAGAGACTGTTGGGGATACTCGAATTATGCTTGTGCAGAGATGAAAGCAGACGCGTCCGTGAAGAAATTACTAAAAGTTAGCTGCTTCTTTCTGGCCCCCAGGCTATGATACATCCGTTTAAAAGCAGCACCATAACTAAGATTTTTTTTAAAAAGGAAAATTCTTCTGGTTTCTAGGTTGATCATTGGTTCAAACAGGGTTACTCACTCAGTCCCGTCCATCACCTGTTGTACCAAGGTGCACAGGATGAAGCAAAACGGATAAATATTCGATGTGCGTTACTTCTTACTGTTTCTACTTAAACTTCAAGCCCAGTGTTCTGATTAGCAATGTGAGTCCTCACTCTTGATAGACTTAAGCATGAAGGGACATTGGAAAGCAATATTAGTTTCTGAGGAAAGAAAATTGAGGTACATGTTCAAGATCGTTTTGTATTATTATAGTTGTCAATTATCTGTTGAAAAATTGTCAACATAGGTAATGTTTCTACATAGATTACTATTTTTAACTGAGGCCACATATAAGCAAAAAAAGGAACCATTAGTTTCAACCTTAACTTGACTAAATTAGTATTAGAATTACTAACTGATAAGAATTCTATACTCAAAAAACATGTCTTTTATCATTTGATCCTCTATAAGATATGGTTCTTTAAGACAGGGTTCAGGGGCTTCCCTGGTGGCGCAGTGGTTAAGAATCCGCCTGCCAATGCAGGGGATGCGGGTTCAAGCCCTGGTCTGGGAAGATCCCATATGCCACGGAGCAGCTAAGCCCATGCGCCGCAACTACTGAGCCTGCGCTCTAGAGCCCACAGGCCACAACTACTGAAGCCCGTGTGCCTAGAGCCCGTGCTCCGCAACAGGAGAAGCCACCACAGTGAGAAGCCCACACACCACAGTGAAGAGTAGCCCCCGCTTGCCTCAACTAGAGAAAGCCAGCACGCAGCAATAAAGACCCAAAGCAGCCAAAAAAAAGAATAAATAAAATAAAATAAATAAATTTTAAAAAAAAGAGAGAGAGAGGGTTCAGAAACACTGTAGTTTAAAATCCTTAGTACCAGGAGACTGATGCATGTTCTCAAAAGATATTTGTCTTTCCCTGGATAACTTTTGACACTGACAAATATACATTCTGCCAGTGTCTGAATTTAATATACTAGATGTGTAAGGATGGTGCAAATAAAATCCACTCTAGGTTTCTTTGGCTTCTTAGCTTAACATTATATCTCTAGTGGTTTTCTGAGAAGTACCTGACCTATTTGTACTGACCCAATTCATTCACTGCCCAGGTGGCCACTCATAGGTGGAATGATCTGACAATTTCAGAGACTCTTTAGAGGGCTAGCATCCGTTGAAACCCTGCTGCCCATTTTCTGGGAGCAGCTAAACCCTGAGGACTGTGACAGATTAGGCATTCAAATGGAAAGTCCAAGGGCTTTCATTGCAATCCTGTGGTGTTAACTTCTTTCCACCATATCCCAATTTAGATGTTTACCAGGTTAATCATGAATGGTTTCCTATGCTTCTATATTCAAAGTACAGCTTTTCGAAGTAAATCATTATTTTGCTAGTAGGGGAGCATTCTACATCTAGGAATGCTCAAGTGAGTTCTTTTTTTAAATTTTATTGGAGTATAGTTGATTTACAACGTTGTGTTTCAGGTGTACAGCAAAGTGATTCAGTTATACATATACATATATTCATTTTTTTCAGATTCTTTTCCCATTTAGGTTATTACAGAATATTGAGCAGAGTTCCCTGTGCTGTACAGTAGGTCCTTGTTGGTTATCTGTCTTATACATAGTAGTGTGTATATGTTAATCCCAAGCTCCTGATTTATCCCCCCAACACACGTTTCCCCTTTGACAACTGTAATTTTGTTTTTGAAATATGTGAGTCTGTTTCTGTTTTGTAAATAAGTTCATTTGTATCATTTTTAAAAATCAGATTCCACATATGAGTGCTATCATATGATATTTGTCTTTCTCTGTCTGACTTACTTCACTTAGTATGATCATCTCTAAGTCCGTCCATGAACTGAGTTCTTTTTTAAGTGGTATAAAATCAGTTTGGTAAATCCAGATTTTTATAAAATGAAGTTACTTTTATAAATAATGAATTGTCCTCTTCACCTTCTGCAGGCAGCATAGAGACGTGGAAATCAGGTGAGTAGGGTGTGCATGTGTGACAGATTTGTGGGTTGTAAGATTTGTCGTTGGAAATACTAGTGCTTCTGATGACGTCCAATGTAGACTTGTCTTAGTGTTGTTACTCCAATATGGCCTGAAGACCAGGAACATCAGCCTCACCTGGGGGTTTGGTAGGACAGCAGAATCGCTGGCTCCAAAACACCTGGACCAGAACCAGAATTTTAACAAGATCCCCGAGTTTGAGAAGCCCTGCCGTGCAGCTTTATTATCCTTTACAGTAGTACTTGAGGAAAAACTGTGATCTCTCTGCCCTTCCCTCTCTCACCAGAATTCTCTTCCAGTGCAGGAAATCATTGCCAGTATTTTTTTTTAAAGCCCGTCAATGGCATGTTTGAGGACATGGTTATTTGCCATCATCATCAGCTTTGGGGAAAGATAATTTGTGGTTAACAGACAGATGATATATCTACTTTCTGAGGAGGGAATGCTACCTCACAGAAAGCCTACAGAACCACAAGCAAAGCATGAGAGCCAGCGAACGGGCTGCAATCCATAGCTGGCTGGTTTGTGCTCCAACTCGGAACCGGTGGTCAAGACGAGGGAGAAAATGGGGCCGCTGCAGAACTGTATAGACAATTGTAGATGATTAGTAGACAAAACAAGAACTATCTCTGTGTCTAGGTCTTTGCTGTAAGGGTGGATACACCTCAGAGATAATGATACTGACATGAAATATAATGATTTTTTTAAAAATATCATGCCAGTGATACAAATCTTCTGGACAGTTTCTGAAAGAGGAGTTGAATCCTGGTGCAGGCACATAAGTTGAGCTTTTAGCGGAGGACCATTTGTCCTGGGCAGAAGTTAGCCTGGAGTATCCACTGATATGAGGTAAATCGTCTCTTGCCCGTGAATTCCGTGCTCATCTTGCCATTCTGAAGTCTGCACTTCAGAATGGCAAGACACTCCCCACTCGCCTAGCAGTGTCTTGGTGCTGTGATTTAGAGAGCAGCTGCAGATGCATTGAGGCAAAGTGAAGGAGGTGACAGTGAGGGGTGAGGAGGGCAGAGGAGGTGCTGGGGGTTTCCTGTGTAAATCCGAACTAGACCGACCATTTGTGTGCCTTTTTTTTTCTCTAACATTGATAAAACCCCTCTTGTATGCAACTTAGCCAAGCTGTGTAATTTCGTTTGTCCTAGTCTTCAGACTTAGATCAGGGACACCTAATCTGATCCGTATCCGTCATAGCGCAGCCTCCAGGGACCGGCTCGCACACATGTGTCACAGAAGCTCAGGTCAGAGTCAGGTCACCTGGGCACTCCGCCATCCTCACCAGGGCACTGTGCTCCCTGGCCCTCCTCCTTGACACAGGGCTGCCCACAGAATGCCTTGTTAGCCTCAGTAGGTCTTTATCGTCCCTCCATGATAACCCTGAAACTGAGCGACCCAGAGCTGTTGCACTTTCAGACCTAGAAGCAGGCTAACTCGGTGCTGCCCTTGCATGCTTTGGGACTAGACTGCCTGGGATGAAAGCTGCCCTGGCCCTGGGAATTATATGAGCTTAGGCATCCAGTGGCCCAGTTTGGTTTTTCCATTTGACTGGGAAGGGGAGTCTGCCAGACACAGAGCAAGATCTGAGTGTATCCTTAGACGAGGGAGCGTCCTCTGTTTGCGTCTTTGCTTTTCCGAGGCTCTGTGGTGCTAGGCTATACACCTCCCTTTCTCCCCAGCCTCCATCCTCCACATCTGCGCTTTCTAGATGGTAACAGCAGCTCTAAAGCCTTAGGTTCTTGCTTATAATCACATTTGTGACCTCACCTGGAAACCATTCAGATGAGCGATGGCCTCTCCCTGGGAATGTGTAGGTGAAGACAGGCCAACAGTCCTTTCCTGGAATCTTGAGAGAGAGGAGCCCTGTGGAAGAGGTTCTAGAGTGGGGCTGGGGGTGGGCATTACAAGGAAGGCTGCTCCTAAAGTGTGGCGTGGGGAGTGAGGAGGAGAGGGTCAGCCTGAGCCAGAGACCAAATTTCCCTGGCTAAAGAATTCAGATCAAATCGGCATTAAACGTTCAAAAATAAAAAGCGGTGATGCAAGAACAAAAAAAAAAGTCTCACTGACTGCACTGAACACTCGTCAAATAATCTGGCATAGTTCCAGAGGCTAAACAGTCTGTCTTAAGTGATGGGAACATCAGGTGGACCTCGCTTGGCTCTCCCATTGGGGAATAACATCATTGCTGGCCTTGTATTCTCAATGTCTGGTAAGAACTGGTAGCAATAAAGCTAGAATGGATATGGCCAGTATGAGTGTGTGGCCAGGCATCTCAAGGCTATGGAGGTCAACGAACACTAAATGAAACCAATGGAGGGACCTGGGTGGGTAATATGACTTAGCACGCTGCTCACCCTTCATGTAACTTGTCTGATGAGCACTTTGGCGTACAGTGTGCCTGCCTAACTTCAGGGCTATAAAATTTGGGACAAAGTAATTAGACACAGAGCCCTTTTGTGGCTTTGTCCTTGCACCTGAGATGGTGACGGCTCTGTTGTCAGTGCAGGTGATCCAGAAGCTCCACCCTCTCCGAAGGTCTTTGTGGGGCTGGGTTATCTCATCATGTAATGTACATGTTTCCATTGCCTTATTGGCTCCCTGTAAAGCAAAATATTGACAATAAAATGGGTATTTTTGTCCCACCAGCCACTGCCTGGTCTTTGTTCCTCAGCGTTTAATGGCTGCATGTTCTTCTCTTCCAACTGCTTCACTGATCCTCTGACAAGCAGCCACAAATGGGGATTCCAGAGGAATGTCCAGTCTTTAACAGCAAACTGTTATCCTGATGACCCTGTGGAAAACTAGGAACATACTGAATATATCACGGGACAGATTAAGGGTGTGAGGCTCAGTGCAGCCAAGGAAGTGATCATCGTGCCATATGTCTGGGAGCCTTTAGTGACGCTCAGGACTCCAGCTTGAAGAGTTAGTCATATGGAACATGGTGCACTGCAAAAAGAAAAAGAAAGTGTACAGTTCAGCACTCATCATTTTTCAAGTTTGATAAAAGAATGAATCCTTTCCAGGCTGACTGCTCCAGTGGACATGAGGTTCAAGGGAACAGACAGGGCTGGCTTAGGTTGTTCAGACATCTGTCTTCATGACTCGCCATTGCTCTTCCTATATCTTGTCACAAAAGTCATGTCTAAGAGACATACTAATTAAATTAAAAAGGGACATCCTGAGGTCCTGGAGTCCGACAGCCTGCATTCAAATCCTGGCCTCATCCTTTGTTAGTGCTGTGACCTTAGATACGTTTCTCAACCTCTCAGATCTTCGGTTTCCTTATTGGTAAAGTGAGAATAGAGGTAGTAGATGCAGGGCACTCAGAACCATATCTTATATATAATCCGAGCTTAGTGTTATGATTATAATTTTTTAACTGCCCGTGATCCAAATGTTCGGTGAGTAGAGATTGGTGAAGTTGGTAAAGAGACAGAGAGTGAATATATGGGGCTCGTGGGCCATAGTGATCTCTGCTGCAGCTGTTCAGCTCTCCTGTGGTAGGCAGGGCAGAGGGCAGCCACAGAAAGTAGGTAAAGAACTGGCATGGCTGTGTTCCAATAAAACTTGATTTACAAAGCAGACAGAACACAGGATGTGGCCTGTAGGCCATAGTTTGATCCCTGAAGTAATGCCTTTAGCTGAATCAAGTCTTTCTCTAAGCTGCCACACTTACATACGGGTTTCCACGCCAAAGCCCATGCCTTTGTCAGATCTGCACAGCAGAGTTGCCGGAGATATTTAAAAAAACAAATGCTGGGCTGTATGCGCTGTTATTCTGGTTGAGGGTGAGGCTCCGACCATTGGTGTTTTATACAAGCTCTCCAGATGGTTCTACTGAGCAGCCAGGATGAGTATCACCAATGATAAAATTTAGTGGGGGGCACTTGTTAGAAAAAAGAAAGCAGATTTCCAGACCTCTGCCTGCAAATTCTGATTCGGTTCTGGCTTCAGGCCCAGGAATCTATATTTTTAACCAGCTCACCAAATCATTCTTACCTTTAGACAAGTTTGGGAAACTCACCCTCCCTTTTCTATCCCTTCTCTTAAGTATTACTTGATCTGCAGCTTCTTCCCAACGCCCAGACTAGGAGATCCGAGTCAGGGCAGCCCATTGTTCTAATGGGCTGTGGCCACATTGCTGGGGAAGCCGCATACCGGCCAAAGGAGTTACTTCCAGAGTCGAATTTTGAGGTTTGTTCCAGTCTAGAGGGTACGGCCACCATGTGACATGGATTTTCCTGGATGATTGAGTGGAAGTGGAATGTCTCATTTCCAGAGTAAAAGTCCCAGTTTTATACTAAAGAAAAATAGTTCTGGGGACTTCCCTGGCAGTCCAGTGGTTAAGACTCCACGCTTCCACTGCAGGGGGCAAGGGTTTGATCCCTGGTCAGGGAACTAAGATCTGGAATGCCACGTGGCACGGCCCAAAAAATTTTTAAATAAGTAAATAAATAAATTTAAAAGAAAAAGAAAAATAGTTCTGCACCAAGTGAGGAGATAGTTTAGGGCCAAAAAGTCTTCCCATTTTTTTCTTGTGTATAGAGGATACATGGAAATTATACAAGACCTGACATTTGTTTTTAAGCGACATAACTGTATGTAAACTGGTGGGAGGAATACCCAGGCATCCTATGAGGGCAAAGGAAGTCTTTGGAAAGTAGTGTTCGTTTGAAATTAGCGCTGTTTGGTTACTTCTTGCCTCTCATCCCAAATCTATAAACAAATAGTAAAGGGAGGAGTATAGGTATGAGACTCGAAACAGGCTTTGAAAATTCTTCTACAATAGAAATAAAGCAGGTAATATGTATGTCGATATCTGGTACCAAAATAATGTTGTAACATTAATAGTCTGAAACAAAATCCTTTTTCACAGTCACTACATTAGTGAGGCAGGTGCTGCTGAATGCCAACAGCCATGTCAACCCTCTTCTCCGCTATTGGCTTCCACCAAAGAGGCTAGAAAATCTTCTCACTTTCCCAGCTGACCCTGCAGCATGGGCTGGACAGATGACAGCTCTGGCCACTGAGACTTGAGCAGAAGTCTAAAGAGTCCTTCTGAGAGAGCTCTGGTTATCCTGGCAAAATGTATACATGCCCCTTCCCACCCTCCCACCCTTCCTCCTGCACTGACCAAGCCAGCACATCAGTGGAGGTGGAAAGAAGATAGGGGACAGAGCTCTTTGGTGATTTCTTTGACCTTTGCTCCTTTCCTGGTTCGCTGTTTACGTGACACACTCAAATACCTTCACTGCTTAAGCCACTCAGAAATTCTGTTACATGCAGCCAAAAGAATTCCTAACTGCAGTATGTAAGTTACATTTTTCTCTGTAACAGAGTATGCGATGGTTAAGAGACATGAACGCCCTAATAAAGTGATGTGAGCCTTCTTACGTCATCTTACATTCATCTTACATCATGAATGAGCCAGCAAGCCAGGAAGGCCCTTTTCTGACAAGTTTTTTTAAAAAGTACACACTGTTCTATCTACTGGTCAGAGGCAGGGTTGCTTCTATTAATCATGGGCAGAAATTTTAAAAGAAAACATAATTGTCAACTAACATGGTAGCTACTTGACGAAAACAGTTTTTAAATGCTCTTACAAATGATAATATTGATATGTTACAAAATCATTGGATCAGTAGATCCCAGTGAGGCTGGGTCAGAAGAGGTGGCTCTTCCAAGATTTTCATGGCTCTCTGTACTGGATCTTCTTTTTTTCTTTTTTCTTTTTTTTCTTTGTATCATTCATATTTATTTAACTCAATATAACATAACTTTCTTATTCCTCATAATTTTTGAAACATCCTGGTAATGCTTTAACTGCTATTCATTAGTTTTATCACAGTGTAATAGTGGATAATATTTATTATCTCCTCCATATAAACTCCTCAAACATCTACTTATTTCTTACCTTCTTGTAATTCAACATACCCATATTCATCTACTCTTATTTTCTGATCTCCTAATTGTACTGGATCTTCTTTTAGTTCGACTTGCAAGGACCATTCCTATAGTTACTGGATGATCATAATTACTAACTGATAACTGTGGCTGTTCTTTAATGGAAGCAGCTGGTACAGTGGAAAATGCAAGTTCAGACCCTGCTTTAAAACCTTCTACCTTTGCAGACTTGAGCGTATTATGTAATATCTCTGTGTCTCAGTTTCCTCATGTGTAAAGTATGGACAATAATTCATTGGCTCTCAGCATTACTGAAAGGACTGAACTAAATTATTGTATGAAAGAATGCCAACCACAGATCCTTAAACCTAGTAAGTAGTTGCTAAATTTCCCCTTTCCCTTTTTAAAGCTGCAGCTTGGATGTCTACACTTGCACAGCTCAGCCTCTGAAAGTAAGGGCCTGGGAGCTGCTTCCTTTTGCATTATATGTCCATCATCTTAGCTCACTTTAAACATTTCTCCCTGTGTCTGGTCTATCTTCACAGCTGCTGAGCAGTAGAAAGACACAAGCTAGGAATAAAGAATTAGTTTTATTCTGATATGTTATGGAAATGGACTGAAAACCACCTAGCTACATGGCCATCCCATTACCTTTCTCTGAACTTCATCCAGAAATAACACCCTGAGTGGGAAAGAAAAATTAATTACCACCTGTAGACATTTGGGAGCGAGAAAGGTGATGGGGGTGTGGGGAGGATGATTTGGTCTGTAGGAATTATATATAGTGGCATTATGGTGACTCTTCCATTAGGAATGGGTTCTCAAATCTGTGAAAAATGCCTCTATTGACATTTGGGTATTGTCAGAAGTAGCCTAGAACATTAAATTACCCATATGGAGGACCATTCACATGTGATGTGGCCTCTACAATCCTGAGCAGTAATGCATGCATGTGAATGTATAACCTAGAGAATGGTATGTAGTATATACTAGAGGGCGCATATGCTGATCACAGTTTTATCAGAAAATGTGACTGTGGACAGGTCGCTTCTCTGGGCCATTTCGGTTACCTGCTTAAGCAGGTGGTGCTCATATGCACACTGTGAGAACTCTCTGGGAGAGGGGCCAGCTGAAGACCCTCACGTTCGAGACCCCGTTTCATGTCGCTGCTGGAGCACGGACTCAGAAAGAGGGTGACAGTCACCGTGTAGTGCTTACACTGACCGCTGCTGTCTCCTACTCGCCTCCCATGCCTGCGGCCCATACAGTCTGACTGCCCATGAATGAATGCACGCACAGTGCAACATGCCTCTCTCCGTTTGTGTACGCTGTTCTTTGCCTGCGACTCTGTCACTCACCTCGAAAGAGTACGTAAAAAACACAAGGCTACACTATGGAGAACAGTATGGAGGTTCCTTAAAGAACTGAAAATGGAGCTACTATATGACCCAGCAATCCCACTCCTGGGCATATATCTGGAAAAGATGAAAACTCTAATTCAAAAAGAGACATGCACCCCAATGTTCATAGCAGCACTATTCACAATAGCCAGGACATGGAAGCAACCTAAATGCCCATTGACAGATGGATGGATAAAGAAGATGTGGTACATACATCCAATGGAATACTACTCAGCCATAAAAACGAATGAAATAATGCCATTTGCAGCAACATGAATGGGCCTAGAGATTATCATACTAAGCAAAGTAAGTCAGACAAAGAAAGACAAATACCATATGGTATCACTTATATGTGAAATCTAAAAAAATGATGCAGTGAAATTATTTACAAAACAGAAATAGACTCACAGACATAGAAAACAAATTTATGGTTACCAAAGGGAAAGGGGGTTTGGGATAAATTAGGAATTTGGGATTAACAGATACACACTACCATACATAAAATAGATAAACAACAAGGACTTACTGTATAGCATAGGAAATCATATTCAATATCTTGTCATAACCTATATGGGAAAAGAATCTGAAAAAGAATATATGCACATATGTAGATATGTATGTATATTCTTTGTTGTACACCTGAAACTAACACAACATTGTAAATCAACTGTACTTCAATTTAAAACAATATAGATAGATAGATTAGGTACATACATACATACATTAAAAAAAGAATGCTGTTTATAAACTTAATGAAATTTTAACAACATTGCCCATATTCATGAACATCAGAACCATTCGCCAAGAATCTTAAATTTCAGACCTGAAAAATTGAATGCATAACACAGTGAAACAGAGATGGGTTCATCCGACAGAAGAGCGTCTGGAGCAGGTTTCTGGAAGAAGAGAGGCCTCCCCGGGGAGAACAGCCCATGTTTGCAGCACTGTCTTCCAGCACGGACTCCTGGAGCCCTTCGTGGGAGCCAGAGCCTGGGAGGCTCCATTCGGCCTGTGCTCTGCGTGTGAAGACAATGGAAAAGGCCAGTCCTTTAGTTTCTCTTGCCTTAGTGGGGGAGGGGCTCATGTACAAACTCCTGGACACTCAGGAAGGCAAATGCAAAGAAATCGTGCCTATCCTGAATTGTGGTAAACCCCAGACAAGTAAGAAGTTCCCTCCTTTACCCTCTGAAGAAATGCAGCCCAGCTTTCTTAGGTATGCACAGAGTACAGTCATTTGAGAGAATGGTCACAGGTTAAACATTAGTGCACTAACTATGCATTCAAAATGATCTTTTAAAACAGAATTTCACAAGACAGGAAAGAACTTCGCTGACTTTCAAGCAGTGTGTTGCAAAACCAATCAGAAAAGCTTAAAGAATCAAGCCTTCTAGTAGTTCAAGAGTCACACCAGAGGCAGGACCCCAGTGACGCCTCCCTCTAAGAAAGATAGCCATAGAACTGTTTACATGGGAATAGGACTGTACAAAGGCAACATCCACTACCCAAAAGGAATTTCCTTTTTGCTGAGAAGGCCAGTATGTGGTATATATTGGGTGGGGAACTGAGCTACGTGATATTTTTCCATTTACAGGCAGTGGGCGATTGGCTCAGAGGCTCCGTGAATACACTCGGATCTCTTTTGACTAGATTGGCCTGGAAAAACCATTTTGTGTTTTCCCTCTTATGCAGATACAGCTGGTCACATCATCCATTTTGCCCCACTGCTTCCAATTTGGCAAACACCAAATGCAGGTGCTGCATCTCTAAAGCATTGATTTGGTTGAAGGTGGAGGATGGCACCTCCTGGAAATGTTTATAGTTACAGTTTGAGGGAGTACTTTTGTTCTGCACAATTATTTTGTTTTGACCAGTTTTCTTTACATTTCCCTAAGGCAAATGACAAGAATACCTTTAACAGCTAGCCAGCTTTGGAAATTTTTTCCTACCTTTTCTTTAATCATTCACAAAGGAGAAAGCCCCCTGCTGCCAGGCAGAGAAGGGAAAGAAATGGTTTCACTTCACCAAAACAAAATCCTCCAACATCTTGGAATACTTTTCCTTTAAGAGCCTCATCTCTCTTTCTGCAGCTGCTTTCATCTCTTTGATACATAAGGGTACACTAAGTTGAATCTATAAACAGAACCCACTAATTAAGAGTAATTGCTTCGGAGATTGGTCCAGACGATTCAGCTTTATATGCGTGTTCTTCTCCGATATCCATTAACTGCTAATAAGATACTACAGATGTGCCAGTCTGTTTCCTGTTTCCGTCTATTGTACCTT
Organism: Balaenoptera musculus; assembly: GCF_009873245.2. Taxonomy (NCBI): domain Eukaryota; kingdom Metazoa; phylum Chordata; class Mammalia; order Artiodactyla; family Balaenopteridae; genus Balaenoptera; species Balaenoptera musculus. Next base: position 1,870,929 of record NC_045788.1, on the reverse strand, counting down.
TATTGCCATATATGGACCAATCGGATGGGCGGAACAATAAGTGGATGTCCTTTTGCTCCCTGAGCATGTCTCAAAGGAATGTTTGTTATTAGATTGCTTTTTCTGTTTAGTTTCACGTCAGTATGTTAATACAGAAAACATAACAGTGAGAAAGTTTTCTGTTGCTTTCCTTTTCTTCACTTCTGCAACCTAACTGGTTTAGTGTTTCATTAAATCTCTTTGTATAGATTTTTTTAAAGGACGACGTAGTGCAAATATGCCTGAGCACAGTGAGCGGAGGGAAAGTGACATTCTTCCTCCTGCTCTCTTGAAAAGAAGTTTCCATGTAAATGTTTTTCAGTACTTAGAAATTCAGCATGAATATCATGTTGCTATATTTGACTGATTTACACTTGAGACTGGGTAAAAAGCCTATGAATTATTCATTCCCAAGTGATTCTATAAGCCAGAACACCAGAAATCACATTCCCCATTGAATTTTATAAAGTGAAATAGTTTAAATACTCTCTAGACATGTGGATATCTATAGAGTTGGTTTTTTACACTGCTGTGCTTTCAACTCACTTGCCTTTTTATTTTAGGATAATTTAGCTAAAGATCTTACCCTTTTCATGCAGTAAGCCTGGTTAACATATTTTTAAGTTGGTCCAAAATATTATGCTATGAAGTACATTAGAAATTGGTACATTCTGTTCCTCTTATGTACAAAGATATTTTGTTGTGAAGATAAAACAACAGAGGGGAAAATAATTATTGGCTTTTTCTTTTATTTCTATGGAACTAAAAGTGAGAAGAAGTAAATTACAATTTATTAGAATTAACTGCTATACCTAGAGAAGGAAACAAATACAATATTCCATGAAACTATATATGTATTTTTCATTTTATAATTATGTATATAATAAGTAATACATATACACACACAGGCATGTGCACACGCAGTAATACCAACCAGACTGGTGCATTAAAACTAGTTGTAATATTAAAAGATTCTGTATAGTCCCTGTATTCTGGAGTCCACAGATTTGAGTCTTGGCAGCTAACTTTTTATGGGAGTACATTAAAATCATTTAAAATGTTACTTAGGGCAGTAACGTTTTGACCTATGTGCTCATAAGAATTCATAAACTGAATAATGTCTGATGGGTTCACTAGCTGGATGACACTTCCCAAGAATATCTAAAGCCTCTAAAAATATGTGGGCAAGCCATTTGAGCAAGAGGAGGAGTAAAATTCTTCAGGGGAAAAGTACAGAAGAGTTTGTAATCTATGGTTGGGTACCGTTCATTCCTGCTTTCATGGAATTCGTCACTTGTTCTGCGTCATGATCCAGACCACCCAAATAATAGCCACGGGTGGGTGTGTGTGTGAGTGTTCAGTAGGGGAGAGGCATCCTGAGTTATCTTTCTCCAGGAAAAGTGCTCAGCAATTCTGCATACACAGCGGCACAAGCAGAGACACGTCTGGTTTTGTGCACATCATTCCCAGACCCTTAACGAGACATTTCCAAGTCAGGTGAGCCATCAAAATATCACTAATATTGGGATTAGCATAAAGACACTACTGTATCTAAAACAGATCACCAACAAGGTCCTACTGTATAGCACAGGGAACTCTACTCAATATTTTGTAATAAGCTATAAAAGAAAAGGATCCAAAAAAAAAATATATATATATATATATATAACTGAATCACTTTGCTGTGCGTCGGAAACTAACACAACACTGTAAATCAACTACACTCCAATAAAAAAAAGATAACAGTTCAAAAAGGAAATATCACTAATGAGCAGTCTGTCCTCCAAAAGGTGGCTCAAAATTTCATTCCCTAGTAAGAACACACAGAGACGATTTCTTCACTGAGTATAAAGTACCCTGACTCAAATCCATTTGTACAGCTTCTGCCTTTACCAAAGGAATGGTCAGAAGGTGACAATTCAATGAGGTTAGGGTTGGAAAGTCATGCTTTGAATTTCTGTGGGCATTGGGCTGATATAAAACAGTAATGAGAACACATATATGGCTGTAATTAAGCAATGTGAATATCTTCTAACTTGTTTTGGTAAATGTAGTTGTTAAGAATCTTCCATTTCTCAACACTTGGGTAAGCGTGTATTAAGTACCAACTACGGTCTGACCACACAGACCTCGGCACTGAGAAGACAGCAGGGCACCTGCTGGAAAGGATTCTTCTCCCCAGGGGAGCTTGGGTCCAGTGGAGGGGTCAGCAAACTCCGATTTTCTTTGTCTGCTCAAAATATTTTTGGTGGGTTCTAAAGTGCATAGACCTGTTGGGGGTCGGAGGGAAGAAATAGTTTTGATAGAAATCAAAATACGTGCTTATGTTAAATTGGAAACTACCCATAAAGAAGCAAAATGTAAAATCTGAGCTAATTAATGATACCATCTTTCTCCTGGTGATTCACTATAGAGGATTTGCCCAAAAGGAAAGCTCTAAGCATAGCTGTCGGTTAAATTGTTTTGAGGAGGCAGCTCTGTTCATGAGAGGGATGAAGAAGAATTCAGAGACTAGAGTAATTTAGGAAGGGGGAGGTCACGATTTGGCCTTGATGACTCCTGGCTGTTTGTCTGCTTCGTCTGAATTATGGATGACGTTTCCTGAGCCGGGATTGGGATGGGGTGAGTAGGGTGCTCACCTGGGACACACGGTCTAAGTTAGGGGCACCAGAAAACTCAGCAATCAAGCTAATATTTTAATGCAAAATTTTTCTTTAAAAAATCAAAATTGCGAATTCCCTGGCTGTTCAGTGGTTAGGACTCCTTGCTTTCACTGCCAAGGGCCCAGGTTCGATCCCTGATCCCTGAATTAAGATCTCACAAGCCACACGGCATGGCCAAAAAATCAAAGAATCAAAATTAATGCAAAAAATCCACAATGAAAAAATACCCAAAATTGAATAAGATCAGCTCAGTATTGTCATCTACTGTTCATTTTGTTCATTGTTCATCACCAGGCAGGTTTTATTGTGTGTTCTGGTCATGCATATCTGTGTCACATCAACCACATGGATAATGTCTGGGACATTAGGGACAAGGCTGTGTCTGTTTTGAGATTCCTCATTTCACCCCGTGTTGCACATTGTACATAGCAGTTACTCACTAAGTGCTTACAAATCAGAGAGCCCGGCAAATTAGAGCCCAGAACCTGTTGACATTTACTGAGCCTTCTGAAGACCATGTCTCTAAAGAGATAAGTAAAAGAACGTAGAGAATCCACACTACAGGAAAGACTTCTGCGTTGGAGGGTTTATCTTTGTATACTTTTCCTTTTTGTTACATTCATTCTAAATCACTCTGTTCTATGATCATACTGATTTGTAAGGAGCCAGCCATGTTGGGGTGCACAATTAGAGTTAGCTTGTTTTATTCCGTTTTCTATAGGGTTGTGACTTGTTTTAACATCAGTTTGTGCTCATGAACATCTCAGCTGGTATGCGCCATAGACACTTCAGATGAACTCATCCAAAGCAGCATTCCTCCTCCTTGAAACCTGTTGCTCCTTCTCTGTCCCCATCTTGATGAAGGGCACCATCATTTGCTTAGTTTCTAAAACCAGAATTCTGGAGTGGACCTTGATTCTTTACTCTCCTTTAATGCCCGGTGTCCAGTCCAGGTCTTATTCTATCTATGCTATACCCCATTAATATCCTTGGGGTTTACCAAGGCCGTGGACCATGTCTCAGGGCGACCATGGCCATTGTCTCTTGTCCAATTGTCCAGCCTTCAGTCTTTGCCATCAATCCATTCTCATTCTCCACAGAGCTGTCAAGGTGCCCTTTGTACAATGCAAGTCTGTTAATGTCACTCCCCTTTTTCAAAGCTACTAAAGACTCACTGGCCATTACCCTTAGGGGAACAGTCCAGTCTCCATAACAGTGTGTTCAGGGGCTTCTCCATCTAGTTCCTTCCTTTCCTGCCTCATGGGACACGATGCCCTGGCTGATACCCTGCATTTTCCCTCTTCTGTGCAGAAGACCCTTCCTCCAGCTCAGCTCTCACCCTTCCCCCACCAGCCCTGGGTTGCTTTAGGTGCCTGTCTCTGTGCTCTCATAATATGAGGCACATGACTCTGTCAGAGGATGGAACAAACCCTTATGGGTGGTCTTTTCCCCCACTAGGCTGTGAGCTACTTTGGGGGTATGTGTGGCCTGAGTGTGTCTTTTCTTTTCATGTCCTAGCATCCACTGTAGGACCTTTCACATAAGCAATCATTCATGAAGCTTGCCCAGTTCATCCAATCACTGGTTAAATTATCTCTTTCTTGCAGTCACTCCCCTTCTACCCATTCTCATTGCCGTCTTCTAGTTTAGATTTACATCACTGTGGTCTCTCTATACTCCCCAAATATATCTGTCATCCCCTCATCTCTATCCGCCCATTGCCTTCTTGTATCTTTCATAATCATCCATGGTCTCTGCTCTGTCAAGTCTTTTCTGCTTTCCTACCCATGAAAGTAACCCCCCCTTCTCTGACCAGTTTCTTCCCTCCCATCCCCACGCCCACGCCGCACGCGTGTGCTTGATTTGCATTCTATTGCTATAATTCACTTATCGGTCACCATTCCCCATTTAGATTGTGGGCAGGGATTGTTCCTCCCTCACTCTGTTCCCCCACAGGTCTAGCTCAGTGCTTTGGTCATAGAAGGGGCTCAGAATTGAATTGGAACTGAACGGAATTGAATAAACTACCCATTTATGAAATCATTTGCTTTAGAGTTGCCAGAATTAAATGGCTGCTCCAGTGGCAATATTACTCTGACTCATTCACTAATATCATTTGGTCCGCTGAGGAGCTAGTTAATTAAGTAGGTGGATTAAAAATATAATCTGCTAGAGGAAGACTGTTTTGGCAGGGACCCATACGCTTTTTTTTTTTTTTTTTTTTTTTTTTTGGAAAAGCATCATGATTTTTCAGCTATAATTTCTCTCACTTTCCACCCCAAGTAGCAATAGGACTCTTTGCGCGTGGCTGTTGATGGCTGGCTTTCGAGTCCAGGGCCGTACACCTGTGTGCCAGATGTGCTCTGCAGGCTGTGTGCCAGCCCACCTGCAAGGCATGCCCCGTGCTGGCTCCTTTCTGTAGGAAAGGGGGCGTGGGTCCCCAGCCTTTTTACATGACCGCTTCCCTGGTGCTTGCCTGTTTTCCTTAACTTAAAACCCCCTTCATTGAATTTCAGTGTCTTGGGTGACCTTTGCCAACACAGGAGGCCTTAGTGCGTTTGCTCATCTGTGAGTCTGCTTTTTCTCTACGTGTTTGATTTTTGCCTGGTGCTTTTTTTGACTTGCATCACCACTTGCAGGAGTGCTGTTTGGTCTTCTGTAGCCAAACCAGCCACATCAGCATCAATAGTGGTTAATAGCTGATCCAATCCTCAGGATTTCCATGTGGTGCCTGAAGAGGGTCATATGATATTGAATGTAGCTCGAGGTTGAATGAATGGGATTCCATAACAAATGGGTCTGTATTGATGGGCACTGGAGACAGGATAGCTTTGTGCTCTTCTTTGTTTCTGTAAGAATGCCTCTGCAACCGAATCCGGCCCATTGCTATGCCAATGTGCTAATAGTTGTGGAATCTCATTCATCTCAACGGAGGCCAGTTAGCCCTGGAATCCCATCTGTTTGAGTGGATGCAGTAAAATGTCATGGAAATGTGGCCATTCATTCACATCACCAGTGAGAGCTTTCTCGCTGTTAATTTTCCTTCCTTTTAAGAGACTCCCTCAATTGCATGGGTTCTTGCACCAACTGGAAAAAAAAGGCATTTGGAGTTTTCACTTAATTTTTCATTTTGATTTTAAAGTGCTTGTTCACGAAGAGAGAACTAAACAGTTACAGAAAAACACACGGAGTCTAAATGGGGATGCTCTCATCCCTACACACAGGTTCAAACAATGCCGCAGCCAGATTTTTCAAGTCCCTCTTAGCATAATGCCCAAGGCTGTGTTTTGGCCCAGAGGAATTTTTAGGCTGAATTTTTTTTTTCCCTCTTGAAAATAGAGTTTAAGCAATGGAAAAACAGAATGAGTCTTAAGGAGAACAGGGGTAAAAGAGGTGCTGTCTCTCTCTCACAGGCAGCTGGACGGACACAATAGTGAAGAATGTGGCAGGCACTTGTAAAGTCAGTCAGTAGGAAATAATGACCATTTTCATACATTTGTCATTTCCTTAAGAAATTTCCTAAATTGACTTTTAAGAAACTTAACTTTTGAAAAAGAATGTATATATGTACATTTATGTATTTAAACACACATCTGATATAAATAGATAGATGGAGAAATAACATAGAAGAAAAGATTATTGGTTAAAAATAAATAATGAGGAAAAAGTGTATTTTGCTCTGTTCTGGCTTAATCAATCGTTCAAATATGCCTAAAGCTATCAGGCATTTTCATGGTCTCAACACTATTAAGAATAACTAGTGTTTCCTAGGTGCCAGGCACAGTTTTAAGAACTTTATGTGCATTGACTCATTTATTCCGTGTCACAAATTTGTGAGCTGAGTACTGTTATTGTTGCCATTTTGTAAATCAGGAAACTGAGACTCAGTGACATTGGGACCTCACCCTTTGCCTCGTACAATAGCTTTTTCATCACTTGTTTCCTAGATTAAGATTCACCTGTTTATTTGCAAGGTATGAATTCACAAAGCAGGGCACCTACCAGTTTTAATCACACATGCCAGAACTAATGCAGCAGACTCTTGTTGATCTACAATGTCTGTAATTTGACACATTCTGAATTTAAAATTTTTCCAAAATGTGGATATCTTGATTTTGAAAGAATGTAACAATTGATAAATGGCATTTTACCCCCATCGCGTGATTTTTGTACAACTGAAATTAAATACTTTAAACATAATTTCCTCCCCAAATACATAAGCAGCTAGGAAACATTACAGCTCATGCATTACCAGCCAACTAGCAAGATAATACTGCTATATTTTCTTACAGACTTCCCTTCTCCTAACTCTGTCCTGGGGACTAGGCTACGATGATTTCCCCTGGAGATCACACCGTCGCTTTGTACCATACATAAAACAAAGTCATGCTTTGATTATTAGAATACTGTGATTATTAAAGTGGTAATGGTTTTAAAATAGCCTTTTATAATAATCGCATGGCTCAAATTCTTACTATGTTACAATGCCTTATAAACTCTGTTCTGTATTCAGATGAGCGCTGCTGGTTTCAAAGATGATCCTTGGAGAAGCTGTAGACCTGCTCCAGCGGTGCCACAGGTGGTCACAGTGTCTTTAGAATTCTTCATTTTAATTGCCTCTGTAGCAAGCATTAGTTTACTTAGGAAGGTGACCACTCTTCACCCTTGGGATAGATTTGCTTTAAAAATATAATTTCAGAAGAAATTCCCAAGGTCAGTGCCTTAATACAGTACCATTTTATTTCTTACTGATGTCACAGTCAGATGCAAGTCAATAGGTCCGGGACCCAGGCTCCTGCCATGTGGTGGCTCTTTTCTCTCCTAGGCTGTCAGAGTTCTCACTGGACCCTCTGCATCCAGCCAGCAGGTGAGAGAAGAGAAAAAGAAGGAGGTCTGGGGACCAGGCCCAGAGGTGGCACACGTCATGTCCACCCCCACCGCATGGCCAGAGCTCAGTCTCACGCCTGCACTGAATTGCAGGGGATGTTAGGAAATATTGTCTGGTTGTGGGACTAGAAGGGAAAGGAAATGGGGTTCGGCAAGAACATAGCAATGTCTCTGCCGTGTTAAATCTAGGGGTGTTCTCTCCCAAAAAGGCATTCCAAAAGTATCTTGAATAATAGCAGCATAATCTTTTTTTTTTAATTGAAGTATAGTTGATTTACAATATCGTGTTAGTTTCAGGTGTACAGGGATATATATATATATATATATATATATATGTATATGTGTGTGTGTGTGTATATATATATATATAGAGAGAGAGAGAGAGAGAGAGAGATGTATATATCCATTCTTCTTCAGATTCTCTTCCCTTATAGGTTATTACAAAATACTGAGTATAGTTCTCTGTGCTATACAGTAGGACCTTGTTGGTTATATATTTTACATACAGTAGTGTCTATATGTTAATCCCGACCTTGTAATTTATCCCTCCCCCCACCCCTCTTTCCTCTTTGGTAACCATAAGTTTGTTTTCTATGTCTGTGAGTCTCTTTAGAGAGAATGTGCTCTTGAAGGCACATGCTTGTAGATTCCTTCTACTGGTTTTACGTTTTATCCACGTTGCATACATGATTCCATTCAGATGACAGTAGCAAAGCAGTTTCAAGACTTGTTGGTTTCTGTCGGCCAAGCCTCTCTTACGGGCTCTTATGACAAATAGATGGAGAGGCAGAGGCAGGGTCCTGTGATGGGATTGGAGGCCGTGCAACAAAACTGCCAGCCTTTGGGAGGAGAAAGCCTGGGGACGACTTAAAAAGGAAATAAGCCATTTCCTAATGTGGAAGACCAAACTTTAATCTTCAAGGGCGTTTAAATGTTTCATTTTTCTTTTAGGTACTATCTTTTTTTTCTCTCTCAAAAAGAATAAAAGGAGATATTTCAGATACGTCTTTATTTGCAAGAAATAGGTTGCCACCTTTTCTTTCTTCTACTCCCAAGTCTCTTGAGAACTATAGATAAGGTAATTAAGTTAGTCATGGAAATTCTTACTAAAAAAAGGAAACCAAAAAAAAATTTCAAAATAAAACACTGAAATTTACTATTTTTGTTCCAGACGCTCTCTGGAGACATACACATGCACGCATGAATCCTCTGACTCCCTCCTTTACCTGCCTCCATTCTGTCCATTGCAGGTTAAGTAGCTCTATCACATACGTCCAGACTCTGGCCATTTTCCGGGATGCTCTGAGGCTGCAGATAAATAAGTGACCACGCACGACTTTTCCATGACACGGCAGGAAGGCGAAAGAGTCAAATAAATATTCTAAACAGGTGTTCGGGAGTGGTTGTACATTCTTAACAAATACGCCACACTCTTGCCTCTTCTTTTGTGTGGTTTTTTGTTGTTTGGGGGGGGGGCGGGTTACCACACTGTGTGGCTTATGGGATCTTAGTTCCCCAACCAGGGATCAAACCTATGCCCCCTGCAGTGGAAGCGTGGAGTCCTAACCACTGGACCGCCAGGGAAGTCCCTTTGCCTCTTCTGTTGGCATTACTCTGACCCTTGGCCTCTTCTGGAGCCCCCATCTTCTCTAGAACTGGCATGGCTGGGCATCGTCTCTGCTTTCCTGGTGTAGGGCATTTTAGTAGCCAGTGGTGAGCACCTTCAAGTTTCTCTCCTGGACCAACACCACACATTGGGTTTTTCCTCCGTGGGGAAAATTCTATTTTGACAAAACTGATAAACTGGTTACTGACTCCAGGATAAGGAATATATCAGTGTTTGTGGTTTGTGTTCTTGACCAGATACTTTCAGGCTCAGAGTGGACTGGTGTATTAGTTTCCTATTGTCACTATAACAATTGACCACAAACGTGGTTTTGAAACCACACAGGGGCTTCTGTGGTGGCATAGTGGTTAAGAACCCGCTTGCCAATGCAGGGGACACGGGTTCGAGCCCTGGTCCTGGAAGATCCCACATGCCACGGAGCAACTAAGCCCGTGCGCCACAACTACTGAGCCTGCTCTCTAGAGCCCGCGAGCCACAACTGCTGAGACTGCACGCCACAACTGCTGAGACTGTGCGCCACTACTACTGAAGCCCGCGTGCCACAACTACTGAAGCCCGTGTGCCTAGAGCCTGTGCTCTGCAGCAAGAGAAGCCACCGCAATGAGAAGCCCACGCACCACAACAAAGAGTAGCCCCCGCTCGCTGCAACTAGAGGAAGCCCACATGCGGCAACAGAGACCCAATGCAGCCAAAAATTAATTAATTAATTTAAAAAAAATGACACACACAAATTTATTTTCTTACACCTCTGGGGCTTACAAGTCCGAAATCAGTCTCACTGGGCTAAAATCAAGGTGTCAACAGGGTTAGTTCCCTCTGGAGGCTCTGAGGAGAGAATCCGTTTCCTTGCCTTTTTCAGCTTTTAGTGGCCTCCTGCATTCCTTGGCTTTTGACTCCTTCTTCCAGCTTCTCAGCAAGTCGCTCCAGATTCTTCTTCCATCATCATATCATCCCTTCTCCTCTTCTGTAGTTAAATCTCCCATTGCCTTCCTCCTGTAAGGAACCCTATGATTACATTAGGCTACCAGATAATCCAGGATAATCTTCTCTTTTCAAGGTCCTTACTTTTTTAAAATTTATTATTATTTTTTAATTTTATTGAATTATAGTTGATTTACAATGTGTTAAATTTCTTCTGTACAGTGAAGTGACTCAGTTGTATATATATTCTTTTTCATAATCTCTTCCATTATGTTTTATCACAGGATATTGAATATAGTTCCCTGTGCTATACAGTAGGACCTTGTTGTTTATCCATCCTACATATAATAGTTTGCATCTGCTAATCCCAAACTCCCACTCCATCCCTCCCCCTTGGCAACCACAAGTCTGTTCTCTAGGTCTGTGATACTGTTTCTGTTTCGTAGATATGTTTATTTGTGTCGTATTTTAGATTCCACATGTAAGTGCTATCATATTGTGTTTGTCTTTTTCTCTCTGACTTACTTCGCTAGGTCCATCCATGTTGCTTTAAATGGCATTATTTTGTTCTTTTTATGGCTGAGTAATATTCCATTGTATACATGTACCACATCTTCTTAATCCATTCATCTGTCGATGGACATTTAGGTTGCTTCCATGTCTTGGCTATTGTGAATAGTGCTGCTGTGAACATAGGGGTGCATGTATCAAGATCCTTTCTTTTAATTACATCCTCAAAATCCCTTTTGCCATATAAGATACTATTCCCAGGTTCCAGGGATTAGGACACAGATACCTTTGGGGGCCATTGTTCAGTCCACCATAGCTGGCTCAGTGCAGCCATTCTACAGAGGCCTAAGTCCATGCCTTCTATGGTCTGGATGGTTGTGTTCCCCTCAAATCCACATGTTGAAATTCTAACCCCTGAAGTAATGGCATTAGGAGGTGGAGCCTTTGGGAGGTGATCAGGATGAGAGGGCAGAGCCCTCATGGTTGGGATTAGCACCCTTATAACAGAGACCCCAGAGATGTAGCTTGCTGCTTCCACCCTGTGAGGATACTGCAAGAAGGCACAGGCTATGAACCAGGAAGATGAGGGCCCTCCCCAGGACAGGACTATTGATCAAGGCTGGCACCTTGCTCTTAGACTTTCCAGACCTCCAGAACTGTGAGAAATAAATTTCTGTTGTCCATTAACTACCAGAATATGGTATATTGTTTCAGCAGCCCGAACCGACTAAGGTAATGTCCTCTTCATGGTAACGCAGGACTGTAAGTCAGTGGCATTCCTACTTTTCCTACTTCTCCAGACTTCCTCAAAATGTCAAACTCAGATCAGAAATGTCAAACTCTCCTCATTCTCTTCCATCCTTTTCCCCGTTCCACTTTTCTCAGTACATGTTCTTGTGCATGCCTCTTTGCGGAGCTAGTTTCGTGTGTATAAGTATCTTGGTTACTTCTTTTTTTCAAAAGGTTGAATATTTTAAGTAGCAAATGTAAGTTTATTGACAAAGTCCCTTCCAAGGGCGGGGGGGAATAAAAATAGATAAGAATATTAAAAGTACTGAATTTAAGAATTTAAGGAAATGCATGAGAAGCAAAGAAGAGAAGGAAGTTCTCTAAATATGAGTAGAAGACAAGAGTCCAAGGCCTGTGAGTGCTCAGGACTCAGACTTGATCCTGACAGAGACCCCCGGAGGTGAGAGTCCTTCCAAGAGAAATGGCTACAGGGTGCCATGGGGAGGCTAGACCCTGTGTTCAGGGACAGAGGCCAAGAAAGCCAGACATACAGGTCAGCCTAGGCTCGGACCTTGGGCATAGATCAGCAGAACCTGTGTGGACTGAGTCTACCGCCATTGGTTGGTTGGTTCATGTACCTATTTCTCTCTTTTTTTTTTTTTTAATAAGGAAGTTTTAAATTATTTATTTATTTATTTATTTCTGGCTGTGTTGGGTCTTCGTTTCTGTGTGAGGGCTTTCTCTAGTTGTGGCAAGCGGGGGCCACTCTTCATCGCGGTGCGTGGGCCTCTCACTATCGCGGCCTCTCTTGTTGCGGAGCACAGGCTCCAGACGCGCAGGCTCAGTAGTTGTGGCTTACGGGCCCAGTTGCTCCGCGGCATGTGGGATCTTCCCAGACCAGGGCTCGAACCCGTGTCCCCTGCATTGGCAGGCAGACTCCCACCACTGCGCCACCAGGGAAGCCCTATTTCTCTTTTTTAATTATCAAAATGTAATTCACAAAACATATATGTACCCTATTAAGTTGTACAATTCAGTGGTTCTTGATATATTCACAAAGTTGCTTCACCATCATCACTATCTAATTCCAGAACATTTTCATCTTTCTAAAAAGAAACATCATGCCCTTTAAGAGTCATTCCCTAGTCCTCCTTCTCCCAGCCCCTGGCAACCACTAATCCACTCTCTAAGGATTTGCATATTCTGGACATTTCATATAAATGGAATTTTATAATATGTAGCCTTTTATGTCTGACTTCTTCCCCTTAGCACAATATTTTCTAGATTCCTCTGTGTTGTAGCATGTATCAGTACTTCATTCCTTTTTTTATGACCAAAAAATATTCCATTGTATGGAGAGGCCACTTATTGTTTATCCATTCATCAATTGATAGAGTCTTGGATTGTTTCCACTTTTTGGCTGTTGTGAACAATGCTGCTGTGAATATTTGGGCACAAATTTTTACTTAGACATATATTTTCAGTTCTCTTGTGCATATACCCAGGAGTGGAATTCCCAGGTCATATATTAGCTCTGTTTGGCATTTTGAGGAACTGTCAAACTGTTTTCCAAAGTGGCTGCACCAGTTGATGTTCTTGCCAGAAATGTTGAAGGGTTCCAATTTCTACACATCCTCTGCAACACTTGTTATTGTTACTCTCATAACCCACCCCCAATATTTTGATTGCATGATATCCCAGGTACTTTGTATAACCCGGGAAAAGGGAGAAAACCCTAACAACAATAGACTGAACTTCCTAATATCAGGAAGTATAGGGATTTAGAGTCGAATCAAATCTAAAGAAATTAAGCATTCTTCCACAACTATAAAAATGTAAATATTTGTTTATTTGGTCTTTTCTTTTCTCTGAAGTATCATGAGTCTAATATGCTGCTTCCCAACTTTTTCCCACATTATGCTATAAACGGGTTGATAACATTTGCATGATAGAAATAAAAACAAAAGTAAACAAATGGAACCTAATCAAACTTACAAGCTTTTGTACAGCAAAGGAAACCATAAAAAAAATGAAAAGACAACCTATGGAATGGGAAAAAATATTTGCAAATGATGCAACAGGCAAGGGCTTAATCTCCAAAATATACAAACAACTCATACAGCTCAATAACAAAAACAACAAAAATAACCCAATCGAAACATGGGCAGAAGACCTAAATAGACATTTCTCCAAGAAGACATACAAATGGACAAAAGGCACGTGAAAAGATGCTAAACATCACTAATTATTAGAGAAATGCAAATCAGAACTGCAATGAGGTACCACCTCACACTGGTCAGAATGATCATCATTTAAAAGTCTATAAATAACAAATGCTGGAGAGGATGTGGAGAAAAGGGAACCCTCCTACACGGTTGGTGGGAATGTAAGTTGGTACAATTACTATGGAGAACAGTTTGAGTTTCCTCAGGAAACTAAAAATAGAACTACCACATGACCCAGCAATCCCACTCCTGGGCATATACCCTGAGAAAACCATAATTCAAAAAAGATACATGCACCCCAATGTTCATTGCAGCACTATTTACAATAGCCAAGACATGGAAACAATCTAAATGTCCATTGACAGAGGAATGGATAGAGAAGATGTGGTACATATATACAATGTATACATACAATATATATATACAATGGAAAACTACTCAGCCATAAAGAAGAATGAAATAATGCCATTTGAAGCAACATGGATGCAACTAGAGATTATCATACTAAGTGAAGTAAATCAGAAAGAGAAAGACAAATACCATATGATATCACTTATGTGTGGAATTTAAAATATGGCACAAATGAAGCTATCTACAAAATAGAAACAGACTCACAGACAGAGAGATCAGAATTGTGGTTGCCAGGGAGGAAGCGGGGAGGGAGAGGGGTGGAGTGGGAGTTTGGGGTTAGCAGATGCAAACTATTATATACAGAATGGATAAACAACAAGGTCCTACTGTATAGCACAGGGAACTATATTCGATACCCTTGGATTAACCATAATGGAAAAGCATATAAGAAGGAAGAATGTCTCTATGTGGATAACTGAGTCACTTTGCTGTACAGCAGAGATTGGCACAACGTTGTAAATCAACTCTACTTCAATAAAAAAATCAAAAAAAATAACATTTACATGGCCCATGGTAGCAAGCAAAGGAGTCTGCTAATGGATGAATGCAGTGAGTCAGGGGCTCTGTTCCACCTCCCCCACCACCAGGCCCTGCCAAGCCACCAGAGCCTGAGGAGAATCAAAGACACAGGCATATTTCTAACCCATTTTTAGAAAACTAACTGGAAAGCTCTATTCTACTGAATATAGCTGTGATGTTTCTTTTGACCTCAAGAGGTAAAGGTAGCCTGAAATGAAAACAATATTGGACAGGATAAGACCTGAGCTATGGTAACTTATGTAGCCATGGAGCTTTTTCTCGAGGAAGCTAACAGCATGACAGCTGTGTCCAAAAATGGGCACTGACCCTTCTCCAAGAGGATCCAGTGTGAATGGAGTATGGACCAAGCTACAGTGACTGCAGACAGAGGTAGATCACGGTTATGCAGTGATAGTTTCAGATTGTCTGTCCTTATTGACATGAGCACAATGCTAGCACCCAGACGCAAGGGGACAAGATCCAGCCATTGAGGAGGGGGCAGTTGGCATGAGCTAGGTAGAGAATCTGGACCTCAGCCAGAGGGTGCTGGGGAGTGGAGGGGGAGTTGATCAGTGACAGGGATCCTGTCTCAACTGAGAAACTGACGAGAATGAGGGCTTACCTCCTGTAGCCCAGTGGCAATTGAACGGCAAGATTCATTCAAGACCCTGCTTGCCATCACAAGAAGCACCAAAGGTGCCTTAACCTGCTTCATCTAGGACTGGAGGCCAACCTTAGTGCCAGAACCTGAGCAGATGTAGAGTGGACACTGGTAACTCCTGTGTACAGTGCCCAGGTGTCCTGTAGCAGCTCTGAGAGTCTCCATTCCTTATTAAGGTGGAAACCCTGTGACCATTTCATTTTTTAGGCAACCCAAGTAACTCAATGTGCCTTAAAAATTCTTGCTCTTTTGTTGTCTTGATTTTGTAAATTTGTTAAGAATACATTTACAGCTAGGCCTCACTTTCTACAGTAGCTATACCCCCTAAAAGTTACAAGCATGTTATAATATTTAAATATTAATAAATATTAAATACATATTATTTACATTCACTACTTTGGGGACTCTATTATGATCTCTGTTATATGAATTTTCAGGGTTTCTTTGAAAGAATAAATATGCAATGAATTTATTTTCATACGACAGTGTATATGCATACAGACTGAGTATGATTATGGCAAGGTAACTATGCCTTTATTTAAAATCTCCATATTATTATAAACAGCAAGGGTCCAGGGACCTCAAAGGTGTCTCTTACTTTAGCACTTTTCCAGCACTGTGCCATTCATGAAATCCTACTTGGTAACATTATAACCATCTTAATCTCAACATGCAAGTGGACGTTACATCAATAGTCAATTATCACAGTCAGCTGAAGACTGGCCACATCTTTCAGAAAGGGAAGAGTTAAGTACTAGGCTAGTAAGATTCTTCTGGGGTCTAAGATCAAGATATACAATTCGAGTTTTTGTTGTATGAAGGAGTGAACAAAAATACAAAACAGTGGAACAGTTAAAGACTCAGGACTCACAAAAATTGGAATGCTGTTCTTAACACTAAAGGTAACCTTATTTCTGTGAAAAATGTCATGACTATTTTAATAGGAATTGCATTAAATCTGTATACTGCTTTGGGTAGTATGGACATTTTAACAATATTAATTCTTCCAATCCATCAGCATGGGATATCTTTCCATTTATTTGTATCATCTTCGATTTCCTTTATCAATGTCCTGTAGTTTTCAGAGTCTAGGTCTTTCTCCTCCTTGGTTAAATTTATTCCAAGTATTTTATTCTTTTTGACTCAATTGTAAATGAGATTGTTTTCTTAATTTCTGTTTCTAACAGTTCATTATTAGTATATAGGAATGCAACAGATTTCTGTATATTCATCTTATATCCTGAAACTTTGCTGAATTCATTTATTAGTTCTATTAATTTTTCTGATGGAGTCTTTAGAGTTTTCTACATGTAGTATCATGTCATCTGCAAATAGCTTTACTTCTTCCCTTCTAATTTGGATGCCTTTTATTTTCTTCTTGCCTAATTGTTGTGGCTAGGATTTTCAATACTATGTTGAATAGAAGTAGCAAGAGTGGGCATCCTTGTCCTGTTTCTGATTTTAGAAGAAAAGGTTTCAGCTTTTCACCATTGAGTATGATATTTGCTGTGGGTTTGTCATACGTGGCATTTATTATGTTGAGGTATGCTGAAGAAATAATTCTAAAATTTGTTCAGAACCACAAAAACCCCGAATACCCAAAGCAATCTTGAGAAAAAAGAACAAAGTTGGACGTATCATACTCCCTCACTTGAGACTATACTACAACTACAGTAATGAAAACAGAATGTACTGGCACAAAAACAGACACATGGATCAATGGAACAGAATAGAGAGTCCGGGAATAAACCCCCATGCCTATGGTCAACTAATCTACAAGGTTAAGGAGGCAAGAATATACAATGGAGAAAAGACAGTCTGTTCGATATGTGGTGTTGGAAAAACTGGACAGCTACATGTAAAAGAATAAAACTAGAACATTTTCTCACACCATATACAAAAGTAAACTCTAAATAGATTAGACCTGTATGTAATACTGAAACCATAAAATGCCTAGAAGAAAACATAGGCAGTACTCTCTTTGATATTGGTCTTAGCAATATTTTTTTTTTTGGATATGTCTCCTCAGGCAAAGGAAACAAAAGTAAAAATAAACAAATGGGACCTAATCAAACTTAAAAGATTTTTCACAGCAAAGGAAACCATCAACAAAAATGAAAAGTCAATCTACTGAATGAAGAAGATTTTTGCAAATCAGGGGTTAATAACCAAATATATAAAGAACTCAATAGCAAGAAGCAAACAATATTATTAAAAAATGGGCAGAGGCCTGAATAGGCATTTTCCCAAAGGAAACATACAGATAATCAACAGGCCCATGAAAAGATGCTCAACATCACTAATCATCAGGGAAATGCAAATCAAAACCACAATGATATATCACCTCGCACCTATAAGAATGGCTATCATCAAAAAGATAAGAAATAATAAGTGTTGATGAGGAGAAAAGGAACCCTCGTACATTGTTGGTGGGGATGTAAATTGGTGCAGCCACTATGGCAAAGAGTGTGGAGGTTCCTCAAAAAATTAAAAATAGAACTCTCATATGACCCATCAGTTCCACTCCTGGTATTTATTCAAAGAAAATGAAAACACTAATTTGAAAAGATTCATGTACCCCAATGTTCATAGCAGCATTATTTACAATAGCCAAGATACTGAAGCTACCAAAGTATCCATCAATAGATGAATGGATAAAGAAGATGTGATATATATACAATGGAATATTACTCAGCCATAAAAAATAATGAAATTTTGTCATTTGCAACAACATGGATTGACCTGGAGGATATTATGTTTAGTGAAATAAGGCAGACAAAGAAGGACAAATACTGTATGTTTTCACTTATATATGGACTCTAAAAAATAAAACAAATGAACAAATAAAACAGAAACAGACTGAAAGATACAGAGAACAAACTAGCGGCTACTGGAGGGGAGAGGGTTGCAGAGAGGGGCAAAATAGATGAAGGGGATTAAAAGGTACAAACTACTAGGTATAAAAATAAATAAGTTACAAGGATGTAACGTAGAACAGAGGGAATGTGGTCAATATTTTATCATAACTTTGTATGGAGTCTAGTCTATAAAAATATCAAATTACGGTGCTATACATCTGAAAGTAATGTAATGTTGTAAGCCAACTCTAGTTCAGTTTTTTAAAAGATAACTTTAGAAGCACAGTTACAGCTATTATAACTCATTTTTTTATCTGTTTTTTTTTTACCAATATTTTGGTTTTGTGTTCTTCTCTGCCTCATGTTTCTTTCTGACTTGTGGTTTCTCTAGCCTCATCATTTCTGCCAACTTATTTTCCTGTGTGTCTTTCCATTTCTGTGCCAGTCTTCTCTTGGTGTCATTCTTGGTGTGTTGAACATTGAAAACAAATCGGTACTAATACTCTAATGGGACAGGTGAGTCACCTTCCAGTGTAGAGACAGACTACTTCTAGGTCACCTCATAGCCTGTAGACAGCTCACTGTCCCTTGAGAATCTATGGCTGACTCCCTTGAGAACCAAACCCTAGTCCAGTCATTCTGCTTGCTTTGGCAGAATTCCATGATACAAAGCATGGAAACCATTGTACAAGGAGTAGCCCACTGCCACTTTTCTCAAAAATGAGCAATGGCACCACATTTGGGCCTATACATACTTTTACCTTATGTTTTGGAATCTATGTGAAAAGACCTTAGGTGAAAGCTCTCTGTTCAGGAAGTGTGTGCAAGGCTAGCATAGGCAACAACTTTGGGTTGAGTGTTGACACCCTAAAATCCATATTTACACTACTGTTCCCATAATTTATGAGATTAAAATCTTAGAGTTTTATACATTCTAACATATGTACATTTCTGCTTATTTTCTGAAAGTCATATTTCTTTAGCAGATGGGATCTTATAAACGTGTCCTAAAAGGGAATACAGGGGCATTTTGTATATGCTTTTAAAAACGTCTCTTCAGCATGCCAAGCGGCCACCTCCTGATGCAGACAGGGATTCAGATTTCACTCTCTGCTCACTTGGTGTTCTAAGGGGCTCCTCTGACTGCACTATTCCCTCTAAATGACTCTGTTGTATCTCTTTCCTTCCCAAATTAAATCAAGAGGAGGTAAGAAATAATCTCTTTTGGCCAAATTCAAGTTACTCATTGTGGCTTCCCTTTGGTTTAAGCTGAACATAATTTCATCAGTAATATTTATGCTGAAGATGGCAGATATCAGAAAAGCTACGAAACTACCACGCATGTAAAACTGACTTCTTTACAGCCATGTTTCTTTTCTATCAAAACAGCAGCAAAAGCAATTCACAGGATTTGTGCTGAGTTTAGCATTTTTGCTGAAAACAGGTACATGGCTGAATGCATTTGAGAAATTTTAAGTGGCATTACCCGGAACCAATGTTTTAAATAAACAGGGAGGTTTGAGCTAAAATACACTAGGAAAAGAAGCCATATGCATGTGGTGTCTGTCAAAGCAAAGATTTCCCCCACAAGAAATTCTAAATCAGCTAAAGAAATACAGGAGAGTTTTCTGTTCTCCATTACAAGAAATTTAAAATCCATCTTTTGTTCGCGTCTGCCTATATTTTTTTTATGTTAGCCACATCAGCTGTGGTGCCATTAAATTTCAGTAGGAGGAAATGGATACAATGTTTTCTCCAAAAATCTTGTCTGTTTTTTGCATCGATTACACTTGAAGGCAGTAGCATATAAAATTAACACTTCTCGCCACATTAAAGTGTTTGGCTTCTATGTTTTAAGGTGGACTCTACCAAGAGTTCCGTCTCCAACTTGGAGTCATCAAGAAAGCACGTATCAAGTCATCAGCACATTAACTAGAAGTTTTAATTATCCAATGTGCCTGTAGGTGCATGGCTAAGGTAGGTCAAATCCCATCTTCATTTTATTTATTTATTAGTAGAAGGCATTTGACATAGTCCCAGGGCATGTCCATGATGGCAGGTCAAATCTCACCTCTTTTGTTCAATTTCAGATTGAAACCATTACTGACTTTTTCTTGCCATATAGGAATAACAGTTTAGACATTGAATTAACCTTATCTCAGCTGGGGTCTTGAGTGAACCCTTTTATCTTAGATTGTTCTTTAACTCCCTTTTCATAGAAGGAATTTCAAGCTGAAAAGGGTAAGGAATCATCCATTCAAACTTTCCCAAACTTATTTGAACACGGCTACTTTTTTTCTAATTGAGTGAATTTCTAGTGAACTATAGTATGCTAACAACATGCCTTTGTCCCTACTCTTTCCCAAATCTTTACTAAACTGATAGGGGATGTAAAAAGTATAAGCCATTAAAGTGAGCAAGAACACGAGTGACGCTAATTGCAGACAAGAAATGGCAGCAAGTTTTTTGAAGTTGGAAAGTAGATAGGCAGTAGTGAATAAATTAGCAAAGGATAGAGAGCAGACTGCTAAGTGCCTCAAGAAGGAGATGCAAAGAAGAAGCAAGGAGATACAAGCTGTAGGGTTTTGGACAGTCCCAGAGCGTAGAGGGCACCAGATAACCTGGAAACATAAAAGTGATGACTGAATACAAAGATAGGTTGAACTTCTGGACAAGGGGCAGTTAAATCTGCTCCTCTACCTTTTACATCCTGGCGATTACTTTAACCTAATCTTGGTAGGAAAGGTAAGTCTATTCTTTGAAGAAAATAGAACTAGAGAGGTTACTGTGTTCTGGATACCAGGCATAAATGTGGAGTGGAGAGGTGCTGTTAGGCTGAAAACAGGAGGAAGAAGTGAAAGACCATATATTTAACTATTTAAATATATTTACTATATTTAATAGTAAGCCCACCAGCAGCCCTGGCTTCTTTTCTCCATGTAACTACCAGGTGGCTTTTCAGTAAGGCTTTTCCTTTCCTCTCCATCCTGGGCACAATTTAGAGGATTTCTCGATGAAGTTACCAAAGAGCCTCTAGGGGAGGAAAAATACTTTTTCCTCTACCCTTCTGAGTTCTTGGCTGAGACCCCTGTAATAAATGACAGATTAACAAGAGAAAACCAACAAAAGTTTATTAACATGTATACCTCACGGGAGATAGCCAGAGGAAAAAATGAGTAACGCTCTGAGGTGGCTTAGAATTCAGGACTAGACACCATCTTAATAGGGAAAAGGGGAGGGGTGCCTCTTACGGAACAATAAATGACCTTTAAGAACGATGAACGAGCCCTTAGCAGAATAATGGCAGGTATGATAGTCTGTGACAGAGTGTGTCTGGGTGTGGTATTGACTCCTGTCTCCTCTCCTGCGATAAGAGTCAGTCCTTGCTGGCTGATGAAACTCCCAGGGAGGGGGTTTATAACATTCGTTTTTCTTTTGAAGGATCTGTCTCTAGGCAGATAAGGAGGGTTCAGCGAAAGCCTCTCCTGATTTTACTGTTTTTCTAGTGTCTGCGACTCAAAATAATCAATATACCAAAGCAGCTTATTTTGGGGTGGCATGCCCTGAACTACAGTCATATTTTGAAGTGGCGTATTTTGCAACCTTTCAAGCCCCAAATAAAAAGCCTATAAACGTAACATTTGGGAAGTCCCACAAAGAAATGTCCCAGTTTGATCACTTTTTCATGAAACTCACCCATTTGACAATGTTTGCTCATGAAAATGGACCTTGCAATAAGTTTTCCCTTTTAGATATAAATGGACAGTGCTAGAATTGGGCAGACAATACAACTGAGAAATGCATGTCATATTAAAAAAAATAACACAACATGGAAACAGTGAAAAGAAACATAGTCAATGTAGAGAGCAGAACAAGACAATAAAAAGAACTATTCTTAATACTGTAAAAGGTATTCAGAAAAGAAGACATTCATGACAAAAAAATCCCAGAATGTATAAAGAAGAAAAAACACGAAAAATTCTTGGATGTTAAAAATATGGTAGTATAAATATAAAATTCAGTAGAACAGTTGGAAGTCTACAGTGAGGATATCTTGCAGAAAGTAGAACAAGTGGATGAAGAAGTAGAATATGAAAGAAAAGAAAATTAGAGAATTAATTCAAAAGGCCCACTATCTAAATAATAAGACTTCCGAATGGAGAGGAAAAAAAATATGTCAAGGAAGATATTATTAAAGGAAGCATAAAATAAATTTTTCCCTAACAGAAGAACATGGATCATGAGATTGAAGACCTCTACCAAGTGCCTAGCACAATGTAGGAAAAAAGATCCTTAGGGGATAAAAAGAAGATTATAAAGGCTTCTAAAAAGGAAATATATCACATATAAAAGATCTGAAATCAGGAGAGTATTAGAAATTTCCAAAGCAATGTAAAAAGCTTGAAAACTAGTGCAACATACTTAAAGCTCTAATTTAAAAAGTTATTTCCAATGCACAATTTTATACCTAGCCAAACTATCAAATGTGAAGTGTAGCATCAAAATATTTTAATGCATGCAAAGACTGAAAACATTTACCTCTCATGCACCATTTCTCAGAGAAATATCTTGGGGCAAAAGCCACCCAGGTGAAGAAGTAAACCAAGAAAGAGGAAGACATGCGCTCTAAGAAATAGGTGTTCCAAAAAAAAAATAAGAAAGTGATAATAGAAAGTCCTAGTTATATCAATGTCTGAGGCTAGGAAAGCAGCCAGTCAGCCCTGGAACAGGAGAAATGTCTCCAACAGTGGAACCCATATGTCATATGACATATCTGACAAAATTGTCTGAGAATTGGGAAAGAATTCATAGATACAAAGAAAAGTAATCAAATTATATAAACAAAGCAATTATTAACTCCAGGAAAAACAAAAAATTTTATGAGGAAAGTACTCTAAGTATAGTACATTATGTGGCTCAGCTGTAACAATATAATCTAGTTATAGTAATGTAAATAATTTTCATTTTTAGAACTGTGATGAAATTATTTTAAGAGTAAGAGAGGAGGGAGAGTTTTGTATGTGTGGGCAATAGCCTAAGAGAGCAAAATCATATGTATTGTAGAAACCAATAGATAATAAAGAAAATTTTACAATATTACAAAAAAATAGTCTAAGTACATTATCTAGAAATGTAAGTATCAGAAAAAAGCCCAGCTAAAATAGTTTCGAGCAGTTGCTGCTACAGACGGGAGTTTAAGGATGGAGAAAACGGGCTGCTCTTTCTCTTTATTAATCTAAAGCAGGGGTCAGCAAGCTGTGGCCCATGGGCCAAATTCAGCCAGCTGCCTGTTTTGGTAAATAATGATTTATTGGAACACAGCCACGCCCATTTGTTTATGGATTGTCTGTGGCTGCTTTTGTGCCACAAGAAGTCAGTACAAAAGCAAAGCTGAGTGGTTGTGACAGAGACTGTATGGCCTGCAATCTAAAATACTTACTTTCTTTACACAAGAAATTGGCCAACCTCATGTCTAGAGCAGTGGTTTTCAGATTTTAGCTGCATCAGAATCATCTGGAGGACTTGTTAGGATACAGATAGCACCTCAGACTTTCTGACTCTGTAGATCTTGGGTGGGACGTGGAAAATCTGCATTTCCAGTAAGTTTCTGGGTGATGCTGATGTGCTGGTTTAGGGACTGTGCTTTGAGAACCACTGGTCTAGAAGAACCATCTGACTTCTAAAAGTCATACATAAGTATCATGTTTATATAAAATAACTTTTAAATGTTTAGAAATATAAGCTTGGAAGCGTGCATGCAAATTTAAGCTTAAATACATACAAAAGCAACCTCCTGTAAATTGTGTGACAAGCAATGATTAAAATGTAATTTTTAAAAAACTTTTTAGCTGAACACAAACAGTAACAAATTACACCAAACCAAATATAGTGTGTTGTATTAATAGTAAGATCTCACAGATACAGACATAAAGATTAACTGTCCTCAGGACCCCTGCCCCTCCCTGGCACGTGTCATCCCAGTGGCTGGTGAGTAGACCTTTCATGATACCTCCTGCCATTCCACTATTTATCAGAGACGGATTATTGCATAACAACGTCAATGATGCAGACAGTTATGTAAAGTCCTGTCTTTTTAATTTTCTCCTCTAAAATATCATTTTCACCTTTTATGTTTCATTTAATATCTTCACGTAAGACACTTGTTTTCTGGACAACACAATTTAAGAAACGTGATTTAGAACCTCCTTCTCTTCTCTTGACCCCTTTCACAGATGATGAAACTGACACCCAGGGAATCTCATGGGTTTTAGATCCAAGACCCCCTGATGCAGTCCCCACTTCCTTCCCCTCTGCCACCCCAGCTCCTGTTTGCTTTGCCTCAGGTGGTGCGAAAAAAAACCCCAAACGAGCCTAAACTCAAATCAGGCGTCAAGAAAAAAAAGCACTGCTAATACCAGTGACCATCTTTTTTCCTAAAAGCTTGAAACAAAGGAAATTCTCTGCTTCCAGGAATAGCCTTAATCAGTCACATATGTGAACACAGACCCAGTGACTGTTCAGACAATTTTCCACCAACATAACAGGATTTTCCTGGCACATTGATCTTTTTTCTTCTTGCCTAGTATCAGTATAAGTAGGTTTTTATTTTTTTATTTTATTTTTTTAAGATGCTAGGCATAACACCTGACCTTTTTCAACCAGAGAGACAGGATACCGAAAATCTGTGGTGTTTGAAAGCAAAGAGAAATGAAGGATTATTAAGGATAGAAATAGTCCCTGGTTGGTAAAACAAACAAACAGCTTTAAAAATCTAAGAATTGTGCCCTGGGGGTGCAGGTTTGCCGAACTGTCAGCTTCACCAGTTAATGAGGTAGTTTGTCTAATGGAAATAGAAAAGACCATTTATAACAATGCTGGGCTTTGTCTGTGTGATTTAAAAATCAGATTGAGTGGAAACACAGCAAATACTCAATGGCGTTGTTTATTTTCTAATTAATTTACTACAAACTACAAAATAAAGTGTTCAACGTATTAGATGGTCTGTGATTTTTAGAAGAGAAAGCACTGAAAACATTCACCTCTCATAGTCCATTTACTTTCTTTTCATCAGAGAAACAAGTTGCCTTTTGAGTTTGAAAAGGACATTGATATTTTGAGGGACATCACTTTTGGCGTTTAGTGTGTGATATAAGTCAGCCGGGAATGCAGTCTCCTTTGCAAGACTCAGGGGAGTCCAGGGGAGCCCGGGACCACACGGTCTCCCTGTTGGCGATGTTTAGGTTTAATATGAACAGTCCAGGCATCAAGGGGGAGAAGGTCATCTGAGTGAGGACAGCCGCTCCCATCACAACTGAACGTGGACTTTTTGTTCTGTAGGGACAGTTAGAACAGTGCAGGCGCTCAGTATATGGAAGCACAGCATGGCCGAGGAGACAGAGCAGAGATGGTAGAACCAGCCAGGCCTCGGTGCAGATTCTTAGCCACAGGCTGATCCTGTGACATTAGGAGTAAGTAAGCTAAACTCACTGAGACTTAGTTTTCTTACCTGGAAAATACGGATCATAACAACTGCCTCCTAGGGCTGTTCTATGGGCTAGAACTTAGAGCTCACAAGTGAAGTGACTGACACATGGTAAACAAATAAATGGAAGTTACTATTGATCAGAACATTTTCGGGTTTGCAGAAACCAAACTGAGAAGTCAGTAAGCCTTAGCGAGTCTTCGTCCTCAGCTTCGCCCACATCCTGCCTTTACTCCTTTATTTCCATGACAAACGTTTTAGTCCTGATGTTCTTTTCCCAGGACTACTGTGATGTGGTCTCCTCCCTGTCCTGTCCCCAAAGCCACTAGTTCATTCCAGCAAGCTGGGTTTTCAGAAACATATCATTTGATGGGGCGACACATACAGTAATGGCAAACTTGCCTAATGTTTACTATTTACCTGGTATTTACTCTGTACCAGGCACTGTTCTTCTCTTGGTATTACCTCATTATCTCATTTAATCCTCACAACGCCCCTCTGAAATAAATTCTACGATTGTCCCCATTTTACGATAAAAACTACTGAGGGGTAAGATAATTGCCCAAGGGGGCGGAAACATGATTTGCACCTAGGTGGTCTGGCTTTGGTATCATGCTCTTAACCACCACTCTATGCTGGCCTTGAGGTCTTGCTCTTGTTTCATGCCAGATGGGTTGACATTCAGGGCTTGCCATTCAGTGAGCACCAGAGTTTGGGAATTTTAGCGAATATTGGTCCACTGTCAGCCTACCCTAGAATCTATTTCAGTGTCAAGGAATTCTAAGTGCTGAGTATCCCTGGAATGTCCTTCCTGGGCAACAGGGCAATTGAACCCTCCTTAACAATATGACCTCAGTTAGGAGCTGTTAAAGCTAGAAACTTCATGAGGTCAGGAACCACAGTAGCATCGTCCCACACTCTGTACCTCCAGTGCCCTATATCAGCACCTGGACATAATGGCACGTTAGGATTTGATGGATGTATGGATGATTGAATGGAGACCAAAGGATGGATGGTGCTCTTACAAGAAGGGGGTATACTGTTTGACAGTAAGGAACTGATGTAAAGTATTTCACTGATCTTTAATGGCTGTGTCTCTTCCCTACCTTTCATTAGGTTATAATTTTCCCTCACAATTATTATTATTATTATTATTTTTTAAAGATTTATTGATTGATTGATTGATTACTATGTTGGGTCTTCGTTTCTGTGCTAGGGCTTCCTGTAGTTGCGGCAAGCGGGGGCTACTCTTCATCGCGGTGCGCGGGCCTCTCACTATTGTGGCCTCTTTTTTTGTTGCGGAGCACAGGCTCCAGACGCGCAGGCTCAGTAGTTGTGGCTCACGGGCCTAGTTGCTCCGTGGCATGTGGGATCCTCCCAGGCCAGGGCGCGAACCCGTGCCCCCTGCACTAGCAGGCAGACTCCCAACCACTGCGCCACCAGGGAAGCCCCTCACAATTATTTTTATCTTGTTGAGTGGGTCACTCCAAACAGCTGCATAAAATCCGAAGTTGGAAAGTCCAAAGTCTTGTAAGCACATAGGTTAGGACAACATGAAACAATAAATTTCTCTAAAAGAAGCAAGAAACAAATTTCACTCATTCATTCATTCAACAAATATTATTGAGATTCTATTGCCTGTTAGGTACTCTTATAGGAGGTTAAAACATAGCTGTTTACAAAGCAGAGAAAAGCTGTGCCCTCCTGGTGAGCACATTCTAATGGGGGAGATGGAAATAAACACTCCCATGTGTAATGGATGGAGTTAAGTGCCTGGAGAAAAGTGAAGTGGGGGAGGAATACGGGGAATGATGGGGTTGGGGGAGGGGTGTTATTTAATCAGACAGGGTTATTTTGAAATTGTGTAGAAGTTTTATTCTATATCAGAATGTGAGAATTTAAGAAAATTAAGGTAGTGAGTGTAGGGGAACAACTGGGAATTAGGAGTCCCAGATTAACATTAGAGATTTTTCAGATAATAACTTGATAAAGAAGAAAATATTTTTTGACCTGTGAGATATATGTGTGTATATTTTTTTTCTTACAGGATTAGCAGCTCTGGACTTCTAAAGTGATAGCATTTCCCAGCCTTCAACTGAGAAGCTGAACAAAAAAGCCACCCTTCCTGTCATCAGTGCAGCAAAATGAGAGGTGGAAAAACCAGGCTGGGAAGAAGCAAGGGCATCTGATGAGCCTTCTTGCCTTTGGCCCAGAACACAGCTCAGACTCCACTCTCTTTGAACTGACCTACCCCACTTTGATGCAAGGCCTGGAGTGATGTGTTCCTGCCCCAGAGCACCTTTCATTCTGTGAAGCCCAAAACATGAGCACCAGTAGCCACGCATGTCACGTCCCGGCGGTGAACGGGCACATGACTCACTATCCCGCCGCACCCTACCCATTACTCTTCCCACCGGTCATTGGCGGACTTTCCCTGCCTCCCCACCATGGCCTCCACAGCCATCCTCCTCCGAGTGGATGTAGCACCCCATCACCTGCAAGTAAGTACCATTTGAATTTTCTCTCTTTTCTCTTGCTTGATTGGCTTAATGGACCTGAGAAAACACAATGGTTGATATCCTGGGTGAGTTCTCATTTCGTCGGGTGCCGGTTTCTCTTGGTCTAGAACTGTACCTCTAGTTCTATCAGCAGAAAGGTAATTTGAAACCAGATAAATGGTGAATTTGAGAATTTGGTCCATTCAAAACCACATTGGTAATTTGTTCTGTTAGATAAAATGTAAACACAAATATTAATCAGCAGATGTGACCAGTACACCTGAAGAAATTGTCCACTTGATAAATAACATGAGCAATGAATTAGATGTTACCATAAAAATCACTAATGGTAATCCTGAATTTAACATCGATTTTGGTTGTGAGGTCTTTTGAATCTCTTACGCATCTCCTGGATACGGATAGAACCTGTAATTGTTTTCAACTTCCCAGGGGTCTTTGCTGCCAGTTCATACCACATAAGCTTTTTAAATGTCCTTGAACACTTTTGGCTCTTTCAGCCATTTCTACCTCCAGTCTTCTCTAAAATATCGGGTACTATAAGATAAAAGTATTTCGAGTTAGAATTCTTCAAGACCGATATGACTCATTCATAGAGAGCATGGTGGGATTATGGGATTTTAAAAAAAAATAGTTCTGCCTATTTAAGGACAGGCTGTGGTAGCCAGCGCACCCTTCCACCTTTTAGAAACAGGTTTCCTGGTTTGGCATCTGAAGGTAAAAGGCACGTGGATGCTACATCAAGGCATCTGCAGCATCTTTTTTTATTTTTAATTAATTAATTAATTTGTTTTTATTTTTGGCTGCGTTGGGTCTTCATTGCTGTGTGGGGGCTATCTCTAGTTGCGGCGAGCGGGGGCTACTCTTCTCTTTGTTGCAGTACGTGGTCTTATTGCAGTGGCTTTTCTTGTTGCAGAGCACAAGCTCTAGGTGCACGGACTTCCGTAGTTGCAGCATGCAGCCCCAGTAGTTGCGGCACACAGGCTTCAGTACTTGCGGCTCATGGGCTCAGTAGCTGTGGCTCGCAGGCTCAGTAGTTGTGGCGCACGGGCTTAGTTGCTCCGTGGCATGTGGGATCTTCGCGGACCTGGGCTCGAACCCGTGTCCCCTGCATTGGCAGGCGGATTCTTAACCACTGCGCCACCAGGGAAGTCCCACCATCTTCTCTAAGTTCTTTCAGGTTCACAACTTGGCACGAGCTCTTCAGAGTTCTTCCTGCTGATTATTTCGCATTTTGCTGCTTTTTTAGGTGTTCCTCCAAATATTGGCTTGGTCTTAGAAGCCTTGTCCTTTAAATTACTCCCTTCACTTTTCTGTATTGTGGTCTTTGCTCCTTAACTTCTCCTTCCTCTTGCCTCCTTAGCTCACTGGGAGCAGAGAGCTTGCTCTACCTAACTGGGATCCCTCAGCTCTTGGTATAGTGCCTTCAAAATTAGTAGGAGATGGATTTCTGGACACCTGGGTATTTGGATAGATAGATGGACGGATGAATGGATGGGATGAACAAACAGATGGACAGACTCTCTCTGCAGGGATGTTGATTGCAATCACAGTATTATCATGCCTGATATTTAGTGATTTGTTTTCTTCTTGGAATGACCTGATTATGATTCTTCCCTTCTGTGTTTTGCATTTCTGGCCTGAACATGTGACCAATAAAGTCTTTTAAATTGCTTAATAACATTTTCCCATGCTTCTCAAGTTGAAATCGAAAGTAGATGTAGCCAAAGTCGCTTCTTGGCTATCAGGAGAGATGGAAAAAAAAAACCTGTATTCAAACTATCTTGTTGACCCAGGTGCCAATTCAAACCCTGTTCACCCAACATGCAAATGATATAATGAGGTTACTTTCAACTAACACATGAATGGGCCTGACTAAATGATTGTTAAAGCTATTAAAATTCCCCCCAAGAGCTAATTCTATAGCTCAGCCAACCTAAAGGACAGCACATTCTAACACATTTCTGTCCTCAGATTGGAAGTATATTTTGTAGATGTAGCCAGGGAGTTAAGACATGAGTGTTAGTCCCAACCTGGGTGATCTAATCTTGCAGGTTGAAAATTCTTAGGTGGCTGCAACCCCTAGATGCCCGCCAGCAAATCCCAGCAACTTTGGGCTTTTTTGGCTACTGATTTAAAGGAGAATGCAGAGCATAGTCAATGGAAGGGCGGGTGAGATCTTGGTGCTGGATGAGCATCCCTGAACACTTGATCAGGCTCTCGGTATACAAATCCCTCACCCATCTGTTTGCGGATATTTTTAGAATTCTAAGAATTCTATAGAGCAGTGCTTGGCAAACTACAGCCTGCAGGGCAAAGCCAGCCCACCACCTGTTTCTGTAAATAAAGTTTTATTGGAACTCAGCCACACTCATTTGTTTACATACTGTCTATGGTTCCTTTCATGCTACAATGATAGAGGCCATATAGCCCACAAATCCTAAAATATCTGCTATCTTGTTCTTTGCAGTAGAAGTTTGCTGACCCCTATTATGGAGATAAGAGCATTGGGACAGGAATCAAATCATCCCAAATCTAATCAGGCTCTGTCTCTAACAGGCGATGTTAGCCCTTCTAATTCCTTTGACCCTGAAGGAGCTGGGCTAGATTGTACCGAAGGTCACCTATAAACACAAGGCTGTTCTTTTCATTTCACAATTACTGGTAAAGTACAAGATACCGTCACTACTAAGTTGACCCATCATGCAACTGCTATTTTTCAAGATCAAAATTGGTCAGTATTGGCAATTTCATATAATTCAACCTGTAGAAGGAGAGTGTATGCAGTTCAAAAAAAAAAAGAGGGTAAATAATTAATTACTGGGGTTTTTTTCTGAGGGCTTTGGTGAGAGGGTGCTGAGTAACTACACCTTGGAAGATATCGCTGGAGGGTGTCTGGAGAAGGGGCAGAAAAAGGACAAAGTACAGAAAGTTCAGGCTGGAAACTCCAAAGTTGGCTGACTTCATACTCTGGCTAATACCTTGTTTAATTATTTCTTACTACAAAGACAAAGCACATGAAAGAAGATCATCAAAAGAAGCCACTGTTACTATGTGGTCTTTTAGTTGGCCCTCCAAGAGGGAGTTGTCTTTGTTAAAGCCTGTGGTTTAGAAAGACTGGGAAACAAGGGTCAGGTCCTAAAAGTTACATACAGATTTTCTCTTGCTAAAATTCAACTTGAAGTTTTATTCCTGTACTGAGGTTAAGTTAGAGAGGTAGCCAAATTTCATCATCTTGACAACCAGCAAAACACATGCTTGGGTGGAAAGCTGGGTACCGTGGGAATCCGAAGGGAACAAACATGGTGGTGGTGACTCCATCAATGGGGTCTTGTCCCTGTGTGATGGGATCTGCTGACATTTCTTTCATAATCTGTACACACCTTGACTCTGCAGCTCAACCAGAAGAGAAATTCTCCTGCCTCATAACAAGGTTCTTTCAGCACCATATTATTTGTAGGCTCTGGAACCTTCTACCTCAAAAGCAAGTGAGGACAATTTCCATAGCGGCTACTGATGTTACACCTGCTCCTTACTCTTCTTCCCTCCACTTCAGACCCCCTGGGCAGCCAGACCCTGGCCAGTTCCTAGACCAGAACGGGAACCCTGTCTTCCTGCAGCACACACATCCCCATGTGAGACAGTCCTTGACCTGACATCTTGTTTAACAGTCATTCAACCTCCCTGAATTTCTCTTCCATAAACTAGAAAATATTTTTATTTAAAGAATAGTCTTTGATAACAATCATATTCAAATCTTTTCAGGATAAAGGTGGGGTATAAATTAGAAAGAAGGGCTGTATTACAAAGGGATGAAATCAGAGCATCTCGAGGGCCCTTTCAACTCTAGCAGGCAATGATTCTCTATGTTATAGCTCAGATTTTCTCCTGGTCTCCATGCCATTTGCAGGCAAACAGCCCATCTTTCCTTGGTTTGTGCCAGCGGTGGATCCTCCTCTCCTGCAGCAAGGAGTACTTGGCTATTGGTATGACCATTTGCGACCACACACAACTCAGAGGGAATTCCACTGTGGCCACGTTTCAGAAATTCTGTTCTCCAAAACCTTCTAACTGAAAGGAGAAAAATATTTGCAGGAGAGAGGTGAACTTGAAGCATCTTCCATGTGGGATGCCCTTGTCTTTGCATTATGACTTAATTCTTACATCATGGAGTCTCTGTAAGCTTAGAAATGAGGAAATACATAAAAGAGAGAGTTAAAATAAGTAATAAGAAAAGTTACCCATGAGGCTTAGAGAAAGTAAAGAGCTTAAGCAGCTAGTTAATTTGGAGCCAAATCCCAAGCTCAGGTCTTGGGGTCCCAGAGTGCGTGTCCTTCCCGATGTGTTGGGCAAGGGGGCCAACTCAACCCCTCAGATAATCCCCCAGCTGCACTGCGGGTGTCTTTCCCACGGTGGTTCATGGAGACCTTGGAGATGTAAGACATTTATAGGACCTCACAACCTCTCTGGTTTCACCAGCTACTGTGGGAGCAGCTATCATTTTTCATCGGTGGGGGTTGAGGGTGGACCCCACAGACAGGCAGTCACTGCGATGTTTCCACTCATCTGTCTCCTGTGGACGGCAAGCTCGTCACCTCCGGCAAACACTACAGGAAGGACGCCTGATGCTCTGTGCCAGGGAACACCCAGAGTGTAATGTTCCAGAGCTCGCTGTGAAAGTTGGACCACTGTCCCCCTGTCTCTCTTTATGCTCCTGTCATGGCCGCTTGTTCTGTCTTACGGCTGCACATGTGCTTTTTTATAGGCTGTTGTAAGCTGGAAAATATTAAGAGTTTTGGCTTCGGAGCCTCTCTCAAAATGATCGCCATTTAACGCCAGCATCTTAAAATGAGAGTTCTTTCCCCTGCTTCTTTACCGATCAGAAAGGGCTGTCAAAATCACAAAATTGGGTATTTGCTTAAGAAAATCCCAACCTTCTAGAGAGGCAGAGTGTGAATCTCAGAATTACCAGTGACAGGGCATAAAATGGGTCTTATTTCTATATCTTGTCTTAAAGTAAGAGGAGCCTTGTTTACCCAGCTTGTCTAAAGCAGGGTGTGTGGCCAAGTTGGAATTCCTTATTGCGTGTGAAGGAACATGGGCCCGGAGGTGTTGATCCTGTTTTAAATGCATGCAGATTAATGATAACTAAAACAACCCATTAATTTGTATTATCCATCATTCTATGCTCTGTAGTCTTATCTTCTTTCTACTGTGAGCTATATTTGTCCTTAAACAGACACAGGGACCCCGTTGGACAGGGATCACATCTAATTTTAATATGTCTGGGACTTAATATATTGCTGGTATTTAGTGAATGTCAAACATAATAGTATGGTCCATATGTATGTATCCTTCACGATTTTTAAGCCAAATAAAAACAAGGTAAAATGGACTAAAAGAAACTTGTTAGGGATTTGAGTAAACTCAGTTAAAACAGTTTAGCCCCTTTCATCTGCCTTTGGTCATTTGGTTTCTCTAAAGTTCTGAGGCTTAGAGATGTCAAAAGCCTTTACCTGAATGTTTTAGAAATAGAGTTTAAGCTTTTAGCATGATTGAACAGTTTTAGTGTCTTGCATAGGCCCAAGGCCATGTGTGTATTATATTAAGAGACCGTTTCTTAAAGGGGCAGAGGTACTGATTACTTCAGTGAAGTACCTCTTTTCCCCAATAATAAAGAAATCTCTCTGTCATCTCGACGTCTGTACAAGTTCCCCAGACTTTGATTGAGTACAACATGTAATCCTCTGAATAGTTCTAATGAGGAGCTGGGTTCATTCTGTTTGTTGAACTTTACCCCAAGGGGATCAGGAATATGGGAACATGAATTAGAAACAAAAAGATTATTGTTCAAGTTCATCAAATTAACTACAATGCCCAAAGGAGAATCATAACTCTAGGAGTGTGGGTTTTTTTTTTTTTTCGAAAGTAGTTTTTGTTTTTTTTATATCTTTATTGCAGTATAATTGCTTTACAATACTGTGTTAGTTTCCGCTGTATAACAAAGTGAATCAGCTATATGCATACGTATATCCCCATATCCCCTCCCTCTTGCATCTCCCTCCCTCCCACCCTCCCTATCCCACCCCTTTAGGTGGTCACAAAGCACCGAGCTGATCTCCCTGTGCTATGCAGCTGCTTCCCACTAGCTATCTGTTTTACATTTGGCAGTGTATATATGTCAGTGCTACTCTCTCACTTCATCCCAGCTTACCCTTCCCCCTCCCTGTGTCCTCAAGTCCATTCTTTACATCTGTGTCTTTATTCCTGTCCTGCCACTAGGTTCATCAGAACCAAGATGTGACACATAT
This sequence comes from Balaenoptera musculus, assembly GCF_009873245.2. NCBI lineage: Eukaryota > Metazoa > Chordata > Mammalia > Artiodactyla > Balaenopteridae > Balaenoptera > Balaenoptera musculus. Next base: position 1,836,590 of record NC_045788.1, on the reverse strand, counting down.
ATACAATGGAATATTACTCAGCCATAAAAAGGAATGAAATTGAGTTATTTGTAGTGAGGTGGATGGACCTAGAGTCTGTCATACAGAGTGAAATAAGTCAAAAAGAGATAAACAAATACCGTATAGTAACACATATATATGGAATCTAAGAAAAAGAAGTGTGTTTTTGAATAGAAATAGGCTTTCAGTCCACGGAGGTGATCGTAAAAACAAGACTGAATCTTCCTCTAAGTTTCTTCCTATGATTATTCCTAGGGAGAGCATGTTTGGAAGAATATATACCAAAAAAGACCAAGAATGGAGAAAAGAAAGGGATGCTTTAGAGTTTAGATTTGTCAAATAAATTAAACGGAGACATTTAAAGAGAGCATTTTTGACCTCATGAAAATTGAACCTCTGAAAACTGGAATGACAGCAGCTCTGAGTTGGCTGAGTTGGCCGTGAGATATGAGACCTTTCATGGGTTCCAAATTTCTGTCTTGATGAATTCATCAATCTACAACTCCTACACATTTCAGATGGGTTATTTTGCTTCTAATGATGAAAAACCCGTTCAGATGACCTTGAGTGATGGGAGACTAACCTCCATACACATCCACGTAGATGGACACGAGGACAGGTAGAATTGCCGCCAGGCGGCTGCCCTCTGGGCCATCTTCAGGATGGAGTTCAGGTGGCCCCACAGAAGCTCTGATGATTTATGCCATGTCATTAAATTGATACAACTCCCTATTTTGTCTTTGCTTCTCTGTTTTTCTGCTTTGGTTCCCTCTGACATTTGAATGATTCTTGGTATTTTAAGTGGGAAAGAGAGGGGGAGGAAAGGAGGGGGGGAGGGATGGAGGCAAGGAAGTAGGGAAAGAGAGAGAGGTAGGAAAAAGACAGAGAGAGACTATAATTAACTGTGTCATTGAGCTGCAGGCCACCTCCAAGAGTTTGGGACCACCAGACCAAACAATGGTACCAGCCAGGTGGTACCATCAGCTCGCTTGTTTTTTCACTTTGCCATAAGAGTAAGTGTTAAAAGTAGCTGCCATTTACTTACTGTGCTGCATGTATTACCTCTATCTGCCAAATGGAAAAGAAAAGAGACAAAGACTGAGGTAACCAACTTCCCTAAGTTTGCTCCGGCCAAAACTGTAGGACTGGGTTTGAACTCCTCTTGCTCTGACCAAAGCCAGTCTCATTTTCATACCCCATGTTAGCTGTGGATATCAAGGTGATGCAGAGATTTTTAGAACACTGTATCTTGCACTCCTACTGGGTAGTCATAATCACCGAAAATCATTTAGATCTAAAACTCTGATTGTTCTTTGCCCTCGAAGACCTTGAATTTTTAAAGCTTGTAACATCCCTTCCCACCCATGCGTGTACTGTGCATACTTTTTTTTTTTTATGATACATGTCCTATTCTGCTGTCTTTAGTTGTTTTCATAGCTTTACCTCCTCTGTGCAGCTGTTAACCTGAGTGCCTGGCACATAGTGGAAACTCATTTAAGGTTTGTGGAATGACCGAATCAATGGTTCTTGCTGGTAGAGGATTTTAGAAATCTGTGGATGTGCTTCTGGGTATCACAGTGATTGGCAGCACGGTAAGCGTTTGGTGGGCAAGGGCTTGGGGTGTGGGCCGTGTGCAGTCGTTGCAAATCATACAGAATTCCCTGATAGCCTCACGACTTCCGACTGTCCCACCAGTCATATCAACCCCCCCCCAAAATAAATCATGATTAACTGAAGCTAAACCGTAATTCCATTTTAAATATAAATGCAAACTATTGTATGCTTTTATTGTATCTTACTTAGGGCTATAATTGCTGTGTAAATCAAGAATAGGTTCATCTTTGGTGTTTTGGGAATGTTTCTAAGAGTCTTTCAACTTTTCAGGAAATCGTGTCACTGATGACAGTGTTATTCTTGGTATTTGGGTCACCAATACCACCCATTTTTAACAACCTGCATTTGCAGTTAAAACATTCATTGCAATTCTGCACAGAGGGACAAGCATCTTACCACTTCTTTATGCCCGAGCATTTACACCTTGAAATAACTATTATTTTATTATAAATGATTTTCTTTGAATTCACCCTTGATATTGCAATCAGGGCATTATATTATCTTCTTTCAAACTACATGTGTAGGTGGGCTGTATTATCTATGATTTTCATTTTGATATTGTAAAGCAGGTGTTATAAAATATGTTGCTAAAAGAAGTGTTACATCCAAAATGTTGAAGATTACCGGAATGAATGGATATGGATGGATGAATCCATGAATGAATCAGTGAAAAATAATTGACAATGTCAAATAAACTGCTTAGAAAGTAAATGTTCTGGCTGTTGAGAGGAGAGGGAGGAACTTTAGTAGTGCAATGGACAGGGAAAGGTTTGCAAAACCAAATCCAGTGACTGTACCAGGCATGGGACAGTGGCATGGCACTGGGAAAAGCCATATGCGGAAGACCCAGGGGAAGAAGGAAGGTGTTTTAAGTTTCCCGTCTTGGATGGTGTGTGGGGTTGACAAGGGAACATCCAGCCTTTGTCTCCGTTTCCTGATGTGTAACCAGAGTCCCCAAGGTGTACAAAAGGGATTCAAATGTTCTGTTATTCATGAATTCACTCTTCCGGTATTTACTTAACACACGTGTGTTAGGTATTGCAGTCGGCACTTCTGAGTCTCTCTGATGGTTTTCTGGGTAAACCCATCTGAGCAATTGGTTCTCATTTGTGTGTCCTGTCAGATTGTACCTCCAATGAGACGTCATTTTAGGATTTACCAGGAAAAACTTATGGGAGTGTTGGGGGTTGAATTGTGTCTCCCCAAAAGATGTTGAACTCCTAACCCCCAGGATCTATGAATTGAATGTAACTTTACTTAGAAATAAGATCTTCTCAGATGATGGAATTAAAATGAGGTCATTAGGGTGGATCCTAATCCAGTATGACAGTGTCCTACAATGAGGGGAAATGTGGACACAGAGACAAAGATACAGGGAGAAGTTTGGGAATTTTGGAGTTATGCTGGCACAAGATAAGGAACACCAAAATGTAAAATGCCCTTACGTTTCAGCCGAAATAGCACATTCCTTCCATTTTCCTTCTTCTATCTCCATGAAGAAATCAAATTTCCCTACCATAACCTAGCACACTATGGAGCTTACCTTTTTAAAACAGTCACAGTTCTAACTTTACAGTTCAAATGTGGCTATTTCTTGAAAGTTCAGCTTTCTCTTTGGATTAGAAATTCCACATGTACAAGAGAATGTTTTGTTCTTTCTACCATGCTGCATGACTAAAGTATAGCCACCCAGATATTTTTTAAATATATGAGTGGGTCATCTGGAGAGACAGCATAATAGCGGATTTGAGCGTGTCAAATGTGGCCAACTCACAAACTTGTGCAAGGTAATCTCTGTTTCTATTCTCAGAAAATAACATTTATTCCTATTTCTTTACATAGATTTTTATCCCATATAGTTTTCATTGACTAATTATATATTTTTCAATAAAAAGGAAGATAGAACTGCTAAATAAACAAGGAAAGCCCACTTTTAAGTTCATTATGGTCTTTTTTTTCTTGTAACAGTTGGATTCTATCAACCTGAAACTTATTACCCCTCAGAATTTTGCAAAATTAGGTTTATTAGAAGTGATCTAAACACCTGTGTAGGGACTTCCCTGGTGACAACAGTGGTTAAGAGTATGCCTGCCAATGCAGGGGACACGGGTTTAAGCCCTGGTCCAGGAAGATCCCACATGCCACAGAGCAACTAAGCCCGTGCGCCGCAACTACTGAGCCCGTGCTCTAGAGCCCACAAGCCACAACTACTGTGCCCCTACTACTGAAGCCCGCGCACCTAGAGCCCGTGCTCCGCAACAAGAGAAGCCACCGCAATGAGAAGCTTGGGCACCGCGATGAAGAGCAGCCCCCGCTCGCCGCAGCTAGAGAAAGCCAACGCACAGTAATGAAAACCCAACGCAGCCAAAAATAAATTAATAAAATAAATAAATTTATTTAAAAAATAAATAAATAAAAATAAACACCTGTGTAAGTCTCTCTAGACCCCAAGGACACTTTATATTTTCCTCTTATTACAAAGCCCAGAATATAAAGAAACCAGAACTCAAACCTACTAAGCAACAAAATTGACTTATCTTTTTTTTCAATTAAAAAAATATATATATTACCAATAAACCACCAGAAGCTCAGGGGAAGGCATGGAAGGGATTCTCCCTTACAGCCTTCAGAAGGAAGCAACCCTGCTGGCACCTTGATTTTGGATTTCTAGCCTCCAGAACTGTTTATGGCGCTTTGTTATAGCAGCCGTAGGAAACTACTGGGAACCCTAACTGTGCCTTCCTACCACCGAAGAAGGAAAAACTATGCTTTTGATTTTTCCCCCCCTCTAAAACTGTCTAGTCATCCAGCTATTTTCTCATAATTTTATCCTTACAGTGACTTTCTTTTCCTGCATTACATGGCTCCGTTGACTTGAACTGATGAACACTGTTTTAGGCAAGTCTTTTTTCCCTTCATAGCCAGTCTCTCTAGACTCTGGTAGCTACAAGTCCATGGTCTTGAGGCACAATGTTTTCAATGAATTGCTCTCTATGCCTTTTTGCTCTCTTTTGGTCTTTTCCTCGGATGCCAAACCCGCACCCTCTCTTACAACCCCCATGAGTCTTCCTTAATATTCATTTTGCTCTTACTTTTAAAGCCTTTCCCTCAAAACTCTGCCCATCACGGTCATATTGGAGTCTGCGAGAGTCTCCAGAAAAGTCGTTCTTATTTCAAGACCATACTTCAAGTTCCAGTCATTGGGAGGCTACTGGTAGCAGTGATCTTATCATTATCATGATTGGTTCTTTATTATCTTGAACATCACTTTGTTGGCTACCTGGCAGTCCCTCTTCAGGATTTGTGAGCTATAAATCTAATTGACTTTGTCTAACCTTCTGGAATTCTTAGTGGCTTCTCCCTCTTTGAACAGGAAAATTTGAGTGACTTCCCGTCCAGCCCCTGGCACCCTTCCTTCAATAATACACTCCTTTTTTATCCTTGGAGCTAGTTTTGTCATACAGTTAGTTCTGTACTCTGTACATCTACCTCTATTCGTTCTCCACATCTGAGATTTTTTTAGTTTCTTGTAGCCAAAAACCTTTCTAAATTGTTTTGAGACCACCTAAAGCTACATCACGTCTAAGCTTTACTAAAGGCTTCCAAACCTCACAAAACTCTTCCCTGGTAAACTTTGCCTTCAGTGAAGTGGGTACCTGGGTCTCTGTCTTTTTGTGTCATAAGATGAGTCAAATTTAATAATATGAAAATCTGTACATATAGAGGTTTTTTTGTTTCAGTTTGTTGCCAAAATCTAAATAAAGCCATTGTAGTGTTTGATGGGAATGACCACTTTCCAATGAGAATGCATCCTGTTAATTTAATGTTAAGATATTTTTCCCAGTGCCCATAAGCTGGGTATTCTGGGGACAAGGACCGTGCCCTGTGGGTACTGATGACAGCAGTAAGTTATGTAGCCATTACTTCGTGGTGAATCGCATGTCACACTGTGTACTCTTCAGAGACTTCCCCTTACCTCTAGGGGCAACAGTCGAAGACAAAACTACGGATTAGGAAAGGTTCATCTCGTTGAACTAAAAATGGTATTAATGCAGATAATTGGGGGGATGGTACAGGAGAGTAGTAGAAATGGAGCTAGAGAATTTGTTATTTCCAGACCCCATCTGTGTCCTTGAACAGGTTTTTTAACCTGTGTTTCAGCTTCCTGGTCTGTAAAATCAGGATAATAACAGTTCCTTCAAAGGGATATGATGAGATTGCCATCAACGGATACATGTAAACTACTTATAACAGTGCTGGAACAGTAAAAACTCAGTAAATAATAACAGTCATTACCTGTGCTCTGCAGTCAGAATCTGTCCACTTATAAGCAAAATCCTTTGTTGTCACAGGACTGTCATTTCATCAACTGTTCATTCTAAGAATTGCTTCCTAAATGCAAAGGTTGTTTTTACATACACATGTACTTTTCCATATTCTTTAAAATCTATATTAGGCCTATGGAAGTTTTCACTTCACAGAGTTTATACCTTGCCAAGATTTTCCTTTAAATTTCAGAATTCTCCAGGAGGCAGTCTTGAGTTTGGGTACGGGAAAGGACTCTTCTTCATGAGTAACCATGGCCTGCGGAGTAATGTGTATTTATCACAAAGAGTTCACATCTGAGGAACGCATGTGCATCTGAGGTTGAACGCTGAGCCCTCCTCTCCTCCAGGGGTGCAGGCTCTGCAGGTCGCTCTGTCTCTATAAATAATCTCTAATAACGCTTGACTTAATTTCTGTGATGTTGATAATAACGTACATTTCTCAACCATGTTGGTTTTGCTTCTGTTAATACCAAGTTACTCTAATGTTACTTGCTTAATGGTTATGAAGTTGACCAATCCAACATAAATACCTAAAGAAAAAAATTAATCTTGACATTTTACACAAGTAAATAGCACGTCATGATGACCACGTGCTTAAAAAGAAAGTTACCCTTCCCATACTTAGTAAACCTCTTTTATCAGAATGGCTTGATGGAATATTTGACAAAACAGGGATTTCCTTGGGTTCTGATGGCAATCTTTGAGACATGAAGGGACTTCACACCATCCCTGACCCCTGCCCTGACCTCCTAGAGGCAATTCCAGTATTTGTCTTTCATTTCTTCTTCACAAGAAGTCTTATTCCAGAACCAAAGCCAAGTAACAAATCAAAGTATGTATGTGCCACTATTAATGTTGTCTTGTTCGATTCTGAATTCCCCTGGTAGGTTTAAGTAAATATACATTAAATAAATATGGCTGCAAAGGTTAACATCTCTTTAGCACCTGTCACAATTTTTTTGAGAATGGAAAACAGAGAAGTGTGTCCAGAAGTGGGCAAACAGAGAAGTGCTGTGGAGGAATGGAAAAGACAAGGCTTGTTGCTGGGGATCCAGCACTCCAGTTGCACACACAACCAGCAGAGACAGAATATACAAAGAATATGGAAAGACCTTGTACATCGAAAGAAAAAAGACAAATAATCCAAACCATAGTCAGTAAACTTCATTTTTACTAAAAAATAATTCAGATGACCCATATCAATCTCACATTGGTAATTAAGAAAATGCAAATCAAGACCATCTTGCAAGGTGATTTTATATCCTTTAAGTTGCAAAAATTAAGAAGTGTGATGACAATACCAAGTGTTAGGTAGAATGTCGATCAACAGATACTCTGAGATATATTGCTGGTGAGAGTCTAAATTAGTGTAATTATCTTGAAAATGGCTTACTGCTATCCTATAAAATGTAATATTCAGATTTCCTGTGACCAAGCAATTTGTCTCTAGGTACTTATCCTAGAGAAGCTCTTTAACAGAAATACCAGGATTCATGTTTAAGAATGGTCGTCGTAGCGCTGTTCATAAATTGTAAAAATTGGATACCATCCAAATATCTATGAGCAGACAAATGCATAGTTCACTAAATTCAATAGTTTTCATCAATGAAAATGAAGTTATAGGCAACAACACGGATAGATCATAGAAACATAATATTAAGTAAAAAAGCAAATTCTTCAAGGCTACATACAGGATGCTAACATTTTTATAAATCTATAAGAAACATTGTTTAGAAAAACTATATGTTTGTAATAAAACTGTACATTAAGAAATCAAGAGAATAATAAAGACCAAATTCAAGATAACAGATTTCTCCTGGTGTTAAATGGGATAGGCAAGTGGACGGGGTAGGCAAGGACCACGTGGTGGATGCAACTGAAGTGATAGAGTTCTAATTCCTAAATATTCATCTTACTAATATGCTTTATACAATATACATATATGTTACATTTATTTTTGTAGTTATTAAGTGCACATTAAAAAGATAAAAGCTATGACTATATCCTTCATGTGTTAGAAACAGACAGGAGAAAGGAAAAGTGAAGAAAAATGGCAATAGCCTTGAGCAGAAAATTCACATGTTACCAAAAAAGGCAAATGGCCAATAATAATATTTTTAAATTTTCAGTCTTCCAAGTAATTGTATGAATGCAAATTTTTAAAGAAATGCAAATTAAGATTTTATTTCTTGTTATGAGAAGGCAAAGATTTAAAAGAAAGATTCCCTTTGTTACTCAGGCTATAGAGAAATGAATACTTATATACAGCCTTGATGGTGAGAATGAAAATTGATATATCTTTTCTATGGAATAATTTTGCAGTAAATGACAAGGGCCTTAAAATATTCATACCAATGGCTTTGGGTTTTTGCTGCTGTGAATTTATTCATAAGAAATAAATGTTTCAGTGTGCTTGGGAGAACACAGATATTAGCACAGACTTGTTTATAATTAAAAAAAAAAAACTGGCACAATCTTCATGCCTAATAAAAAGTGACATTAAAATATAGAGAGAATAAAAATAATAAGCAGCCCTTTTAAATGTTGATGGAGAAATTAATATATTGACATGAAAATGTTCAATGGGGAAGACAAGTTACAGACTTAATAGAATTGTTTTAAATATTAATACTTAATATTCTTCTACTTTTTAACAGGTATATATTGTATATGTATGGAGGTATCTATGTGAGTTCAGGACAAAGTCTGGGGAGCATATTTATAGTGTTTATTGCTGGTCATGGGATTATCTGTGATGTTTTCTTTAACTTTATTTTCAGGGTCAGGACTGTCTCGCTTACTATCATATCCTCACTGCTAAGTCCTTGACACATAGTATGTACCCACTAAATGTTGGTTGTGTGAACGAATGCATTAAATGACAACTTGTGGAATTAATTAAAATAAAAGAAAGGAGACCTTCTATTGAGCTACTTCAATTGTACTCAACTGAAACAAATCTCCCAACTAAATTACCATCCTTTTCCTCCCAGAGCTGAGTATCACATTAAAGATATACATGCCTGATTCCATTTCCAAGGAATTAACCCTTCACAGGGACATTTGCATTTTGAAATAGTAACTTTTCATTTAAGATCCTAACTCAGCAGTGGTAGAATTTCCAAAGAGATATTTTGGAATAGGAAAGTTATTCTATCAGCTTCTTCAGAGTTTTATCATACGGTAGCCGTGTACTCCATCGATGCAGAAGGCCACTTCTGTTTTCGTAGACTCCAGATATATTGTAATTGTTATCAGTGTTGCTGTCTTATAGAATCTTATAAAATCATAATTATCACCTATGTGAGAAACTATAAATGTTATCTTATTTTTTCAACAGCAAATGTGAGGTATTTTTTAATTAATTTATTTACGTATGCCCTATTTCATTGAGGAAAATAAATTTTATAACTTACAAAAAAGCATACACACCACTTTTTAGAATTGTAAAGGAGTACATTTGGGGAAAGAGAAAATAAGTATGAGGGAAATGGGTTGAAACCAATTTGAGGCCAGTGCATTAAAGTGCGTCCTACAAGGCAGATAATAAATGTTGCCCAGATGACCTAAAAGCCTGTCCCAAGAAGACTGTCCACACAGTCACATGGCTGATAGGTTCGTAACATGAAGTTACCCAGCCATCCAGAGAACACGCACAACTGTACCGCCAGCTCAGGCCAACGACACAGTAAATCTGACTCTGTTTATGTGTGTTTGTGTTTTTAATAACATCCCTCAATACAGGCCAAATTAATCATTCCAAAGTTCAGTCTGCGAAAGCGGGTCCCTGCGGGAGTCCCAAGAAAAGTCTCCAGGTACATATAGCTCTCTCTCAATCTGAACTTAACCCAAAAATAAATATTAGCGTGTCAAGATTTTTTTAAAAAATGGTCTTCATAGCCTTCAGGCAATTCTCCATGAAAAGTATTTTCTTCATCCAAGGATTTTTGTAAGCCTTAAGAAGCCATGAATTTGAGGTTATACTCTCCTGACAAAAGACCCAAGGAGCCAAAGGAACAGGATTTTCCCTCACGGACTAATTTTGAGTCAGTGCCAACAGACACCAGGTTATAGAAAAATGTAGAGCAGCATAGTTAAAAGTGTAGACTTTGGAACCAGAAAAACCCCCACTGGGACCCAGCTGTGTAACTCTTGGCTAAATCCCCTCTCCTCTCACTGTTCTCTTGGCATGGCTCTGCCCATCTTATCTGCCAGGAAGTAGGGCCAGCGTGAGGACTGAACGGAAGCTTGCATGGAAGGTCCATCGCATGGAGCCTCAAGCAGGCTCAGTTTCTCCCTCATTGTACGTCAGTTGATTGATAGGGAGGCAAGGGGTTGGGGGAAGAGGAGGAGTATGAAGAACTTGAAGAAAAAGTGGAAATGGAAAATAATAGTATCTAGAACTAAGACTCTCCTTCATGGAAGAAAAACTACCTCAGCAGAAGCAAATGGATTTATGGCTGTGTTTCCCTCAGTTGGATTAATTTTCTTTGGGTCAAGGAAGGGATAATCAATACATATACTCCCACACCCCCTTGCCCTCCCCTTCCAATACCATCCCCCAGACCCACACATTCAACAAAAACACAATGGGAGGAGATGCTTTATATGTTTCCAAATGATATTGCCTTCTTTTGTGTGGTCATCAAGGTACTGATATTTGCTACAAAATGTCAGTGGTGGTGGTTTTTTGGGGGGTGGGAAATATGAAGTGTTTCCTAATCTTATTATGGGTCTTGCATTACATAGCACAGCAGGAGATGTGTAACTGGCAAGTTCTCTCTGAGGTCAGAGTGTGCCACATTTTTTCACGGAAAGCTTCAACTGCTCAACTAAGGAATGCGTTTCTTTAACAGGCAAATGAAAAAGAGACTGCCGGGTGATTCCTTGAAGTATGCTTAATTAATTCCAATCTGTTAATGACGGCCATTTTCTAGCTTCAGATGATAAATGATGGCCCTTCCTGAGAAGCATCTCAAAGTGAAAAGGACCTTATCCCCACCCCCAGGCTTTTTTTTTTTTTTTTCCTTTGTCCTTGGCTACTTCTGTCACTCGCTGTTCAGAATGAGCTCACATCAGCAATAGTTATAAATAATTTACAGAAGTGATTCCTGTCTAATCACTTGGGACTTGGAGTTTTTACGATGTTGCCAGATGTGCCATCAAACAAACAAAAAAAATCCGGTTCAGAAACATGTGATAAATTGAGTCAGAATCAATTAATTCCCTGGAGACAACTGGTTGGTTTGCGTGGACTTGTGTTGGGGTCCTTGTCCATCTTCCCCCCCTCTTCTTTCTCTCCCCACATCCGAGCTTACAGTAGACAAGATGAATTCTGTAAGTGTTAGGTTACTGGGAGGTTGTGGGCATGTATTTGATACCGTAGCATAACTTTTACGTCTCTCTCATGAGTTAAAGGGGCATTTTAGTCCAGCGAATGAGTCAAAGGGGAGAATTTGAAAAGCCCCAGACAGTCTTATTTCTCATATAGACCCTGTCACTCACAATGCTGGTGCCAACATGGTAATAAATACCCAGACATTGCTTGTGGGATAATACTCTCCTCTTTTCAATGAAAATTCCCCTCAGAATTCATCTTTACTTCCTCTGGACTCTCACCACATGAGTGTTATGTCTCCAATGAAGAATTTTGATTGTTTACCCTTATAATGTGGTCAGTGGTTTAAACATTTATTCCCTCCCATGAAATTGTCAGCTTGTTGAGGGTAAGACCTACATTACTGCCAACTTCACTTGGATGATACCTTTTACCAGGGAGATTCTCCCTGATTTTTTTGAATGAAGGAAAGAATCCAAAAATGGATGACTATGAATTTTTATTCCAAAGCACATGGGGGAATAAAGGAAAAGATCCATATTGAGCTTTTAAACCACTTTGCTGGGTCGTGTTACAGTAACTAAAGCTGAGCAGTAACTAAGTAACTTGCATTGGGAAGACACTTTTAAGTTTATACCATCTATGCGAGGACTTGAAACCATACCTCCTGAACCAGGAATTCTGTGTTCCTAAATTACAGCCTCTCAGTGGAGATTAGAATATTTATAATCCAGGGTAACAAGGCACAGTAGTGCACTTTGACGACAAATTAAATCTTTGGGGAAAAAGTTTCCCATGTTGTCTCTGATTGCATGGTCAAGGAATCCTGTGAATTTGCTGATGTATAGGTTTTCCTTTAATGTAAAGCAGGCAAGGAAGGGAGGGGGTGTGGAGAAAAAGAAGGTGGGGGGAGAATGTGGAGTCTTTTAGGGAAAGAGATTGAGTGTTGACACACTACAGAGTCACAGCAGTTATTCTGGAAGAGCAGGAATGACGGTGAACTTTGAATGCTCCAAATCTAATATTTTACATAATTCTTCATCTTTGGAGCTTATGGAACATAAAGGTAGTATCTTTGCCCAATGACTTGGTAAATATCAGAACACGAATTAGAAAAGGTTTTCATATGATGCTTTAAGTACAACTGAATAACCTCTCATAGTAAAATAACTTATAGACCAAACAAGTGAAACACTGTAGCCTCTTGGGACTCCTCATAAGCTAATTATTCTCCAGATTTCCTGCCACCTTTTTTTTTTTTTTTTTCTAATTTTTATTTATTTATTTATTTTTGGCTGTGTTGGGTCTTCGTTTCTGTGCGAGGGCTTTCTCCGGTTGCGGCAAGCGAGGGCCACTCTTCATCGCGGTGCACGGGCCTCTCACTATCGCGGCCTCTCCTGTTGCGGAGCACAGGCTCCAGACGCGCAGGCTCAGTAGTTGTGGCTCACGGGCTTAGTTGCTCCGCGGCATGTGGGATCTTCCCAGACCAGGGCTCGAACCCGTGTCCCCTGCATTGGCAGGCAGATTCTTAACCACTGCGCCACCAGGGAAGCCCCTCCTGCCACCTTTTTAAAAGATTTTGATTGGTAGAAATCAATGTGATTGTTTAAAAACTATTGGTCAATGATTTTATGGAGTAAGCTGTGTTTTCAGGGACTAGTTTTACAATAAATATAGTTAGATATTAGCCATTATGACTTAGATTATTTTATCATGTTTATTATTAGATACAATAGCCTGCAATTTATTTTAATGAATGCATTTATAGAATAGAAATAGTTCATAAATGTCCCAATATTGGGATATCACAATGTATCAGAATGTAATTTATCTAAATATAACTCTAGAAAATTAAACTATAGTTATTTTCCTCACTTTTATTTTGGTCTTAGCCCATATGCATACATAATTTTATATAATTGTAGTCATAAAGCAAAACCAATTCTTTTATTGAAGTATAGTTGATTTACAATGTTGTGTTAATTACTGCTGTACAGCAAAGTGATTCAGTTACACATATATATACATTCTTTTTCATATTCTTTTCCGGATATTGAATATAGTTCCCTGTGCTCTGCTGTAGGACCTTGTTGTGTATCCATTCTCTATATAAAAGCTTACATCTGCTAACCCCCACCTCCCACTCCAGCCCTCCCCCAACCCCCTCCCCCTTGGCAACCACCAGTCTGTTCTCTGTGTCTGTGAATATGTTTCTGTTTTGTAGATAGTTTCATTTGTGTCAATTTTCAATTCCACATATAGTGATGTCGTATGGTATTTGTCTTTCTCTGTCTGACTTCACTTAGTATGATAATCTCTAGTTGCATCCATGTTGCTGCAAATGACGTTATTTCCTTCTTTTTATGGGTGAATAATATTCCATTGTATGTATATACCACATCTTCTTTATCCATTCATCTGTCAAAGGACATTTAGGTTGTTTCCATGTCTTGGCTATTGTGAATAGTGCTGCTGTGAACATTGGGGTGCATGTATCTTTTTGGATTATGGTTTTGTCTGGATATATGCCCAGGAATGGGATTGCTGGACCATATGGTAGTTCTATTTTTAGTTTTCTGAGAAACCTCCATACTGTTCCTCATAGTGGCTGCATCAACTTACATTCCCACCAACAGTGCAGGAGGGTTCCCTTTTCTCCACACCCTCTCCAGCATTTGTTATTTATAGATATTTTAATGATGCCCATTCTAACCGGTGTGAGGTGATACCTCACTGTAGTTTTGATTTGCGTTCTCTAGTGTCTCTAGTAATTAGAGATGTTGAGCATCTTTGCATATGTCTATTGGCCGTCTGTATGTCTTCTTTGGAGAAATGTCTATTTAGGTCTTCTGCCCATTTTTTCATTTGGGTTGTTTGTTTTTTTGTTGTTGTGTTGCAAAAACGATTTTTAATTATGGTCTCTGATTTTCTTTACAAAAGGATGCTGTTGCTTGTTGCTCTGTTGGGTGTCACTGAGGACAGCGCTTGCTCTATTGCACAGTGTTCCTTTATGAGCCGTCCCAGGGAAATATGTTTTCTGATTTCTACAGCCCAAATAATGTTCCTAGTGAGAAAAAAAAAAGTTTTTTATCTTATGGCCGTGGAGACTCATTTGATGATCACATCTCCCGTTCTACATTGGATCGTGGAAGGCTTAGAGTACCTTTGTAGTCTGCTTGGAATACAGGATTTACAATGAACATTTGCCAGACCTACCTCTCTTCCTGCATCATGTTTTCTTTCCCTCATCCAATTCTACTTTCTTCAAACAGTTTTCTGTTTTCTTTCAGTTCACTTTATGTTATATAAAGCACTTAAAATTCTTTCTACAATAATTTTTTTCTTTTACTATTATAATGTGTCCTTCATAATTATCATTTTAATTTCTGTGTAATATTTTAAAAGCAGAGGTAAACCATCATATGCATGTAGGTGGTTTTTATTTTTTCTATCTGTGCAGAAAATAATAACTTTTACATCCAAGGAATTTTTTTCCCCATTTAAAAAAAATTACTTTCTTTGGATAAATTTTCAAGAACGAAATGACGTGCAGAAGTTCTGCACTGACAACCAACCTCAATCCAATTTTGCCCTTTTTTGAAGGTAAGGAAGAGGGTTACTCCATGGTTAATCTATATTATATTTACAGGTAGACTAAAGGATATAATTACTAGTGAAAATTTACTTCTCACAAGAAATCATTGAAACTGTGTTCTATTCTACTCAATGAATATAACACTTCTAGGCAAAGTTAGGCCAAAAGGAATGTGAGCTTCAAAAGTCTGAAAATAATGTAAATATTTTCCCTGAATAATGAAAGAGAAATTATTGAAAATAAGATATATCTGCTCAATAAAATACCACATAGGGCTTCCCTGGTGGCGCAGTGGTTGGGAATCCGCCTGCCAATGCGGGGGACACGGGTTCGAGCCCTGGTCTGGGAAGATCCCACATGCCGTGGAGCAACTGGGCCCGTGAGCCACAATTACTGAGCCTGCGCGTCTGGAGCCTGTGCTCCACAACAAGAGAGGCCGCGATAGTGAGAGGCCCGCGCACCGCGATGAAGAGTGGAGCCCACTTGCCACAACTAGAGAAAGCCCTCTCACAGAAACGAAGACACAACACAGCCATAAATAAATTAATTAATTAATTAAAAAAAAATACCACGTAGACACTAAAAGCGAACTTTTCATATGCCTGTAGTAAAAATTAATAATTTTTTTTATAAATAACCTATTATGCTTTTTAGTAATTTAATATTTAGTAACTCTCTTTACCAGTCTATTTTTTAAAATATTTATTTATTTATTTGATTGCACCAGGTCTTAGTTGCATCACTTGGGATCTTTGTTGCGGCATGTGAGATCTTTAGTTGTGGCACGGGGGAATCTTTTTTTTTTTTTCCAGTTGCAGCACACTAACTCTTAGTTGCAGCACGCATGTGGGATTTAGTTCCCTGACAAGGGATCAAACCCAGGGCCCCCTGCATTGGGAGCATGGAGTCTTATCCACTGGACCACCAGAGAAGTCCCTACCCATCTATTTTCTTATCAGTGGGTCTCAACTAAGGGGTAGAACTCTTCCCCAGAAGGCATTTGGAAATATGTAGGAATTTTTTGGTTTGTCATTTATAACTGAGGGCCGCCCCTGGCAACTAATGGGTACCAGCCAAGGATGTTCAACATCTGTATTGCACCAGACAATCCTGTACCCCCCCCACATACACACACACGCACACACACACAATCATTCTGCTCAAAATGCCGGTGGCCCCCACTGAGAAACACACGTGTCTCTAGACCTGGTCTTAGTGAACGTGGAGAGTAAGTAATTGACTGGGTGCCTGGTGCATTGTACACAAACACTTATTGAGCACCTACTGTGTGCCAGGCGCTCTTCTAGGTACTTAGAATATACATCTGTGAATGAAACAAAGAGTCAGTTTCTCATGAAACTTACCTTCCAGAAAAAGCCTTTTAATAAATGTTGCTTCAGGCCATGTTAGCGAAGAAAGTGATAAAGTGGAAAGCTTCATTTGCCATTTACCTGAATAAATATGCAAAAGAAAACTTTGAATTACAGGAATGGGGGCCTCATGTGGTACCTCACATTCTAAGTAATGGGAAAACATTACAGCACTTGTTCCATTAACCCCCTTTTGACCATGACCCTTTTGGCTTAGTTGTATGTCTCTATTTTCCACTGATCCCAACTTCTCCCAAACCCTTGATTTTACATTCTTCCTAATCCAAAGAAAATTTCTCATGGAATGGAAACCAATTTCCCTTGAGTGTTCTTCAAAGATTGTTCCCGTATAGTAAGAAGTCTTTTAAATTTTAACTTTAAAGCAAAAATAAATCTGTTTGCTCTGGAGTAAAAAGATAGAAACATTAAAACATTAAGACTCTAGAAAGTTTAGAAATCACTTCTCCATTCCATCAAACCATGAACTGATTGTGCTTTTTATTGTTTTGTATGTTTCAGTTAACTCAATTATAATTGCTTGTCAGCATTTCATTCTCAGCAAAGGTGTGGTGGAAAAGGAAACTGTAGTAAAAGGCAAATGATTAATATAGCTTACTATCTTACACCTCCCGTGGATATTTTATTTTAACAGAACAAAAGTTTTAAACAAAAAGATTAAAATGTGACTCTAAAAGAATGTGTTTAACATCAGTCAGTATTTGGAAGATGAGGGATATTTCTTGATACAAAAGTCTCTATGGTTCCCATGAAATCAAGTCATATAAACTGTTGACTGTTCTCCCTATGGCTCTTGATATGGGAATTTCTTTTCCGTAGATTCACCTGCAGATATTTATTTCTTTGGAGTCTGCTAATTCCTCACCGACACAGGCCTTATTCTTGAAATCAGATCACTTAAAAGTATACAGGGTCTTATATGCTCAATTTCTGACACAGTAGCTGGTAAAAAGATTTGTTATAGTTATTCATGGGCTAAGGGAATAGGTATCAATGTCACCGGATTTGGTTAGGTGGGTTTCAATAGTAACACGCTAAAGTAGTATTTCTTAATATGATTTAAACATTTAAAAAAAGTAGTTGTGGCATTAGCTTGGTTATCCTTAATATCATATTTAGTTTCTGAATTTATCCCAGATAAATCCATCAAATCTCATTTCTATTACTGCTCTCTCCATCTTTACCCAATTCCCAGGCATTTTCTTAGCACGTTATCAGAATCAGTGAGTTTAAAATGCTTTTTATGGAACAAGGGTGCATTAAAAATTTAACTCATAGTGAATTTCAGTTTAGTGGGATGTATTATACAATTGACTTGCTGTAAAATTATAGCTTCATTCCCAGGACGAAAAAAATGGGTGTTAAATCTAAATTAAAATTACAAGGAGGAGGAGCAGCCAAGATGGTGGAGTAGGAAGACCCTGAGCTCACCTTCTTCCACGGGCACAATCAAAATTACAACTATTCACAGAGCAGCTCTTGATGAGAACACCTGAAGACTAGCAAAAAAAGAGGATAATAACAATTTCAGAGATTCTCTCCAAGGAGCAAGGGGTCTGAGCCCCAAATCAGCTCCCCAGTGCTGGGGTCCTGCATTGAGAAGATGAGTCACTAGAATGTCTGGCTTTGAAGGTCAGTGGGGCTTGCATACAAGAGAGCCAGAGGGCTGTGGGATACAGACTCCAGTCTAAAAGGGCACATGCAAAACCCCACATGCTGAGTCCCAGCGCAGAGGCATAAATTTGAAAGGAGCCTGGGTCAGACCCACTTGCTGATGTTGGAGAGTCTCCCAGAGAGGCAGGAGGCAACAGGGACTCCTGCTGGGGACACAGATCCTGAAGGCAGGCATTTTTGGGAGCGCCTTCTACTGCACAAGGACACTGGTGCTGGTGAGCTTCATTTTGGAATCCTCCCTCTAACCTGTAAATGGTGGAGACTTACCCCTCCCCACCAGCCAGTCAACGTCAGCCCCAGGACACTCAAAGCCAAGCAGCCAGCCACCCTGGGACCAAGCCCCACCCACCAGTGGGAAAACCCGTACACTATAACCCCCCAGCTCCCCAGCCAGCTACCCTGTGACCTGGCCCCGACCACCAGTAGGTTGCCACCAGACCCAGGACAAGGCCTTGCACACCAGCAGCCAGCAGCCTCCGCACAAGGCAGGGCCTGGCAACCAAACAGGCTAAGGGACGGCCCTACATACTAGCATGCCCACAGTAGTCAGCCCCGCCACAACAAAAGGGACCCACACAGCCCGTGTTGGGGACACCCCCAGAGAATATAGCTCAGGTGACAAGAAGGGAGTGCACTGCTGGGCCCCATCCTCTACAAAAGGCCACTTCTCCAGTATTGAGAAATGTAACCAACCTACCTAATACATAGAAATAAAAACAGGGAAAAGACAGAGAATTAGGTAAAATGAGGCAACGGAGGTATATGTTCCAAATTAAGGAAGAAAATAAAACCCCAGAAGAAGAACTAAGCAAGGTAGAGATAAGCAATCTACCCAATAAATATTTAAAGTTAATGATCATAGAGATAACTCAAGAAACTAGGGAGAAGAATGGATGAAAACAGTGAGAAGTTTACAAAAGAGTTAGAAAATATAAAGAAGAACGAAACAGAGTTGAAGAATATAATAACAAATGAAAAGTATACTAGAGGGAAGCAACAGTAGATTAGAGATACAGAAGAAATCACCCACACTGAACAGAAAAAAGAAAAAAGAGTTTTTAAAAATGAGGACAGTTGGAGACAACATCAAGAATACTAACATTCACATTATAGGGGTGGGGTCCCAGGAGAAGAGAGAGAGAGAAAAGGAGCAGGTAATTTATTTAAAGAAATAATAATTGAAAACACCCCTAACCTGGGAAAGGAAACAGACATCCAGGTCCATGAAACACAAAGAGTCCCAGTAAGGATCAACCCAAAGAGGACCAAGACACACTGTAATTAAAAGGGGAAAACTTAAAGATAAAGAGAGAGTATTAAAAGCAGCAAATGGAAAGCAATTAGTTACATACAAGGTAACTCCCTTATTAAGATTATCAGCTGACTTTTCAGCAGAAACTTTGGAGGCCAGAAGGGGACGATATTTTATGTTCAACATGCTAAAAGTATTCTACACCAAGAATACTTTACCCAGCAAGGCTGCGATTCAGCATTGAAGGAGAGAGAAAGAGTTTACAAGCAAAAGTTAAGAGTTCAGCACCACTAAACTGGCTTTACAAGAAATGTTAAAGGAACTTCTCCAAGCAGAAAAGAAAAGGCCACAACTAGAAATATGAAAATTATGAAAGAAAAAAAATCTCATTGAGAAAGGAAAATATACAGTAAAGGTAGTAGATCAAACACTTATAAAGCTAGTAGGAAGGTGAAAAGACAAAAGTAGTAAAATCATCTATATCCACCATAAGTAGTTAAGGAATACAAAAACAAAATGATGTAAAATATGATTTTAAAAACAGCAGTTGGGGGATGGTGTAAAAATGCAGAATTGGTAGAATGCTTTTGAGCTTAAGATAACATCAACTTAAAATAATCATGTGTATATATAGATTGCTATATATAAACTTCATGGTAACCAAAAACCTATAATATACACACAGACAAAAAGAAAATAATTTAAAAAGAACACTAAGATAGTCATCAAATCACAAGGGAAGAGAGCAAAAGAAGAAGAAAGGAATAAAAAGAACTACAAAAACAAGAAAACAGTTGACAAAATGACAATAAATACACACCTATCAATAGTTACTTTAAATGTAAATGAACTAAATGCTCCACTCAGAATACATAGAGTGGCTGAATGGATTAAAAAACAAAACCCATATATGTGCTGCCTACAGGAGACTCACTTCACATCTAAAGACGAAGACAGTAAAAGTGAGGGGATGGAAAAAGGTATTACATGCAAATGGAAATCAAAAGAAAGCTGGGGTAACAATACTTATGTCAGGCAAAATAGATTTTAAAATAAAGACTGTAACAAGAGACAAAGAAAGACAATACATAATGATAAAGAGATCAATCCAAGATGAAGATAGAAGAATTGTAAATATATATGCACCCAACATAGGAGCACCTAAATACATAAAGCAAATGTTAACAGACATAGAGGGAGAAATTGACAGCAACACCATAATAGTAGGGGACTTAAAAACCCCACTTAACATCAGTGGGCGTCCAGACAGAAAGTCAATAAGGAAACACAGGTATTAAACAACATACTAGACCGTATGAACTTAAGAGATATATATAGAACATTCCACCCTAATGCAACAGAATACAGATTCTTTTCAAGTGGCACATGGAACATTCTCCAGGATAGATCACATACCAGGCCACAAAACAAGTGACAGTAAATTTAAGAGATGGAAATCATATCAAGCATCTTTTCTGACTACAATGCTATGAGACAAGAAATCAACTACAAAAATTTTTAAAAAACTGCAAAAAACACAACCACATGGAGGCTAAACAACATGCTACTAAGCAACCAATGGATCAACTGAAGAAATTAAAGAGGAAATAAAGAAAAATACCTGGAGACAAATGAAAATGGAAACACAATGATCCAAAATCTATGGGACCCAGAAAAAACTGTTCTAAAAGGGAAGTTTACTGTGATTCAAGCTTACCTCAGGAAACAAGAAAAACCTCAAATGAGTAACGTAAACTTACATCCAAAGGAGCAAAGAAAACCAAAACAAAACAAAACCCAAAGTTAGTAGAAGGAAAATAAATCATAAAGATCAGAGCAGAAATAAATGATATAGAGACTAAATAAACAAGAGAAAAGATCAGTGAAACTAAGAGCTGGCTCTTTGAAAAGATAAAATTGATAAACCTTTAGCCAGGGTCATTACCAAAAAAAGGGGGAGAGAAGGCCCAAATAAATAAAATCAGACATGAAAAAAGAAAAGTTACAACCAGCAACACAGAAATACAAAGGATCATAAGAGATAACTATGAACAGTTATACACCAATGAAATGGACAAGCTAGAAGAAATGGATGAATTCCTAGAAATGTACAGTCTCTCAAGGTTGAATCAGGAAGAAACAGATAATAAGACAGATGATTTCCAGTAATGAAATTAAATCAGTAATAAAAAAGAAACTCCCAACAAACAAAAGTCCAGCACCAAACAGCTTCACAGATAAAATTATACAAATATTTAAGGAAGAGTTAACCCCTAGTCTTTTCAAACTTTTCCAAAAAATTAAAGAGAAAGAAATGCTTCCAAACTCATTCTACAAGGTTAGCGTAACCCTGATAGCAAAACAAGACAAAGTCACCACAAAAATGGAAAATTACAGGCCAACATCCCTGATGAACATACATGCAAAAATTCTCAGCAACATATTAGCTGACTGAATTCAACAATACATTAAAAGGTTCATGCACCATAATCAAGTGGGATTTACCCTACTGATGAAAGGATGCTTCAATACCCACAAATTAATCAGTGTGATACACCACTTTAACAACCTGGAGAATAAAAATCATATGCTCATCTCAATAGATGCAGAAAAAATGTTTGACAAAACTCAACATCCCTTTATGATTAAAAACTCCCAACAAAGTGAGTATAGAGGGAACATGTCTCAACATAATAAAGACCATATAGGAGAAGCCCACAGCTAACATCATGTTCAATGGTGAAAAACTGAAAGCATTTCTTCTAAGATCAGAAACAAGAGGATGATGTGCACTCTCACCACTTTTATTCAACAGAGTATTGGAAGCCCTATCCATCGTAATCAGACAAGAAAAAATAGGAGTCTGAATTGGAGAGAAATAAGTAAAACCGTCACTGTTTGCAGGTGAATGGTACTATAAATAGAAAATCCTAGAAACACCACCAGAAAAACTACTACAGCTCATCAGTGAACTTGGTAAAGTTGCAGGATACAAAATTAACATACAGAAGTCTGTTGCGTTTCTATACACTAACAATGAACTATCAGAAAGAGAAATTAAGAAAACAATCCCATTTACCATCTCATTACAAAGAACAAAATAGCTAGGAATAAATCTAACTAAGGAAGTAAAAGACCTGTACTCAGAAAACTATAAGACACACACTGATGAAAGAAATTGTAGATGACACAGATGGAAAGATATACTGTATTCATGGATTGAAAGAATTAATATTGTTTAAATGACCATACTACCTAAAGCAATCTATAGATTCAATGCAATTCCTATCAAAATACCAATGGCATTTCTCACAGAACTAGAACAAATAATTCTAAAATATGTATGAAAACATAGAAGACCCCAGATAGCCAAATCAATCTTGAGAAAGAAGGACAAAGCTGGAAGTATCATGCTCCCTGATTTCAAACAAACAAAGCTGCAGTAATCAAAACAGTATGGTCCTGTACTGAAAACAGATATACAGATCAATGGAACAGAATAGAGAGCTCACAAATACACCCACATTCATATGGTCAATTATTCTACGACAAAAGAGGCAAGAATATACAGTGGGGAAAAGACAGCTTCTTCAATAAATGGTGTTAGGAAAACTTGACAGATACATGCAAAAAATCAATCTGGACTACTTTCTCACACCATTTACAAAAGTAATCTAAAAATGGGTTAAAAACTTAAATGTAAGACCTGAAACCATAAAACTTCCAGAAGAAAACAGGCAGTATGCTTTTTGACATTGGTCTTAGCAATGTATTTTTGGATATGTCTCCTCAGGCAAAGGGAACAGAAGCAAAAATAAACAAATGGGGCTAGATTAACTAAAAAGCTTTTGCACAGCACAGGAAATCATCACAAAATGAAAAGGCTGCCTACTGAATGGGAGAAGATATTTGCAAATGATATATCTGATAGGAGATTAATATCAAAAATTTGCAAAGAACTCATACAACTCAATATCAAAAAAAAAACAACCTGGTTAAAAAAATGGGCAGAGGGCTTCCCTGGTGGCGCAGTGGTTGAGAATCTGCCTGCCACTGCAGGGGACACGGGTTCGAGCCCTGGTCTGGGAAGATCCCACATGCCACGGAGCAACTAGGCCCGTGAGCCACAATTACTGAGCCTGCGCGTCTGGAGCCTGTGCTCCGCAACAAGAGAGGCCGCGATAGTGAGAGGCCCGCGCACCGCGATGAAGAGTGGCCCCCGCTTGCCGCAACTGGAGAAAGCCCTCGCACAGAAACGAAGACCCAACACAGCCATAAATAAATAAATAAATATTTTTTTAAAAAAATCACTAATATGATAAATTCCATGCTATGTGTTTAAAAAAAAAAAAAATGGGCAGAGAACCTGAATAGACATTTTTCCAATGAAGTCATACAGATGGCCAACAGACATATGAAAAAAATGCTCAACATCGCTAATCATCAGGGAAATGCAAATCAAAACCATGTGAGTTATCACATCACACCCATCAGAACAGCTGTCATCAAAGAAACACCAAATAAAAGTGTTGGCAAGGATGTGGAGAAAAATGAGCCCTCATGCACTGTTGGTGGCAATGTAAATAGGTACACCAGAAAATATTACGGATGTCCCTCAAAAAACTGAAAATAGAACTACCATATTATCCAGCAATTCCACTTCTGGGTATTTTTGTGAAGAAAATGAAAACACTAGATTTGAAAAGATACATGCACCCCTGTTTTCATTGCAGCATTATTTACATTATTTACAATAATGCTGCCAAAATAAAGCAACTGGTGTGTTCATCAATAGATGAATGGATAAAGAAGATATATATATAGATATATATAGATATATATATAGATATAGATATATACACCCACAATGGAGTATTACTCAGCCATAAAAAAAGAATGAAATCTTGCCATTTGTGACAACATGGATGAACCTAGAGGGTATTACGCTAAGCGAAATAAGTCAGAGAATACAAATACCATATGATTTCACTTATATGTGTAATCTAAAAAACAAAACAAATGAACAAACATGACAAAACACAAACAGACTGATAGATACAGAGAACAAACAGGTGGTTGCCAGAGGGGAAGGGGTTTGGGGTACAAGTGAGATATGTGAGGGAGATTAAGGGGTACAAACTTCCAGTTACAAAGTGAATGAGTCATGGGGGTGAAATGTGCAGCACAATAATATTGTTGATATCTTTGTATAGTGGGAAAAACTTTAAAAATAAAGTAAAAGTAAAATAAAATTACATGTGGAAATTTTGTGAATATAAACATATTTAAAGGAAAAACTATAATGTTTTGATAAAACATTGGTAGTGATATAGTATCAAAATGTACACAACTTCCATAAAATGCCCAAAGCTATATATCTCTCAATTATATATGATCTGTTAATTTCCTAGAATCAGTATTCGTGGCTCTTTTAAATTAATTGTTTGGTTAGTGAACTAATGCAAGCAAGGCTCTTGGGGAATTCTGTGGTTGTATTTGCATTGTTTTCTTGTTCGCTTCAAGTCATTTAAAAATTCTTCATCATGGTCAGCCTCTAGCTGTAGAGTAGGTTATCAGGTGTACCACTGACAGAATTTCAAATTTTCAAAATCTCTTGTATCTATATATAAAATGATGAAATTTTCTACTCAGTGCCTGACTTTCAAGTGGGACAGGCTTATGCCTTACTGTTACTATATCACTCAAGGGGAGCTATTACAGATCAGAAAAAAGATAAGCATTCCAGATGCATCTATCATTTTCTCAGTTTAGGTTCCCTTAGAAACAGACTGTGACAAAGAATTGAGTGCAAATTGTTTTATTAGGAGGTGCTGGAAATTGGGGGAGTGGGGAGTAAGACACATAAGGGAAGGAAGCGATACAGTATATAGCATCACACAAATTACCATGTGGGCAACTGACACTTGGTCCCAAAGGGAGACAGTGTAGACCCTGCACTGAACTATAGTTACCCCACCCAAGGGGCAAACAGCTTGGTTATTTATCTACCAACCCACTGACTGAGGTTCTTCAGGAAGGATGCTAATTTCTAACACTTTGTGCTGTCACACCACAGTGAGAGTGGGCTCAGTTGGCCAAAGAAAGGCCCCTGGAAAAGAGATGCAAGTACTGGCAGTTAGGATGCTCTGAAAAGATCAATGCCCAGGAGATACGGGCTGGTCTCCCCCAGTGACAGCATCTGCTACAGTGGATACTAATCCGTGGCCACCTAGCCTTTTGATCATCAGAGAAGTAATCACAATGCCATTTCCCTGTAAGATGGAATGAACAGTCAACTCACCACAAATATTTTTAAAGCAGGATAGATACTACCTACCCTCAAGTGCCTTTTCTAGCATATCTCATTGCCTAAATATCTATACTCTACTGTAAATCCCAATATTATAGCTAAATGTTTGCCCAACATCAATTTACCAGCCCTGGAAATATTCCATCTTGGACACCCTCCATCCCTGGGTCTGTTTGCCCATGCAGTCAGTATAAGACCACCCTCTAGAATTTAGATAGCTGGTGTCCTTTCCTTATTAAGTTGATATTTTAAGCCTTCCTCATGTGAAATTTCTAATTCTGAAGAGGAAGTCTCTATCGCTTACTTAAATTTTTACACCTAAATTATTCAGGTCACATTTTAACATTCAGGTAAAAAGTGTATAAATCACTGATGCTTTACATTGAAGATTTTGCCGGTTGGTCAGGGAATAATGGGGTCATTTGCCTGGGGATATAGTTCCAGCTCAGGGCTCCTAAATTCGTTTTCATCTACCCACTGCAGATAACTTTTCTTTCTAAGCTTCCTGTGTGCTTAAGAAACCATTTAGGGGACTTCCCCGGTGGTCCAGTGGTTATGAATCCACCTTCCAAAGCAGGGGATGTCAGTTCGTTCCCTGGTCAGGGAACTAAGATCCTACATGCTGCGGGGCAACTAAGCCCATCATGGGCCTCCACTACTGAGCCCGAGCACTCTGGAGCCCAAGCACCACAACTACAGAGAAGCCCGCACACCACAACGAAGAGCCTGCATGCCGCAACGAAGATCCCGAGTGCCACAGCTAAGACCTGACACGGCCAAATAAATAAAAATAAATAAAATTTTAAAAAAGACACCATTTAAAGGAAAGGAAATGAATAGTGTTTGGATGCCACATGATAGCTCAGTGAGACATGCAAAAATTATGCTGGGATTCATTGTAGATTGGAGGCACCCTAGAACTACCTCAATTATTCTTCCTGAAAAAGCGATGTTAGGGTGAACACTGCCACAGTGCCCCTGTGCTGTGGATGCGCAGTCATGCCTGACGGCTTCCAGCAGAGTCCCCAGACCCTGGCTTTACTTTTCCTCACCCGCATTTACCACTTACCTAGACTGACCCTGAGTGCTGGAATCAATGTTTAGTGACTTTGCAGTAGTCAGTCCCAGGCGTGTTCCTGCAGTAAAAGCTACTTGACCAAGTCAAATTGGATTAGTGGATTTCAGGAAAAGGATTTGCCCCCAACACCTTTCTTTTCATGGTTGTTGACTGCTCTCTGAATACAGTAAGGTTTCATTCTTAGAATCACAGAATCATGAGGTTAAGAAGAGAAGGAGCCTTAGAAATAAATTATTGAGTTCAATGCCCTTATCCTACAGATGAGGCACTTGAGATTGTGAGGGGTCAAGTGCTTTGCCCAAGGAAACACAGCAGATGTGGGACATGTATTCACATGTCCTCTCTCCTCTTTCCTGGTTCCATGTTCTTCTTACATATTCTGTATTATACTAGGCAAAGCACGTATCAAACACATAAAAAAGCAACTTTTCATTTTTGACAAGTAATAACTAGTCAAATTACAAAACAAAAATAAATAAAAATGGTAATATTCCTTTTTCCTCCTGCTTCATTTTTTCTATGCTACGGAAGCCTTTTAATATACTAAATCATTTACTTATTTATTTTGTCTCTCCTTCTTTACTAGAATGGAAAGTCTAAAAGAGTAAGGATTTTCATCTGTTTTATTCCCTGAGGCACTCCAAGCCCTTAGAACAGCTTCGGGGTGCTCAGTCAGTATTTCTTGAATAAATGAATGAATGCAATCCAAATTCTTCATAAGGAGAGCATGCGTGTTTTATATTTTTGAATTAGACCCTAAGGATCTAAAGATTTGTGTTTCTATTAGAGGAAGCTAATTTTAGAATAGGAGAAAGCTCCAACTAATCTGAAATTCTGAATTATCAGAATATCAGAATAAATTTCCTTTGGAGATCAGGATTCATCAAAAGGCTCATTCACATATTGGCAGTTAAATACTGATTGCTCAACTTTATTCCAGTGATTGTTAGATTTCTACTGTTGATTTTTCCGGCAAGTCATTTGCTCTCATTTTGCATTTCTTTTCTACATTTAAAAATTAAACACATAATGCCTGCCTTATGAGCACTACCACCCCCCAATCTATGATGTAGTCTCGTCCTAAATATCAGCACCACTTTGTCTTTTTTTTAACAGTCACCATGCTATACATTATATCCCTAGGACTTGTTTATAACTAGAAGTTTGTATCTTTTGACTACACCTCTGCACCCATTTCACCCACCCCCTGCCTCTGGCAACTATCATTCTGTTCTCTGTTTCTATGAATTGGGGTTTTTGGTTTTTTGGTTATTTTAGATTCCACATACAAGTGAAATCACACAGTATTTGATTTATTTCACTTAGCATAATACCCTCAAGTTCCATCCATGTTTTTGCAAATGGCAGGATTTCCTTCTTTTTTATGGCTGAGTCATATTCCATTTTGTATATGTACCACATCTTTATCCATTCATCCATTGATGGATACTGATTGTTTCCATGTCTTGACTGTTGTAAATAATGCTGCAGTGAACATGGGAGTGTAGATATCTTTTCAAATAAGTGATTTTGTTTCCTTTGGATAAATACCCAGGAGTGGAATTGCTAGATAATATGATGTTCTTTTGTTTTTTTTTTTTTTTTGAGGAACCTCCACACTGTTTTCCGCAGTGGCTGCACCAATCTACATTCCCACCAACAGTGTAGGAGGGTTCCGTTTTCTCCACACCCTCTCCAGCATTTGTTATTTGTCCTTTTGATGATGGCCATTCTGATGGGTGTGAAGTGCTATCTCATTGTGGTTTTGATTTGCATTTCTCTGATGATTAGTGATGTTGAGCATCTTTTCATGTGCCTGTTGGCCATCTGTAGGTCTTCTGTGAACTATTCAGATACTCTACTCACTTTTTAATTGAATTTTTTTTAGTTGCATGAGTTCTTTATATATTTTGGATGTTAGTCCCGTATCAGATATATGATTTGCAAATATTTTCTCCCATCCCTAGATTGCCTTTTCATTTTGTTGGTTTCCTTTGCTGTCTATACAGTACCATTCTGTCTTGGAAATATGTTATTCCCTCTCATTCTTTTTAATTGTTTTGTTCTTTTTTCTTAGAAAATAGACAAAATGCCCCACTGCGCCATGCATTTGATCTAGCTCTCTGACCAGACATTTTTATCTTGTTTTCCTCATTTGTTTTACAGAAGCAGTGTATTTCCTTTCTCAAACAAAGCCGTGGGATCACACAGAGCCCTTCAGATTTGGCTGCAAATGCCCCAAGCCGCTTAGCTTGTACCTTCTCTTAACCAGCAAGAGAAGGTGACCGGGACACAGGGCCAGTCATTCTCCCGGGAAGCCCCCAACTACTTTATTGTCCTTGGAGTTCATGAAAAGGTCTTTCCTCTTAAGGAGGAGCTCCTCACTTGCTAAAGTGCCTGCACGCACAATGCGTAAGCAGTGTAGTGCTCTGGGTTCAGTCTAATGTTTGAAAACAAACATGAATCATAGCTCCCTGTGGTGAGAAGAGGCTTTCAGTTAAAAGGGAAACAGGAGGCTGAGGACATTTCACCTATTCTCACTGTCATTGTGACAAGTGGCCACAAATATGTGTGTCCACAGACCAGTTCAGTGTATACTCAGCTTCAGCTGGAGCTCCACCTGCAGGCAGCAGACACAGGCTGGTGACGCCATGATCGCTGGCCCCAGAGGAAGTTGTTGACTCCTCCGTCTGGTGTTTCCGGCCTTACCATCACTTCATTTAACCTCTCCGTTCGGAAGCACGAGTGCCTTCTTGGCCACACAGTCATGCCGTGGGTGGGTGTGGAAGACACTTGGAAGTCGATCCCTAACGGGCATGTATATAGATGTGATGAGGACCCGTCGTCACGTGGGCTAGGATGAGACCATGCTTCATGTCTGTGCAGTCGTAATTAATCCAGAGAGTTGCCAAATTCAGTTCTTTACAGGACTGTGGATAAACCATGGGGTGCCTGGGCGAGAACTGGGAAAGAAAAGACCCTGGAGGCAGGCGGATCCGGGGCTGCACGGTCTGGAGAGTGCATTCCAGCCCCTCTACGCCCCCTTAGCTCGGCCCCCTTCTGCGGGGAGCAGCATGCACAGTGGTGCAGAGTGGACCTGGGGTCTTACTTCCCACCTCCAGCCCTGGCCCTCCTGTTCCCCATCACATCCCACTGGAAATCTAAAAACAACTGAGTTCTCAGATTCACAGTGCAGCCCTGTTCAAAACAAACTGAAAACAGCCTCTCCCTCCCCTGTGTTGGAAGCCGGTGAGTTTGTCTTCAGAATGTATTTTGGGCCCTATAGTGTGACCAAAAATACTGCCAGGAAGTTTTCGTCTGCCATCTTCCTACAGTCCAGTTTGATTTCAAAGTTAAAACCCATAAAGTAAATTTGATGATCCCATTTATGACATATCATCATAGGCCACATGTTCTTGAAATGAACCCACCGGACTCTCTCGGGTATCTTTTCCCAACATTTTCCTCCAGGGCTGGTTCTACTTTCTATAAGTTTCTTTATTTATTATTTTTTTATTTTTGGTTGCATTGAGTCTTCGTTGCTGCGCACGGGCTTTCTCTGGTTGTGGCGAGTGGGGGCTACTCTTCATTGCAGTGTGCGGGCTTCTCATTGCGGTGGCTTCTCATTGCAGAGCATGAGCTCTAGGCACGTGGGCTTCAGTAGTTGTGGCACATGGGCTCAGTAGTTGTGGCTCGCAGGCTCAGTAGTTGCGGCGCACGGGCTTAGTTGCTCCACGGCATGTGGGATCTTCCCGGACCAGGGCTCGAACCCATGTCCCCTGCATTGGCAGGCGGATTCTTAACCACTGCGCCACCAGGGAAGTCCCAGGTTCTACTTTCTAGAGATGAGGTTTCAGAATAGGCTCCATAACTTCTCAGGTTATCAGTTTGGGCTGGATCATAATAGAAATAGATCCTAGCTAGCAGATAAGTTTTGTGTGTCAGTTGATTCTAGAGAGAGTTATGTTCACACCCTTCCTCATTCCCATCCAACACACCCACACAGCAATAGGTACACAGAATAATACCATTTGTAGGTTAGTAGGTTTGTCTAGACCAAGAGTTGGCAAATTACAGCTCTGGGCAAAATCTAGTCTGCAGCCTGCTTTTGTAAACAAGATTTCGTTGGAACTCAGCCATGCCCACTTGCTTATATATTGTCCACGAAAGCAGTCATGCTTTCTTACTACAAGGTCAGAAGTTGCAAAGAGACCTTGTCTGACTCACAAAGCCAAAATTATTTACTGTCTGGCCCTTTATAAAAAAAGTTTGCAGACTCTTGCACTAGATCTATCCCATAAAAGACCACTCAATACATACTATTTTTTTTAAACATACTATTTTAAAATATCGATAAGAATTCAGTTTCTGGTCCAGACCCCAGTTGTGTAATTTTGGGTAAATTACCTTTTTGCACTAGTTTCCTCATCTTGTCAAAGTGGAGGTAACACTACCTCTCTGACATAGTTGTAAGGATTAATTTAGTTAATAAATGAAAAGCACTCAGAGCTAGGCCTGGGACATAGCTAACACAGCAAATGTTAGTCTTATTCATCAAATCAATTGATTTTATTGGTCCTGAGGATATGGCCCTATTACCAAGGACCAAGACATGTTCAAGGCACTAGACTATATTATTTTATTTTAGCATGGAACATGAAACAGGACAGGATCCTGAGGCTGCCTTGACAGCAGAGTGAGTACTGAGCAGAGGGGAGGAATTATTATAAGCCTTCTTCTTGGTTAGCATAAATTTGAGCCATTTCTACAAAAACGTGACAAAGAACGTTTTCTGAACATATATCATCACAGTGCCTTGGTGATTCATGTCAAAAGCAGTGGAAGGCACACTGCCCTGAATGTAGTATACTTTGCAATATATCATAGAAGCCATTGTGGTCTAGTGGAAATTTTTAATAATGATCAATAACATAGGGAAAGATAGCATGAGAACTCCAGCATCAAAGGATAGAATATCTGCCTGGTTCATTTCCCCATGGTTCAAATCTGAAATCTGAAATGTAAATGTAAATTTTGTCATTTAAACCAGCGGTTGGCAAACTTTTTCTGTGAAGGGCGAGATAGAAAATATTTTTGGCTTTGGGTATCATATAGTCTCTGCTGCAACTATTCAGCTCTGCTGTTGTAGCACAGAAGTAGTCATAAACAATCCATAAATGAGTGAGCATGGCTGTGTTCCAAAAAAACTTTACTTATAAGTTGCAGACCCAGGATTTAAACAATTACAAGGTATATACAAGGTGTATTTTCTTTCTCTTTTTTTCTCTCTCTCTCTCATTCTTGTGTATACTACCTATTTCCCCCATAAAATATTCTCATTGGTGAAGCAGAATCACTAAAGCAAACACTGGTTCTGCTCCCTTTTGCCAGGAGCATAAAGTCTATCTGAAGAAAAAGAGGTATATTGTGCTACCTAAATTTCAAGGTGTTTTGTCAAGTATTTCTATTTAATTGGGGGATGGGGGGATGAGTATTGCCATGTTCTTCTAATAAGTTGAAATGAGATTGTGGAACGCTAATGGACAAAGGACCAATAATGGACTGAAGTTGAAGAGTTTATCTGAACTCCATTTCTTATTCTCATATTTTGAGAATAAAACTGAAAGGAAAATGGATACGTTACCTAAGTAAGTAAGCACAATGCAAAAATTAATTCAATAATATAGACCATTTATGCTTAATTGAGCATCAATAATTCTGACAACTTGCTGTTTAACACTTCCTATGGAATATAAATGGATGTGTATTTTCAAACAATTTTCTTGTGTTATCTTTGACATAAATTGTATGTATTTATGGTGTACAACTTGATGTGTTCTCATATTCTTTGTGAAAAGATTACAGTCGAGCTAAATGACTTATTCGCCACCTACATAGTTACCAGTGTGTGTGTGGTGAGATTTGACTTAAAATCTATCTTTCTAGAAAATCTCAAGTATACAGTCTAATATTGTTAACGGTTGTCACCATGCTGTACATTAGATTCACAAACTGTATTCATTCTGCATAACTGATCCTTTGTACCCTTTGACCAACATCTCCCCATTGCCCCCACCCCCAGCCCCTGGCAACCACCATTCTACTCTCTGCTTTTTTGAGTTCTGCTTTCTTAGATTGTACATATAAGTGAATCACGTGGTATTCATCTTTCTGTGTCTGGCCTATTCCACTTAACCGTAACATCCTTCAGCCTCATCCATGTTGTTACAAATGGCAGGATTTTCTTCTTCTTTACGGCTGAATAATATTCTACTGTTCATATATACCACCTTTTTAAATTCATTCATCTGTCTATGGACATTTAGGTTGTTTCCATAACTCACCTGTTGTGAATAGTGCTGCAGTGAGCATGGGCGTTCAGAAGTCTCTTCGAGATGCTGATTTCATTTCTAAAGAAATGAGTATCTTGTTACGTGTAAAACAGTGTGCTCTCCAGAACGTTATGTTACTAAATCTTCATATCATCTATTGAATCACATGTTAGTCTGATGCTATTTCCATGAACATGCCAATTATTTTATTTCCCACTTTTTTATGAATACGGAAGAAAAAGCATATTGAAGACCTCTGAAGCCCATATCCACATGAACTGCAACACCAAAGCCATTTAACTAAGGCAACTCCAGGCAGAGCTATGTAAAGTCTTAATTACAAGAGATTATTTACTGGGGAACCCAAACTGGGGCACAGGAAGGAAGGAAGGGACATCCCCGAGCATCATGACAGCTTATCCTCTTGTTCTTGGCTGCTAAGCGAACCTCTCCAGCTTTCCCCAGAGTTCACATAGTCTTAATTTAAATTGAATGCTTTGCTTTGTTTTTCCTTGCTCACCACAGCTTTTTATTTTTAACTTCTTATGGAAGCATGATACGCATACAGAAAATTGTCTGTACTCTAAGTAGACAGTTCAGTGAATTTACAGAACCCGGGTGAGAACCAGAGACCCATACCCGATCCTTTCTCCCTCCTGCGGCCATCACTGCCCTGCAAGGGTCGCACTGTCCTGACTTGCCCTGGTGTACGTTTGTGGGGCTGTTCTTGCACTCTGCCTGCTACATCCCACAGTCTGGGTCCTTCGTGTCTGGTTGCCTCTACTCAGTATGTTTGTGGGGGGACTTCCCTGGGGGTCCAGTGGGTAAGACTCCGCGCTCCCAATGCAGGGGGCCTGGGTTCGATCCCTGGTCGGGGAACTAGACTCCACGTGCATGCCGCAACTAAGAAGTCTGCATGCCACACACACACACACACACAAAACAAAAGATCCTGCATGCCACAGTGAAGATTCTGCAGGCCGCAACGAAGACCTGGCACAGCCAAAATAAATAAATAAATAAAAATAAATTTTAAAAATATATATGTTTGTGGGATCATCCGTATTGTCCCGTGGAGCTTCTGTTGGTTGTTTTTCATTTCCATGCAGTATTCCATTGTGTAAATATACACCACATTTTATTGATCCATTCTGGGGTCGAGGGGCCTTTGGGTAGTCTCCAACTTGGGACTATTGCAAACATGGCAGCTGTGAGCTCCCTGATGCGTGTGTTTTGGGGACCATACTTGCACATTCCCCCTGGACGTGGGTTACAGGGTCTGAGGACGCTTGGCTTCAATATTTTCTACCAAACAGTTTCCCGAAGCTCCAGCAGTTTTTTGTTTTGGGTTTTTGTTTTGTTCTGTTTTGTTTTTTTCTTTTGGCTGTGCAACGTGGCATGTGGGATATTTGTTCCCCGACCGGGGATCAAACCTGCGCCCCCTGCAGTGGAAGTGTGGAGTCCTAACCACTGGACCTCCAGGGCAGTCCCTCACAGCAGTTTTTGAACAACAAGTTAAAAGCGGGCCCTGCTAAAGACAGGCATGCGGGTGGTGACTGTGATGAGCGCTGGCATGACCCTCAAGAATGTGACATCGGACCAGAGTCTCGTCAGCACAGGAGCAGTGCTGGACCACGGCAGAGCGGCTGTGATTATCTCAACTGTGTAGACCTTGACTCGCCAAGAATGTCAGACTTCTGTTTAAAATGGAGAGGGAGGACACCTTCGATAATGTCTGCATCATTTTTCAAGTCTCCACCCTGATATTGATAAACTTCTCATTTTGAAAAAGTCCTTTTTGCATCCCCCCATTGCCCTGCATGATTCATTCATTCTTTTGGTGGATAAATTAATAACTTCTGTGATATATTTCTAGACGGTTGGCTTATCAGACCATAGAAATACTAGTAAACATCATGGCTGTTGACTAATCCAGCGGAGCCAACTCACCAAAACTATGCATACAGAGTGTTTCATGTATTTCTCTGAAGTTGCAATATTTCCATTATAATTTCATAGTCAGAATAGAAGACCTTGAGGTCAAATGTCAAGTGTGGGTTGCCCCAGCGTAACAGACGTTCAGAAGTTCAGAACTCGGGCCTGAAGGCGCAGGCCGTGACTCGTGGGGGAAGCTGCCTGATGGGGCCCTACCCTTGGCTTCTTGGCTCTCTCTCCCTCTGTCCCTCTGTCCTGGCAGAGCTCTTGTTGACTTCAGGGCAGAGCCCTGGCCAGGTGAAAGGAGGGCTCCCCCAGGGATTACGGCAAGGTGCAAATGGGCTGCGCTGAAGCGTCCCACCAGGAGGGGCCTTGCTAAGCCGGAAGAGGACAGGTGAGATAATATGTACGTCAGCCATACACAGGGAGACTGAGACTGAGGTGATGGAGTTGAGTGGTTTTTATTTTCTCCCCATTTAAAGTAATATATAAGTAGACATGAATTTAAATATAAATATGTGATACAAATATTCGTGTAAGTAAGTCATGTATCTTTCACACTGAATGATGGGACTGCAGATGACATATCCCAACTGTAAGATCCCTGAGCATGTGGACGGGTGTCACAAGATGCAGCTGAAAGGGCTTCAGAGCCTCCGCGGGTCCGGCACGAGTCACGTGGCTCCCGAGGCAAGGATGAGAGTCAGAGCCCTAGGTTCTGTGCTCTGGCTGGAGGCCAGGTTCTTCCTCAGTCTCTGCGTGTTTCTCACCTGCACAGTAACTTGGAAAGGACCGCGTTGTTCTTCCTGTTTTCTATACGCAAAACGAGGCCGAGAGGTCACTTCCCAGCGCCGGGTAGCCAGCAGCTAGTGGAGCTCTGACTTTCCTCAGTTCCCTTTCATACCCGCTCTTACCTCAGGGAGGGTTAGCAGAGATTCCTCCCGGGGAGGCATGTAAACCACACACACTGCAATAGGCGTGTCTGGGGAAGGAGAGGATGGTGGTCGGAGCATACGTACAGTGAATACTGAATGGGAAATCTGCAAAGAAAAACACCTGTCAAGTGCAGCTGATTGATTTCACCTAAACTTGTAAAGACCCAGCCAGTGGGCCTCCATCCCAGCCACACACAGAATCACCTGGGGCCCAGGCTTTAGTACCTGAGTGTCTGTTTGGTTTCGTTTAGGATGAAGGCCCAGCCGCAGTGTATTTGAAACGTTTCTGCAGCCAAGGTTGAAAACCACAGATTGAGATTAAATGCCTTTGTAGACTAAGCAGTTAAATCTAAATCAAAAATGTAATTTTTAAAGAAAGCATGAAAATAAACGCATGTATGTGAAAGAGATTGACAACCTGCAAACTGTATCTCTTTCACGAAGAGATAAATGGAGAAGAAAATTTAGTAGCGTAATTGGACACCTGGTCCACTGGAGCAGGGGAGGAGAGGAGGGGGGAGAGACAGGGCATGTTGGAGGCTACTACAAAGGAGAGGGCTTTCTTGGTGCTGTGATTTGAAGCCAGCCTTTCCTGGTCACTGGTCCATCACATGACCTCTGGCCTCCAGGCTCTGGAAAGGAAACTCAGAGTGAAGAGAGGTCAGCAGGATATGAAGGTGGAGACGGGACAGGCTGCCTGGGTTTCCGAGTTGACAGAGCCAGAACTATTCCCTGGACTGTTCTGCAAATGGAATGGCTCTATGATTTAAGAAAGTAATTCCCGACATACTTTGGTCTGAGACTCTAGTATTTGTCAAACCAAACTGGAATTCAAAATTTATAAAGAGGACAGAACTTAGAATTTTTGTTTTCAATAAGCCAGGTTTTTAAAGGAATTCTCCCCAGAAGTGCGTTTCACACTCAGAGACAAGGACTCTTTCAGAGCTCAGAGCCCTAAACCACCACGTGGGAATCCATGCTTGAAGCAAGTCGGAGAGGAGCAGCCATACACACACACACATATGTACACATAGACACATGCCCACGTGCACACACGGCGCATACACACACATACATGCATACATACACACATACACATACATATTACAACACACACACACTACAACCTGCACATACCTACATATACACATACACATATATGTACACATAGACACATGCCCACGTGCACACACGGCGCATACACACACATACACACATGCATACATACACACATACACATACATATTACAACACACACACACTACAACCTGCACATACCTACATATACACATACACATATATGTACACATAGACACATGCCCACGTGCACACACGGCGCATACACACACATACATGCATACATACACACATACACATACATATTACAACACACACACACTACAACCTGCACATACCTACATATACACATACACATATATGTACACATAGACACATGCCCACGTGCACACACGGCGCATACACACACATACACACATGCATACATACACACATACACATACATATTACAACACACACACTACAACCTGCACATACCTACATATACACATACACACATATGTACACATAGACACATGCCCACGTGCACACACAGCGCATACACACACATACACACATGCATACATACACACATATGTACACATAGACACATGCCCACGTGCACACACGGCGCATACACACACATACATGCATACATACACACATACACATACATATTACAACACACACACACTACAACCTGCACATACCTACATATACACATACACATATATGTACACATAGACACATGCCCACGTGCACACACAGCGCATACACACACATACACACATGCATACATACACACATACACATACATATTACAACACACACACTACAACCTGCACATACCTACATATACACATACACACATATGTACACATAGACACATGCCCACGTGCACACACGGCGCATACACACACATACACACATGCATACATACACACACACATACACATACATATTACAACACACACACACTACAACCTGCACATACCTACATATACACATACACATATATGTACACATAGACACATGCCCACGTGCACACACGGCGCATACACACACATACACACATGCATACATACACACACACATACACATACATATTACAACACACACACACTACAACCTGCACATACCTACATATACACAAACACACATATGTACACATAGACACATGCCCACGTGCACACACGGCGCATACACACACATACACACATGCATACATACACACACACATACACATACATATTACAACACACACACACTACAACCTGCACATACCTACATATACACATACACATATATGTACACATAGACACATGCCCACGTGCACACACGGCGCATACACACACATACACACATGCATACATACACACACACATACACATACATATTACAACACACACACACTACAACCTGCACATACCTACATATACACATACACATATATGTACACATAGACACATGCCCACGTGCACACACAGCGCATACACACACATACACACATGCATACATACACACACACATACATATTACAACACACACACTACAACCTGCACATACCTACATATACACATACACATATATGTACACATAGACACATGCCCACGTGCACACACGGCGCATACACACACATACACACATGCATACATACACACACACATACACATACATATTACAACACACACACACTACAACCTGCACATACCTACATATACACATACACATATATGTACACATAGACACATGCCCACGTGCACACACGGCGCATACACACACATACACACATGCATACATACACACACACATACACATACATATTACAACACACACACACTACAACCTGCACATACCTACATATACACATACACATATATGTACACATAGACACATGCCCACGTGCACACACAGCGCATACACACACATACACACATGCATACATACACACACACATACACATACATATTACAACACACACACACTACAACCTGC
Source organism: Balaenoptera musculus (assembly GCF_009873245.2). NCBI lineage: Eukaryota > Metazoa > Chordata > Mammalia > Artiodactyla > Balaenopteridae > Balaenoptera > Balaenoptera musculus. The sequence goes on along the minus strand of NC_045788.1, from coordinate 1,797,760 downwards.
ACATACCTACATATACACATACACATATATGTACACATAGACACATGCCCACGTGCACACACGGCGCATACACACACATACACACATGCATACATACACACACACATACATATTACAACACACACACACTACAACACGCACATACCTACATATACACATATGCACACATACATACGCGTGCACACAAATACACACACATACACCCATACACACAGATACACACATATTCGCATAACACAGTTACATAAAAGCCTGTTATTGTGAAAGTAACACAAATGCGTAGCTTAGTTAATAAAGGAGGACACCTTGTAGCCACCAGCCACGGAAGGAGCTAGACTTTGCGAAGCGCCCCGGGAGCCCTCCACCTGTCTCTTCCCAAACACAACCCTCTCCCCTACCCACAAGAGGAACCACTATCCCGACTTTCATGGTAGTCAACTTTTTACTTTTCTTTATAGTTTTCTCACCCAAACACCAGAGTTATCATTGCCTGTTTTTATTTTTTTTAATATCATTTAGATCTCTTTCCCTCTCTAATTCTGTTCCTTCATTTCGTCTTACTCCATTGCTACTTTTTTGTTGGAGGAACCAGGTCATCTCTTGTGCAGTTTGCCTCAGCCTGTGTTCACCTTTTTTGCACCCCACCATGTGCTTTCACGTCTGAGTTTGGCCTCTGTGTTTCCAGCAAACTGGCTGTTGACTCCAGAGGCTTAATCACATTCAGATGTGATTGTTTGGGAGAAGACATCTTCTTAGGTGGTGATGTGTTCTTCATCAGGAGATAGTAATACATTTTATCTCATTTTCTCTCTTTCTGTCTTGGAAATAGCCACTGATTCTCAGTACCTACATCCTTAATCCATTAGGAGTGAATGGTGATATTCTAATTCTTTCATTCTTTCATTTATTTGTTGAAATATTTCTATACAAAGAACCTTCCCCTTTTCTGTTATTTGGTTGTCTGGTGGTACAGTTTATAGAAGAAAAGCAGGATAAATGCTTGGGTATTTCATTTTATTTACCAATGTTCAAAATAAAGAAGAAGATGCCTAGCATTCTTCCAAAAACTGGCCAGTTAATGTCTTAAATCATTAGGAATTCATGAATATAAACATATTTGGTTTGTTTCAATCTATCATAGTTCTGATTTATAATCTCTGTTAGGAGAATGTTTTCCTGGCTACAGATTGTTCAAAGGTTCAGGCCCATTAGTGCATGTAGTTGTTTTTTTTTCCCACTACTCTTTTTTGTCTTCTTCTAAAGGAGCTTTTCATTATCGCCATTCAATAAAATGTATTTTCATTCTGTTTGTTTTCTCTTTTTTCTAAGTATTTATTTATTTATTTGTCTGCGCCAGGTCTTAGTTGCGGCATATGGACTCTTAGTTGTGGGATGCATGCGGGATCCTTTTCCCCGACCGGGGCTCGAACTTGGGCCCCCTGCACTGGGAGCACAGAGTCTCACCCACTAGACCACCAGGGAAGTCCCTATGTTTGTTTTATGAGGAAAGTTAACTGGTCATTCCTAGAGGTTTTTTTTTATTAACACACCAACCAGCTTCTCCAGCTTTTGAAAAAGATGGTCTTAGCTACAGCACCGTGGGCCTCCCAGGAAGAAGACAGGCACCCACACTTTTATCTAGTTGGAAGGACTCCAACTTCCAGGGAGGGCAGTTTTCTCTGGCTTCATTTCAGAAACGCTGTGACAGTTGTGAGCTCTGCGCCCTCACCCAATACACACACACACACACATCCCTTCTCTCACGCTGCTTTTCGGTTACCCCTCAAGGCTCCTGTAATTACCCAGTGTGCTGTTCTGCATTTCCCCCAGATTGTTCCTTTTCACTTGCATAGCTCAGACAGCTTAAAAATTGCCATTTATTTTCAAAGAAAAAGAAATTCTCTCCAGGAAAGCTGTAGCTGAAACCAGATGCTGCTAGGTAAATCCCGACCAGTGGTTTACCCAGGCTGGATGCTCTCTATCCACCTGTAGGAAAGGAGGATTCTGGGGCACTCTGCCACAGTGACGTAAAACTTTATCCAACACCACATTGTTAATCAACTATGCTCCAATATAAAATAAAGTTTTTTTAAAAAATAAATAAAACTTTATCAACACTTAGATGTTTGTTCATAAAAGAAGTAGGGGGCTTCCCTGGTGGCGCAGTGGTTGAGAATCTGCCTGCCAATGCAGGAGACACGGGTTCGTGCCCTGGTCTGGGAAGATCCCACATGCCGCAGAGCAACTGGGCCCGTGAGCCGCAATTACTGAGCCTGCGCGTCTGGAGCCTGTGCTCCACAACAAGAGAGGCCGCGATAGTGAGAGGCCTGCGCACTGCGATGAAGAGTGGCCCCCGCTTGCCACAACTAGAGAAAGCCCTCGCACAGAAACGAAGACCCAACACAGCCATAAATAAATAAAAATAAAAATTATTTTAAAAAAAAAAAAAAAAAAAAAAGAAGTAGGAAGTTGTTGTGAAGGCCTGACATCGCTGTAGGGTTTGACTATGTCTATGCAGAAATGGTCAAGTGCACGCTTGCCTCTGACCCCGAGGAAGGCTGGGGACATACTTCTACTCCCATTTTATAAAATAGAAAACTGAGCTCAGAGAGGTGACTCAGGGTCGCTGAGCTGCTAGAGCAGAACTACCACTCCACTGCCCTCACTCCTCACCCAATGGTCTTTCTGCCACCGCACCCCGGGCCTTCACTTATTTCAGGGAAGCATGAGTTCCTACCTTCACGCACTCCTTGCTCCCCTTGTGGGAAGCTCCTGGCCTCTGCACTTGAACTTCCAGCTGATGCAAGCACTTGGATCCTATCACTTTCCCTTTCAGCCAGCCCTAAGCCAACCCTATTCATTCAACTCTAAGTACTTTTTCAGCATCTACAATGTGTCAAGCACTGGGCCCCTGGTTGTAGGGAACAAAACAGTCTCAAGGTGCTTATAGTCAAGTGGAAGAATGATTTATACATACTAATATAATATAATATGTTTATGTCTGACATTTCCTATTAAAATCAACTTTTAACGATCTTCTCTCCTGAAAGGAAATTGATAAAACTGTTGTCTCCAGGTTAAAAAATCAGTGTGTATCCATGCATCATGTAAAGAGTGAGGAAGTCTCGAGCTACCTACTTGTCATATTCAGCTACTACCATAAGAAAAAGAAGAGAGAGTCCAGGCACAAAGTTGGAGAACAAGCATTTCACAGCTCTGAGTTGTTGGGCCTGAGCCATTATGTCTTTACACTTTGAAGTAACACTAATGTGTTGTTTGCGGTATAAAATCAACAATTTACTATACAGAACCTAATGCATCCCTTGGTCCCCAGACAAGGATCTGCAGGGGTTTTTTGCTTTGTTGTTGTTTTCTGCTCACACTTGCCAGCCGGCTGCACTCTGCCCTCCCCACCTCCCACACCCAAAACCCATTTTATCAGAATCTTCAAATAAAGCATGTTTTTGTTTTCGAAAATGGTATTTTCTGGACAGTTGAGTCCGATCATGATCCACAACTCCAAGGCTTCAGGAAGCCCCGTTCAGTTTGTCGAAGGCTGTACTCCTGAAGGGTTTTGGAGTGCAGGCTCTTACACGCTCACCCTGCCGGCTCATCCACAGTCTTTAGACTCCTACGAAGAGAGTCAAGTGTGATCCATGAAATGGAAAAAACTAATCTAGGATCAAAAATAGAAGTAAATCTGTATAATGCGGCACACATACCTCCTCTTAAAACGATTGTTAGTATGCTCAGAGGAGGACATTTGAGAAAAGTGTGTTGATTTGAATTCATCTTTTTTTCTGCAGACAGTTTTGAGTAGGGGTATAGGATTATCTTAAAGAAGGTATCTGTATCATCTTACATAACAAGAAACCCACCATTTAACACGTTTTGTAAAACCCTCGTGTGCAGCCATTGATTAAATACTGTAGTTGAACCGCCTTTGGACTCCTTCACTGTGACTGTCTCGACCAGTCAGTTTGACAGCTGTATCTCCCTAACCGCGTGGTTCAACAGACACCAACCAATGGACAGTTGTCTTCTGTGAGTAAGAGTTCATTTTGCAGTAGCTGAGCTGCCGTATTTCTAACCACTGTCCAACAGTTATCAAAAGTCCTTTGATCAGTGTTGTGGTTCTTTTGAAGAAAGCACTATACACGAGGAAGAGAACTAACTCATCTTGAGGTTATGAGGCCCAGGTTCCAAAGCTAACTCCACCATTTATTCCTTATGTGATAGTGGACACTCATCTCTCTCTCTTTTTTAAAATTTATTTATTTATTTATTTTTGGCTGAGTTGGGTCTTCGTTGCTACGCGCGGGCTTTCTCTAGTTGCAGTGAGCGGGGGCTACTCTTCGTTGTGGTGCGCGGGCTTCTCATTGCGGTGGCTTCTCTTGTTGCGGAGCACGGGCTCTAGGCACGCGGGCTTCAGTAGTTGTGGCTCACGCACGGGCTTAGTTGCTCCACGGCATGTGAGATCTTCCCAGACCCAGGCTCGAACCCGTGTCCCCTGCATTGGCAGGTGGATTCTTAACCACTGAGCCACCAGGGAAGCCCCATGGGCACTCATCTCTTGAATGGAGGTGGTCATTCATGTCTTCACTATCTAATGGGATCACTGATGCAAGTCAAGTGAGATGAAAAAATAGCGCTTGCAAGAGTGTAAAGCAATGACTAATGCAAAAGGGTATCATTCTTTAGGTTTTGTTTTTCCGCTTCACACACACACAAATACACAAACACTCAATGGCTTTGCAAATCTACTCTTTTTTTGTTGTAATTTATGCTCCACTTCCCCCCAACATTTTTGAAGTATCTATAGGATACAAGACACAGATATAATAGAATCAAACAAACAAGGACGCATGAATAGCAACCGGATAACAAGGCAAGAGAAATTAGAAGGAACTACTAACATTAAAATTTCCTAAGCTTCCTAGCAGTCAGGACAAACACACTATTTACGTGGTTTTCCCAGTCTGATTGAGAGAACCCTTTTTGTCCTTGCAGTATACCTTACTTAAAATAGGCTTCATAGATCATTACCAAATGCTTTTTTAGGCAACTATAATCTTTGTTATCAAAGTGCCTCATTTAAAGTGTTGTTGCTGCACATAAAACTGATTAATTCTTTGTGAATCCGTCTTGCTCAAAGCTATTTTAGAATATTGTGAAATAAAAGCCACCTTTCTAGTGCTCTGTCCACACTTTGAGTGCATGGAAAAATATCCTTAGGGTTTCACTCCTGTGTTTTCCTAGCATTGTTATATCATGTGAGGTGCACACATATGCCTGCCATGTCTGTATTTGTATATCCAGAAATCACCCTACCTGTGAGTTGTGTTAATAGCTTTTTAACTTTTTGCCTGGATCCTTTAGCAATATCTGGACCTCAGAGGTGATAGAGGAAATGGAAAAATGAATTAGGTTATTACCAAATTCAAATATATACTTGGGTTCAAGATGAGGAGGAAAGTTTGCTCTATAAACGTATGAAGTCTTAGAGGCTGCATCCTTCAGACTTGTTTTCTAGTCATATAGACAGGAGTTTATTTCCAAGCTTTGCATTTATTGGGTGGCCTTAGTAAGGTCACTTGGTATATCTGATCCTTAGTTTCTCCGTTTGCAAAATATGAGTCCACCAAATCCAACTTGCAGAGTTGCTCTACTGTTAGAGGTACATTACCTGCCATACAGATGGCAGTCAGTACACAGCAGTTATTACAGTTCGACCCCATATCTGTAATTTCAAACCCCCAAATTTCCAGAGTCTAAAAACATTTTTCATAACTCATTTGACAGCAAAATCTTACCTAAAACTCGAGCATAATCTGACCTGAACTGATGTGAGGCTATTTAAGAGTCTTTTGACTGTTAAGTGGAATTTTAAAGCAAAAGCAGAAATATTTATGCACTTGGCTATGGAGTGCAGCCCCAGACAACGCTGGGGATCCTGCATTGTATACAAATGGTGTATACACTAAATTGTCTTTCTAAACTCTGAAAAATTCTGAATTCAAACACATCCAGCCCCAGTGGTTTTATGTAAGGAATTGATGACCTATTTTATCACTGGGGTTACAAATTTCCTTAATATTTAGCTTGTCAGAACATGTACTGAAAAGGGAACTCTCTTCTACTGCATCCCTAATTCACAATAACCTCCCAGGCCCTGCCCATTTGTTCTGAGCTCTTTGGGTTTGGGGGAGGTTGATACTTTGGTAGCAGCCTGGTTCCCCTCTGATAGATCTGATCGTTACAAAGTCCTTCTTTACACCGAACTGAAATCTGCCTCCCTGTAAACTGTCCTACTTGTCCCTGTTCCTTAGAGCTGCGAGAACAGAGGATAAGCCAGCTCCCTCTTCCAGGTGACTTTCTCAAATATTCAAAAAAAGATATACTCTTTCTTAAGTCTACTTCTATTCAGTCAAACAGTAAAAGCCAGTAGCCAGTCTTCAGCTCACCCATTTCCAGGCCTCTCCTAATTGGTCTTTACTGTGTCAGTTTTCCACTTAATATGTGTGATCTAGAATCAGAAGTATTACGGTCTTTGTCTTAAAAACTATTTCCAGCTCTTGATGAAAAGCTCATCTTCTCTGACCCCAGATAGTATCTTCACAGGGACTGAAGTTTTGTACAGTGGGTGGTTCAGAGCCAGTCAGATTCTGAGCCATCCATTTACTAGACCTTAGGTGAGTTGAATAAACTCTCAGGCCCTCAGTCTCTGTATGTGTAAAACAGGGATGATTAATGTGAGCTTCGTTGCTGTAAGGTCTAGTAGCTTACCTGACACAAAGTAGGCAGGTAAGAAGTGGTAATGATTATTATTAGAAGTTTTATAAATAATCCTCCTCTTTACTTTATCAGCATGTTTCCATTGCTTTCTTAGGCTGATACTGGTGCTATCAAAATTCCACACAAGCCTAAGACATCGGTGGGTTTATTGTTAGGTCTAGTCCATATGAAAGTAATCTGTCATTGTGAAGATGCAATTTGTGTAATAAAAAGTTTCTGCCAGCCATTAAAGGGAAATCATAGTACTTCTTCTGCCTCCCCCGACTCTTTTGAACCAAACGCAGCCTCCTCCGGGACAACTTGATTGACAAAAGCACTCAAATCTGTATCTTTCAGGCATCTCTTGAGAGATCTACAGTAGAAATTCGTTTTTCCAGCCTCAAAACCAAGTAGATTCCAGGGTGTCTCGCGTCTCATTTTGAGACTGTGTGAATGTTTCCAAGTGTACAGAGTAGAGCCATAAATTATATTTTGATCAGTGCCAAAAACTTGGTGCCAGAGAACATCTTGACATTGCTATTAGTTTATGTTGTATCCTGTAATTAAGTAGAATCGACTTGTAGATGAGTTCTTCTGAAGACAGGGCCCTCCTTTCATGGGCGCATAATCAGAATGAGCTATTGCTCTCATTAAGTTACTTGGCAATACATCACCAGTGTGACCTGTCATTCTAATGATGCATTAGTGTAATTCATCAACAGGGTGAATCCCACTAGTAAGGTGTTACTCCAGAAGCAGGCCTGTCCGATGCAGAAAGCATCCGGGGGCAGATGTGGGCTGACTGCGGCCCAGGGTCCAAGAAGCCTGTGTAACGGATCCCCCCACCCTTCGTACTCTCTGAAGTTTAGCTACTTTTAAGTTATCCAAATGAATGCCCATCTGTCCCCAGACTGTTCTCATTGTTCCTTTCTGACTAACGCGGAGTCCTTCAGCTGGGCCAGAAATATCTAACTTACATTCCTTTGGGTGTGTGATTGATCCACTTGGTGTTTTCCTGAGTCACACTTACAGAAAATTTAGTTTCATAGCCGGCATTGTCAGAGCACTTCTGGATTTCTATATGATTCATACCCTACATGATTGTAAAGTGGATACGGTTTTTTTAAAGACTCATTCAGTAATGCCACTCCAATAAAAAGAAGATAGGAGATAATGATCCTAAAAATCAACGTTTTGCAACTAGTAGATAAATAAGTCCTGAAGATCTAATACTCAGTACAGACATTACAGAGAACAAACTGTATTATAAACATTCAACCTGCTAAGAGACTAGATCTTAATTGTTCTCACCACTAGAAGAAATGATGATTATGTGATGCAGTAGAGGTGTTGACTATTGCTATACGGGCAAACACATTGCAGTATAAATCCATCAAACCAATGTGTTGTTCATCTGAAATTTACACAATGCCAATCATACCTCCAAAAAGAAAGTACAAGATTCTCTATCAAAAAAAAAAAAAAAAAGAAATCAAGGCTAACATAGCTGGTGCATTTGAGTATTATATTTATCTCTGAGCTTACTGGAAGGACAACCAAAATGGGATGATGGATTGAAAGAATGAAAACTATTTTGTTTGGAAATTTTCTTTCTCATATTAAATTTTAAGAATTTTTACTTTGGATGTATATCTAAGGAACCTTAAAGAATTTAATCGACTTTGCCTTTAATGGTAATATCACTGAAAATTCTTCGTAGTGATTTCTTATTCTCATCCTCTGATAAAGTCAAGGATATATTGTAATTAAAACATATCCATTTAAGGCATTTTCTGCGAAAAGCAAAGCTAATGTGGCACAGGTATATAATTTTCTTTGGAAATAGGGTTAGAAAATCTGTGGGAATGAATGGGACCATTTCTTTCTACTACTTCCCTCTAAAATCACTTCTCTCCTCTGAACAGTTTTTAAAGAGGTGGGTAACAATTTATGATTTTTTTAGCTTTATGGAGGTATAATTTGCAACCAATAAAATTTACCCTTTGTAAGCATACATTGAGATGAATTTTGGTAACTGTAAATAATCATGTGACTACCATCACAATCAAGACATTGAAGAGTTTTGTCATGCTGAAAAGTCCCCCATGCTCCTGTGCAGTGGGTCTCCTCTCCCGACACCCGCCTTAGGCAACCACTGGTCTCCTTTCTGTCACTCTTAAGTTGCCTTTTCTAGAAATCCATATAAATCAAATATACATGTTGTCTTTTGTGTTTGACTTCTTTTATTCCACCTCTATGTTGTTGTATGTATTCGTGTTTTGTTCATTTTTATTGCTGAGTAGTATTTCATTTGGATTTATTTTCATAAGAAAAAAGCTTAAAGGATATTAAGAACAGTTGCTAGAAAGAATATCCATTTGAATTTATTAAGAAGCATAGAGGTGGCAGTGTGTATTCTCGATTGAATAGAGAGCCAATGCCTTCTATTTCAGTAAATCCTTTTGTACTTTACCAGGGCGAGCTTGCAAGCTGAGTGATAGAATCGTGTTCTCCAGCTCACCATTATATCATATCTGCAGGATCTAGCCCAGTGCCTGCTTTTCCTAGGTGCTTAATAAATCATTGTTAAGTAAGTAAGTGAAGACATTAATAGATGCTCATCATCCAACTACAACAGTCACGTGAAGAGAGCAGTCCCTCAAGATCAGGAGCAGTCAGACTTAACGGGGCAAGTTACGTTCATTACTACGCACTGAGCACTTACCATAGAAGTGCTTGTAGAGTGACTGGATGCTCTGGACATATTTCAGTTTCCTTATGGACTCATTTTTAGCTCTATCACCTGTGCATTTTAAAAACCTTTGGTATCCTATATATTTTATTTATCCTGAACTCTCAACTTTGGGATAATCAACCCTGGACATGTACTATGCCCTGTCCTTTTATTTGCCCTAAAAATATTTCTAAATATTTAGTAATTTTCTGAATCACGTACTACCTTCACTTCTAAGAGTTTTTCTAAACATATAAAAGTATAACCAAGGAACGATACACTTAGAAACAGAGCACCATAGAATGTTAACACTTAAAGATGGTTGAGTCTAATGTCCTCATTTGAAAAGAGGAGGAAACTGACTCTCTAAAATGAGTTGCCCCCAGTTCACACATTTGGTGGCAAGTGTTGTGCAATTGAAGATAAATGTGTTAATAGCCTGTTAATCCCAGTCAGCAAGCAGTTAGTTGGCAGAACTGAACTGAAAGCAAAAGGGAGATCTTTTAGTTTGCTTACCTGTTCATATTCAAACTTTACTCAGGAGAGGGACTTCCCTGGTCCAGTGGTTAATGCTCTGCACTTCCACTGCAGGGGGCACGGGTTCCATCCCTGGTCGGGGAACTAAGATCCTGCATGCTGTGCAGTGCAGCCAGAAAAAAATAAAAAAAATAAAATAAAAATAAAACCTATCCTAAAAAAAAAATTTTACTCAGGAGAATTGGGAGTGTGCAGTCTCTATTATATTGAGTGGTATTTTGGAGCATGTCAAGGAAAAAATAACTTTCACAAGGAGAAGCTACATAGCTTGAATTAGAATCCATGTCAAAGCAAGAAAAAACAAATATAAGAAGGCGAAGTTCTATACTGGAGCGAATGGAACCTCACCTCAACCGGACATCTCAGCAGATGGCAAAATCTATTAATTATATGCCTTAAACCAAACCTTTATTTGGTCTTTAAGGTGTACTCTCTATGTCAAATCACTAAATATTCCGGAAATTAGGTTTTCAGGTAGAATGTTCATCTGAAGTCATAATAGGTTAATTTTGGCTCTTGTCACATACCCTATCTATAAGCTTTGACATTCACATGGATCTGGATTCAGCAGATAAAAAACGTTCAGATGCAGGCCTCTGCAATATCCTGAGTTTTATAGATCTAATGAACCATTAAGATACAACAGAATTGTGTTGTTTTATAAATCCAGCAAAGTGATACCTGAACCAGCACTTCAGACTGCCACTAGATAAAACTGTGGCTTGCTCCATCTACCCATCCGTCCACTAATGCAAAAATTATTTATCAAATGCTTGTGAAGTGATTAAGTGCTATAACACAGGAATGAGTGAATACTCTGATAGGGCAAAGGGAAGAACAGAGGATCTCAATGTGGGGAGGGAATTAAGGAAGACTTCAAGAGAAGGTGGCTTTTGAGATGGATCTTATATGAAAAGCATTTTAGTAGGGTAACAAGATGAAGGTAATTCATGGAGCTGCAAAGGAAATCTGTGAAAAAGGAAATAGCAGGGTGTCTTCTCCCTGGGTTCACTTTGGAAGGACATAATGCTTCCAAAGGGAGATACACATCAGGAGGCCAAATAACTTGGTTATATTTCAACACCAAATAGATGGAACTCAGCATCATTTAAGACCCCATGCTTTCTGGAATCCTTAAATTTCCAATAATATGCCATTAAAAAAACATTGAAATCTCTCAAAATGGGACATTGATACTACAGAAAGTCATGATTTGACTTTAAAAAAAGCATTACCTGGAACTTTAAAATGTTCAATTAAAAATAAGAAAGAATTTGCAACAGGACAACTCGACACAGATGATATAAACATAGACACACACACACACACGCACGTGATGGAGACAACCACACCAAAATTTTCAAATAGTCATTTCTAATCAATAGGTTATTTTAATTTGCTTCAATAGTGTGATGGTATTTTTGATTGAAATTTTAAAAAAGGAAAAGCAAGATTTGAACAACCTAGAACCCGTCACAGATTTTTGTGTCGCAAAGTTCTTTGGTCATCTTCCAAATAAAGATGCGTTTATTACCCATAAAACCAGGAAATATATAATAAAAGTAATTTTTAAGTCCCTGGTGGTTTAAACGTTTGTAAGATAACTTAATCAATAAAGACAGCGGTGGCCTTTTTAGGCAAACTGCCCATAGGAACACTCAATTTTATATGTAAGGGGAGGAGGTTCACTTTTCTAAAAGTTTTGCCATCAGACTTTTTTTACGTTTTATTTTTAGTTTTTTTTTAAATTTGTTTATTTATTTATTTTGGCTGCGTTGGGTCTTCGTTGCTGTGCATGGGTTTTCTCTAGTTGTGGCGAGTGGGGGCTACTCTTCGTTGTGGTGCACGGGCTTCTCATTGCGGTGGCTTCTCTTGTTGTGCAGCACGGGCTTTAGGTGCACGGGCTTCAGTAGTTGTGGCGCACGGGCTCAATAGTTGTGACTCGCAGGCTCTAGGGCACAGGCTCCGTAGTTGTGGTGCAGGGGATCAGTAGTTGTGGCTTGAGAGCTCCAGAGCACAGGCTCAGTAGCTGTGGCGCACGGGCTTAGTTGTTCCGCGGCATGTGGGGTCTTCCCAAACCAGGGCTCAAACCCATGTCCCCTGCATTGGCAGGCAGATTCTCAACCACTGCGCCACCAGGGAAGTCCAGATTTTTTTTAATGTTGCATGTTTTACTTGTTCACTTAGGTAATCAGTAGAGTTACAGATATCTTCAATTAAAGTTCATGTTTACTCTATAAAAGTTAGGCACTTCTATTACATTATCAAAGTTTATTTTAGTTGGTAGTACAAGAGCCTTTATTAAACAAACAATGGCACTAGATCATAATGACTTTTAAATAGCAGTGAAGTTGCTCTGACTTCAGGATAATTTAGTTTTTCCCCCTCAAATAGTCCGTTACAATATTTCTCCTAGGAATAAAAGTACTAGGGTCAATCTCTTTTGAAAGGGAACTTAAAATCAGCTTTATGATGAATTTCCCAAGCATTTTATGGAGATCTTTACATAGTTTTCTTATCGTCTCAGAAGAAAACCTGAAAACCTGCCAATACTTATGTTTTAATATCATCTAGACTATATCTATGACAGGTGAACAAGGACAACATCTGCTGAGGGACGTGAATTGGATTTGGCATTCAGCTTGTCTCCAAGCAGGTTGGCTGCTGTCTGAATTGCTAGTGGTACTCAATCAAAAAAAGTGTCTCCCTTCACTTCTCTGGCAGGTTACCCCAAGCTCCATGCCCCTGCCTATCAGACTGCTCTGTAAATCAAACACAATGAGACACATTCGAAACTGGTCAGGATGTGACAGGTTCAGGAAGGCCGAGTGCAGGGGCTTTGGAGGGACCCACAGTTATCCATAATTGCACCTCAGGAAGACTTAACGCCATGATTTTTCTCATGAGTCAGACCATGTCACACTGTGGGAGACCTATATACGATAGCCCACATTCAACCTAAGCGTGATTATTATTGACTGATTTGATTAGGTGTTTTGCTTTCCTTGACGAGCCCAATTAGTCTACTTACTTTTTCAAGCTTTGGTTTTTATTCCAGAAGCTGATGTTTGGACACTGTAAAGATATTGCTTAAAGAGAGTCACATGAGAGAGCATGTGTGCAGTTTTAAAAAGATGGTCATTGAATAGGTTCATGAGCTCACTGGTCAGCTCTATGTGTGTGCTGAAACTATATTTAAAAATTAAAGACTTGAGAGAAATAAATACAAGTCTGAATATTTTACTTTGAATTAAAACAGAAGAAATGTTTTCAAAAGAGTAAGTTATGCAATAAAATAACTCAAATTGTCAGCATGACAATTTGACTAAGCATGGAAGCTATAACATTTATCCATTCAAAACAGGGATTTATTTGATATTAATTATAAAAGCAGTACAGAAATTTCCTGCTGTTCATAAGGGTAAATCAAAGGTTCCTTTTCTTGCCAGTCCTACTCCCCACCCCCAAAGTTCACAATTAGGATCATACTACATATATACTTCTGTGACTATTTTTCTCACTTCACATAGTGCAAATACAGTTGACCTTTCAACAACTCGGGTTTGAACTGTTCAGATCCACTTACAGGTGGATAGTTTTCAATAGCAAATACTACAGCACAGCACGGACTGCAGTTGTTTGAATCTCTGCATGCGGGGGAACCGCAGATATGGAGGACTGACTGTAAATTATGTTCAAGGTCCAACTGTATCCTCCAAGCTGTTATATTGAGATAACCTCATGATGTCATCTTTGAATCCTGCATGGAAGATAAAGAAAGTGGTTCACTTATATTTCTTCCTATGCCCATCACTGCCACATTTTGTTTACTGTATTATTAGATTTGCATTGTAAACATTTGTAGCATTTACATTCTCTCAGTAATCATAATTTCCATAGTGGTTTATCATTAAGTTTCTTCTTAATTCACATGGCATCCGTTCTCATGGACCATCCCCTCATTTTGTAGTTTCCTCTCCCTGAGTTGCACGTCCTCTTCACTCATTTCTTGATGGACGACATTCTGTTATCAACTAGATTCTTCCAATAGTTCACTTTTGTTTAGAATGACTTTCTCTGTCTTTAAAAGTGACTGAAATCTGGGATAGGTGTATTAGTTGTGTTTTTCTTTTAAAACTCAGTAGACATTGCTTCTGTGTCTTCTGAGAGCATGTGTTGCTATGGAGAAGTCTGAGGCTAGCCTGATTTTTATGTCTTACAGGTGATTTAATACTTCATCTCAACACTCTCAGGTTTCCTTCTCTATCCTTGCAGTTCAAAAACTTCACCAGAACATATCATGTTACTGATTATTCTATAATTATTTTTATAAAAAATTGCTGTGCCATTGGATCTAGAACTTCCTTTCTCATGGGAAATTTTTCTTCTATTATGTCTTTGAGAGTTTCGTTTGTTTTATTGGTTGCTCATTCGTTCAGTTCTCTATTTTAAGGATATTCTACCGTTCCATACCTAAAATAACTTTCATGGATTTTTAGTTTTCCTTTGCATTTAGAGTTGACCCTTGGACAATACAGATTTGAACTGCATGGGTCCACTTATATGTGAATTTTTTCAATAAATAAGGTGAAACATTTTTTTGGAGATTTGCCAGAATTTGAAAAAAACTCACAGACCAACCACGTAGCCCAGAAGTAGCAAAAAATTAAGAAAAAGTTAGGTATGTCATTAATTCATAACATATATGTAGATACTAGTCTTTTTAATTATCTTTTACCATAAAATATACACAAATCTATCATAAAAAAGTTAAAATTTATCAAACGTATGCACACACTTTCATGGCCCCATTCACAGTCAAGAGAAATATAAACAAATGTAAAAATGCAGTATTAAATCGAATCATGACTGCATAAAATTAACTGTAGTACATCTTGTGCTGCTGTAGTAACTTCAGAGCCACCTCCTGTTGCTGTTGTGGTGAGCTCAGTGCTGCCCGTGTCCATGTGATGCTCACCTCTGCATGTGAGCAGTTCATCTCACCAGGAAACTGTATATTTATCAAAGTAGAAAGTGATCTCTTGTGGTTCTCGCATATTTTTTTTATCGTGTTTAGTGCAATACTGTAAACCTTAAATAACACCATGGGACCCACCAAGTGCCACTAGTGATGCTGGAAGTGCTCCCAAGAAGCAGAGAAAAGTCATAACATGACAAGAAAATGTTGAATTGCTTGATGTGTGCTGTAGATTGAGGTCTGTAGCTGTGGTTGCCACCGTTTCAAGATAAATGAATCCAGTGTAAGAACCACTAATAAAAGAAGAGGAAATTTGTGAAGCCATCACCACAGATACACCAGCAGACGCAAAAACCTTGCACTTCTTGTGAAATACTTTTTGATCTCATACTGAAAATGCAACTTTTATGTGGGTTCAGATTGCCATAAGAAAGTCACAACTGTAGACTCTAATATGATTTCGAGAACAAGCAGAGTCATTATATGACAACCAAAAGCAAAAGGAAGGTGAAGGATCTAAAGCTGGAGCGTGGAAAGCCAGCATAGGATGGTTTGATAATTTTAGAAAGAGGTTTGGCTTTAAAAATGTCAAGATAACAGGAGAAGCAGCTTCTGCTCACCAAGAGGTAGCAGACAAGTTTCCAGATGCCATTAAGAAAATCACTGAGGACAAAGGATATCTGTCTGAACAGGTTTTTTAGTGCAGATTAAAAAAAAAAAAAAAAAAAAGCCACGAAGGATATTCAGTAGTAAGGAAGAGAAGCAAGCACCAGGATTTAAGCCTGGAGGGATGGGCTAACTCTGTTGTTCTGCGCAAATGCAGGTGGATTTATGATCAGGACTGCCCTTACCAATAAAGCTGCTGACCCCGAGCCTTGAAGGGAAAAGGTAAACAGCAGCTGCCAGTCTTTTGGTTGTACAGCAAGAAGGCCTAGACAACAAGAACCCTTTTTCTGGATTAGTTCCATCGGTGCTTTGTCCCTGAAGTCAGAAGTACCTTGCCAGTAACGGACTGCTTATAATGCAGTCCGTTACTACTTCTGGCTCTTTCTGATGTGGTTTCCTTTTATTTATTTAAAGTTTAAAGAACTTTAAAATAGTTCTTTTGATATTGGACCATATCCCTGGCCACCCAGAACCCCATGAGTTTGCCACTGAAGGCGTCAAAATGGTCTGCTTGCCCCCAAACACAGCGCCTCTAATTCTGCCTCCAGATCAGGGGGTCATAAGGACCTTTAAGGCTCATTACACATGGTACTGTACGGAAAGGATTGTCAACACTATGGAAGAGAACGCAATAGAGAGAATATTGTGAAAGTATGGGAGGATTACACCACTGAAGATGCCATTGTTGTTGTATCAATAGTAAAAAAAAAAAAAGCCATCAAGCCCAAAACAATAAATTCCTGCTGGAGAAAACTATGTCCAGATGTTGTGCATGACTTCACAGGATTTACGACAGAGCCAATCAAGGAGATCATGAAAGAGACTGTGGATATGGCGAAAGAGGGTGGGGCTGGGTGGGGAGTATGGGGAGGCCTAGAGCTTCAAGGTATGGAACTTGGAGAAATTCAAGAGCTGACAGACACCACAGCAGAGGAATTAACAGAAGATGACCTAACAGAGATGAGAGCTTCCTAGCCAGTGCCAGATGATGAGGAAGAAGATGTGGGAGAAGCAGTGCCAGAAGACAAAATGACATCAGACAATCCGGCAGAAGGGTTTCGATTATTCAAGACCGCTTCTGACATGGACCCTTCTGTGATATGAGCACTGAAACTAAAGCAAACAGTGGCATTAGGATTGGTACCATGTAGAAACATTTTTAGAGAAATGAAAAAGCAAAAAAGTCAGACAGAAATGACAGTGCCTTTCTGTAAAGGTCACCAAGTGTGCTTGCTCTCCTGCTTCCCCTTCACCTCCTTCACCTTTTCTGTCTCTGCCACCCCTGAGACTGCAAGACCAACCCTCCTCTCCCATCTCCTCCTCAGCCTACTCAACGTGATCACAAGGAGGAAGGCCTTTACGGTGATCCACTTCCACTTAATGAATAACCATCCTGCCCTACAGGAAATCAACTTATCTGTTGGGTAGGTGTGTAAGTGTCTTCGTGTGAAATCTGTTCACTGTAGTGCAGGGAGTGTTCCTGTAGAACATCGTGTGCAAGGCTTGTATTGAATAGCCTATCCTTACACAGGTACAAGGTGAGTGATATTTAATATAACATTAATAATGTGTTTGTTTTCTTGCTGTTTTATAACTTTGCTTTGAAAGAATTATAGTACTGTGCAGTGTGCCTCTCTCTTGTAATTGGAGAAACTGTGTACCAACCTATCATCACAAGGAAGTGGATTTTTTTTAATGTAACAATGTTTCCAATACTGTATTATGAATATGACTGTAATACTATATGCCATAAAAATTTTATAATGATTCATTCATTAGTGTACAGACTAGGCTATCATGAAGCAAATGTATGGATTACACTAAACTACCATAAAGCAATCATATTGCTGCTTCTTTGTTAATGTATGAATTAGTACACCTATAAATAATATGAATTTCTTTTTCACATTATCTTTTCATTTTTGATGTTTAGTGTTAGTAATATGTATAACATCTACAGTGTTTTGTATCATATAAGACAATATTGATGTAGATAATGACAGACAGATGATTCATCTTGTAAACAGATGACTTATACTTAAGGTATCAGTAAATACAGTACAGTATTGTGAATGTATTTTCTCTTCCTTATGATTTTCTTAATGACATTTACTTTTCTCTAGCTTAATTTATTATAGGAATACAGTATATAATACATATAACATACAAAATATGTGTTAATCAACTGTTTATTTTTTTTTAATCTTTTAAAAATTTATTTATTTTATTTATTTATTTTTGGCTGCGTTGGGTCTTCGTTACTGTGCACGGGCTTCCTCTAGTTGCGGCAAGTGGGGCCTACTCTTCGTTGCGGTGCGCAGGCTTCTCATTGCGGTGGCTTCTCTTGTTGCAGTGCACGGGCTCTAGGCATGCGGGCTTCAGTAGTTGTGGCATTCAGGTTCAGTAGTTGTGGCTCACAGCCTTAGTTGCTTCATGGCATGTGGGATCTTCCTGGACCATGTCCCTTGCATTGGCAGGCAGATTCTTAACCACTGCGCCACCAGGGAAGCCCTCAATTGTTTATGTTATTGGTAAGGCTTCCAGTCAACAGTAGGCTATTAGTAATTAAGTTTTGAGGGAGTCAAAAGTCACATGCAAATTTTTGACTGCACAGGGGGTTGGTGCCCCTCACCACTACACTGTTCAAGGGTCACCTGTATGTTATTTTCTTATGCATATCCTCCATGTGATTGCCTCTGTTTTTAGCAGTATCCATTCTACTTCTGGCTCTTTCTGATGTGGTTTCCTTTTACTTAGTAATGGTTTATTGCTTCCTTTAATTTCTTTCCTAAGCTTGGCCAGATTACCTTTCATCTCTTTAATTATCTTATCTCTTCTTTCATCTCTCGTATTGCTCCTTTGATATTCTCCCCTTCTGCCAAAGATTCCAAGGATCCTTCCATTTTTCTTAAGAGTATAGAGGACTATTCATAGTCTTCCTTGTTTCCAAAGCCCTGAAATGTATTGATTGCTTCTTATGTACCTTCTTGGCCTTTTTGTGGGGGAGACAGGGGAGTGTCATGGTATCCACATACAGATGCCCCATGTTGGATCCTTGTTGGGTACCAGTCATCTAGGTGTGACTGTGCGCTCACCACTGTTGTAAGTAAAAGCGTGCATGTAAGGGAGTGGGTTGAGACTAGCAAGAGCACTCTCTCACTAAGGCACCTTCTGCGCTGGAAGAATATTTCTCTTCTGTGAGAGCAAATCACTGAGGCAGACATTAGGGCAATTCACAGTGAAGCTTCCTCACCAAATTGCAATTTGTCTCTCTCCATTTTTCCTCATTTCTTCTATGTTCACCTCATCTCCAGTAAGTATTGATATCTCAGCATTGCAAAGAGCCAGAAGTTTGCAAGGAGGTTTCTTTGTCCTTGATACCCTGTCCACTAAGTCAGTCCTCACTCCTCTAGGGGAGGTGCTATTACCCACTAACTCATCTTCAAAATATGTGTGCCCTGCTAGAGAATTTTGCGAGGATCTGTTGGCTTAATTTTTTTACTTAATTTGGAACAAATGTCACTGTCTTAGGCAAACTATCTTCATAGTCTGTGATTTGTGGCTGTAATTGTTTTCTAATTTAATTATGAGCTCTATTTTTGTACCCAATTTTTTTATTCCTTTTTTTTTTGTTTCCATGAATTTCAGGAAAAAGGACACGCAGAACTTTACCTCATTTTTTCTGTATGAGTTTCATGTGGCTTTTTTTTAAAAATTTATTTATTTATGTATTTATTTTTGTCTGCATTGGGTCTTCGTTGCTGCGCACAAGCTTTCTCTAGTTGCGGAGAGCAGGGGCTCCTCTTCGTTGTGGTGCACCGGCGTCTCACTTCTCATTGTCGTGGCTTCTCTTCTTGTGGAGCTCGGGCTCTAGGTGCACGGGCTTCAGTAGTTGTGGCACACGGGCTCAGTAGTGTGGCTTGCGGGCTCTAGAGCGCAGGCTCAGTAGTTGTGGCACATGGGCTTAGTTGCTCTGCGGCATGTGGGATCTTCCCAGACCAGGGCTCGAACCCGTGTCCCCCGCATTGGCAGGCAGATTCTTAACCACTGCACCACCAGGGAAGTCCTCATGTGACTTCTTAAAAGTGTACAAAATGCAGACTCCTAAATTGATTTTGATAAATGCAATAAAGTTGTAAATTCATCTCTCAAATCTCACATCGGTAGAAAATTATAATTCTCCATAAATTACCATCATTTGCAATGACTGTCTACAAATTGGTGTCTTTTACAGATACATGTCCACCTTAATATGTAAGCAAGCATCCTACCGCAGTAATCACTGGCTATACTGTATAATGGTAAAGAGATGTGTGGACCTTTAGTTACTATTTTCCTATCAAAGATAAAGTGATAGATGTATATGTCAGTGAAATTAAGTTCTGTGTTTTAAATGGGTGCATTTAAAAAAAATGCAACAGACGTTTTTTTCCCCCCAGCAGTCATTGTTAGCAAGCATTAAATTGAGCATTCAAGATTAATTCTCTAGCAGGTCAAGAGGAGAACAGCATGTAGCCAATCCTACCTAGTGTTCCTTCTTAATGGCTCCAGCACAGTGTGAAAAAGTAAACAGTTGTGACAAGAGATGTAATGGATGAGTTGGGTGTGACAGGTCACCCCAACGGAAGTTCATCCTCTCTTTAAGTATAGTCTGTAATGAAGTGGACTATAGTTTTTCAGATCATCAAAGGCTTGTGTATTATTAACCGTATTTCTGGAGTGGGGAAGGATCTTGAGTATATTATGAATGATGGTGCCTAGTGACACCAAAGGAATACAGATCATGAATAAAGTATGCTTATCCTGAAGTGTTAGCCTAGGAACCCCCGGTACTATCCCCTTCTCTCTTCTACATCTCTAATGCCATTTTCTCTTACATACAAACACTCTGTTTAAAATGCTTTAATTTCTTAATAAGTATTTGGAGAAGAGTGATTTTGTAATTATCAAGAACAGTAAGCTTATAGCAATTTATTTTTTCCCCAAACCCAGCACACCTTATGCCTTTTCACACAGTGGGAACACACAAATACATAGAAAGGAAGTGAGATATTGGTCCACCTCTCCTTCCCATTCCATGGAATTGTAACTACAAATGGGACACTTTCCCCTTCTCCCACTAATCCCCAAATCTCAGGGAGACAGATTGATAGGAAGAAGTCAAAATAATGCCCTATTCACTAACATAAATAGTTATTCAAACCTGGAGTAGACAATTTCAAAGGAAGGTTAAATTCCTCAGTTAAATTATATTTGCCTTGTGGTTAGTTTCTAACAATAATTATAGATTATCTTATCATTAATGTGATAAAAAATTGAATTTTAAATTTTATTTAATTTTAAATTTAAATAGCCACATAGAGCTACCATATTAGACCACACAGATCTAGCTGTCTTCTCTAAGATTCATTTTTTTTTCTGTTATGCAGCTGTAGGTAATCAATGAACTGAACAAGAACTATGCTGTCTCTAAAACTCTTGTATCTAAACTCTTATGAAAATAAGAAAATCTTATACAAATATGGAAGGCACCTTATAAGTTTGTTTGGCTCTCAGCTTCTAGCAATACCCCCTCCTTAAACAAACAAATATTTAACACCCAGTATCCAAGAAAAAATTAACAATTTGCTGTTAACATTTTAAGGGTTATTCCAGAGAGACATTTGAAAGTAAGAACTCAGTACTTATAGCATGTTTAACTAAAAGAGTGTTCATAAATATACAGGAGAGAAAAGCAATGCCTGCTTTTCTCAGGAAATAGAAGAATTCCCACCTTCTTTAAAGTTAGCTTATTTAACTTATAACCACGTAGGTCCTTCTAGTTTAGAATCACCATAGGCAAGGTCTTTTCCAATACCAAGTCTCTTCCAGCTCATCTGAAGTCAAACCCAAAAATCCTTGTAGAGCTTTAATTTTCCTGTCAGGCAAGCAACACTTAGAAAGCAATCAGTGCCCTGAGACCTTTTACATTATTCCTCTGAGAAGTCAAAGCTATAACAATAGCTATCAATGTGTGAGAGTTCTAGTTGTCCTGCATTTTATCAGCCCCTGATGATGTCTTTTTTTTTTTTTTAATATTAGCCATTCTAGTGTGTAACAGTATCATGTGTGGTCTAAATTTGCATTTCCCGAATGACAAGTGAAGTTAAGCATCTTTTCACGCATTTACTTATCATCCATATATCTTATTGAAGGATCATTTCAACTTTTCTGTGCATTTTTAAATTGGGTTGCTTACTCTCTTATTGTTGAATTTTAAGAGTTCTTTATATATTCTGCTTATAAGGCCTTTGTTGGAGATATGATTTGCAAATATTTTCTTCCAGTCTGTGACTGGTCTTTTCTTTCTCTTAACACTGTCTTTCACAGAGAAAAACTGCTTAATTTTGATGTAGTCCAATTTATCCATTTTTTTTCTTTTGGTATCATATCCAAGATCTCATTTCCCAACAAAAGTTGCAAAGATTTTCTTCTATATTTTCTTCTAAAAGTCATATAGCTATATGTTTACCATTTAGATCTATGAGTTATTGTTTGAGATTTATTTTTCTTTTGCATATAGATATCAAATTTCCCATGAACCATTTGTTGTAAAGACTGTCAGTTCTTCATTTAACCACCTTTGTTAAAAATTAATTGACCATATTGTGTGGCTCTACTTCTGGACTCTATTCTCTTCCACCAATCTATGTGCTTATCCTTTTACCAATACCACACTGTGTTTATTTCTGTAGCTTTATCATAAGTCTCAAAATTGGATAGTATGGTTGCTCCAATATTGTT
Source organism: Balaenoptera musculus (assembly GCF_009873245.2). Classification (NCBI taxonomy): domain Eukaryota; kingdom Metazoa; phylum Chordata; class Mammalia; order Artiodactyla; family Balaenopteridae; genus Balaenoptera; species Balaenoptera musculus. The sequence continues at coordinate 1,775,288 of NC_045788.1, read as the reverse complement.
CTTTTTCAAAAATTGTTTTGGCAATTTTAGTTCCTTTGATGTTTCCAAATAAGTGTTAGAATCAGCTTCTTGGTGTCTACAAGAGGATGCTCAATGTGATTCCATTGAACCTGTAGGTCTATTTGGGAAGAACTGGCATCTTGACAATATCAAGTCTTCTCATCCATGAACATAGTATATCTCTTCATTTATTTAGGTTTTCTTTGAATTTTTTGACCAGTGTCTCATAATTTTCAGCATACACATCCTGACAGTATTTTTAAGATTTATGTCCAAGTATTTATTGATGCTATCATAAATGGTACTTCATAAAATTTTGATTCCCAAATATAGGAATACAGTTGATTTTTGTGTGTATTGACCTTGTATCTGTGATCTTGCTAATATCACTTATTAGTTCTAGAAGGTATGTGTGTGTGTGTGTGTGTGTGTGTGTGTTTATGTGCATGTTTATAAATTCCGTGGGATTTTTCACGTAGGCAATCATCTCTTACGTGAATAGAGACAGTTTTATTTCTTCCCTTCTAATCTGTATGCCTTTTATTTCTTTTACTTGCTTTACCACACTGACTAGGACTTCCAGAGCAATGTTGAATGAGAATAGTGAAGACAGACATACTTGTCCCGGTCCCAATATTAGGATGAAAGCATTAAGTCTTTCATCCTAAAATATAATGTAAGCTGTAAGTTTTTTAGCTACCCTTTATCAGGGTAAGGGCATTATTTTTATTTCTGATTTGCTGAGAGGTTTCTTTATGAATGGTTGTTGAATTTTGTCAAATGATTTTTCTGTATCTGTTAAGAGGATCACATGTTTCTGCTTTAACCTGTTAATACCATGATTAGATTGTTTGCTTGTTTTTTTTCTTTTTGGCCACTCCTCGAGGCATGTGGAACTTCCCCAATCAGGGATCAAACCTGTGCCCCCCCACAGTGGAAGCGCAGAGTCCTAGCCACTGGACCACCAGGAAAGTCCTAGATTGATTTTAAAAGTTGAGCTAGCCTTGTTTCCTCAGGATAAACCCCACTTTGTTGTGATGTATTATTCTTTTTATATTGTTCTATATCCAATTTGTTAATATTTTGTTGAGGATTTTGAGGTCTGTTCATAGGGTTATTGGTCTATAGTTTTCTTGTAATGTCTTTGTCTGGTTTTGCTATCTGGGTGATTCTGGTTTTATAATATGAGCTGTAAAATATTACTTCCTCTTCTATTTTCTGGAAGAGACTGTGTAAAACTTCTACTCTTTCTTTCTTAAATATTTGTTAGAATTCACCAGGGAAACCATCTGGGTTTGGAATTTTCTTTGTTGGAAGGTTTTTATATTACAAATTCAATTTCTTTAATATCTATAGGCTATCCAGCTTATATATTTCTTCTTTTCTGTTGTTGTTTAATTAATTATTTATTTATTTATTTATTTTGGCTGCATTGGGTCTTCGTTGCTGTGCGCGGGCTTTCTCTAGTTGAGGCGAGTGGGGGCTACTCTTTGTTGCGATGCGCAGTCTTCTCATTGCGATGGCTTCTCTTGTTGTGGAGCACGGTCTCTAGGCTTGCAGGTTTCAGTAGTCGCAGCACACGGGCTCAGTAGTTGTGGCTCACGGGCTCTAGAGCGCAGGCTCAGTAGTTGTGGCACATGGGCTTAGTTGCTTCACAGCATGTGGGATCTTCCCGGACCAGGGCTCGAACCCGTGTCCCCTGCATTGGCAGGCAGATTCTTAACCACTGTGCCCCCAGGGAAGTCCCAAGTTTCCATAATCTGTCTTTAAAAGAACCGGTGCATTTCACCTCAGTTTTGGGTCTTTAGGATCCATAGTGATATCCCCTCTTTCATTCTTAATATTGGTAATTAGTGTTTCTTCTCTCTTTTTGTTGCTTAGTCTGACTAGATACTTATCACTTTTATTAATCTTTACTAAGAATTAGCTTTTGTCTTTATTAATTTCCTCTATAGATTTTCTGTTTTCAATTTCATCCTATTCTGCTCCTATCTTTACCATTTCTTTCTGTGCATAGGGGAAGAAAAAATTCTTTTTCCTGCGAACATCCTAGGTTCTTTGGCTGGGGCCCTGATAACTGAACTGACCAAAGACAGATTAACGAGAGATAAGCATAAAAATTTATTTAATATAAGTTTTACATGACACAGGAGCCTTCATAAGAAAAGTAATACCTGAGGAAATGGTTAAATCTGAGTCTTTTTATACTAGGTTTGATGAAAAGTGGAAAGTCAGGGGAAAGCATGACAGGACATTAGCATTGGTTTAAGCACAGTAAACTGGAGAAACTTACCAAGGCCTGTTCACTTGGACTGTTCTCTGCACCCCTCCATCTCCAGAGATAAAGATGCTCCTTTCCTTCAGATACAGAGAAGGCACCTCTCACAAGAGGGTGTTATGACCTGCTTCAGGGCAGAAGGGAGAGGTCAGAGAGTCCTTCCAGCACTTTCTATTTCTATGACCTTCTTCAGGGAAGAAAGGGGAGATCAGAGAGTCCTTCCCCCGTTTGCCAATTCTCAAATTCCTTCAGCCTAAAATAGTCAACACACCAAGGGGCCATATTTGGAAGTAGCATGTTCTTAACCTGTTCTTTCCACCTGTTCCATGTCTGCATGGCTTGGGGGTGAGCCTGGCACTTGTATCCATTTATAATGAAGAATTAGAAGACCTCCTTCTCAGTCTTCTCTTCCCTGGGATTTTCCCACACTCTCTGGTTCTAGAGGGACCCGTTTTCTTGGTTCCTCTGGCCAGAAAGATGGGTTTCTCCCCATAAAATCTTGCACATTTCTGAGTGACTGCATCTGCCCTTGGGGTAAATCAACAAGAGAAAAGAGGGAGGAAAAAAATTACAGGAATTCCTCCTGCACACTTTGGACCTCAGGGGCCTCTTTTTCTGGTGCCTTTGGCCAGAGACGCAGTTTTTCTTCTTGGAGTCTTGTGTACCCATGCCACTGTGGCCACTGTTACATCTTCATCGCATCAGCACGGCTTCACGGCTGGCACTGTCCACAGAGCAGTCCTGGGTGAGGAGAAAAAAGCTCCAGGTATTCTCCCTGTAATTTCTAGCTCACAGGAGCCCCTTTTTCTGGTCAGCAAGAGGGGTTCTCTCCATATTCACTCCTCGTGCTTATTGCACAGTTTTGCAGCTCAGGCTGTTGGTCCCACACCAGTAGATTCAGTGGTCATTCTTCAAGTCTCAGCTTTCCTCATGCTCTGCTTGCAGAGTGTTTACTTTTCAGGCCCTCAGATAGTTGCTATGTTCTGTCTGCACTCTCTTGTTACGATATGTAGAGACAGAGTCTCAGGCAGACTAGCTGCGTCTTGGTGAGTACTGCACAATCTCACCATCAAATATTACAAGCAAGATTTTACTCAGAAGACCAGAGAAGGTTCTGGAAATTGGGCTTACAATGACAGTCGATTCAAAAGTTTAGAGACATTTGAGGTGAGTTAGGATTCTGAACTACAAAAGCAGCATCTTTCTCCTCACCAAAAGAGGTTGGATATGTTTTCAGAGTCCCAGCAAAGCTGAAGGGTATTCACTCTTCATTGTGATTGGAGTTCAGCTGCCTTTTTCCTCTGTGTCTGTAATAGTCATCATGCTTTTTACTCACTTAAATCACAGACAAAACTTTCCATAGATGTAATAAGCAAGTCTGCTGTTTCATGTGGTCAGCCACTTTTCTATTACTTATTACAGCTCTTGGGTAAGGTTACAAGACAGTAGGGCAGAGTGAAGAAGCACACACACAGGTATATACATGAGGTGGAAATGTTTGGTTACAAAAGCCCTTCTTTGACTATTATTCACTTTTTTGTTTGTGCATTAAAATGTAAATAGAAATCTCATTATTTTCCCCACAGTACTTGTATCTGTGAATAAACAATGCCAAAAAGTGATCCGATACTTATTCAGACTCAAGAGACATTCATCGGGACTTCCCTGGCAGTCCAGTGGTTAAGACTTCGCCTTCCAATGAAGGGGGTGCAGGTTCGATCCCTGGTCGGGGAGCTAAGATCCCACATACCTCATGGCCAAAAAACCAAAACATAAAACAGAAGCAATATTGTAACAAATTCAATAAAGACTTTAAAAAAAAAAAAAAGAGGCATTCATCACCTCTGTTTTTCACGTTAACATCAACTCTGGGGTCATGAATCAAACATCTCTAGATGCCTTATAAGATCCTGAACCTCAGGTATAAGTAGCCTGAGAAAAGAGTCCATGTGAACTTTTCAGGGGATCTTAGTTTTTTACTCTATCTTCTTTGGACTTTCTAGATATCCTCTTTGTGTAGTCCTCAGAAATACTCATTTCTGATTTTTATTCATGATGTGGTAATCTCATTGTATAAAGGATTGCCTTATGTATGTAGCTATATGCCTTGCTACATTCATTCAACAAGCATTAATTGTACCAAGGAACAATAGAATTAAGCAGTAAATAAAAACGATAGATGTGGTGACCAGGTGGATACCCCACTTTATTTTACTCAACAGTGTTTAAGCTCCACATAATTTCAAAGACAATGATATACTGTTTATTGTTACCTCAAAATAACAGATGGATAATTGCTTGCTTTATATGTCTCTGGCCAAATATTTATTTCACTGTCTTTCTTCTTCTAAAAACTCCTGAACCCTTGAAGCAAAAGCCATGAACAGTATCTAAATGGCCATTATGTTACTAACAAAAGATAACGAAAAGAAAAGATGGCACATAAGAGCCAGTGAAGGAGGGAAGGAAGGAGGAAAGAAAGAGAAGGAGGAGGAGAGAAGGAGGGAGAAGAGGATTGTTTTCCCCTCACTGTGCACTTTAATCAACATGGAAGAGCTGGTACCACAAACTGTTAATATTAATATATGTGTGTAATAGAGAAAATAAATGCTGACTCTTCCATCAGCATCCTTTTGCTGCTGTTTCCATGAAGTAGCATTTCATGTGGAATTTAGTATTTGGTAGAGGGTATAAGAAAGAGCAGAGTTCGTCCTCATGCAATGTATTTTATAAAAAGTGCTAGGACCACTTTTTAATTTAGGTATTGTTATTATTTATCTAGAAGACCGTCTCTCAATCCTTATGGTTAATATACTTTTTTTAGTATTATAATTTTCATTTAAAACCTCAGAGATAACATTTATCTGATAATTGTCTGCTCTCTTATCCTTCTATTTCTCTACCTAAGCACTCCTCTGAACACAAGCTGTAAGCCTTCCAGTATTGAGCTAATCAGACTGCACTTTCCACACGTGATATTTTTCTGTACTTTTGGTATCGCTCGAAAGAGAATATCTCATGCTATTATCATAATTGCCATCTTTCCATTTAATAAAGTTCTCTTTTTATCTGAAAAGATTTCCTTTAACAGTTAAAAGCTTTCCTGAATTAATACCTCGCAACAGAACGACTCTTTATCAAACAATATTCAGTATACTTTGAGCAATCCATTTAGAGAATTTGGTTACTAAAGAACTAAAATTTCATAATAATTTGATGTCATTTATTAGATAATCTCTCAGGGTAGCTTCCCCAAACAGCATTATAAAATGATTTTAAAGTAACCAGAATATTATTTTAATAAATATTCTGTTTCTTTTCCCTTTTGCCACTTATTTTCCTCTTTTCACTTCAGCATTTCAAATACCAAATGGCATTTTCCTGTAGTACAGTGGATGAAAGCTTATACTCTAAACAGTTCTTTGTTTTACATAGGCTGGTAATCTTTGTTTAAAAATTATACTCCAAAAATATAGTGATGTATAAGCTTTTGGTCAGTAAGTCAGATAAACTCTTTTTAAATTCACAGCTTTGGGAATTTCCTGCTGGTCCAGTGGTTAGGACTCCACACTTTCACTGCTAAGGGCGCAGGTTCGATCCCTGGTCGCGGGAACTAAGATCACAAGATCCTGCAAGCCATGCGGCACGGCCAAAAAATAAATAAATAAAGATTTTTAAAATAAATGAAATAAAATAGCTTTATTGAGATATAATTCACATATCATACATTTTAAAGTCTACTATACAGTGGGTTTTAGTATATCCACAGAGTTGTACAACCATCACCTATACCTAATTCCAGAACATTTTTATCACCCCAAAAAGAAACCCCATAACCATTAGCAGTCGCTCTGCATTCCACCTCCCCTCAGTCCCTGGCAATCACTATTCTACTTTCTATCTCTATGGATTTGCCTGTTCATATTGATGGGCTCATACAACATGTAATCTTTTGTGACTCGTTTTTTTTTTTTTTACTTACAGTAATGTATTCAAGGTTCATTCATGTGGCAGCATGTATCAGTACTTCATTCCATATAATGACCAAATAATATTCCATTGTACAGATACAAAGTTTTGTGTATCCATTCTTCAGTTGATGGATATTTGGATTGTTTCCATTTGCTGGCTATTATGAATAAAGCTGCTATAAATATTCATGTACAGGTTTTTGTGTGGACACTTATTTTCAGCTCTTTTGGGATTCTAACCTAAGATTAGAATTGTTGGGTCATATCATAGCTCTATGTTTCACTTTTTGAGGGACAAACTTTCCTAAAGCAGCTGCACAATTTTACATTCCCACTAGCGATATATGCTAGGATAACATATTCTAAGGTAAAGTGCTCTGAAATCAGTTATCAACTCATTCAGTTGGTTGCCATATCATCACGAGACATATAATAACTCACAGCAAAATGGAGTATGATATTAAAAATTTGTCAGGGTTTCCTGATCATTATCCAAAGGAGAGAGATGTGTGTACCTGGTACAGGTCATCAAAGGTATGCCCTTAGTAAGCTGGAGAGGTGTGGAGAAAAGGGAACCCTCCTACACTGTTAGTGGGAATGTAAATTGTTGCAGCCACTGTGGAGAACAGTACAGAGATTCCTTAAAAACCTGAAAATAGAGTTACCATATGATCCAGCAATCCCACTCCTGGACATATATCCAGAGAAAACCATAATTCGAAAAGATACATGCACCCCTATGTTCATAGCAACACTATTTATAACACTCAAGACATAGAAGCAACCTAAATGTCCATCGACAGAGGAATGGATAAAGAAGATGTGAGATATACACACACACACACACACACACACACAATGGAACACTACTCAGCCATAAAAAAGAATGAAATAATGCCATTTGCAGCAACATGGATGGACCTAGAGATTATCATACTAAGTGAAGTAAGTCAGACAGAGAAAGACAAGTATCACATGATATCACTTATATGTGGAATCTAAAAAAATGATACAAGTGAACTTATTTTCAAAAAAGAAATAGGCTCACAGACATAGAAAACAAACTTATGGTTACCAAAGGAGGAAGTGGGGGGAGGGAAAAACTAGGAGTTTGGGATTAGCAGATACACACTACTATATATGGAGTAAATAACCAACAAGGACCTACTGTATAGCACAAGGAACGATATCTTGTAATAACCTATAATGGAAGAGAACATGAAAAAGAATATGTGTGTGTGTGTGTGTGTATACATATATATATAACTGAATCACTTTGCTGTACACCTGAAACTAATAGAATATTGTAAATCAACTATACTTTAATAAATAAAAAGATACACACTTATTGTGGAATGAAGATAGTTCATCACACATTTCTACAGCCTGGATGATAGACTTCAGGAGTACTTCCTCTCCTCTTTGATTTCTCTGGTACCCTATACTGAGAAGCAGTTCCATGGAGAACAAGATTAACAACTCAGGACATAGGTAGCTTATGTTAGTAAATGGGCCTCTGTGTTAGTAATCGTTTTTTTTTTTTTTTTTTTTTTTGCAAGTTTGGTGAATATTAGTTAGTCACCTACAGCCTGATCATCTCTGAATGAACTAATGACATCCTACTTCTTCTTTTACAAAAATGCTGAGAAACTGATTGAGGATAATCACACTGGAATAATGCCATCCTTGAGCATCAACCTTAGCAGCCAGCTGGATGCTCCTTCTCTGACAGCTTTCCTGAAATGCATCACCTGAAAGAGGGGCATTGAAAATGTGCTAAAAATGCTTTCCTTCAAGGCAAGGTCTTGTGGGGGCGGGTGCTGGATGGCCAAGTGGCTTAGCCACTGGGTGACTGGGTGAAGAGAGGGAGAATACAAAAAAAGGAGGACTTCCCTGCTGGTCCAGTGGGTAAGATTCCGCGCTCCCAAGGCAGGGGGCCCGGGTTCGATCCCTGGTCGGGGAACTAGATCCCATATGTGTGCCGCAACTAAGAGTCCACATGCCACAACGAAGATCCCGCGTTCTGCAGCTAAGACCTGGTGCAGCCAAAATAACTAAATCAAAAAAAATAAATCTTAAAAAAAAAAAAAGTGAGATGGAAGGAAGCAGAAGACAGTGTGATGGTGTTTGGAGAGATTCTAGGCTCTGCCACTAACGGACTTTGTGGCCTTGGGCAGTTTGCATGTTTCTGTCACGCTTGGTGCACTCGTTTGTAAACTGGACGTGTTAGTCACCACTTGAAGTGGTTGACGTGGAACTTTTTAGGAACATCCAACACCACGCCTGATACCTAGTACATTCTCAGCAAATACTAGCACCCTTCTGGTTCTCTGTTGGTCTGACCAGGGGCTGCCCTCAATATTGGTCAAGAGGTCGTTTGCTGGCCGTTTTACATTCGGACTTCACTTTGGATAACAGCCTCGCATTCCTGTCACCAGACATGGGCACCCAGTGAAAGCCTGGTGAGTTTTCTCAAAGAACTTCACCCCCACGTTCGCAGGCACAGTGCATCAAGAAAAATATGAATTTTCTCTGGGGATCAGGACCTGGATGTTTAACTTGTTATCAGAACACCATGTGCATCCTAAGATCTACAGCCCTCTCTGTGGTAGCTAGCAGTGGGTGATCAGAGATCATTCTTTGTGACTAAAACAATTTCTTTCCCTCATACCTTAAATATCATTATGGATTCTTCATGGGACCCTGTTATTATCTACTTTGTGTCACTTTTGTGAGTTTCCTCCTCTGCCTTCCTCATACCTCAGAAAGGGTGCAATTACAAATTCACAAAACAATTGAACTGTGAGTTTGAAGCAGCATTTCACCCTTGGCAACCAGAATCCTTAATCATTATGCACCTTGTAAGTGAAAAAATAAAAGCTAGTATTTTATCTTGATGAATAAGAGTCAGTACTCACCATTTAGGGCTCTCACAGAGCTGATAATATGGGTGAAAAAACTGTAATTATAAATTCTGGTTGCAGATAGATTTTATATATATTAGAGTAGTTTATGCAACACAATTTTATTTATTTATCAGTTGAGCTGCTGAAGTCCAAAGACAACTGGAACCTGGTCTTTTAAATATATAACTATTGACAAAAATAAATTTTAAATGATTATTTTATACCTTTGGTCTGCTGGACAAGTAAAGGCCACTATGTGTGGGTGTTTGTAAATTCATTTATAACATTGGTTTCACAAGATTTACCGACTTTGCAGTGAGATTTCCTAAAGGTGAATTTTTCCTTCTAAAGTCTGATTTGTGACTATCTTTTGATCTATCGTGTAAATGTATGTCTATAAATATTTCTGTGAGGAATGGTGTTACACATTGGACTAATTTCCAAGACTTTAATTGCTTCAACCAGTGGGTGAAAGTATGTATGCATTTAAACATCAAACTGTGTAGTTGTCATTGTTATTTATTCAAAAACATTCGTGGATACTTGGGTACTTGCCACTCCACTGTGATAGAAGCAGAAGAACCAATATTCTACAGAAAAGATGTGGTCCCTTCCTGCCATCAAAGAAATGCCAGTCTACTTGGGAGATGTGAACGAAACATACATACATGAACAATCTGCAGAATATGCTGTTATCTTTACTTACCTGTCTTTTCTCATATTGTTCCCTGAGTCTAGAAAATCCATCTCGCTTTGTTGTTCCACTCTTATTGACATAATCTCCTCGAATGCAAGAGCAAAAACAATGAGGAAAACTTGTCTAATTATTAAGGAGGAATGAAAGGAATTAAGAAGAAATTGATTAAAGAGGTATATCCTGTCAAGGGGGTGTGGTCCATGTTTTCTTAAAATTTATACAGAAAAAAACCCAAAACATTGTACTGGCAAGTAGCTCATGATCAGACATATAACCATGACTTCAGAATCTTTAAATATTTGAGCAAACGTTAATTAAAATTTATGAACAACAACTCAAAGGACAGTATTCTCAAAAAGGACAGGAGGGGGTCAGAAATAAAATTCTGACCATGTCATCAGTGGAGCAGAAAAGAGAAAGGAAACTGAAGAAACTAATTTGGCCGCCTATGGAGTTTTCTGATGAACCCAGATATTAAAACGGAAGATATTAAAATGTGGGGAAAGATAAGAATATCCAAGGATGAAAATAAAGAGTGACATAGCCTATTTTTGAGAGGTCTTGGGTGGCAATTTATGGAGTTCTATCTTAGCTTTGTCTCATTATACACCATGATCAAGAACTTAGAGGAGGGCTTTGGCTTCATGCTTATAATAATTGTCCAAGACATTATAAAAGAATTCCAAAAGCTCTTGACAGCCTGGAAAAATGGACCAAATCTTTCCAAGGGAAATGTAAATTGATCAAAGGAAGATTAGACACTCGCATTCAAAAAACATCTGCCCTAAGTGGGCTAGAGAATGAGCTTAGCAGCGGCACTGGTAGTGGCTGACAGGAAGTTGAGCGTGACTCAGCCTTGTGGTATGTCTGGTTGGTAACATCGTTTGATGCTCCAGTGCAGATCAAAGGTTGGGCTGGTGAACCACACTTGGAAGAGCCTGTTCTGTCTGGGGACCACGTTTCAAGGGAAAAGTTGACCAGCTGGAATATGTCCTGCACAGGGGACTGTGATGACGATGAAAAGGTGGTTAAAACCATCCTCACAGGAAAACACATGTGAAGAGGGCTTTTATCCTGGAGAAGGGGAGACCCATGAAAACTGACTTGAGGTTCTGGAAGGGCTGACCTGTGGAAAGGTGATTATGCTTGACCTACGTGTCTAGGAGAGTAGGACCAGGGCAGAAGGGTAGGAACCAAAGTGAGGCAGGTTTGGGCTGAGAAGACCTTGATGGCATCTCAAGTTGTCCAGATAGGAAACTGGCGTCCTCAGGAGGTCCGCTCCTTAGAGATGCTTAAACTGAAGGCTCTGGCCCCAGGCATGGGCTCGCTTCCTCCACCTCGTCCCAGACCCTTACTGCCCGCTTCTATTCATCCGTCCCTCTTCCTTCCCTCTTTCCCAAGCCCTCACTCCTTCCTAAACCTCGTAGCCCCCTCCATCCCCCAGTCCCTTACAATAATTATAGCCCACGGCCCCCCCAAGCCATGTCTGATGCTACCCCTACAACCACCCTAGCTCCTCAGTCTGGAAAACTCAACCTTTCCACCAAAGCACACGTCAGCTGTCTGCTCCTGAAGCTCATTCAGTCTATTCCTCATTTGTATACACGCTCCCCGACTCTGTGTGGAGCCACTGAGGTTTCAGGTTTACCTGTTACGGCATCTGTTGTTATCTCAGCTGGCCCATGAGTCTTCCAGTAAATGCTTGAGTCAGGATGACTTCTCCATACAAAGAATACGGAAGATGGCAAAACAGTTCTGATTTTTTTCTTCCTAAGCAAAACCTATTTTTATTTTATGCATGAATCAAAGCTGTCTGTCTCCTTTCTCAGTAGAGTCAGACCTCTTAGCCTTTGTCATTGTTTTCCAGCCAAGTCAGGAGATGGGGGCTCGTCTCCTGGGCAAGTGGAGGGAAGCTTTTCTTTCTCAGGCTTTGCCTCTCACACATCCGTGTGGGAGCCAGTCAGTGTGGAGCCAGCTTCTCGGCCTGCCTTTTTCTCTCTCGGGTTTGTTTCTGGAACTCTTTCCCCTTTCTCCTTCCCCCATGGTGTGAGTTCGTGTGTGGCTGGTTTTCTTGGGCACAGGCCCAGCTGAGTCTCAGCTTTGTTTGTTGTTTGTACTGACTGAGATCAGCCTCTGATACCCAGTGGTCAGAGTTCCCTGGGATAGGGGACCCCAGTTGCATTCTTTCAGGCCTGGGCAGAAGACAGCAAATGCAAGAACACCAGAGCTTTGCAAGTCTTGGTTCACAGAGAAGAAAGCTGCAGTATTTTGTGTAGAATAAGAAATACATAAATATGTGTTTCGGGGGCTTTTATTTTTATATTTTTATTTTTTAATTGAAGTAGAGTTGATTTACAATGTTGTGTTAATTACTGCTATACAGCAAAGTGATTCAGTTATTCACATATATATGCACATTCTTTTTTTTAATATTCTTTTCCATTATGGCTTATCATAGGATATTGAATATCATTCTCTGTGCTATACATTAGGACCTTGTTGTTTATCCATGCTATATATAAAAGCTTACATCTGCTAACCCCAAACTCCCAGTGCATCCCTCCTCCACCTCCCCTTCTCCTTGGCAGCCACAAGCCTGTTCTCTATGTCTGTGAGTCTGCTTCTGTTTTATAGATAAGTTCATTTGTGTCATATTTTAGATTCCACATGTGAGTGACATCATATGATATTTATCTTTCTCTGTCTGACTTACTTCACTTAGTATGATAATCTCTAGTTGCATCTATGTTGCTGCAAATGGCATTATTTCATTCTTTTGACAGCTGAGTACTATTCCATTGTATATACTCACTGGCTTATGTGTCATTGAAAATCAAGTGAGAGATGGAGACAGCAGAGCTTAGTGATAAGAACCTGGCCTCTAGGGAATTCCGCAGTGGTCCAGGGGTTAGGACTTGGCACTTTCACTGCTGTGGCCCAGGTTCAGTCCCTAGCTGGGGAGCTAAGATCCCACAAGCCGCATGGGGTGGCCGTAGCCTCTAGAGAGTCATCACTTACTGAGTAATTTGGGGCAAGTTAACCTTGTTACTATTTCTTTATCTGTAAAATGGGACTAGTAATAGTGTCTATCTCATAGGATTGTTAATAGGAATGAAATGAGTTAAAACTTATAAAGCCCTTAGAGTAGTTTCTGGTAGGAAGTATGTGGTCTATGTGTATTAGTTAAATAAATCATTGTACTTGGCTCAAGATGAATGTTCAGGAAGTGCTGGTTTCTCTTGTCCTTACATTTTGATGTTGATGATGACCACCACCACCACCATCACCACCCAGTTATTACCTTCCTAAGCCCTGCTCCATTTGACGCTATGTCGCCTTCCCTTCGTGAAACTCTCTATTCCCTTGGCTCCTGGGGCACCACTCATGCTAGTTCTCCAGGCTGTTTCCTGCTCATTGCTCCTCCATCCTTTTCATGGAACTCTTACATGCTCTGCTCCCCTATCCACAGCCCACTGTTCTTCTCATTCGTGAGTGATGTCACCCAGTCTTACTATTCAAAATATCCCCCACATGCTGATGGCAACTCCTGTTTCCAGATGTCAAACCCATCTCAGCAGTCCAGGCCCGCATAGGTTCCAGAGGTACCCATGTGGCTGTTCACGATGTGTCTCCATCTGGTGACCCCAGATCATTCAGAAAGAAACTCATCGTCTTCCCTCTAAATCACCTTCTCCTCCTCCTCTGTCATGTGAGGGCATCTTTACCTCCTGTCACCCAAGCTAGAAATGCAGAGGTGGTTCTGGATTCCATCTTCATCCTCGTGCCTCACTTCCAAACCATTTTGCTGGCCAATGTTTCCCAAATTGGTACTTTCCTTCTCTTCTGACTCCCCACTGCCTTAATTCTGACTCCACCACCTCTCACTTGGACTTCATATGTGGTCTCCTCTCTCTTGGCCTACCCTCTTCAAGCTTGCTACCCCAGTAATTTTCCAAAACACAAAAATGACCCTATTATTCCCTGGATTAAAGCGCCTCCGAGGCCCTTTCTCTCATAGGCTAAAGATGATGACTCCCTATCACGGAAGCCATGACGTCTATCCAGACTCGTTTTCAGACATTCCACTCCTCAAGCTTTGTTCACTGGACCAGTGAAACTAGTCTTCATCCAGAGTGCCCGAAGTCCCCTCGCTACAGGTGTCCGCTGGTCATCCCCTGATGCTCAGCTCAGCCGTGACCCCTCCCAGAAACTTCCCATCTCTATCACCCCTCTCTCTTTCCACATACAAGTTGGATCCTACCTCTGTATCGGTTTTCCGACAAATACCACAAATGTAGTGTTGTAAACAGTACAGGTTTATTCTCTCACAGCTCAGTAGGTCTGAAGTCTGATACGGGTCTCATGGACTAAAGTCAGAGCTGCAGCAGGGCTCATCCCTCTCTGTAGGCTTCGGGGAGCATCTGTTTCCTTGCCTTTTTCAGGTGCTACACGGCAGCTGCGTTCCTTGGCTCGTGGTCCCTCCCTTCAGCTTCAGATCTAGCGATGGCTGGTTGACTTCTCCTCCCGTCACCTCTGACTTAACTCTGCTGCTTCCCTCTCCCACTTTTAAGGACCTTCTGTTTACTTTGGACCCACTCAGAAAATTCAAAATAATCTCCCTATTTTAATGTCAGCTGTTTAACAACCTTAATTCCTCTTTGACATATATGTAACATATTTATAGGTTCTGTGAGTGAGAACATGGACATCTTTGGACAGGCTATTACTCTGCCTACCACAATGCCCATTTCTGTGTTCCCACAGAACTCTGTCATTCCACGCGATAAATACCATCATATCATTTTGTGGGGTTTTTTTTGATTGAGATATAACTGACATATAACATTGTGTAAATTTAAGGTATAACATGTTAATTTGATACATTTATATATTGCTGTAGCAGTTGTATATTTATCAGTTTCCCTGACTTAACTTTGACCTTCTTTAGCATCTATTCATTTTTTTTTTTTATTCATTTTTGAATCTCTATATTAAGAACAAATAATAGACCCTCAGTAAACATTTTTGATCATTCAAATACCTAGGGATAACCTAAATTCCCTTTAAGGATCAGCACAGAAGAGGGATCAACCTGTGCCTAGTAATTACAGTTATTCATATCAATAATTCCATTTCTGTGAAAACTGGTCAACCAGTATGTGATGTTAAGAATATAAATTGCATTACTCTTATTGCTATACTGTCATTTACTTCATTGTTATTATATATTAGACATTGCTCTTAGTGCTTTTCATGTGTTAATTCATTTAGTTTTTACAACAATCTTCTGATGTAGGTACAATTTCTACTGCCCATTTCATGAATGTGGAAACTGAGGCATGAGACATTAAATAGCTTGCGTGATGTCAGCCAGCTTAACATACAGTAATACTGAGTGATCCCCTTTATTCTGCCAACCCAAACAATCCCTTCTGTGGTCAGTCTACATAAATGGGAGGTCGCTGTAGTTAATTCGAAATTTTGTTTATTTCTCATGAAACCCAATAGCTTTTAGCCTCATGGGTTTAAGGAAAACACTGAGTGAATTAGCTCCATCTGAGATTTTTCAGCCAGGCAACTTCTAAGACATATACACTATGGGCCTCAAGTGTAAAAACGAGCCATGGATTATCTTTCAAAGCCACCTTGGTCTTTGGGAAAATCCTTGGGCCTAACTGTGAGTCCACACATGATCATTTTGTCAGTTTGATGAGAGTCAGTCCCAGGGGAAGACCAGTGTGCCGGGAGGAGAGACGGAAGGAAGGAGTACATTAAATCTGCGGTTGCTCACAGCATCTGCCTTTCATGCTGCCTCTGGGGGACACGCTGTCGCCTCCTCTCAGTCAGGAATTCTGTACCTTCTCGGCGGTTCCTGGGGGGGAGCCCTTGAAGGCGTTTGCTCTGACACCCTTATTTCTCTCGGACCCCTGGAAAGAAATAGATGCCATCAAAGGCAAGGGGTATCAGGAGCTTGTTTTGTGCAAGGGCAACAGAATTTGTAAGTTTTCAGGCAACCCCCTCACTTACTTCAGCAGTTCAGTTAGTGGCAGAGCAAACTAGTAATATGTATTTGTTAGCTAGGGTACAGTTTTTTTGGAGGGTGATTCTGTTTTGTGGCAAACAACTTGCTTACAAAGCTGGTGATATTTTTCGCTGAATTCAAAGGTCTTGCTAAACAGTAACCTGATTGATTTAGAATCTGAGGAAGTGGGGGAGAAAGCGTGAAGGACTTCAAGGGGACAGCATCATCCCAGGATGCCTCCGAGAACCCTCAGGGGTAAAGGGAAGCTGTCTTCCCTCCATCTGTAACCATGGTGGGCAAGAGCCACTATCCTGTTCCTCATGAGGGAGAACGGCTAAGGCGTGACTTCTGGCCAAAGCTCGAATGATGCCTTGTGGACTCCGTCTTCCTCTTGGTCTTCTGTGGCTGGCATCCTCAAAAAGTCTGCGAGAGCTGATTGAATAACTTATTCACGACGAACTTAGCAAAATTATGTATTGCTTTATTCTAGTGCAATCCAATGTAGGTGTTTTTTTTTAATGGAAAACTAACATGTTTATTAATTTTTATAAATTTAAGCATTACAAAAACCATATAATTATGTTAGAAACTGGTATTCTCCCATTCTCCCACCTCAAGATAGAGGACTGATTTGACCTTGATTCAGTATTGATTAAGCACCTGCATTTTACTCTTACTTTATTTATAGAGTACATCATATTAATTTTGAGCAGCTATGGTATATTAGGCATTGTAGGGAAACTGTGGCAGCCCAGCCTTCTAACTGTTCAAGCACTGAAGGCCTCTCTTTAGAGACCAAACAGCGGCCGTGAGGCCCACCCTGGCCTCTAGCGAGTCCCCTCCTCCACCTCCCACTGCCGCTCCCAATTCTCTACACAGATGATTTCAGTGTTTTTATTTTTATTTTTTTCTTTTTTGAGAATGCGAGCATTTTCTTTTTTTGATTTTTATTGGAGTATAGTTGATTTACAATGTTGCATTAGTTTCATATATACAGCAAAGTGTATCAGTTATACATGTGCATCTATCCACTCTTTTTTTAGATTCTTTTCCCATATAGGTTATTACAGAGTATTGAGTCGAGTTCCCTGTGCTACACAGTAGGTCCTTATTAGTTATCTATTTTATATATAGTAGTGTGTATATAACTATTTCCTAACTCTCCTACCTACTTCTTTGATCTGTCTTCATTTTATCACCTCTTGTTCAGTTTCTTCTTGTTGTTAGGAATAAAATGCCATCCTTGACAGTGTAGTTTGGAGGCAGGAATCCTACAGAACCCTTACCTTTTCCACATTTGACTGAGGTTATTTTTATTCTGTAGAAAATGTGACAGACTCCTTTTGAAAAGAGATTTTTAATGTTTGGGTATTATTCTGAAATACAGTTATTCACATTTGGGAGTTATCTGGGTGGGAGTTCATTCTGTAAGAACTGAAGGGATATATAATTTGTGGTTATTCCAGTATCTGGTTAAATATATATTAAAAATCAGACCATTATATATAATAATGGCATGGAATTAAGTACTCTCATTTTCCAGTGTTTATGGATTGAGATATTCAGAATTAACTATAGAAATCCGATATGGAAAATTGACAGATGTATACACATAATGCTGAAACTAATATATTTTCTTAATTTTGATAATGTCTCAAGGTGTTTGTCAAATTCTAGAAAGGTTATATTTTTCCAAAATTATCTGTGATTCTAATGTCAAATTTCTTGGAGCATATTATTGAATGGTAAAATTTTTAACAAAATTTTACAATAAAAAAATCTGTACACAGATGAGCTCTCACACATGAATCATCCTCCTTTATTTTATTTTATTTATTTATTTTTAAATTTTATTTATTTTTTGGCTGCATTGGGTCTTCATTGCTGTGCGCAGGTTTTCTCTAGTTGCGGTGAGCGGGGACTACTCTTCATCGTGGTGCACAGGCTTCTCGTGGTGGCTTCTCTTGTTGCGGAGCACTGGCTCTAGGCGCACGGGCTTCAGTAGTTGTGGCACACAGGCTCAGTAGTTGTGGCTCGCGGGCTCTAGAGTGCAGGCTCACTAGTTGTGGCGCACGGGCTTAGTTGCTCCACAGAATGTGGGATCTTCCCGGACCAGAGGTAGAGCTTGTGTTCCCTGCATTGGCAGGTGGATTCTTAACCACGGTGCCACCAGGGAAGTCCAATCATCCTCTTTTAATCTTTTAACGTTTATGGACTTCTTTTCCCCTTCTCCATTAGAGAGGATTTGGTGACTATCATTGGTTTTTAGAAAGAGCAAATGTATCCAACATTGAAGCGTTCATCATTTGATGTAGAAGAAATGAATCTTAATGTCCCGATTGGTATTTACATGAGCACGTCAATGCCCTAGGAAGTGCCTTACCCCCTGGGGAATTCTTTTTTGTTCAGACATTTCTGATTCACGGTCCTCCAGGAAATGGAAAAATAATCCAGTGCTATTTGCTCTTCAAAAGCAAATCTATCGTTTCCATGTCATTTTCCCAGCTCAGATCTTAGATGTGGTATATTTCAGCTCTGGTCCCCAGCTGGGTCACTGCCATTTGATAAACTCCAGTGTTACCATGAAGAATTCAAGAAACAGCAGAGTTAATGAATTTTAGCCCCCCCTTTCATTCTGTTCCACCCACCTTTCCTTCCTCATTGTGGTACACAAATTCCAGGGATGTTCTTGCCTCAGGGCCTTTGCACTGGTTGTTCCCTTTGTCTGAGATGCTCTCTACCAATTGTTCATTTTCTTGTGTCATTCTGCTCTCTCTCAAATGTCATCTTATCATAGAAGCCTTCCCTGACAGCCCTGTCTAACATGTCAGACACTCTTCACACCTTAGAGCCCCTCCTCCTCTTACCTGCTTTATTCTTCTTCCTGGTCCCCACCATTACTTGATATTGAAGTTTTTGTGCAATTGCATGTTCCCTGCCCGTCATACCTGCCTCACCACCAGTTAGAGCAAAGCTTTGTCTGTTTGTATACCTGGAATCTGGAATAGTACCATGCACACGAGGGGCCCTCAATAAGGATCTGTAGAATAAATGGGTGAAATGCAAATTTTCTTCTCCAGTATGTAAGGATGCTGAATACCAAAACTGATTATGACTTACCTTGGTCCCTCGAGTAAATTATCAAGCCAAGACAGTATGGTGTTATGGAATATATTTTTTTCAGGTATGTTCCAAAATACATCTCATCTTTGAGCTATTAAATAATAGCAAACTATAGTCATATTGCTGGATCACTTCAGAAGAACAGAGAATAGTCATAGAAGTGAGTCCATGAATCTCCTTAAGTATTCTGAAATGAAAGACCACGAGCAATAACCTGTTATTTATTGTTCCTCTAACACGGATGTCCTGTAAGGTCAGTGGATCATTGGCCAGCAACCATCACTGAGAGGCAGTAACACATTGTGGTGAGAACAGAGAATTTGTACCCTACTGCCTGGCTTCAAATCCCACTTCTTTCACTTAATAGCTGCAGGGCCTGTGGGCAAGCTAGTTAGCTCCTTTAAGCCTCAGTTCCCCCAACTGTAAAATGGTAATACTAACAAGACTTGCTTTGTAGAGTAGGTGTGAAGATCCAGTAAGTCAGTACATGCGCACCGTGCCTAGAACAGGGCTAGTATTCAATCATTTTAAATTAAATAGCAGCAAGAATGATAAGTTATTAAAATAATAGTGATTATAATAACAATGTGGAGTCATTTAACAGTGACTTTTAAGGACATTATGACTTTGTTGTTAGATCCTAAAACATTTTTTAACAAAATAGATATGCTCTCATTAACATTAAGAATGTCATGTTTAAATGGGCAAAGGACTTGAATAAAAATTTCTGCAAAGAATATATGCAAATGGCAATAAGTATATGAAAATATGTTCAACATCACTAATCATTAGGGAAATGCAAATCAAAACCAAGTGAGATACCCCTTCATACCCATTAGAATGGCTATTATTCAAAAACAAAGAACGAGAATAGCATTTGTGAGGAGGTAGAGAAATTGGAATCTTTGTGCACTGCTGGTGGGAATGTTAAATGGTGCAGCCACTGTGGAAAGCAATGTGTCAGCTCCTCAAAAAATTAGAAATACAATTACCGTATAATCTGGCCATTCCACTTCTGAGTATAAACCCAAGGAATTGAAAGCAGGGACTCCAATAGACATTACTTCACACATGTTCATAGCAGCATTATTTACAATAGCCAAAAGGTGGAAACAAGCCAAAATGTCCATCACAAAACCAGGTTACATGCAGGTCTTGCTGGGAAAGAACAGGCCATGCTGTCACTCCCTGATAATTCACACCTGCATAACACTCTCAGTTTACGAAACATATAAACATGCATCACCTTGTGATGTCCTCACAGACCCCCTTGAGGTAATATTGTTCTTATCCCTATTATGCAGATAAGAAAAGTGGATCTCAGGAAAATTAAGTGGCATAGTACCCAAGGTTACGTTACTGGCAAGTTTGGCATCAGGTCCTCAGCCTTCAGGCACATTCTCCCATGCTCTCTCCTCTAAATCAGCCCAGCCTTTGACCAGATCTTCTTTTCCTCTACTTGTCAGTGAAATAGAAGTAATGCTCATACCTGGGCAGGCAGAGAACCAGAGGTCTCTCATAACCTCTGTTTTACAATTTGTAAAGTGAAATTGGTAGAGATACTGCAATCCCCGAGGATGAAGAACTATGAATTAAGTTTATGATCCCTCCATTTTCATTAGGGTAAATCAAGGAACACTGTCAGGCATTTAAGAATGAGATAAAATATCAAGATAGAGGTGGTAGGGGTTTGCATTTCTATGGGCATTATATGGTTTTTCCATGAAAATTAAAGCGCTAACCAAAACAACTCACTGTTGGAATGTCATATAGGCTAAGCTACCAACATCCCAAGAATCTCATCTCGAATGCGTGGCCTAAAAGAGTGTCTGTTTCCTGAACTGAAAGACGTGATCAGAAAAGTTTAGTCATGTTCCTTGGCCAGAGGCCTGCCTCTGCATTAGGAGAATTTGGTGCTTTTTGTGTTTCTGGGAGAATAAGTTGATATTGGCATTCAAATAACTTGCTTTTGGAAGAGTTGCCACGGAAAGGTTGTCATTAGATGAAACAATAGTTCCATCATTCCTATGACATGATTCTTTCAAGCATTTGAGAGCAAGGCAGTTGCTCTGAGACCCTTGCTATGCCTCAAACTCATTCTCATCATATGTTTTAACATGCCGAGGCAGGAGTTTTCTCATACAATTCAGTAAATCTTGCTTATAAAGGAAAACCAAATACACAAATCACTTTTTAAAAAATCAGTGTTACCTGTGCCTTTATTGTCACAAACCACTGTCTGCTAAGGTATTTTTTTTAATGTCCAATCTTGCTAAGCAAGCTAATGACGTATAGCATGAACCAGAAACAGCACAGTTTAAAGTTAAAATATTTATCTTTGTCCTCTACAGATTTTCTGTCATCTACCTGGTTGGGACAGTTCTGAGACCTTCTTTTCATTGTGCAGTAGTGGTCACTAGCCATGTGTGTCTATTAAAATTGAAATATAAAATAAAGTGAAATAAGAGTTAAAATTCAGTTTCTTAGCTCTACTTGAAACATTTCGACTACGCTGTAGCCATGTGTGGCTGGTAGCAGCATCTTAGACAGTGCAGAGGACATTGCATCTTTGCAGAAAGTTCTATGGACTGTTCTATGCTTTGCTTTAAAAACTTGTTCGTCTTGGGCTGTGTGCCATCTGGTCCCACGGAGGGCCTGGTGGGAGAATTCACCATTGCACCAACTGAAACAAAGCCGGCATCAGCCAGTCAGGGCTCGTAGGTGTGCCACGATCTCCTTCTCTGGGCACCATTAAGGTGATTTTGCAACTCACCAGTGTCTGTTAACAAAAAAGTCTTGAGGTCAAGATAATATTGCTAATTTGATCTCCTCCTCCTCTATAACAGAGGACTCTAGATGGGCATGGCAGTCATCTCCAGCAGGTGATGCCCTGCCTTTGAAAACTGGGTTTTCTCCAAGATCACTCAAATACTCCGCTAGGCAGCAATTCTCAACTACAGATTGGAATCACCTGGAGAGCTTCTAAAACTGCACATGCCTAGGTCCCATCCTCAGAGAGCCTTAATTACTCTGATTTGCAGCCAGGATTCTTTAAAAATGCCTCCAGATAATGAACTATGCACCCGGGGCTGAGAACCACGGCCCTAAGACCTGCTCCTAGCACCTCAAATAGTTTCAGTCCAAGGCACCTCAGCCCCTGGGTCAACCACAGGCAGCACTAAACAGGGACACAGGAACCCAGGTGCAGTTTCCAGCCCTCCTTCTGGCTGGCTGTGGACCTTGGATGAGTCGCTGTCTGCCTGGGCCTCGGGATCTTCCCCTGTTCAGTGAGAGGGATGATCTACTTCACATTCAGCTTCTATCAGTCTAGGAAATACCGGTTCCTACTAATGTGATCAAATAGAACTCTTCATATTAAATTATGGGGAGAAATCTTTTCTCTTTTGACATCGCGGTTAATTCCTATGCATTTTATATCCACTGTAAGCTGATGCTGTACAAGCCTCAGATAGCCCCAAGCTTACCCAGATAGCCCCCGCTGTGTCGGTGTACTAGGGGGACGGGCCACCAACACAGAGCATTACTATCCAGTGTGTAAAGTCCAGCTGAGGGTTCAGTGGCTTCTATGTGGACCCACGTGTTGTATCAAGATGTTTGGACATCTAGCAAGGGGCTCTAGCTGGCCTCAGCTATTGTGCATGACAAGCTAATGTTTCTTTTTATGTCCCAGGTCTTTCCTGGTCCCCATTTGTGCAATCATTTCATTTCCTTCTCCAGAAGTTTCCACAACTAGCCTTTAAAATCACCACCTAATGGGTACTGAGGTGAAAGGTATATTTGCATGACATTCTCATCTGGTTATGACTTGAGTTTCTTCCCTCTTGCTTTTCGCCAAAGCAGGCTGGCTTCTTAGAGGCTGCCTAATACATCTTTGAACGGCCCCATCTCTCATGGGCTGTTAGAAGTGACATCTCCCAGCTCATCCCATCAGAGACAGTGATGGGAGAGCACCTTTCAAGGTGACAGTGTGTGTGACGGCAGGCAGAGGGGAGTACGTGCTCACTGGCAAATATAAGGGATGGGCGATCATTCAGGCTATATGTTTCATCACCGTAACTGCTCATGGCTTCAAATTGCCCATGAATCAACCTGTAAGTGCCTCAGAATAGGAAAGCGGTTGCCAGCCGGCTCTTGACTCGCCTATTACAAATATTTCACTTCCTTAGTATCTGCCCGTCTCCTCTTAATAATCTTCCAGTGAATGTCCTGCTTTAAGAAAGATCCTTTTCAAGCACCTCCGGGAGATGGCTGCAGCCCTAAGCATGGCTTTCCTGCCTCTGTGCCACCCTCAGTGAATCCTCCACGCTACCTCCCCGACCCTGTGAGCCCTAGCAAGCCGTGTGCTCAGGCTAACCCTCCTCCCCGGATGTCTCTCACTCTTTGGTCACATTTTGTTGGCCTGAAAAACCCCACAGCCCAGAGCTGCCCGCTAGACACACACCCTGAGCCATTGAGGCATCGTTAAACTTTCTCATCACCATGTTAAAAAAAGCAAGAAGCAGGAGAAATTCATGTCAACAATATATTTTATTTAAACCAGCATGTTCAAAGTACTATTTCAACATGTAGCCAATATACAAATCATGAATGAAATTGTTTACATTCCCTTTTTCAGACTGAGTCTTCAAAATCCAGTGTGTATTTTGCACTCGATTAAGACATCTTAGTTTGGACTAGACCCGTTTCAAGTGCTCGCATGTGGCTGATGGCTATAGGCTGCCCTACTGGACAGGGCAGTTCTACCCCTTCCCACCCCCTTCACCAGGCTTATCCAGCTCACCTCGGAGGACTCAGATCAGGCACTGCCTTTAGAAAGCCATCTCTGACCTCTGCCCCTGCACCCCATTGCTCAGTGGTTCTCAACCTTTGCTGCACGTGAGAATCTTCTGGGCAGTTCGTTAAAAGCCTAAAGACCTCTCCACAGATCAATTTGACCAGGATCTTACTGGGATTCAGGCTTTAGTTTGGGGGGTGAGCGGGGGCTTGTTCAACTCCAGGTGATTCCAGCGTGCCGCCATGGCTGGGGACCACTCTAGACCTAGTCACTCAGTTACTCACCCTACAAAGTAATATCAGCAGGGGAAGAGACAGGAAGTAAATAAATGCATCATGTGTAAAATGGTTCTCTGTACTGTAAGGAAAAGTAAAGAGTGACTTGCCAGTGGGGGACTGCCCCTTTATACAGGGTTGAGACAGGGATGCTGTGACAATGGGGAAACAAGGACAAATTTCTGGAGCCTGGCTGTCTGAAAATGGGACCTAAGCCAGTCCTGGTGTGTATTTGCTATAGTAATGCTGTGAAACCAGCAACCCCCAAGTCTCAGAGGTTTATAACAATAGGATATTTTCTGTAGTGGGCCAGGCTCTGCAGGGTCTTGGAGGGCATGGTGGGACTGGGGCTAGGCCCAGGGTGCAGGTTGGGTTCCTCTTTGCTCCTCATTGACCAGCAGCTGCGTCCTTATACATTCTTCCCACGATGGTAGCAGAAGTACAGAGGGGAAAAGAGGAAACGCTTAAGGCGTCTTAAGGCCGAGGCTTGGGCCGGGCATACTGTCCGCTCTCCCCACATTGCATTGGCCAAAGCAAGTCAGTGAGCAAGCCCGACAGCAAGGGGGTGAGGAAGTGTCCTGCACCCACACTGACCATGGCAGGGCAGGCAGGGCAGAGAAGGTGTGAGCCAATACTCAACCCCGTGTGCCATCTTAGGATAATTAGCGGGGCAGCTTTAGCTTAGAAGCTTAGGAGTGTTTTTTTAAAATAAGACCTAAAGCCTCCCCTGGCCCTGTGCTCTCCTGTGCTCCTTCACTGCCCTCAGGGGTCCTGCACCTTCTCAACCATTGTGCTCACAGGCCCTCCATGCCACACCCTTAAGAGCTCAGCGTCCTAACTCGTTCAGTTCTGGATTTTTTAGCCCCTGGCTCACTGCCTGTAACATCCAGACGCTCCCCCCTTATACTGTCAGCCACAGGAGGACGCTATGCTCTGCTGCATTTGATAATATGTACCACCCTCAGGATCATGTGTGTCCCATGTTTTTAATGCCCTATTGCTTCGGAGCCCCAGGAGGACGGTGATTAAGCCCACTTTGTTCATGGCTGAATCTCCAGTGCCAAGCTCAGGGACTAGCATCATCGTGTTTGATTGAATGAAATTATCCTAAAACGGGCAGCAAAGTCAGAGCCACATAGAGGGTCTCGTCTGGAACGAGGGCATCCCTAGGTCATTCAGTTTCCTCTTCTGTAAAGTGAGGTTGTAATAGGAAGTTTACATCCTGGGGTTGATGTAAAGATTAAATAATTCATGTAAAAGCCCTAAAATGCATGTACCTCATAAAAACTCGATACATAAATTGGTAATCTGTGGAATGGAAATATAAGAAACCAAATGAAGTGAAATATAATAGAGAGAATTTCATTAGACTCATTCCACACCTCATTTTCCCTCTATTATTAACTGTGGAACCAGTCAAAGTAATCCCCAGACCATGAGCTGCTACTCATAAAGTTTGGGGCAAAAGAAGATATTGGCCCTCTAATTTCAAAGAGTGATCATAGAAATGATGGGCTGAACACCTAGCATGGGAAAGGCCTAGGGAAAACAAAGCCGGCTGAAAAATCCATTTGCAGATACCTAGAAGAGAGCGGGGTCCTTGGTAGTAAGCCCAATGGCTACGTGAATACCCAGTTTTCTCGCACCAGTCTCCATTCCCCATATGACTGGTTGACAGGTCTGGGGATCAAGAGAACTTGACCAGTACAGTGTATCTTGACTGCAGTTTGTGTAATAGACATTTCATAAACTGGAAACTTACGTCCTAGATCCAGCACTGGTCCTCTTTTCTGGTCGATTTAGACAGGAAAAGAGAAGAGAGGGAAAAATATGAATGAATGGATAAATGAATGAATATTTGCATAGTTGAAAGAGTAGATAAAGGGTATTACTATTCAAGGCCAATAATAATAACAACAGCAAGCCTATATCCATGTGTTACCAGGTAGTTTCCGGAAGTTAGCTGAATACCTGTTTGTTCAAAGAGCAGAGCAGAGGCTCAGAGCTGCAAGGCCTGGTTTAAGGTGGAGCTGGTGAGGAAGAATTCAGGCAGATAACAGAGAATTGGCTGTGACTGTGCTGTGGAGGCCAGTGTAGGGGGAGGGTGGGCAGACTGGAACCGGCTGGTCCACCTAGGAGAGCAGCCTGGGGCGTGGGGTCCAGGACTTTCTCAGCCACCCAAAAGCCACCCTACTCCGCTCACTCAGAGAGCCCCAGTGGGTCATGATTAAGTTAAGCTTCTCACTTGCAGGAGAAATAAAGGGAAAAGGTATGCATGAAATCTACGGATCAGAAACCACAAGGAGAGCTCCTGGCCAGCTGGTTTTTCTCCAGATTCCAAAGAGCAGTGGCTCTCGAATAACAAAAGTCTGTGAACCGGGGTTGACCTCGGAAGTGAACACACAGGTAACCGGAACCTAAGTCAAGAAACAGAACGTGTCTTGTGCCTCCAAAGATCCCTCCATTCTCCTGCTCCGTGACCACCGTCCCCCCAAGCATATCCACTCTCTGACTTATGACAGCCGGCTTTTGAAGTTTGCACAAACGGAATCATACAGTATTTTCTGTCGTGTGTGTGCCATCTTTCACACACAGGATGTTTGAGAGACTCATCCTTTTGTGCAGCGGGTCCCAGTTGGTTTGTTCTCATTGCTGCGAGGATACAGTGTTAACACTCGTGTGTGTTTCTTCATCCTGAGGATGGACATTCAGGTTGTATCCACTCTGGGGCCATTGTGAACATTGTAGCTATTACCCATCTTGTACATGCCTTTGGGGGCACATGTGAACACATTTCTGTGGGGTTACCTTTCCAAGCATCTTTTTCACTAGAGCTAGGAAATGAAATCAGTGATATCAGCCTCACAGGTTTATGGTAACAATTAAATGAGATAATGTATGTGAACCTTTTGCAAACTTTAAATGTGGTGCAAATATAAGAGTTGCCACTTTGAGGGAGACCCTAGTCTACCGTTTTTGTTGTACCCATCGAAAAGTCCAACATCTTTCTTGAAGCATTCTCTAACCACTCTCAGGCCTTCCAAACCCATATATTACATAGGGTTTGCAGGAGCAGTTCTCGACTCTAGGCCAACATACATGGGTACACCAGTGTCTCTACTTGGGGGCACTGCCGAATATCTGTTGATATGTAGATTTTATTTCCACCACAGCTGAAACTCCACTAGGTCGTAATACCCTCTATCAAAGAAATACTGAGCAGGTCGTATAAACAGGTGGAAACCAACATATAGCTTACTCAAAGTAAGGGGAAAGAGAGAGAGCAAAATATCAGGCCAGCCACAAAGGAAATTTATGTATTTACCAGATTCTGTGTGAACTTGGCCTTACGAGCCTATGTGAGAACAGAGTTGGGGCCGTGACATTCTGCTCAATCAGAAGCACTAAAGGGGACCACGTGTGAGAGCTAAGAATGTTTTTGTAGATTTAGGAGGATTCTGAGGTACGTGGCTGTGGTTTCATTGGGGTGATCCTTGATTTGTTTAGTGTTTAGTTTCTTTTAGTCCCGCCGAGCATGACACCAACATTTTAACATTTGAACACAAAAGATGGCTCGCCAGTGAGGAGGTGCACTTGTAGCCAGTTATTGTGTGTTCCTTCTCACACGGTGATCACAGCAATACTGTGCGCTCGTACCAGGCTTCAGGATTTCCATTACCCTTCTACACACAGCATTCCCTTTTATCCTCACAGCCACCCTGGGAATGAGGCAGGGAAGGGAATATTTGTATCCCTGTTTTACCTAAAACTCAGACAGGTTGCCTATCCTGTCCATGTGTGCAACATAATCAAGTAGGGGAACCAAACCTGGATCTCCTGCCTTCCAACTTCCTCCCACTCACCACATGCCTCTTGGGTGTGTACTCACCTCCCCTGCTATACTATACACGCTCTAGAAGCAGAGGGCGCCCCTCATCCTGTGCCGTTTCTCTTCTGCACCCACTCCTGCATCTTAAACAGAGTGGGTGCTGAAGGTGCTTTCTTTCCAGGCCAGTTGCAGTTTAGACAGTTTGCTCTAGGAGCTCAGAATTGCTTGTAGAGAATGAAAGGCATTCTTTTTGATTTTTTAAAGATTTAATTTTATTTATTTATGACTGCGTTGGGTCTTCGTTGCTGCGTGCGGGCTTTCTCTAGTTGCAGCGAGCTGGGGCTACTCCTTGTTGCGGTGCATGGGCCCCTCATTGCGGTGGCTTCTCTTGCTGTGGAGCACGGGCTCTAAGCACGCAGGCTTCAGTAGTTGTGGTTCGTGGGCTCTAGAGCACAGGCTCAGTAGTTGTGGCGCACAGGCTTAGTTGCTCTGTGGCACGTGGGATCTTCCCCAACCAGAGCTTGAACCCGTGTCCCCTGCATTGGCAGGCGGATTCTTATCCACTGCGCCAGCAGGGAGGTTCCTGAAAGGCATTCTTGATGGAGACAAGACCCTAAGGAAGCTTTTGTCTGTGCCAAGATAGATCCCAGAGCAAATATAGAGAAGAGACAGATTATTATTGAGCTATGGAACAAGCATTTTTTCCTGGCAACTTGAGAGGAAGGTTGGGACCAGAAGGGAGGAGGTGGGAGAGATTAGTGTGGCTCTGAAAAAGACGGTGGGTGGCCAGAGCCCAGAAGGAAATAACGGCTAGTGATCCATTCTCTGTGGTGAGGGTGGTGGAGTGCTTGTGATAGCTAACGTTTACCACCAGGCATCCCTTATTCCGCTCTGTGTTATAGTACCCCTCTGGACGATTTTGCCCAGAACTCCAGTAAAATCAGATTGTACATCCTGTGTCAATGGTTCTTTAGGAAATGGAGGAAGAGGAGTTAGGTCGGTCTTTGGTCTGAAGAGGGAAGACAAGAGGGAGGTCAAGCGCCCCAGGAGGCAAGACAGGAGGAGAAGGTTGAGAGCTGGGTCAAGAGCAGGAGCCGAGTGGCAGTGACCTGGACGTAAGGCTCCTCAGGAGCACGTGGGAGCACTGGGGAGGTCACAGGACACTGCAGAGCGTGGGCTTCTGGGGGTCAGGCCGTTTTAGTTGATACGGAAAACAACCGTGACCCCGGAAAGCTGGAAGTCTTTTTTTCCTTAAGTATTTTAATTAATTTATTTTATAAATGTTTTGGTCATTGAATTAAAAGAAAATAACATAACACTGAAAATGTTTTGGTAATGAAAACTCACAAATAAATATCACATGTCAGCTAAACGAAAACCATCTTTATTGAGATATAATTTGCACAGCATAAAATTACCTCATTTAAAGCAGGCAATTTGGGAATTCCCTGGTGGCCCAGTGTTAGGACTCCGTGGAAAGCTGGATGGCTTGAAGACAAAGAGGTTACATCAATATTTATTGAACTTTTCAAACCACAATTTGGGTGCTCCAGTCTTTGAGAGTTTTATTTTGTATTTTGTCACCTTCCATTTTATTCTTGCTGTTACCCATTGTTCTTCTTGTACTGGGAGATGACCAGATTTAACATTCTTTGCCTAATTGCCTGCTTGCTTAACAAACCAAGGACATGTGCAAAGCCAAGAATCCTAGTGGTGTGGGATCTTTCTATACTCTGTCCCACCCGGGGTCTCAGAGTTGTGTGTGTGTGTGTGTGCATGTGTGCGTGTGTGTGCGTGTGTGTGTGTGTGTGTGTGTTGTGTAACAGAGAGAACAAGCAGGGTCACAAAAAAGAAGGAAGATTACTTACCAGCTTAGGGATAAACTTGTTTACTCTTAAATATATATTGTTTTCAGAGTCAGCAAAAGCCAGAGCCATCATGCCTATGAAACTGCATTTGCATTTATATACAAATAAGAAAAAATGAATTCTAGCCAGAGCATGTCCTCAAAGAGATTATAAATCCACTCTCTTGACTGGAGTGCTGGGCAGTACTTTGCTCGGTATGTGAGGCTGTGCGTTGCAATGGTAAGGTACGGCGAGTGAGAAACAGGAAAGGAGCCAGTGGGGACGTCTCACCCTGGAAACAATATAGTCACAGAGAGCCATCTCTTCTGTTGAAAACTGCTGCTACCTGCTACCTTTGTAGCCATTTATTCCTCAATCAAGTTTGGCTTATGGTGGGTTAATAATTAGATACTCTTCATGTGTAGTTCAAGGGAAGGCCACTAGCTATGACTTCACTTTGGCTGGGGTTTCCCTGTAATCCATTTAGCAAATTAAAGAGATTACTTTGATTGATACCATTATCTCCTCTTCTCTTGCGGGTGAACCACTTAACCTGTGCTTAATTGAAAGAGATAGAGGGGGTACAGTAACAAATACAATCAAAAGGAAGGGGCAATAGGATCTGTAGGCCAAACAAATGATGGCACTGGGCTAACAATAGCAGATTAGAGGTGAGATCAATTAATTACAAGCTATTGTGGGCGTTGGGTGGTTGCCAAGGTTTCTAATAGCCTAAGCCATCAGGCCAGCTCTGTTTCGGAGGATTTTAATGACTAGCAGTTGATGTGGCTATTTCAATAATTACTTACTTTTATAATTACTTCATTAGAATACTAAATGTATCCCTTCAATGAGAAAGACCTTTATTCCCCCACACATCCAGCCATATTGGAGGCTACATGTTCCTACAGAGAAGCCTCCTGTTTGGAAGAGGCAGTGGTTTGGAAATACTGTGCTTGCATTGCGTTCAATATTCTATGTGAAGTGCCTGCCCTGTAAGGCCCTGGGCTAGTGCTTGGAGTACAAAGATCATGAGGCCACGGCTTCAGGGTGGGTGCAAATACAATTTCACTGCGATTGCATAAAGGTTAGAATAAAATTGTGCAAAGGGTCTGCTTTGATCAGTGTCATAGAGGAAAGAGAGGTCATTCTAGTTGTTTCAAGCAGAAGGGGATTTAATGTAGGGAATTAAGTTCCAGATCTGGCTTCATCTCCGTCTACCCTCTTCCTCCTTGGCCAGCTTCAACCACACTGGACTCCTCCCTCCTCCTTGAATTCCCCAGTCACACGCTCACCAAGAGGCCTTTGTGCTGACAATACCTTCTGTCTAGAATGTTCTTCCATCAGCTACCACATGGCCAGCTCCCTCTTCCTTCATTTATTTCCTCAATTGCCACCTTTTCAGTGAGGTTTACCCCAGCTGCCAGATTTTAAATTCTTACTCACTGTCACTTCCAGCATTTCTAATTCCCTTTACACTGTAATATCCACAGACAGGATTCTGTGTCTCTTGAACACTGATGAGCCCCAAGGGCCTTCATCAGTCCCTGGAATATAGATGGAATATTTGGTGAGTGAGTTAGGTGCCTGTAGCCTGGCTGGAAGAGCTGGTGGAGAGGGAGGCAGGGTGCTGCCTGATGGGGGGCGGGGGGGCGGTCACACCGCAGTAGCTGCGATCCACAGCTCAGCCAGCTGTTGCTGATGTAGGGCTGGGAGGGCTCGCCACCGCACCGCACCATGCACACCTTTGGGAGCCTCCTTGACAGCCTTCCCTCCCGTGGGAGGGTGGCCTCTGCTTCCCTCCTCCTTCAAACCCCTAGGAAGACAATCTGGCAAATGTAGCATTTACATTTGCAACATCTTCACGTAGAAAGAGGTGTAATGGAGCCTTCGGAAGCCAACCAACTATCTGCCATAGGACCTTAAGGGCACATGGAGGAGACCACTGTGCCCCCTCTTGGATGGGCAGCCTGAGGCTCAGGGCTGCGTGATGTGCCGTAGGTCTCACAACAAGTACATCTTGGAGCCAGGCTTACCCCGAACATCTCTTCATTCAGAAGCCCTTGCTTCCTATATGCCAATAAAATGGACAACCTGGAAGAAATGGACAAATTCGTAGAAAAGCACAACCTTCCGAGACTGAACCAGGAAGAAACAGAAAATACAAACACACCAATCACAAGCACTGAAATTGAGACTGTGATTACAAATCTTCCAACAAACAAAAGCTCACGACCAGATGGCTTCACAGGCGAATTCTATCAAACATTTAGAGAAGAGCTAACACCCATCCTTCTCAAACTCTTCCAAAATATAGCAGAGAGAATAACACTCCCCAACTCATTCTACGAGGCCACCATCACCCTGATACCAAAACCAGACAAAGATGTCACAAAGAAAGAAAACTACAGGCCAATATCACTGATGAACATAGATGCAAAAATCCTAAACAAAATACTAGCAAACAGAATCCAACAGCACATTAAAAGGATCATACACCATGTTCAAGTGGGGTTTATCCCAGGAATGTAAGGATTCTTCAATATATGCAAATCAATCAACATGATAAACCATATTAATAAATTGAAGGAGAAAAACCATATGATCATCTCAATAGATGCAGAAAAAGCTTTTGACAAAATTCAACACCCATTTATGATAAAAACCCTCCAGAAAGTAGGCATAGAGGGAACTTACCTCAACATAATAAAGGCCATATATGACAAACCCACAGCCAACGTCATTCTCAATGGTGAAAAACTGAAACCATTTCCACTAAGATCAGGAACAAGACAAGGTTTTCCACTCTCACCACTATTATTCAACATAGTTTTGAATGGCCACAGCAATCAGAGAAGAAAAAGAAATAAAAGGAATCCAAATCAGAAAGGAAAAAGTAAAGCTGTCACTGTTTGCAGATGACATGATACTATACACAGAAAATCCTGAAGATGCTACCAGGAAACTACTAGAGCTAATCAATCATTCTGGTTAAGTAGCAGGATACAAAATTAATGCACAGAAATCTCTTGCATTCCTATACACTAATGATGAAAAATCTGAAAGAGGAATTAAGGAAACACTCCCATTTACCATTGCAACAAAAAGAATAAAATACCTAGGAATAAACCTACCTAAGGAGACAAAAGACCTGTATGCAGAAAACTATAAGACACTGATGAAAGAAATTAAGGATGATGCAAACTGATGGAGAGATATACCATGTTCTTGGATTGGAAGAATCAACATTGTGAAAATGACTATACTACCCAAAGCAATCTACAGATTCACTGCAATCCCTATCAAACTACCAATGGCAGTTTTCACAGAACTAGAAGAAAAAATTTCACAATTTGTATGGAAACACAGAAGACCACAAATAGCCAAAGCAATCTTGAGAAAGAAAAACGGAGCTGGAGGCATCAGGCTCCTGGACTTCACACTATACTCCAAAGCTACAGTAATCAAGACAGGACGGTATTGGCACAAAAACAGAAACATAGATCAATGGAACAGGATAGAAAGCCCAGAGATAAACCCACGTACATATGGTCACCTTATTTTTGATAAAGCAGGCAAGCATATACAGTGGAGAAAAGACGGCCTCTTCAATAAGTGGTGCTGGGAAAACTGGACAGCTACGTGTAAAAGAATGAAATTAGAACACTCCCTGACACCATACACAAAAATAAACTCAGAATGGATTAAAGACCTAAATGTAAGGCAAGACGCTATCAAGCTCTTAGAGGAAAATATAGGCAGAACACTCTATGACATAAATCACAGCAAGATCCTTTTTGACCCAGCTCCTAGAGAAATGGAAATAAAAACAAAAATAAACAAATGGGACCTAATGAAACTTAAAAGCTTTTGCACAGCAAAGGAAACCATAAACAAGAGAAAAAGACAACCATCTGAATGGGAGAAAATATTTGCAAATGAAGCTACTGACAGAGGATTAATCTCCAAAATTTACAAGCAGCTCATGCAGCATAATATCAAAAAAACAAACAACCCAATCCAAAAATGGGCAGAAGATCTAAATAGACATTTCTCCAATGAAAATATATAGATTGCCAACAAACACATGAAAGGATGCTCAACATCACTAATCATTAGAGAAATGCAAATCAAAACTACAATGAGGTATCACCTCACACCTGTCAGAATGGCCATCATCAAAAAATCGACAGACAATAAATGCTGGAGAGTGTGTGGAGAAAGGGGAACCCTCTTGCACTGTTGGTGGGAATGTACATTGATACAGCCACTATGGAGAACAGTATGGAGGTTCCTTAAAAAACTAAAAATAGAACCACCATACGACCCAGCAATCCCACTACTGGGCATATACCCTGAGAAAACCGTAATTCAAAAAGAGTCATGTACCAAAATGTTCATTGCAGCTCTATTTACAATAGCCAGGACATGGAAGCAACCTAAGTGTCCATCGACAGATGAATGGATAGAGAAGATGTGGCACATATATACAATGGAATATTAGTCAGCCATACAAAGAAACGAAACTGAGTTATTTGTAGTGAGGTGGGACCTAGAGTCTGTCATACAGAGTGAAGTACGTCAGAAAGAGAAAAACAGATACCATATGCTAACACATATATATGGAATCTAAAAAAAAAAAAAAAAAGTTTCTTCAGAACCTAGCGGCAGGACAGGAATAAAGACGCAGATGTAGAGAATGGGCTTGGGGGCACGGGGAGGGGGAGGGGTAAGCTGGGACGAAGTGAGAGAGTGGCATGGACATATATACACTACCAAATGTAAAATAGCTAGTGGGAAGCAGTCACATAGCACAGGGAGATCGGCTCAGTGCTTTGTGACCACCTAGAGGGGTGGGATAGGGAGGCTGGGAGGGAGACGCAAGAGGGAGGAGATGTGGGGACATATGTATATGTATAGCTGATTCACTTTGTTATAAAGCAGAAACTAACACACCATTGTCAAGCAATTATACTCCAATAAAGATTTAAAAAAAAAGAAAAGAAGCCCTTGCTTCACTCCATATCATCTCTGTTGGCTACTCACAGCATGGTACTAATAAGACCCAAATCAGGAGTTTCAGTCCCCAGGGAGGCTTTGCCCTCTCCTAGAATTATGGCAGCAACCCTAACTTTTGCCAGTGTTGGACCAGAGCAGAAAGCAGAGTTAGGCTTATAGAAACCAATCAGAACCTGAGAATAGCGACTCAAAGCACTGCCTTTTCTGTGGCAGGGTCTTTGTTATTAGTACCCAGTCCGCTTAGGTTGAAGAACATTAAGTGACTTCCTTCTATTTTGGGCTTGACCCCAAGTACAAATTCTTTGGTCCCTCTGTATCTCAACACTGGTGTCACATCAATCTGACAGGAGGCCACATAATTGCTGAAATTAAAGCGTAATACCTGACACCTTAGAGATGGCTCACCGAAGTCTGTGAATATTTATTTAATGGAAATGGAGTAAGCGTGACCTTGCTGGGTCAAACTGACTGTTTCTCTCCCTGACACACCTTGTGAAGAAACAGAGAAGTTTCCAGCTGTAGATCAATAAGGTCATCTGCTGCAGGGCTGCTGTTCTGAGCAGGATTCTTCCATCATCGGGAGCAAACAGAAGCATTTCGAAGCGCCTAGCGTGTGCACTGGGTTAGGGTCCAGTCGGACGGGCTCACGGTCTGGTTGCTGAGTAGCCATATCCTTCGGGCATTCGCACGAGTGGGGCAGGTAGCCCTAAAATGACTCTTAATGATCCCCACCTCCTGGTATTCACTCCCTTCTTTAAGCCCTTCCTTTTGTGTGTGCACAGTGGTCCCGGTGACTTGCTTCTAAACGACATACGGCAGAATGGATGGGATGTCATTTCCACGATGAGGTTATAAAAGGCGTGACTCCCCTCTCTCTTACTGGCCATCTCTCCCTCTCCCTTCTTCCTCAGCACCATGCTTGTTTTGACAAAGCAAGCCGCCATGTTGGGAGGGCCTGCGTGGCAACAAACAGAGGGTGGCCTTCATCCAGTTTCCTTCTAGGAACTGAAGCCCTCCATCTAACATCTCTCGAGGAACTGAATTCTGAAAAAATAGGCATGGCCTTGAAGGTGGATCTTTCCCCAGTCAATGTCTTGGTTGCAGCCCGTAAAGAGACCCTGAAGTAAAGCACCCAGCTAATCTGTGCCCAGATTCCTGACCAAAAGAAACCGTAAGGTTATAAACGTTGTTGCTTTGCACCATTAAGCTATGAGTACTTTTTTACACAGCACTAGATAATATAATAAGGGCAGCAGAATTCTAAAATATGGGTACTCAGCACTGCGGAGATCCCTGGAAGGTGAAAGGAGGGTCTCAAATGCTTAGTAAAACCATTCGGGTGGGCAATTCAGGAATATTCAGAATTATAAATCAAACCTTGGCACGTGTTGGAATACAAATTACTTTTCCTAAGAGATGTCCTTAGAGCATCTCTGTGAGATCGGTGCCCCAGGACCCACTTATTCCTGTCTTCATTTGTGTATTCACTCCTTTTTTCCCTCGGGCATCCACCGGTGCATCTCCAGGTACTGGGTCAGGGACACGGAGCTGCCGGTTTAACAGGTGAGAGCAGCAGTGCCTCAAGGATCCCAACCATGAAGATATCATTAAAACCTGAGATGTCTCCCAAAGTGACAAAGCTTTCTCCAAACAAAGCGTGTGGTCAGGGCAGGCTTCCCTGGGGAAGTGACATGGTAAAGACTGAAGGATGGGTTAACTAGGTGAATGGGGCAAGAAGAAGTGTTCCCGCCAGAGGGAAGAGGACAGGCGGAGGCCATGTGCTGGGAAGGCCCATCGTTTGATGCCCTCCAGAGCGAGGAGGAAAGATAGGACATGTCAGTGGGGACCAGGCTCTGGAGGGGGTTGTAGGAAACACGATAGAAGCCATTTCAAGAGGGTGCTTGGTGGTGACGTGGTCAGATGGGCACTTTGGAAATGTCACTCTGGCTACAGTGTGGACAACCAGCTGGAGGGGAACCTGAGTTGATCCTGGGAGACTAGGTGAGAGGCACTTGCAGTCACCCAGGGGAGAGAGGATGGTGCCTGACACCAGGGTGGTGGCTGGGATCTGGGGAGCATTTTGAGAGAGATGTCTCAGGGGAGGTAGGTAGGGTGAGTGATGAATTTTGGAGGTGATGCAGTGGGAGTTTCATACCTCCCTCTTGCAGATGATGCATCGAAGCTTAGAGAGCATGACAACTTGCCCAAAGTCAACGGCAGAGCCAAAGAAAGGAGAAAGATTATGGTTGCCAAATTCCGTCTTAGACAACTGAGCTTGAGACTAGTCTTCCTCTTTCTTCTGTGTCCATCCCTGTGTATCACTGATGCACACATACAGATAATCTGCACACGCTCAGGCAAGCTCTGTAACATTGATGTCCACACAGACGCACATGCGTGTGCTCCTGTGCACACACACACACATGCACACACAAGCTCGAAAATATTTTTAAAACCCACTTTTTCTGCCCTCCCTGTTTTGGTTCCTTTAACCCCTCTGTCTCAACCAAGCACCCTTCTCCAGCTGCCCAACCCCGTTCGATTCATTGCTAACTCCTGACCCTTCTCTGGCAAACTCTTTGGAATACAGCACTGGATTCTCTATTCCCTCTCTACTGCCAGCCTTCTAGCATTTTTTCAGTAACAGTTTCATGTTTCTCCTCCTCCCCAGCCTCTTTCTTCCCCAGTGTGTCCTCTGCTGCATTGCCGGATTGATTTTCTTCAACCACCTCTTTCGTCATAACACGCCCTGTTCAGAAGCTTCAGGCGTCCCCGGTACCTAAGCTTAAAGCCCCACCTCCTCACTCTCTCCCTTTCACCCTCCAGGTGCAACTCCCCAATGATTTTTCTCTGTGATTCTTGGTTCCGCCACATTTGTTGAATCTTCACCGTCACCTAACCGGCCATTTGAACATTTTAATGGCACCTAAGGATGGACAGAGCTCTTTCTCATGTTCAGAACGACCCTACAAGGTTAACATTTTCACATTTCACAGGGGAGTAAATCAAGACTCAAAGAGATTAGTCGCTCATGCTAAGTGGCACCTATATAGTATTACTCTGTCAATATGTCTCTTTAAATAAACCTACATTTTTACTTAAATGCATTTGTTTTATAAGAAACTTTATATATCATGGCCACACAGGAAAAAATCCCTATCACTTGTGATACTTTCTCTCTTTGTTGAGGAGAGATCAGAGAGGTAAAGACACATTGCAACTCTGAAGACTTTCTCCTGGCTGGACTCAGAGCCCTGGAAGAGGCCATTCGTTTCTCACTGGGTGACTGTTTTCCCATTTCTGTTTGTGTGCCTCATAAATTCAGTCACATCCTAACAGTGACGCAGGTCTCACATCTTGGGCAGAACTGCGCATCACCTTGAGCAGAGTTAAGCACCCAAGTTGCTCTCCTATAGATCCTGGCATTCTTCTCTTCCAACCAACGTGAAATCCATCCTCCTTGCTCCACCCAAAGCTCATTCCTGGCATGGCTTTGTTTTTTCCATGTACTCTATGTTCCAAACCACATTTCTTCCTATGTTTCCACTTATAAGAAAAAAAGAAAGAAGCCAAATTTTTGGAATAAGCAATTTCTCTACAGAGATTCCCAAGGCTGCACTCATATCAAAGCTAAATAACCTCTCATTCTAAGGGATGTTGGTCCCTCAGGCCAGGGCTGAGGTCATTAACAGGGCAGAAGGGGGAAACATGGATGGGAAATGCCTTCATCCATCCTGGTCCACACACAGATAGACCCCTCAGCCTCCCTTAGTATCAGGCGAGCAGCCTTCCCCGGTATCAGGAGTCACTGCAAATTCCAGCTCCTTTGGTATGAGTTCAAAATTTTTAAAGGGTCTTCCTCTTTGTCAGCTAATGAAATGCACAGAAAACAGTTTGTAAATCACAGAGTTTTCTACATAAATAGAATGTCTGCTGTATTTCATATTTTTCACTCTTCAGTTTATTTTGAAAACTAAATTCAGGAAGGATGCAAATAGACATTGTGAGACATGATTGTAGTTCTGGAGGAGCCATTTCTCTTCCATTTGTTCTCAGCCATCATCACCTAGAGCTCAATAAAAGCAGATCAGCTGTGATCCCAAACATTCAGGCAGGGCATGTAGGATCACAGATTTATTCATTCAATGTGTATGAAAAGGGGGGAGGGGAAGAAATTTGTCACTATTAAATTATCCACAAAGCTTGTGACTTTTTTTTTTTTTAATATATTTATTTATTTATTTATTTGTGGCTGTGTTGGGTCTTCGTTTCTGTGCGAGCGCTTTCTCCAGTTGTGGCGAGCGGGGGCCACTCTTAATCGCGGTGCGCGGGCCTCTCACTGTCGCGGCCTCTCCCGTTGCGGAGCACAGGCTCCAGACGCGCAGGCTCAGTAGTTGTGGCTCACGGGCCTAGTTGCTCCGCGGCATGTGGGATCTTCCTGGACCGGGGAACGAACCCGTGTCCCCTGCATTGGCAGGCAGATTCCTAACCACTGCGCCACCAGGGAAGCCCAGCTTGTGACTTTTAAAAATAAAAATCTGTATCAATAAAAATTAAATAGTGTGTTTATCCAGCTAAGAGTATCAAATTTAACGTTAAAAATAAGTGGCAAAATATAGTAAAACATTGTCAAAGAAATTCAAGCTGCAAATATATAAAGCAATTACAGGGAATCATCCACATGGTTTACAGGCAATACTGCATCTAGCAGTCAATTACGTTTTTACTGTAGCTTCAGCTTAGAGAGAAAGGAGGGAAACAGCTTAGATGTCTGGAATGTAAAAATAAATAACTAGCAGCAAGATACATGATCTAGAGAGACTTTGGAACTGAGTTCCAGTGCAGACTGTAGAGCAGCTGATCAGTACTTCTCCACCTAATCACGTTGGGCTGGCAGTGGGAGTGACTGGAAGACTTGCTAAGCTGATGGAAGCAGAGAGGACACGGTCAGTGTGCTATTTTCTTGAGTTCAAGTCTTTGGTGCAAAGTATTCTCCATTTTTTTGCGGCCACTTGACATCAAATCCCATTTCTGTTCATTCAAATAACCCACGAGCTCAGGAGGTGATGAGGGCCAGTTTGCATGTGTGAGGGACCCCACCCCAGGTGGTGTCCATTTGATGAATGATTACCTGGTCACAGACTGCCTTTGTCCCCTGGAGATACTACCATTCCTGACCATCGGCAGAGCTCCCTACAACAGAGACAGTGAAAGACAGTCATCCGAGAGCTGCCATCTTTACAGAGAATTTGTCCTGCTTTGGAGCTGTGCTTTTTCCCTTAAAGATGAAATGTCTGCTTTCAGTGGTCCCTGTAGAAATTTGAGACGTTGATCTTTACCCCACCTGTCCTCTTCTCCTTAACTCTCTCTCTTATGCAAGTTCCCATTCGATGGTCATTTTCCACCAGGCAGAGGACCAGAACCCTCCGTTACTCCTCAGTCCTTGTACTTCACCTGTATTTGGAGGCCTGAACTTCTAGAGTAATAATCCTGTGAGCCAAAGACGATGTTAACTCAGTTATAACGTTCCACCACTGAGACCGTGTTTCATGGTGTCAAAGTACATGTAGATGCCTGGACCAGCAGAGAAGCCTGTTCAGATGTGCCCGGTAGTAGGTTAGAGACCAGGTTTAGAGCCGAAGCTGAATTCCAGTACTAGCTCTATCTCCCACACGCCGTGGAATCCTAGTCATGTGCCTTAGAGTGTCTGACCCTACTTCCTCATTCGCCAAAAATGGTAAAGAAGACTTTTCTCACACAGATACTGTGAGGTTGAAATAAGATAAGTGTATAAAGTACTGGGCATGGGACCTCCCTGGCAGCCCAGTGGTTAGGACGCTGTGCTTCCACTGCAGGGGGCCCGGGTGTGATCCCTGGTCGGGGAACTAAGATCCCGCATGCCATGTGGTTCGGCCAAAAAAACAGAAGTACTGGGCACAGTGGTGGACTCTTGGCAAACGCTTGATGAAGACAGCTTCATAAACTATGGATTATCAACGAGACGACGTATTCATGTTCCCATGACCACCAGCCACCTCTCAACCACAAAGAGTTACCTTTCTAAGAGACCACAGTTGTCCACAGATGTCTTTACTGTGTATTTGTGTACGTAGTCTGACAAAACTGAGCTGCAAGGAGGTTTAGACCAACAGAATGGTATGTCGTTATTTACTAAACTTCAGCGAAAAAGGATTCTGTCCGCCATAACTCACATCCACTTGAAATAATCTCACTTGACTTCATTAAGCTTGAAGAATTGCACCTCTCCTTCACCCCCTCTTCCTCAGACTTACTTAGCCTTTACAGCTCAAAAGATAATTGCTCTATTAACAAATGTTTATAGCATAATAAAGGAGTAGGAGGGAGGAACAGGATTTCTTTTTTTTTTTTCCTCTGGGCCATTCCCTTCAGTTTCTTGGAAGTATGGGAGAGCAAGGGAATAAGCCATAAGTTATTTTTGGAATGGAACCAAAGGATTCATTTTTCAACCACTAGCAAACAGTTCTTAGCCAAAAGACTCCAAGACCTTGTGGGGAACGAGACTACCAGGAATTCCTAGTGGCTGAAAGGATGTCACCACAGCTCTGAGCTGTGAAGAAATCCTGGCTTTACTGGAAATCAGGAGAAGGCTCTGGCAGGTACTGGCAGGGCCTGTGGAAATTCCCTCTGGGGCCTGGGTTTGGGGGATTGAGGACAGCCTTCTGCAGAATGCGTCCTTCTTCTTCAGGCTGGTGAAGGGTTAGATTCTTCCAATAGAAATCTCTTGTAACTGTGAGTTATGGGCTGGATTGTGTCTGCCCAAGACTCAGGTGTTGAAGTCAAATACCCTAGTACCTAGCCATGGGACTGTCTTTGGAGAGAGAGCCTTTAAAGGGATCATCAAGGCTGAATAAAGTCATCAGGGTGGGCCCTACTCCAATCTGACCGGTGTCCTTTATGAGATGAGGACACACACGCACGGGGAGAAGACCGTGTCGAGGAACCCAGAGAAGACGGCCATCAATGGGCCAAGGAGATGGAGCGTGGAAGAAATGATGCCCCAACACCTCGATCTTGGGCTCCCAGCCTCCAGACCGCTGTTCAAGCCGCCCAGTCTGGCATTTTGTTAGCAGCCTGAGCTGACTAATACACGTGTTAAAGGGCACAGACCGCACACCTCCAGACCAGGGAGGAAGGTTCCTTCGTGGTCTTCCCCGGACACTCAGAAGGCTTTACAAGGAGCTCGCCTGATCCAGGAGGCTCCAAGTGGGCACACGGTTTAGGT
Source organism: Balaenoptera musculus (assembly GCF_009873245.2). NCBI lineage: Eukaryota > Metazoa > Chordata > Mammalia > Artiodactyla > Balaenopteridae > Balaenoptera > Balaenoptera musculus. The sequence goes on along the minus strand of NC_045788.1, from coordinate 1,733,262 downwards.
TCAGGGTCAGAAGTGCCCCCACCCGTGCCTTCCGCCTCCTTGAAGAGATGGTGCGTCATCAGTTGATACCAGCCTCTCGGGCTGCGTTGACCTCTTTCTCGGACGTCGTTCCCTGTATAAGGGCCGTTGACAGTGAAGCGTGTCCTTAGCTGTTTCTCATCTCGCCAGCCCTCTTCTCTCCCTCTCCCCCAGAACATAAACTGGGGACTGTCTTTGACCCAGCGATAATGTTTTCCTTGAGAATTACATGTGAAATTACCCCATCATCAATATACAAGCCCTCTCCCCACCCCTGACCCCGGACTTTTCTATGGCCCACTCACAAGGTAGGGGAATGATGGCAAGAGTGTTGGCAGAGACAGCTCTGCTCTGGCACAGACCACCCGTGTCACGCCGGGCAAATCCCCTCCTTTCCCCCCCTCTGAGAAACAGAGAGGCGAGGCAAGATTATCTTTAAGATCCCTCCAGAATTAACATGCAGTGATGCTAATCCACCTGCCCAACACAGATACGCACAAAGACACACACTGAGACACACCTATGTCTCTCCCACGGGGCCGTGAAGGCACAGCCATCCTCCAAGATAGAGTGCCAACACTGAACGCGGTGCATTCTGCAAAAAACTTAAGCAAGGAGCTGCCCTTGTAGAAACCAGCCATTAATGGTCCCAAATAGGACAGTGAACTTTTCCTTGTACTCATGTTTATAAGGGCTATAAGAATGCTTGCCCCTGAGTCTTGCATATAAGTCATCATTTCAGAGAGATGTGTGAAAATGCTTGAGCCAGATGTTTGATTATTTTTTTTGACACACACAGCTTGTTTGCACCCTGCCTTTTACCCAGTGCTGTGTTTGGCCTCCGAGGGTAACTAAGAAAAACCTCTGAGGTTGTCGGAGGGGAGCTTCACCTGCCAGTCTGGGCTGCAGGATCTCTATAGCAACCAAACATAAATCAAGGAAATGGCCCCTTTTGTAAGTTGCTTAATAGGCACAACATGCTTCTTTAGAAAATCCAACCATTCTTTCAATAGACTTTGATTGAAAGTCAGCCTTTTCTTCAGACGCATTCACATTCACATCTAGTAGCAGCTTGTATGGCTGTCCACAGGCTAATTTATTACCCTTTAAAGATCTGGCAAAGAAAAAATGGCTCTCAGAACAATGTTTACATTCAGAGGTATAAGCACAGAACCACAAAAGAGCATCCTTTTGTTCTGAACTTGGAATATTAATCTTTAACCTGAGACTTTAACTTTCCCCCTCTTACGGAGTTCCTCTCATTAAAATTTTACCAATTTAATACGACTTTGTTGCTAATACGTGGGAAGAAGAGGGTAAGCCTTCCTCCCATTGTTTGGCCAAACCTTGATAGAGACTAATTGTTTCTCAGACTCCCCACTCTTTGCTTGCAGAATACTCTGCTTCAGGGATCGCTGAGGAGGGAGGTTGGCTCTCTCGTCCCTAATAGGGAATTTGGCTAATTAATAAGGCTACAAGGGATGCTCCTCACCCCTCTTTGTGAAGCTAGGGAAGGGCCACCAGTTGGTGAGTTGACCCTCTCACACCCGCATCCCACCAAAATGGAATTTGGAAATGGATCCAAGGAATGCCCGCCTTGGGCCAGTCCTTCCCAGTGTCCAGAGTGTAAAGGCAAAGTGGCGACACACCAAGCCCTCCCCTATGTGGGCTGGGTCACGTCACCACGTCCATGAACGTTTTCTCTTAAGGGGGGGAACCAAACACCAGGCCCTGTCTTCCTTTGAGGGAGGGAAAGGAGATGGGGAAAAGCCTGTAGACACAGACCTTTGTAGTTTTATACAGTAGATTATGAGACGAAAAAGTCCTTCTAAAACAAGAGGGAGCTGGCATTGCTCTGTCGAGCTTCACATCACAGATGGAGTTGGGCAGGAGAAGATTTACATTAATCCCTCCCTCCTCAGCTTTCTCAAATCCTCAGAAACCAAAGTCTTCAGAAACCAGAGTCTTCAGGCACTCCCTTCCCTTTGATATGGTCAGCTGTCCCCACTGGCAAGAGGGGGATGAAGGGTTGGTTTCAAAATGTGCTTGTTTAAACGTGCCCTTTATTTTAGTGGTAGCACTGGGTTATGAGAAAAAGTGGTCCTCACTATTCAGGGCTGGTCACTTAGAAATAACTTTTGCCTTAGCATTAGCCTGAAAATGCCTTCAGGGTCCGTGAAACTGAAGGGCCCCCCAAAATGTAATACAAAATAAGCACAGTGTGTGAGAGGCTCCCTCAAGAACAGAAAAAGATCCCAGACGGTCAGTAAAGGGAGTTGGCCTGCTTATCACATGGGACCAAAAGGTATTAATGACCCTCGCTGTGTGGTCACGGCCAGGTCAGATGGTGCACGTGTGATTTTCCAACATACGCCTATGTCCAAGTTGAGACACATCTTGGAGAGTGAGTATGCAGTCAGACTTGTGCGCAAAGGCACCGACCTGTCAGGGTTCAAACCCCAGCTCTGCCCTCACTGGCTCTGTCCCTTTGGGCAAGTGGCTTTGCCTCCTCATGCTGTTTCCTCATTGTAAGATAAAGTTACAGCAGTACCTCCTTCATCAAGCTGTTAAGAGGATCAGTGTATTATAATAAACCACTGGAAATAGAGCCTGGCCTATCGTAAGCCCTCAAAGGTTAGTTGCTATTAACATTTTTAATGTTTCTGTTGTAGTTGATGTCATGGTATGGATACTGGTGTCTACAGGAGGAATGCACATTAACCAACACACAATAAGACATTTTCCAAGTTTAGATAACACTTTGCAGAACTCTGGACAAAAAGAAAATTATTTCCCAAGGGTGGAGTAACTCCATTAAGAAAATCCAGAGATAGACAACAGCTTGTGTGTGTCTATGGCAATAACTCATCCCATTTGTCTAAAACCATCATCACCTGGTATGTCCATCCCTGTTCACAATCCTATTTGTATATGATAGAAACATCTCAGGCTCAGGAGTTCTGGCTTAAGAAGCTGTGTGTGTGTGTGAGTGTGTGTGTGTGTGTGTGTGTGTGATGTGTGTGTCCTTCTCCCGTCTGTTCTCTGCCACCAAAATGAAGAACTGGTTCTCCCCACTACCCTTGCCAGTCTCACAGGGCCACAACCTAGTTGCATTTTTGCAATTCAAGCAGAGAACCCTGGGGCCTAGTTTCACATGTGTCACAACCAGGAGTGGCTAATCAGGACTCCATCCTGACCCTAATCATTTATTTGAAGGACTTCGTTCCCTGCAATAAGTCTCCTCACCTTTGGCGACAATATGAGTGTCAAGCAACAATAAATTCAGAGGAGGTAAGAAGAGATACTCACCAAAGAATTCATCAAGGAAAATGCAGCCTGTTTGCCAGGAAAGAGCCCTGCATCTGTAAGAATTTCATGAGCAAATTGGAACTTGCCAAAAGAGTCAGTAGAATTAAAAAACTGTAAGCACTCCGTGAAATACAGAAACTGTAAAGGCAAATACTGATAAGTTTGAGTACATAAAAATTTTTAATTTCTATACAATAATGGATATATTTAAAAGGCAAAACAAACTAATAAAAATAATTTCAACGTAAAGAAAATAAAAAACTGAAGAAGATTAAGATTTTTTTTGATTCCAATTCTTATTTTTTAATAAATTTATTTATTTATTTATTTATTTTTGGCTGCGTTGGGTCTTCATTGCTGGGCCCAGGCTTTCTCTAGCTGTGGCAAGCGAGGGCTGCCCTTGTGGTGCGCGGACTTCTTATTGCAGTGGCTTCTCTTGTTGCAGAGCATGGGCTCTAGGCACACGGGCTTTAGTAGTTGTGGCATGCGGGCATGTGGGATCTTCCCGGACCAGGGCTTGAACCCGCATCCCCTGCATTGGCAGGTGGATTCTTAACCACTGCGCCACCAGGGAAGTCCTAAGATTTTTTTTAATATATTTTGGTTATTTTGTCATTGGCTAAGAATGAAACTTTAAACTTTGGGTCTTCACTGAGGAGGAACATTTCTAATGGGAAAGATTTAGGTTTTGGAGAGAGACATTTGGACCGCAAGAACTTAAATTCAGTACTTACTGTGTGACCTTAAGCAAGTGTTAGTCTTGAATTCACTCCAGCTGTCCATCGGTCGGCATCCAGTAAGGACAAACAAACACCATTCCAGTTATTTCTCACAGAAGGAATTTAATGGAGGGAATTGGTTGTACAGCTGATAGAAGAGCTGAAAGAGGAACCTCGGAGCTGGGCAACCCAGATGTCAGCTTCCACAGGGGGCTAAAGGGACAGTGGGGGGTGCTTCAAAGCCTTGGGACTGGGGCGGATGGTGAGAGCCAAACCCCAGAGGAGGTTCTGTCACCCAGAAGAAGCACCTAAAGGCAGAGGGTTCTCCCCACGCCTGCCCCTGCTGGCGGAAACTTCCTGGAAGCCAGTTGGCAATGTATTCCACCTTTCCCAGTCTTTTCCCCTCCTGCTCCTGTAAAAAGAGAAGAAAAATTCATAAGCTTTGCAGATTATCTCCCAGATTCATTCCCCACGCTCCCCCTGCTCTGCTCTTTATTACAGGGTTCCATGGCATAGAGGTCGGTAACCAAGGCCCTGTTAGCCCGGTGCTTCGTGATCAGTCATGTGCTATAACCTCATGGGACACCAGAAAGTATTTCTATGCGTTTTCCTCTGAAGACATTCTTAATCTGTTCATTTTCCCAAAAGAACCATATATAACCCTAAGCAGTAGATCTGTATGTTACCATTTACCATGAAACTCTCTTACTGTAGAGGCAGCGGGGGTAGTGTAGTGGTTAAGAACCAGAGCTGTGAAGCCCTTGGATTCAAATTCTGGCTGTACCTGCTGTGTGATGTTGGGTGATTTAACTTCTCTCTTCCTCACTTTTTTCATTGTAAAGTAAGATTAAAAAGAGTCCCAATCTCACAGCATTTTTCAGTTTGATCTGGCTAATGATACAGGGCTGTGTTCTCCTAAGTTGTAACTGATAATTTTCTCAGGCCCTGCCTAAAGTTCTGACGTCTCAGTGGCCCACCTTTATTGCTATGGTAAGATGGTAAAATGGGGCTTTTTCTGCCTCCATGTTGACTCAGGTACCAGTGCTGATGTTGGATCCAACCTACATGTGAGGCAGATCATCAGAAGCAGAAAGGGCTATGCTGAGAACAGCTTCCATGACCCTCCTCCCCATCACCCCCAGCAACCACCGGAGGGTTCAGACGTATCAGGAGGTGGAGAGGCGTGTGTGGAGGATCCAGAGGAAGGGGAGCTTTGCCTCATACACCAGGGGGTTCTCAAAAGATTGTCTTGTTGACCGATTCAGTAAATGTCCATGGCTATTTTTTTTGACCTAGCACTTTTTCTTATTAGAGTATAGTTGATTTACAATATCATGTTAGTTTCAAGTATACAGCAAAGTGATTCAGTTATATATGTGTGTGTGTGTGTGTGTGTGTATGTATTTATGTATATGTATATTCCTTTTCAGATGCTTTTCCCTTATAGGTTATTATAAAATATTGAGTAGAGTTCCCTGTGCTATACAGTAGGTCCTTGTTGCTTATCTATTTTATATATATAGTAGTGTATATCTGTTAATCCCAAACTCCTAATTTATCCCTCCCCACCTTTCCCCTTTGGTAACCATAAGTTTGTTTTCTATGTCTGTGAGTCTCTTTCTGTTTTGTAAATAAGTTCTTTTGTATCATATTTTAGATTCCACATATAAGTGATATCATATGTTATTTGTCTTCGTCCGACTTACTTCACATAGTATGATAATCTCTAGGTCCATCCATGTTGCTGCAAATGGCATTATTTCATTCTTTTTTATGACTGAGTAGTATTCTGTTGTATATATGTACCACATCTTCTTTATCCATTCCTCTGTTGATGGACATTTAGGTTGCTCCTATGTTGGCTATTGTAAATAGTGCTGCTATGAACGTTGGGATGCATGTATCTTTTCTGTCTATATTTATAGTTTTCTCCGGATATATGCCCAGGAGTGGGGTTGCAGGATCGTATGGTAGCTCTGTTTTTAGTTTTATTAAGAAACCTCCATGCTGTTCTCCATAGTAGCTGCACCAATTTACATTCTGGCCAACCATATAGGAGGGTTCCTTTTTCTCCACACCCTCTCCAGCATTTATTATTTGTAGGCTTTTTGATGATGGCCATTCTGACCAGTGTGAGGTGATACCTCATTGTAGTTTTGATTTGCATTTCTCTAATAGCGACGTCGAGCGTCTTTTCATGTGCCTTTTGACCATCTGTATGTCTTATTTGGAGAAATGTGTCCGTGGCTATTGACTGTCCAATAAAAGTGCATTCAAGGATGCATAATCCAACATAATATAATAAACGCTGGGACAGTCAGATACCCAAAGAGGCAAAACTCGAGGTGAGCCTTGAAAGAAGAAACTTAGAAAAGGATTAAAAGATTGAAACATCATGAAATGTCCAAAAAAAAAGAGCGAAAGAAAAATCTTCTTACCCGCAGCAGAAAATCTGAAGGGCAAGCAGCCCTGGAGCATCCAGAAAGACTCTTTCTGTACCAAGGAAGCTGGGAATGAGGGTTTTGCTGGAAGCTACCGCTTAAAGGAAAACTGAGATCACCATATCCATGAGAAAAGGTGGATGGCAAATTACTTCACCATTTTCTAGCTTTGGGACCTCAGGTAAATTATGTCCCTGTGCCTCTGTGCCATCATCTATAAAATTCTGATTTTAACTGTACTTCCTTCTTGACATTGATATGACGTTAAAATGAGTTTGTATGTGAAAGTGCTTAACATGGTACCTGGCAGGTAGTAAATATCCAAAATTCTTAGTTCATTTATTTTAATTATTTGGTGGTAAAGGTTTAGTAAATTATTCAAGGAAGAGAAGGATAGGAATGATCTGGGTCACTGGGGGAAAAAAACCTTACTCTACCTGGGAGTATCAACTGATTCCCTGTCCAAATTGTTTTACTATTTAATTCAGTGATTCTCAGGGTGGATCTCCAGCCTGACCCATGAACTGGTCCATGTCATTGTTACCGGTTGTAATTTGGAAGTCCTATGACTCTTGTTTTCTGGCCTGAATCCGTACGATTGGTTAAGTGAACCAGCCATGTCTTCAGTATGCCATCCGCAGCAGTGCTTTACTTCCCACCTGATCTGGAGAGGATGTTTCACACAGACAAGGAGATAGTTCTTGGAATATCATGGAAGGAGGTCCCTAAGGCCCGTGGACCCAGATGGTTCCCGGAGACTTTGTGTTTGGTATAGGGCTCTCCTCTCCCAAGTGTCTGTCATCTACAGAAAGAGTTAAGTGGACAGTAAAATCAGCTAAAGACCCAGGCCCTTCATCTGACTTCTCTGGACTTCTGAGACTTCTGAGGATAGAGACTGTAGGACACCCATGCCCCTGTGTGTTGGGAGGCATGATTGTATGGGCCTGGATACATCTTTCTTAGGAGAGAATTCATTGCTTTCTTCATATTCTCAAATGGTTAAAAATAATCACTGGTTTAGGATACAGTAGGGGAATTAAGGTCTAGGTTCCCCACCAGCAGGATAATCAGACCAATACCTGAAATGTGGTACCCTAGAGAAAGAAAGGAGACTGTAATCAGTGCACATAACCCAGCAACCTCCCCGTCCCCGTCCCCATCCCCAACATCGCAGAGTTGGAAAAAAACAGAGAATCCAAAAGCCGCTTTTCTTTTTCCCAACTTACAGTTTATTTTTAATTTTATTTTGGATTTAGACTGGTCAGAGGCTTTCCTGCCTTCTCTACAGAGATGTAATGTAATATGAACTCATAAGCATCGTGGTTTGTTTGTTTTCTTGTAATCTGAAGCAGCTTTTATCAGAAACCTAATTCATGAGGAGAAGATAATCATGGGCAGGAAAAAGCAGATCTTCGTGAGGTTTTGTTTTTTTTTCCCTCTCCTAAGATATCAGGACTATAAAGTATTATTTCTTTCCTTTTGTCTTGTCCCCTGTTAAAAGCAAGAGTTGATCCAATTTCTTTTTTCCTCGACCTTCAGTCTAATCTCATGCATGGGATTAATTAGACAAGGACATCTATCTTTATCCAGGAGATTGTTTTCAGAATTTTTTGATGTTGTCCTAGCATATCTACTTTTTTAGTGGCTTTTTGTAATGATGGATGGGTTCGACTGTTTTTAATGCCTGGTGAGGCAAGCGTTCACTTCTGTGTTGTGTGTACATACATATGAGAAACATTAATTTTTAATTTACTCTGTTTTCCTTGAGAAACTGCCAGTGGATGATTCAGATATTCCAGAGAAAGGGGCTTTTCTTCTGTAACATAGGACAGAGGACAGCTAAGCACGTGTTCTTTCTTCAAAGCAGAGGGTCAGACTGAGGCGGCAGTAGTATTTATTTGTCCAGCTTACAAAAGAGCTATTTTGATTATGTAAACATTCATATAATTTTATTAAGAGTTGCTACCACGTCTTTTCCTCTAGTGTATGCTTAAAAACTAGGCTTAGATACAGTGATAAAGAACCAGCAAGGGCTGTTCCCACGTTCTCTTAACTCAACTACTCGTGTGTCTGTGTTTGAGAATCAAATCTCAGGCCAGTGATTTGGGCAGTGGTGAGTTTAGGCTGGTCTCTAATTTCCTGTCCCAGGTGTGACACCACATTGGGAATATCCGCAGTCCTCACCTGTCTTGGACTTGGGTGGCCCAGGAGGCTGGATGCATGGGGTCTGCAGATTCCAAGAAGGAGCCAGAACTTCCCAGCTTCCCTGGGAGGGCTCGAGGATGAAAACTGGAGAATTCCATTGGGCTTTCCAATAACCGCTATGGACAACGTGATTCAGGAGGTCGGAGACCTCTTCAGCCCTCCCCAGATCATCCAAATAAACAGGGATTTACTCAGACGGAAGAGGTCAGTCCTGATTCCAAATGCCAGGAGGGAACGAGCATCTGAGCAAGAACTAACGTTGCAGCCATGCAGGCCCTCATGGCAAGGCTGCCCTGTCTGGTTGTGCTGACGTGCACTGCACAAGGGAAGCACCGTTCACGTTGGGGATATCATTGACTTGTGCAGTTATTAAAACTGTTTCCTGGAGGATGGCATTAAGTGACTTACTCTAACACAATCAGTGTATTAGCTCAGTTTTAGGTGACATGAAAACACTTGTTATTATTCATGCAGCTTTTGTTTCTACAACAAATAATTAACATTTAGGGAACATTTCCTGGAGAGTGATGGTTGTTTTCTTGAATGTGCGATTTTTTTTTTTTTTTTGGGCATGTGAGATCCTAGTTCCCTGGGCAGGGATCGAGCCTGCACCCCCTGCAGTGGAAGTGCAGAGTCTTAACCATTGGACTGCCAGGGAAGTCCTGATGGTTAATTGCTTTTGATCTCTCCCCTCAGGACAGGCTTCTTAACATAGATTCAGAGGATCCGCCAGCGTTGATAGGGGAAAAAAAAAGTTCTATCTTCATTATCACTCACTCCTAACTGAAATTTAGGATTTTGAATGGAGGGAACCAACCATAATAGTACTGGCGGCACCTGTGTCTTTTCTTATATCACATTTAAATTGTTGCAATATCTCAAAATATTACTCATGCTCATCACTATTTCAAAGTTACACTAGTTGTTAAGACCTACCACTAATATGTTATTTAATGAGTTAATAAAGAGGAACGTCTGTTATTCTATCATAAATTTTAAAATGTATACTTTAACTGTCTTTTAACAAAACTGGTTTCTTTTGTAATACTATATAGTTTATCTTATGAAACCCTATCCTGAGAAGGGGTTCACAAGCCTCAACGCCAGCTGAAGGGTCGGTGGCACAAAAATCAGGTTAAGAGATTTTGCTTAGCAAGTTCACGACTAGGAAATGTTCATTCCTTTCTCTCTCCTTTTTTTTTTTTTTTTTTTTTTTAAAGTGGGATGAATATCAGGAGTCCCACTTTTTTTTTTTAATTAATTAATTTATTTATGGCTGTGTTGGGTCTTCGTTTCTGTGCGAGGGCTTTCTCCAGTTGCGGCAAGCGGGGGCCACTCTTCATCGCGGTGCGCGGGCCTCTCACTATCGTGGCCTCTCTTGTTGTGGAGCACAGGCTCCAGACGCGCAGGCTCAGTAATTGTGGCTCACGGGCCCAGCTGCTCTGCGGCATGTGGGATCTTCCCAGACCAGGGCTCGAACCCGTGTCCCCTGCATTAGCAGGCAGATTCTCAACCACTGCGCCACCAGGGAAGCCCCTCTCTCTCCTTTTTGAGAATCATTCTCCCCCCTCCCCCACTCCAACTGACTGTGGAAAAGTCATAATAATTGTATGAATCCCCCTGAAGAGTTTGCCTCTGTGTCTAATTGCCGTGCAACATAATTACAACTATGCATGGCATTAAGTGTACGTCAAATCGATATTTAATTCATTTGCTTCGATTTCAACGCCAAACTCTGTTCATTTCAGCAGGCTTCATAGTGTCATAGTTTCTGCCCCAGTGAGAACGTGGTTGAGGGGGAGAAGATGGTGCGTGAAGTCAAGCGCGGCTCTACATTTAACCTGTGCTTCCATTAGCGCTTCCGCGGTGTATCTGATAAACACTCTTGTGGGACAACAGATGACACTGTCTCCTACATGGTCATGTTCTTGCGTGATCATTTGTTCAGCACAAACATGTGCTCCTCCATGTGGAAAAGGATTAAGATGCTGTAGACTTGTAGACGGCGCTTTTGCGGGGGCAGGAGGCTGACGTGGGCCGGGTGACACTGCTCTCCACGGGGGGCAGGACGCTGTCCTGTGCACACGCAGCCTCCTCATCCCGTGTGGCCTCCTGGTCTCACTGTTAGCAGAATGACTGAGTCTCAGGGTCATTCCCTCCAGATTCTAGAGGAAGGAATATGACTGTCCAGTCTGATGTCCTCCGGGCTCATTCAGGAAGCCAAGGGGACCTGGTCTTACGGTGCAGCCATCCTGCAGGGACCCCATACGTGGAGGGCGGTTCTCTGAGAAGAATCAAGGGAGGCAAAGCTTTGTGTAATGGGCTCATAAAGGCTGAAAACGGAGGGAACATAATGATTCTCGGGGAAGCCCCCCACCTGTGAGGGTTGACAGGACATCCCCTTGGTGGCTGGTACAGAGACCGGGGCATGAAGACCAAGCTAGCCATTCTTTGTATTTTCAGGTACATATTCAGGGAACATAGGAGGGCCTTTTACATGACTGACTCTGTGTTAGGCAGTTTTTGTTAATTGGAGTATGTATAGCTGACATACAGTGTTGTGTTAGTTTCAGGTGCACAGCACAGTGATTCAGTTATGCATATATATCTATTTTTTTTCAGATTCTATTCCCTTATAGGTTATTATGAAATACTGAGTAGAACTCCCTGTGCTGTACAGTAGGTCCTTGTTGGTTACCTATTTTATATATAGTAGTGTGTGTATCTGTTAATCCCAAACTCCTCATTTATCCCAACCCCCCATTTCCCCTTCAGTATATGTTAGGAAATTTTTGTGTACATCATCTCATTTCATCCTCAGTTTTCCTCACGCTCCACCTGCCAAGATTTCTCTGATGTCAATCTCCTTTATAGGATTCTTTCTAGTCCTCCTCTTTAATGCCAGCATTTTTCAGGAGTCCCCAGCTTCACACACATAAGTTTCCTGGCATTTCCTGTGGGTGTCTCACATGTACTCACCAACTTTGCCCATGTGGGTCACTTTCCTTCTCTTCTGCTTGGTCCTCTTAGATCATGGCTGAGCGCTCTGCTGTTTCTGGGGCTTCTGGAAGGTGTTTCTCCACCTCCATGATCGCAGGGCTGATGCCCATGGTGCTAGCACTTGTGCCGAGGATACCTTCTCTAGCCTGACAGTGGTACCGCCTCCACTGTGGCTGAAGTTATTGACAGTGGGGACAATGTTAAAAACTCAACAGCCAAGCTGAACAGCATACTGGACTCAAGTGCAGAATAAATCCCTGAGCTAGAAGATAAATAATGAGATGGGAAGTATTAAAAAAAAAAAGATTAAGAAACCTGAGGACAGATCCAGAACTTCCAACATCCGTCTAATAAATGGCACAAAAAGAGAAAATAGAAGGCATGAAAAAGAAAAGAAATAGTGGCCATGAATTTTTTAGGACATGAGTCCTCAGATGAAGTTCACTCAAAAGCCAAGCTGAATAAATAAAAGTGAGTCATAGTCACAATGAGATCGTCCTTCACAGTCACTAAGATGGCTAAAACCAAAAAGTCAACAATAACAAGTGTAAGCAAAGATGTGGAGACACTGAGACCCTTGCACATTGCGGTGGGAATTTTATTTTACGTTATTTTTTTTTGGAATAAATTTATTTATTTATTTATTTTTGGCCGCGTTGGGTCTTCGTTGCTGCGCGCTGGCTTTCTCTAGTTGCAGCGAGCGGCGGCTACTCTTCGTTGTGGTGCGCGGGCTTCTCATTGCGGTGGCTTCTCTTGTTGCGGAGCATGGGCTCTAGGCGCCCGGGCTTCAGTAGTTGTGGCTCGCGGACTCTAGAGCGCAGGCTCAGTAATTGTGGCTCATGGGCCCAGTTGCTCCGCAGCATGTAGGATCTTCCTGGACCAGGGCTCGAATCCGTGTCCCCTGCATTGGCAGGCGGATTCTTAACCACCGTGCCACCAGGGAAGCCCCTGCAGGGGGAATTTTAGATGGTGCAACAGCTTTGGAAAATAGTCTGGCGGTTCTCACAAGGTTACGACGACATAGCCAAGAGAACTGAAAATGTGTTCACACAAAAACTTGAACGTGAAAGTTTATGCAGTGTTATTCATCATAGCCAAAAATTAGAAACAACCCAAATGTTTATCACTTGCGAATGGAAAAATGAATGTGGATGAATGGATAAACATAAAATGGAATATTATTCCGCCATAAAAAATAAAGTGCTGCCACATGTTACAACATAGATGAACCTCAGAAACACTAAGTGAAAGAAGCCACATATTATATGATCCCATTTAGATGAAGTGTCCAAAATAAACAGATATGACAAAAAGTAGATGCGTGGTTGCCAGGGGCTGTGACAGGGTAAAATGGGGAGTTACTGAGTTTTCTTTGGGGGACGATGAAAAAGTTCCCAAATTAGATAATTGTGATGGTTGCACACCCTTTTGAATATACTCACAACCACTGAATTGTATACCTTAAAAGGGTGAACTTTACGTTATGTGAATTGTATCTCCATTAAACTGTTAGAACAAAAAGATGAGTCCTCCCCAAAGCTGGGCAGAGGTTACACTAGGTCCCGTGAGAACAATTCCTCTCATCCCTCACTTGAGTGGTTGGGGTCTAAGGTGTACTGTTCTCCAGTCACAGAACGTGTGTGTATGTGAGGAGAGAAAAGCTTGTTAAGCATGTGTTTGCATCCTCCAGCCTCAGGTTCTAAGAGGCTGGCCTGGAAGGTAATCCGAAGAGCAGGCTGGATGACCTCCTCAGGACGGCTCCAACCCCCATGCCCATCAGAGCCTGCGTTCTTTCCCGGGGGCTCCGTGGTCCCTTCCACATACAGCCCCCTGGCACACACAGCGGTCCAGCCCCGGAGCCTTGTTCACTCAAAACAATTTGGGGAGGTATCAGTATCCGCATTTGCTTGCATGTGAGAAAAACCGAGCTCAGAGAGATGGTGGCTCAAGAAGCAAAGAAAACGGACACTGATTTTATCCTCATGAGTTTGCCAACCCCCTTTAATCTGATTCTTCGAAGTGCTCTTATTACTCAGCCATTAAAAAGAATGAAATAATGCCGTTTGCAGCAACATGGATCGACCTGGAGATTATCATACTATGTGAAGTAAGTGAGACAGAGAAAGACAAATACCATATGATATCGCTTATGTGGGGAATCTAAAATACGACACAAATGAACTTATCTACAAAGCAGAAACAGGCTCACAGACACAGAGAACAGGCTTGTGGTTGCCAAGGAGGAGGGGGTTTGCGGGGAGGGATGGATTGGGAGTTTGGGGTTAGCAGATGCAAACTATTATATTTATGATGGATAAACAGCAAGGTTCTACTGTATAGCACAGGGAGCTATATTCAATATCCTGTGATAAACCATAATGGAAAAAATATGAAAAAGAATGTATATATGTATAACTGAGTCACTTTGCTGCACAGCAGAAATTAAGCACGACATTGCAAATCGACTATAGCTCAATCAATTTAAAAAAAAACAGTGAACCCTGCTGACTGACTTTGTCACGGGCCTCTGGGTTCAGTAACGACTACAACTGAGCTAGAACATGATCATTGACAATGATAGCAAAGGTGAGCTTCAATTAATTTTTTGTGCTAGCCCAGAGAGTAAGTAAACCAACGGCTCTGATGAGTAAGAGCCCCCAGCGAAGCCCGAGTCCTGTCTGACTTCTGGTTTTCTCTCTCATCCCCCATGACCTCAGCTGGGCAGACACCACAGGCGCCCGCCGCACGGCTGAAACCTCATCAAGTACAGAAGATGGTGTTCCTCATCTCTCTCCCCGTGATAAACGGTTGTTTAGATGCTCAGGTTTCCCTCTTGGTGAAACTCAGCTACAATAACAACTTACCACAATCACTGGCAGAATTTCAGTAGAGCTGCTTTTGAGCCCCATAGAGCCACTGCCAGTCTGGCAGAATGTTTTTATTTTGTTTTGTTTGGTCTTGGTTTGTTTCTTAATTACAGACTGCAGTGTCCAGGATTCACGGATGAATTATAACCGTGGGTGGCCCACTGGTTTACCAAGGCTTGTGAATACTGCCAGGCCATAGCCAAGACAGTCCTGAGGCTTGGGGGTACCTGGTATGGAAAAGAACACAGAGCAGCTCCAAAGTTCCAGAAAAACTGGAAACATGGTAGTTCCTCCTAGGTCCATCTCACCTCCCCCACAGCCACCTGGAGACCTGACAGAAGACACATTTAACCCCCTTGACCACAGTAATATGGGTACATGCATACCTTTCCTTTGCTAACCTTAAAAATTAAATATCCTTCTTAGCAGTATTTTTTTGGATCTGTCATCTAAAACAAAGGAAATAAAAGCAAAAATAAACAAATGGGACCTAGCTAAACTTAAAATCTTTTGCACAGAAAAGGAAACCACCAACAAAACAAAAAGACGACCTACTGAATAGGAGAAAATGGTTGCAAATGATATGACTGATAAGGAGTTAACATCCAAAATACATAAATACCTCATACAACTCAGTAAAAAAAAAAACCTGATTGGGCAGAATTTCTGAATAGACATTTTTCCAAAGAAGACATACAGATGGCCAATGGGCACATGAAAAGATCCTCAATGTCACTAATCATCAGGGAAATGCAAATCAAAACCATAGTGAGATATCACCTCATACCTGTCAGAACAGCTATCTTCAAAAAGACAACAAAGAACAAATGTTGGTGAGGATGTAGAGAGAAGGGAACCCTCATACACTGTTGGTGGGAATGTAAATTGGTGCAGCCACTGTGGAAAACAGTATGGAGGTTCCTCAAAAAACTAAGAATAAAAATACTACATGATCCAGCAGTTTCACTCATAGGTACCTAAAGAAAAAAAAACACTAGTTTAAAACGACACATGTACCCCAAAGTTCACAGCCTCATTATTTACAGTTGCCAGGATATGGAAGTGACCTAAGTGCCCATCAACAGATGAATGGATAAAGATGATGTGGTACATATAGAAAGTGGAATACTACTCAGCCATAAAAAAGAATGAAATTCTGCCATTTGTAGCAACATGGATAGACCTCAAGGGTAGTACTATGCTTAGTAAAATAAGTCAGACAGAGAAGACAAATACTGTATGTTATCACTTATATGTGAAATCTTAAAAATAAGATGAATGAATATAACAAAACAGAAACAGACTCACAGATACAGAGAACAAACTAGTGGTTACCAGTGGAGAGAGGGAATGGGGGAGGGGCAAGATAGGGGTATGGGATTAAGCAGTACGAACTATTATGTATAAAATAAATAAGCTATTTATTGTACAGCACAGGGAATATAGCCAGTATTTTAGAATAACTATAAATGGAGTATAATCTATAAAAATATTGAATCACTATGTTGTACACCTGAAACTAATATAATATTGTAAATCAACTATACTTCAATTTAAAAGAAACAAAACATGGAGCCCATAGGCCTTGTGGAAGAATTAGATATTGGGAATAAAGGAAGAAAAGATTCAAAGATTATTCCAAAGATGGACTGACCAGCTGGAATGGATCAAGGTCAAAGAAAACGTCCAGAAGAGTGAATGTGAGCACCAAGCTGAGTAAGGAAGAAAGAAATCATCCTGGGGGTCTGAGGGAGCAATACTAGAGCACCGCAGTTACGATGGATGGAGCACAGAGGCGGGTGGCTTTGGGGTCATGGGCAAGTGGAGAGGATTTAAAGGACATTCAAGGCAGGAGAAAACGCTTGCACAAAGCTGTGGGAATGGAACGAACATTGAATGTCAGGGGTAGAGGAGACCCGCAGAACTGGGTAGGGCAGCTTTGCTAGGAAGCAGTGAAAGTGAGGCAGAGAAGTCAGGGGCAGTGGGGATTTGGGAGGCTTGACTACCTGCCCAGTAATGCACTGCGAGTCTAGACACCTGGCTTCTAGGTTCAGCCATGATCTGTGCATCACATAAGAGGCACTTCCTTTTGTGAACGTCAGGAAAGTTGTAAAAATACTACCAGAGATATGGTCTGAAAACTCTCAGATCTTAAAATTAGCAGTGGGCCATCCAGAATTTAAAGATTAATCATTTATATGAACAGTACTTTAACTCCACATGTGGATGGTGGAACTCATCTTTCTGTGCATTTTAATAACCTGAATGAAACTCAATGTGTGCTTTTGGTTATATAATTTATATAGCAAAACTCTCTTGTGCACATGTACCATTTACCATACGCTTTACATTTCTGGGTGCACTAAGCATCTATACTTAATATCAACCGTTCAGGGCTACAGGCACAAAGCCAGTTATGCTCTACTTCATGGGCAGTTAAAGGATTTATCAAGAGTAACTTTTTCTACTCTCAGATTTTGCCTTGGGTATTAGAACGTAAGCCTTGAATGAGATGCAAGTTTGCTCCAAGCACTGGTTCACAGTATTGGCTGCACACTGGAATTACCAGGGAGCTTTAAAAACTAGTGATACCTGGGTCCTTTCCCCAGAGATTCTGACTTAATTAATCTGGGGTGAGGCCTGGGTGTCAGAATCATTAAAATCTCCTGGGGTGATTCTAATGTGCCGCAGAGTTTGAGAACTACTGCTTTAAGTTTATTTTGATTGTTTTAAGATATATATATATTTTTTATTGAAGTATAGTTGATTTATATTATATTAGTTTCAGGTGTACAACATAGTGATTCAATATTTTTATAGATTGTACTCCATTTATAGTTATTATAAAATATTGGCTATATTCCCTGTACTGTACAATAATATATCCTTGTAGCTTATTTATCTTATACACAGTAGTTTGTACCTCTTAATGCCCTACCCCTATCTTCCCCTCCCCTCCCCCCTCACCCCACTGGTAACCACCAGTTTGTTCTCTATATCTGTTAGCCTGTTTCTGTTTTGTTATATTCATTCATTCGTTTTATTTTTTAGTTTCCACATGTAAGTGATAACATACAGTATTTGTCTTTCTCTAATTTATTACACTAAGCATAACAACCTCTAGGTCCATCCATGTTTCTGCAAATGGCAGAATTTCATTCTTTTGTATGTCCGAGTAATATTCCATTGTATACATGTACCACATCTTTTTGATCCATTCATCTATTGATGGACACTTAGGTTGTTTCCATATCTTGGCTGTTGTAGATAGTGCTGCTATGAACATTGGGGTGCATATATCTTTTCAAATTAGTGTTTTTGTTTTCTTAAAATATATACCCAGAAGTGGGATTGCAGAATCATATGGTAGTTCTATTTTTAGTTTTTTGGGGAAACTCCATACTGTTTTCCACAGTGGCTGCACCATTTTACATTCCCCCAACAGTGTACAATGGGCACCTTTTCTCCACATTTTCGCCAGCATTTATTATTTGTAGACTTTTTGATGATGGCCATTCTGGCCAGTGTGAAGTGATGCCTTGTTGTGGTTTTGATTTGCACCTATGGGCTCCATCTCGAAAGTCCTCCAGAATCTCCCCACTGCTTACCACCCGCACAAGTACAAGGCACCATTTGACGCCACCTTGGTTATTGTAATAATCACCCAATAAGCTTTCCTGCTTCCACTTCTGCCCTTACAGACTGGCTTCCAGAGTGATCCTTTTAGACTGTAATTCCAGGCATGTCCCTCCCCTATTCAAGGTCCTTCAATGGCTCCCACCACCCTTAGGATGAAATTGAAAATTCACCAAGATCTTCTAAGACACACAAGCAATTACAACTTTCTTCACAGGGTTTGACTGTCCATATTAATAATAACAGCTGGCATTGAACAAGTGTTTACACGAGGCACTGCTCTAAGCCTTTTACATGTTTTACCTGGTAAGAAACAGAGGCACAAAGAGGTCAGGAGACTTTCCCCAAGTACCCCGGCAGTAAGCTGTGAGCTAGGATTTGAACCCATACCAGCCTCTGGACCACCGCCCCTGCCGCTAGACATAGGCCATATACTAAGATATGCTGCAATCCACGCTGTCAGACCCTCATTGTAATTTCAGATATTTCCGTAAGGAGCCCGACACTATTTGTTTTCTTACATTTGCAAATGCATCAATGTGTGACTTTGTAGGTGGAAAGATTTTAAGGAAGGGGAAAGAGGAAAAAACTGGAGCCTGAATTAATTAGTCAAGCCCAATCCCTCAGACAGCAATGCCCCAGAGCCAAGCTGGGAGCCAAGAAATTTGTTTTAAAAATATGATCTCTCCCAAGCCGCAGATTACGTCAAATATATGGTGATATACCACCCAAAAGGCAAAACCGCAGCTTGCTTGTTTAAAGGCTGCTTTAGGTTAGCTTAGCTGCTCAGCTGCACCACAAGCCATGGGCTGCAGTTTCTAGGCAAGGGTTGAAAAGTCACGTGGAGAAGAGGCACCGTGGCCCTGCCCTCCCAGAGGCTCTGCGTCTTTGGAAGGAGTGCCCTGGGCTGCTCACGTCAGGCAGGCCGGTGGGCCACTGGCTTTCACCATAGGCACCGCCGGCCGGAAGTGTCCACCACACTCCCTACCCCATAAGGAGGGAACAGTCCTGTTTGTTGAGTAGCACAAAGGGCTTGGGCTTCGACCAGCATTCCCTCAGAAAGAGGAAAATGTCCCCCAGTGCTGTGAACAACAGGGATGGGGAAGGGTCTGAGGCATCCTGGGAGCAGGGTTACTGCAGAGTCAGGAGAGGAAGGCAGGTGGCCGGTTGTTTGAAACAGTCACGCAGTTCAGGCGATTAACCCGCCGGGTCCCCGTCTTGTCCCGGGGGCCCAGGCTCTTCTGTTGATTCTGCTTCGTGAGTGACACGTGGGTACCCTACCTGGAGCCTGGTCGCATTTGGGGGGAAGGGTTTAGGAGGTTTAGCCTGGCCCTCCCCGATGTATCATAAAGTTGTCATCTGAAACCACGGAGAACACAGGGAAGGAAAGGCCGTTACACCCCAGGAGGGGCCGTGCCCGTTTTTGGCAAGGGGGCGTGAGCGAGCTGGCGTTGGGTTTCTTGATCAGGTCTCCATGGCAGGCCGGCGGCCCCCCAGCAAGGCCTGGTACCCCTGTCCTCTGCGTGAACCTGCCTGAAAGGGATCCAGGAGTTATTGGGTAATCAGGACTTGTCAGCACCTCGGTTATGCAGGATGGTTCAATCCGATAATGTGAATGGAACCTGTAATAGCGCTGATGAAAAGCGCTCCAGTTTCAAAAGAGCCTTGAATGATTTTTTGTTCATTTTCTGTTTACATGTAATGTGTTATTGATGTCATTACCTTATAATACAGCAGCTTGTTTCATAGAAAAAACAGGAATTATTCATTCTTTAAAAAAAAAAAAGACTAAGAAGAAGAAAGAAGGGAAGAAAGAAACCCTGTTACGTGAGGAAAATTGCATTCGAATGCTGCAACTGAAACATATTGATTTTCTGGCACCAGACTTTTTAGATTAAAAATGCCAATACTAAATCCTTTCATGACCCATAGTTCATATGAAGTTCGCATGTCATTTACTATTATTCTGTGGGAAAAAAAAAAAAGAAGCTGAATCTTTAATGAAAACAGAGTTGGAAAGAATGTCTGCCGTTTCTACAATTTGCATACCATTATAATAATGCTTGCTTATGCATGCTGAGTGGGGTGGGTTGAACATTTTTGTTAGTTCAGATCAAAAACCGTGTGTCTATGTTAATCGTCTGCCTGGCTTGGCCTCACCCTGGGTAAGGGCCATGGATGGACCACTTTCATCATCCAAGTCATTCAGGGAGGCATGTCAAGCTGCCCCGTGGTAAGACACATTCCTTCACATTCTGTGAGGGTCGGAGACCTACGTCTGGTCTCACCGTGGTCCAGAAAACATCGATGGTACCTATTCGTTGTTTAGAACAATAACAGAGCCACAGAAGTTCCTGGCATAGTCCTGATTGTGTTGCATAGTTACTGCTGATCTCAGAAGTTCCTGGGCCAACACACCAAAGCCTCCACAGCACCTCTGGTTGCACTTCTGTTTTCTTACAACGTGCCATGAGTTAGATTTGAAAGTCAAGCAAAAGCATCTTTCCTAAAAACCCATGTCCTTTTTCTCTATTCTTCCATGTTTTCAAGCCATTATCACAAACTTGTGTGCCTTTTTCAGAGCTCACTCTACCTCTTGCTAAGCCAGGGACTATTGGGGTTTCCTTGTCTTTGGACAGAGATGAGCTCACTCTCTAACTTTTCAGTCTTTATTCCTAGAAGGAGGGTGATACACTCAGAGAGTGTAGATTTCTTGGATAAGCAGCTCCTCTAACCAGAATCCTGCTTAGCGTCCACAGCAGGGGTTGACAAGATCCACAAACCAAATCTTAACCTGACACCTGCTTTTGTAAATAAAGTTTTATTGGAACACAGCCACGTCTGTGTGTTTACATATTGTCTATGGCTCTACAATAGCAGAGTTGAGTAATTGCCATTCAGAATGCATGGCCAGCAAAGCCTGAAGTATTTGCTATCTGGTCCTTCCCGGAAAAAATGTGCTAATCCCTGGCCTATAGAGCTGTGTTTCTCTAAAATCTTCTCCTACATTATGATGTCCAAGAGTAGATACAGCTGCTTCTCAAAGCTTCACTATGAACGCAAACATAAGAGTAGGTTAAATCATGAAATTAAAATCATGGCCTTCCGAGTGAGGTGGAATCTTACAAATCACCTTGTCCTACTTCCCTTCTGACTGATGTTTGATTACCGTCAATAACATATTCCAGTATTGGGAAAACTTAAATCCCCAAACATGCCATTCTGTATTTTGATAGTTCTTTTAGGAACTCTTCCTTGAATCAAGTAAAAATCTATCTCCTTGTTGGTTCTTTCCATTTGTATGTCTGTATGCTTTGCAGGCATATAAACAAGTATGAACCCCCCTCAATGCAATGATCATTCAGGTATTAAAAACTGCTATTTTCTCCCTGAGTGTTTTCTTCTTCAAGTTAGATATTCCAGTTTACTTTCTTGGTTCCTTTTATGTTCGAGTACTGAGGCCTTTACCAATCCATTCACACTCCCCTGGATGCCTTAATCCACCACCAGGTACTAAGGCAATATTCCAGGTTGTGGTTCCACCAATGTGGAGTTACACAGAGCCATCACCTCCATCATTCTAGAATTAATATTTCTGTTACTGTAAGCTAAAATTGAATTAGCCTTTGGGGAGACCACATTTCACTGTGGATTCTGACCATGCATGAAATCCACTGTCTCAGTCAGCTCTGGCTGCTACGACAAAATACCATAGACTGGGTGGTTCAAACAGTAGGCATGTGTTTCTCACGGTTCTGGAGGCTGGGAATTGTAAGACCAAGGTGCCGGCATATTTGGCTCCTGTGAGAGCCTGCTTCCTGGTTTGTAGACGGCCACCTTCTCACCGTATGCTTGCAGTTCCTTTCCTGGTTTGTGTGCATGTGAAGAGAGAGGTCTCTCCGTCTGTTCTTATAAGAACACTAATCCAACCCTCATGGCTTCATCTAAACCTAATCACCTCCCAAAGGCCCCGTTTCTAAATACCGTCACATTGGGAGTTAGGGCTCCACCCTGTGAATTTTGGGGGGGATGCCAACATTCAGTCCATAGCATCAACTAAAACCCCTTTCCGGATATATAGAAAGTAATCTTGCTCTTTTTCCTACCTTTGTCCTTTTTCCACTGACCTACCCCCGCCAGCATACCTGCCTGAACTGTGTCTCTGATTTTACAAGAGAACCTGATCCCTTAACATCTGATACTTGCTTCTTAGCTGGGAAGGAATAAAACAAAGGTCTCTAATTCTTTCTCCCTTCATCCATCCATGTGAAACATGGCTTCTTCCAAACTATTGACTCTTCTCCCACCTACTTTATCCACCTCCAATGGAAAGAAAGTGGCTAAAAGCAAAGACTCCCCACCTTTTGGTACCATGATAGGATTGCCCATGCTGGCTTTCTGTGGCTGAGCAGAGCATATGATGAAACCTGGCCAATGAATCACAAACGTGAAAATGATGTGCATCACTTCCAGACCAAGCATGTAACTGTTCATGTTCAGAACGCTGGATCTCTCTCCTCTCTCTTTGTTTCTCTCTCTCTCTCTCTCCCTGGCGTGGTGCTCAGCAACATTCAAGGCTGTGGCCATCGTATGAGTCTGGGTCTCAGAATATGGTGGCAGAGAGCAGATCCCCTGCTAAGTCAGGGTGGACATGGAGACTGCGTGAAAAATATTCCTTTGCTTCTGTAAGTGGCTGAGATTTGGGGGTTGTTTTTGCAACATAGCCTGGCCTATCTGACTTATATTCACATTTTCTGGGCACTCATTCATTCAACATCAGGTAACTCTTTGTTTAGTAGCTACTGTGTGAAAGCACTTGGGCTGTCACAGTGAACAAAACAAAAATCTCTACCCTGTGGAAATAAAGGGTTTAACATTTAATGTAATGGCCACCTCACACCTGGACTCTTGCAAATACAGCGTGGCAGACAGAAGGTAACAGATTCAGGCTGAGTGTCTTCAGATGTGTGACTGTCCGTGAATACATTAGAGATCATCCAGGCTGGGTGTCGGAGTGCCAGGGTTCACGTGCTAGTGTTGCCACTTACCTGCTGTATGACTTTAGGCTGACCACTCTACTTGTCTGGGCCTCTCTTTCCTTTACCCCTTTCCATTCATGCTTAATTCCATTCCATGCCATTCATAACGATGGTTGTCCAGCCTCTACTTGAATACTTCCGGAAACAGCATCCTCACCACTTCCCAAGGCAGTGTTACATTTCTGAGCACCTGTGTCTGCTTGAATGTTTTTCCTCTGAAGCTCTTAGACTCCAGAAGCCTGGAGATGCAGCAAATTACATTTTGTGGTGAAATCCCCAAGGCCAGAATTTGCAGGTAAATCAATTTTTTACTGAGTTCCTGTTTTGTGCCAAGCACTGCCTTGGACCGGAAGCTCTGGAGCTTAGAGGAGAAGCTTGCACAATGGCCCTGAACTTCACATTCAAGTAGGCGGATAAGAGTGGCAGGTGGGCATTCTTTAAATGGTTATAATAATACTGACGGATTCATTGGAGAGTTGTGGGAATTAAATGAGAAAATACAGGTAAAATGTTCCAAATGCCCAGAGTAGAGTTAGTAAACTTTTAATAAAGATAAGTAATATTTCTATTATAGCTAATACATATTATATCATTTTCTTTTAACTTCTATTTCTTTTTAAACCCCTTTAATTTGTTTCACACTGGTATTTAACCAGTTATTCTTTGAGAGTCAGGTAGGTCCCAGAAGTGTTTGAATGCCTCATTTCAGGGTGCAATCAGTCCCATGGTTTCATCCCTGCCCTCTGAAAGACTACTCCAGAGTGGAAAAATTATGTTGGTTATGTACCTGGCTTTTGTGTTTAAAAAAAAAAAAAAAATAACCCTCTGAAGGGAATTATGACAGTGACTGCAAAAAAAAAAAAAAAAGTGGCAGGTAGGCACCAGGGCATGACATATTGTACTAAATTGTGTTTCAGAGTCAGGGGAAAGGGAGAGGTGGTGGGGATGAGGGTGACCAAGGAGGGCTTCGTGGAGAGCCCTGGACTTGTGTCCAGCCTGGAAGGACTGTAGATTCCAGGTAGGTGGAGGGCATCAGGGAGCGACCTATCAGACAGGGAGAGCCCCCTAGGGAAGGCGAGGACAACGAGTGTGGAGTACTGTGGAAGCAGAATGGGGTCCCCCTGGTAAGAACGGAGAGCGGGAGTGAGGAGCACGTTCTGACCAGCGCTGTGTGGACAGTTAGCTGACACTGATAGAATTTTGAAAGACAGAATACCAACCATCTACACATCTGTCTAGATGTGTAGTAAAGGATTTCTTCATTTTCTTTTCAATCAAACAGTTCTCCCATAGCTAACAAAAAGAGCTTTGCCTGTCTGGAACTTTTCCTTTTATCACAGATTCTCTGTTCGTTTAGTTTTCATCTAACTAACAATAGCTATCAAACTTTCAAATTACAGATGTTCCTCCCTGGACATCCCTTGTGTTGATGGCAGGTATTCCACATCAGTGTAAATGGGTCGATTGAAGGCTTCCATGGGGAGGCAGGGGGGAGCTTAAGCCTGTCCTCACGTTGTTAACAAGACATGTTGGTGGGAATGGAAATTGGTGCAGCCACTAGGGAGAATAGTATGCAGGTTCCGTACAAAACTAAAAATAGAGCTACCATATGACCCAGCAATCCCACTCCTGGACATATATCCAGAGAAAACCATAATTCAAAAAGACACATGCACCCCAATGTTCATAGCAGCTCTATTTACAATAGCCAAGACATGGAAACCTAAATATCCATCGACAGAGGAATGGATAAAGAACATGTGGTACATATATACAATGGAATATTACTCAGCCAGAAAAAGGAATGAAATAATGCCATTTGCAACAACATGGATGGACCTAGAGATTGTCATACTAAGATGAGTAAGTCAGACAGAGAAAGACAAATATCATATGATATGACTTATATGTGGAATCAAAAAAAAAAGATACACATGAACTTATTTACAAAACTGAAATGGACACACAGATTTAGAGAACAAACTTATCGTTATCAGGGGGTAAGGGTGAGGGTGGGAGGGATAGACTGAGAGTTTGGGATTGACATGTACATACACACTGCTATATTTAAAACAAAATGCCTTTCCATGAAAAAAAAAAAACATTTGGAGAAGGGAAATATGGAAAGGAACACAGTTGCCAAATGGGCTCCATCCTTCATCTAAGTGATGGGTTTATTTAGGCTTTCAATGAGAGTGGCTTTCCCCGGGGCACATATGGTACATAGACAGTTCAGGCTCATGATACAAACTCTCAAAAAACACAGGGGATGACAGTGGGGGCTGTGGAGACGCACACTGCAGCCGCCCCTCTTTGCCTCTCAGCTGACCTCCTGGGTGTTTCTGTCTCCTTGTTCAAGTGAGTTTCAGGTCTCCACAGAAAAATTCAAGTGAAAACCAAGCTCCTTAATGTTGTACTCAGTTAAAAAGAAAAAAGTAAGAAGATGAGTGAAAAAAGAAATCCTGTGTCCCAAATGGAAGTTATTTGGGGAGCAGATGAGTTGTTTCCCGTGGTATGAGGGGAAGTGGTTAATGAACTTAGTGAATCCAAGACAGTCATTTTGAAATGCCAAGGAGGGCGGGGGAGAGTCAGAGATGGAAGAAAAATTAGTGTGTTATTTCTATAAATGGAAAGGTGGAATTTGGGCTAATTACCTTTCGGAAAGTTAAGGTTATCATTAAAAATAATGCACTGACTTTTCTGTGGATCTTGATAGTCCAGTCTTGACGTCCAGATCCAGTATTTTATTTGATTCCCCCAGCAACCCTGGGAGGTAGGCAGAGTGGATTTTTTTTTTTTTTTTTTGATGTTCATTTGACAGATGAGAAGTTAGAGGATTCTCCCTCAGGATTACATAGATAATGAACAGTAAAGTCAGGCCTTTAGAAACTCAGTCCTAACTCTGGTCTGGTCAAGTATGGAGGAAAAGCAAAACCTGGGAGTTAACAGTGGGTTCATAAAATGCAGTCCACTGAAGAGAGGAGGTGTGGCAATGTAAATAGTTTAGTAGGCAAGGGCTCACTCTGGAGCAGAAATTGCAAATAGAGATCATAATCTACTAGAAGATGACCTTGCACAATTATGGCCCAAACAATGTTGACAAAGTTTTTTCAATTTTTAACAAGATTTAAAATTCAGGACAATTCACAGTGAAATCTAGATTTCTCATCTCTCTTAAAATCAGCATGTCTGGTTCCACTGTCTGGTCCCACATGGTCACAACCAGCAGGAGCTTAGGAGCAGTGTCCCTCTTTGATAGACATGAGTGCTCTAGTTTGCCACAGTCCTCACCATTCCCTATCGTCCCCAGCCCTGAAGACCAGGGGTCAGTTGATATTTCCATCACACCCCTGCTGTTATTTTTCTCCTACTCATCTGCACCATTCATTGGATTCTGCAGGCATTTGAACTTGTGCCTCCTGGCTCTATCAATTTCTGGCTATGTGAACATGGCAGTCTACTTTCACTCTCAAGGTTTCCACTTCTATTTCCATTCTATAAAATAGGGATGATAATGGTGGCACTATAGTGAGTATTTGGGATTTTTTTGTTATTTTTTCTTTCTTTTTCTTTAGATTTTTTTTTTTTTTTTTTTTTTTTACACTGAAGTATAGTTGATTTACAATGTTTTAGGTGTATAGCAAAGTGATTCAGTTTTATATATATATATATATATATATATATATATATATATATATTCTTTTTCACATTCTTTTCCATTATGGTTTATTACAAGATATTTAATATAGTTCCCTGTGCCATACAGTAGGTCCTTGTTGGTTATGTATTTTAGATATAGTAGTGTGTATCTGTTAATGCCAAACTCCTAATTTATCCTCCCCCCTTTCTGCTTTGGTAACCATAAGTTTGTTTTCAATGTCTGTGAGTCTATTTTTGTTTTGCAAATAAGTTCATTTGTACCTTTTTTTAGATATAAACGATATCATATATTTGTCTTTCTCTTTGCGACTTACTTCACTTAGTATGATCATCTCTAGATCCATCCATGTTGCTGAAAATGGCGTTATTTCGCTCTTTTTTATGGCTGAGTAATATTCCAGTGTATGTACGTACCACATCTTCTTTATCCATCCCTCCATCAGTGAATATTTAGGTTGCTTCCACGTCCTGGCCATTGTAAATAGTGCTGCTATGAACATTGGATATTTGGGATTTTTTTTGTTGTTTTTTCTTTCAACATTTTTTCTTTCTTTGAAAGTTCCCATCTTATGGGGATAAGGAGATTCACATGTTTCCCAAGACTCCCTGGCACCTAGGGCAGCACTGGGTGACCCTGGCTCCTCCAGTCAAATGCAGATGAACCAGACTTAGATCTGACAGCTAGTGACCCACAGGAACACACACGTGCATGGTGCGTCTTGCAAGAGCTACATTGCATCTCTGGAAACAGCCATGGCAGGTGCGTCAGTGGTACCATTCAACACCCAGCATCAGTGGGTTGGCGATGTGAGCCAGTATAGGACACGTCTGGGCTCCCTCCATCCCCTGCATGGAGTGAGCCATCATCGCTGGTTGCCTGACTACCACGCCCTGTTCTCCGGCCTTCCCAGAGGAACCGTGAGCTCCTTAAGTTTCTGCAGTGCTTGTCTTTTGCCTGTTGGGTCTTGGCTCCCTTCCCCACCCTTCCCCCTCGTCTACTCTATGTTGTACAGGGCAACCACCATAAAATACACTTCCCAAGCTCCTGTGTCAGCAGGTTTGTAAAGTTCATGCAGTTTGGGGGCCCTCTTTTATAAAAAATAATTCAAAATTATAAAAACAAAATTATGTAAAAAAGGGAATATTTAATGAGAAAAAAATCACAACAAATTACAAATCTTAAAAATTTTACCTACAATGAGAAAATAAAAGAACAAATAAAAAATAAAAAGCTGGAAACATAAGATCATATTTTTCTTGAACTGTGGCAGATGTCTCTCTCCTACTTTTTTCCTAGAATTTTCGACTTTATACTCTTGGATTTTCTCTTCCTATGACAATAATTTTCTATAGAGAAAAGCAGAAATATCATTCAGTCTTTCCTCAGTATGCTGACTGGAGTTCACTTTTTTATTATTGACAATTCAGAAGAGTTTCCATTATCAACTCATTATTAATGCAGTTATGTAAAATTTTAGGATCATTGTCAATTGTGGGCAAGCCTCTATCAGCTTGCTTTCATGGTAGAGCTGTGAGATTTTTAAGGTGGTTTAAGTTTCTTATGTTGCAACCAAGTGGTTTGTTACCATGTCCTCATGTTAAGGCATCTGAGGTGAAAGCCAGGTGAAATGGCACAGCGGACAGTCGTGTTTTACTGCAGGCTATTCTGACACCAGGAAAAACCTTTTTCCCCCTATCTGAATGTCTGATGGGACATTTAAAATGCATGTAAGATGCGGAAAATTCTCAGGGGCGTGGGACATTCTGATGTCTGCAGGATGTCTACGTACTAAGTGGTGCTAGCAACCCTCAATCCTGTGACAGCAACCAGACCCCCCTGTTCAGTTATCTCAGAAATAAATGTGAACCGCAGACATACACCCCACTAGACACCAACTAAATCACCTTCCCCTAGCCAGCCCCTAAAGATGCCCCAGGCCATTTGAATGACAAATTCGAGAGGAAATGTGAGACGGGGTGTGCGTAGAGAATTCAAAGAGACAGCACGGATAGCCATGAGTTCAAATAGCATATTTTTCAAATTGCATACATAGGACCCTTGTACGCAAGTTGCTAGGGCCTTGTAAGGGGTCTTCATGGTGAGAGGCCCTTCAGCCTAGGCCTCACTAACTTCCCTCTCAATCCACTTCTTCCAGCCTGGCCTGGTCAAAAGGAGGCACTTGGCAAGGGTTGGGGGTTGGGGGGCTCCTGGCTTTTGTTCACCCCACTTCTTCCCTTTCTCCCTCCAGCTTCCTGCCTGTGTTAATTTCTATCAGCACCCCTTTCAATTTCCAGCTCTTACAGAACATGTGTGACTAGTTACTGTATTAAGTTCATTGTACTGGATCACCTAGAATGGGGTTGTTTTTCTAACTGGACTCTAATCCATACTCTTTTTCTGCTTAAAAAAATAAGCTTAGAAATTTTTATATGTTTCTGAATTTAGCCTAAAGATTCTGTATGAATAGATCCCTATTGTCTTCAGTAAACTTTTTATATGTGGCACCAGGCTGAGCCCACAGGTTAATCTGAGGGCCATTATATCCATATATCTTTTTTATATGTTTATATAATTTCTAGTCTATCTACTTATCGAGAGACAGAGAGTGTCATTTTTCTCCACAATTGCAAACATATGAAAGGTGGCATATTCTATTAAGAGAAAGCCTTAAATGTGGGCGAGCGTCATCCAGAACTCCCTTGAAGTACCTTATATAATACGTGTAATAGGACCAAGTTATAAAAATGCCAGAGAATCTAGTGGGATTAGAACTAGGAACAGAAAATGAAATTTTATTTCATTTGGAAAAACATGCCTGGGGGAAATAATATATAATTCAGATCTATCAATAGAGTAGTAAAACCGGGATGGTGCTGAGACCGAAAGAGGATTAGAATAGTAGTGACAACAAACTTGGGGTCAGCACCATAGTCAGATGGTAATAACTTTAAGAGCATAAACTGGACTGCAAGTTGAGAGAATAGCAAATTTGTTAGTGTGGATTGTAAAAAGAAAAGACCAAAAAGTACAAATGGCATTGCAGAGGACTAACAAATATGACAGTGGTGACATTCTGTACTTCTGTATTTTGTCATTTTTTTTATATTGGAGACATTTTCATAAATGGGACAGGTTACGATAAGGGACAGCAAAAATTATTCTAATCCTAGAATTTGAGAAGGGATCCTAGAAACTACCTGGTTACCCCCTCATTGTACAGATGAAGAAATGCAAGAATAAATAACTCACATCAAGGAATTCAGCTAGACAAGGTCCTCCCTTTCCCCTCAGAATCTTCCTTGCGTGTCAACTTACAATTCCGTGTATGTTGACTAAGAGAAAATGCAAAACTAACCATAAGTATTTGATGATTAGAAATGGTGTAAAAAAACAAAAACACACAGCGCATTTGCATAGGTAAAAGAATAACGTAATCATTGAACCTATCTTGTTACAAGGATAGCTGCTCTGTCTGGTCCTTTGTTGCATCCTTAGTGCTCACCTCCTGTCCGACACAGAGATGCTGGATCATTGATTGGTGAGTGGATGCTTGGATGATGGAAAAGAGGGAGGGAGACAGTGAGGAAGAGAAGGAGGTTGGGTGGAAAGACAGGTGACTGACCTCCAAGGGGAAATTTGATCTGATCTCCAACTTCCTGAGGAAGAACTGACCTTGGCAATTCTGGGCCATGCTATCTTATATTTAACACAGCAAGGACTTAATTTCAGGTAATATAAAAATCCAGTCTCATTTTCATGATCAGTAGACTTGAGTTTGCCAAGAGAGGTGTCCAGGAGCATCGATAGCAGAGCTAGGAGTCAGTTGCCTGAAATTACCAACAGGACCTCACTGTTTATGACTAAGTGGAGGGACATCAAATGAGTGAAGGATCTGAACTGCAGAACACAACTGCATTGCTTTTAGGTACCGACAGGAAAAATGGAGTAGGCTAATAAAATATTATCTAAAAAAGATCAGTGGGGAAACCTCTTTTCATTCATTGATAAGAATGTGTATTCATCCTCTCAGTTATGATGCCTCCTACAAAATTTCAGGATGGTTTTAGATGGTTCTCTGGTATGAAAACATTGTCCTGGCACTTCTTTCACATTATTAATTACATGTGCAAACCTTTTTCTCCACACCACCCAACCTCTGTCTGCCTTTTCACAAACGAGTAATTAAGGGAAGTCTGAATTGATGAGGTTTTTCAGGCACCACAATGTGGGAAGCAGCAGACACCCCGTTAAATGGCCAACTGGAGATCTTGAACACGTGTCACTGAGAAAAGGTTTTGTTTGAGTACCTTCCCACAGCAAAGTTTGTCTCTCTCACTGATTGTGTCATTATCGATCTTACGCATTTTTTAAGCTAATGAACAGAAAATGTGAGGAAAGTCTGCCATTTCTTTCCCTGTCTTTTCCCTCTTTCTGTGCAGCTGAGTTCAGTCCCCATCAGCACTCGATTCCATTCAGAGTTCACAGCCATCACAATAGCTGGTGCAGTTTTAGGTTAAGCATATTTTATCCATAAATTGCTATATTCGGTTCTCGAGTTATTATTGCAGTTCCTTGGGGTACATTTAAATCCACCTTATTGTAATAGATTATGGAATATAGGGGCTAATGTGTCTAATGTAAAATAAATGACTCTAATGATTTATGACGTGACACTTCAGTTTTATTGAACATAAGGATCATTGTACTGAAATGGATGGTGTATTGCTGGTTTAGCATAAAATACTGAATAACGTATTCAGGAAAATGAATGGCTCGGCCAGTTCATAATATTCTGCCCCTTCAGCTGAGAGGTCTTTAATAAGCAAGAGTGTCATTACACTTGAAAATGTATGTATAGGTAATCCATTATCTAGAACAATGACAGGGGTCTGCTCAAGTCCTTATTAAAGAAGGGGCTCTTTAGGAGAAAAGGCAGAGTTCTCTGTGTTCCTGAAAGGGTGATTTCCACCCAAGCACGCGGCCACTCTTAACAGCGCCTAGCAGGATTGTAAGTGGCCCCCACGTTTAAACATTATCACCTTGAGACTCTCATGACCTGCTAGACACGGGAATTTCAGGAAGGTTTTGATTTTTCAGCATTGTCCTCGGGCAATATCCTTGACGTCCTTTCCTCTCTGTGTCCATTCACCAACATTTCATTTTAACGCTCGCAGGGCCCAGCACTCACGGTAACTCGTGATGTGTCTTTCCCCCGAACTCTGTGTCTGTGTTTGATTACTGAATAACAAAGTAGAGTTAAGAAGATCTAAAAAAAAAGAAGGTATATATAGGTATAACTGAGTCACTTTGCTGTGTAGCAGAGATTGGCCCAACATTGTAAATCAACTATACTTCAATAAAAAAAATTTTTTTTAAGTATAGAAAGAGAAGATGGAGAATAAATACCAAAAAACATTTCTAAAAAAAAGATCTGATTTAGCTGTTAAATTTTTATTAACTACAATATGAAAGATGGTCTCCAGTGATCTATTGGGTCGATACATTTGTGTTCTCGGGCCTGGGAGATGAAAGGAAATTCTTCTATGACAGATGACAGGTTTAAATTAATGCTGCAGTTCTGTCTTCCAAAAAGGGGGGGGGGGGGTGGGGAGGACAGGAGGGATAAGGTGCTTGACATGAGACTTTCTGACCCTGTCACCCCTGCGAGCCTGTGATCGCGGCCATCACAGCCCCATGGTCCTCCTGGGATACGGTTTGATGACATAGGCCATTCCCACCTAATAACTAAATCCTCGTGGAATTCTCTTGATAGCATCCATCTCATTCATGGGGACGATAACTAGTTTTTCTCTTGTGGAGGGTCATGCTGTCCTCAGGGGTGAGTGAACCTGAGTCTTTCGAACCCAGCTGCTGCATCATGTGTGGGACTCTCATAAACCCATCACCCTATTTCCCCTCTCCATGTTTTGAGTCTACACCCGTTTTCCAGCCTTCAGCCCAGACAAGCTCATCGACCAACCAAACTGAGGAGTGGTCGCATTCCACCCAAGCCGGTGACTGGGGGCCTTTTCCTTACAGTCCCGAGAACCCAGTTAAGCATCACGCCATGCATACGTGGCGGTTTTGATTTCCTTCTCCTCAACAGTAGGTTTCACCGCCGCCTGAAGAGGGGTGGGTCCTGATGAGAAAGTGATCTGACGACCAAGTGAACACTGTGTTCATGGAGGGGAGGAGGTTTACATTCCAGAACAGAAAAATCATGTTTACGGTAGAAGTGCACATTTCAGACATTTGTTTATTCAGGATACACTCTCGGGCCATTTTTTTAAATTATTATTGTTTTGAAAAGGTGACACAGCTTGGAAGTATTCACTGCAGAAAGTCACTAGAGATATCTTGATATCCTAACTTAATTTGGGAGGTCAAAGGCTTGTTGTATATCAGGCTATTTCTGGAACAGTGGGGATATGTTCCCCGTAATCAGCAACTAAAAATGAAAGTGATAAGGACCATCTTTTTGCTAATGGATATGTTGCTTTTGGATCTCTTGATACATCAATCTGGGAGAGACCAAGGCAAGGAGCGCTGACCCCCTCTAAGGTTCCCTGACCTCTACAAACTGCCCACCATCAGCTCCTAAATTTTAGGATTCCTTTCCACAATAAATTCTATGCAGTCATCAAAGATGGTCAGGATGTTTTCATAAAGAATATTAGGGCGGGCTTCCCTGATGGTGCAGTGGTTAAGAACCCGCCTGCCAATGCAGGGGACACGGGTTCGAGCCCTGGTCCGGGAAGATCCCACATGCAACGGAGCAGCTAAGCCCGTGCGCCACAACTCCTGAGCCCGCACTCTAGAACCCGTGCCTCGCAACAAGAGAAGCCACTGCAATGAGAAGCCCGCACACCATCTTGTTTTTTCTTCACGACTTCACTATTTTCCCTCAAAATATTGTTGTAAATATAAATGGTTCATAAGACATTACCACTGCCCCACACGTACTTGTTTTCTCTGCATTATGCTCTCACACCAACTTCAGTTTGAATCCCTATCTGATCATCTTTGGGAACTGATCCGCACTGTATTACAACGACAGAAGAGAAGCTTACCAGGGCCAAAACACACAATGTAAACCTCGGCCACTGAGAGGCCTTTTGCTATGACTCCATTACCAATTCACTAACCCCACCCATTATCTCTCCTTCTGCCAGTTCCCCATACTGTGCTACCCCCGTATACTTGTGTTTTAAATTCTTCATCATGTCAAATAGCTACCTGACTTCTGAATTCTTATGTCTTACATCTAACACCAAAGTAATATTCAGAATCCAGGCTTCCATTTATGTGGATCCACAGGTAGAATTACTGATGTTAACATGTTTCTCAAAAAAGTGCTAAAAAAGGGGCTTTTTCTGAAACCAAGGATTTACATACATATTTATACCAGAGATATTATTTGGCTTCTTTCCCAGTGAATTCATCTAACTGTTTCTTCTTTCAATCTTGAAGCATCTAGTGAAATCCCAGGTAAAGCCTCAATGTTTATCACTTAATTCCTTCAAAACACTTTGATTTACAGAACAGAGACTTGTACCTGGGAAATTTTGAGGCACCCACCAACACTGATATTTAAAAGTATTTTTCCTCTGTATCCTCCTTCAAATTATAAGCTGTATAAGCCCATCAAAGGAGCTTGGGGTTTCTCTCTGGGAGCCCTGTTTTTCTAAGTGTTGGCGTCTTTGTGGAAATCAGCCTCAATTTAACAGGCAGACCCTCCCGTGTCGGACATGGTGAACCAGGATGAATTGGGAAACCACCGAGTTGATCAAGGGCAATTATCCCTGAGCTGAACAGGACCAATGCCGCATCTGAAGTTCTGTGTGTCGCATTGAAACTTTGAGAACTTGACTAAAATGACTTTGAAACATATGGGGGAAAGTCATGGGTTTACTTGCACACCGCAGTAATGTATCTGCTTCCTCCAAGCCAGAGGTAACTGAATATTTGTATTGTATACTATCTTTTTGACCAAAAAAAGTTAAAATATCTAGAGAGAAACTCAACAGAGACAAGTAAAGAAAAAAAATTTAAATCTGCCATCAGCCACTGTGCTTCCTGAATTAACTGCAAAGATAACTTGTTCTTGGGTAGGAGAGCTCAGTGTTATAAAGTCGTAACTTCTCCGCAGAATGAACTATGAGTTCAATGGTACGACTTCCAAACTAAAAAAGATGTCTGGGGAGTTTGTGAAGGCAGGCAGTCGGAGGATGGATGCTAACTTGATATGATTCTTAAGTTCATCTCAAAAATTAAAAGATAGTAATAAGGGAAAAAGATGTTTGTAAAAAGAGACAAAGAAGAGAGAACTTCCTTTCCGTATAATGAAATGCATCATAAGCAACAGTGATGAAAACAGAGCTACTGATGTAGGAGTAGCAAGATGGGTGGGGCAGCATTTCGTGGAGACGTCGTCCCAAGTACACAGGGAAAGTCAGCAGATGAGGTGGCCTTCACATCAGTGGTGGAAAGGTGTGCAGTTTAATAAATGATGGGAAGAAAATAAAGCAGGCTTTCTACTTCACCTCTTCCACCAAAAATTTTAAACAATTCTGAGAACCCATAGAGGGATAAATGATTACAATGAGGGGGAAAAAAGTTGATACCACAAAGTTGTAAAAGAAATCCTAGGTGTATTTTATGCTAAAGAAGGGAGGACCTTTCTAGGAGTGACGTGAAAGGCAGAATATCTTATAGTGTAAGATATTGATATATTTGACGTAAAACAAAACTAGGCTCTCCTCAAAAGTCAAAGGACAAACAGCAAACCAGTATAAGATATTTGCAATACATATTTCAAAGGTCTGATTTTCTTACTGAGCAAAGTGATTCATTCATATATGAATATAAATGTACACCTAAAGATACAGGTATATAAACATACGTATACCATTTTAATTTCTCCAGCTAGATTCTTAATATTTATGTGCCCTGGGAGGTACACACCAACATTTTTGCCATGCCTTTAGGACAATCTTTTACTTAATTTTCTCATCTTATTTTTATAAAAGTACAAGCATGTATTATTTTTATAAACAAAAACTAAAAACTGTGTTGATACTGTGTTTAACTTTGAATGACCCGTAAATCAGTGGTTCTTGGTCATTTCGGAGACAAAGACTTTTTTAAGAATCAGGTGAAAGCTGTGGACTCCATCGCTTGACAAGTGTCTAGAAGTACAGACACCCAAATGCTACATGAGTTGAGTCCCTGAATGGTTCTTCTAAAGGCACACTTATCCAGTGCTGCATAACCGCCCCCAAACGCAGTGACTTAAAACACGAACCATTGGATTGTTCGTGATCCTATGGGTCAGACATTCAGGCGGGACTCGGCAGGCACAGCTCTTCTCTGCTTCGAGTGTGGTCGCCTGCACGTGACTAGGGTTGCAAGACGCTGGAGGACCTCACTTCCACATCTGCGGGCTGGGCATCTCAGTACCCCTTGTGCGGCCTCTCTCGGCAGGGCACACGGCCTCGGCTTAGAGCAGGGCAGCGGCCATGCAACGTGGCAGCCGCACAGTGTCACTGTCACCACCTTCTGTTCCTCAGAGCAAGTCACAGGGCCAGCCCAGATCCAAGGTGAGGGAAAACAGACTCACAGTGGGCAGGATGGCATAGGACCTGTGGGTTCAGGGGGGTGGATTGCATCTACCACGGTGTGACTCAAAAATGTTCCACTTTTAGCCAACAGATGAATTAGTCCATTTGTGTCCCAACATGCGTGTTCAACGTAAGTAATCTAGGAGTGGCCGTAAGGTATAATAGTCATCTACTCAATGTAAATACCCAAGATTTTTTCAGTATCCCCCCAAATAAGAACTGTGGCTATGTGTGTATGCATGGAATACATGGGGGAAGTAGATGCCATAACTTTGGCTGATATACTGTATTTCATGCATTTTGAAATCAAATCTTTTGCCCGTTACTGGAAGGATCTAGTTTGGAAACTCTTCAGAACACCCACTATCCTGGATAATGAAGGGTCGCACATTTTGATGCTGGACCTCCAGGCCCACACCAAGAAGAAGAACTGCAGAAAAAGACACAAGACATGACGCTAAAATGGATTAATGTGGTGATAAGATTTAAAAATTACAGTTAATTGATGATCCCAAAGCCCAGGAGACCTTTCAGTTAAATGGGATAAACTTAACCATAAGTTTATCTCCCTTCTAAAACACCACTCAGACTCTAGTCCCTAACTCTTAAATGACAGCAGATTATCAAGAATTCCCAAGCATAGGAAGGATGCTTCTGATGTAAAATAATAAACAAAGCAAAAGTAAACAAACAAAAGAGGAACCTAAAGAAAACAGAGATAATAAAGGAAATGGAAGAAAATTACTAATTTGTGGTCTCAGATAAATTTGAAGATACTGCATGTTAATAAAGAGCAGGAAACTGAAAAGAAGAAACAAAAAGAATTCTTGGAAATAAAAATAAAATTGCTAGAGTGAAGCAAGAGGTTAAATGCAGATTTTCTTGCTGTCTCAGTTTTAACTAGATCCAAGATGAGCAGATTGCAGATATCCTATTTGGTCCACATAAGAGAATGTGAGATGGATTTGCATCCCTTGTCATCATGCATCTTAAGCATATATGAGAGAATGAGATTTATGGAAGGAGAGCAGTAGTGAGAGCTTCTTTAGAGAGAGGTACCAATGCATTCTTCATTGCTCATTTCCCCCTAGGGAAAGGAAATTCACTTTTGAAAAAACACTGAAAGATGTTGCCATATGTCTCCGTAAAATTCAGGGGGACAGAATGGTTGGTACCTAACGGCCCCAGCAGGAGAACAAGGAGAAAGGACTGTGGTGAAAGCCCGCTTCATCCCACTGGCGGTGGAACAAATCTTTATGCTTCCCATGGGTCACGTGTGGAAACTATGGAAAGGAGCAGAAATTGCATCACCCTAGAAGGGACCCCTAGACAAGCAAGATGTCCCCAATTGTCTCTTGAGACAATTGTCTAATTGAGACTGTTTTTAATACCTGGAAGTGACCCAAGTTTCTTTCAAGGGCAGGAAGAAAATATTCAAAATAATATGGTTGACAGACTATGGTATTTAAAAAAATGATTTCCTGACTTCAGCCTAACAAGTCCAACTTTTTTCCAACAGCCTAGCTCCATTTGTGGTTTCATCTTCTTTTAGCATCTCCTTAGTAGGTCTGTAAGTTTTGTTGTCAGCCTCGGGAGCCTCTCCTGATACTCTGAGACAATCTGAAAAGTCACAATTAACATCTTTTTATAGAAATGAAAATATTTAATAGGTAACTAAATGAGAATATCAAAAAACTTTCCCAAAATGTAGAATAAAAAGACAAAGGGAATGAAAAGTAAGAGGGAGAAAAAAAAGATTTAGATCAGGCTTCCGTGGTGGCGCAGTGGTTAAGAACCTGCCTGCCAACACAGGGGACACTGGTTGGAGCCCTGGTCCGGGAAGATCCCACATGCTGTGGAGCAGCTAAGCCCGTGCACCACAACTACTGAGCCTGCGCTCTAGAGCCCATGTGCCACAAAGACAAGCCCACGTGCCTAGAGCCCGTGCTCCACAACAAGAGAAGCCACCGCAATGGAAAACCCACTCACCGCAATGCTGCAACTGGAGAAAAGCCCACACGCAGCTACCAAGACCCAGCACAGCCCAAAATAAATAAATAAATAAATTTATAAAAAAAAAAAAAAGATTTAGATCAACACAGAAGGTTTTTAACATTTGACTACCAGTAATTCTGGAAAGAGAGAAAAGGCAAAATGGATGGAAGGAAATTTTGAAAACTACAGAATAAAATATAAAGGACAGTTTCCAAGATATGAAGGACATACAGTTCCAGAAAGAAAGGGCACAACAAATGCTTAGGTACAGTAATTGAAAAATCAGTAAAGGGCTTCCCTGGTGGCGCAGTGGTTAAGAATCTACCTGCCAATGCAGGGGACATGGGTTCGAGCCCTGGTCCGGGAAGATCCCACATGCTGCGGAGCAACTAAGCCTGTGCACCACAACTACTGAGCCTGCTCTAGAGCCTGCGAGCCACAACTGCAGAAGCCTGTGCGCCTAGAGCCTGTGCTCCACAACAAGAGAAGCCACCACAATGAGAAGCCCAGTGAAGAATAGTCCCTGCTTGCCACAACTAGAGAAAGCCCACGTGCAGCAACAAAGACCCAATATAGCCAAAAATAAATAAATAAATAAATAAAATTTATGAAAAAGAAAAATCAGTAAATAAAAAGATCCACACCAAGGAACACTACTGGGATATTTCAATAACAGATAAAGACTCAGAAAGCATTCCAAAAAGGGGAGCAAGTCATACTCAAAGTAACAGGAACCAAAAAGACATCAGACTTTTTAGTAGCCACAATTAGAAGAGAGAGAAACATAAAAGCAGTATTTTTACAGTTCTGAGAGGAAAAGGTTTTCAACCTAGAATTTTACACCTGCCTAAACTTTTAATCCAGTGTGAGCACAGAATAAAGCATCTTCAGATATGTAGGGTCTCAGAATATTTCTCTTCCCTGCACGATTTCCTAACCTGATGCTCGATGT
Source organism: Balaenoptera musculus (assembly GCF_009873245.2). Taxonomy (NCBI): domain Eukaryota; kingdom Metazoa; phylum Chordata; class Mammalia; order Artiodactyla; family Balaenopteridae; genus Balaenoptera; species Balaenoptera musculus. Next base: position 1,693,800 of record NC_045788.1, on the reverse strand, counting down.
TTGGCTTTAGCCAAATTAGGCAATTAACTCTGAAGTAGAAAGGGAGGATCCAAGACAGAAAATCAGAAATGTAAAGCAATATGCAGATTATGGGAAAAGTAAAGTCCCAGATGACAAACTGTGCCATTAGCCTAGAGGGAAAGGAGTTCAGATTAAAGCAGGAGAATGAAGCATTCTGGGAAGGCATTCTCCAGGGTGGTGGGAGGGTGAAGGAATTGGTATATTATCTGGCCAACTTGACTATTGGAACGTATAATGGTTGAAAGAAAATTAAAGATAGATATATGGAAAACTAAGCAAATTTAATAAGAGATGCAATTATGAAGTCATTTGTACAAGAAATGAAAAATAATTATAGTACACTACTTGGCTCTGCAGTAAATAATAGACAGTACTTAATACACTGATGATTTAACAAGAACTTTATTAGGAATTATAGATATTCCCAGTATATCATTAGAAATATATATTCTTAAATGGGGTGAGAAGGAGAATGATGTAAAAGCTAGATCCTCATATCTCATAAAGGATATCTATATACATAGTATAAAATTAATATACTGAGAAATATCTATATAAGAAATTTGGCAATCTGGAGATCAGAATAAATTGCTAAAGGAGATGTAAAAGAAAGAGGTGGGGGACTTCCCTGGTGGTCCAGTGGGTAAGAATCCGCCTCCCAATGTAGGGGACGCAGGTTCGATCCCTGGTCTGGGAATTAAGATCCCACATGCCCCAGGGCAACTAAACCCGTGTGCTGCAACTCCTGAGCACACGGGCCGCAACTAAGGAGCCCGTGTGCCACAACTACAGAGCCCATGCACTCTGGAGCCCGTGCGCCACAACTAGAGAGAAGCCCGTGCCCCACAAGGAGGAGACGGAGCGCCACAGCAGAGGATCCCTCATGCAGCAAGGAAGTTCCTGTCTACTGCAACTAAGACCCAACGCAGCCAAAAATAAAAGAAGGAAGGAAAGAAGGGAGGGGAAGGGAGGGGAGGGGAGGGAAGGAAGGAAGGGAGGGAGGGAAGGAAGGGAGGGAGGGAAGGAGGAAGGGAGGGAGGGAAGGAGGGAGGGAGGGAGGAAGAGAAAAAGAGGTGGGAGTTGGGGGCATGCAGTGGGGAGGGGTGTTTAATTGTTACATTTCTTTTGTCACTATTTTATTTCTCTTAATGGTGTATGTTACTTTGACAAAGAAATTAAAAGGAAACAAAAATAAGGATACCCAACATGGTTTGATTCAATTCAAGCCAACTTTATTTGTTGGTCACCTTCTTTTTCCAAATGAGTGTGAGTCGTGGCAGATGTGAAGATAAGGCACAACCATGTCCCTTGTGGGGTTACTTAGGGATGGAGAAAGGGCACTGGAGTAGTGAAGGGAAGGGGCTCAAGGTCCACTCTCCACCCACCCCGGATGGCTGACTCTGGGCAACCTCTTGTGCCTCTGTTTCCTCATCTGTAACATGGAAATGGTGATAGAACAAGCATATTGTGTAGGTTTGTTGGGAGGATTAAGTGAGTGGATGCATATAGAGCACTTCAGTGCTAGCACATACTCAACGCTCAATAAGCAGCAGTTACCACTGTATTTTAGCTGATAACATACACATCATGGAACAGTAAGTGGAAGTGCTAAGAAGGCATCCAAAATGCTTAGGAAGCAAAGCCATGGATTTTTAAAAAATAATTTCCTTATAAAAATAATTGTTAGTTACATTTAGTTACAGGGCTCTGATTATGAATGTTAAAGCTTTGCAAAAGCGATCCACCATTTGACAGACTTCCCAAGCCCAGCGAGTGGATGTGTGTTTGCTTGGCTTCTGTCTCCTGCATTCTGCATGTCAGGCCAGGTTTGGCACTTCATTCCCTTCTCTCGGCTCCACCGATTCCATCAGTACGGTCACCTCTTAAGGTTTCTGCTCCGGCGTAACTGCTGACAGCATCGCCTGTCTTCTGGCTGTCAACCCAAAGGCCACTGAGAGTTTACTTCCTGAGGGAACCCTGCTGGAGAACAGAGAACCCAGTCAGACAGCCAGAATCCCACACGGTCACTTTTTGCAAGGACAGACAAGTAAATACTGAGCTTCTGCCTCTGAAGGCCTTATCTGTATGTTCTCTGCTATATTCTTTTCTTGAACTGATAATTTGTCACCTATATGACCAGGGAACAGACCAAAGCAAAGCACAGTAGACAGTGTGAAGCATCCAAATACAGAAATTTTGTTGGAGTATGTAGTAATACGGCATACATAAAATTTCAGCCTAGTTAATAAACCATTTATTTGATGATTATTTTGCCAATAACCAGAGAGTTTTAAGACATGCAGAACATGCTTTGATTTTAAGAGGAAAATAGGAAATAAAATTATGTATTCCATATGATCTTATCTATGTAAGAAGAAGGAAAAAAAAGACAACTGGAAGGAAATAAACCAAAATATTAAGAGAGGTCTTTCTGGATTCAAAGATTATGAATAGTTTTCATTTCCTTCCTTACTCCTCTCTTCTTTTTGTTTTTATTTAGGAAGTCTATTATTTTATCATGAGAAAAAATATATATATGATTTAAAAATAAGTAGTAATAACCTCAAGATAAATAACACGAATTTATTTATAAGTACTCAAGAACATTTGAGTACTTATTTTCCAATACCATGTTAGATGCTTTTAGAATTCAGTGCACTTTGGTAATGAAATTTATTTTATTCATTTAGAATTTAGTTTAATGGTATCTTATTATTACCATTTTCCTCAGTAGATTTTGAACCTCTTGTAGGAAGGAACCAGCTGTTAGACCTCTCTGTAACACTGTTGCCAACCAGGGTTTGTGGCCTCCTTAATCAATAGAAATTGATCAGAGGCCGGACAAGAAATTCAGGCAAGGCTTTATTGGGGCCCCTGCTGCAGCAGAGGGGAGGGATAACAAGCAACAGGTTCCCTTGCTTGCTCCCTGAGGGGGGGGCGATCTGGTTTCTTATATGGGGTGAAGGTAGGGGTGTGTCCAGGGGTTGGGCCAGAGGTGTGGCTTAAGTGGTCTGCCCAGCCCTTAGGTGGTGTCGTGTGCAGGGGGCATGCGCAGTGCCCCGCTTTTGCTCCTGGCTCTTCAGAAGTGGCAGTTGGGTTTTTGGTCTTTTTGTATCTTGTCCATAATTTGCCCCAACTGCACATGCACACAGTTAGTTTTAGTCCCTTATAGTTTCTTTGTATTTTGTTGCTGGAGGAGACGTTTGTCCAGGTGCAAGCACTGCAGCACAGACAGACAGGTCCCAGCCTGTCTCACAACTAGTGCCCAGCTCTCTTCTGATGTTAAGTGCTTATAAATATCCCAGCTTTGAAGACAGAGGGGGTGTGATGCTACCACCAATTTAGGATCCTTAGAACAAATCCTCCACAACGACAGGAACCATTTGGACAAACACGGCCCCCTCTCTCATCCCCCAGAACTCCTCTGAACTGTTCCTAAGTTTAGTGCTATTACCTGAACCAGGTGGATGGGGGCTCCCATGGAATGGCCCATTGCACATTATGTTCCGCATGAGGGGGCATGATTGGGAGACCAGAGTGCCCTGTGGTGCTCCTCTCAGACTGGAGTCCTGCCCTGTGAGACTTAACGGAGGAGACAGCAATGACAAGGAGGAGATGAACCTGGGCGGAGTGTGTCCAGGTGTTCAGAGACTATCTGCAAACCACCATGGAAGCCGTGAGCAAACCCCTGCCCTCGTGGAAACTAAATTCTACTAGAGAAACTCCATCAGGTCCCAGTGAGTTGGAACTGGGTGTCACTGAATGGTGAGAGTGTGTGAAAAGAGAGAGCTCTGGGGCCATGTGTTAAATCAGAAAAGGCAGGAATTAGAAATGCACATTTTGTCCTGTTTTGTATTTAGCCTTAGTCTAGATATGTCAGCCACTAAACCATCATCCTGCCCCTCCTCTCCCCGACAAAAAACAGAAAAATTAGAACACGTTTGCTATAGAATCGCATGGGAAACCATACCAGGTACCAACAATAATAAAGTTTTTGTTTTAGGAGCATGACCGTACAATTCAGTCTCCTCATCACCACCACTGGAGCTATTTTAGGAAGGATTCAGTTCTTCGGAGGGAACTTACAGCATTGATTTGAAAAGTCCCTTCCATCTGCCTGCCAGAAGACTGAGACTTATCAAGAGTGACATTAGCCTTCTCTCCTACACTTGCACCCTCGTTCAGGCCACTCCAGACATTCGGCATCCTTTTTTTTTTAATTTTTTTATTTTATATTGGAGTGTAGTTGATTTACAATGTTGTGTTTCAGATGTACAGCAAAGTGATTCAGGTATATATATCCATTCTTTTTCAAGTTCTTTTCCCATTTAGGTTATTACAGAATATTCTGTAGACTTCCTTGTGCTATACAGTAGGTCCTTGTTGGTTATCTATTTTAAATATAGTAGTGTGTGTGTGTCAATCCCAAAATCCCAATTTATCCCCCCTACCACCACCTTTCCCTTTTGGTAACCATAAGTTTGTTTTCTAAGTCTGTGAGTCTGTTTCTGTTTTGTAAATAAGTTCATTTGTATCATTTTTTTAGATTCAGCATATAAGTGCTATCATATGGTATTTGTGTTTCTTTGTCTGACTTAGTATGATAATCTCTAGATCCATCCAAGTGGCTACAAATGGCATTATTTTGTTCTTTTCTATGGCTGAGTACTATTCCACTGTATATATGTACTACATCTTCTTTATCCATTCATCTGTTGATGGACATTTAGGTTGCTTCCATGTCTTGGCTATTGTAAACAGTGCTGCAATGAACATTGGGGTGCATGCATCTTTTCTTTTTTTTTTTTTAAATTAATTAATTAATTAATTTATGGCTGTGTTGGGTCTTCGTTTCTGTGCGAGGGCTTTCTCTAGTTGTGGCAAGCGGGGGTCACTCTTCATCACGGTGCGCGGGCCTCTCACTATCGCGGCCTCTCTTGTTGTGGAGCACAAGCTCCAGATGCGCAGGCTCAGTAGTTGTGGCTCATGGGCCTAGTTGCTCCACGGCATGTGGGATCTTCCCAGACCAGGGCTCAAACCCGTGTCCCCTGCATTGGCAGGCAGATTCTCAACCACTGCGCCACCAGGGAAGCCCATCTTTTCTAATTATGGTTTTCTCTGGATATATGCCCAGGAGTGGGATTGCTGGGTCACATGGTAGCTCTATTTTTAGTTATCTAAGGAACCTGCATACTGCTCTCCACAGTAGCTGTACTAATTTACATTCCCACCAGCAGTGTAGGAGGGTTCCCTTTTCTCCTCACCCTCTCCAGCATTTATTGTTCGTAGATTTTTTTGATGATGGCCATTCTGACTGGTGTGAGGTGATACCTCATTGTAGCTTTGATTTGCGTTTCTCTAATAATTAGTGATGTTGAGCATCTTTTCATGTGCCTCTTGGCCATCTGTATATCTTCTCTGGGGAAATGTCTGTTTAGGCCTTCTGTCCATTTTTGATTGGGTTGTTTGTTTTCTTGATATTGAGCTGCATGAGCTGTTTATAAATTTTGGAGATTAATCCCTTGTCAGTAGCATTGTTTGCAAATATCTTCTCCCTGGGCATCTTGATGTGACTTGAACACACCAGGATCATTCTACCTCAAGGCTTTTGCTTTGATGGTCCTCTCTGCCTGGAATGGTCTTCTTTCAAATATTTAGAGGTCTCTCCCCTCACTTGTTCAGAGGTCATCTCCTTACAAAGGCCTTCCCTGACCACCCACCCACCACTTATCCTGCTTAATTTTTCTTTTGAGTACTTACTAGTCCCTGAAATTATAAGACAAATATTTACTTGTTTATTTATTTATCTGGCTTTTTTCCCTAGAAGGTGACTTCCACGAGTATAGATTTCTTGTTTACTCTCTTCCCTTCTACATCCTTGGAGCCTAAAAAAAGTAGATGATGCAGAATGGAGACAATGAATACTGGTTGAATAAATAAATGAATAAATTTAATTTAATCGAGTTTACCTAGAGATAATAAATTGAAAGCTCCAGAAAATTACATCTAACAATTGTAAGTTACCTCTACAGATAATTAATGCTCTGTCTTTCATTGAATCATTGGCTTTAGCATGAAATCACCATTACTGAGCGCGCATACACACACACATACACACACACACACACACACACACACACACAGAATAAAAGTTTTCTGGGGCCCAGGTACTACATTTGGGTCCCAGAGGTGATATAACCCATAATTTCTAAACCCACCCAACTTTGAGGTTCAGCCTTCCTTCTTTGCAGCAGGCGTCCCCTGGAAGAGCTGAGCTGGAGACAGCAGCTGGAGGCTGTGTTTACCAAAGGGATGCTCTGGCCTGAGGGCCCCTGGCTATTGCCACACTGTTTGTTTTTCGTGATTGGAATGTGTGGCGTTATTTGGAGGTGGGCTAGTGTCTAAATTGAATGGGTGAAGAGAAACAGAGAGACATTCTGTTTGCCACCTTTGTAGAAAGGCGGCTGGGGAATCAATGTCCCAAATTACCTGCTGTCAATTATTGATAGCTTTGGCGGGAATCATTTACCTTCTCCAGTTACTTTGACATATGGCCAAAAGGCAGTGGCCAGCCTGTTCAGTTCTTCAGCAACCTGTTATCCATCAGAAAGTTCCCAGGAAAAGACTGAATTCCCCCTTCGAAGCTTCTGTAGATTTCTGGAGAACTCAGGAGGACCTGATTCTTCCTTGAGGATAAGTCATTCATCTATTCATTCATTTAATTTTATTCATGAAAGTAGGGCTGATATTCAGCAGTTTGCACCAATACAGCTATACTGGGTATTAAAATTGTGAAATACAGTTGACCATTGAACAATGCAGGGGCTTAGGGGCCCTGGCCCTGTGCAGTCGAAAATCCACGTCTAACTTAGAGTTGGCCCTCTGTATCTGCAATTCCACATCTGTGGATTCAGCCAACTGCAGATCACATAGTTCTGTAGTATTTACTGTTTGAAAAAACTCCATGTATAAGTGGACCCGAGCAGTGTTGTTCAAGGGTCCACTATCCTGAGCCTCCCGCACCACCAGTGTCGCCTGGGTTGTTCCACCAGAACCCCCTCACCAGCCCTTCCCAAAATCACCACCCAACAGTCATTGCCTGACACAGCAGGGGGCCTCCTGGCACAGGTCCATTCTGAGTAGCAACTCCCTTACCTTCCATATGATAAATATTTAAATATCAGGCTGCCTGAGACCGTAAGAGCAATGAAACTTGCATTTGAAAGTTCTATGTCCTTTACTTCATAACAGAGATGGAACTCACATAAGGTGAAAATATTAAGCTGTTTAGAAACATCCTAAAGAAGAAGTCCCCCAGGATCTACTTCCATTGCCTTGCCCTTACCGAAACAAGCCTCACACCCTTTGCCTAATTTGCGAGAATTTCCGAAGAAAGGATGTTCTGGTTTTAACACGTACGCCCACAACGGAACAGGGATCTCCCCCCCGTGCCTGCACGGCTGCATCGGCTGGGATATAGGAGTCAACCGTATTCCATTCCCAGAGAAGGTCCGAGGACTGCGTCCAACTAATAACATATACTGCAGTGCATGGCCACCTGTTCATCTGGAAGAGAACTTCGTCCTCGGCCGTCTCCACATAACACTGCCTGAGTCTCACATAACTCTGGCCACGGTTTCCGCGCTATGATTTAGACAGTTTCTCAGAAATAAACTATTAAGCGCCCCACCGTGGAGATGACCGCAAGCTTAAGGCATGCGGAGGGCCTGAGTGGGTTTAAAGCCCCTCATGGGCACATGAAAAAGAAGACCTTCAGCGCACTAACCATGGGTAACGGATGCCTAAAGTGACAGGGAGCACTCGGGGCAAAGGTCACTGATACTAAATGCAGAGACCTGCTACCATTTTCCTTCCTCTGAAGAAGAGGGAGGGTGGAGCCATCCTCCTCGGTCTCGATGCCAGGCTGGCCCCAGAGGCACCTGAAGGGCCCGTGGAAGGAAGGGGAGACTTTGGGTCCTACTGTATTTACCCCATTGCACTGTTCTAGTGAACTTTTTCCCTTTAGGGGGCTCTCCTGGTGAGTTACTTTCACCTCCACAGGATAATAGTTTAATCTCCCAATTACCTGAGTTCGAGATTTAACCATCCCTCCATTCTGAGCCCCATTTACTTTAAAATCTCAAGTCCACTTTCAATACACGAGGAATGAGCCACCACCATCAAGCTCCCTTTCGCAGGGAAGAAAAAAAAAATAGAAATGCATGTTGTTATCAGTTTTTATGCCTCTGGTTTTATTTTATAAGCAGCCTGGACATGTGAATCATTGTGTGGTTCTGACCAAACAAAACATGACTGAGAAAGCACAAGGGTACCTTTTTTTTCATTCAAAGTCTCTGGCTCCACAAAGCAGGAAAGAAATACTTTGCCTCCATTCGGTTCTGCTGTCCTTGGCAGTTGACTTGGCCAGACAGGTGATAGACAAGAGAGATTTTAGGGGCAAGCTCTGTCTTGTGGAGACAGGCCAAGAAGGAAGTAGGTCAAAAGCCAGGCAGAGGATTTGAGGAGAGATCTCCCTTTGGGGAAGCCAACAACAGAGCTTGAAGCAAACGAAAACCAAATTTTAATTGATTCAGCAAATAATTAGGAAGGATGGAGGCTTAGTGGAACGGCCACTTCAGCTACAGGTTGTCTGAGTGAGTGCAGAATCATTGTCATTCATCATTTGCTACCAGAGTTACCATCAGTCAATCTTCTGTGGATATTCTCCCTTCACCATCATAGGTGCTGAATTATGAACCAGATGGGCATTGCCTTTGCTTCTCCATCTGTGTTCATTTGAAGGGACACTCGAGCAGCAGGAAGGACCTGCTTGCACACTGAAGGGTTGCCGGTACTGCTCCTGGGGGAGCAGGAGAGGGAGTTCTCAGAGAGCACAGATCTTTGTTTATCATAGTCCTACTGTAGCATCTAAGACAGGCCCCGCACAAAGCAGGCCCTCGAGGCCGGGCTGTGGAGAGGCCACAAGAAAGGAAGCCATACACAGGGTGCCATAGAGTCTGGATGCAGAGGTGAATGTGCATGAGGTCCTCTAGGTCATCTTCAATTGGTGGAAAAGTGGAATAGTACCATCTATGCTTCCAGACCTCCGGGCACCCTGCAGTTGGTGAAACAGTGAGTAGAAAAAGGTCATGACTTAGAGAACAAACTTAGGGTTACCAGGGGAGAAGGGGAGGGGGAGGGATAGATTGGGAGTTTGGGATTGACATGTATACACCGCTATATTTAAAATGGATAACCACAAGGACCTACTGTACAGCACAGGGAACTCTGCTCAATATTATATAACAACCTATATGGGAAAAGAATCTGAAAAAGAATGGATATAAGTATATGTATAACTGAATCACTTTGCTGTACACCTGAAACTAACACACCATTGTTAATCAACTATATTCCAATATAAAATAATTTTTAAAAAAAAAGAAAAAGGTCATAAGACGCACTGTTTATTCAGGGTGTGAACCAGAGGAAATTTTGTACCTATTTTGCAATTATTCAACACACTTCTAGAAGAAGTGATTTTTAAAGGTCTTCGAATAAAGCAAGAGGGCTTTAAAAATTTACCAAGGAAAGAGGGTTGGGTGAAAGATGAACCTCTCCCTTTTGGTGTGATTGAATCCCCTATTCATCTTTCAAGTCTTTGTTTAAGTCAGTGGTTCTGAACTGGGGACAGTTTTGCCCCCCAGGGCATATTTGTCAATGTCTAGAGCTATTTTTGGTTGTCACGACTGGGAGGGGAGAGCTATTGGCATTTAGTGGGAAGAGGCTAGGTATTCTGCTAAACACCCTGAAATGCAGAGGGCGGCCATCACAACCAAGAATTCTCTACTCCAGAATGTCAGTAGTGCCAAAGCTTAGAAACGGTGGTTTCAGCGTACCTTGGGGAAGCTTCCCCTGACAGTCCTCATGCTACACTAACTCCCTATAATATCCTCATCTCACTTTGTACTTTCCCTCCGTAGTATTTGTCACAATTATAAGTAAATACTTAATATTTATCTCTTCCATTAAAAATCAAACCTCCTAGAAAAAGAAATTGTGTGTATCTCATTCACCACTATATCCTAGCACCTAACACAATGCCTGGCATGTTGTAGAACCTAAATAAATGTCTGCTGAATGGATGAATCAACACATGACTAACATTAGGAAATAAGCCAAATAAGATGATCAAGTAGAGTTGTAGTTTCCACAAGCAACTGAAATTTGTCAGGGGGTCTTGGATTGCTCTCTATTTCAGTTCAAGAAAGTGATGAGTTAAAAAAAAAAAAAGAAAGGTGGGCAGTGGGGGGACTTCCCTGGTGGTCCAGTGGTTAGGACTCCACACTTCCACTGCAGGGGCCTGGGCTTGCATCTCATCAAAAGCACCAAGTAAATAAAAGAATCTGACGTGGTGAGGCTGTGGCACTGAAAGATAAATGGGGAGGCCGGTCCACGCTGCAGAGAGTACAACAAAAGAGGGCTCATGGTTAAAGAGAGAAAAAAAAACAAATACTCGTGATACAAAGTGTACCTGGCGGACTTGCCATTTACATTTTGCCCTCTGTGGCGGCGGGGGCTGGCGGAGGGAGTGACTGATTAGAAGATGAGAATTTCAGGTGCAGATTGAAAGGTTCTGCGTGGAGGGAAAGACTATAGCATAGAGCGGCTGTCCTACAAAATGTGTTCATCTACCTCCTGCTTGTCTAGTTTTCCCCACTACACTGTGAGAATCTTGAAGATGAGGCCCATGTCCCCCTTTTTTTTTTAACATCTTTATTGGAGTATAATTGCTCTACAGTGGTGTGTTGTTGCTGCTGTATAACAAAGCGAATTAGCTATACACACATATGTCCCCATATCCCTTCCCTCTTGCGTCTCCCTCCCAATCTCCCTATCCCACCCCTCTAGGTGGTCACAAAGCACTGAGCTGATCTCCCTGTGCTGTGCAGCTGCTTCCCACTAGCTATCTATTTTACATTTGGTAGTGTATATATGTCCATGCCACTCTCTCACTTTGTCCCAGCTTACCCTTCCCCCTCCCCGTGTCCTCAAGTCCATTCTCTACGTCTGCATCTTTATTCCTGTCCTGCCCCTATGTTCTTCAGAACCAATTTTTTTTTTTTTAGATTCCATATATATGTGTTAGCATACGGTATTTGTTTTTCTCTTTCTGACTTACTTCACTCTGTATGACAGACTCTAGGTCCATCCACCTCACTACAAATGACTCAATTTCATTTCTTTTTATGGCTGAGTAATATTGCATTGCATATGTGTGCCACATCTTCTTTATCCATTCATCTGTCACTGGACACTTAGGTTGCTTCCATGTCCTGGCTATTGTAAATAGAGCTGCAATGAACATTGTGGTACCTGACACTTTGAATTATGGTTTTCTCAGAGTATATGCCAGTAGTGGGATTGCTGGGCCGTAAGGTAGTTCTATTTTTTGTTTTTTAAGAAACCTCTATACTGTTCTCCATAGTGGCTGTATCAATTTACATTCCCACCAACAGTGCAAGAGGGTTCCCTTTTCTTCACACCCTCTCCAGCATTTATTGTTTGTAGATTTTTTGTTGATGGCCATTCTGACTGGTGTGAGGTGATACCTCATTGTAGTTTTGGTTTACATTTCTCTAATGATGAATGATGTTGAGCATTCTTTCATGTGTTTGTTGTAGATCTGTATATCTTCTTTGGAGAAATGTCTATTAAGGTCTTCTGCCTGTTTTTGGATTGGGTTGTTTGTTTTTTTGGTGTTGAGCTGCATGAGCTGCTTGTAAATTTTGGAGATGAATCCTTTGTCAGTTGCTTCGTTTGCAAATATTTTCTCCCATTCTGAGGGTTTACTTTTCGTCTTCTTTATGGTTTCCTTTGCTGTGCAAAAGCTTTTAAGTTTCATTAGGTTCCATTTGTTTATTTTTGTTTTCATTTCCATTTCTCTAGGAAGTCGGTCAAAAAGGAACTTGCTGTGATTTATGTCATAGAGTATTCTGCCTATGTTTTCCTCAAAGACTTTTATAGTGAATGGCCTTACATTTAGGTCTTTAATCCATTTTGAGTTTATTTTTGTGTATAGTGTAAGGGAATGTTCTAATTTCATTCTTTTATATGTACCTGTCCAGTTTTCCCAGCACCACTTATTGAAGAGGCTGCCTTTTCTCCATTGTATATTCTTGCCTCCTTTATCAAAAATAAGGTGACCATATGTGCGTGGGTTTATCTCTGGGCTTTCTATCCTGTTCCATTGATCTATGGTTCTGTTTTTGTGCCAGTACCATCCTGTCTTGATTACTGTAGCTTTGGAGTATAGTCTGCAGTCCGGGAGCCTGATTCCTCCAGCTTCGTTTTTCTTTCTCAAGATTGCTTTGGCTATTAGGGGTCTTTTGTGTTTCCATACAAATTGTGAAATTTTTTCTTCTAGTTCTGTGAAAAATGCCATTGGTAGTTTGATAGGGATTGCAATGAATCTGTAGATTGCTTTGGGTAGTATAGTCATTTTCACAACATTGATTCTTCCAATCCAAGAACATGGTATATCTCTTCATCTGTTTGTATCATCTTTAATTTCTTTCATCAGTGTCTTATAGTTTTCTGCATACAGGTCTTTTGTTTCCTTAGGTAGGTTTATTCCTAGGTATTTTATTCTTTTTGTTGCAATGGTAAATGGGAGTGTTTCCTTAATTTCTCTTTCAGATTTTTCATCATTAGTGTATAGGAATGCAAGAGATTTCTGTGCATTAATTTTGTATCCTGCTACTTAACCAGATTCAGTGATTAGCTCTAGTAGATTTCTGGTAGCATCTTTAGGATTTTCTATGTATAGTATCATGTCATCTGCAAGCAGTGACAGCTTTACTTCTTGTTTTCTGATTTGGATTCCTTTTATTTCTTTTTCTTCTCTGATTGCTGCGGCTAAAACTTCCAAAACTATGTTCAATAATAGTGGTGAGAATTTATAACCTTGTGTTGTTCCTGATCTTAGAGGAAATGATTTCAGTTTTTCACCATTGAGAATGATGTTGGCTGTGGGTTTGTCATATATGGCCTTTATTATGTTGAGGAAAGTTCCCTCTATGCCTACTTTCTGGAGTATTTTTATCATAAATGGGTGTTGAATTTTGTCAAAAGCTTTTTCTGCATCTATTGAGATGATAATATAGTTTTTCTCCTTCAATTTGTTAATATGGTTTATCACATTGATTGATTTGAGTATACTGAAGAATCCTTGCATTCCTGGGATAAACCCCACTTGATCATGGTGTATGATCCTTTTAATGTGCTCTTGGATTCTGTTTGCTAGTATTTTGTTGAGGATTTTTGCGTCTATGTTCACCAGTGATATTGGCCTGTAGTTTTCTTTCTTTGTGACATCTTTGTCTGGTTTTGGTATCAGGGTGATGGTGGCCTCATAGAATGAGTTTGGGAGTGATCCTCCCTCTGCTATATCTTTTGGAACAGTTGGAGAAGGATAGGTGTTAACTCTTCTCTAAATGTTTGATAGAATTCACCTGTGAAGCCATTTGGACCTGGGCTTTTGTTTTTTGGAAGATTTTTAATCACAGTTTCAACTTCAGTGCTTGTGATTGGTCTGTTTATATTTTCTATTTCTTCCTGATTCAGTCTCAGAAGGTTGTGCTTTTCTAAGAATTTGTTGACTTCTTCCAGGTTGTCTATCTTATTGGCATATAGTTGCTTGTGGTAATCTCTCATGATCCTTTGTATTTCTGCAGTGTCAGTTGTTACTTCTCCTTTTTCATTTCTTATTCTGTTGATTTGAGTCTTCTCCCTTTTTTTCTTGATGAGTCTGGCTAATGGTTTATCAATTTTGTTTATCTTCTCAAAGAACCAGCTTTTAGTTTCATTGATTTTTGCTATTTTTTCCTTCATTTCTTTTTCATTTATTTCTGATCTGATCTTTATGATTTCATTGCTTCTGCTAACTTTGGGGGTTTTTTTGTTCTTCTTTCTTTAATGCTTTAGGTGTAAGGTTAGGTTGTTTATTTGAGATGTTCCTTGTTTCTTGAGATAGGATTGTATTGCTATAAACTTCCCTCTTAGAACTGCTTTTGCTGCATCCCATAGGTTTTGGGTCATCGTGTCTCCGTTGTCATTTGTTTCTAGGTATTTTTGATTTCCTCTTTGATTTCTTCAGTGATCTCTTGGTTATTTAGTAGTGTATTGTTTAGCCTCCATGTGTTTGTATTTTTTACAGGTTTTTTCCTGTAATTGATATCTACTCTCATAGCATTGTGGCCAGAAAAGATACTTGATACGATTTCAATTTTCCTAAATTTACCAAGGCTTGCTTTGTGACCCAAGATATAATCCTGGAGAGTGTTCCATGAGCACTTGAGAAGAAAGTGTGTTCTGTTGTTTTTGGATGGAATGTCCTATAAATATCAATTAAGTCCATCTTGTTTAATGTGTCATTTAAAGCTTGTGTTTCCTTATTTATTTTCATTTTGGATGATCTGTCCATTGGTGGAAGTGGGGTGTTAAAGTCCCCTATTATTGTGTTACTGTCAATTTCCCCTTTTATGGCTGTTAGCATTTGGCTTATGTATTGAGGTGCTCCTATGTTGGGTGCATAAATATTTACAATTGCTATATCTTCTTCTTGGATTGATCCCTTGATCATTATGTAGTGCCCTTCTTTGTCTCTTGTAATAGTCTTTATTTTAAAGTCTTTTTTGTCTGATATGAGAATTGCTACACCAACTTTCTTTTGATTTCAGTTTGCATGGAATATCTTTTTCCATCCCCTCACTTTTAGTCTGTATGTGTCCCTAGGTCTGAAGTGGGTCTCTTGTACACAGCCTATATACGGGTCTTATTTTGTATCCATTCAGACAGTCTGTGTCTTTTGGTTGGAGCATTTAATCCATTTACATTTAAAGTAATTATCGATATGTATGTTCCTATTACGATTTTCTTAATTGTTTTGGGTTTGTTATTATAGGTCTTTTCCTTCTCTTGTGTTTCCTGCCTAGAGAAGTTCCTTTAGCATTTGTTGTAAAGCTGGTTTGGTGGTGCTGAATTCTCTTATCTTTTGCTTGTCTGTAAAGGTTTTAATTTCTCTGTCGAACCTGAATGAGATCCTTGCTGGGTAGAGTAATCTTGGTTGTAGGTTTTTTCCCTTTCATCACTTTAAATATGTCCTGCCAGTCCCTTCTGGCTTTCAGAGTTTCTGCTGAAAGATCAGCTGTTAACCTTATGGGGATTCCCTTGTACATTAATTGTTGCTTTTCCCTTGCTGCTTTTAATATGTTTTCTTTGTATTTAATTTTTGATAGTTTGATTAATATGTGTCTTGGTGTGTTTCTTCTGAAATTTAAACTGTATGGGACTCTCTGCGCTTCCTGAACTTGACTGACTATTTCCTTTCCCATATTGGGGAACTTTTCAACTATAAACTCTTTAAATATTTTCTCAGTCCCTTCTTCTTTCTCTTCTTCTTCTGGGACCCCTATAATTCGAATGTTGGTGTGTTTAATGTTGTCCCAGAGGTCTCTGAGACTGTCCTCAATTCTTTTCATTCTTTTTTCTTTATTCTGCTCTGCAGTAGTTATTTCCATTATTTTATCTTCCAGGTCACTTATCCATTCTTCTGCCTCAGTTATTCTGCTATTGATTCCTTCTAGAGAATTTTTAATTTCATTTATTGTGTTGTTCATCATTGTTTGTTTGCTCTTTAGTTCTTCTAGGTCATTGTTAAACATTTCTTGTACTTTTCTCCATTCTATTTCCAAGATTTTGGATCATCTTTACTACCATTATTCTGAATTCTTTTTCAGGTAGACTGCCCATTTCCTCTTCATTTGTTTGGTCTGGTGGGTTTTTACCTTGCTCCTTCATCTGCTGTGTGTTACTCTGTCTCTCATTTTGCTTAACTTACTGTGTTTGGGGTCTCCTTTTCTCAGGCTGCAGGTTCGTAGTTCCTGTTGTTTTTGGTGTCTACCCCCAGTGGGTAAGGTTGGTTCAGTGGGTTGTGTAGGCTTCCTGGTGCCCGTGTTCTGGTGGATGAGGCTGGATCTTGTCTTTCTGGTGGGCAGGTCCACGTCTGGTGGTGTGTTTTGGGGTGTGTGTGACCTTATTATGATTTTAGGCAGCCTCTCTGCTGATGGGTGGGCTTGTGTTCCTGTCTTGCTAGTTGTTTGGCATAGGGTGTCCAGCACTGTAGCTTGCTGGTCATTGAGTGGAGCTGCATCTTAGCGTGTAGATGGAGATCTCTGGGAGAGCTTTCACAGTTTGATATTATGTGGAACCGGGAGGTCTCTGGTGGACCAATATCATGACCTCGGTTCTTCCACGTCAGAGGCATAGGCTTGACACCTGGCCAGAGCACCAAGACCCTGTCAGCCACACGGCTCAGAAGAAAAGGGAGAAAAAAAGAAGGAAGGAAGGAAGGAAGAAGATAAAGTTATTAAAATAAAAAAAATTTTTTAATTATTAAAAATTTTAGAAGTAATAAAAAGAAAAGAAAAAAAAAAGAAAGAAGAGAGTAACCGAACCAAAAAACAAATCCACCAATGATAACAAGTGCTAAAAACTATACATAAAAAATTTTTAAAAACGGACAGACCGAACCCTAGGACAAATGGTAAAAACAAAGCTATACAGACAAAATCACACAAAGAAGCATACACATACACACTCAGAAGAAGAGAAAAAAGAAAAAAAATATATATCTATATATTAAAAAAAAAGGAAGTGAACAACCAAATCAATAAACAAATCTACCAATGATAATAAACTCTATAAATACTAAACTAAGATAAACATAAAACCAGAAAGAAATTAGATGCAGAAAGCAAACCCCAAGTCTACAGTTGCTCCCAAAGTCCACCACCTCAATTTGGGATGATTCGTTGTCTATTCAGGTATTCCAGAGATGCAGGGTACCTCAAGTTGATTGTGGAGATTTAATCTGCTGCTCCTGAGGCTGCTGGGAGAGGTTTCCCTTTCTCTTCTTTGTTTGCACAGCTCCGGGGTTCAGCTTTGGATTTGGCCCCACCTCTGCATGTAGGTCACCTGAGGGCGCCTGTTCCTGCTCAGACAGGACAGGGTTAAAGGAGCAGCTGATTAGGGGACTCTGGCTCACTCAGGCCGGGGAGAGTGAGGGGTACGGAATGCAGGGCAAGCCTGCAGTGGCAGAGGCGGCGTGACATTGCACCAGCCTGAAGCGTGCCATGCGTTCTCCCGGGGAAGTTGTCCCTGGATCACGGGACCCTGGCATTGGCAGGCTGCACAGGCTCCCGGGAGGGGAGGTGTAGATAGTGACCTGTGCTTGCACACAGGCTTCTTGGTGGTTACAGCAGCAGCCTTAACATCTCATGCCCGTCTCTGTGGTCCGCGCTAATAGCCGCGGCTCATGCCCGTCTCTGGAGCTCATTTAGGCGGTGCTCTGAATCCCCTCTCCTCGCGCACCCCGAAAGAATGGTCTCTTGTCTCGGGCAGGTCCAGACTTTTTTCCGGACTCCCTCCCAGCTAACTGTGGTGCACTAGCTCCCTTCAGGCTGTGTTCACTCAGCCAATCCCAGTCCTCTCCCTGGGATCCAACCTCCGAAGCCCGAGCCTCAGCTCCCAGCCCCCGCACACCCTGGTGGTGAGCAGACAAGCCTCTCAGGCTGGTGAGTGCTGCTCGGCACCGATCCTCTGTGCGGGAATCTCTCCCCTTTGCCCTCTGCACCCCTGTTGCTGTGCTCTCCTCTGTGGCTCCGAAGCTTCCACCTCGCCAACCCGCCGTCTACGCCAGTGAAGGGGCTTCCTAGTGTGTGGAAACTTTTCCTCCTTCACAGCTCCCTCCCCGAGTTCCAGGTACCGTCCCTATTCTTTTGTCTCTGTTTTTTTCTTTTTTCTTTTGCCCTACCCAGGTACGTGGGAGTTTCTTACCTTTTGGGAAGTCTGAGGTCTTCTGCCAGCATTCAGTGGGTGTTCTGTAGGGGTAGTTCCACATGTAGATGTATTTCTGATGTATTTGTGGGGAGGAAGGTGATCTCCACGGCTTACCCCTCCGCCATCTTGAAGGTCTCCTCGAGACCCATGTCCTCTTGCTGTCAGTTTCTCTGGTCCCAGCAGAGTGCCATGCCTATAGGACATGCTCAGTCAATGTTTTACCAATTGCACACTTATAGTTTTTCTCTTTTTTGGTCTCTAAATTACATAATTGTGAAAGAAAGAGAGAGAGAGAAGTAATGAATGTCTGGAGGAGGAGATTAATCTCACTTTTTCCCCTCATCTCTGCTTTTTCATCTCAAGCAATAGTTCCTATAGTTTGAATAGAAGAGGAAACTCTGAATGAGGGAAAGTTCTGAAGAAAAAAAAAAAAGCTTTATTCAAGAAAAGAATATTTTGAATTTTGAAAAAGAAATTTTTCCACACCCAGTTCTATATTTTTTTATTAAAGTATAATTAATTACAGTACTCTTTTAGTTTTAGATATATAACAAGAGCCCAGTTCTTTATTTTTTTATAACTTTATTTATTTATTTATTTATTTATTTATTTTTGGCTGCATTGGGTCTTCGCTGCTGCGTGGACTTTCTTTAGTTGTGGTGAGCAGTGGCTACTCTTCATTGCGGTGTGCAGGCTTCTCATTACGGTGGCTTCTCTTGTTGCAGAGCACCGGCTCTAGGTGTGCGGGCTTCAGTTGTGGCACACAAGCTCAGTAGTTGTGGCTCACGGCCTCTCGAGCGCAGGCTCAGTAGTTGTGGCACACGGGCTTAGTTGCTCTGTGGCATGTGGGATCTTCCCGGACCAGGGCTCGAACCCATGTCCCCAGCATTGGCAGGTGGATTCTTCACCACTGTGCCACCAGGGAAGTCCAAACCCAGTTCTTTAAATAAGTAGCTTAGGAAATACTGGGTTAAACAGTCACTGCCTTTGATATGCCAGTGTGTGCTGTGTCTTCCTAAGACAGTTTGCTACTCTTCAAAACCCTATTTAGAGCAGAAGCAAGAAGAACTACAATCCTGCAGCCTGTGGAACAAAAACCACATTCACAGAAAGATAGACAAGATGAAAAGGCAGAGGGCTATGTACCAGATGAAGGAAAAAGATAAAACCCCTGAAAAATAACTAAATGAAGTGGAGATAGACAACCTTCCAGAAAAAGAGTTCAGAATAATGATAGTGAAGATGATCTAGGACCTCGGAAAAAGAATGGAGGCAAAGATTGAGAATATGCAAGAAATGTTTAACAGAGGTCTAGAAGAATTAAAGAATAAACAAACAGAGATGAACAATACAATAACTGAAATGAAAAATACACTAGAAGGAATCAATAGCAGAATAACTGAGGCAGAAGAACGGATAAGTGACCTGGAAGACAGAATAGTGGAATTCACTGCTGCAGAACAGAATAAAGAAAAAAGAATGAAAAGAAATGAAGAGAGCCTAAGAGACCTCTGAGACAATATTAAACGCAACAGCATTCACATTATAGAGGTCCCAGAAGGAAAAGAGAGAAAGAAAGGACCTGAGAAAATATTTGAAGAGATTATAGTTGAAAACTTCCCTAACATGGGAGAGGAAATAGCCACCCAAGTACAGGAAGTGCAGAGAGTCCCATACAGGATAAACCCGAGGAGAAACACGCCGAGACACATAGTAATCAAAGTGGCAAAAATTAAAGACAAAGAAAAATTATTGAAAGCAGCAAGGGAAAAACAACAAATAACTTACAAGGGAACTCCCATAAGGTTAACAGCTGATTTCTCAGCAGAAACTCTACAAGCCAGAAGGGAGTGGCATGATATACTTAAAGTGATGAAAGGGAAGAACCTACAACCAAGATTACTCTACCCAGCAAGGATCTCATTCAGATTTGATGGAGAAATCAAAAGCTTTACAGACAAGCAAAAGATAAGAGAATTCAGCACCACCAAACCAGCTCTACAACAAATGCTAAAGGAACTTCTCTAAGTGGGAAACACAAGAGAAGAAAAGGACCTACAAAAACAAACCCAAAACAATTAAGAAAATCGTAATAGGAACATACCTATCGATAATTACCTTAAACATGAATGGATTAAATGCTCCAACCAAAAGACACAGGCTCACTGAATGGATACAAAAACAAATCCCATATATATGCTGTCTACAAGGGACCCACTTCAGACCTAGGGACACATACAGACTGAAAGTGAGGGGATGGAAAAAGATATTCCATGAAAATGGAAATCAAAAGAAAGCTGGAGTAGCAATACTCATATCAGACAAAATAGACTTTAAGATAAAGAATATTACAAGAGACAAGGAAGGACACTACATAATGATCAAGGGATCAATCCAAGAAGAAGATATAACAATTATAAATATATATGCGCCCAACATAGGAGCAACTCAATACATAAGGCAACTGCTAACAGCTATAAAAGAGGAAATCGACAGTAACACAATAATAGTGGGGGACTTTAACACCTCACTTACACCAATGGACAGATCATTCAAAGAGAAAATTAATAAGGAAACACAAACTTAAATGACACAATAGACCAGATATATTGAATTGATATTTATAGGACATTCCATCCAAAAACCACAGATCACACTTTCTTCTCAAGTGCACACAGAACATTCTCCAGGATAGATCACATCTTGGGTCACAAATCAAGCCTCAGTAAATTTAAGAAAATTGAAATCATATCAAGCATCTTTTCTGACCACAACGCTATGAGATTAGAAATCAATTACAGGGAAAAAACCGTAAAAAACAGAAACACATGGAGGCTAAACAATACATTACTAAATAACCAAGAGATCACTGAACAAATCAAAGAGGAAATCAAAAAATACCTAGAGAGAAATGACAATGAAAACACGATGATTAAAAACCTATGGGATGTGGCAAAAGCAGTTCTAAGAGGGAAGTTTATAGCTCTACAAGCCTACATCAAGAAACAGGAAAAATCTCAAATAAACAATCTAACCTTACACCTAAAGGAACTAGAGAAAGTAGAACAAACAAAACCCAAAGTTAGCAGAAGCAATGAAATCATAAAGATCAGAGCAGAAATAAATGAAATAGAAACAAAGAAAACAATAGCAAAGATCAATAAAACTAAAAGCTGGGGTTTTTTTTGGTTTTTGTTTTTTGTTTTTAAAGATTTATTTATTGATTGATTGATTGCTATGTTGGGTCTTCGTTTCTGTGCTAGGGCTTTCTCTAGTTGCGGCAAGCGGGGGCCACTCTTCATCGCGGTGCGCGGGCCTCTCACTATCGTGGCCTCTCTCGTTGCAGAGCACAGGCTCCAGACGCGCAGGCTCAGTAGTTGTGGCTCACGGGCCCAGTTTCTCCGCGGCATGTGGGATCTTCCCCTGCATTAGCAGGCAGATTCTCAACCACTGCGCCACCAGGGAAGCCCTAAAAGCTGGTTTTTTGAGAAGATAAACAAAACTGATAAATCATTAGCCAGACTCATCAAGAAAAAGAGGGTTAGGACTCATATCAATAAAATTAGAAATGAAAAAGGAGAAGTTACAACAGACACCGCAGAAATACAAAGCATCCTAAGAGACTACTACAAGCAACTCTATGCCAATAAAATGGACAACCTGGAAGAAATGGACAAATTCTTAGAAAGGTATACCCTTCCAAGACTGAACCAGGAAGAAATAGAAAATATGAACAGACCAATCACAAGTAATGAAATTGAAACTGTGATTAAAAGTCTTCCAACAAAGAAAAGTCCAGGACCAGATGGCTTCACAGGTAAATTCTATCGAACATTTAGAGAAGAGCTAACACCCCTCCTTCTCAAACTCTTCCAAAAAATTGCAGAGGAAGGAACACTCCCAAACTCATTCTATGAGGCCACCATCACCCTGATACCAAAACCAGACAAAGATACTACAAAAAAAGAAAATTACAGACCAATATCACTGACGAATATAGATGCAAAAATCCTCAACAAGATACTAGCAAACAGAATCCAACAACACATTAAAAGGATCATACACCACAATCAAGTGGGATTTATCCCAGGGATGCAAGGATTCTTCAATCTATGTAAATGAATCAATGTGATACACCATATTAACAAATGGAAGAATAAAAACCATATGATCATCTCAATAGATGCAGGAAAAGCTTTTGACAAAATTCAACACCATTTATGATAAAAAAAACTCTCCAGAAAGTGGGCATAGAGGGAAACTACCTCAACTTAATAAAGGCCATATATGACAAACCCTCAGCAGACATCATTCTCAGTGGTGAAAAACTGAAAGCATTTCCTCTAAGACCAGCAACAAGACAAGGATGTCCACTCTCGCCACTCTTATTCAACATAGTTTTGGAAGTCCTAGCCACGGCAATCAGAGAAGAAAAAGATATAAAAAGAATACAAATTGGAAAAGAAGAAGTAAAACCGTCACTTTTTGCAGATGACATGATACTATACATAGGGAATCCTAAAGATGCCACCAGAAAACCACTAGAGCTAATCAATGAATTTGATTAAGTAGCAGGATACAAAATTAATACACAGAAATCTCTTGCATTCCTATACCCTAATGATGAAAAATCTGAAAGAGAAATTAAGGAAACACTTCCATTT
Organism: Balaenoptera musculus; assembly: GCF_009873245.2. Lineage (NCBI taxonomy): Eukaryota > Metazoa > Chordata > Mammalia > Artiodactyla > Balaenopteridae > Balaenoptera > Balaenoptera musculus. The sequence goes on along the minus strand of NC_045788.1, from coordinate 1,671,214 downwards.
ACCATTGCAACAAAAAGAATAAAATACCTAGGAATAAACCTACCTAGGGAGACAAAAGCTCTGTATGCAGAAAACTGTAAGACACTGATGAAAGAAATTAAAGATGATACCAACAGATGGATAGATATACCATGTTCTTGGATTGGAAGAATCAATACTGTGAAAATGACTATACTACCCAAAGCAATCTACAGATTCAGTGTAATCCCTATCAAATTACCAATGGCAATTTTTATGGAACTAGAACAAAAAAATCTTAAAATTTGTATGGAGACACAAAAGACCCCGAATAGCCAAAGCAGTCATGAGGGAAAAAAACGGAGCTGGAGGAATCAGACTCCCTGACTTCAGACTATACTACAAAGCTACAGTAATCAAGACAATATGGTACTGGCACAAAAACAGAAATATAGATCAATGGAACAAAGTAGAAAGCCCAGAGATAAACCCATGCACCTATGGTCAACTAATCTATGACAAAGGAGGCAAGGATATACAATGGAGAAAAGACAGTCTCTTCTATAAGTGGTGCTGGGAAAACTGGACAGCTACATGTAAAAGAATGAAATTAGAACACTCCCTAACACCATACACAAAAATAAACTCAAAATGGATTAGAGACCTAAATGTAAGACTGGACACTATAAAACTCTTAGAGGAAAACATAGGAAAAACACTCTTTGACATAAATCACAGCAAGATCTTTTTTGATCCACCTCCTAGAGTAATGGAAATAAAAACCAAAATAAACAAATGGGACCTAATGAAACTTAAAAGCTTTTGCACAGGAAAAGAAACCATAAACAAGACGAAAAGACAACCCTCAAAATGGGAGAAAATATTTGCAAATGAATCAATGGATAAAGGATTAATCTCCAAAATATATAAATAGCTCATGCAGCTCAGTATTAACAAAACAACCCAATCCAAAAATGGGCAGAACCTAAATAGACATTTCTCCAAAGAAGACATACAGATGGCCAGGAAGCACATGAAAAGCTGCTCAACATCACTAATTATTAGAGAAATGCAAATCAAAACTACAATGAGGTATCACCTCACACCAGTTAGAATGGGCATCATCAGAAAATCTACAAACAACAAATGCTGGAGAGGGTGTGGAGCAAAGGGAACCTTCTTGCACTGTTGGTGGGAATGTAAATTGATACAGCCACTATGGAGAACAGTATGGAGGTTCCTTAAAAAACTAAAAATAGAAGCACCATATGACCCAGCAATCCCACTACTGGGCATATACCCAGAGAAAACCATAATTCAGAAAGACACATGCACCCCAATGTTCATTGCAGCACTATTTACAATAGCCAGGTCATGGAAGCAACCTAAATGCCCATCGACAGATGAATGGATAAAGAAGTTGTGGTACATATATACAATGGAATATTACTCAGCCAGTAAAAGGAACGAAATTGGGTCGTTTGTAGCGACGAGGATGGATCTAGAGACTGTCATACAGAGTGAAGTAAGTCAGAAAGAGAAAAACAAATATCGTATATTAACGCATATATGTGGAACCTAGAAAAATGGTCCAGATGAACCAGTTTGCAGGGCAGAAATTGAGACACAGATGTAGAGAACAAACGTATGCACACCAAGGGGGGAAAGCAGCAGGGGGTGAAGGTGGTGGTGTGATGAATTGGAAGATTGGGATTGACATGTATACACTGATGTGTATAAAATGGATGACTAATAAGAACCTGCTGTATGAAAAAATAAATTAAATTAAAAAAATTTTTTAAAAACCCTATTGAATGATGCAACCCAGAAAGAGTTCCAGGGGAAAAAATCATGGGATAATGATTACCCAATCATTTCTCACTCATGGCAAAGTTTGTGAACTGCTGTTTTACATCATACGGCTTATAAAGAGCAAAATAAACGGAGCATACAGGAAGAAAGGATTCAAAGGACAGAAGAAGGCATTTTGTAAAATGGGAAACTCAAGCAGACAGAAAAAGAGCAGTTATGAGAGGAAAGCTTGAGTTTCATGCTTGCCATGACAGTCCCTCAATGTGTGGTTTAGCCTGGAGACCAAAGACAGCACGCTAGCAAAGTTTAAAACTTCTCAGCTTAGAGCTAAGAATCAGGAGCCTGGTATTATATTCCAGAAACTTCCTCTGTGACTTGGATCACTTTTCTGAACTGATTTCCTCAGAGGTAATGGGATAATTACACCCTTCATTTCTTCTTTCATAAAATCATGTTGGAAATAAGCTAGAAGCTCAAGTTGGTAGAGAACTTTTGAGTTATTTCAAGAGTGAAATAACATATGAAAAGACTTGGTACTTTGTGAAAAAACAGTTATGTTTATTCATTTCAGTCTGAGGTTCTGAGCATCTTGGGCACGTTTTCACATTAACAAGTCCAGAACAATTAATTTCTGAGTAATGTTTATATCATTGAGACTTACACGTGATTGGGTCAATTAACAAAGAAATGAAGTAACTTATCAAAATGCATCTGCCAGCACCCCAGCTTGGGGTGTCTGACCATCACTGTCAAAGTAGTTAACTGAGTCAGAACTGGGCCCACCATTTGTGTTTCAGAAGTGTGCGGTTTGATATCTAGTTACAAATTTTAAAGTTCAAATAAACAAACACATGGTTTTTCCTTTGACTGAATTTGAAAGCGTCAAGATGGGAATCCTAACGCCATAAACATTTACACGGCTTGGCAAGCTCCTCGTTATGTAAATACTTAGTGAAAACAACTTTGGTCCATAAAGTATTCATGCTATTTGATAAAAATCAGTTTTTGTTTGGTGTGTCTTTTGAAGCTAGTGTAACTCCTGGTCATTCTATATGACATAAGAGCTCTTTGGAATCAAATCCTAATCCCAACATGTTTTTCTTGTTCATTTAAACCTCTTATATACATGTTGGAGCCAGAGAGAGTGGAAAGCTTTTAGGGCTTAAGCGTGAATTGTTTGTCATTCTCATGCATGCTCTCTGAAGAGTATTTGGCATACTTGTGTTTGTAAGTTAAAATATATATTTGTGTTCTTAAGCATTTTCTTTCTTTTTCCCTTTATGCTTGTTCGTTTGGTTTACAGAGGCCATCTTAACTATGGAGAGCAGACATACGGAAGTTGGATCATTTGGCTTACCACCTTGTAAAAAATATCTGTGGTGAAAAAAAAAAAAAAAAATCTGTGGGTGTTGATTTGCTAGGTTTGCCCCTGACTCAGGCTTCTAAAGAGAAAAAAATTTTCTCAACCCAAACTCAATAGTATCAATACCCCCAGAAGCATAAAAAACCTAAACAAACACAACTCACCAAAGCTGTCTGTCTAGAGCTGTAGGAGTCCAATTTAACCTCTGGAGTATTTCTTTGTTTTGGTTTTGTAGTGAAAAAGAAGCAACAGAGGTTGCTGAGCAGAAATTCTTGGTACTTTATTTTACCCCTATGGATATTACATCCAATAGCCGATAGGGTTAAGCTGCACAAAATTCATCAAGGACGAAATTGAAATGGACTCAGAAAAAGCTTTAAAAGATTTTTCCATGTGGCAAAGCTGCAGATTGGAGCAAACAAGTATTTGTTTCTCAAGAGGTGATTATGTGTGAAATGAAATCTAGTTGACCTTCGAACAATGCTTGGGGTTAGGGGTGCCAACCCCTGCACAGATCCACGTATAACTTTACAGCCAGCCCTGCTCCAAATCTACCCATCCGCATCCAGGGACTCAACCAACTGCAGATCTGGAGTATGTGTTAAGTGAAAAAAATCCGTGTAAAGTGGACCCATGTAGCTCAAACTGTGTTGTTCAAAGTCAGGGTATATCCATTAGCTTTTGATTTGTAAGGAGCTTCTCCAGAACTAACCATCATTTAACTAGCTCGTGACTCTACAAGCCTGCCCTTTGGGGTGGGCTCTGAGGAGTGTTTCTTCTGATCCGGAGTTGACCCACCTCAGTGGAGTTCATTTTTGCATCCGTGCTCAGCTGCTGGTTTAGTTGGGGACTGTCTGGTCAGGGGCGGCCAAAGCAAAGACACCCGAGGCCTCTCTCCATGGGGCCTTTCAGCCTGGTCCCTTATTCGAATCAAACTTCAATACCTTTTCCATTTATTTTTTCACCTGGCCATGTCTCTAAATTCCTTTTGTAATTTCTTTAATCTGTGTCACGTTAGAATATTCCTAAGGGCAACATCCTCTCCTGGTTGCCTGGATTTTCTTGAGACAGGGAGTGGAGAGAAAGCCAACATTTCTTCTGATTTTTCGTAACTTTTAGGGTTATTTTATTTGTGTCTTTTATTGTCATCAGCCCCAAATGCTTTCAGGAAGGAGCCACAGTCCAAACAGAACTAATTGATTCATTAATTAGATGGTCAAATGATTAAAAATTGATGGCTAAATGAATTAGCATTTTTATTGAATTTATTGCCTTTAATATTTCCACTTCCCGTTTCCTGTACGTCTCAGAGAAGCTCACCAGTCTCTGGCAGTTTTGCCCTTAGAGACTTCATCCCCAGGTCAACATGGACACCACTTACCACCTCCGTAGGCACTGCAGACTGTGCCCCAGTTGTTCCTCACCAGTTAATCAGGAAGCTCGAAGGGACTGATTACAGCTCCATCAACACAGGATGTTTTGACACAGCTGTTTGGACAGGGCTGTTTGAGACCCCCTCCAAGGCTCACTGGTATTTGGAGGGGGACAGGGCCCAAGGATCAAGGTTTGAAAGCAGCCACTCATCTCTCCCGAGCAGTAAATATTCAAATGCATATTAGAGCAGCTACCCCAGGCGAAACCCTCTGGGGGAGTCTATGTGAGCAACATTGATGCCGGCTCAGCCCACATGAGGCTCTAGTCAAGTTGGTAAGAGAACTGTTAGTTATTAATTTTCCACGTTGGTCAATACAAGCTATCATGAGTGTTCTGAAGAGGAAGCATTGAGAATACAGGTTTGAGGACAGGAAAGAAGGTTTATAATTGTGGTGATTGAGAATGGAGAAGCCGGTGAACCAGGAAAACATACCGGATTACCAGGCTCTGAAACGGACACCATGAATCTACTGTGGATTCTCCTCCTGCAGGGCTCAGCCACAGAGATACAGAGCCTGACAAGAAGGGTCATTGCATACAGCCAGGGCCAGGTTCATGCAATTTGGAGCTGTTGATATTACCAGGTACCAGGTACCGGGAGTTGAAAGCATGGGCAGGAAAGTTCTGAACGGGTGAGCTGTGGGATGCACCCTTAATAGTATAAGTGGAAAATGCACGTGCCTCCAGACTGGGTGGCACTCCGGAGCCTGTGAGCTGGCCATCTCTCCCGATCTACAGGGCACCCCACCTGAAAGCAGCCCCTGCCACCCACTTGAAAATGATACTTGATAAGAATGTTCTAAGAAGGCACTTCCCTGGTGGTCCAGTGGTTAAGAATCCGCCTTCCAATGCAGGGGACGCAGGTTCGATCCCTGGTCGGGGAACTAAGATCCCACACACCATGGGACAACTAAGCCTGCGTGCTCTAGAGCCCGCGTGCCACAACTAGAGAGAAGCCCACACGCCCCAACCAAAGATCCCGCGTGACGCAACGAAGATCCCACGTATCGCAACTAAGACCCGATGCAGCCAAATAAATAAATAAATAAATAAACAAATAAAAGAATGTTTTAAGAAAATCATCAAAGATATATCACAAAGAATACTGTCTTTAGGTACACTTAGATTTTTAAATTAGGTTTTATTTTCTCTATATCATTTATTATTACTTTTTCATGAAATTCACTTTGGTGAAACTTATTTTTCCAGGCACAGTGACAAGGGAGTCTAAGTTAGCCACCCAAAAGCAGTGAAAAGATGTGGTAATAATGGAAACGTCAGGGTTAGACATTTTGTAAAATCAGCGAAAGGCCTGAAAGCCCATTTAATCCACACCATCCCAAGATTTGTAATTCGTGAAGAAGGGAATCTGTGCGATGCTGTGAAAAAATTAATACAATGACTACTCCAGTCATTCACACGGGTTCATTCACTGCCTGCAAAACACATGGCAAATCCCATTAACCAGGTGATATCACTGGTGATAGCATAGCAAACCCTTCTCAGGAACGTTCTACCTTCTCTGGACGTACTGTCAACTAGTCCAGATTCTTTGAGGACACTCTGGCCCTGTCTTCTGAGAATTCCTGCAAGCTCTGTGGTGAACACAGATCTCCAAGCTGGATCCAGTCTTGTTCAGCCCACCTGTATCTCCCATCGCCACCTTCACAGGCTTCGTAAGCTAAAAAGCCACACGCAGGCCATCAGTCACCTGATAGCAATAGGTTATGGGATCCAACAGATGCTCCAGAGTTTAAATCTTTCCCTTAGAGTTTTGATATATTTATGTAATTAGGTAAGCCTCAGTTTCCTCATCTGTGGAATGGGGTTGGTTGATTTAGTACTGATTTGAAATAGATAAAAATCACATCTTATATATAAAAATATACAAAATCCCAAGTGTGACTGTGTCTGTGGAGCAACTTATGCTAATTTTATGACATTAATCCTGTCAAGTTTAACCATTTGGGGTATTCCATATTTATATATCAGACACAGGTACCATGTGTCACCATTCCCAAACTGTTTCTTTTTTTTTTTTTTCACTGCTAGTCTTGGTTCTCTTTATTTTTCTTCTACACATCATACTGTATTCCCATCTTACTGGTTTTGGCGACCACTAAATAGACAATTTTCTTCCTTTCTAAGCTTCTGAATAGTCTAAAAGAAGTATTTGTTCAATGTTTCATGGTGTATGTGGTGTGAGAAAAATCTATAATTGTTCTTGATTTGGACATTTCTCAAGGCAATCAAACTCCAGAGAGTTTAATCCAAGATAAATGATAGCACGTTCTCCCAAACTGTTTCTATTCTATTTGATATCTTCCACTTACCCTGGATAAGAAACATAACTTGCCTATACTATCTTCAGAATTTATTGTGCATACCTGTACACCTGCTATGAAGAATTCTGTTTAAAAGAGCACAATAGAGTATATCAGTATATCCTATCAATAAAAGGTATTTTAGACTGAGTCCCCGAGATATGCACAGGATGTATACAAATGTACTTCTGTGCTAATATATTTTTATATTCTCAGACCATATAAAATAGATATTTTAAGGAATGACATTAGGTAAACCAAACAACATCTTAAATATTTTAAATTTCATTATATTAAATAAAATTTTATTTGGGTACTCAGTAAGATATTATTTTCAACAATATTTATAGTGGGGACAATGTCATGGCTCGTAGAAGTGTGAGCAGATCGTGAGAGTGTCACCTCTGCCCGTTTTCTTATTTGCTTCAGCTTGGCAGTTTCTTTGCAGGAATCCTTTAAGCCACTTGGCCATTTGAAACAGGTTAGTGAAATTAAAACTAGGTAATATAATTTGTAAATCTGCCATTGGGCATAAGAGTAATATTTTTAAATAGACTGAAAGTGAATGAAGGAGTAGTGATAATAATCTCAAATCCTTTGGGTTGTGGAAAATGTCTTATCCCGTACGACACAAGATAAGAATCAAATGAGAACAGGAGAGTCGGTTGCATGTAAATGTTAATAACGCTTCATGTTTCTCCTTTTTAAATTACAAACACATATAAATAGAAGTTTTAGGGGTTTATTTCCAGAATTTCAATACCTGAGTGTGCATCAAAAAGCACCTGGCAGGCTTGTTAAATACTGGGCCCCCCTCCCAGAATCTCTGATTCAGTCAGTCTTGGGTGGGGCCCAAGACTTTGCATTTCTAACAAGTTCCCCAGTGTTGCTGATGCTACGGGTCCTAGGACCACACTTTGAGAACCTCTGCAATCGATCATCGTGATGACCCCTTGGGTTGTATCCTCTCGTGACCTTTGATGTATGTGACACAAATGTAGTTAAGATCAATGCCCTCAAGAAGTGCCGTTCCCACTATATCCTGGTTTATAGCACCCGTTCATGTCCTAAATGTCCTCCCACCCACTCTTCATCATCTGCTGCCCTTCCCCCGCGATGGAGGTGGAAAGGGCCAGAGAACAGGGGAAGGATGGTGCATCCTCTCTGAGACCGCAGCTGACATTTTGCAGCACCCGGTAAAAGCATGGCCTCAGCATGTTTCCCCAGGGTGAATTAATTGCTTTGCTTTTCCTTTTCCTTTGCATAAAGCTAGGCAGATTTGTCCCCTGTTTGGACAAGACTTTGTTGCCAGCACTTTCCGAGGATAGCCAGAAACTGGCTGCTGTCTGAGGTTGATAGTGTTGTCAGGAATTCCAGGGCGGGGTATTGTCACTTGAGTTGGGAAATGCTAACTGAGGTCAACTCTAGTTCAGCTTCCTACCTACAGAATTATGGCAGGACGGAAGTTTGGCCCTCGTGAGATGAATAGGTCAGCAGAAACGTATTCTTGTCTTCCTAATAGCAGACATCTCTATTTTTAAGCTTTAAGTCAGAATGTATTTTTCCCCTATTTGAGATCCAGTAATTTATGTCCTCAAATGAGGAGGTATTTTAAAATCAAAGGCAAAGACAGCAAAACCAAAAAAAAAAGAAAAATGTCTAAACCCCACCCCAAATTTTCCAAGCCAAAATTGTGCATAAAAAGTTATTATGTTAGTACCTGAAATTGAAAGTCAGTGTTTTGGTTAGCTACTGCTGAATAATAAAACTACCCACCAAATGTAGTGGTTTAAAACATCAACCATTCTATTTCTTTGCTTCTGAGTCTGCAGTGTGTGCAGCTCTGGGTGGAGCCGATCTGAGGGAGACGGCAGTGAGTTGTTCTGAAGCAGGATCTTAGTTCCCTGTCCAGGAATTGAACCTGGGTAGCCTGGGTGAAAACCAGGAATCCTAACCACTAGACCAGCAAGGGCTAGAGGCTCGAAGAAAAGTTGCCCTGGCTCTTGCCCCATTTGAAACCAAGAATGTTTCAAAGAGGCAAAAACTGGAAAAACAGGTATAAAGTTTATTATTAGAGACACAGCACAACAAGTGGGAGAGCACAGAGGGAAACTGTTTAGTTAAGACAGAAGTGAGGCAGAGATGCACACCAGGAGAGAAAAGGTGTGGGCAACCTCCCTAAATGAGGAGGAGCCTGGTAAAGAGGTGATTTAATCACATATGCAGGGCAGCTCTTTCGGGTCTTTGTTGACTTTGGCCAAGTATCTCACCTCTTCTTCCACACCTGACCTGCCCTAGGACCCTCCCCGACGTGCACGCGCATCTTTTAGCCAAGATGGATTCTAGCGCAGAGGACTATGGGAAGGTTGACATCACCTACTATGGGGTGGCACCCCCTCCCTTTTGACCTCCCAGGAGCCTTTCTGCACACGCGTAGTCGGGAAGGTCTCCTGGACCTCAAGAACTAGAAGTGTGTGGTCTTTTTATCTTCCGTCCAAGCGCGGCTCTGCTCCTCCTTGCTCCTGTCATTATCTCATCTTGGAGCATCTGCCCACAGGGGACAGGCTTCAGCCGCTCAGCCTGGGGCCCGTCTGTCTCCTGCCTCAGAGCAGCTTGCCCTCCCGCATGCAGGGTCGCCTAGGCTGGCTCGGCTGGAGCAGGAGGATCTACCCGCCTCTCCTGGGGCCTGGATTTTCCTCTCTGGGTCTCCCCGTAAGACTAGCTTGGGCTTCTCACAGCAGGTTGGGCTCAGGATAGGGCCCAGGGTGCAGAAGCAGAAACTACCAGGCCTTCTTACGGATTCAGGTGAAAAGGAGCTGCCAGGCCAGGCCACACTCAAGAGGACAGTCTGTACAGGGCGTAAACCCCAGGACATGTGGGGCATTGGGGCCACCACAGCCAGAGTCCGTCCATACTGCTTGAGAGCACCTTGCCTCCACACCAGTCAGGCCGGTCAGCTGGGCTCTGAGTCCATCACAGCCTCCCAAACATGCAAAAATGGCTTTGACTGTATCTGACAGAGTTTTCAGAGGACGAGGATGTGTATCTGTTGCAGGGCATCTCTGTTTTTTTGTTTTATTTTATATTGGATATAGTTGATTAAAAATGCTGTGTTAGTTTCAGGTGTACAGCAAAGTGGTTAAGTTATACATATACATGTATCTATTCTTTTTCAAATTCTTTTCCCATTTAGGTTGTTACAGAATATTGAGCAGAGTTCCCTGTGCTGTACAGTAGGTCCTTGTTGGTTATCCATTTTATATATAATAGTGGGTATATATGTTAATCCCAAATTCCCAGTTTATCCCTCCCTGCCCCTTTCCCCTTTGGTAACTATAAGTTTGTTTCCTATATCTGTGAGTCTTTTCCTGTTTTGTAAATAAGTTCATTTGTACCATTTTTTTTAGATTCCACATATAAGTGATATCATATGATATTTGTCTTTCTCTGTCTGACTTCACTTAGTATGATAATCACTAGGTCCATCCGTGTTGCTGCAAATGGCATTATTTCATTCTTTTTTATGGCTGAGTAATATTCCATTGTATATATGTACTACATCTTCTTTATCCATTCATCTGTCGATGGGCATGTAGGTTGCTTCCATGTCCTGGCTATTGTAAATAGTGCTGCCATGAACATTGGGGTGCATGTATCCTTTCAAATTATGGTTTTCTCTGGATATATGCCCAGGAGTGGGATTGCTGGATCATATGGCACCTGTATTTTTAGTTTTTTAAGGAACCTCCACGCTGGGGTCTCTGTTTAACTTCCTGCTGAAAAATTCCTCTGGTTTTGCTCTCCCCTTACCCTGCTCTTTTTCTCCTTCCGAGCACTCACCACTGCCTAACACTGTGTTAAGTGTTGTCTCCGTGGTTATTGCCCGTCTCCCCACAATGTAAATGTTCATCGAATGTAAAACCCCCCGGGGAAAGGCACTCAGTTCCTGTGCTCTCTGCTGCATGCTCAGCACCAACAGCCGTGCCTGGCACACAGAGGCTCTGCAAAGATAGTTATTGAAGGAATGAAAATAGAAATGTCATGTTTGAGAATATGCCTCCGGGGCAGACGTGGCAGCTCCAAAGCACGTTGTCCTGATGTAGGGCTGTGACTGCGTTGGGGTCTCCTCTGCAGGCCCTGGGCAGGGCACCCCCTTGTCACGGATGCTGTGTCTCCTCTGCCGGTTCCCATGGTGTCATTGTCCCAAGGTGTCAATGGACATCAATCATGGGCTTAGAGGGTTTTCTGTGGAGCCTCCAGCTCCTTTATTTGGCCAATTAGGCTTTGTGCTCCTGTTTCCAAATACAGAAGTGGGAGAAACATGAACCTGGCTTTATTGAATGCCTTAGTTTTAAGGAACGGCTTCTGGTGCAATGCTAGATTATTTCCAATTAAACCTCGGATATCCTCACCCTTGCTAAAACTGGTTAGTGAGTATGAGCTATTCATTCCTAAAAAGAGGCTTAACCAGGTAGCTTTTCATTCTGTTCTGCTTTTCATTGGGATGTAGAGAGGGGCTTGCTGTCTTCCTTTCTTCTTCTTTTCTTTCTCTCCCTTTTTTTTGCTTTCTGCCAATCTATATTTTTTTTTCTTTCTTTGCTTTTCTCCTGTAGCATCGCCTTGAAAACTCGGCGTTATAGCTTAGAATCCTCATTTGTGCTCACCCTTCTGTCCATTTGCTCTTTTGATTGTTTATCGATCGCAGAAAAACAAATCTGATTTCCTTAATGACTTTTATGTGCTTGCATCGGATTTGGTTACAGGTCACCTAGATCTGTCGTTTGGGGGGCCTCTCATCTGGATGCGCAGGCTAGTCCTTACCCATTAGGGATCTTCGTCTGAACCCTTTGCTCCTGGCCTTGTGCACCTGCCTGCACGGAGTGGTCCTCCGTGCTGTGCTCTGCAGCCTTTCTTCCAGCCCAGAGGCATCTGTGTCCTTTCAAATAAGGTGAAGAAACTGCTTTGAGAAAGCATCGTGAATGTTGCTCTCGGACTGAGTCCTGGCTGTTTTCCTTCACGTGTTTTTGTTTACCCTCGTTCCAGCCGCCACCCTCAGCCCCGTTCCCGGCTCTGCTTGTGTCACCAGAGTGTGATGACTCTCTCCACGGGGGCCTCAGCCCAGTCTGGCTGCAAAAAGAGGGCGTCTGGCTGAGATGTTCTTCAAAAGCACTGATGGGAGAGTTGTTTCTCTGATGACCTTAACCAAGTTCTTCAGAGCTGCCAGAGCTCGATTATAGAGTTTTCCGAGGCATTTCAGACCCTGGGCCTAGAGTTCCTAGAACACAATGTGTGTTTTAAATCAAATAAGAGACAATTCGTGTCCTGTGGAGTATGCAAACACCACCCCACACCACTTACTGAAAAACAGCCTTGAGTTTGTAAATCTGGAACTTGGCAATGAAATGGTCCAGTTGAGCTCCTAAAAGCAAACCAAGGCAAGGCCATGGGCATGGCGGAACCTCAACATAAGAGAATTTGAGCCTCTATCCCCTTGGGAATCATCCCAGCTTCCTTTCTCTCTCTCTCCATCTGAATATCCATCTTTCCTGATGTGAACGTGTCCCTGACTCTCCAAAACTAGGAGAAGAAAACAACCCCAGTCTGTCTTGAATTTGACAATGGCCTTGAAGCCTTGATAACGGAACTCTACTGGATTAAAACCACCTGTTACTTATCTTTTCGCCTCACCTGTGGCAAGCAAGTATGTAGCTTTGCTCGCGTCTGATTTCTGCAGGTTTAACCTGTCCCAGTTTCTAAGGAACTTAATGTTTTCCTTTACTGTCCTTTCCTTTCTCTCCCACCTGATTCCAGTTCAGTCACTATTTAGCTTACTGCTCATTCCTCTCAAATCCGGCCCATTTAATGTCAGCAGCACAAAATTCTCAGGCAGCTCTGAACAGGACTAAGACTGGCTTTACAGACTCTCGTCCTCCGCGATGTACTGCATCCACCTCAGGTCCTCCCTGTCGGGCTATAGTGGGAAGAATCCTGGACTGAGAGCTGCCAAGTCCTGGATTCTAGACACGGAGCTGCAGGTATGAACTGTGCTACCTTTGGACATTTGCTTACCTTCTTTAAGACTGAGTTTTTTCCATCTTCGTAATAGGACTGATCATGACCACCCTGCCTGTTATGGAGTCGCTGAGCAACCAAGTGAGAAGCAAAAGCTTTCATCTGCTCAGCACGGAGCTAACTGAGCACTTACCATGTAACACAAGGCAGTTAGAGCACAGATTTATTTTTAATTGAAGCACAGTTGATTTACAATGTTGTGTTAATTACTGCTTTACAGGAAACTGATTCAGTTGTACCTGTATATATACATTCTTTTTTTAATATATTCTTTTCTGTTATGGTTTATCGTAGGATATTGAATATAGTTCCCTGTGCTATACAGTACTACCTTGTTGTTTATCCATTCTCTATATAATAGTTTGCATCTGCTAATCCCAAACTCCCACTCCATCCCTCCCCCAATCCCCTCCCCCTTGGCCACCACCAGTCTGTTCTCTATGTCCATGATTCTGTGTCTGTTTCATAGATAGGTTCATTTGTGTCATATTTTGGATTCCCCATATAAGTGACATCATATAGTATTTGTCTTCTCTTTCTGTCTGTCTTCACTTAGTATGATAATCTCTAGGTCCATCCATGTTGCTGCCCATGGCATTATTTTGTTCTTTTTTATGGCTGAGTAGTATTCTATTGTACATATGTACCACATCTTCTTTATCCATTCATCTGTCGATGGACATTTAGGTTGTTTCCATGTCCTGGCTATTGTGAATAGTGCTGCAATGAACATAGGGGTGCATGTGTCTTTTTGAATTAGAATTTTGTCCAGATATATACCCACGAGTGGGATTGCTGGGTCATATGGTAGTCTATTTTTAGTTTTTTTAAAATATTTATTTATTTATTTGGCTGTGCCAGGTCTTAGCTGCAGCATGCGGGATCTTAGTTGCTGCATGCAATCTCTTAGTTTATCACAGAGTTTTAGCCCTTGGACCACCAGGGAAGTCCCAGTAGTTCTGTTTTTAGTTTTCTGAGGAACCTCCATACTGTTCTCCATAGTAATTGTACCAACTTACATTCCTACCAACAGTGTAGGAGGGTTCCCTATTCTCCACACCCTCTGCAGCATTTGTTATTTATAGACTTTTTGAGGATGGCCATTCTGACCAGAGTGAGGAGATACCTCTTTGTAGTTTTGAGTTTCATTTCTCTAGGAATTAGCAATGGAACACGGCTTTTAAAGAGAGGCTGCTGCTGCCCTTTGGAGGTGGTTCATCATCATGATCACCGTCATCACACAGCCTCACCTGTAGTGTTCAGACCTGGGACCGCATGGAGCTCACAGTTAGCTCCTGGGCTCGCCCATCTCTTTCACTGATCCGTGAAGATGGTGTTGGTACCCACAGCTCTGAGCTCCCACAGCACTTTATTGTCACTGCTGGACAGGATCCGTTGAATCAGTGGAGTATCCCCATACCATGGAATCTGCCACATCGCAGAGTCTCAGTGGAAACGTGCTTAACTTAATTCACGAATAAATCATGCATGAGTGAATGCATGATGATGATTTGTTTCCCGTGCTCAGCCCTATCAATGGGGATTCCTGTGAAGGTCTTATTTTCTATTTGTCCTGTTTTATCTGGTTCCAGTTAGTTTTCACTGGAAACTGATTTCCTCTTAACTCATTAAACTTAACTGTAAGATTGATATTCTCTGGAGGAAAACAACTGCTGAGATTTTTTTGTCTTACCCCAAGTAGATTCAGTGGTATTTGTGAAAAAAAAAAAAAAAGGTAACTGAAACCGAAATTCAGATTATTCCTTGCCTGTCTGATAACTCTTAACCGTCGCTGGGTGTTTGTTTCCCTGCTTCCTGTCCCAGGTGGCTTTAGGGAGAGCAGAGGTCTGCCAGAGTTAAGCACATTGGTCTTGACCCAGTTGCAGCAGTAAGCCCAGCCCTCGAGCAGTTCTATTCTAGCATCTTAAGCTGTCTAGGGAATTCCACTGGGACTCCAATGTATAACATGGTTTCTAACTACAGAGAGTTCAGAGGTTTATGAACCCCGTGAAATAAAGCACCGTATAGTATGACAATATGCCCAGGCATTTTCCTGGGGTCCACTCATACTCCCCAACATTTCCTCAGATTCTCAAATTCTCTCAAAGGGACCCATGATCCTTCCCACTTCCACCACCAAAAAAAAAAAAAAAAAAAAGCTTAAGAACGCTTGATTGAAAGATTCTAGCCCACTTGAAGAATGTGCTTTCTTATGACTAACATATTTTACTTTTCCCAGAACTGCTATGTAGCAGTAATAAATATGTAACCCTCCAAACTGCCTGGCAGCAGACTTCAAATCAGACAAGTCTATGGTGTGACTCATGGAACTTTCTCATGCTTTTGCATTCATTAATCAGGAAAATCCCGTGTAACTGTTTCACGCTTCTGAAGACAGTAATCAGGAAAATCCTGGAGGAGACTGTGGTTTTAAAGGATGCTAAATCAGGTTACGATCATGTGTACCCTGGTAGTATGTTTTTCCTCTCTGGAATTTCCTCCTGGGGGTGGTCTGTGCTTCTCGCTTCCAAAACTTATATCAACATCCTCTTGGACCTGGGAGTGTAAGCCACTAATTTTTATTTTATGTCATTTTGTACAAAGGAGAAAAGGAACCATCATAAGCCATGGAAAATCTTCCCGGGGTACAAGCAGGACCAGGTTTTTAGTTCTCACCTTGTGCTGTAATGTAAACCTGGAAACTCAACTTGCTGGTTTCCCCTCAGTGCCTGCCTTTCAGATGCTCAGTGTAAACTCAACTATGCTTCCCAGCTGCCTATTCC
This sequence comes from Balaenoptera musculus, assembly GCF_009873245.2. Taxonomy (NCBI): domain Eukaryota; kingdom Metazoa; phylum Chordata; class Mammalia; order Artiodactyla; family Balaenopteridae; genus Balaenoptera; species Balaenoptera musculus. The sequence continues at coordinate 1,655,468 of NC_045788.1, read as the reverse complement.
AAGTTAGATGGCCAAGGTACTTTGTTTTGCCGTGGTTGGGTTTGATTTATTGGTAACAGAGTTGCACACACTTAGGCAACGGTGGAGGTGCTTAAAATACTTTTTAATACTTAAAGAACAGCCTGTGCTTTGCTGCTACTCAGCTGTGGCAGGACAAAGGATGCTCCCTAAAGTTCCGTGAAATGGGAAAAGTAGGAGTTGTTGAATCACATAAATTCATCTGCAGTGTCTTTTTTCCATTTCCTTGCAACATAGCACGGTGACCATGAGCACACATTCTGGATTCCGAATGTCTGGGTTTGAACCCCAGCTCTGCCACTTAGGAGTTACGCAACTTTGGGCAAATTTTAGGATGTCTACCATCCTCACCTAGAGAAGTAGAGGTACTAACACTGCGAACCTCCCAGGGTTTACAGGAAAATGAAATATTTGCAAAGTTCTTAGAAGACTGCCTGACATGGACAGATTGTAACATACGTATTCTTAAAGTAAATCTGATTATGGAGGGTAATACTGGCGTTTGCATGGATACATCCAACCACGGTCAAGCCTGAGAAGCCGATTATCACCATTGGACCAGTTGTCGGTGGCAAGTTTTTGTTGCTTTGCTTTTTGGTTTTTGGGTTTTTTTAATCTTTTCCATCCATCTCTTCTGAGGGCAAGGTTTTCCTTGGCTGTCCTCCCCGTGCTCCAAGGGCTTTCAGATCTGAGATAATCTGAAAGAATCTCTGTTTTAACCCCTTTGTCACACAATGAGTCAATTCAATCAAAGCCACTTAGCCTCCTCTTGACAGGCGTTTCTTTGGCTGGAGGGGGTTTTGTTTGTTTGTTTGCCCTGCCGCCACCTGTGGTTGACTTCCACTCCCAAACACTCAGCCCGATCTGACCTTGTTCTTTTAATTATCATGATTCCCCAGGCAGCATCCGCAAGTCATTTTTGAGAAGAGCCATTTGTATGTCCCTATAATGTTCCTGATTAAAAATAACTTGAACAAAAAAGAAAGCAAGATATTGTGGACACAATACTTTTCACCCTCATAATTAGATAAAATAGTTCTAATGTAAGAATCACAGGATTTCAGTTTAGTCATGCAAATTGTATCCTGGAAGCTCATGAAATACACTTGTGCCAGAACACAGGGAGTGATTTTGTTTGCATTGTGATTAGGTCTCTTTTTATGGGATGCATCTATAGTAGACTTAGCTATTATTAATTGGGAAAAAATGGTAAGCAGGAACTCAGAAAAAGACTCTTTTTAATCAATCCTTACATAGAAAATGGTCAGTATCATTCTTGGAAATGTCCTTTTGTTTAAAAAAAATATATTCTCTATTTGCAAGTTAATAGAAAGGAGTTGTAGTAAAGATTACTGACTGCAAGATTTATTTCTCCCTGATATTTATTCTGATCACATCTAGTTTTAAGCAGAATAAATGGTGTGTCTCCAGAAATGTTAGTGATTGAACAGAGCCATTCTGAGTTTTTCAAAAACAAGTATTTGAAGAATTTTAGAATTGTCTAACCCAGTTTCTTTATCTTTCGGATGAGAAACTTGAGACCCACAGAGCTAAGTAATTGCACCCAGCTAAGTGAAAGCAGAGTACAAAAGCTAATTTTCAGGGAAACTACACGAGGAGAATTTCTTAAAGTTTACATTTTGCCTTTTGACATTTTTTTCTGCTTTGTTTACAATAAGTATGCATAGTGGGGTTTTTTATTGAGGTTTAATTGACATATAACATTATACTGGTTTCAGGTGTACAACATCATGATTCTATATTGATGTACATGGTGAAATGATCACCACAATAAGTCTAGTTACCGTCTGTCACCATATAAGGTTAGCTTTCAGGATTTACCCTCTTGGCAACTTTCAAGTATACGCTACAATATTATCGACTATAGTCACCATGCTGTATGTTACATCCCCATGGCTTTTCTGTTCTATAAATGTAAGTTTGTACCTCTTGACCCCCTTTACCCATTTTGCCCACTTTCCTCCCTCTTCCACTCTGGCAATCACCATTCTGTTCTTTGCCATCTATGATTTTTGTTTTGTTTTGGTTTGTTTGTTCATTTTTTAGATTTGTTTTTTAGATTCCATACGTAAGTGAAATCGTACACTATTTGTCTTTTTCTGACTTATTTCACGTATCATAATTCCCTCAAGTTCTATCCATATTGTTACAAATGGCAAAAGATTTGATTCTTTTTTTAATGGGTGAGTAGTATTCCATTGAGTATATGTACCACATCTTCTTTATGCATTCATCCATTGGTGGGCACTTAGGTTGTTTCCGTATCTTAGTTATTATAAATAATGCAGCGCTAAACACAGGGGTACATCTTTTCAGTTTGGTGGCGGCTTCGTCTTCTTTGGGTAAATGCCCAGGAGTGGAAATCTGGGTCAGTTGGTAGTTCTCATTTTAATTTTCTGAGGAATTTCCGTACTGTTCTCCATAGTGGCTGCACCAGTCTACACCCCACCGGCAGTGCACGAGGATTCCCTTTTCTCCGCATCCTCACCAGTACTTATTTCTTGTCTTTTCAATGATGGCCATTCTGACAGCTGTGAGGTGGTATCTCATTGTGGTTTTGATTTGCATTTCCCTGATGATTAGCATCCTTTCAAGTGTCTGTTTTAAAAATAACCTATTTTAAAGAAAAAAATTGGTTGGATATGATTTACATTAAAGAGAAGATGAAAACAGAGCCTGGATTTGATGGCAAATGTTGATGAGTAACGAGAAAAGAAATCAAAATGATTACATTCAATTCATCTACAGGTCATAGCAATTGAAATATGAAAGCCTAACGATGAGGAGCTTAAACCAATATTTTTGGGAGGCAAAACAAGAGATACAGAGTTGGATAGGATACAATTGGGGAACTTTATTGTCCAGTAGAGAGAATGAGGAAAGTAGGCAGAAAACTATAGTACTATGAAAGATGTAAAAATTTTCACTAGGGAAGTACAGCAAAATGTTTTCGGGGGGTCAGAGAAGGCTGTTGGGGCTAGCTCTCCTGAACATCTGAAATTGATGGTTCCCAAACGTTTACCCCCAGCTGAACCTTTCCCTGGAACCCCTGACTCATGCAGCTGCCGACTAGATGGCTCCACTTAGAATCCAAATCACCGAATCCAAAGCTGAATTCCCAGCTTGCCCCCAACACCTCCATCCCTCCAGCCTTCCCCATCTTGGTGGATGGAACCACCCTTCCAGTCGTCCAGGCCACAGATCTCGGCCTCATCCTTGTGAGGAAGTCCCATCAACTCTGCCTTAGATACACCCAGAATCGGACCACCTCCCCACTCCTCTCACCTGCTCCATCACTGCTTTTCACTTAGATGGTGCAGCCCGCTGGCTTTTGTCCTTGACTCCATCCTCTCCATACCGTACACAGATCAGACTCCATCATTCATTCCTCAGAATCCTCCTCTGCTCCCACGACTCTCAAAGTCCCACACGACTGGCAAAGCCTCTCAGCTTCATCTCCCACTACTCTCTCCTTCTGTGACTTTGCTTCCGCCATACGGGTCCCCCTCGCTGCTCCTCTTACCTGCAAGTCAGACTCCCACCTCAGGGCCTTTGCACTGGCTTTCCCCCCAATCTGGAATGCTTTTCTCTCAGATACCCACATAGATCACTCCTTCACCGTCTTCAACAATTTGCTCAAGTGTCATCTTCCTAACAGGGCCTATCTGACCATTGTATTTAAAATTGAGTTTCTCCCCACTAGCACTTCTGATTCTCCTTACAGGTTCTAATTTTTCCTTAGAACCCATCTTCTAGCATACTATATGATTTACGTATCCAGTTTTTCTTTATTATGTGATTTATTGTCTCTATCCTTCTGCTAGAATATTACAGTTCCCAGAAGTTCCAAGAAGGTAGCATCCCTGTTTGTTTTGTTCACTGCTGCATCCCAAGTGCCTGAAACAGTGCCTGGCACGTAGTGGGCACTCAGTAAACATTTGCCAATAAGCAAATAAGCGGATTCATAGGGAAATGAGGGTTATTCTGAAAAAAGGGAGAGAGTGAGTAGTTTTTAAACAACCTTGACTCACAACCCTCTCTGTAAGTCTGGTGAATCCTATGGACCTCTTCCCAGAATGAGGCACATATGCAAATTTACACAAAATCCTGCATTCACTTCCGGGAGGCTCAGGCACATCCTGAGACCCATCCAAGAAACCAAGATCAAGGAGCTGTGTCTTAGGCAGAAAGAATCGCATAGACAAAGGCTCAGAGGCAGGAATGCGTGCTCGTGTCAGAGGCTCACCAGGAATCATTCGTCTTGAGTGTATGATGAAGCGGAGAGTAACGGGAGATAAGTACGGGGCTGTAGTGTGTACGGCCCAGAACTCCAGAGAAAGGTTATTTCTGTTTGATGAGGAGAGGATGGGGAGCCATGAGGAGCTGTGCCTGGTAATTCTGCCCTATGTTCACCTCCCATTCGTTGTGAAACTTCGCACAATGTACTTCTGTCTTCATTTGCCTTTAAACAAGAGAAACTAAAAGAATTTTCAAAAGACTTTTATAAGCCTCCCTCCTATTGTAAAAGATAGATGAGTACTTCATCATTATGCTAATTAAAATGCATCCATGCCCCTATTAAAACTACTGTAGTTTATCTAATTTATATTACACTTCTGGGACTGTCTCAGTTGCATCATTCTCCTACTATCTGATTATTAATGCTGTCATTTGATTCAGTGAGAACTAAGTTTTCAATTTGATATTGTCCATCTCACGCTTTGTTTGGGGGGGTTGCTTTTTGTTGCTGTTGTTTTCTTGATCCTTTCTCCTTCCCTGCAACAAAGCATCCCAACTTCTTCTTTGCTGGAGCTTAGTACTCTGCTGTGGCCCTTGATTCATGCTTTGTTTTGATTGTTATTTGGGGGATAGATATCTAGAAGAAGTTTCTCATTACTCAAAGGCCCGAAAAAAATGCTCTGAATGTGCGAACACATAAAATGAGGCCATCTGGGCTCCTAGTTCCTTGACAAGAATGCCCTCGGTACCTTAAAGAGGGTAATTAGCCATCCAAGTTAGCAATCTCCCCAAATTGAAAACACGTTCTATGTTTTAGTTACAACTGCTGTGTAACAAACCACCCCAAAACTTAGTGGCATAAAGCCACCATTTATTCTGCTCATAGACTCTGAGTTAAGAGTATGGGCAGGGCACAACAGCAATGGCTGACCCGGCTCCGCGATGCCTAGCATCTTGCTAGAAATACCTGAAGATGAGGAGTAAACTGAAGGCTGGGGGTTGAAATCACACGGAGGATGACTCACTTACACATGTGACACCTGGGCTGGGGTTGTGAGATTTGGGCTTCCTCGCAGCATGGAGACCTCAGGGTAATCAAATTTGTTATGTGGCGACTCCAACAAAACTGAACAAGGTGGAAGCAGCATAGCTTTATATGACCTACCTTGGAAACCACATGGCAACACTTCTGCCCTGTGCTTTATTTATTTTTCTTTTTGGCCACACCCTGGGGCATGTGGCATCCTAGTTCCCCAACCAGGGATCGAACCTGCACCCCCTGCAGTGGAAGCATGGAGTCTCAACCGCTGGACCGCCAGGGAAGTCCCCTGCCATATGCTTTAATCACACCGAGCCTCTGTTCAAGGAGAGGGGACAGAGAACCACTGCTCTATGGGAAGGCGTCAAAGAATACTGTAGCCATTTCTTTTAAACATCACACTCCTAGAAATGTAAGCATCCTCATGGAGACTGTAGGACAGATTGCATACCACTACCTTTTTCTCTGTAGGTGTGAGACACAGCTAGAGTCACCATTTATTCAGCGCCTGCGCAAAAAGGCAACTGAATTCTAATTATGTGAAACAAATGATCAGATTAACAGAAACAACCTGTGTTTTGAGGCGCCGTAGAATTTATGTAGAAAGCACTCAGATTCCTAGAAAACTGATGGAATTAGATCTTTGAAAATGGAGTGAGGTTAGGCATGAGCTGGACAACTAAATAGAAATGAAATAATTTACAGAGCACAAATTATTTATGACTCATGGTTTCTAAACACCTGTCAGCCACTCTGCAAAAGTTTACCTTTGTGAGGGGGACTTGTTTTTATTCATCTACATTGAGTTATTATGGAAAAGAATATATATATTGTGGAAAAGAATATATATACATACACATATATATGTACATATATATGTGTATATATAAATGAATCACTTTACTCTACACCTGAAACTAACACACTGTAAATCAACTGTACTTCAGTTTTAAAAAAGAAGCGTTATTATGTTGTCTACACATGTTGGCTGTCTGTGACTGCAAATGAACTCTCTGTGGGGCAGAGAAAATAGGTTATTTCAAGTGTCTTGGGTGAGAGCATTTGCTCAATTTTATCCATGCATTTGGAATAGTTCATGGGCCATACTTTACCGCATGAGATAAGCAGATCATTCCCAGAGTGGTGAACATATAGTGAGGCCCAAACTTAGCCATTTTTGTTTTTCTGCAGCGGAAGCCTCAGGATTATAGCAACAGACGGAATGTCATTTTAAGATTGAGAGAGAGGAAGGAGAGGCGGACCCTTATATAAGCAAGTCTGTCTCGAACCTTCTTTATGTCAAGAGTTCATGCTCCATCATTATCTTTTTTTAAATTTTATTGAAGTATAGTTGATTTACAGTGTTCTGTTAATTTCTTCTGTACAGCAAAGTGACTCAGTTATACCTATATATGCATTCTTTTTTCATATTCTTTTCCAATATGGTTTGTCACAGGATATTGAATATAGTTCCCTGTGCTATACAGTAGGACCTTATTGTTTATCCATTCCACATGTAATAGCTTACATCGGCTAATCACAAACCCCCAGTCCTTCCCTCCCCCACCCCCCTTCCCCTTGGCAACCACAAGTCTGTTCTCTTATATCTGTGAGTCTGTTTCTGTTTTGTAGATAAGTTCATTTGTGTCACACTTTAGATTCCACATATAAGTGATATCATATGGTATCTGTCTTCCTCTGTCTGACTTAACTTCACTTAGTATGATAATCTCTAGGCCCATCCATGTTGCTGCACATGGCATTATTTCATTCTTTTTTATGGCTGAGTAATATTCCATTGTGTATATCTCCATCATGATCTTCCTGTCAATCTAAACATGTGAAACTAGAGCTCTAAAAAGACTCTCCAGCATTTCCTCAAGTTGGAATAACCAACAGGAAAAGCAAAAGACAGACATGCTTATTAATGTTGACTTGAAAATTGGGTTTTCAACATTGGCAGAGAGGATTATTTTAGAAGGAAGTTCCAGCTGTGGTAGCATTTGAGCAATCTCCTTTGACACCCAGCATAATGGCTTCAGTCACATTTTGTGTTAAGAATTTTTTTCCTATGTTCTGGTTTTTGCCAGAAACCCCTCCCCATGAGTGCACATTTACTTACAGGGCAGGATTTCCACTTTTGTATCCTTTGGCAAAGCACCTCCCTCAGGGCTGAGCACATAGTAGGCCCTTAGTAAATGCTGGTGGAATTGCGTCAACCTGCTTGCCCAGCCGAACTGTGACTATCATGGATTTCATAGGAAAGTTCCAGAAGAATCAAGGGAGTGTTGAAGCAGCCAGGCTGGAAAGGTGGTTTCCGAGCACTGCTTCTTGCACTGGGGCTTGTAAGCAATCAAGTTTTCAGTGCTCCTCTGTGAAATGAGAAAATGTAAGGAAATCTTTTTGTAAACCTAAATTTTTTTATAAATCTGCTTTCTTCAAGCTGAAAGACTTCCCTTTATTCTGAGAATAATCTTCTGACTTTTGGGGGGCATGGGGGCCATAAAAATCTTTCCTTTTATGAAATGATTGCAGTAAATAATAGTTGTTTTTCTTTCTGAATGTCCTTCCTTGGCAAAAACGAAAAGCTGGCAAGCTATAGCAGACCCTAAATTTGTTTACTGGTTTGCTCTTTTAATCATCCTCTGAAATGTGAAGATCTGGGAACTTCTAGACTAGTAGTTGAGAATTTTTCTCTTGCGTTTTAGAGAAACTAAAGAATTCTTTAAACAGTGATTTGGCAACAAACTTGGTAATAAATAGCTCTACCACCTTATTTGAGAAAAAGTTTAGTATTTATCATTCATATGTGACATAATTAGGATGTATACAGCACTTATATGCAAGCAGACACCATCAAAGACGTTCATTGTAATACACTGTTTAAATCTATACACACTCTCTTTCACACAGCTCAAGACCAAAAAAATATCTCCACACAAATGCAAGAGGTGGCGATGCACTTATAAGGAATTGTTATGTGTTTTCACTGAAAACCCACGTCATCACAAGCCACTCCTGTTGCCTGAGCTGCTGACAAACAGACCTGGCCTTGATAGATGAGTTTGTTATCTCTTTCTAATTGCAAGCAGCAGGTGTGTTCATCACATGTTAAATGAAATCTGCCTAATGTTATGTGGTGCCAGCCCAAGGGTCTGTCAGGAGGGCCCATTGCTCCTTTCCCTTTTCTGGCCTCTAGGTCTTACCTGTAAATTGTAACAGATCACCTGGACCTCTCTGAGTAATTCTCCACTGTACGACCAGTCGGTCTGTCCACAGGCATCGCTGTGTGAATACAGGTGGGGAAGCTGAGCCACATCATGCTTTTGATTTTGTGCTCTTAAGAGAGCACATAATTATATATTTAAATACTGCATGTGTGAAATCGCTGATTATAATCATTTTCAGTTGGGCAGGGGAGTAGGTGGGGAACATAGTTTCCACTTTTTAGCTACTTGGCACCTAGAAGGTAATCTCAGAGAACTGAAAAGCAGGATACAGAGGTATCGTGCTGAGAATATATTTTCATTAACTCAACAATAAAGAATTTTCGAGCGCTTGTTTTGTATTAGACCCTTGTAGGCACTGGGCTTGTTACAAGAAGGAACTAGCCACTAATTCTGCCCAGAGAAGCTTGCATTCTACTGAAACGGAGAAATTGTCATCCATTCTACAGATGTTTGCTGAATGCCCGCCGTGTTCCGGGAGCTATTCTAGGGAGCTGGGCGTAGAACAAGAACAGACAAGGTGCTGGTCCTCACGATGCTTGCATTCCTTGGAGAGCTCCGCTCAGAACCATAGAGCAGGCACTCCCATTCCAGTCCTGTGGGGAAGGAACACTTGGCCGTATTCGCTAAAGTTAAAAATGACTGACCACTCCAGCAATCTGCTTTATAGCCACTGTCAGGAGTGGCCAAAGGGACACTTTAGCTTCATCAACAGTGCTCTTTTTTTTTATTTTGGCTGAGTTGGGTCTTCGTTGCTGCGCGGGCTTTCTCTCTAGTTGCGGTGAGCGGGGGCTACTCTCGGTTGCAGTGTGCAGTCTTCTCATTGCAGTGGCTTCTCTTGTTGCTGAGCACAGGCTCTAGGCACACGGGTTTCAGTAGTTGCGGCATGTGGGCTCAGTAGTTGTGGCTCCCGGGCTCTAGAGTGCAGGCTCAGTAGCTGTGGCTTAGTTGCTCTGCAGCATGTGGGATCTTCCCGGACCAGCGATCGGACCTGTGTTCCCTGCATTGGCAGGCGGATTCTTAACCATTGCACCACCAGGGAAGTCCCTCAACAGTGCTCTTTTTGAATGCAACTGTATTCATGAAGTGCTTTATAATTAAAATTCATTAATACAAGTCCATCATCAAAATACAGTAGCATAAAAATTAGCGTTACAATAAAGATACGTACTCCAAGCTATGGCAATTCCATAAGGGACTAATTGGCACCACAGCGCAGTAAGGTGCTGCAGACATGCCTTAAGAGGGAGTGAGAAACCAGGGAAGTAGAAAGCAGGCCTTGAACTCTGAGTGGGAGTTACCTGGCTTCACTAGGACGGGAAGTAGCTGGAGGAACAGGGCAGACTGAAGGAGCAGCTGAAGCATTAAAGGTGAGTTTTTACAGAATGTAAATAATCCCATTTGACTCAAGCACGGCTCATGTGGCGGGAAAAGCGTGGCGTGTAGAAAGCACTTACAGAACCCGGAGAAGAGACAGGAAAACAGGCAGAGGCCAACGCCAGGAGGTCCCCAAGTAACACGTGGAGGAACCAGCTGTGTATGGTGTAGGCACCCGTGTTAGTTTCCTGGCTACCATAATATATTACCCAAAACTTGCTGGCTTAAAGCAACAGAAATTTATTCTCTTGCAGTTCTGAAGGCCAGCAGGGTCGTGGTCCCTCTGGGGGCCCAGAGGAGAACCCTTCCTTGTGTCTTCCAGCTTTTGATGGCTCCAGGCATTTCGTGGCTTGTAGCTCCCTGATTCCCACCTCTGCCCCCATCTTCCCAGGCTGCTGCTTTTCTGTCCGTGCCTCTCCTCTGCGTGTCTCTTACAAGGACACTAAGTCATTGGATTTAGGGCCCAGCTGGCTAATCCAGGATGATTTCATCTGGAGATCTTTCACTTGATGGTATCTGTAAAGCCCCTTTTTCCAAATAAGGTCACATTCACAGGTTCTCAGGATTAGGATATGGACAAATCCTTTTCAGAGGGTGGAGTGGGTCTGGGGGGACATCATCCAGCCCATCATAATGCTGATGGGGCAAAGCATAGAGAAGGAAACGATCATATTTGATTCCTTGGACACTGATGTTGGCAAGTCAAGTCCAAGGGTGTCTCAAGGACTAGAGACATTTCTCTGTCACTGTTAAGACCAAAGCCCCTTCCATGGTTTCTGACATGCTGCCTATTGAAGTAATGCACAAATGAATGAATCTGCAAGCGAACCAGTACGGAAAAGATGGCAAATAGTCAGAGGTGAGGAGAGTGCCTGTCCTATGGGAGGTGTTCATTAAGTGTTTTTGGAACAAATGTTGGTCCTGGAACAAATATCATTCTTGAGGATGCATGGCATGCTCTGATGTCCATTTAGATCAGGGTTTCTCAGCCTCAGCACTGTTGGCATTTGGGGCCAGACAGTTCTTTGTTTGGGGTGGATGGGGTGCCCTGTGCGTAGGAAGAGGTTTAGCAGCATTCCTGGCTAGAACCCACTCTCCTCAGCTGTGACAACCAACAGTGTCTCCAGACATTGCCAAACATCCTCTGGGGTACAAAAGCACCCCCAGATGAGAACAACTGGGTTTAATAAAGCACTCTCTGCCTACTATGAGGAGAGTTTTTGGTAGGAGAGCTAATAGTGGAAGGCAAGAGGCCAGTTAGGGGGCTGTGCTGTGCTCCAGGCAAGAGGACATGGTGGTCTCTAGTTGCAGAGAGACAGATGTGAGTGAATTTGGAATATGTGTTGGGGGTGGAATCACAGGATTTACTGATGGGTTAGAAGTGTGGATGTAAGAGAAAGAGAAGAATCAAAGAAGGTTAGTGGCCTGAGCAATTGGTAATTCGTGGCATCTCTTACTGACATGGAGAAAGATGCAGGAGCAAGGTTGGGTGGAGGGCAGAGCAAGGAGGAAGGGCACATGTTCTGATGTGGTGTGTTTGTTGAAATCTCTAGAGACATCCATGGAGGAAAGAGGTCAAGCAGGCTGTTAGCTATACAGTCTGGAGCCTAGGAGAGTGGTCAGGCTAGAGGTACAGTTTTTGAATCGTTGGCATGCAGCTGTTTTTGAAAGCTTGGTCAAGATGAGATTTCTGAGGGAGGGAAGGACGGAGGGTGGGACAGAGGAGAGAGAATAGGAGAGCAGAGAGCAAAGGGGCCCCAGGACTGAGCTTGGGGCCCACACGCTGGGAGTTCTGTCAGAGGAGACGTCAACAGAAGAAACCAAGAAAGAGGGCCCGGTGAATGAGGAGGGCCCAGAAAAACACTGAAGGACATTAGAAGACACAGGAAAGACCTTGCTTTTGTTGTGCTGGAAAGACAAGGAATGAAAAGCAGCTCCCAGAGGTCAGAATAAACAATCTTATTAGTGTTGAGAGATACTAAATGTTTCCTCTCCTCTAATCACTTCTAGCTAGAAAGTCCAGTCTGCAGGCCAGATGCCCAATGTTCTAAAGCACTTAACTAATTGCTTCATGATCTTAAGATCTGCATTTTGGTACAAATCAAAACCACAGGAGATATCACCTCGCACCTGTCAGAATGGTTGTCATCAAAAAGAACACAAATAGCAAGCGCTGGAGAGGGTGTGGAGAGAAGGGAGCCCTCCTACACTGTTGGTGGGAATGTAAATGGGTGCAGCCACTACGGAGAACGGTATGGAGGCTCCTTACAAAACTAAAAGTAGAGCTACCATATGACCCAGCAATCCCACTCCTGGGCATATGTCCAAAGAAAACAAAAACACTAATTAAAAAAGATACATGCACCCCAATGCTCATAGCAGCGTTATTTACAATTGCCAAGATACGGAAGCAACCTAAGTGTCCATCAACAGATGAATGGATAAAGAAGACATTTTAGATAGATAGATAGATAGATATAAAATGGAATACTACTCAGCCATTAAAAAGAACAAAATTTTGCCATTTGCAGCAACATGGTTGGACTTGGAGAGGATTATGCTAAGTGAAATAAGTCAGACAGAAAAAGACAAATGTTGTATGATATCACGTATATGTGGAATCTAAAAAATACAACAAACTAGTGAATTTAACAAAAAAGAAGCAGACTCACAGATGTAGAGAACAAACTAGTGGTTACCAGTAGGGAGAGGGAAGCGGGGAGGGGCAATATAGGGACAGGGTACAAACTACTAGATCTAAAATAAGCTACAAGGATATATTGTACAACACAGGGAATTTAGCCAATATTTTATAATAACTATAAATGGAGTATAACCTTTAAAAATTCTGAATCACTATATTGTACACTGGTAACTTATATAATGTACAGCAACTATACTTCAGTACAAAAAAAAAAATCCAAGATCTGCATTCTGGGTCTTGTTCTCGTCTGGTAATTGAACAAGGGGGCTGTGGACCGCCTTCTTCTCCCAGGGCAGGGAGTGGACCACGAAAACTCTCACCATCCTTTCTAACTTTGTGCTGATACCCGTCCGTGACGGGAACCATGTCCAGACTGAGGAGCCATTTTCCTTTGTCGTGGTTTGACATCCTGCCCCAGGCAGTGGACAGACAGGAAAAGAATGAGCTCACAGAGGAGAAGCCAGGGCAATACCTGACTGGATAGAGTACGTGGTTGGGAAACCATGATGTATTAAATTACAAAAAACGTAAAGGAGACTTGTGATCACATTAAGTTCTCAGGTATATTTTGAAATTTCGAGCCACTGGCAAACGAAGTTCAGTTCAAATGGGAATCCTCCGTAGCCTTCCGAGGCCCCAGCAGGGGTCTGGGCGGGGTGCATGGTTGGAGGAGGAAGGCTGGGGACCTGGTCAGCACCTGGCGAGCACAGTCACACACGAAGACCCGTCCACGGTGCCGTGCACACCCTGTGCACCAAGGCACAGGGCAGACGGGAAGTGAGGTCTGAGGCCTGCGCACAGGGGGCAGGTCTCAGGACCAGTGGTCCCAGGACGGGACTTTGCATCAGGTTGAGTTCCCAGCAGGAAAGAGTTTGGCTAGTTGAGGAGAATCTAAAGGTGCGAGTAGGGTGAAGAGTTGCAGAAGCATCCTGGCGCTAAGGACGGTCAGGGCTTCCTTCTCGTGCCCAGACTGAAGCGGGAGGGGAGAAGAGGGGAGGGGAAGGAGGCAGACGCTGACGCGGAGCCGACAGCAGAGGCGGCCCCACAGGAGCTGGGCCTCCCTCACGAAGCCCCCAACGGCGAGGGAGCTGGGGGCGCCCCTTCCACCTGCTAATTGTTCTCCAACCGGAAGCCAGAGCAGACGTAGCCTCCTGGGGCATGAAGAGTGGGGAGAGGGCCCATAGGGGCACCTGGAGGCCATCCCCACAGACCCCTCTCTGGAATGAATGGGTCCGGCCTAACAGGTATGTGCTCTCCTCAAACTGCACGAGGTGTCTCTCTTCAGGTATGAATGACTTTAGCAGAAATTTAGCTACACCCAGCACTTCTAACCTTGACTTTGCCTAGAAAAGAACTACAGAACCACACCCAGAAAAAGTCCACAGGGAAGACCCAAAGATTATTTTATGTTTCTTCTTTTTTCCGCGATATCTTTTCTGAAACCCATACTTATTATTTAGTGCAGGAAGCGCTGATGATCTTCCAGGCTGAGAATAGACTTTCCTGAAAACTTAAAGCAGAGAGAAATAAACCAGTTGTCAAAAAGCAATGAAAAATCATTACTCCAAAGTGCTAGGCACCAAAACCATTACAGGGTATCTGCCAAGGAGAAAATAAAGCCTGGAAAATGAGCCTCCACCAGCATATTCCACCTCTGAAAAATCATTAGCTTCAAACAAGGAAGTCAGTATAGGACCCTACGCACAGTAGGTGAACCAGCGCCTCTCAGTGATAGCGATGTATTTCCACCACGCTGTCACTGGAGTTGAATTACCTCCTACTGATGATAATCTGTTTTCTGTCTAGAGAACCATGGGTGTTGTAGGCAACATCACAGCTATCCATCCTTAACTGTGAGATTTCCTGTACCAATGCCCTGTTTTCATACCAGTGATTACCACCTTACTCGGAAGCTCTGCAGTTATGTGGTGATTGTCGAGTCAAGCAAAGTGGTAGTTTCTTGGGCCCTTTGGCTCTTACGACTAATTGTTGAGGTTCAAGAAGTACCATTTTACACTTTTGAGTTAAATAATGAACACATTTGTTGGGCGCAAACTTGGATCCTTTGGGGGCCTACATTTTGTTATCCATCAGTTAACAGATGATCACCACCTATTGGGTGAGAGAATCTGAGAATTTCTACAATCCCTTATACCTACCTCTAAACTCTCTATGTGTGAACATACACATGTATGCTGGGACACATGTACCACGATCAGAATTGAGGTTCTATTTGTGATCAGCCTCAGTCATTTAGCCATATCTTTGAGTGAGAATGATTAAAAGCATGGACTCCAAAGTTAGATTCCCAGGATTCAAGTTTCCATCAACCACTTACTAGCTATGTGGGCTTGAAGGACATTACGGAAACCCCGTGGGTCAAGTTCTCATCTGTGAAACGGGGATATGTTACATCTACCTCTCCAGAATTAAGGAGGAGCAAATGAGTTAATCCATGTAAAGCCCTTAAAACCCCGCCTTTATTTTATTGCAGATCTAATGTATTGCACTGTTGAAGAAAACCACTAGACGAGCTATTATGATGTACTTGTGTAGAATCAGCCACATCAAATGGCATTTTTCTCATCTCACTTTGGAGATCTTACCATTCCTCTACCCACCACAAAACAACCTCCCTCCCTCCCTTCAGGCTTGTGTCAACCACCCAGAAAAGTGTCTGGTGTGTAACACAGGGCAGGGACTCCTCGAATGTTTGCGGGCTACATATAGTCCGATACGACACAATTCCAGTTTGTCTCAAAATGTTATCTTTTGTTAGTGTGGAGAATACTGAAGAAAAAAGAAATTTTTCCCTCTGTGAGTAATTACCAGCCTTTATGGCCCCAGATACAACCATGTCTTTTTTAAAATTTTTATTTTATATTGGGATACAGTTGATTTACAATGTGCTAGTTTCAGGTGTACAGCAAAGTGATTCAGTTATACATAATCTATTCTTTTTCAAATCCTTTTCCCATTTAGGTTATTACAGACTATTTAGTAGAGTTCCCTGTGCTATATAGTAGGTCCTTGTTGGTTATCTATTTTATATATAGTAGTGTGTATATGTCAATCCCAAACTCCCAGTTTATCCCTCCCCTCACGTTTCCCTGTTGGTAATCATAAGTTCATTCTCTAAGTCTGTGAGTCTGTTTCTGTTTTGTAAATAAGCTCATTTGTATGACTTTTTTTCGCTGCGGAATCTACAACCATGTCTTTATGTCACCTTCTAATCCATGCCTTGCCCTGAAACTGAAGTCCTCCTGGGAGGGTCAACAATATACCTGCTGTTCCTGAGTACTGGATTTTTTAATTTGGAAACAGGCTTTTGCCGACTGATGTGTAAAAGTGCACCTACCTATGCAATTCCCCATCACCTCGACAGCTGTGGATGGCCAAGAACCCACACGCTCTCTTTTCACTTGGCATTAATGGACGCTCGGGTTTTTCTCCCCAGGTCTACCTGTGTCTGATGCTGTCAGGTGTCCCAAGGACTGTTTGGCTCATTGCATCCATGTGGGTTCCCACACCCCTGGTGGAAGCAATTCCAACACAAATATTGATGACATGCACATCTGAACTTCCATTTCCTTCTGGAGGAAATGAGAGCTACCAGGGTGTCCTTCGTGAGGCACTGGTCCTGTTTCCAACTTCTCATGGCCCCCAGAGCTCACCAAGTACACCACGTGGTACCTGGGTGGGCTCATTTCACAATAATGAAAAATGCCTTGTTTTTCTTCTGTGTAATCTTCTTTCAATCCATTATGTTAGCTCTTTTTTTTTTTTTCAGTGTTGCTTGAGAAATACTGAGTAAGTGATTAATAACCCGTCTTGGTTTTGCTTTTGCTCTCACTGTCTTGAAGAGAAATTATGTGACCTGCAGATGTTTGGACAAATAGTACATTGTGTTAATGACAGATCCTGCTCAGACATGCCCCACGCAATTGAGCTTATCAGCACTCAAAGAACAGGTATTCCTGGACTTTGTCTAATTGTCCTTTCTTTGCTTTTCAAACGTCAGACTAAACACCAACCATATCAAAAAGGGGACTGGACAAAACAGTGTTCAGAGCTGCGCACTGCTTTTGTCCTCTGCAAGGCAGACAGAGGGAGAAACGTGCAGATAGGCCTATGTGGAGGTGGTATCAACAATCCTAACAGAATAGAAGCGTTCTTACACACAAGGCATGTGGATGGCACTGTGTAGGTCAGATATCTCTTAAGATGAATTGCTTTTTAATTTTTACTTAAAGTATGGTAATAGGAAATAAGGTTTCTTAAGCAGATAAAAATTACCAGCCAGAGTTAATTAAGTCATCTTTTATAGTATGTGGTTTCATTAAAATCGGTGATTAATGATAACTGCAGCTCCCTGGGCTGGTTTATATAAAACTTTAGTTGGGATTGTAAAGGAAAAGGAAGGGGACATAATTTCCAAATTGTGTCATGTTCCCTAGATAAGAAAATTCAAACAAGGTTAGAATTAGCTATGAGAGGAATATGGTTAAAATACAGAACCCACATTTTAGAACCGGTAGGGACCTTTGAGTCACTTAATCAACATGCCCATTTTACAAAAGGGGAAAAAGAAGTCTGGGGATTCAGTCACACGGCTCTTCAATAGCCGAGCAATAGCCAGAACCCACTTTTTAATCTGAGATTCTTATATTTTTTTCCCACCACTTCTTCCTAGTCACAGTTTAAAAAAAAAAAAATTTTTGTTAAGCACATACTAGATGTAGGGACTAGTTCAGGTGAGAAAACAGAACATGAGACTTCATCGCGTCCACCATCAAAGTCATGTCTTCAACTTTGCAAAAGAGAGACAGCTGCAAAGCATTTGATCTTAACAATGACAATTAAAAGGAACCTTATTGGAAGTTGCAAAATCACCACGTTGCATTAGCACAAGACGCCGGTATGCACGCACGAGGGCCCTTTGCAGATGGCTTGCAGAAACTTCGTTTATGTAGGCACTTGAGGGAACAGATGGGACCCACGGCGTCCCAGGGCAAACGTGGGTTTACAGCATCTTCCTCACAAGCCAGAGAGGCTCCCTCTACCTGACGGAAGCCACCCGATGCCTCTGGACCGTGAGTCCCTAAAGAAAACCTGTCCCCAGTGGACCCCTGCAATGCATTGTAAATGGTGTTTGATGTCAACAAAAGATCCATTGTATTTAAACTTTATAAAGGAAAAATAAGCATCACCCAGAAGGCTAGACACTTAAAGGGAAAACCTACATTTATCTAAATGTTCTCTGCTGTTGTCATAAACCCATTGTAGACAGTTTTTATTTTTCCTCCAACTTCTGTGATTAGTATGTATGGTACCTACCCCCTCCCCTGATTTATCGATCCCCCAAATATTTTAAGTTCTTGCCATTAGAGAATTAAAGGAAAATGCATATAAAGCTGAGCTTCATGAAGACTCTGCTAATAGGTAACTTCAGGGTCTTTAGTCTGTAAAACACTGATAAGAATGTGTGTCTTGGTTCCTCATAAGGTAGCATTTCAGCATCTCATAAAGAAGCTATCAGAGAAGATAGCTGCTTGGGAGAATAAAATCCACAGGTACTATCAAACAAAAGCAATCAATGAGATGAATGCTGAGGCTATTACATGAATGTAGAATATCCGCTCTATGGTGGCATCTTCTCTAATTATTTAAGATCACTTGTAAAATTGACTTTGTGAAAACACAACCCTCAGCACTGCTTGCCCCTCGCAGGCAGCACAAGTTGTTGGGGATTTACTGACCTGTCGCTCCCCTGTGTTACTTCACTACCACTTAATGGTCTGTTTAGACAGTTACGGTGTGT
The DNA here is from genome assembly GCF_009873245.2 of Balaenoptera musculus. Classification (NCBI taxonomy): domain Eukaryota; kingdom Metazoa; phylum Chordata; class Mammalia; order Artiodactyla; family Balaenopteridae; genus Balaenoptera; species Balaenoptera musculus. Next base: position 1,637,022 of record NC_045788.1, on the reverse strand, counting down.
ACAAACGCCCTACCAGCAGCTCCCAGCACCGCGCATTGACAGGTACCTGCCACGGAGATAAAATAAGGCGCCTCTTGCCAGAGCACACGGGGGGCACAGAAACGGCCCTCGCTCTCTAATCAGAGGCAGGGTTTTCCTCAGGAGCTGGGATGGGAAGTGAGGAATCTCTATACTTTTCTACTATTTCCTGAGCATGGAAAGCAAAAGCTAGACTCAGACCTGGCTCCAAGTCCTAGTTTCCACTCTTACTGGTGACTTGACCATGGGTGTATCAGATCACATCCCTGAGCCTCAGGATGGTCGCATGTAAGACAGGAAAATTCAGTATCTGCGGTTCCTGAATATCTTGGGAAAACTTAAGGATGAAATGGGTATGCAAATTTTATAGTATAGCATACAAATATTCATGATCAAACTCTATCTCTCTCCTCTCTCTCTCTCTCTCTTCCCTCTCTCTCAGTTCAATCAAAATTGTTAGCAAGCTAGCTTGGGAAATACAAAAAGCTATCCTCTGCCTTGGGGGTGACCTAAGAGAAAAGGGTCTGAGGCGCAGTCCTACTAGAAAAGAGCTTACCATCCTGCAGAGGCGATGCCACATTACATGGACTCTAAGTTTTTATTTGACGTGGTAACGTCTCTGGATTGGAGATACATCTCACAACCAATGATGCAGCATGAATTGGCAGATGCTTTTTTCTTAGTGGCATATGAAATAACGATGCCTGGTTCTTACACTCAGAGGTGTCTTGGATTCAAGGAAGTATAGTACTATGGCCTCACGGATAACTCTCGTCCAGGATGGAAGGGGCTGAGGGAGGAGGGAGACGGATCCCCTGAGGACAGATGCTGAAAGACTTTGCAGGAAAAGTGACTTTGTAAGCTGCGTGGCTGGAAAATTATGCTGAACTGGATAGGAAGTAGTTTTGGAGGAAAGATAAATTTTGCAAGCATTCCATTTTAAAATTCAAGAGTTTCCTATTACACCAAAAGAGAAATGTAAAGAGAAGAATCTGAGTACTAGTGGGGAAAAGGTGAATAAAAGGCAACACTCCTCCCCTTCCCTCCCGCCCCCCATCCTTTGCCAACCACCTTCCAGAGAGGCTCCAGAGTGGGGATGCTCCCATGCCGGACTCAGGCCCTCAGACGAGAGCTGACCTCAGCCGTATTCTTCCCTGCACTGTACCCCTTGGGTGAACCCGGCTCTAATCTAAAACAGAACGTTCAGAGTCTCAGGCTCTGAGACTGGCCTCTGGAGTGACCCCAGCTCGATCCCAGGGCAGAGCAAACAGCCTTCATGCAGGTTTAGTTTCTCGTAGGCCTTTGCTCTTAGGAATGCAGCTATGTGGCCATTTCCCTGACCTGGACCCTGTCATAATGAATCCTTCCTTTCCCGTTGAATTATTTTCCCCTCTCTTTCCTCTAAAAGATTTATCCCATATGCCAACCTTTAGTGAAACTTCTTTTGCAAAAGAAAAAATAAACAAGCAACCAGGACTTGAGTGGCCAGAGTTGGGACAAAATCAAACGGCGCTTCCTGTATTTAAAAGATTGCAAAATACGCTAAGGATAAAGAAGAATGTTGACATAGCGTAAATGCCCAATTATAACAGGAGTTCGAAACCCAGTTTATGGCATCACTTGTCTCCTCTCCCTCCTAATCTCCCGTCCTCCTTGTTTCCTGTGTTCTCTCTTTACTGGATTTACTCTGAGCTTTTAAATTTCTATTTTCTCAGTGTGACAGCAGCACACTTAAACTTTTGTATCATGTATGTTTAATTCTCAGGACTGTTTCTCCTGTAGAATCCTGATTTCCCATGTTTGATCTACCTCGACCTTTCCATCTGGTTATTTTCACCCTTCTTCCTCTTTATTATTTTCTCTTTCCTGTTTATTATTTGTCTTCCTTCACTCAGGTTTCCATTTTTCTATTCGTGAAGTCATTCTACATCACTTGTAAAATAATTATTGAGTCCAGGATACTCCCAAAATGTCAGGGTATCTGCAGATGAGAAGCTGTGCTCTGTTGCAGTTACGAGGTATAAAACTAAACTTGACAAAAGCTACCATCTGACAGTCTTGAGGCTGTTAGGATTGCATTCAGGGATGTTCCCAAGTGCCCTCTTAAAGGAATGTCGTCATTTGCCCAGGACAAGGACAAAATTGAGAAAGAAAGGGGGTGGGAGGGAGAGGCAGTGTGAATAGGGGTCACAGCCTCTGGTGCCAAAATTCCTGTGTTCAGACCCCAACTCTACTTCCAGCTTTAGCTGTGTAACCTTAGGAAAGTTACTTCTCTGGGGTACATTTGCCAAATACAGACGATCATATACTACCCCTCTTATAAGATTTTTATGAGAATTAAATGAGTTAATACATTTAGCACTTAAAATTGTGCCTGTAACACAGTAAAGCTATGTATTAACTACTATGATTTGCCTAAGTCACTTGAGTTGGTATCAGGCACAAGAAAATATGCATTTTGGGAAATACACCTCCTTTTGCATGTGTCCATCTGTGTTCAAGTTTGAGAAGGCTTGAAAGTAGTGATTGTCAAAGTTTAATCCTTTGGACCAGCAGCAGCATCTAGGAACCTGTCAGAAAGGCAGATTCTCAAGCCTGACCTCTGACCCACCCCTGGCCAACTGAATCAGAACCTCTGAGAGTGAGGCCAGGCAATTCAAGTTTTAACAAGCCCTTCAAGTGATTCTGGTGATGCTAAAGTTTGCATGAGAACCATGGCCCTGTGGTGGATATTCTCTCTACTCCAAAGGTGTGTCCAGAATACAAAATAGAGCTGTACCCACCTCACCCCACCACCACCACCACCAGCAACATGGTGAACGTCTGTATGCTACATGGTCGTGCTCTTTGGAGCAGCTTGGCTAGGGAGCAAGCTGTGGGTGCAGGGTAGCAATATTCTACCTAAGGAATATTAGCATCACCTCTTCCATTGGCCCACAGTGGTGAATTGCTTATTTCTTTTGGTCTGAAGAGTAGGAATCCAAGAGAGTATAGTAGGTGAGGATGGATCAAAACAAAGAGATGTCCTTCATTGTTACAGGTAAGCAAGACTAGTTAGTCCAGACCTTTTTGTGTGTGTATGTGAAGTAGAAAAGTAGCTTTACTGCTTTGCCAGGCAAAGGAGGACACAGTGGGCTCCTGACCTGAACAACTGTGTGTCCCGACCCGGGAGGATTTGGTGAGGAGTTTTACAGCCATGGTTCAAGGGCGGGCTTGCTGATAAGGATCAAGGTGTGTGCAGGGCCTGCGCTCCTCTAAGCTGGCCTCAGGTGGCCTCCTGTGGAATGAAGAATGCCAACATCTTCCATTCATTGGGTGTTTTAAGTTAGCGACCGCTGAGTCCAGCAGATTTTCTACTGCAGCTCCAGCCTCTTCTCTCAGTCTTAAATACCAGTGCCTTTCACCTCTCAAAACAATCAAGTCACTTGGCAGTACACATACCGTGACCTCTACTTAATGTTTTCTAAGTTGTCCTCTTTGGGGTATGTTTGGGACCTTATGAAGTTGATACTTCAGGGCAGATCACGATGGTTTCCTTCTGGAGCTCCTTGGTGGTTGGAGAAGGTGTGTTTTAGGGTTGCGGACTATGCAGCCCTGTCCGTAGTACGACCCGTGTGCATTGCTCTGTCCTGTCAAGCCCCGGCTGACCCGCCTGCACCTGTGAGACTCTAGCGAATGTGGCCGAGGGTTGGGCACACCTCTCTTGTTGACTGCAAAAAGAAATCACAGCTGACCGCTGCTGCTGGTGACATCCCAAAGAGACAGTAGCTCAGAGGCCACAACCTCCCCCAAGGCAGGCTTCCCAGAAGTCCTCAGAGGAGGACCAGACAGGGAGCACCTCCCCCGAGGCAGGCTTCCCAGAAGTCCTCAGAGGAGGACCAGACAGGGAGCACCTCAGTAGCAGCATCACTGCCCACACTACGACCTTAGAGCCGTCATTCCCGAAGACGTGCTAGACGTGATGCAGTCTCCATGCAACTACTGGGTTGGCCAAAGAGTTCGTTCGGGATTTTCCTGTAAGATGTTACAGAACAAAGTTTTTGGCCAACCCAATACAAATTTCTGTGTTTAGGGAGGAGGTTACGCCTTTATATTCACTTAACCAGCCACGTTGGTTATCTCCAGTTCATTGATGCAGAAGCTGTGGTTCAGAGAGGTTGTAAGAACGAAAGGCACAAAACTAGTCCTAGAGCTGAGGTGAGAGCCCAGGTCCTCTGACCCCAACCCAGGCATTTTCTCCTTCACCACGTGGTTTCTCTCTGCAGCCCACGACCTGGGATGGACGGCGGGTGTTCTGCTTGGAGAGGACGTGGGTTCTCAGCAGGAAGGCCCTTTCTGAGCCTAAGAAATGAAAAGGCAATTTGCTTACTGGATTCGGTAGCCCCTGTGCTGATAGCCGCTGCTATTCTCCGGTAATTTTCCCAGACATCAACTTGGTAGAACCCAGGGCTCGCCCACGCAAGAGAGGATGACGACCATTAGCTTATAGCAGCCCAGGCCCATAGCCCCAACCACCTTTGTGCTTAGGGAAATGCTTTGTGTCTATACCACCCAGTATGGTAGAGGAGGAACTAAATGTTCAATTTCATTTCATTTTTATCAATATAAATTTTAAAAGTCACCTGTAGCAGTGGCTACCATATTAGACCACACAGGTTTATAAGATCATTTTTTAGTTGGCTGTTAGGGTAGATTCTCCAAAAATATTATTTAACGGTACAAATGAACTTGTTTGCAAAGCAAAAATGGAGTCACAGATATAGAAAACAAACTTATGGTTATCAAGGGGGAAGGGAGGGGGAGGGATGAATTGGGAGATTTGGACTGACATATACACAAAACTATGTCTAAAATAGATAACTAATGAGAACCTAAAAAATAAAATAAAATACCTTATAAATCATTGAAAAAAACAACAACAACAACCACCAAAATATCATTTAAGTTCTGTCCCTTCAACCTCTGAAAACAAACAACAAAATCCACGTTTACCCCAAATATGCAGCATGTCTGTCTGAGGTCTGTGTACCCCCCAGCAGAGCCCCCATCGCCTCCCGGCACTTGTTAAATTGTCTGATTGTTTTCTGAAAAGTCAGCACAGGGGCTCCCTCTCTGAACTCAAGCTTTATTTATTGTTGTTATTTCCTATGAACCAACTGGGTGGGGTGAGAGTCAGCGGATGGCCCAACAATGAGAGATTTGTCCTCTGTGTGGGCAGAGCCTTGTGTGAAGAATTATAAATTGCCTCTCAACTCCTGCCTGTAGAAGTGAAAAAGCATAGGTGATGAGGGTCCTACGCAGTTGTTTGATGATAGGGTGTTAGAAATTGGGGCAGGGACCTGCACCTCAGCTTTCTCTCTTCTTTGAAGCCTCAGACCCCGGGCTCTGTAATCACAGCCACCCCCAGGACGGGCCCCCCTTTCTCCAGAGGGAGGGTGACCTGAGGCTCCTCACCTGAGGCTGTTCTCTCGTCAGCCGGGAGCTCACCGTGGCAGGAGGGGGCTGGCGCGTGACGTGCTCACACCGGTGCCTTGCGCGTGATGTCACCTGTCGGCGTCCTCTCCAGAAAAGAGCAGTTCCTGACAGTGTAGCCTTCTGTATGCTCTTAAGGAGACAAGACCAGCTAGCCAAATTCTTTTCATTCAGAAAGCTGAAAAGGGAATAAGAAATAAACTGTTTTCCCAATTAAGTGCACCTCTTTCCTGCATCTGCTGATAGTAAAAAAACGTGTGCAGTGAGCTCGATCCAAATTATTAACGTAGTGCATAGCATCTACAATCTGTGTTGCCTTATACATCATAAACTTTGACCTAGGAGGTCATCTATGGTACCCATGGCCCTAAGGGCTACTTGTAGGCAGAATAAGGCACACACGCTTACCCCTATGCTCGTCTCCTACGTACCTTCTCAGCCTTGGGGTTTGCCAGGAACCCCATACACATGCTGCCCTGGCCACACATAAATCCTGGGCATTTCTGGGATGTGCCCTCTCTCCTCCTACAGCAGACACAGACTGGTCCCTTTGTCTCAAGTGCCTTGTCCTGACTTCTCCCTTTGCCAAAGATTTGAAGAAAGAGAGCCAGGCTCCAAATACCTACTCATTGGTTCACACTTATGGAGCCGCTGTACGAATTGTCAGCCACTAAACAAGACACAGACAATGAAAAGGTGACAGGCGAGGTTCCTGTGTCCAAGTCGGGCTGTGCCGGCTTCTAGCCGGATAACTCTGAGGGTTAATCAGCCTCGCGCAGGAAACCACGGGGGTGCCGCATCCCCTGCAGGTGTGCGCAGTGGGAACCAGGCGACGGCCCTCGGCCTCGCTGCCAGGCCAGCACCTGGTGGGTCACAAAGCTGCTTCCGTCCCCTTTAAAGCTGTCCCTGAATCCCACCTGTTCCGGGGACACATCCTGAGCATATGTAGCTGGAATTCACCTCTTCCTCCCCATCACGCCCAGAGCACGTTGTCTGAACCGAAGGAGCACATACTTCTCTGTGTTTTGTGCCAGTTACTCACATGAACTTGGGCCTCCCTAGCAAGATTTTGAGTTTTACAGAAGATGGTTCAGGCGTCTGTCCTCTCTGTAACCCCCAAATCTCTTCTATTCAATTCAACCGGTCATTTTCAACTGCCTTCTGCCTGCCAAGCACTGAGTTAGAAACAGGTCAATAAGCCACGTCTCCTGCCCCCATGAAAGGCACAGCATGACCAGGAGAATGTGTGGGCGTGACTGGTTTTATCCGCTTAGCACCTCTTCCTTCTTTAGGAAACGACCTCACCCTTCCTTTGAAAAATCATTGGGCTCATTGGGTGGAAGGAAGAGCATGGCACAGGACACAAGGAGGGGGATTCACTGGGATCCCTGGACTCCCCGTCCTCACCCCCGACCCCGTATCCGTGCCCTTTGCCTTGTGACTTTGCCATCCTTCCCACCAGAGGCTCGGTGCCTATCCCCAGCCCTGGACTTGGCGCTCAGCCAGACAGAACAGTCTAGAATTCAGTGTGCCACTTCCTAGCCTGGGCCCTGAGATCCACCAAGGACTTCCATTCCCCTCTGCACCCCTGTCACTGCCCTAAGAAGAACTGCCCCGTCAGCCTGGGCACCAGAATGAGGCACGTCGACAGAGCAGGCCTGAATTTAACCCACCACAAGGAGCCTGGCTCAGCCTGACCTGCAGTGCAAAGCAGAGCCGTCAGCGCTACGTTGGTCAACCTCCAGCCAACCTGCAGTGGCACAAAAAATAAATACTTATGGACCTTTCCCACTGAGATGTTGTGCTTGTGGGTTTTGCAACGAGAGATGATCGATGTGTTGGAGCCCGCCCTTCCCCTCCTTCTGTCCTCTGCCAGGCTCTTCCCTCCTCCCAAGAGCTCGACAGGGGATCTGGATGGGATTGCCATCTTCCTATAATACATCCTCCCTAAGCCAGAGCCATCATTAGTGGTCTTGGGGCAAGCGGGTGACCCAAGAAGGAGCAACCAGGATTCTTGCTGGAGACCTTTCACATTAGAACCGGGGAAAATGCAAGCTTAAGCCCCTTCTGGCAAAGGACAACAGATCATCGACAGAACAGAGGAGAGAGACTGGGACAGAGGCAGGGAGCAGAAACATAGGGACAGGGTCTTCCCTGGTGGACCAGCGGTCAAGACTCCGCGCTCCCAGTGCAGGGGGCCTGGCTACGATCCCTGGTCGGGGAGCTAGGTCCCTCGCGCCGCAACTGAAAGATCCCGCGCTCGGCAACGAAGATCCCACGTGCCGCAACTGAGACCCGGCGCAGCCAAATAAATAGATAAACAAATATTTTAAAGAAAAAAGAAGAAACATAGGGGCAAACCAAGACCAGTGTTCAAGGCCCTAACGTAGAATCTGGGCGTCTGGGAGGGACCCTAATTCTGCTCTCCTCGAGCTTGGTGGTTCAGCATTTCCTTCAGTTTTGTGAGCTAATCCAGGGTCCAGCGAATTTCCTTTTCAGCTTAAGTTGATTCAAGTTTCTGCAACCTTGAAAACTCCAGAGACAAAACGTGAAGAGGGAAGGGAGTCTGATAAAGCTATCCCAGAGACACGAAGGGAGCACAGAGAGGAGGGTCGCCAGCCCAGTTCAGAGAGTTAGAGAAGGATCTGGGGGCGGGAAACAACTCAGCTGACACCTAAAGGATCAGCGGGCGTTGGCCAGAAGAGGGACCAAAGATGGAAGAGCCTCTGAAGGGCCTGGAGAAATGCGTTTGGGACGTGAACAAGGGCCAGCGTGGCAGGCCTTGTACATCAGCCTGGAGAGGTAGGGCTTCTGACGGCAGGTGGGGACCCCCGATGGACCGCAGAGTGTAGCAGCCTTTGAGAAGGCTTCTCTTCTGGCCGCGGGTGGAGAGGGAAGTCAAGAAACCAGTTAGGAGGTTGTGAGAAGCCTCCAGACATGAGATGAAGGTGTGTGTCCTGGATTCGGGCGGAGGCCTTTCACGCGGGGCTTCCTCAGGGTCCCTGTGTGGTATTCGCCTGCTGAATTGAAAATGCAGGGCCACTTTCTCCAGTTCCCTGTCAGGGGTTGTACCTTCCACGTGAGCTCACACGGAGCCGTGCTTTGATGAGGCGACCGTTGTCAGGCCGCTTGCTCCTATTTCTCCTCCTAGGGGGCTCTTCTGAACACGCACCACTCGGGATGTCTCCGCCCTCGGGCCACCAACTCCGTCTCATTGTGCAAGATGTGCTGTGTTGCATTTCCCCAGAATAAAATGATTGTCATTTACTTACCTAGCAGCTGTCAAAGCCTGAGATTTCATTCTGTAGGCGTAAGCAGTTTTTCCCCGGTAAATGTGGCTTCATCTCGAGTTTGTTATCTGCCGGCAACAGTGAACAGAGATGCTGTCGTTGCTTTCCTTTCTCGTACGAGTGACAATTAGGGACCACTTCTGCCTGAGCACAAATGCGTCTGTGAGTGATTGACACCCTTGAGTCACGTGCTCAGGAGCTGCAGTAGATTTTCCGGAAGACCTTCAGATGAAGCGGCTTGGGGATACACCACGGAACCCCAACGGGATAAAACGGTGACCTCCCTCCTTTGGGAGCTGGTGGGGAAGAATAATTCTGTTTCCTGGGCCGACAAGGGGACACTGGCTTTGGGAGAACTCAGGACCCAACTCTTTATGGAGGAAGGTGAATTCAAAAGGACGACGTAAGGAAAAGTGCTTCGATGAGCAAAATTGCATTTCCCTCTGGTTGGCCTCATTCCTATGGCACCTACAGATGCAAAACACATCTCTGCTGGGCTGTACTCAGAGAGCTACAGTGGGAGGAGGTGAAGCAAGGAGGAAAAGAGAGTTGGTCTCTGGATTGTATAGGCGATCATCTGGTTTTTATAGGATTCCCCTCTCGCTGTTGTGTCTCTAGGCATCTCCCTCCAGGCCCCAGTGTAGGTCGGAACCAGACGTGGCCCCGGGCACCTCCCAGCCAGCCTCCTGGCCACAGGAGGGCTTTGGCTTTGACGTCTGCCTGCAGCAGTCCCTGGGGGAGCAGGGGCTCACCCCTGGGGCTTCTCCCCGGCCCGTGGGTCTCTTGCCCACACACATAATGAGGTCGCACTTCAGCAGTGCCTTTGTTAGACCCCAGTGATGTCCCCACCCTCCTGACAAAGCAGCTTTTGTGTCTTATGTCAAAATAATCACTTACCCAAAATGATGGCCAGGCTCAGAAATAGCCTTGCTTTATCCTTAGGGAATAGGAAAAAGAAAAAGAGAGAGAGAGTGTGTTAAATGTTTAACCTGGATTGATGAGGTTTGCTGAAACTATTGGATAAAATGAAAACTTTCTTAGAGGCATAAATCATGGGGGAGATTTCCCCCCTCTCATTGATTTTTGGATTCGGTTAATGATTCCAGCACTGAGAACATAAGGCTAGGTGGAAGTTAAAGGAATGGAAAGGCCACATTAACCTCTAAATTTTACCTCTATGTTGATTTTTGACAGTGAAATACTGTAATTAACCCAGACTGTTTTCCCAAGATTTAATTTTTTGCTGATGTTCAAGAGTATTGCAGAAAAGCTGATTCCTAATTATTACATACAGCATTGCATAAATTTCTTCCTAATTAAAAAGCCTCTAAATTCTAAATAATCAACTTACAAAGACATATGGTTTTGAAAAATTAGGCATTTAATTTCTAAAGATTTATTAGTAATTTGTACTATAGCTAATTAATTATGGTTATAATGCTACTGCAGTCAGGGTAGAGATTGATGTAATGATACAATTGCAAATTTATTTTGATATGCCTTCTTTAATATCAGCGTATTACAGTATACTTAGTTTTCTAGCCCCTTCTTAATTATGTCTGAAAGCATTAGTTTAATGAAAGATAAGAGTGCTTGATAAGGGTACCATCAGATTTTACTTGAAAAACCATTTTCAACATAAAACAAACAAATTGTTTTTTGCCTTGGCAAAATGAAATTTGCAGTTGGTAATGTGTTAGCAGACAGAAATGCCTTAAAATTAAATAGTATTTGACACAGAATATCCCATTAACCATTGTGACAATTCAGGGAGAGCTTGGCATGATGAGAAAGTAGTTAAACTGTACAAAGGAAGCCAGCTGACGAAAAGGAATAGAACTCAACATAAACAATGATGGCGCTGTAAATATTCACAAACGCAGGAGATAGGTGGGGAGGGTTTTTTCCTATTTCCTTTGTCATGTGAATTTCTAGGCATTAAAAAAAAAAAAAAATCTAGAAAGTGTTTTGGGTATTAGCAGGTTTGTCTTTGAAGTTGGAGGAGGAGAAAGCTTTGTTTGATTTAGTGGTAGAAAATGCCCCTGATCTGTTTCACTGAATACAAACACATGATGCTTCTGAACAAACTGGGGGACAGAAACATCTTGCCGGTTTCAAGAAGAAAGGAAAGGGAAGAGCAGGAAAGTAGCCTCGTGGAATGCCGGGGAGGGAGCGTGGCCGGCGGCACTCAGAGCGCAGCAGCGTGCCGGACTCAGGTTAGCAGAAGGATGCCCGTCCCCGTGGAGGGCCCCAGGAAAGGTTCCTGGGTTGGTGGCAGAAATTCTCCATCCAGACATCTTCCTGACGAAATCCCAGCGTTCAGAGTTGACTGGGCGACGGATCAAGTCTGGCTGCCCTGCTTTCCTTGTTTTACATGGTAACACGCTTGGATCTTTTGTTCTGTGGCTTCTTCGGTGATATCCTTGGCTTGGATTGGTTTTGTTACCGCTGTGGCTTCTACCACTTGTTTCACGCTTCTTCCCCTAGTCTTTCCACAGCAGGGCCATTGGGCCTCGCTGCGTGACTTGGAGAAAGTCACTAAACATCTCAGAAGGCTCAGTTTCCCCTTCAGTAAAAGGAGGCCAGTAATAGAATCAGCTGCGGCGTGTTGTGGCGATGACTGCTAGCCCGTGCTCTGCACGCACAGAGAGGAGAGGACCAGTGCAGAGGACCGGGTGTCGGGTCTATGGTGGGGGACAGTTTTCATTCACTCATGTCACAAATATTTACTGTGCACCCACTCTGTATTCAGTGGGGCTTCCTTGCTGTGGACACACAAGCAAATAGAATACAGGGTGTCTGCCCTCTCAGGATTCACAATCTAATGGAAAAGAAAATGGTGCCTATAGAAATAATTGAAATAATAGTGTCAAGTGACAACAATAATACAATTTAGTAACAAGTTTGATGTCATTTGTTCAAAGGAAAACAGTCCATGGAAGGGGTGGGACAGAACCTCATGAACAGTGGAGCACACTTCCCCAGGGTTCTGGGGCACCAATGAGTTTTGTCAGGAGCTGGAAGAGGCAGGGTGGGAACAGGAGGTCAGGGACTCCCCTGTCAGGCTGGCAGGTCCTTCTTCTAGGATAAGGTGGGCCAGCTAAAGCTGAGTTGGAGGGTTGTCATTGGTGTATGTTAGCGTTGCTTGGCAGGTGTTTCCTGTAAGTACAGGCTGACTTCGGTGATGCGGGCCAGGCCGCCAGGGTGGCCTCCATTCTGTGGGTCCCGACATTTGCATTAACTTCACCAATAGTAGTGATGTTTGGGTCGCACGGGGGCCCAGAGAGGAGAGTCTTAGGTAGGTTGTAATGTCTAAAAGAGAAGATGATAAATATTTGAGTCTTCTTTTTTCCTCTTAAAATAAAATCTTTATGGCGATATAATTCACATACCAAACAATTCACCCATTTAAAGTGTACAGTTGAATTTTTATCAGCATATATATTTTTATTGAAGTAGAGTTGATTTACAACGTTGTGTTAATGTCTGCTGTATAGCAAAGTGATTCAATTATACATATATACATGCTTTTTTTATATTCTCTTCCATTATGGTTTATCGTAGGATAGTGAACGTAGTTCTCTATGCTGTACAGTAGGACCTGAGTCTTGCACGAGGGCAAATCAGGTGCGGGAGAGGACTGAAGCGGGTAGGAAAGCAAGACCAAAGGTGCAAGACAGGCGTTAAGGAAATACGTAGAGACCTGAGCTGGTTGAGGCTGACGAGGTCAAGTGAGGCTGGTGAGAGAAGTGTTCAAAGGCGAAGGCCAGGCCCAGGGCTGTGTATCGGGGAAGAGACAGCCTGGGGGTGTAAACATGCCAGCGCACCTGTGTGACTATTAGCAGACACATTCATTTTTCCTCTTCAGAAACTAGCGCAGGTTTTTAAATACGTAGTGGAAATCTACTCCATACAGAATAACCAAGGGCATATCCTATCATTTGTATCAAGGTTGGGGTTCAGAATAGTAAAAGTCATCATCAAAGGAAAAAATAAGATAGCTTAAAAATTACTCTCATTTCATTCCATGTATGATAAACTTTTAACAAGCGTCCTTCACTCAACAAATGTTTATTCAATTCTTATTATGTGCTGGTGGACATCCCACCAAGCCTCATTGACTATATGAGTTTGACTTTTCCTAGTACAGTAAAACATGAATAAATTTGATAACTTTTATATTAGGTTAGCTCCATTCTTAATACTTAAGCCCTCGAATATTGAATTTATTTTAAAAGTATTTATTGAGCGTCCCTTCTGTCCCAAAGAAGCATATATATTTGTTCAGCAATCAAGTGTCACATTATCATTATGTTTTCTGTATCCATGGTCAGGGATTAGAATTAACTGACTTTGGGTAAACAATTTAACCTCAGTGGGCCTCATTTTCCTCATCTATAAAATGAGTCCATTACATAGATCTTTTCCAGCTCAAAAGTTGTGTGATTTTTTAAAATAAGCAGGCTTTTTTTTCTATTAGGAAAAATATATTTCCTGTCTAGTTCTCAAGGGCTGATGTATATAACATTTAACTGAAAGTTATAGCTTTCTTTTTTTTTTAATTGAAGGATAGTTGATTTTTAGTGTTGGGCCAATCTCTGCTGTACAGCAGAGTGACCCCATTATATACATATACAGACATTCTTTTTTAATATTCTTTTTCATTATGGTTTATCACAGGATACTGAATATAGTTCCCTGTGCGATACAGTAGGACCTCGTTGTTTATTGAAGGTTATAACTTTCATATACTCTTTAACTGAAATTCAGGATTATATCAAAATAAATCTTTGGGGTGAAAGTTCTCCTAATGTTTGATTTTGGATATCATACAGTTTTATCTGAAATTTGTTGTCATTCCATCTCACTTAATTCAGGTGTCCGTGCACTGGTTTCTGCCAAAATAAAAGGTAGAAAAGCTCCAAATTTGGGGTCCAGCTGAAAGGCACCTTCCCTCCACCCCACCATGAGAGCTTAAATAATTGAGACGGGATCCTGAACTCCAGGCCGTGGCTTCCAGCCTGGTCCATCACCATTAACTACAGAAGCCACATAACCCCCAGATGCTCCAGCATAACTCCCATTATGATCCATGAAAGTTACAGCCCTATACCGAGGGGAGAGAAAGGCCACAAAAAGGCTTTTAAAAAGCTATTTAATACATCAGCTTTCACAAAGATAGACGGCATCACTAAGACCAAACGAGAAAAGATGTGCCCAACTTCACAAGGTATTGGCACTGTTAATCATATTTTGAAATATTGCTGGCATATATCTTAGAAAACACAGCACTGTTCTCATATTTCCAGTGGGAGAGATGACAGTTTTAATGTTGAGATACACTGATAATTCCAAGCCCTCTTTCCCCCCCAGTATAGAATAAACCCAAGAAGTAGATTAAGCAACCCGGTGCGGTCTAGAAGCTTAAGTACTAATACTGAACTTTGTAAATTCTGCCACATTCCGTTACAAGGATATCGCAAAATTTCATTAACAAACAGCTGCATACATATGTGTATGTGCAGGCTATAATGTGATAAAATTATCTACATCAACATACACTTTATATATACAAAATGTTAAAATGTTATAAATGTATATACCTATGTAATTTTAGATGGACTTTTAAAAGTTTATGGAAATAATTAGCTAGTTTCTACTTCTCCATTTCTAATTTTTAAAAGTCATAAGAGACAAGTAAAATGCGCAGGTCAGTAGATTACAAAACTTTTCCACATTCGTTACTTTGATCTTGCCAATTCTGTGGAGTGGGTAGGACTATTTTCCTGATAAGGACTGTGAAAATACGTTGCCCAAGGTCTCCCAGATTATATGTGGCAAAAGCAGGGTGTTCTTCTGCCTCTAAGTTCAGTGCTCTTCTCACTACACCGTCACGGTTGTACAACAGGTGATCACTTACAGGAAGGTGGGACCAGGGCTCTGATCCAGAAGGATGCTGATCTCTTACTCAAGCTTCCACACATGACTGTGATGCTCACTGAGAAATCTAGCCTCCCGGGCTTGCTGGTCCTCGATGAAGTGCCCTCCTCTGACCTCAGTTAAAACTTTAATAACTATGGCAGGCACTGTAGGTTGCTATTGTTCTTTCTTCCTTACTGAAAGAATCTTGATGTTCTTCAGTGTAGCACTGTACCCATCTTCCAGACTCCTTACACTAGGGGTGATGGTGTGACAGAGTCCTGGCCAGCTGGATGTATAGAAAATCCCTGGATGGGGCTTCTGAGAAAGCTGTTTATTTACTTGTTTGTTTGTTTGTTTAATTGAAATATAGTTGATTGACAGTGTTGGGCCAATCTCTGCTGTATAGCAAGGTGACTCAGTTATACACATATATACATTCCTTTTTTGTATTCTTTTCAATTATGGTTTATCCCAGGAGATTGGATAAAGTTCCCTGTGCTATACAGTAGGACCTTGTTATTTATCCGTTCTACATATAATAGCTTGCATCTGCTAATCCCAAACTCCCACTCCATCCCTCCCACAACGCCCCATCCATCCCCCTTGGCAACCACAAGTATGTTCTCTGTGAATCTGTTTCTGTTTCATAGATAAGTTCATTTGTGTCATATTTTAGATTCCATATATAAGCGATATCATATGATATTTGTCTTTCTCTTTCTGACTTACTTCACTCAGATGATAATCTCTAGTTCCATCCACGTTGCTGCAAGTGGCATTATTTCGTTCTTTTTTATGGCTGAATAGTATTCCATTGTATATATGTACCACATCTTCTTTATCCATTCCTCTGTGGGTGGACATTTAGGTTGCTTTCATGTCTTGGTTATTGTACATAGTGCTGCTATGAACAATGGGGTGCATGTATCTTTTCAAATTATAGTTTTGTCTGGGTACATGCCCAGGAGTGGAATTGCTGGATCATATAGTAGCTCTATTTTTAGTTTTCTGAGGAACCTCCATACTGTTCTCCACAGTGGCTGCACCAACCTACCTTCCCACCAACAGTGTAGGAGGGTTGGGAAAGCTATTTAAATGGGAACAGAATTGTTAGCTTTACTCTTTATCTGATCCCCTTTATCCTTCTTCTTCCTGCCTGAAAAACACACAGTGCTGAAGAGGGAGTAACCAGCTTGCAAGCATGAGGATGAAAGTTACAAATTTAATTAACAGAATCAACACACAGAAAGAGCGTGAACCCTCAGGGCATTAGGGAACCACCATAAGGAACCGGACTGTAAGGAACCCACCTCCAGACCACTTGTCCCAGGAAAAACAGAGGCCGCTGGCTGGTTAAGCCAGTGTAGCTGCTCTGACTGCACTCAGTCCTGACTGATAGCGTAAAACAAACTAGAAATGAGACCCAAAAAATGGTAGATGGAACCAGAAGAAAATGGCAAGGTTTGTCTCTCAGGCAGAGACTGTTGTATATAATCAGCAAGTCTCCCACCAACTCTCCACCGCCGGCTAGGGTCCATCACCAGGAATTACTCAGATTAGGACGAGGGTCCACCACCATGAATGGGGTCTTGAGTTACGGTCTCAGCTGCTGTTTCCAGAGAAGAGAGCATTAGGATTGGGTTTTATAACTTCGCCACTCTCTGCCTCTGTTTCTTGATTTGCAAAATGGGGGCAATAATAAAACCTACCTCTTAGGATTGTTCTAAAGATTTAATGAGATAATACACGTAATACGCTTAGAATAATTCCGGGCATACTGGGAAACAATTTATAAGTGCTACTCATTATCACTATGGGCTGGAATCATTACTGATGCTTCACAGACAAGAAGCACCAGCTCCCAGAGACACAGTCTCAGCACTCCTCCCCGTGCCGTAAACAGGGCCACTGCCTTACCCCACTCTTTCCCATACAAAACACACTGGAGGTGGGAATTCCCTGGTGGTCCAGTGGTTAGGACTCGGTGCTTTCGCTGCCGGGGCCCGGGTTTGATCCCTGGTCAGGGAACTAAGATCCCACAAGCCGAGGGACACAGCCAAAAACAAAACAAAAAGAACAAAACACACTGGAAGTATGGGAGTTTGCCCATTGAGTGAATAAAGTGAAAAAAGTAAGCCAAAAATACATGTTGGGTGATTTGGAGGTTCTAGCGTAAGTATCAGACCTAGTTCTTCTCTTCAAGGGAGCTCCCAGTCTGGTGCAGGGAGGGGGTAGGGCCCAGTGCATTAAACCACCTCAGGCCTCCGTGAGGTGCTGATAAGTAGCATGAGGTCTCAGAGAAAGAAGATCTTAATATTTGCCTGAGTCTTTTAGCCAATGTTTATTGGGGGTCTTGAGCTAAAATACTAACAGTGAGCAAAAAAAGAGGAGGAGACATGGAATGGAGTCAAGTTCACCTTAGAAGAAGCCTGATAGGATGTGAATGCCCCCAGGGTCAGGATATTATCTTATTCATGTAAAAACCCCAGTACAAGTACACTTTCTGGCACATGGAAGGAATTTTCCCAGCTGAGTTCTTGATAGTTTTCTGTCTCTGGGATTTTGCTTTTGCAAAAACCACAGTTATTCAACACTTGTACTCCTGGCTCTGGCAAAGCAGCTTTTAGCAGACCAATGATCCCAGGAAGAACCCGTAGAAAAGCCAGAGAAAATGAAAATAAAAATCTGTTTGAAGGCATCAGAGATCTGCCAAGGCTTGAGGGGCCAGCCCCTCTGAGAAAGGAAGGCCCCATGCTCTTTCCCCCTCAGTAAATTTTTCATTCTTTTTTAAGTGTAACTCGTTTTTTTTTTTAATTTTTATTTATTTATTTATTTATGGCTGTGTTGGGTCTCCGTTTCTGTGCGAGGGCTTTCTCTAGTTGCGGCAAGCGGGGCCACTCTTCATCGCGGTGCGCGGGCCTCTCACTATCGCAGCCTCTCTTGTTGCGGAGCACAGGCTCCAGACGCGCAGGCTCAGTAATTGCGGCTCATGGGCCTAGTTGCTCCGCGGCATGTGGGATCTTCCCAGACCAGGGCTCGAACCCGTGTCCCCTGCATTGGCAGGCAGATTCTCAACCACTGCGCCACCAGGGAAGCCCCAAGTTTTTCATTCTTAATTGCATAAGGCAAAGGTTAAGAAGCCAAGCAAAGGAAAAGCTGCTAAAAAACAGAGTGAGGGGCTTCCCTGGGGGCACAGTGGTTAAGAATCCACCTGTCAATGAGGGGACACAGGTTCGAGCCCTGGTCCGGGAAGATCCCACATTGCCGCCAAGCACCTAAGCCCATATGCCACAACTACTGAGCCTGTGCTCTAGAGCCCGCGAGCCACAACTACTGAAGCCCACGCGCCTAGAGCCCGTGCTCCGCAACAAGAGAAGCCACTGCAATGAGAAGCCTGCACACCGCAACAAAGAGTAGCCCCCGCTCGCCGCAACTAGAGAAAGCCCACGTGCAACAATGAAGACCCAACACAGCCAAAAATTAATTAATTCATTAATTAATTATTTATAAAAAGAGTGAGGTTTTCAGAATCTCATGGTGCTGGAAAGGCAAAAAAGAGAATTCTGGGGAGAGGCTCTCATAAACAAAGCTCTTCTTGGGACCTCTAGGAAACAACACCCTCGGGATGGGTGAACTCAAGGTTGACCCTGCCTGAGAAAGGTAAAACTTTCTCTCAGGTCAACTGAGCCCTTGCTTAGACTGAGGTAAGCTCCCCCTGCTCTAGATGTTGAGATTTACCTTTTACCTTCAGAGAGGGTTGACTTGCTAAAGGAAGATAACATCATCCAGAGCCTCTAAAATTTTCATACACAATGTTCTTCATTCCATCAAAACTTAATACAAAAGTAAGAAACTAAGAAATAGGACCAAGAAGAAACATATAATAGAAACAGACCCGTAGGTGATCCAGATACTACACTTATCTCTAAAGATAATTACAATCTTTATTTTTTAAATAAATGTCATTAGCACATTCAAGAAATAAATGGTAGGAGGGAGAATTTCACCAGAAAACTAGACCCTATTAAAAAAGAATCAGTATAGCACAGGGAACTCTACTCAATGCTCTGCGGTGACCTAAATGGTAAGGAAATCCAAAAAGGAGGGGATATATGTATACTTATGGCTGATTCACTTTGCTGTACAGCAGACACTAACACAACATTGTAAAGCAACTATACCCCAATAAAAATTTTAAAACAAATTTTTAAATTTTTAAAAAATTTTTAAAAGAATCAAGTGGAAATTCTGTAATGAAAAATATACTGACTGAAATGAAGGTCTACAACATTGTAAATCGACTATACTCCAATAAAATTTTTTTTAAAAATGAAGATCTCATTAGATAAGTTTAATAGCAGCTTGGACGCAGCTGAAGAGAGGATAAGTGACCTGTCAGATAGGTCAGGGAAAAGCATTCAGACTGAAGCAGGGAGAAGACTTCGTTGGGTGGAAAATACAGAAAAGAGACACATAGGACACATATTAAAAAGTTTTAACATATATATTTGGATTCCCAGAAGGAGAGAAGAGAGAGAATGGGACAAAGGAATTTTATAGACAAAAAAAGGCCATGAATTTTCCGAAATTGGTGGAACACATCACAGTAGTTTAAAGAACATAATTTGAATCCCAAGTTAGGTAAAACCCAATTACTCAAAGCCAGTTTCTTTCAACACTTGATTTGTTCATGGTTTAGAAGTAAAACCATGCGAAGCTTCATTGAGTACATGTGATTGAGGCTGGAGAATGAGACACTATTGTTCAACTTGACCTCAACTTTGCCTTTAAACCAGAGTAAACCTAGGCAGATCAGGCTAGGATAAAGTTACCCTGGCTTAACTTTAGAACCAGAACAAAAATAAAAACATCAGCTCTGTGATTTTTTTTTTTTTTTTTAATCTGCTCTGAAGTAAGGAGAGACTATGTCTCAAACAATACTGCCATCCTAATAACTTTTTCAGCTTTTTGATCACTGATATTTTCCTGGAAAATCTTGTCTTCTTTGACATTTGAGTGCTGCTATTTAGCACTTTTATTTCCATTTCTTTTTCTTTTATGAAATCAGTCATCATCTTTATTTTTTTTTTTAAGATGCCAAGTTTTACAAGCTGTGAATCCTTTTTCTTAAAAAAACCAAACCAAAACAAAAAAAAACACTAGATATTTTTTCCCCAGAAGCTTATAGTTGAAGGGCAAAGCCTCCCTAATAACACCGTACTGAATATTTCAGGGTTTCTGGGTTTTTTTCTTCTTGGACAGCACCCACCTGGAGCCTGTCAGAGTCTGCTGAGAAGGCAGGGAAGAGCCCGGTCCTGAACTGTGTAAACCCGATCTGGAAGCGGCTCGTGCTTGTACTGCTTGATTCTGATTTGAGGAAAGCAGGGAGGAGTGAGATTTGTCAACATGTCCTTGGAGTCTCAGGGTGTTTGACACTCTCCTGGCCAGTCCTTACTACTTCGTTCTCTGCAGAGGACTCCCCTCACTGATGAGCAGAGCTGGCACAGCCCGGTGGGCTTCCCTCCACATTCACAAGGTGGTGGCTATACTCCGTCTAACATCCCTGCAGGGTTAGCTTAGCTGGCCTGGTGCGCTGTGTAGCCAGCAGAAACGCGCTCCCTGGTAGAGAGCTGGCTTGCTAACGCTTACCCCCTTTAAATCCCTGGAGGACTGTTTTTTTCCAACAGTTACTGCCTGTTAGACCAAAGGAAGACCTGCTTCCTTACTATCCCCCAGTTTTTGGAAGGATAGGGTTCTAGGGACTGGAGAATTGGCCCCGTGTAGAGAGAGGGGAAGCATAGATATTCCTCAACAGGTTCTCCTGTTCATTCTCCAGCAGATACTTTCTGAGCACCTACTATGGGCAAGGTCCCCAGAGTCGGGGGTAGAGATGGGACGGGGAAAGGAACGTGGTCAGTTAAGCATGGCCTCTGTATTTCAAGCATTGCCCACAGAGAAAGACCCTCTTTGATGGTAGGTGGTCGTTGTGACACTTTCAGTTACATGAAACAAGTGAAGTTTTTCAAAGTCTCTGACCTGGAAGACCATCCCGCACTCCTCTTATACTCCCACCTTCCAGCTGGTGATGGCTTCTCAAAAAACATAATTCACTCACTGCATTTTGTCAGGGATCCTGAAAGGTCTCCTGCCCTGTCAACATTTGTTCCATATTTTTTCAGTCTATGGGAAAGAAAATTGATTCTGTAGGACCCGAGAAAAAAGTACAAGGAGGAAAATCTTAAATCCCACAAGGTAGACTGCAGGCCTGCCTAAATGGCATTTGCCCATCTGAGAGGTGAGCCTAGATTTGCTTCTCTGCCCTCTCCATGAGACCTGAGCCCTTAGAGGCCAAGGCTATGTTTTAACCATCTTTCGTTCCCCAGAAAGTGGAGCAGAGACCTGGCACCTGGTGGAACTCATGAAAGTCATTAAAAGTTTTTCCTTTTGAGCCACAGGATTGACAGGTAATCTACTAGATCGATGATCTGAGACAAAATGGCAACCATAGTGGTGTGCTCACAAACATGTTATAAGGATCTCTGTGTATCAGGCACTGGGCTTGGTGATATGGGGATACAAAGCTACTTAAGAGAGAACCCCTGCTCTCACCTGGCTCACTACGTGGATGGAGAACGGAGGCACGTGTGAAATGCCAGGACGGGCACGGTAAGCACCAGATAGTGTTAGCCACTAGCAGCATGTGGCTGTTTACATTAAAATGGAATTAAATTTTCTGTTCTTCAGTCACACCAGCTGCATGTCCAGCACTCCATATCCACGTGTGCCTAATGCCTTCAGTACTGTAGAGCACAGATACATTTCCGTCACGGAGAGATGAGAAAGCGTTATCTGTTCTGTTGGTCGCGGGAGGTTTCACAGCAGATGTGAGATAAGAGCCAGCCCTTGGCGTTGATGAGAAAGGGGTAGACTGTCCAGAGGAATGGCATAAGCCAAGGGAACCTTTGGAGCCTGTTTGGTGGCAGCATTAGTAGCAGTGATGCCATGGTCACTCTTCTGAGGGTATTCCCGCTCTTTCTTCTTTGGTCGGCTCCCGCCATCTGACCGTGAGGGGTAGTGTCCTTGGTCCTCCCTCCTTTTTCATAGGACTGCCATCTATTCCCACGACTCTAACCTTCACCAGCACGCTCAGGCATCCTTCCCTATCCAGGCCTGGCCGCACTCAGGTCACAGAGGCACATGACCACCTACTGGACATGCTTAAACCCTTCTTTGGAAGTTCCACTAAAGAGATCGCTGTGCGTTGGAAGACCTGTCCTCCTCTCTGTGGGAAGGCACGTGTTCTGAGGAAGCACAAAGCCTTCATCAGGGACTGTGCTGGTCTGCGAGGGCTGCCGTGACAAAATACCACAGACTGGCTGGCTTAAACAACAGTCAGTTATTGTCCCTCAGTGCAGAGGCCGGAGGTGCTGGATCAAGGTGCCCTCCGGGCTGGGCTCCGCCGAGGCCTCTCTCCTTGGCTTGCAGTCGGCCACCCTCTCACATGGTCACCCCTCTGTGCACGTGTGCCCCCCGGGGTGTCTGCCTCTTACTGGGATATCGGGCATGTTGGGTCAGGGCTTCACCCTACAACCTGATTTCAACAACCTCAGTCACCTCTCGAAAGACCTTATCTCCCAATCTGGTCACATTCTGGGGCCCTGTGGGTTGAGACTCCAACACATGAATTTTGGGAGAACACAATTCAGCCCGTAACAGGGATGGATCAAGACACGATCATCTGCCTTGCAGCCAGATCAGCCACAGCAATGAGAGCAGGGTGACCGAGGCCCTAGCCACGACCGTGACGTCAGACCCTTACTCTCCAGGACTTTGCATTGCCCGCTTCGGGGTGACAAGGGCTGGGCTCGCTGGCGCTCACGCCAGGGCATCCTCATGGCAGTTCATCACCCACCTCCGCCCTTGTTTTGACACCTCCGAGTAACCTTTGCTTCCCTCTTTCTGTCTTTACTGGGGAGCGACTTCTCCCCTTTTTCTCAAGTAAACGCTGTCCTTCACAGCTATCTGTTTTCCTCTTTCTGCCAGCCGCCTTTTTGGACAGTTCCCTAACCACGGCCTCCACCGCGATCTTTCCGGGCTGGTTTTGACAGCCGTGGCGTGTGCCGGCCTGTGCTCCTTAAATCAAACGCCTTCAGTGGTTCCCTGCTGCCTGTAGTGCAATATTCGCAGTGTTCCTCAACAGAACCTAACTTTCTCACTACAGATCAGCAGCTGAACATACCAGGCAGTGTAGGAGTCCGAAGAATACAGTCTTCTGAGTAAAACAGACTTGGATTCAAATGAAAATTACTCACTGGCATTTGGGACTTGTTAACTGAAACTCGTCTGTAATATGAGAACAGTGATACTTGAACGTTGCTGGAGAGACAGTTTATAATGTGTCCAAGGTGCCTATTTGACCATAGTATGTTCTCAGTTAAAGGAACAACAATTGTTACCATCCCTGACTCTACTTTGCATTTCCTCTTTCTGTACCTCTGAGCGCTATTCCACCAGCTGCCTGAGACCTCGCCGTTTTTCACACCTATCTTAGTTCCATTCTCCAAGGTCCATCTTTTTGTATATCTGTGCGTGCACACACACGCGCGCACACACACACACACGCACACACACACGCACACACACTGGCGGGAGACTGCCAAGCCCCGTTCATATCCTTCACCCTCCTCTCTGCACAAACCGGAGGCTGCTTGCGTAAGGACCTGCAGTTCTCTGCCTGCAGACGTGTTTCCTGGCCAGCAGAGCATTCTCAGCTCTCAGGCCGTGCAAGCTGGAAGTGTCAGAAAACTAAACAGCCCTCAACAAGGGCCAGTGGGAAGTTGGTGGATAAATCCTCCAGCCTTCTTGCTCTTTTGGGAGGATAGCTAACTCTCAAGTGTGTTCTACACTCCCTCCCAAGACCCCCAGCAGGACAGAACTTCAACTG